>NW_027072034.1:44567940-45767940 GCF_038088225.1 Cyrtonyx montezumae | reverse complement strand
CCCTGCATGAGCAGTGACACAGCCCATTGAGATGGCTCTTTGCACTGACTGCAACTTCACCTTGACAGAACAAAAAACTTCCCTGGGAGAAAAAAAAAACAACACACAGCCCAACACCAACACAGCAGGCTTCTGGAATGTGAACTACTCTCTTTCCACATAAGGGGAAGAGAAGCTGGAAGGATGCAGGCAATAATAACCAAGGCAGGGAGTGTTATTTAAGCAGGTAACAGCACGGCTACCCATGAGCACATGAAATACAGAACTACACAATGGCTGATGCAGACGAGACAAGATGTTTGAAGATACACTACTGTTCTGTCTAAAAGAACATGCACAGTCTATTAACTAACAACTGGCATTCTCAGATAACTTAAGTGGTAATCATCTGTCCATGCATGCCTTGTGGCCGCAGCAAAGCAGTACTGCTGATTGCTGTAGGTACATTTCAGAAGCTTATTCAACCATGGCATTTGCATACGTTCAGCTCAAGGTTAACTCTTTCTAAACTTTGAGGCGACCAGTTCTGTCTCCAGCAAAGCTATGATTGATGCATGTAACATTTGGGAAAAAGGCAGGAGAAATTTCTCAATGCTTGACGGTTATCTCTTGTTGGCTATTTAATTTGGCTGTCACGACCTTGCAAACCCCCACAGTATCAGATTAAATATTTGGAGTTCTTAATTTAAACCAGGTTTCTACACTGTTTACCATGATGCAACAATACTACCACTGATAAAAGCTATTTTAGTTCTAAAGTCGGTCATGAGTTTGGGATGCACAGAACCAGCAAATGACTGAGGTCAGAAGGGACTTCTGCAGGTCAGCTTGGTCCAACCTCCAGCCCCAAACAGAAGCAGCAACACTGGAAAATCTCTACAAAAGTTCTTAATACATGGCCAGTACACGTCTGCAGAAACAAACATCAAAAGCCTTGACAAAATTGGTTCAGGCCTTACCTCACTAACAGCTCCCTAGGGTAGCAGCATTTGGAAGGAGAAAAAAAAAAACAAGACAGAAAGAAAAGAGTTAAGTAACTGTACTGAGGGAGGAGAATCAGCAAATTATTAGCTAACCGGAAAGCTGTGACAAAAGTAGTTTCCTTATAGGTAAGCTTTGAGTCATGGAAATCTATCTTTACATTTTCTAGTATGATCACAGTAGGTATAAAATACTGCCTTATGGGTTAAAACTGCTTCAATTTACTTGGAAATTTCTACATTCACTGTAAATGCACAGGAATAGTTAGTATTCGGCAGTCACTAGGACCCCAAAAACCATACAAGATATCCGTAACTGACTTCTGGAGAACATTATGTCAGGAGCAGTACAAGTACATACAGAAAGGAATGCATTCTTGGCACCCAAACCTGAAAACTTTAATACAGACGTTTTACTTGTAAATGAGGAAATGCTTTTAAATCCATATTCCACATAGTCAAAATACGCACAGCAAGGCCTCCTGGTGACCCTGCTCTCTGAAGCCAGCCAGCCACGCCTGTTTCACAACAAATGAGTGCTAGGCCAGAGCTACTTCAGCACTGAAGTAGGGCAACAGGTTTGCTTTCAATGACAGAAAGGCAACTGGCCTTCAGCTGACTGAAAACACACTTTAACACAGCCATAAAACCCCTGTTCTTCCCCAAAGTTTATTTTTCCTTGCAGACACAGTCATTATAATTGAACAAGGAGAATAAAAAGGGAAAATTCTGAAGATGTTTCATGTGAGAGTAAAACCACATCTTTAACATTAATGCAATTTTTAAAACCTCTCAACATGAAAGAATACTCAGGAAAAGATCAAACGACTATTATTTGAGTGAGCAAAGCGAGAGCACTTGCAGCAGGGGAGGTTTGGGTTGGATATAAGGAAAATTTCTTCTCATAGAGTGGTGAGGCAGTGGCACAGGCTGCTCAGAGAGGTGGTGGAGTCACCATTCCTGGAGGTGTTCAAGAGCCGTGTGGATGTGTGGCACTGAGGGATGTGGTGGGCATGGTGTGATGGGTTGGTGGCTGCACTACGTGATCTTAGAGGGCTTTTTCAACCTTCATGATTCGATTCTCTGATTCGCTTCAGAAGAAGCCTGACGAATTCAGAGGGGAACAAGACAAGTAAGCTTATCCTGATTATGACACGGCCGTAAGAACATAACAAAATAAATTCAAACAAGCTTACTGGCTGCAGCGCTCGCCGCGCGCTTCCCGAGGGCTAAGTGCTCAGAGCCTGCCCCGCACGCAGCGACCATTTTGTTTTTCGGCTTTTTTTTCTGCGGGAATACCTTCTCTGGAGGTATTCCCGAGCGGGCCCGGACGCTTTCCCCTCCGACCTGCTTCCCCAGAGTCGGGCTGGGTGCCTTCCTGCGGTCCCCCACCCCACTTCCCGACCCCTGCAGCCGCCGGCCCCTCTCACCGTCCTGCCGGCGGCGGCGGCCGGCCCCTGCAGCACGCGGGAGAGGGCGGCCAGCAGCATCTTGCGCATGGAGCGGTGGAAAGGCTCCCGTCCTCCGCTCTCCCGTCCTCCAGTCTCCTTCAGCCGCCCGCCGAACCCGCCTCAGCTGCCAGGCCCACCCCCAACCAGAACGACGCAGCCGGATGACGTGAGCTCCGGGCGCCGGGCCGGCCGTGCGCATGCGCGGAGGAGCGCGGGCGGCGCCATCGAGCCCCCTCAGTGCCGCGTGAGGCGTGTCCCTTTGACTCCCACACTTGAGACTATATATATAAACATTAATAAGATCGCGCCAGGCAGCCCCGTGAAGTAAAGGCTTCAGGAGGACAATTCCTAACCTATAGTGAAGAGCATGGTCCTGCTCAACAACAAATCCCCTGGAAAAACAGTTCAGCATTTCTTACGTTCCCCTTGTGACGTTCGTCCTATTTCGCCAATACTTTTGTGTTTTCTTCATTAAAAAATAAAGCTATTACAACATCCTGAAATAACTAAATCCTCCCCTCCCCAAAAAGCGGTGCATGAAACGAATTCGTGAGGTAAAAAATGAAAACATAATAAAATCATAGGCTGAGAATGCCAATAGCAAGTTTATTTGATGAAGATGTAATATCTCATAATGGAGCACCTTGCCATGTGTGACTCTGCTGTCACCACAGTGAGGGCGTGTTGTGTGACAGGACGCCAAAACTCAGCCTCTTTCTATCACTGTGGGTGTGATCCTGAAATGTTATCGTTTTTCTGGATTGCAGCTGCTCTTACCAACGTGTGCTGTAATGTTAAGAGATAGAGGGGAGTATCCAGTGTTTGGGCTGTATCCCAGCTCACTGCGTGACTAAATCCAGAAGAAATTAATCTCTGCTTCATTGAACAAGTCTGAGGCTTGCTGCCTGGTTTTTATTTTATTATTGTTTTTCTTTTTACTTGTGGGGAGCAGGCAACAGAGCTGTGTCCTGGCTTCTTCCTAGGAAGAAGTGGTCAGGTAGCTCCAAAAGTGCACACGTAATAAAAGGTGAGCAACTGAGGACCAGGACCTGTGAGTGAATAAAGCCAAACAGAACAAATGTAGTCCTTGTTCATTTTCTCTTTGGAATCTAAATGGGCAGCTTCCACTCCAGTTGCATCCTCTAGATTAATTTTAATTGTTTAAAATCATTCAGCAAGAACCAGCCTTTTTCAGTGACTACTCCTTCTATATTTTCATTTGTTTTTTTAATCCTACCACCTTTCTTCATATCCATTTCCATCTCTTGCCCAGCATTTCTTTTGCTGCTCTTCCTCTCTTCATTTTCTCAGGTCCACATTGCTCCTCTGCATCCCTTACCAAAAAAAAAAACCTTTTTTTTCTGCTATTTTGATTCCCACCCCTTTTGACTAATTCCCATTCTGTCCTACACTTTCTAGTAATTCCAGCATTAGACAGCAACACTGCTTCCAATAATACTGAGACATGTGCAATCTGATGGGGAAATTAGAGCAATTAATTACACCGTCAGAATCCTTCAGATGACTTGTTTTATTTGGAGTTGCTGGAGTTTGGAAGAACAGAAGTTTTCATGGATCTTCCAGATGTTTTGCTTCTGGCAGTGACAGAAAAATGGATTAAGAAACTGTGATTTCTGTTTGCCATTCTCATTGCCTCACTGTGTTATTAATAGGAAAACATATACTTTTCTTTTTCTTCTTTGAGTTATTTATCCTTTCCTGCCATTCCTCTCCATGCTTCCCGTTATTTTATGTATTCTTTTTAATCCCCAAAGTAATCACTATTAAAACATACTGAGAAGCACTGCTGTAGAAAAGACTGTCTTCACTTACATAGTAAACTCCTGGGAGAAAAGAGGTGATTATTTTATGCTAGTAAACAACTACTGTAGGATTATTTGAACATAACCTTGATCAGTTTGAAAACTCTCAATGTTATGTCCTTGGTGCAATTCAATTGTTCTGCACTATGAAATCATACAAGTTTAAGATAAATGTATCGTAGAATGGCTTTGGTTGGAAGGAACCCTAAAACCTATTTCATCCCAACCCCCTGCTGTGGGCAGTGCTGCCCCGGGCACCATCCAGCCTGGCCTTGAGCACCTCCAGGGATGTGAATGTTTCCAAAACAAAAATCTGGGACTTTAAGTCTGCAAAGTTCAAACCACTGTCAGTGTTACACCTCCCCAGAATTAAGCAGAGAGTTTTTATTTCCTTATCCTTGCTAATAACAAGAAAACTGAATAACAAGAAAACGCAGGCAAAAGGAAAGGTACTGTCTGACAATGTTACCAGCAAAATTGTGGCTAATTACTCTTTGAATACAGGTTGGGGTTTTTTTGTTGCTGTTTGGATACTTCTGACCTAAAACTAAGTATCAAAATGCACAAACGAGAGTATCTGTAAACACATTAAGACTTTGTTATTATTCTCTGCTTAGTCTTGGATAAAACTGCTTAAGTGTCATGTCCAGTTTTGAACAGAGTGTAAGTATACACTTTGAATAAAGGTACGAGCTCACTGCAGAAAGTTCAGATGAGAAAAATGTAAATGATCAGTAGCATTAAAAATAGGATCCACAAGCATCATTAAAGAATGGATATTGCTTCACCTGAATTAAATTTTGAAAAGAATTGGTTCTTAAATTGTTATACAGAAGGAAAACACTGTGGAGAGGATGAGAATTGATGTCCAAATCTAAAAGACAAGCTGGCAACCTAGCAAAAGGGCTAGCAAGGAACTGGGCCTGGGCCTCTTGCCTCTGGACATTTCTGGGAAATGAAGTGTCTGTCAGGAACGGCCTGCCTACTGTTAATTTTCAAAACAGCCACATTAATTAGATATCCTTTCCACATTTGTTGTCTGTGACACGGCATAAGGAAGTGACTTTGTTAATCAAGCTACGGCTCCCAAAATCCTGGCTACTTTCCACCTCACTGGCCTACCTGCACTGCAGCCTCCTCATTTGAAGAAAACGTGATGTACAGACAAAAGGGAAAAAAAGACATTTGTAGAACAAGTGCCATAAGGTGGCACTGCAGTACAGGGGACATTGACAACCTGGATCCCTTTCTCCAACATCCAGTAACTAACAAAAACCTGAGAGCCGCAACAGTGACTCAAACCATTTCAGCAGTAAGGCACTGGAGGTTGCTTAGTTACTTGAGAAAGTAATATTAGGGTAATATTAAGGGAACAAACTGAAAATAATATATTAGAAAGGGTGTGGCAGCTTGCTACTTCTTCCGTAGTTGCATCTGGGCTGTTTTGCTTCCTCTCCCTGAGCACAAGTAGTGTTTTAGTACCTAGAGTCTGTTGCCACTGCCTGCAGCCCCTAGTGTTCCTCATGGGGAGGAGACTCTGGTTTACAGTGTTGGTGTTTGTCCAGTTTTAATGAAGCTCCTTAATTGGAGTGAAGCCAAATTTATACAGCTCTCCCCACAACAGTGAAACACAGCTGTACTGGTTGCAGAGCTTTCTGAATACCTGCAAAATCCAGTCTACTTCTATAATATACTGTAAGGATTGTCTACCACTAAAATGTCTGTTATCAGACTAGTACAATCTGAAGACAGTTTGCACAAAGTCATATGTATCTGGCAACGCCCAGTTGATTCTGATTCATCCTTCACTTACTCTGGCTGAGTGATAATGCAATGCTTCATGTTTCAGCATGAATGCATTGGGATCCATCTGCAGAAAACCTGCAAATCATATGAGAAAGTGCTACACCTATGTAATCAGATCAAACAAGTAACAGAATTAAGGATGTTCTTTAATTTGGCTTCTCAAGCTTTGATAATAACATACACTCTTGCCCTTACGTGGACAACTCAGGAATAAAGCCCATTCTCTCTAATTATGTTGCCTCTGGTGGTCAGCTGTCCTGAGAAAACCCCAGCTTTGCTTATGCTTCCAGTTGGCCCTGCACAGAGGTGGCTTTTTATTCCAGATGTTTCTGTCCCCAGTGTGTTTCACTTGCAATTACAAGCCATAGGAATCTTTGCCTGAAGAGCCACAGGGTTCTGCAAACATCAACTTGATTGCCATAGTATTCACTGTAAAGCTACAGGAGAGGAAGAAAGATGGGGAATGCCTCTTGGGAAAGCAGCTGGTGGGATCTAGGAAGGGTTACCTGGACATCTGCCATCTTGAGGAGAACAGTATTTATCATACTGGTTCTCACATTACACACCTTCTCCAAACTCAGCCAGAATCTATGAAAAGCCTCCCATTGATTACGGTACGTTTTCTGTCAAACCCACTGTGTATCAGCTCTCAAATGCATCCATGTGTGTATATTTGCAGCCACACATACAAGCCTATAACACTGATATAGTGCAGACAATATTAAAAGGTTGTAAAAATGTGACATTCCTATGTTAAAAGTCTAGAAGGCATAATCAACTTTAGCTGTTCCTGAACAGCAAGCAAACGTGAAGGAGTATTCACTGAATACAGACAAATTGTTTTTAAGTGTTTGCTAATCTTACAGACTGGCAAAGAAGACAGTATTTATTTATTTTAGTCTGAATAACTTCAGCTGCTTTAGAGTCCTAGGCACTTTATACAACAACTATTCCTTGCATCTTTCTACCATATGATATCATGTCTATTTGCTCTTTCTCTCCCCCCAGCATCTGTGTGCTATTCCACAGGACAAGCATCATTCCCACAGGTCCTTTGATGCTAGACTCCAGTGAATCACCTTGATATACACATTAGCCAAATAAAACAAACTTGTACAGTTCTGCTAGCTCATTTACCTGAAGCATGTATGTTTTGATGAGGGAAAGGACTGACTGCGCAGGAAAGAGTGGGCACAGGCAAGGAGATTTCTTTATTTTTCTACAGCAGGCTAACAGTAGTTTTCAGCAAGGCCAAGAGAAATTTTTCTTATTCTCCTGTGAAATGGGTTCATTATTTCTTCCATTATTTTTTCATCAATATTCCAGTTAGAGAAGATGAGCAGACAGAGCACCTGGTTAAGTAAATTTCCACAAAGACCGCAAAACTGAGATACACATTTTTAAGTTTGTAAGAGGTTGATGGATGTATCTTGCTTGTTTTTCCCGTCCATTAAGTTTTTTTTTTTCCTCCCCACAGGCTTTAACTTCTGAAAACATCTTAAGCTATACTAATTGCAACATGTAGTCTGCTCTTCAGACATACAGCTCAATCAATGCTTTGAAAGAATCTTAATGTTCGAAAAAATAGTTGGGTAAGCCCGTTTCAGCACACATTAAGACCACACATCAATTTCCAGTACTAAGAATCATCCTGAGAGAGTTCTAATAGAGAGAGTTTATTGATGGTAACCACAGTTATCTATCAGAAACAGGCAGCCATGAAAACAGAAGACACACAATTTATGAATATTATTTTTGCCTGTTTGTTTTTCCTTGGGAACACCACTGAAATGGAGAAAGAAATGGCTAACATACAAATTTGGTACATGGTGTCATGATAGTGTGGCCACCAACCATCTGAGAGGCTAATAAGGGAAGATGGAACATGGAGGTTGTGACAGAACACTTCTGAGTGGCTGGAGAAGTGTCTGACAAGGGATCCAGCTGGCTCACTCAAATCAATGTAAACGCTGTAGACTTCCAGCGAGGATTTTTTATAACTCATCTAGGAAACGTTTAGCCAAAAGAACAGATCAGAAAACAGAAGCAAAGGAAATCTGAGCCAGTGTGAGTTTTCCTGTTATCTTTCCAAGCTTTTTGTACATGTAAGTTTAGTCAGCTGAAGAGCTCCCTCATTTGTCCTGCACAGTTACTTCCATACTTTTAGCAGAAGAAAGGCCAGAAGTGGAAATAGAAAGTGGAGGATTACAGTGTTCTATTTAGCTGATTTTCATTCTGTTTTGCCTTAATCTGGTGTTTGTCTTGGCCTACGTATAACTGAAATTTTTATGAAGACTCACGAAGTCTGAAGGTTGTTTATTAGCTGTACATCAAAGGACATTCAGTTACTCCAGGAAGGGAACGGAATAAAATGCATAACAATCTGCCCTTAAACTGACTTTCCATGGACAGTGGATAGGAATAATTTCTTCACTTCTCCCACTGCCTGTGGTTTTGATTCAGCCATGCCCCCATTGCAAACTGACCATGGCTGTGAAAGACATAACATTAGGAAGACAAAACATTTTGCAGAGAACAGAATGCCTTGGATCAGCATAAAGGCTGGGTGCCAAAGCTGCAGCCCTGTCCTCTTAAACGTCATTAATTTTCTTGTTAATCTGTTAGAATTAGTGTGAGCTCCACAGTGACACTGAAAGGACCGTGTGAGGCTATTACCATAGCATTTTCTATTAAAGACTCGATTTTTTTAGTTTTTAAATGATGTATAATGAATGCCAATATGAGACACTGAGTCCTGACCTGAAAGATCCATTACAGCTTAGATCAGGAGTACTGAAGTTTAGTGGGACATACGCCAGTTTGGGGGCACATCTGCTGTCCATTTGTGCTGCACTCTGAAGTCATTTAGATGAAATTATCACTCATCAAAGAAAGGGTCCAAGCACGTGCAGTCACAGGAAGATAAGTGTGACCGTTAGAGGTTGAGCAAAGTGATTCCCCAAGCTGCCAGCTGCTTTCTCTGGTCTAGATTGTTAATTTCTTATGAGGCCAAAATCCTCTCTGTAGTTGAAAAACTACTGTAACTGAGTAGATGAATACTTTTCTCAAAAGGGTAGATTTTCATTAACAAGACTATCATTGAGCCTCAGGAAAGTCACAGTTTACTGTCACCATCTGTAATTTCAGAAGACAAGTCTAAGAATATATTGCAGATCTTAGAAAGACAAGTGTAGGGTGAATACTCTGAAAGAATAGTACCCACACAATATAATGAAGGTAGACAGTATGTTTTTGTATGGCTTATGCAGATGGAATGAAGACAACTGGTAAACTAGGAAGGGCTGACCTGTCAATGAAGGTAGAGGACCACCTGGAACTCCACATGGGAGGGATCTCCAACAAGAGATCCTTCCCCAGTGGTGGTCAGCCCTAAAATGGGGTCTGGGGGAGGTGGAGCCAGACTGCACCCCTTCCGGTCACACAGTGCATTGCCTTCACCTGTGCTCCTGCGGCTGACTCAGTGCTCACCTCAGCTGATCCATCAGTGGTTCAGGCCGTGATTCAACAGTACCCATACAACAAGGAACTCTGGCATCAAAAGGAGAGTTTCTGGCTTCTTCTCAAGCTGTTGTTGCAAGGACATTAATTCTGAAAACAAAGGGACTGAACCGTCTTCTTGCATGTACAAATATTGTTGTCAGTGAAATGCTTATATACAGGAAAAGCAGTGGATCTGTTTGTCCTAAAGGGATCTTGAAAAATCTCCAGTATGCATAAAATCAGGCAAAGGAGGCAAGAACAGGGATGGGACCACACAGAGCATAAAGTCACAGCAAAGGCACAGAGAGAACAGGCTTGTGGTGTGTGTCTGCCATGGCAAACAAAATCCCAGTATTAGGAATACATGAGCAATGTGCCTCAACACAAACATTGACACAAGAATGTTTGATATGGGCAGACAGGGAGCACACTGCAGGAAACTGGAGGAAGTTTTCTCCAAGACAAAAATGTTAACGGCAGTGGTAGATTTTCTATTTGGAGTCCTTCTATGACGATTGCTATCCATTATGGATAATAAAATCAAAAGTTCATACCACAGATAATACTTAAATTAGAGTAAAACATAAAATGAATTCAAAATAGCTTATGGAGAACAATTTAACATTAGAAAGAAAAATCACAGAAATTAGGTCAAATTAAAGGATTCACAGAATTAGCTGAAAAATGATGGGCTCACCTGTTGGAGTGGGTCCAGAGTGGGGTCACAAAAATTATCCAAGGGTTGGAACAACTCTCCTATGGGGACAGGAGAGAGCTGGGGTTGCTCAGCCTGGAGAAGAGATGGCACTGAGGTGACCTGATAGCGGCTTTTCAGTATCTACAGGGTACCTGCAGGAAAGAGGGGACAGACACTTTAGCAGGGTCTGTGGTGACAGAACAAGGGGAAAAGGCTTAATGCTCAAAGAGGGTAGATTTAGGTTGGATATAAGGCAAAAAGTCTTTTACAGTGAGAGTGGTGAGGCACTGACACAGGTTGCCCAGACATGTGGTGGATATCCCGTCCCTGGAGATACTCAAGGCCATGCTGGATCAGGCCCTGGGCACCCTGATGTGGCTGTGCATGTCCCTGCTCACTGCAAGGGAGGTGGACTAGATGATCTTTGGAGGTCCCTTCCAACTCTAAAGTTTCATTTATCTGGAATTGAGGCATACTGTCTGAGCTCATTATTTAGTTCTTATAGTTCTTGAAGAGAGCTAAACAAACCTACGTAATAGCTCACCTTACCCTAAAATATCACTAGCAAAATAAATGATACTCTGGAAGAGAACATCTTAGAATATGTACCTAAGTAGAAACAGATGTATGTAGGTGAGAGGAACCAAGTGTAACTTCATCATGATAGAAAAGAAAGATATGAGTTAAACATTACTTTGCACTAAGTAGAATAAAACAGAAAACGTTAAAGGGCTCTCAACCGTGAGAACAAATACCTTGGCATCAGTGTTATCACTTCAAAGCAATGCATGCTTGCTGTGCATCTAGGGGTAGAGGCAAGTTTGGAGCAAAGTAGGTAGGTTTCCTTGGTACATTTGGACTCATTAAAGATAAGATGTTACTTATTTTTTTACTGTCTTTTTTTTTTCTTCTTTTCATTTCATTTAGTGAGAAATGGAACCACAAGAAGAATCTAGGAAGAAGAATCTAGGAATTCTTTGATGCCATCTTTTGCCTCCTCCAGCTGTTCCTGAAATAGCACTTTCATTTCCTTATTCACAGCTCCTGTTAAACAAGGAAAACCCACAGTAGTCTTTTAAACACAATCCCAAAGGATTTCAGAGCTGCTTTTTTTAGCCTGTTCTGAACCGTACTGAAAGAAATCAGATACCTTAAGTAGATTTTTTAAAAGTATACTAAAAAAGAAAGGAAATTTTGCCATCCTGTCACTCTATGGCTGCCAAGTTCCACATAGAAGGAGTTTACAGAGGAGCTTGGCGTAGCTGCTAGACATATGGAAATCTTGTCGTTTTTTATTATGATTAAAGACATTATTGCAACTATCCTCCACCTCCAGCCACCAACGTAAAAGAGATCTCTACCCTTGCTACTCTACCCTTAGTTCCCTGGACATGTGTAGATTGCTTCTCAAACAATCTCTTCTCCATACAGCCAAGGGCAGGAGGCTACACTTGCCTTCCAGCTCTTCCTGTCATTTTGCACACTGTCCAACATGCTGGTCTCCCTTCTCTGAAATAAGTGAGATTGCTGTGATTATACGAACTCTACTTCTTGGAATCTGCACTTGGTTTCTTTGTCTGGCGCTTTGTGAAATAAAGTCGTTCTAATCATGAAGGCATAATAAATAAGAGAGAGAGCTATGTCTTACTAATAACTTCCCAATCTGACAGCTTTTACCCAAAGAGAATGCTGTTCCTAAAAATCTTGACATTTTCAGTCTGTAATGGAAATCAGAGTGAAGTTCTGTAGCTTGACAGCCAAATTAGCCCCAGTCCTGCAAATACTTGTAAGAAGCTTACCTTTACAATGAGGAACAGACCCATTATGATTCTGCTCATTTTAGTAGATTCAAGCACGTGCCTAGTGATTGCATGGGGAGGAGAGAGGTAGGATGAAAGGAAATCCTGAATTGGTTAAATTTCCTCCATTGTGTAATTTACAAATTGGATTATAGGGAGTTTCATGTTTCAGCAGTCCAAAATTATCTTAATTACAGTTTTAAGCTGTTTATTAATTTTACTGTTTGCTGTTTGTAGAGAATTGCTTACTTGGCCCTGAAGGACATAAGTGATTTTTGATGGTGATATTAATACCCATAAATTATCTAAGTTTTCAGTGACCACAAGAAATAAGAAAGATCAAACACATCAGGGGAGCCAAAGCCCAGCTGGAACTAAGAGTAGCATGACATATTAAGAGTGACAGGAATGGTAGTTGCAAGAGGAGGCTGAGGAGGAGCAGACGTCCTTTGACGCATGGAGGACACAGCCTTCTGACAGTGTGAAAAAGGCTCGAGTATTCAGTTCCTTTTTGCTTCAGTTTTCACAAGTCAAGCCTCCACCCAGACTTCTGTCCATTTGGGAAGAGAAAGAACCAGAAGTAAGAAGCAACATGTTAATAGAAGGAGGACGCATTTAAATCCAAAGAACCAGATGGGATTCACCTGAAGGTGCTGGAGGAACGGATGGATGTGTGAGACTGCTGTTCATCATGAGTGAGAAACTGACAACTAGGGATGCTCCTGACTACCGTGAAAAGACTGACAATACATCTGTAATTTAAAGAGGCAAACAGGAAGAGCCAAGGAACTACAGGCATGTCAGCCTCAGCTCTGTACATGCTCTGGAACATGTCCTCTTAGCTCTCCCAAGCATGGGAAGGGAGGATAGGTATCAGGAACAGTCAGTGCATTCAAAAGGGGAAATCATGCATAATCAGAGTGCTTGACTTCTGCAGAGAAATTACGGCCTCTGTGGGATAATGGGGAGTGTCAGATGTAACATAACTTGACCTCACTATGGCTTCTGACATTACGTCCCTCAGCCCTCCCTTCTGGAAGCAGAGGAAAACGTGCCAGTTGATGAATGAGACAGAAAACCATAGTGATGAATGACTGGATAGTTAGGAAGCATGGAATGAACTGTCAGACTCAGAGCAGTTCAGTCCTTGGCTGGTGAGTACAGTTCACCAGTGAGCAGAGTATTGTAGGAGGTCAATATGGGGGTCTGTGTTCAACATTTCCATCAGCTACAATTCTCAGATTTGCAGCTGATGCTAAACTGGGGTAAGTGTCTGATACAAGTGTGCAGAAGGACCTCATGAAAGTTGTGGACTGGGATGGCAGAAACCTCTATGCAAATACCCACACTTTGGGCAGAATAATTCTATGTACCAGAACAGGAAGCACCTGGCTGGGTAGCAGTCCTGCTGCCTGTGCTCAGGCTTTCTGGAAAATGTAGGCCATTCGGGTTCTGTTGTTGTTATTGCTCTGTTTTTATGAGAGCAGAATTGTTTCTCCTGCAAACTCTGCTCTATGAAGCAATTACCTTAAAAGTTTGGAAAAGTTTTGCTCATTGCTGTGAGCATACAGATGCAATTAGTGCCAGAAATACTTATTATAATCCATGCTTGTATAAAATGGGAACTAGTGTGCAGAATCAGGAACATGACTTTATCTTTGTTCATAGTACTGATACTGGAGAACTGTATACTGCTCTAAAACTCCTCTGGAGACAGGGAGGAAAGTGAAAAATAAGTTATAATGGTTATAATGCTTTACAGCAATAAGGGGCATGACCTGTTTATACATGCAAAGTAAGCGTTTCATACTTAAAGTATGCTTGATACTTTTATCATGGACAATCCAATAGAGGAAAGCATGACAAGAACCAATGGTGAGAAAATTTGAACTACATTATTCCTATGAAGAAACAGTCAACAATTGCACCTGCATACAAATTATATCCAAATAATTACACCAAGAGAAGCATGGTTCTCCATCCTCAAACTGTAACTGCCCAGGCAGCTTTCCAGAGCCAAGCACAAGTTTTCAGACGCAGAAAATAAGTTTCTCTATGACATTCCTTCAGTGACATTAGACAGGAAATCACACTGACAATGTAATAACTTTACAAGATTTTACTGCTGCTGATGTGGGCATCCTTGCAGATTTCAATACCATTATTAACATTTATTAAAGTGAGAGATAAATTGCAAATTATTTTCCTCTCATCTTTACCCTTACATATGGTCTCCATATGTTGCAAATGAGATGACAAAGCCATTATTTCATTTCCTTTTTGAAGAAAGTGTTTTACTTAAGAGTGTCAATGAATCACAGTTTGCTAGGGTGGTCCCTTCATGTCTGCTTGGAAGTGCTCGTGAGACGACCGTGGTTGCAATTTGCCCATTAAGGGTTGGATAAAATAAGCTGCACAGCTGTCAAGGTTTATAAACTCATGTGAAAATATAATTCTTTTTTTTTAATCAGAAAATGAGATCAATTAGTTACTTTAAGCTGAGAATAAAATTAATATGCTTATTGACCAATTTATTTCTAACTCTGCTATCTTTTGTAAGCCTTTCAGTAAGCCCTCCCGAAGTCTGACTGTTAAAGAAGCAAATGAACTTTGTCATCTGGTTTTATTTTGAGGAAATTGTGGCTCAATTTTGAGAAATTCATTATGAATGTCTTAGAGGAAATTCAGAGGGAAAGTAACGTTAAATCACATACCAAATGGCAATTCCAAGACAATATCTTTATTAAAATTCTGAACATTATTAAAACATTGGATTTATTGAGACAAATTTGCCAATGTTACATTTGAGATTACCAATCTATGGCTGGAACTGTAGATTTATTTTTAAAGGAGACGACATAATAACTGCAATGCAAAGCAAGCTCTCGCTCTGTTCATGGCACATTCATCCAAAGCGTCTCTGACTGCATGGAGAATTACACAGGTGCAAAAAAAATTTGCCCTACAGTTACCTCTGGTTTCTGACTTATTAATTCAGGCAATGCAATGCTGCTTTAAAATATATATCTAAAATTCACACATCTTCTTCCACAGACTGGTAGAAGCAAGTCTAACTTAATAAGAGCGCTGTGTTAAAGATTTACTTAATTTAAATCATTACTGCAAATTGCTCTTCGGAACACGACTTAATTTATCTTTTCCTCAAATTTGCCTTTATACTGACTTAAAAACGTGTCCCAATTCCCCACCACCAGCACCCAAATCACATGACAACATATATTTGATCCTTTACTCAGCAATGCCTAAAGCTTATCAAACAACACGATCCGGTTCAGTTTGGACCGGGTTTCTGTCTTCTTCATCTGGCCAGGGGATATTCCCAGCACAGTCAGTTTCTCCAGACTGATGCTGGTTTTATGAGGGCAGAATGAGACTCACTTCACACGGTGGTATCGCTCCATTGTGCATATAAATTAATTAATTTCAACTTTTTTCAAGTTGTTGATGCTTATCCATTTTCCAAGGGAAATGCAGATCCCTGGATCCTAAATTTAAATTATAGTGCAGATTGGCTCGTTTCTTAGCATCCCATTCTGAAGCCCTTTTGGGAGCACTCAGTAAATCCCTGGGGGTCTGTGGGACATGGTGTGAAAGCCACCACCCTGAAGGCTGCTCTTGGGGAAGATGACTGCCAGCCCGTGCTGGGGCTGAGGAGATAGATTTTGTCTCTTTGAAGGAGCAGAAGGCAGAAGAGCAGGAGCACCAATCCACCATCAGCACAGCACGGCTGAAGAACTCGTAACTACAAATTTAGAGAAGAGGAAGGAATCTGATTCCAGACAGTTCCTTATTTCCAGTCTGTGAGCATTTCAGAGCGTTTCAGAGCCTATTTCCAGAACAGCGTGCTTCCTCCTCAGCAGAGGCATTGACTCACGCTAAGGAATGTATTCCATTACCGCCTTGCTGGCTTGCTGCAGCTGCATGTAGAACCAGTTAGTTGCTCTGGAGACAGTGGCCAACAAACAGAAAAAAATCACCAACTCCTTCAGGACTGATCAGGGCAGTTAAACGACTGCATACAGACTTAAAATTTTAAAACTTTCCTGTTCTGTTGTCTTCTAAGAGGGGGCTCAACTGTTCCCTAACAAATTGAACTGTGGTTTGTCTTGGTGAGGTTTCACTGACTGGCTGTTGGAGAAGAGGGGGGCAGAGCCTAAGTTTGTTGGTGTGGGTAGTGCTCATCCAGTGTTGACATTAGCGTAATCCTGAAATCAACTATAACATCCAGTGGGAGTGTTTGGAAGATAAGGTATGAGAAATGTAATACTGCACTGTTTAAAGAGAGAGACACAGACTTTGCTCCAAAAGTAATACCTCCTATTTATTTCCATGGAAACAACAACAAGAGAGCACAATAACACTGGTCGGTAGTTCAAATTTTTACCTACAAAGCACTACTTTTCAACACTGTCACCACCATAAGCTATGAGTTTTCAATGGCAATAAACAAGAGTCTGCATGCTGCGCTCATAACAGTCTGCACCAGCAGAGGTGACCACTTGCTGTCACAACTATGATGTTCAGAGGGTGTGTCATGCTTTCCTCAGAGGAGTATGGCTGCGGTGGGGCATGCAGGCTCCACATACACAGAGATGTGGCATTGCTCATCTAGGCACAGTGTATACTCACACATACAGGTTATTAATGGTTTAATAACGAGGTCCATCTGAGATGAATCTAGATACGAATCTACTTGCAAAAAACTAGACTTGCTATGGTATGTGATTGGAGAGCTTGGCACAGAAGTTGCGCATGAGATAAAGTTGCATGGATGTATAAGTATTTGTATGCGTGTGTGGACATACTTCATTAATTTGACCTGTGCTATTATTATTATAGTTAGGTAATTTTCATCCCGTTATTTCTGTTGCTATATTAGTTAATTTACTTCGCGCTCTCAAGAGACTTGGCAGGAAAAGCCTAAAGGCTGTTCTGATGTCTAGACAAAAGGAATTAAAGACACAGCTGAAATAATTACTCAATATTTCTCTTCTGTGGGAGGTTCCTGTCTCACTCTCACTAGCCTTTTAATGTACCTTTATTAAGCATTTAATGTAATAACTAATGTGTAATGGAATTACTGTTAGCATTTCACATGTATTTACAGTTGGTCAGACTCTCCCTGCCTAACATCAAAGTGAATTTAATGCTGTGGGTGTGAAATTAAATCATGAATATTAATTCTTTAGGACTATCACTCCAAATGGAAAAAAAAAAACAAAAACAACAAAAACAACCACACAACAGTTTGACTGGCGCTATGGAATTCCTGCACTGTTTTGAAAAGAAGAGAAGGTAAGCCCTCTCTCTCAACAACAACAGGGAAAGGGATAGGTAAAAAAAGAAAGCATCTCTTTGTGGGAAACATAATCCAAATGAGATCTAGGGATGTACAGATTGTAGGGTCAGAAAGGACTGGTACGGTAAAAATCTTGGGTTCTTACCAAACCACCAGACAAAACATCCTGCTGTGTCGAGAGAATTAATGGGAGGAGGCACTGACAGCTCTCTTCTAAAGCTCACGTCTTGATTTCTCTCATGTTTTCCAAGCTAGTTATGTTACGGTGCCTCCAAAAAAAAAAGGATCTGCGATCTATGAATGAAAGCCAGAGAAGCTGGAAGATTGCCATAAGAAGAAGTCAGGAGAAAAGAGGAAAAGATAAAAGCCACCTCAGAGGAAAGGGATCTGACAGATCGAGGTCTAGCAAAATGTGAGATGGAAAAGGGATATGCAGAAGATGCAACAGACTTTGGAAAGTTTCCATACTTACTAAGACTGATTTGAGTGAAACTGGTTTGAATCTCCAATAAACAACTTTATCAACATATTCACTCTTTGCTTAGACTAACCAGGCTGTCCTCCCTGAGTGCGTGGGAGAACACACTTTAATTTAATTTAAATTAAAATTAAAGGCAAAAGAGCACAAACAGAATGTTATTGTCACCCCTTCCCTTCTTTTGAGTGAAGCCACCTGCTCCATCTCACCCCTTTCACTGTCTGTCCCAGTCTGGAAGTTCCTACATTGCTCTGTGGGAGGCTCCAGCTTCTTCTGTGTCACTGCTGGGCTCTGTGCCTACAAGCTGATGGATTTTTTTTGGCAGAGGGCTGCTGCTTCTACCCCACACCTTTCTCTGCTTTTGCTATGGCAAGCCAGGTCTAACTTTGTATTGCTACACCTATTGCTATTGTAGCTGCTACACCTTCCTCCAGTGATTTATTACAGATCTTAAAATCTGAGGACATGGAAGGAAAAAAAAAAAAGTCACTTGGAGATGGAGACCCACTTATTTCTGTATTTTTCCAGCAGATAAAAGAAGGTAGTTAAAACCAGAAAGAGGAGGAATTTAGGCAACTGAATAGCAGAGTTTTATTGTCCAGACCTTTTGATGTAGAAAAATAAAGGCAAAAAGATCTTATGTTGATAATGCTAATATGTAGGTCACACCAAAATTAACACCTCATATCTATTTCCATGCAAACTGCAAGACATACAAAGAACACAATAGCACTGTTTGATAGAGCAAACTCTCAGTTCTACCACACTATTTTTTCAATATAATCACTACCATGATCTATTCATTTCCACCAGCAATGAACAAGAGCCTGCATGCTGCACTTGTAAACATCTGCATGGCCGTCTGGAACAAGTCTTGTTGCCACTGCTGAAACACACCACCCACCCCCTCGCTCTGTGCTCACATCCACTGTTTAGTCACAACAAATGTTCTGCAAGTGCTGAGGAATGTCAGAGGTGCCATTTTTTACACATGGAAGAATTCAATTACACACCTGCACTGCCATGTCAGACACCTATTGTCAGACTGCCCCTCTGCTGCTATCTGTCACATGGCAATGAAATGTAATGGGATATTGGTGGGAAGGTTCAACCTCCACTGCCATACCACCAACATCTGCCTCCAATTTCATGGGCTAGCATGACAAAATAAATGGCATTACTTTCAGAGCAGCTCTTGTATAATGATATATAATTAACGAAAACAAAATTATAAGGAAAGAGTGAAAGAGAGGTGTAGAAAAATACCTAGTTTACATATTCACATAAGCTGTACCGCCCAAAAGTTAAGGATGCATTTTGTTCTGAGATAAAAAAAAATAAAAAAAGACTTTGTCCATGTAATCCAAAACAAAGCCACAAACGAATTTGCAGTCACAACTGAACACAAATTGTTCATAATGTCTGTGGTTACTGAGCCAAATTGTACCCAAAGTCATTACCAAAGACACCAAATTCTCCAATTTTCTATCTAAACCCTCAAACACATTCATGGTTACATATATATATGCTCGATACATATAAATATCCTGCATACTTTTTAAACACTTGAAATGAGGTAAAGAATGTGAAAGAAAATGAGAGGTCTGAATTTTTTCATAGCAAATTGATCTGAAGTAATTAATCACACTGCTGCCTGATTCACAGAATCACAGAACTGTAGGGGCTGGAAGGGACCTCTGGAGATCACACAGCCAGTTCCCTGCTGGGTTCCCTACAGCAGGTTGCATAAGAAAGCATCCAGATGGGTCTTGAATATCTCCAGAGAAGGAGAGTCCACCACCTCCCTGGGCAGCCTGTTCCAGGGCTCTGTCACCTTCCTTGTATTTGTATGGAACTTCCTGTGTTGCAGTTTCTGTCCATTTCCTGTTGTCCTGTTGCTGCACACTACTGAAAAGAGCCTGGCCTCATTCTCTTGTCTTCTGCCCTTCAGATATTATAAGTATTGCTAAGATTCCCTCTCAGCCTTCTCTTCTGAACAGCCCCAGGTCTCTCAGCCTTTCCTCATACAAGAGATGCTCCAGGGCCCTCATCATCCCTGTGGCCCTCCGCTGGGCTTTATCCAGAATTTCCATTCTTCTTGAACTGAGGAGCCCAGAACTGGACACAGCACTCCAGATGTGGCCTCACCAGGGCAGAGAAGAGGGGCAGGATCACCTCCCTTGACCTGCTGGCCACACTCTTTTTAGTGCACCCCAATGATGAAAACTGGTGTAATGGAAATAATGTGGTAAACGTTGAGGGTCTGAGATAAAAACATGATGAAAGCTTCCATTAGCTGTTTCCCTTGTGGTCATCTTTGTAACACAGGCACATTTTTCAGAGTCAGCAAACTGATGAAGGCAGAATATATTCTAGTGGGCCAGGGATATTGTTTTCACGACAATGAACACACCTATCATGGTAAACATTCACTTGGATGATTACAAGAGCAACTTGAGCTCTGCATGCAGGTTTGGACACCACAATATAAGAAGGATATAAAAATACTAGAGAGCATCCAAAGGAGGGCTACAGAGATGGTGAAGGGCTTGGAGGGGAAGACGGGTGAGGAGCTGTGAAGGCCCCTGTGTGTGCTGAGCGCAGAGCAGAGGAGCTGAGGGGAGGCCTGCTGGCGGCTGCAGCTCTCCCAGGGAGCGGAGGGGCAGCGCTGAGCTCTGCTCTGTGTGACAGCGACAGGGCCCGAGGGAACGGCATGGAGCTGTGTCAGGGGAGGGGCGGCTGGGGGTTAGGGACAGTGCTGCACCACAGGGCGGTGGGCATGGCACAGGATGCACAGGGCAGGGAGCACGGCCCCGAGTGCCGGAGTTCAAGGAGCGTCTGCACAGCGCTCTCAGACGTAGGGTTGGATTTGGGGCGGTGCTGTGTGGAGCCAGGGGTTGGGCTCTGAGGTCCTTATGGGTCCTTCCGACTCGAGATGTTCTATGATTGTGTGATTCTACCTTAGGAGGACTTTATGTGTGAAATAGTTATGGAAGTGAAGCCTCTTACAGAGAATTGGGAGAAAAGTTTTGATAATTAAGAATCAAACTTTGAGTTAATCATTTTATTCTTTGAATAGTAGTAGGTCTCTGCTTCTACTCTACAAAAAGATAAAAAATTAAACCAAAATCACTGGTGTGTAATACTTCACACAATTCATAGCCAGAACAAGATAACTGTATTCTTTTCAGTATTTTCCTTTTCCTGTAGGCACTGTAGAAAAGTAGCATGGCCTTTGCATTCTTCTTGGATGGTGCTCAAATGAATATTAGGCAAACCTCAAAACTGAGAATAGCCAGCATAATCTTCAGGTATATACTGCCAGAAGCTCCTGCATATAACTGAGAAAATCAGCCCAACCTTCCCTCACGTCTGAATGCTTCAGATTTTGCCTACTAACATACTTCTGCTTCACAGATTGTTTTCCTTCTTGGCTTTCTTTGCAAAAGAGAAGTCTTGGAATTTTCCTGGACTGCTCTAAGCCTGAAAAAGTTATATTAAAAGATTTAGTACCGCTGAGGGACAAATAAATGCGTTGAATATGTAGTGAAGTCAGCTAAAGCTCTGTTAACATTTCCAACAGGTCTCAAGTAACATTATAAAATCTTTCTCTCTACTTTTGAATTTAAGTTCCCAAGGCAACTTCCTGTTGTAATTCTGAGGATGCTCGAAAGATTAGTCTTCTGACAAACCATCTTACTCTGATGGAAACCAGCTCACTATCAATTTCCAGGGTTGTGCTGGGAAATAGGAAGCACTCTAAAATCCAAAATTTAGAGTGTTACAAGTGCTGTTTCTTTACTGATTGATCCAGTTTCTTGATAGATACTGGGCAAATGGTATCCTGTATCTGTTCTAGAGTGTTATGTGATAAAGAATTCAGCAAGGAACTCAAACTTTATCTTCCTTCCTATCAAACAATATACAGGACTGTTCCTGTAACCTGTGGCTTTAAGGATTATTTTATCAATTACAATATCTGGACTGTAAATTGAACATTTAAATGGATATAAAATTGGTGTTTTATGGCACAGTTGACAAATATATGTGAAGTAACACCCTGCTAGAGCCATTTACCATTTTGATTTTAATTTCTAGTTTTCCACAACCACATCAGCATATGCTTTCTTCATATCACTCAGTAATTTACTGCTGAATATGCATCAGTATCTTGAGCTCCTTTGCCCAATTCCACTCTTTTTTAACATTTCATAAAACGTCCACAGTGTCTCTGCTTATATGAAACCAAGCATACATATACATGGATACAAGTATCAATGTACACAGTGATTTTTTCTCTCCTCTCTTAAAACACAGTTGTGGATACTTTAATATTTCAGCCATGAGTAATTATGACTGTGGTGCTTCTAAATGGAATTCCAGCTAACACTGACTGTTCATTGTCTATCTGATAATGGTTTCTGAAGATACTGTGCTAGCATCCTGTTACACTATGTGCTAAATTGCTTTATTTTGTTTCACATTCTCAGCAGAATTTCTACCAGTCATAGGCTACATTTCTCTGAACTCAGACAAGCTTTTTCATTGCTGGCTTTTAAAAACTGATGACCAGGTGTGATATTGTCAAACTCCAAATGTGCTTTTTTTCCCCTGTTTATCAATGCCCTGAAAGGTCTTTCTATAAATTTCAGTTTTCTAACAGTAATGCAGGCTCTATTTACAAATCAGACATCTGCAGTTGAAAAACATAATCTGTAATGATGGGATACAGAGATAGCGCGTTTATTTGTTGGAAGAGAAAGGTGCACAAGATGGAGGCATTTAACTTTGTGGTATGCATTTTACATGCATGACAACCAGTAACCTTTCATAAGAAATATGTGAAACTTTTTAGATGCATGAATTATGATTCCAGTTGTCTACTGTTATGTAAACCACTGGAATCCATTATGACAGTTTCTCTCATGCAATCTATTGACTTTACTGAGCCTGTCAATTTCTCAAACATATCATTCATGAGTGTATTCTTTATTCATATTGTTGCATATAGTGGTACTTCCAAGCTGTTTGTTCAGGTAGTTAGGCAAATATTTCTCTGTAATCAGCAAATTCCATTACAACAATCATCTGCTCATCTTCTCTTCCAACTGCTTTCTTATTTTATTTTAAAATTCTAAATTTTCAATTTAGAAGTGTTGGGCTTTCAGATATTAAATAACTGTGAGAGTAGGTAATGCCCTGAAATAGGAAGTTTGTAGTATATCATTCTACATTCCCACAGACATTTCTGTTTTAATTTTTACCAGTTCCTTAATTCTGTAGGGAAGCAAAACATTCACAGATTTTGTTATTTTTCTGAAAGCAAACTGTTGCTATAGTAATAGCTGATGTCTACGGATTTAACTGCAATAAGAAGAGTAAGATATTTTGGGACATAAACCATTCTTGTAAAATCACTGAACATACTGTTTAATAAGTAAGAGACTTGAATTATGTTCAGTTGGAAGCTTACCTGTTACTGAAAATTCTTTTCCATTAGTTGATCTGCCAGATCATGTTCCCTACTTAAAATATTTAAATTTCACTTCCAGGGACAACATACCTATTTTCCCTTTAGCTGTGCTCTTACATATACATAACTTAACAGAGGAAGATGGTATGACACACAGGAAGACAGTGGCCAGTGTCATTTCTCCTGAGCACCCTAGAACAACTTCCACGCAAAGTAAGATTAAATGAAGGAAAAGTTGTGTTAGTCTGAGGGCAGCACTTAGTTTCCACCTGGCAGCCATTACTTCTTTTATGACTGTACACAGCTGCAAATACTTGCCTTCATCTGGTGTCCCAGCCTACAGCTACCCCCAGCCTGATGGGAGCCTTCCTTCTCTGTCTCCCAACCCACTGGCTAAGTGATGTTGGCACTGGGTAAAAATCTTCACTGTATTTTAAAATATCTACACTCAGATCCATATATACCATGTAAAAGAGCACAGACATTGGACAACCCAGCCTCAGGGTCAGAGGCAGCATTGTGTCATTGTGGACTATACTTAAATTAAGTAGCTGTACTGAGAAGGGCTGATTCAGCTAAGGGCAGTGCTGCAGGCTGCAGAGCTTTCTGGAGAATTTGTTGTCACTTGGCTATAGTAGGAGTAAGTTCAAATATTTTTTGCTCCATACTTTGTGGTACAGCACGAGACACTACCCTTTGGTCCCAAAGAGCGTGCAATAATACCATGTAGCAGTGGGATAATTCATTTGTACACCTTCACCTCCCTCAGTCTCAAAACTGGATTTTGTAACTATTCTATTAAATGTTATTCTACAATAAGGACTGCAGTTGCCAACAGCAAGGTGTTATTTGGCATACTGGAATACACTAGTCAAGGCTGTGTGGTTATTTTTCTTTCCAAATTTGAAACAATCTGTATTTTCAGTTTTCATAGTCCTAATATTAATATAATAATTAAAAAAAAGTCAAAATACTCTTTCTCGATATATGGCCTAACTTTAAGTATAGGCCACCATCAAAAAGAAGGTTTGTATAGCACTGGAAGTATGTGAAACTGCTAAAATGCTTCTACAGTGATATAAGGACGATGGTGTGAGGTAAGACTTTAATGATAACTGTAAATGTTTATCCAAATAGGAAAGAGAAGCTAATTGAAAATCTTGACTCTTTGGGAAGTAACATTTTTCTTCTTTTCTTTTTACATGTGATATCTTGAATATATGACTTTTTTCTTTCAACTGATAGCTGAAAATGTCTTTTACATGACCTAATGAATGCCTGCCTTCCCTTTTTGAAACAAAGAAATCGAGTTATTTCATCAAACTGTAGCACATACCAATAAGATATCTAGTGAAACTCTTCATATCTTTTTGTTTTATAAAATTTGATTATTTTATAATTAGATAAGATTATTTTGTGTATATTGTTATTTTTTATGCTTCTTCTGAAGCTATCCTAAGATGTACAACTGGACATTGGAGAGGGCAGAATGTAATGGAAATGACCTCAAAGCAGCAACTAATAGTGAAGGGAAACAGCTTACAAAAGACTTCTAGCCTAAAGATGTGTGTGTCCAGACTGACACAGACACATTGCTGTGCAAAGGCAATTGGATTCACTCACAAGGAATCCTTTCTGAAAATGGAGTTCCAATCCAGTACCTGTGGGGTGATGTTCAGATACTACTCATGGCCTTGATGTGTCCCAAATCAGTGCATTGGAGGTAGCATTGTGTGTCTTATTGGGACTGCTGAACTGGAGTGATGGGCCAGGGATGAGCCATGGCAATGTGGGGAAAGAGTCCTAAACAGTCCACTGTGGAAGGATCCTTTGCTGTGCTATGCACATAGAAGCAGTGGGCAGAGGTTGGGGTCTCATAGCAAATAGGCAGCCTCCCCTGGCTTGTCCTCAGCAGGAGCTGCCATGAAAGATTTTTACTGTTGTTCCACCAAGCATGGGTCCATACCTTCATCTCTTTGAGACAACAGGAGTAGGAGCTCTGTGAAAATGAAGTGCTGCTGTTAGTTGCCAACTAATCCTGGAGTCTTCTGTATATGGTTCCTCAAAGAGTATCCTTTAGTTGCTGTAGAGAAAATAGCAGTCTCCTGCCACGCATTGGCTTACTCCAAAATCATGGCCTTTTTATCCTTTCATGTGTTTCTTAGGGTTTATAGTACTTTCAGCTGTCCCCATACTCTGTTTACCTGTTTCCATTTACACCAATGAGCAAAAGAGGTTTCCCAGAGGATAGCTTTGCAATTGTTGCTCTTCCCAAAACTCATACTCACTTGAAGGAAGCGCAGATTATTTTTTCATGTCTTTCTGCATTGCCTTAGCCTAGCTCATGAAACCAGGAACCAGTTGAAGGCAGGGCTACAGACTGAACGCTGTGCTGCCATTCTGTGTGACATAGCTTCACTCAGGCCCTGCACCTGGTAGCAGCCTTTTCTGCTTGAGGTGTCAGTGACCAGGCCCCTCACTGGCCTGGACACCAGGCTGCCTGAATGCAAGGTGTGTTCTTGGAAGTGGAAGATTAACTACTGACTGTGTACTCAGGGCTAGCTTCAGAGCCCTCTGAAACTGATGGGGATTTTTCTGCCTGCTTCAAAGGGCTCTGGATCATGAATTTGCATCACGGGCTACAGCAGTTAATTTTTAAACTCTCATTACTTGAAAACTTCTTGTAAAGTGTACTGGAGTGTATGCTTGGGGCCAAGCTTGCCAAAACAATTGACAAGGCACAGCTTAGTGACCGGGACTATGGATTTATTTCTATTTATCCTTTTCTGCTACAAACATGCCTTTTAATCACTCCTTGTAATCATTTACCTGTGTTTCCAACTGTCCTGCACATTTAATACTAATTTTTTCCTCTTGTGATAGCCCATGCAGAGACTGTTGGGGTCCAGTGATATTCTGAAACACTCAGGACTTCTTTGAGCTGGCCTAAATTCCTGGGCTGGTCTGAGGCGCTCTTCATTCCCCCATTTAGCATCCCAGCTCCAAGCATAATTAAAAAAAAAAAAAAATTTGAAAAGTTGGTTCTAAAGTAATGAAGGTTAGCAAAGAATATTTTATTTAGAGAGTGAAGAATAAATAAACATAATTCTGAATTGAACTGTGGAGTAGTCTCCCAAAGGAAATAGCAGAAATCAAATTGCTTGAATAATTTAAAACTAGACTGGACAAAACACTTAATAATATATGGCAGAAATAAAGCCTGTCTTGGCAGGAGATGGAGTGGATGACTTAATAGGTCTTTTCCCTCTCCAGCCTTTATTATTTTATGGTTTATTACTGTAGATGACTCAATGTTAACAATGCTTGGTTTATTTTATTACAACTGCTTACTGCAGTCCAAAGTGAAAATTCTCTTGGGCTTCCCACAGGTTTACTTGTTAGAAGAAGCGTTAACTTTCTAGAGGACTGTTGCCTAATAGTACATTAATATATTACAGTCTGTACTTTTTCTCACAAAGATATCTGTGAAAAGTGAAATAAGTTTGCTCATAGAAAAGTTGTTTTAAAAGCAGTTAGGGAAGCTGTAGATTGTCTGTAAAAATCATATCAAAGTAAACACAACTATCATAAAAAGCAATGCAGTCAGCCAGGTGGCTTTAGCACTTCTAAAATAAAGTTGCTGAGACTGCTCTATGGGAAGGACCGTAAACTGGCACTTCAGCTAGGTGTGGAGTGTCTCAAAATGAGCACCAAAGCCCCACTGAGTCTACTAGCTCCACACAGACATGGCTGTAATGGGTGCCAAGGAGAGTAAGGCTGGGCACACTCCCTAAGAGTGTGTACTGCATCCCCCATCACCAGAAAGGCACTGGAGGCCACTAGGCAGTATTTATATCTGAAATGCTGCACTGTACAAGTGTCTCTGCATTTAGGAGTGCAAATTAGAAGAATGGCAAAGCTATTGGTCAACACTGTAGATCATCCTAAAGAAACACGATATTTATGTCACACATATCTCTCATGCTTTTCACATCATCACGTTACAGCAAAATTCCTTGTGGAGTGTTTTCAAAAGTATTGCAATTGCTTTTGTACCATGAAGCAGAAAGCCAACTTTGTCCTAATTAACAGTGCAGTGTCACAGAGCTGTGTGTGTGAGAGAGAAATACAGCTTCTAACTTGGGGTCTAGATAAAACTGTATACACACAGGCACTTTAGAAGTGTTTGTAAGCAACATTAACAGTCACTTGTGCTTGTTTTTTCTTATTTGGCAGTAAGGGGACTTCATGCCTCCTGGTACTTCTCCATACTGAGAACCACGTGGGCAGAAATACTCCACTGCAGTTTTAGGAAGTGTTTATCGTACAATGGGTAAGTCAGAAGAGAACCTTCTGGGTAAAGACTGGACAAAAACCAAGAATTACACAACTATGACTACATTAATCATAAAATCTAAATTATT
Source organism: Cyrtonyx montezumae (assembly GCF_038088225.1). NCBI lineage: Eukaryota > Metazoa > Chordata > Aves > Galliformes > Odontophoridae > Cyrtonyx > Cyrtonyx montezumae. The sequence continues at coordinate 45,740,188 of NW_027072034.1, read as the reverse complement.
AAGAGTGAAGATGAACACTGATCAGAGAAACAAAAGTGGCTTCAATATAGCAAAGCCTTCTTTGGGGCAGGGAATGAATTAGTTAAATTCTGAGAGCCATGAAGGAGAGAAGAGGAAAAGATCCACTTTAAAGAGGAGATGACAGGGAAGACACGAGATAAAAGAATGATACAGTGTCTTCTACACATTTTTTCCACATAAAAGAGACTGGCAGAAAGGGAAGCTTAAGCTGGATGTGGAAAATTCTTCTAATAGAAGGAATCCTGGTGAGCTGAAATATTGGAATATTAGCTGAAATATTCTGCATAGGTACTATGAAGCTCTTCAGTGAATGTGAGACAAGTATACACTTAGAATGCTTTAGGTACATTTGGTATTGCCAAAGTACATCAGATGGTTTCTTTACATCCCTTTTAACACTGCCTTTTATGAACTTGTGACTCACGGGAGAACCCATGTGTGGAGAGAAAAATTCTGAGGTTACTGACAAAAGTGCTCATAAGACAACCGTGGAAAAGATATTCATATAATTATGTACAATATTGTTAAGCTCGTGTATTTGTCATACTAACTAAATAAAAGACATAAATCATTTTGGAACCAATAGAAAATGTTTCATTTGTCATCTTGGCCTTGTAACCCAGAGCACCCACGAGGTGGGAGTTCCAGAAAGGTGCATTCACAGAGTCACTGAGAATTCTGTGGCACTCCTGGCTGGAAGATCCAAAAGCTCCTGGGATGCGTACTTTGCTTTCCTTGAAGAGGGAGCAGACAAGGATGTGCCTAGCAGAGGAACGGAGATGCCAGCAAAAATGAGTTGTCGTTACTTGCCAGTTCTGTGTCTGTTTAAACATATACTTCCCAAATATTTCACAAGCTCCCTTCTTTGCACCACCAGCAAAAGATTTTGTCAGTGTTTTTTGACCATGTTACTAAATATTGGCTTGTGGCAGTGGGTGCATTCCAAATACAAATGATCTAAAACATTCCATTTTAATATCTGGGATACCAGAAGGAAACGACCTCTTAGCCTCTCAGTTATTTCTGCACCATAAACCCTGAATGCAGCTTTAGGTTATCTGAGTTTCGCATCTACAAATGTCTGAAATGGACTGAAGAGAATCTGTAGCAGATATGCCTTCATTGCTCATCTCATTCAACTGTATTCTCAGAAGATCCAAATGGAAATGTAACATCGCTTACAACGGAGATGGAAAATACTGGCTATATCTTTGGATGATAAAATTGATTTTGCCATTGCTGAGGGCTGTTTGCTGTTTCTTTTTAAAGTTCATATCGCATTTTTATGAAAGCCAAGAATACAGTGGTAACTGTTATGCTGAGAATGAGCTTTTTCATTTGTTGATTTGGGCGAGTGAAGGGAGTGTTGTTTTGTTTTTATATTTTCCTTATGCTAAAAATTTCCTTCTTTTTTTCCCCCGCTTATTCATTTCTTTTCTTACTTTCTTACTCTCCTGTTGATACCTTGTGTTCTCCCACTGAAAAGCATACCATAAATAGCTGATTACAAACAGTTCCCTACTCAGAGCTGTCACTCTTTAGCAGATACCAACAAGCATATTTTCTGTAGTGATGAACTTCAAAAAATGAGGCACTAACCACCCCCCAGAATGCTGCTTGTGTGCTGCTTTGCCAGTAGTCTGTAGGTCCTTGTCCCCTGCAGCCCTGTGAGTATTTATTCAGCATCTGCTTTTACAACTAAGAGTGAGATATTTGGAGAGCTTCTTGGTGGCACAAACCACTTGGAATGGTGTCTCTCTTATTTTCCATATCTCGTGTTTCTTCCCTACACCCACAGATATGATTGCAATACTAAACTCTCTTTAAAGCTGTACTGTGCAAAATAATGTAGCTGTTCATGTTCCAGCTTAGAGCCAGTTAATAGCAAAAAATTTAACTGGAATTCTCATGGAATTACAAGTTCACACTTATCCTTCAGTTTTGTTTTATTGTGATTCATCTTCTTTTTTTTTTTTTTAATTTTACAGTAAGAAATTAGATGCATCAAATTTGGCAGGAAGATGTGTGAAGCAGACCTCTCGAGATGATCAGGGTGCTCCACCGCTGTTGTGGAGGAGTGTGGGTGATGGAAGAGCTGAAAGTCATCAGAAGCAGCTGACCTTTCTTAGCAATACACCAAACTCCTCACAGGGCAACAAACTGCACGCAGACACTCAAGGGAAACTGAGTATGTGTCACGAGCAGAATATGCCCACAGCTCCTGGGAATGGCCGCGAACCAGCCTGGGTTAAGTGCTGGGGGACAGGTGTCTCCCTCTACTGCCTCAGATGCCCCTGATGGTTTTCTCATGGAGGTGGGGATTGGATGTGTTGGTAACACAGTGAGGTGATGCAGGCTTAATCCATGGTCTGCAGTTGAGCTGTTTGCAACAGGTTGATCAAGCTCAATTTGCACGGCAATAAGCCTCTGATCTCTGCTCTTAAAGGTGAAGTGACAAGAAGGGCTTAACACCAAAAGTTGCCTGTGGTAGACTGCTTAATTTAGAAGCCTGAGCAAATTGCTTTGACTGCTGTGGATTTGAATAAGGGACACCCAACCATAGCATTTAAATCAAAATGCAAAAACAATCCATGCCTCAACGCAGTGCAAACCAAATCAAATCAGAACTGGGCTAAGGCTGAAGTTGTATAATTCCAAAAGTTGGCAGTCATGCTATTCACAGAGGAGGGTGTGCATCACTTGGCTTCAGGGTGAAAAAAACAACCCTCAATAACATTTAAGTAATAGTAGAAGCAAACATTATGAGAGTCTGAGAATTAATCATTTCCAGGATTTCTGCAAAGGGGTGTGCTAAGATTTCTAGCAGACTGATGGGATCCCTCTCCTTGTTATCACGCATGGTGTGGTCTGGAAAAGATTTGAAGAGATGCTATTGCAAGTTAGGGGCCTTTTACTGAAGAAATTAGTAGGACGGAGTTCATAATTGTCTGATTGGCAAGCAACAGCCAAATTCTCAACAAAGGAAACAAAAATCAAGAAACAGCAGTTTGCAGTCCTCTTTGTAGTCTGAAGGAAGAAGAGGTGAAAACTGAAAAGGTGAAACAAGAATTGAGGATTGACACAGAAAGAGAGACTTACGAAATAGCTTGAGGTGGAAGGCCTGGAAATTGAAATTCAAAACTCTGCTTGGCAGTAAATGTTCTGAAGTTAAGAGGGCCTTCAAGAGTATCCATTTTCAACCCCCCAGTCATGGGCAGGGGCACTACTCACTAGACCAGGTTGCCCAAATCCCCATCCATCCTTTTAACATTTCCAGGGATCCACAGTAACTCTGAGCAAACCGTTTCCATGTCTCACCACCCTCATAAAAATTTCTTCCTCATATACAATCTTGTCCCCGTTCCTTATATTTAGAAGTGTGTGAAAGAAAGGAGCCAAGGCAAAAATTGCCTTAATGTAATGATGACTGGCAAAATATTTCTCCAAGCGTTATATAATGGTCAAACTTTCCAGTAACGTAGGGTGGATTTGTATTCGTTTCACATCATTACCACATATCTACTGCTTCCAAAGGGAGCTAAATGAATATTGGAAGTAGGAATTCTTTTCAAACTTATTATTTCCTACGCAGAAAAATATTTCCCACAGTTAACTTTGAATGTAAGCCCATTTATTGTTAACCAGATGCCTTCAGCCCTAACATGTAATCAAAATAAGATATCTGCTTGGATAAAATTCAGATAAAACACATAACTTGGGTTTTGATTAGTTAATTATTTACAAGAAAGACACTGACCTTCCCAAATAAATTGGTACTTGTAGGTCTAACATCGATGTCAGTAGTACATCACTACAAAGAATGCCTTGGATATCTTGTATGGTGTCTGTTGGGTCATTTTAGACTGGATTTTGTGGGAGGTACTATGTTCATGACATATTCAAGGACATGAGTTAGGTCAAACACTCTGCATGTCTCCACTGTGCAACCTGCTGGCAGCACGTGCCGATAATTTATCATCTCTTGCCAGTGATGGCCTCACAGGGAAGGAAGGGCCTGGTACTTCTGACTACTGTTTTGTTTGTTCTGGAACTCACAGTCTCTGCTGTAGGTCTGAAGATAAAAATTTCATCAGTGATGCAGTTTAGCTGCCTGCATGGTTCTATATGATAGCAAGTCTTACAGTTTTCAGTATTTTTTCTCTTTCTTTCCACTTTAATTCAATCACCTTTTATGTAAATCACAGAATCATAGAATATCCTGAGCTGGAAAGGACTATTGCTATAATCAAGTATATAATTAAATAACTCCTTTGGTCATCACCTTTCTCTGCAGAACAATTGCATAATAGGAGATCTCACTCTAGTTCCTGTGGTGAGGATTTCATACAAGGATTGAAATGAGCAAGTGCTCTGTTCTACAGTAATCACTGGTGCTGTCTGAAAGAGAAATCATGGGGACACGGTTTCAAAATGTGCGCTGTGATTGTGTGCATGCATGTTCATTTAAAATAAAATCTAAAAGCTCTACAAATTTTGAGAAAATGCAACAGCATCAAAATATCTGTTTTGAAATCAGCAGGGAGATTTTCACTAAGGGGGCTGTTAGCTGTACTTGTAAAGCAGTGTTCTGCTTGCTTTGGAGCAGACTTCCTATGATTCCAAAGGTAACGGCAGAAGCAGATAGGCCTCTGCGAAACATTTCACTTTTAGCAAAAGTACAATGAAACAAAATTTCATCACAAATACTCTTGCATTAAGAAGCTTTGGGGGAAATTAATATTGGCCACAAAGTCTTGTTATACAGAGATACGTAAGGCTTCTGAAAAGCTGTTAAGAAAACTTGAGACCAGATGATTTATACTTGTTGTTCTTGATTGTGCAAACTTGAGCATTTTTTTTTTTTTTTGCTTTATCTGTTCTGTGAGTTAGGTATCCAGACACATAATTGCTTCCCAGTATATTGCAAATGTGATAGAAAATAAGCTTCATAGTGCATTTGTGAATTAAAACAGTAAAACTAAGGATGACATCTCAAACAGGCAGACAGATGTTGTAATTAAGGAACTCCTTTCCATAACCAGAAGTGACTAAAGATTTGAAATCTGTGAAACTGCACAATTAATACCTTCAGTCTGAGTTAAGTGAACAAGAGCTGAGCGGTATGGATGCTAGACCTTCCATTTGGCATGTTCCCTGTATTGGAGCTGCCTTGCAGTCCTTATTTCTAACACAAGCCAGAGAAATTCAAGTCAGCCTGTGATGCTCACTGAGTTTCAGCTGTGAGTGGGGATCCTATTCAACTTTCTAACATTCTAAGAAACCTCTTTGAACACTTCATCTACTCAGAATATATGAAGATCCATTCGAGAAAGGCCCACTGAATAGCAGATTTAGCATTCAAATCTACCTTGTTAGTTGAATAGTTGTGTATCCTATAAAAAGTATTTCTTAATTCAGATTTGCTACTCTTATGAAGTATTTCAGGAACGGCATATCTATTTTGGAATCATGATCCAGAATTTCTTGGTGAATAAACAGTGAAAACTTTAACAAAGTTCTCCCTCTTTAGCAAATATTTGCTTATCGATTTCACAATAACAATTCATATTTCCAGGATAAGATCACATGCAAACTGAACATTCTATATCCTGTGTGGGAAATGAAGTTTTTTATCTTCATCAGGAATGGGCTGAACCCAAACTTTTTTGGTGTGTTTGTTAAGTTACACTGCATGTTTTATGTATACTGCATGCGTTGACAGATCTGGACAGATCCCAGAATGCTATCGACATGGAAAGCTGTATAATTTCTGAGGCTGGCTTACTTCTGAACATTGCTGTTTGTCTGTTTTTAGAGACCTGACTCTGTGACTGATTGTTTTATTTTATGGACAGGATGTATTCATTTTACTAGCTTGTATGCGTAATGTGGCAGGATATCAAAATGACTATCTGGATAACTGGGACAAATGGGAAAATTGAATTGCCTGACTATTCTGAACTCTGGGAATGGTTTAAAAAAATATTCCTTCTGGCTTTGTCACTCTCTGATTCCACTCACTGCCTTCTTTCCTTTTGTCTGAGCAGCACCATTTTTCCAGGCAGGAGTTAATACATATCCCAAGAGGCTTTTTAGCCAATCAGTCTCTCTCCAAAACCTATATGCAGCCAAATGAGGTCTCAAGAGCAAATGTGGAGTTGTTTCCAGCTAGGTGTCTGAATATATCTCAGTTTAAAATAGTAATCATGTTAGACAATCTCTTTTTGTACTTCTTCTGTGCAAAAGAATTTCTAGTCAAGCCCATTTCTTAACTTCAGGAGAAAATTCTGGTGAATCCCATAGTCAAAGCAAAACCCATCACAATGCTGCTCACTGTTAAGTACCGATTAACTTTACCACTCTATTGCTGACTCACTCTCTTACAAGCATGTGCAAATATTTAGTTTATTTCATTTTCTAGAGCACATTCCAAAGAGCCCATTGCTATAGTATCCAAGCAAATTTTCAACATCAACAATATTACCAGCACACTGGACCTTTAGTGACATTATTCTTTCAAGGGTCTTAGACTGCTCAACTTCACTACCTTAGAATCCACTTGAAGCTTCTATGTGCTATTGCTTCTCACGAGTGAGAACACTGGGACGTAACGTTGTGAAATCTCTCACTGCGGGTCTGTGGCTGCAAGGTAAACCAGGAGGAGAACAAAAAAGCTGAGAATATTCCAGGCCGAGCTGAGGCCAGCCATCCTTGTGAAGGCAACTTCATGAGACTTATTGATGGCCATATATTTGATGCTGCCAAAAGTAAACCAATTGGAGTAAAGTTTTTAAAAACTGGTCAGTCTAACAGAGATTTTCCAAAAGTTCAGTGACATCCATGAATAAATTTAAAAGAAGCCTTTGATAAGAAATTGGTTGTGGCTGAGAATGAGAAAACTGGAACCAGCTAGTTAAGGGGAGTGTGAGCCAAGGGAAAGGATCAGCCAGAACTTACCTGTCTACTGAATATCAGCTATTGTTCAAAAAGCCTGTCCTCTTTGGGCTTGAGCAATCACTTGTCTTTTCCCTGAAAACCCACATTTAAGGAACAAGGCTTCTCTGGACTGGCTATACTCTGGAGCTCACCCTCGATGAGGCTATTGAAAATAGCTCGTAACACTCCGGCTTGAGTAATACAGCAGAAGCCTACAATCTTTTGCTTGATTTATACTTACTTCAATAAACTTTCACAGACTGCAAGATACTCCTTAATACAAACCTTCCTTATAGAAGGAAGGACAAGTCTTTTAAAACCAGATTACCTCTTGGGTCCCTAGGTCACCGGACTTGTACACCATGACCATGAAGTCTCACTTCCTCCAGTTTTCTGCAGCCTTTTGTTCTGCTTTCCCATTTCTTCTAGCTTCATTGTCTCCAGCATTTTTTTCCAGTTATCTCAGCGAAGGGTCATTGTATTTAGGCTTCAACAGGATTTCTGATTTTTCCAGAATAGGGCTGAAATTCGGGGAATAACCTTGCCCCTCCTGCCTGATTCTAAGAATGGGAGGTGATTGTCCCTCTCTACTCTGTCCTTGTGAGGCCCCATCTTGAGTACTGTGTCCAGGTTTGGGGCCCTCAGTACAGGAAAGATGTGGAGCTGTTGGAGAGGGTCCAGAGGAGGGCCATGAAAATGATCAGAGGGCTAGAGCACCTCCTCTATGAAGACAGGCTGAGGGAGCTGGGAACATTCAGTCTGGAAAGGAGAAGGCTGTGAGGAGACCTCACTGCAGCCTTCCGCTATTTAAAAGGATATTATAAGCAGAAGGGGAATCAACTTTTTACAAGGGTAGATAGTGATAGGACAAGGGGGAATGGTTTTAAGCTCAAGGAGGGAAGATTTAGATTGGCTATAAGGGGGAAGTTCTTTACAGAGGGAGCGGTGAGGTGCTGGATCAGGCTGCCCAGAGGGGCTGTGGATGCTCCATCCCTGGAGATGTTCAAGACCAGGTTGGATGGGGCCCTGGGCAGCCTGCTCTAGTACCAGATCTGGAGGTTGCTGGCTCTGCCTGTGGTGGGGTGGGGATGGAACTTGATGATCCTTGGGATCCCTTCCAACCCAAGCCATTCTATTATTCTAATGCTGAATTAATGTAATTTTGCATTTCTTGAAGTTTCCCCTGGAAGATTAAAACACCAGTGTATACACTGACAAATACAAATAGAGACAGGCAAAATAAACTTGCTCCAGCAGAGGGCTGATTATTTTCTACAATTAGAGGCTTCTACACTCATTTTTTTCTGTGGCCATCAGAACTACTTCTACTTGAAATGTAATGTCTCTTCATTCCCTGATTTGTAATAACCAAGTAAAAGCAAAAATAAACTAAACAATAAACAAATAAATAAATAAATAAAAACAACCAAACAAAAACCCCACCACTCTCTGTACCCTGTGAAACAAGGCATCTTTCTTACACACTAACTTCTATTGTGAGTGTCACGGAGAAATCGTTTCAGTTAACTAGAAACAGGAACAAATCCTGTCTCAGGAGAAATCACTTGATTGCTCTCTGGAGTCAGTCATGGCTCCCACTATCTTGCCTCCTGGCAGAAAGCCTTCCTCGTTATCTAATGATCACTAGGCATTTCTTCCTGTGCTGGCCTCTTCGAAGAACATGCTGTAATTATTTGATACGCAGAAGGTGTATATCACAGCACTGTTAAGGCACTGTGGTTTACTTTTTCACTGAATATTTGGGTGGGGAATGCTTTGTTGTTATGCAGTCATCTTGAAATCACTCTTATTCCAAGCCAAGTCAACCAAAGATGCAAACAAAAGTGCTCATTCACAGAATCCAAGTAGGCGATGTGGCTTAAAAGGATTATGAAAGACAAAGGAAGGAAATAAAGAATTTGCTTCATCTGTTTGAAGTGTGAGATGGCTGAGCAAGTCTAGCAGCTCACACCTCAGCACTCCTGGTGAGTCCTGAGGAGTGTGTTAGGTTGGCATTTTGACCACTCTCATCTCTGGCCTGCCAACGGTCTGACTACAGATGCACAGGCAAGGTACTGCACATCTATATTCCAGCTGCCAAAAATCCAGAAGATTTTTCCTTGTCTTCACTATCTGCTTAAACCAACCAAAAAAAAAAAAATCCAAAAAACAACCAGTTCACATCTGTGAAGAACTCAAAGTGATAAAGCAATATAATTTTACCTATTTTGGGAAGGCTAAGAGCATGTAGTTAAATACATCATCACAGTGCCCTCCTGCAGGTAGGCTGTGTGAAAGCTGTACAGAGTACAATCAGCTGTTGAGCAATCCTAATACTTACTCTTTCAGTATTCCTCTGAGTATTTAATTAGTAACACGGATGATTCCAAGTGACTGAATACTGATCTGGATCCAGTGTAGCTGAAATCTGAGGTAGCTCATATGCAGTATTTCTTCATAAGAACTGTCAGAAGTATTGTGCTCCTTTCCATCACCATGTCCAAAGTAAAAGACAACTTCAAGAATAGATTAGAAATAGAAGTGCCTTAGAGGTATCAGAGGGATGTGTGCTAGTGCTGAAACTAAACAGAAGATCTAACAGTATAGTCAAATTTTGCTGATATCTTCAATTGAAAGTGTTAACTTTTCTGCATTTGGCCTCCTCCTTATGACTGACTCCTATTTAGAGTAAAGCGTCCCATGAGCACAAGGCACTTCAGTAATAGCAATAGCATGTCCTTTCTGCTCCTTGATGGTTCTTTTCTCAGAAATTCAATTGCATTTGGATAATATCAGCCTATTGACCTACGCTTTTCAGCAAAACACTGTGAAACTGAGTTGTTGTTAGGATGTGTTACCTTGGTTGTTCCTGTGATTTACTGACATGTGGGAGACCTTGGCAGAAGCTGCTTTTTCTCCCTTCCCTACTTATGTGGAAAACTTGCAGTGCTGCCTGGCTTTGTTTAGTACTCTGCCCTGCTCCAGCTCCTTGTGCACACCATAGCAGGGGATGTGAGGGGGACACTGTCATGGTGCACCCCTAACATTGACCCAGATGTGCATATCTCTTGGCAGCTTCTGGAGGCACTGAACATAGCTCGTTAGAGCTAATCAATGTGACAAAGTGGTATTTACTGACAAACGAGCAGTAACAGAAGAAATAACAGACATGAATGGCGTTCATTTTGCAATAGGGATTCCTTAAAAGGTAATTCAAAATAATTTTGTTTAGGTCTACGACTCATCTTCACTGTCACTTGCAAGGAGTCACTCTTCTGCAGTTTATTTCCCCACCTGTCCGCAGAGAGAAAATATTTATCTATGCGTAGAAAGTGTCTTGAGAACTTTAAATGAAAAAGGATTGTTCAGATGCATACAGTATAACATATACAAGGTGTATGTGATAGAATTTGTTCCACAGTTCCTTCTGTGTCAGCATGTTTATTAACTTCTGTGGGTGCCTTTACCTTTGGTTCTGGTTTGTAAGGTGTACTGCTAACAGTGCTCAGCATGTTGCTGGGCAATTACTGTGCCTCTATCAATGGAGTCACATATACAGAGCTAGCTCATATAAGCAGTGGTTTGCAGGTCAAAGTCATGACCTTCAAAGGCCTTCCCAAAGAATGTGTGCAACTCTGCCCTAAGCAAATAGCACCTACATTTCCTTCTGAACGTCTCAGCACTCAGAAATCTGCCAAGTTCTCATCCAGATAGGTCTGCACTGGAATTACCTTCTGGACTTCACTGGCACAGATGCAGCACAGAGGAAAGTCAACAACACACATCAGCTCTAAGTCCCTATTAACTTCAGTGAGGCACACACAGAGAAGCTGCCAGGAGCTACTTGCAGCAGGAGAAGTTGTAGAAGGATAGACCAATACTGATTTTTAAAGATTACATACACTTGCATACATTTATGTAAGAGGCTGATGGCAGTTGGTGGAAAGACTTGAATGACTTCAACAAGCTTTGGCTAGGCTGCGACCTCCTTTGTAACTTTCAGTACGAGCCTTTGCTGGTACAAAGTAAATCGTTTCAAGAATTTCCTGTGACTCATTGAAAAGTAAATGAACTATTTAATACAACTGCTATGTTCATTTCAATGGATACAATCTAACACTGGGCTAACTACACAAGCAGGATTATGTAAATTACGATTCAGCTAGAAGCAACTGATAAGATAATTAATGAAACACCATTAACGGGAAAGCACTCTGTGTGCAAAAGCAGCATTGGATTGATGCTTATTTAACCACTGTGTGCTTTCACTCCCAGATCCTTGCTCCTTATTCTTATCTGTCTAATTCCAGTGATGAGATGCTGTGTGCTTTTCTTTGTCATGGAGAATAGTATTGCACGCTGTTCTCAATACACAGGTAATTGCTCAAGATGCAGGAAGCTGTGCAGCAATTCAGTCACTGAAAATAAGAACTTTAAAAAATAATGTTCCGCAATTAATAAATCATCAAAAACTTAATCACTGAATTTCAATACCTTCTACCACAGTCACACAGTAATTCTGAAATAAGAAGTTCCAAATGCACTTTCAAATAAGGTACAAAGCTACACTGGGAACCCGAACTGACAGTGACTTCTCTGGGTAATGGAAATAGAAAATGAATTTTTTTTTTTATCCTGCTGTCATGATATAATTAGATACACAAGTATCTAATTATAAGTAGTCACCTTACCTGTATCTGGTTGCTACACAAAAAACAGGAGAGTCCGTCCGTAGCATTTTAATTTAGACTTTCATTTATTTCATATAAGAAACCACAGAATTGCATTCTGGTGAAATAACAAAGTGCAACCAACGTTCTTAAAATGTAGGTGAATTTCATATCAACAAAAAGCTTTTCCTGTGTCAGCCAATTTAAGTGAAACCTGAGCCACTAAAACCCTGGAAAAATGTCAAGGTCATTGGCAATAGCTTTGAACAGCAATAAAAATGAGGACAGAAGAGCAGGCTAATGGTATGAGAATATTAAATATTAAAAAGGAGCAATTGATTTAAAGGTGCTGTCTCTAAAACCAAGTAGCAGTATCTACTGACCAAATGATACAGTGTGTATTTCTGAAAATGTGCCTGCCAATCTACCAGTATCTATCAGGAATTCCCACTCGTCTTGTAAATGTTACTTACTCTGTTTTTGTTGGCATTGCTTTTTTAATCAAGTTTTTAAATATTTAATAAAACAAGAAAAAAAACATTCCAACCTTTTCACCAGCCATTACACGCAGTATGTTTCAGTGTTTAGGAATCTGTAGAAAATACAGCAAATAATGGATACCTTTTTTATGTTCCAGTTCCCAAGAGGAGGCATCAATGCATAAATATAACCCTGCTGCAAAGGGACGTTCATCTCTGAGCTGCAAATACACACAGCTTTGCTGTACTCTGGAGTATTTTCTAGGAGCACAAGCTATGGGAGAATGAAGGTTTGCCCGAGATGATACATTCTTTTATTGTTCATAGTGATGGAACTGCAGGAACAAGGAATAAATGAAGGGGAGAGGACTCTGAGCTTACCTCTTTAACTGGTCTTCCTCTGCTCCATCCTCAGACAGCTTTAAGGTTTTCAATAGAAATGCACACCTACAAATCTTCCTTGGTGGCTTGTACAATAGGCTCACGTGCCATGGATACTTGCATTTCACCATAAGATCACCTAACTTTTTCAAGTGTACACTTTACCCAGAGAGTCATTCAGAGGTGTTTTTTTTAATTTTATATTTTATTTAATTTTAATTTTATTTTATTTTATTTTATTTCCTGGGTAAGCCTTTTGAAGTCTCATGCTCTGAGTAGTTACAGAAGGAACAAGAAGTGAAAGCCACCTTTGTGATGGACTGAGCCTCCTGTTCATTATGGGGAGGTAAGAAATATTACTGTGTGGTTTGATGCTTTGTACAGATGTGGAAGAACTAAGGAGAATCTAGTTTAATGCTTGAGGAAGCTAGAACAGCTGTGGAAATTACATATTAACCAACTCCAGAAGGTGTCAGTTCTATCTGTCATTGACTAAATAAGCTGATGAAGTTCTCATCAGTTTCACAGAATAAGTTTGGTGTTGGAGGAAATCAGTTCAGACATTCAGCTAGTTAGTCTGATGTTAGAATCCTGATATTTTATTACAAAAAATAAAAAAGAAAGAGAGAGAGAGAGAGAGAGAGAGAGAGAGAGAGAGAGAGAGAGAGAGAAAGAAAGAAAGAAAGAAAGAAAGAAAGAAAGAAAGAAAGAAAGAAAGAAAGAAAGAAAGAAAGAAAGAAAGAAAGAAAGAAAGAAAGAAAGAAAGAAAGAAAGAAAGAAAGAAAGAAAGAAAGAAAGAAGGAAGGAAAGAAAAAGAAAGAAAGAAGGAAAGAAAGAAGGAAAGAAGGAAAGAAAGAAAAAGAGAGAGAAAGAGAAAAAGAAAGAAAGAAAAAAGTTACAGAATTGTGAATTGAAATGAAAAACTTAGTTCTTGTAAACTATGGTGATCTACATTTATAATAGCATAATCATCATTTTCTTTTCTAACTAATATCCTGCCTAAATAAAATATTATTTTCAGAGTAAAAAACTTAAATGCATACTACAGTAATATTTAGAAATACTGAAATGAACCATAGAAATATAAAACCGCAGAATATCCTCAGAGACATACTAGTACTCAAAGAATAAAATGATTTACTCAAAATTTGATTCTTAATTATCAAAACTTTTCTTCTAATTCTCTGTAAGAGTCTTCACTTCCATAACTACTTCACACATAAAGTCCTCCTAAGGTAGAATCGCACAATCATAGACCATCTCGAGTCGGAAGGACCCATAAGGACCACAGAGTCCAACCCCTGGCTCCACACAGCACCGCCCCAAATCCCACCCTACGTCTGAGAGCGCTGTGCAGACGCTCCTTGAACTCCGGCACTCGGGGCCGTGCCCCCTGCCCTGTGCATCCTGTGCCATGCCCACCGCCCTGTGGTGCAGCACTGTCCCTAACCCCCAGCCGCCCCTCCCCTGACACAGCTCCATGCCGTTCCCTCGGGCCCTGTCGCTGTCACACAGAGCAGAGCTCAGCGCTGCCCCTCCGCTCCCTGGGAGAGCTGCAGCCGCCAGCAGGCCTCCCCTCAGCTCCTCTGCTCTGCGCTCAGCACACACAGGGGCCTTCACAGCTCCTCACCCGTCATCCCCTCCAAGCCCTTCACCATCTCTGTAGCCCTCCTTTGGATGCTCTCTAGCAGTTTCCTGTCCCTTTTATACTGTGGTGCCCCAAACTACATGCACTATTAATCTAGCTTCTCAACTCAGAAGTGGGATTTCTCTGTTTTGTTTCAGTTTCTTTGCATGCTTAGTTTACATCCTAATTACAACAGGCATCTCTATGGAGTGCTGAAATGCAAAATCAATGTAATACACTTAAAGAAAATAAGTATAAGTAGAAAATATTAATATAGTAGAATGTTGTATGAGAAATAACCTCTCAGTAGCAGTGGTATGGAAGGAGTGAACTATTGTTTGAGTAAATAAACTGTAAAAATCTAGTACTCTATGTGACATTTTGTGACTTCCTGCTTTCTTCCTGTGGCCTTTAAAATGATCTGTATTTATATTTATCACTTATTTTTAACTCCAGGTATTTTCAGCATCCTTTTTCTCCTGGGAATGACATGACAGAATAAGTAATGTAGAAAACACTAAGGAAGCATATACTTGCTTCAGCTTCACCTTTGTCACCTTCAAGTTGTTTGCAGTCATAGCCCAGACTGCTGTGATGACAGTAGATGTAGAGTGAACTCTCTATTAATTAGATTAGAGGTGGCTTAGTGTGGTGTGTTAAAACGTGTGTTCATCTAGAGCAATACATGAAAAGTGTTTTATTTTCATAGAATCATTAGGGTTGGAAAAGACCACTAAGATCATGTGGTCCAACTGCCAACCCATCACACCATGCCCACTGACATCCCTCAGTGCCACATCCACACGGCTCTTGAACACCTCCAGAGATGGTGACTCCACCACCTCCCTGGGCAGCCTGTGTGCCACTGCCTCCCCACTCTGTATGAGAAAAAAAATTTCCTTATATCCAACCTGAACTTCCTCTGGCACAACTTGAGGCCATTCCCTCTCAATCTGTTGCAGTTGCTTGTGAGAAGAGGCCAACACCCACCTCACCACAATCTCCTTTCAGGAGTTGTACTGAGCAATAAGGTTTCCCCTGAGCTTCCTCTTCTCCAGACTGAACCATCCCAGTTCCCTCAGCCAATCCTCATGAGGCTTGTGCTCCAGACCCTTCACAAGATATAAGTCTGTAAAAGTATGTTCCTCCCACTCCATGTTCTGCCCTGACCTTTAAATGAGTCTGAAATTATAATGTGTTAACTGGGTTTCCAAATAAATATTCTGTGAAGCATGTGGTATGGTATAGCAGTGTAAAGAGTTAAACACGTATCAGTGTGTTAAGCATGCACCCATACCAAGACATGAAGCATATGTATGTTTTAACTTTCCCACAGACCATTTCTAAAAATATATATATACATAAAAGACAACATCAATTTGCTCCTAGATTATCAGGGAAAATTAGCCAATAGATCATGAAGTACCTGACACAATGTGTGGGTAACTAATAGGCGCACAGTGACAACTTTAGGGCATGCACATCCTTAATGGCTAATGAACTTCTCAGGAGGATGTGAACAAGGAAAAATTCACCAAGTTCCTCCTCTGTTGCTTCCTTTTGCTCTTGCCACCAGTGTGCTTCCCAGCAGCACAGGGGCAGTTGGGTGTAGATCAATCCTTAAATGCAGAAAAACAGTCAAGGTGGCCATTGCTGAGCGCAGAGGAGTCCCTGCCTGCTGGAGGTGAGTCATGGCAGGGAGGCACACCTTTCCCTTTATCAACTATTCTTACCCTCCTGGGCCTGAAACGTTTGTTACAACTTTTGTTTGGCTGGTCTGGCTCTTTATTTTTTTCATGGAAATTTGTGAGGATGAGCAAAGCATCTTGTGGAAATCTGCCATCTTTATATCAAAATTAGACGATTTTTAGAGTCATGAAAGCCTAAACAAGTAATTATGTTGACTTAAAATAACTGGAATTTGAGAGAAGTATTTCTACTTTAAAAATATATATATATTTTTATGTTCTGTTACACAGTCTGCAAGTTTATTTACTAAATGCTGTAGAAAAGAAAAAAATATGGAAAAAAAGTAGCTTGGAGTGAGAAGGAATTCACCTAAAAAAGAAGAAATGATTTTTGTGTGTGTTCGCCCATCTCTATTAAGCGTATGTCCTTTTGCAGAAACGTGTGCAGGATTGTCTAGGGAAATGATACAGCCTGTAGTTAATCATTGATCATCTTCCAAAGTAAAACTGCAAGTCACATGACTTGGTGAGTAGCATATAGGGGAAGAATGTAATAAGTCAATATTTAGCCACTAGCTTATTAATTCCAGTTGTATCATGTAAAGCAAACAGTATCGTGTACAAACTCCCATTTCCTTAATAAGAAAATAAGGCAGTAAGGCCAATAAAAGATTATTTCTTTTACAGAATAGTGAAGTGGCAATAGATTTTTTTGTACTTTAGCTTCACTTATTAAACAAAGATTCTTGCATTAGTGCATAGCTTAGGCATTGCTTTTGTTTGCTGTACAGTTGGTGTACTTTCTCTGTAAGGTGTTGGAAATGATCTGTTAAGGAGTTGCCTATGAAAAAAGAAAGAGGAGAAATGGCTGAAGAACAACCTTCAGGCATGCAAAAAAACAGAGCTTTAAGAATGTCCAGGGCACTTCATGTTGGAGTGTTCCCTATTAAATGCGTTTTCCAATATACAACCCCTGTGCTTTAAAATGTTACATGCTGTTATTAAGAAAAGAGACTTAATGATGATCTCATTGCATGATTTATAATTATTAATGTGACTACAGAGGCTCCATTTTCTGAGGATCCTCCTGAGAATCAAAACACCAAGAACTTGATCTTAGCACCTGCACCCAACCACAGCCTTGGAAATATGTGTCATTAGGTAATCAACATGAGCAAACCATTGAGTCAAAATTGGGAACACCCAAATGAGCTGCGCACATTCTGATGGAAAGGCAAGGAGCACCAGTACTGAGGCTTTATAAAACATACAGAATCTATTTTTTTCCTTAAAGTAAAATGATAAAAATAATGTGACTTCAGCTGTGACATAACTTCTTTATCCTTTATCTGCGTACATTCTGGTGCACAAGCAGGTTTCTTGCTTTGCAGAGTAAGTGTTCAAATGCAATGTAGTTGCAATAATGAACTCTTTCAAGAACATTTATTTCAATTATTCAGTGTTTGACAATCCTCAGTCCTTCTACTAAAATCGTTGCTCTAGAGTTTTAAAGCTCTCAGACATCTGTGCAGTCAGCTAGAAAAGTTCATAGATACATGTAACTAACCACATTTCATTAACACTGAAGAGCCAATAGTCAAACAAAGCACTCTGAGAACAGCAAAATATGCCTACAGTGATGATGATGAACTTGTGAATTACTTGCAGGAAGGAAGATCATTTTGCAACAAACCCGGCCTCAAAAGCACAATAGTCTCATGGAACTGACAATAACAGGATTATCCTTAGTGTCCAGCAGTTATCTCAACTCACTCCAATTAGCTCAGTGTTAGTGGGAGAAGCCTGAAAGGGAGAAAGCTGCAGCTTGATCCAACCACTAGTGCAGGTGATCCACCCAAAACTTGCTGGGCTAAGCAACATCCCTTCTTAAAGCATCAACTCAAGTTGATATCAAACTGACAGGATCCTACCTTGATTTTAAACAGTACTTAATGGGAATTAGTGAGATTATCTGTGAACAAGCAGTTCCCCAGGGGAGCACTTGAGCTACAGCCTCAGATAAGAAAGCATTAAAGGTAAGCGAATGTGGTGTAGAGAGACCAGGAGAGAGACAGATATAAGGTAAGGCTATATGATAACACCAATGATAGCACAAAGCTATATATATATCTATATTACACATAATACCAGGTGGCCTAGTCAAGATGAAATGATTCACCCCACCCTTTTCTAGAGATATTTACGAAAATAAATTTACCAGTCCTAAAACACATAGAAACCTGGATGGTCTCTGGATTATCCTGGAGCCAACTGATACTGAATTTCATATATTCCTGACTCCATCACATTGTGTTAGATTTTCATCTCCTTGTGTTGGTCCAAAACCATGGAGACAAAATGATTGTTTTCTTCCATGTTGCTAGTTAAATATATGGCTTAATGAAATAAATGTGTCATAGGCTATGGTTGTTTAGAACAGAGTGTTGGGTTCATTATACCTAAATGTCCTCATATTTAGGTAAACTCTTGAAAAAACATTGGAAAAACTTGTTTGTACAACACTTTCTGGACCACAGTGCTCCACATTTGGCTGACCAGGTAGAGAGAGAAAATAGGTCTATAGAAAGGACTTTCTCTCTGCCACTGTGGCTCAAAAAGTGGCTTACTTTCCAACATTTTTCCTGGAACTCCTTTGAGTTTCTGTGAGACTCCTTTGAGCGTGGTGAGCTTAGGCCTTAACGTTGGTTTACTGCAACAAAAATCAGTTTTTCTGTGAAATATTTTATCATAATTTATTGCTGGTGTCTACTTAGCTGCAGGTTACCTCATTATTTATGTGCTAATGCCAAACTGCTAATCATTATAAGTCATATAATTGCTGGGATTCAGCTAGGCACAGCGGCTAAAAGCATCTGAAAAACAAAACCTAGTCTCTAGATTACTTCAGCCAGACAACCACCATCAGTACTTTTTTCTATGTTCATTTCACTGGACTTTCAAAAAATGGTTTTGGCCCCAAATCTTGACGAAGCTGCAGTGTATTTCTTTGCTGAGGCTGTCTGAGGAAAGCTGGGATGAGAAAACACCGGGTTGAGCCTGCTTGCTTGTGGGGCTGTTAGGGGTCATTCTGCAGCTGATGGGCCACTCTTCCATCCCACTTCATCCAGCTATGAATTCCTGCTTTAACACTGCTGGCAGAAACTTGGGTAAGTGGGTATGACCGAGTGCTCTCTGGAGCATCATCATGGGCTGCCCAAAGCAGAAGCCAAGCACAGAGCCAGAAGCAAGCTCACAGTATCCTCACCACTGGCCTGCTGGGAGAACTCATGCTGACATTAAGTAGGTGCTGAAAAGGCCTGCTTTGGCTGGGGGATCACGTACAGGCCAGAGTTTGGCGCGCCCAGGACACCCCACCCTTGTGAAGGCCGTGGCGCAGGCCAAGGGAAGCAGGATGGGATGCAGCTGTGGGGCCTCTGCACCACTCCCTAATGCATCCCATGGGCTTCAGGGCTCCCGGGACTGGCACAAACAAGGGCCGTGGGCCATTGCCAAGGGCTGGTTACTCTGAACAACGAGTGCATGTTGAACAAATTAATTCATTTACATTATCACCATATAATTCACTGAGAACGCATGGAGTCATTTCTTATTACAAAAGCAGTTCACTTTCGCTCTTGTTTATGCTCTTCCATTTTCCGCAACTCTGAAATATCTCAGCGCGTACAAGAGAGATTTATAACGTTTTAAAAGTGGGGCTCTTTTTAAGTAGATCATCTCAAGGTGGGTAAAAGGCCTCATTTCTATTTCTGCGTCCTCTAAATCAGAACAGAAGTGCCAGTTCTGTATTTATTTATTTAGAAATAAATACATCTTCCCAGTACTAAAAACTTCTCTGCCAAATGTCACAGTTTACCAATAAACACCTCAAACCAAGGTGGTGGAATGGAAAGGCTGATGCACTGACACAAAAAATGCCAGAGGCCAGGCTTTTACACTATTCCTCTTGCATGCATCTTTCCAAAAGAAACGGATGTGGCTATTGAAGCTGAACTTTGCCTATGCATTTATTTTCTCAAATCTTTCTGTAAAACATCCGGTTTAGAGGAGAGGCTGAAACCTCCCTCTGCTGACATTGGTGAGGGGCTGGAGTTCTGCAGCTGTGCGTGTGACGCAGGAAGTCGGATAGCTTTAGAGAAACAAGAACTAAAATTGGCACACTCAGCTTGTAAATATGATTTGGTAATTACAGTGTCTGTGATCTCATGTGATAGTTTTTTCCTTCATATTGCCATATTTTTGTTTCAACATTTTGATATTGGCTCACTGCTTTTATTTACATATCCTGCAGTAACCAGAAAACACTAGTTTCTGAAAATATTTTCATTCAGTAATTACTGAATGCTTTATTTCTGTAACCCAATTACATTTCAGAATTAATATGCTTAGTTTTAGAAATGGGAAGTTCTTTCTTCAAATGTTTTACTGTACATAATGTATATTGTCAGTAACTTGCTAGGAAATGAACAGATAGAAAGACACTGCTGAAAACACAAAGCATTTTGTCAACTACTGTTTTATTTAGAAGGAAGCTGCAGCATTCCAAGCCCTATCTTAAACAAAAAGGATTTCTGAAATTCCAGATCAGACAGCCTCCATAATGCTTCACTGATGTGATAACAATAAGTCATGAAGTGATTTTCCTCCTTGCATTTTCCAGGAACTCTGGCAACAATCAGAAAAGAAGCTGTACATGGGATGTTTCTAAAAGAATTATGCAATGCTCTCAGTTGACTAAAATGTGCATTACAGAAAGAGGTTACGCTCATTTCTAGGCTAGATGCAGCAAAGATGGTGTACAAATCTCTGTAAAATCATCCCCTCTTCCTAAATGTTCTGTTCCCTGCTGCCACCAGCAGCCCTCTGTACAGCCAGAACTGTTGGTGCTATGCAGAAGGAGAATTCCTGTAATTCTTATATGGCCCATTTTTTCTCCACTGGTTGGCTGGACTTTTATCATTCCGTTAAGGTGCATTTGGATAAAAAGTGAAACACAATTAACGCACTTAAAAAGACTTTTAAATGCACTGATCATTAGGTGAATTCTTTGACATAGCAGACCAAATAAGTAGGATTGAGAAGCATATGCTTCAAATTTTTCTTAACTTTATTCATGTTAATTAGATGTTTTAAAAAATATCTGGTGGTTGCACTACTTCTTTAAACAGTGTTCAGCTGTTTCGCATGCTTTGTTATCTTCCTTTAAAGAGTACCTGATGAGTTAGCAGAACTGAAAAGTTCTTCTCTGGGCTGGATATTTTAAACCCTTTCAGTTCTAAAATCCTGGTGGTCAATGGCTTGATGTCTGTATGGAGATCAGTGATGAGTGATGTCCCACAGGGGACAATGCTGGGACTGATATTCTTTAATATCTTCATCAATGACACTGACAGTGGGGTCAAGGGCATCCTCAGCAAGTTTGCTGATGATACCAAGCTGTGGTGTGCAGTCAACACACCAGAGTGATGGGATGTCATCCAGAAGGATCTAGACAGGCTTGAGTGGTGGGCCCAGGTGAACTTCATGTGGTTCAACAAAACCAAGTGCATTGTCTTGCACCTGGGTCAAGGCAACATCCACTACCAATACAAGCTGTGGAATGAAAGGACTGAGCTCAGCCCTGCCAAAAAGGACCTGGAGGTACTGGTGGATGGCAAGTAGGATGTAAGCCAGCAATGTGCCATTACAACCCAAAAGGTCAACCACATTCTGTGGTGCAACAAAAGAAGTGTGGCCAATTGGTCAAGGAAGGTGATCCTGCCCCTGTACTCCATGCTGGTGAGGCCACTCCTGGAGTACTGTGTCCAAACGTGGAGTCCTCAGCACAGGAGAGACATGGAGCGTATCCAGAGAAGGGCCACAAAAATGATCCAAGGGGCAGAACACTTCTCCTATGAGGACAGGCTGAGAGAGCTGGGGCTGCTCAGCATGGAGAAGAGAAAGCTCTGAGGTGACCTGATAGCGGCCTTTCAGTATCTAAAGGGGACGTGCAGGAAAGAAGGGGACAGACTCTTTAGCATAGTCTGTGGTGCTTCAAGCTTAAAGACAGTAGATTTAGACTAGATTAAAAAAAAAAAAAAGCTTTTTACAGTGAGAGTGGTAAGACACTGGCATAGGTTGACCCAGAGGTGTGGTGGATGCCCTGTCCCTGGAGACGCTCAAGGCCAGGCTGGATCAGGTTCTGGGTAACCTGATGTAGCTGTGCATGTTCCTGTTCATTGCAGGGGAGTTGGACTAGATGGTCATTCGAGGTCCCTTCCAACTCTAATGATTCTGTGATTCTATGATTCTATTCAATTATCATGAAAACTCTTATGTTGAAAATAATAATGCTTTGCAGGCTGTAAACTGAATGTTCAGAGTCAGCTTTCTGTGATAGAATAGATTTGGGCATCCATATCTCAATTTAGATGTCCAAGACAAATAACCTCTTTTTTGCACAAGAGAAGGTCAATGATGAGCAGGCATTTGCCATTTCTTTGTTTGTATGCTTAACATCAGGGGCTTTAGAGCTGAAAGCTCAGATCTGTATGCAGCAGAGTAGTACAAATTATGATGGCAGTTACCTAGCATATTTCATTCGAGAATCTAGAATTAGTTATTCACCAAGTGAAAATGCCAAAATAACTTGTTTAATCTTTGTGTGGCTCTCAGACTGCAAATCAGTTCTGCTTAATCTTCAGTATGCACAAGTGGCCATAGAAATATCTGAGGAGAAATATAGCTGCTGGAGGAATTAACTCTGCTGAAGGAGGAAAACTATCCTATACATAACACAATTTCCCCAGTCTCCAACAATCCAAGACTAATCCAAGGGGGTGAGTTTCAACAAAGTTTTCATTACAGTTTCCAATCTGGCAATATATATTACATCTGCAGTTAGGTCATTATTCTGTCACTTGAAAAATCATGGGCAGTTGTCCAAGAAAAAATCAAATGAGTTTAGATCTTATTGTGAAATCTTCCAATTATTTAAAAAATGTTAGAGGTTAGCTTGGCAATATTGGATATCACTGAGCCAAGAAGATGTCATAATTGGAATACACTAGAAATAAATTATTTTGTATTTTATGTGCAACCCAAGTTAGTTTCACAATACTCCTTGGAATTGTCATCCATTATTGAGAAGAAAACTTGCATAACTCACTTGTTAAAAAATCTAATTTGGGAGACAAGGAAGATCATAAAAACATAAAGATCCCATTATTCAAGAGAAAACTAGGACAGTTTATACTGATCTTATGTGTAGGAATTCCATCTACTTGCACTCTTTCATGCTGAAGCTTCATATGACTTTCTTTTTTTTTAGTGAAGTCTATTTGAGTCCTACAGAAAAGCCTCCCCAGCTGTGCACCTGTTGAACTATGGCATTCAGGCTTGCTGCATGCTGCACTCGTCCATGGTCTTAACAGCACACGTTTCATCTTCTTTCAGTGGTATTTGGCTGTCTTTTGGCATCTGCCATCAGTCTTCATGGTGACTGCCTCAGCTGGAAGCACAGCTCTTACCCAGAGGGGACTGAGTAACCTCCCAGCCCTGAGTTTCTGCTTGAACAGCCAGTAGACACCTGTCAGAAAAGCAGCAGGCCACAGTAGCTTCTCTCCCTACAGAAGATTAAGCAAATTGTGGATGGTGAACATGGGAGTAAAGGGGAATTTTTCTCTGGAGCTTGCTTATCTCAAGTATCTACAAGCCTCTGAGCTGCTCTAACCTGTTTTCTTAATCCCCATTTCTCCTTGTCTTTAATCCTTTTTGCCTTTGATTTCTTGCGTACATACTGTGTGGCTAGGGCCACACATGAAAAAACACATCACTAAGATTTCTTTTTACCTTTCTAGGAATATGGGATGGTTCAAATAGATAAAAACAGGTTTAAAAAGGTTTCTTGGCCAACCACTTCTTAGTTTAACAATAAAGAGACACAGATAGAATTGCAGTTCACCCAAACGCATTAGGGCAGAATTCTTCGGTTCAGATGAGCATTGTCAGGATTTGGGTCATCCCCACACAAGTGTCAAGTCTCTTGAAGTCTCAATCTGATAAAGGATCAGAAGGGTCTCAGTTGTTCTGATGCTTAAGTAAGAGAAAACAAGAACAACCCTGAAGTGAATGCCATATAATTTAGACACAGAGTTTAGACGCTGTGAATTAACTGAAAAAATTTTAATAGCTCCCTAAGAAACAATTGCCTCTATGAATATTTTCTTATGTCTGTGTCTACAAACTGGCTCAAATTATCATTAATCTCTACCAAAAATATTTTAATTGAATAATTTATACAGTACTCCTGTTAACCTAACTATACATTATTTTTTTTCAACCTTGTACTGTGGCTTGATAAATCTTCAGTTATTTGTAATCTCAACCACTGACTTAACCTACCATAGCAAACACCTTTGAACTACAGTATCTCCTACAACTCCCCCCTCCCTCCAAAATGTGTTGTTCTGTGTTTTCGGATGTCCAGAAATCAGTGAACTCATTCTATTTTGATATCAGATTCCTCTTCCTGCGCTGATCGCCAGATTCCTCAGCACTCCAGTGTTCTTTATGGGGTTTGCACATTAGGCACGTTTTTCTTTGGGATGTACATTCACAACATATAGATAAAACTGGGAATTTAGTGACATTCCAGTCACTCACACATACATCAACTGAGCACAGAGTTTTATTTGTCTGTCCTTTTTAAGGTGACATCATGCTCCTTCTAAAGTGTATTGCCAGTACTGAGCACTAAACAGTGGGACAGAAGCACTATGTGCTGAGAAGGATGTAACACAGTTTCATCACCAAATATGAAATTAAAATAAATGCCTTGGGCTTATTAAGAACATACCTGCTTCTGTGACTGACCCTTCAACATCATTTGAATATTTAGCAACAAGTGACTAACTAGCTGCAGATCTGGTGCTCATTATTTCAAAAAGGAGGAAAATGCTAGCAGTTACCACACAGCAGTATCTGGCATCACCACTTTTATCTAAATTTAGAACAGGAAGTGACCGCACTAACTGACACAGCAGTCCCAGGAGTGCTTCAGACCCGGACTGCCACTGGAAGGAGCTGCCCTGCCTCACCCCCACCCCTGCTGCTCCCACTCATGCCCTGAGCTCTCCAAGTGCAAAGCATCCCGTGTGGCTCCTCACCACAGACCTTGGTTAACGCTGCCCTTCTGAGCAACCCTGCTTCGTCAGGAGGGCACACAAAGAGCATCCTTTCACAAGTAATTATGATTCAAGGAGTATCAACAAGTCTATTGCTCCTGCACTCTGCAGTAAATACGATCAGCTTGAAAATCCAGGAATAGGCAGTGGGTACGCCTGGGCAATTAACATTCGCCTTTCTAAACAAATTTATTCACAGAGGCTTTCTGTACAGTCCATAATTGTAATGACCTTTCATAGCTTTCTTTTCCCTGTGGAAAACTTCATGAGGATTTTCTCATTTTCATACTTAGTGATTGATTCTGTGTGAGACAGTGGTTTCTAAGTTGTTAAGACTTTTGAAGCTAAACATCAAACTTGTTACTAACTTAACTTGGGTTGCCCAGATCTCTCCAGTGCACATTCAGCAAGTAGTTCAGGTAACTTCTCATTTACCCTTTGCTCTCTCATGTCTCTGCTACATGATCTTGTCAGAACCTGCCAGAATGATTTTCTCTCCTGCTCTTGGAATTACATCAAGTTACACTCACCTACTCTTAGATGATCACTAGAAGAAACCTGGGACATCTTTATTCCTGGCTCAACTCCACCTATTTGCTTGCAATTAGATCTTGTTCGGCCTTCCACAAAATTGTAAATTATGTGCAACAGGAAGGTTCTGGTCTGCCTCCAGATAATGCCTCCTAGTCTTCTCTGAGCAAGTCAGTCAAAAATCCTGGCTCCTGATTTTTTTTCTTCTTTTTTTATGATGCCATATAATTGAAGGCACATCAGATCTTTTCATCGTGTTGCAGGTTATGCGCTATTGTTCAAATACATACACACCTAGAAGATAAGCAAAAACTGACACAGATACTAAAAACTGTTTACACCTTTCACAAGGAGTAGTACAGGTTTCTCAGTTCTAACTCAGGCTAAATTAGCATTTTTACAAAAGCAAACTGTGAAGAAAAGGAGGCATTAAGAGCATACACTGCATGCTGATGGACACACATTATTATATGATCATATATTAACTATGTATTATGGTTTAGATTATATAAATCACATATTGCATGTGGAGAGTGAAATGCTATGATATCAGAAAACAACTCAGAAGAGGAGTCTTGAAATCAGGTTCCGTTTTTTTTTCCAGCAGTTTACTTCTCTGTTGCTAGGTTTAGTACCTTAAGACAAGTACTTTCAAGATTTTTGGTTTCCATTTATTAACTTTGAGAATAAAATCCTAATTAAGCTGAAATGCTTAAACTACAAAGTCTCTTTTTGTCCCTCTGGTGACACAACAATGGCTTGAAGACAGAGCTGAAACATCTGCTTCCAGGATTAGAAGAGGATTAGATGAGTTACTAGGGCCTAAAAAATCTACATTGACCTTTATCTTATAAAACCTTTATATTTCAGAAGACAGAACTATTAGATATATTTTTTTAATGTAGCACTGGAAAGCCAGTATGCAAAAAAGAACACGAGCTGTCCATAAACTTAAATGAAATTGAATTAGAGGCAGCACACTAAATGGAGAGAAACACATTTTTTATCAGCTTTCCAGAAAAAAAAAAAAAATTCAGGCTTTGGGGACAAAAAAAAAAAGGCCTTTTTTTTTTCCATGCAACATGCAATTATTGGACTTGGAAATGTTTTCTTGGAAAAGTGATTGAGTTAGAATGTGCAAATCATGCTTTCCAACTTAAGTAATTTATGGAAATACCTCACTAGTCTATGGCAGAATTTTATTGTCATAACAATGCACAGCTGATACATGAAGCATGACAAATCTGTAGTTTTGGAAACATCTTGTGGCATTAGGTGATACCCAGCACCCCAGGTACCTGTCTTTCACTAGGAGAGGTTCAGGGGTCAGCCCTCCTCTCATTCAGAGCTGTTATAAAGCTGAGGTAACTGAACTCCATGAAGCTCAGAAAACTTGATATTGAACTTGAAGCAGTGCACTGGGTTTTGTGTGGCAAGATTTTAGCAGCAAGGCTGCAGGGGTGTCTTTGAGGAGGCTGGAGCTGCCCATAAATGGCACAGCCTGTTCCAGTCAGCTCCACAGGCCCCACCACTGGCCATTGCTGGGCCGCATGAAAAAATATGTGGAGAGCAAAGTGCCACACAGCAGTGTGAGGAGTGAGGCAAAATGGTGTGCGAAAGAGCCCTGCAAATTCCAAGACCAAAGGGGAGGAGGTGCTTCACCTTATTTCTTCCCCTGTCCTATTGGAGGAGTGAGAGCTGCTGGGTGAGTGCCTGACAGCTGACACAGTCAACCCACCACATTGTTTATGACAGTTTCAGCTACTTGAACAGCACTGTCTGTTCTCTTTTACAATGTGCAGCCACTACTTAAGCATTTTTGCAGCTTGGACCACAGTCTCACTTCATAATGCTATAAAACACGGAACTTCAGAATTACGCAGTTATGATAGAGAGAAGCATGTGCCACATGCTTACAATGCTTCTCTGTTGGTTTCCCTTCAGTGACATTAATCATTCTTAGACTTTCTACACTAGAGACCCCAAAAATTACTTAGCAGATACTGTACATTTTAAATCAGCTTAAGATAGCTTAATGTCATAAAAGATAAACCTTGAGGACAAATCCTTGGCAATCTCATCAAGTTAAATATTTTTAAAGGCAATCAAGTCAGTGTAATTAAATATTTTGAAACAGATACATTCATGAGACAACATTTCAATGTTCTAAACCATTGAATGAAATTCATTATTAAAATCATTATGAAACAAATTCTATTTATTCCAAGCTGGATTTAGGTGTCTATAATCTGTTTTCCACAACTGGCAAATTACTGCAGTTAGCTGAACAGCAAGAAGGATGGGAAGGAAGAGGGAATATAATGGTGAACCAGGGACATTAAAAGTGGTCAAGGAGAACATAATAAGTAAGGTAAGCAAGCAATAGGAGTAAATAAGGCTTCAAGAGTAGAAAAACATTTGTAGAAAAGATACTAGAGTCTAGAATCAGACGAACAATTTTCTTTAAAAGGTTTTATTCCCGTGTGCTCTGTAGAATTTCTCTGTTTATCCCACTGGATGCTCTGATACTTGGAAATACATACTATATATATATATATATATATAAAGGGAAAATAGCAAGTAAACCTGGAAAAAGGAAAGTCTAGCCCAGAAATAATGGTTAAGGGGTTCAGTGCAGAAAAGCTCTACAGCCAAGAACTTGTAATTATTTAAATAAATAATATTGATGAAAAGTGGACTTTTCTGTTATAAAAACATGTTATTAAATTGACTCATTTCAGCTGGAAAAACTATTTTATTATTATTTTTTTTAATTAAGTTTCAGGAAATATTTAGAACTTCAAAGAAAACTTTCTAAACTATTTGAGGAGACAGGCACATAAAGGAAAAACAAAACATTAATTTCCTGTCACTTGAGGATTTATGTGCATCTTTTTTTATCTCAATCCAACATTATTATAGGTTTTTTAATATTTAATGTTACAAAGTATTTGACCTAGGTAGAAACAAGAAGTGGATTTTCTGCATAGAGCGTTCAGAATGGCAGTCAAATCACAACTAATGGGAGTGCTGAGGTTTATTAAAACTCCTGTGGTTCGCTTAGCCGAAGAGCTTTCTGGCTCCACAAGCAACGACATATTGTCATTACTGTTAACATTTTCAAAGATTAGATGAAAAAGGTATTCAGTACAAAGTAACTGCCATATACAGAGAAAGGTCAAAATATCACCTCTGTCCTAGATAGGAACAGTAAAATTACTCTTTTTATTGTTGTTTTCCATCACATCAGACATGCCAATAGAGATTTCAGGGCATCCCAGTGGAGGACCACTGGTTGTACCTTGTCTCCACATGATGGTTCTTGCCATGTATGGTGTCTGCTCCTACCCAAGCTGTAAGCCCTGCTGGAATTAAGCTGCCCTGTCAGTGATTCAGTGTCTAGCTGTGTGCACAGCCTGTCCCAGAAGCTGTCACTTGAATAGCACCTGAAATTCCAGTCTTCACCTCAGAAATTACTTATTGTGAAGTCTAAATGCATTAAAATCTTGAGTGATAGATTTCTCCTTTACCTTAATCTTCCCACAGAATACCACATTACCAGTGGAGTTTGTGTCTTATGCATGTATACGCTCTTGCACCCCAGACAGGCCCACAGAGGAAAGGCTTCCCATATTCTGAGCTGAACATTTTTTATGTTTTATTTTAACTGGTTTTCCTCCCAAAAGTTCTAGTATGATTAAAAATAAATGTTGTGGAACAGATTTATGCTGGTGTAAAATCAGAGACAGCATGGATTAGCTGATCTTCTAGGAACAACTTTCCTCACTCCCAATCTACTAAAAGATTGAAGAGCATACAAGGTTGAAGTGGAATATGACCATTGGCAATAAACCATAGGAATTGATACTATAGCAGAAATGTCTTCCAGAACTGCAGCAGGCTGCCAAGTCTTCCCCACTCCACA
Source organism: Cyrtonyx montezumae (assembly GCF_038088225.1). NCBI lineage: Eukaryota > Metazoa > Chordata > Aves > Galliformes > Odontophoridae > Cyrtonyx > Cyrtonyx montezumae. The sequence continues at coordinate 45,710,748 of NW_027072034.1, read as the reverse complement.
AACTGATCACTTGCTGTAAAGTATGGTCAGAGTCAACACTGCAGAGCAGAGGAATAAATTACAACGCTGAGCTGGAGGCAGGGGAAACTCCTGTCCTTTAATACATCAAAGGACAGTTTCCTTCCCTGGTGCTCCTCAAAACATGATGGCAGCCACCATTTGCTTCTTTGATTTTACGTGTAAAATGCACATACTTTGTTTAAATGAAACAGAAGAGTCAAGACTGTAGTTTGGATGGGACAACTATGAACACAAATCAAGTTTTCCTCTCAGAAAAAGACTGGTTTCAGGGAGGAAAGGATTTGGCACGAAAGCTAAAATCCTGGGAGACATGCACTGCAGACCATCCATTGGAAAAATGTCCACTGATGAAAAAGATCTTTCTCTGTTGCCTTACAACTTACACAGACCTGGGAATCAACAGGGGTATAGTTACCTCCTTGGCTTTATTCGAACAGCTCACACCATGATGAAAGTCTTGCTACACAAGAGCAATTAATTTGGAATCATTAGAGCCAGCGTAAACTTTCAGAGCTTAATACAACTTTTTTTTTTTTTGTACATTAAGTTTTTTTTTTTAAATAGAAGTAAAAATGTGAAATGTTCCCAGAATGAGGTCTTGCCTGCCAAGATCTACATAGATCCTTTTATTTTTTCTGGGCAAGTTACAATTCCTTTTAAATTGCTTGCTTAATGGAAATAAAAATGTTGGCAAAATTTAAAGAGAGTGAGTGCTGTAGAGAATTGAAAGGTTTTATAGTACTTTCCAGGTGTTCTGTTCAGAATTGCTTTCCTTGGCAACAACTGTTTGCACTTTCCCATAATGTTAATTAACGCCTCGATCTGGGCTTTGGGGTATGTGAACCTTTCGTCGCCTTCACGTTTCTTACAATTTGAGGTTCATTATCCTTTGCTTGGCCAAAAGTATATTTTTATACTGAGGGAAAGTAGTGTTACTGGCACCTCTTTTCACAGACCCACAGACCAGAAGCATCTGGAGGGCACCTCTGGAGAACATCCAGTCCAAACCCTGCTCAGAGTAGAGGTGGCTGCAGCAGGTTGCCTATGCTCAAGACTGTATCCCAATGGGCTTTGAGTGTTTTCAAGGATGGAGACTCCACAGCCTCTCTGGATGACCTAGTCCACTTTTGATCATCCTAAGCACAAACTTTTGATTCTAGTATTTTAATGGAATTTCTTGCATTTCTTGTGCTCCATTCACTTTTAACTCTAGCAGGCTGTCAGCTCCACAAAGTGGAATGCTGCATGAAAACATATGCAGAGAGTGAAGTATAGAAGGACTTATCACCCATGAGTAGGGTGGTCATACTGCTGCTACATCCACTCCCTCTTTGTATGTGTAACACAAAATTTTGCTAAACAAAGCAGTACTGAAGTTTTCTCTTTTATTTTGGTATCCTGGATACCTATCGAACCTTTTGTCCCATTTCAAAATCTGAATGCAATAGGGAATGTGCTGTAATGCAGACAGATACAAAAAAGAAGGCCATGTGCTTGTAAGCAAAAGGACTTGAAATATGGAATTCAATCATACAAAATATCATAATGAATATAAATCTTGTTTTCAGTAATGTTACAAGATAACAGCTTTCAAAAGTGTTAAAGCACTCTAGTTTTCTTCTAAAAACTAGTGAAAAGCATTCTTCATTGTTAAGTTTAGACGTTAACTCCAGAGATAATAATTATCTTGCTTTCTTTCCTTGACCTACAGAAGAAAAGAAATTACATATTGCTTTTTTTTTTTTTAATTAAGAAACTGCAGCAGTCAACAAAAACCCTTACTGTGGGTGTTGTATTTGACAACATGTGTAAGATCACACAGCTGGATACACTAAGCCTCCTTATTTAATGATTACATATCTAAGAGATTTCTTTTACATATTGGTTCAGTTAACATTCAGCAAACACTACTCATGGTATCCACGCCTATATGCTACTTCCAGACAAAAGAATATTAATAAGTAGCTATTCTATTAGAATATTAGATAGGTTTATCTAGTCTAATGACTTTTTAGTAAGATATGCATTTGTTGATGAGGCACAAATTTTGAACAGAGACAGGTTCTTTTTCACAATCCAAGTTTCAGCTTTGTGCTAAATATATGTAGTTTTAAGATTAGACTTAAGATCCTCCTCCCTTGACATGTATAGCTCCAGTGAGTCCATGTCATTTCCTTATCCTAAAACTTCTCACTTGTTTCAATTTTTGCAAAGCAGAAAGCAGAAAATGGACGGAAGGACTTATAGATGATTTTATTTAATCTTCATGGTTGCCATTAGTTTAAAAAATACCTATTTTTTGCCTAGTATTCCATAATTCACATGACCACTAGAAATGGTATGTGAGATTATAGAAAAAAAAGTGGGTTTTTTTCTCCATTTATCCGTTAAACAGAGAAGTCCAGACACTTCAACCATTTATTTGTACATCTGATGAACCTGTGGCGTTCATATAAACCTTTAATGTGTCAAAGAAGAAGAAAAAAATTGCAAAATGAAAAAATTCAGAGCCATGAAATTATCATGAGGTCATTTCATTTGATTTTTAAATTGAGTAGATTTGACAAAGACAGTGTTACTTCAATGTGATTAACTGAAACAGTCATTCCCCCAGTTTTACACTAAGTCCTTGTTAAAAAAAATATCTACTTAAATTCCCTGGAGCTGACCATCTCACAGGGCAAAATTACCTCCAATCCCAAACGCTAGGAATAGGGGAAAAGTAGGGAGAAGCAAGCACGACAACTCTGTACCTTCAAGCACTTACATTCAGGCACATACTCTTCAAGAATCCTACATTCTCAGGAAAAAAGAAAACAGAGTTCACCTCTCCCACCATCTCTCCTCTCTCAAGTTGACAATTGTGGCTTTTGTTCTACTGCCTGAGACATGAATTACATCACTAATACAAGTCACATTTGGATACACAGATTATAATCATGAAGGGAATGCTGCAGTATGATGTGTTACAATAATGGCTGATGTTACTAGGAAACATATATACGCACACATAAATAGAGACAGAGAGGGCTTTTTAAAACAAAACAAAACAAAGCAAAGCATCCCAAAACAGCAATAATATGAGATTCTGGTCAGGCTAAGTGGGAATTTAGCCACTTACTTTGCTGGAGTCACTGTTGAGGCTTTTACAGTCAATCCTCTTAACTACAACAAATAATAGAATGCTTGAACTGTCAGACACTTGAAATCCACAATTTCATTACACAGCCAAACAAGGATATACAGACAAACTCATATCAATACCTCTTTATTGTATCTTTACCTCCATTTCAAAGTTAGTTACTTTTGATCAGTAAACTTATGGAGAGTCTCTCAGCTCCAGGAGCTTTATTCAGCCCTGTTCGAGACATAATTAATATAATCATTTTGCCTGGAGAGAAAAGATTTGCTTGCTTCCCTGCAAGGGAGTATCATTCTCTCAAACCTGTGCATGTCAGTTGCTGTTCCTACTAAGCCAACATACAGTGTTACACAAGCCCACAATAAAGGAGGCATTAAGCAATCTCATTGAAGAGAGGGTTGTTGATTGGTTTGGTGCTTTTTTTGGGTTTTTTTTGCAGTCATAACAAACTAACTGGAACAAAAAGTTCTTTATCATTCACTTGTCAGTGCTTGTGTCTCAGACCTGCCACAGTTTACATTTCCTTTGGTAGCGCACAGGAGTTTGGCTTGTGTGTGACACTGGCCAGATCCAGCACAGTCCCAAAATGGTAGAGAAGGAAAACTGGTACCTGTGTGAGTGTCTATAGATTTCAGGGACTTTTTCTAGTTAAGTGCAGCTTTTATAGCACTTTGGGAATTAACTTCTTCACTTGATCTTGGTTCCTAGGTCACTGCCAACCAATTCTGTTTGGTTTCTCTGCAAGTATGTTGCCACACTCTACCCAGTTTTATGTAATATGCAGTTTAAATACAAAATTTCAGATACAAATTAAGTAGGGCTTTTGCCTTTTATAAGTCACAGTATTTTCTCCTACTAAATGAACTTGATCTGAGAGGAAAACAGATTTTGAGGAAATTCCTCTGCCTGCAATTAGATTTCAATGCTTAAAAATTCATCAACTGGTTGATTTTTATTCATAAGAATGTGTCATTTGCCAAGGGAGCTGGACAGAGGCAGACTTCCATTTATCTGTACACAGGTAATTATTCACAGAACAGGCAATACAGTGAGCTTACTAAACCTGCCCTGCTAACACGTAATGTGCCTTGGGGGTGAGTTGGGCTTCAGTTTCCGTGCTCATTCAACCATTCAGCCTTTCTGTTGAAACATCGCTAACCTGTGTAGGGCACACTGTTTGTGGATGTGTCAGAAAAGCACTGATGTAGAACCACTAGGTTCTGCTTTCCACAGACAAACAATATTTTCACACATCACACCCCTAGCTGCAACTTCAGGACCATATTCTCCTCCTCCTTATTGACTTTGGATGTCCACATCAGAAATGAGGGAGAGGTAATCCTCCTTCACTTCATAAAGTGGTATAAGTTAGGAAGGGAATCATACAATCACAGAATCATTAAGGATGGAAAAGACCTCTAAGATTAGTAAGTCAAATTGTCAATCTATCACTACCACCTTTACACAGAATTATAAGGGGAGCATAATCTATGGTATTTAAAGGTTCAAGGAAGATATCCCACTATCCAAGGTAAAGAAAGATACATGCCTCCTATTTTATCCTTTGTGAGGATCTGCCAAAGCCCTGCCCTTGTGTTCCATTATGTCCTGTCTCCAAAGCATCCAAAGAACACTCTAGATCGAAGCAAAATGAAAGAAGCCTTTTAATCTAACCTCAGCAATTCCTTGCAAGTATTTCTCTATGAAATCCTCCTCGCATGGACTCATCACTCTGCATCCTTAGGAGGATCTGCTATCTTCGAAGTTTGTAGAGTCCATCCCTTTCCTATCCTGACAACTTTTTTTCCCAACAAAGAAGACTTCCTGTTGCCTAAAGCTCCAGCCTTTCCTTAAAAATATGCAGGCTTCTCTCAGTGGTGACAGGGCTAAGAGGCAATGGGCACAAACTGGAAAACAAGAAATTTCATCTTAACATAAGAAAACAGTATCTACAAGGGGGCTATACAATAGAAGGAGACAGACTCTGTCTAGTAGAGTCTGTTGTGATAAGAGAAGGGTACACAGTTTCAAACTAAAAGAGGGAATTTAGGTTGAGTATAAGGAGGAAGTTTTTTACAGTAAGGGTGGTGAGGCAGTGGCACAGGTCGTCCAGAGAGGTGGTGGATAACCCCTCTTCGGAGAGGGTCAATGTCAGGCTGAATGGGGCTCTGAGCACCCCAATGGAGCTGTAGGCATTCCTATTGCAGGGGAGTTGGACCAGATGGACTTTAAGGATCTCATCCAACTCAAATGATTTTACCATTCAGTGAAAACACAGTGAGAGGGGTTAGACACTGGAACAGGGTGCCCAGAGGCAGTGTGGAATTTGTACCCTTAAGAGACAGAACTGTTAGGGCAAAGTCTGGGGCAACCTTCTGGAGCTGCCCTGCTCCATCAGGGAGGCAGTGGAAACAAGTCTTGAGAGGCCCCTTCCAACCTCAGCAGCAGTTCCTGAAAAATTCGATGTGTTAAACAACTGAAAGAAACAAAACCTAAAAAAGAAATCGTTGGAAACGCTGCCTTTTCCCAACGTGCTTCACCCCAAGCAGATTAATAAGACGAAAGAGGAGAACCACAACTTTCTCTCCTCCCCCGTCCCGCCTTGAATTCGTTGTGCGGAGCTGCGGAGTGCCCCAGGAGTTCCCCACGCCGCCTCCAAACGCGGGACCTGGCGGCGGCCAACGCCCGCACTCGCGGGGCCAACGCCTCCGGGCCCGCCTTGCCGAGGGGGCTCCCGGCTCCTTCCCTCCCTCCCGCAGCACCTCCCTCGCCTGCCTCCGCCCCACAGCCGCGGCCAGGGGCTGCTCCGGCTGCCGGGGGCGGTGGCCGCTCCTCCTGCACCGAGCGGGCGGGCAGGGTGGCTGCGTCGCGCGGGACGGGCAGCGCTCCGGAGCCAGGTGAGAGGAGCTGGGCTCGGGGCGGAGGACTGTGCGGGCGACGACGGAGCGGCTGCGGAGGGGGGAGCTGAGGTGCGCGGCTTTCCGTGGGGGTGGCTGTCCCGTCAAGCTTTATCCTTGCGCTCCTTCCCACCTCCTCCTTTCCGGGCTGGTCAGCGGGAATAGAGGTCAGCAACGCGTTTCAGTCGGGGAGAAGTGAGTAATTCTGATGGACGCGTCAGCAGGATTTGAATGCTGAGTGCGGTGGAGCCGAGGGCGGCCGGCTGGGACCGTGCTGCTGGGCTACGGGGGGGATTCGGGGGCACAGCCGGTGTTGTGAGCTCGTTGGGGATTTTGGGGCCGTTTGTGTCGAGTGAGCAGCGATCTGGGTGCTGGAAGCGACCTTGAGAGCCGGCTGCATTGATTTCTGCTTTGGTTTTGTTACTCGCGGGTGCTATTTGTGACAGTGCCGACCTTTGTTGCTTTTACTGTCTGATTGTCTTGCACTGATGGATGTGAAAACGCTGAAAACGTGTTTGTAAACTCAGTTAAAAGTGTGGCCACACAAGCCTGGGCTGGCTTTGGCTTCAGTGGGAAGAGCAGGAGTCACACTGGAGGCATGGTGGAACCAGCTTCAGTGAAGGCCAAACCGAAGTTTACAACCCTTGGCATGCAGGTTTAAGTGTTATGCTGTCCCACAGCAAGCTGCTTGGTTCCTGAGCTCTGTCATTTGCTGGCACCGCTCACCTCTGCTCAGCATGCATCTCATCGTTTTGCTTGTGTAGGCTAACAGAGTGCATCGTCATTAGGAGACACTAGATCAACCTTTCCTGTTCTTAAGCTTTCATCTTATGCCTCCATCCATGCCTTCCTAAAGATCGAAAGCATACTTCTGTAAATGTTCTTCACAACGGTGAAGTGAGCAGGATTTTGTCCCCTCTCGGGTGTCAGCAAGTGTGTTTGTTGGATTAAACTAAAGAACTGCAAGCTTATCTTTGCTTGTGAGGGTCTCCAGTACTTAGTGACATAGTCTTACTGAGGAAGCACACATAACTTGCTGAGTGAAATGCTTTGAAAGAAGATGGAGGACTGCAGTTGTGTGCAAGCAGAGTTTGTTCAGGTATGAATTGTGGCCAATGCAGTTTTTAATGTACACTACAAGTTACTAATGTTATTTTATTTCTTTTGCGGCAGTCAGAAATCAAGTGAACTAACATTATATTCATAATATTACTTTAGTATCATAAGGTGATTATGTAGATCAGATAGCATTCATGAGCATGTAGGTTTTTTTTCCCTTCAAGCCATTCAAAATTTTGCATTAAACTTGGGTATCTAAACACAGAAATTGGCTGCAATTGTGGCCAGATGGAGAGAAATCAAGGACTAAACTCCCATTCTCATGTTAATCACTCAAAATTATAGTGAGTGCAACGAATGCTTTTAGACAGGTAATCCACTAATAACGGTGAAATATTGTCAGTTTCAGGAAAGATTTAGATTTGATAAGAAAATAACAGTTACTAAATTTTGACAGCTTTTAGTTCTTAATGTATAATGTGATCAGTGGCCTTGGCAAATAGTGCAGTGTTAGAACTGCTCACTGCATGTGAGTTTACAATTTTATATTTTCAGTGGAGCACCAGATTAGGCCACAGTCAAGACTGCTCACATAATTAGTCTCACTGACTTCAGGTCAAGAATTGGCACACATAAAGTGTGCTGTGTTTGTCCTGAGATGTGAGCTTTCTGATAAACGATAAGTTCAGTTAAAAGTGCAGTTAAAAGCTTTGTTGTTCTGTCAGATATGTGGAATTTTTAAACTATTGTTATTTTTTACAACAGTTCAGCTGGAGGGAACCTTCAGAGATTACCAGGTCCAACTGCCTGACCATCTCAGGGCTAACCAGAAGTTGGAGTGTGTTACTGAGGGCTTTGTACAAATACCCCATAAACACTACCAGTCACAGGGCATCTACTGCCTCTCTAGGAAGCCTCTTCCAGTGTCTGACCACCCTCATGGCAGAGAAACATCTCCTAATGCCCATTCTGACCCTTTCCTGGCAGCCCTGTGCTGTTCCCCTGCTGCTGTCAAGTTCGTGGGAGCTGAGCCCAACACCTCCCTGTGCTTCTGTTCAAGGGCACTGCAGGGAGCAGTGTTGTACCTCTTGGCCTCCTCTTCCCAGTGCCCTCAATCTCCTCACAGGACATGTCTTCAGCCCTGTTCCCAGCTTTGGTGCCTCCTTTGGGTGCCTCCGTGGACCTATAGATCCTTTTTGTGCTGTGGAGCCCAGAACTGCTTACCATACTCGGTGTGAGGCCACTCCAACACTAACATAGCAGGAACATCACCTCCTTTGACCGGTTGGCTGTGCTGTGTTTGATGCAACCCAGAATGTGGTTTGTCCCTCGGGTGCCAGTACACACTGCTGGCTCTGGTTGATTTAGAAAAGAGCAGTTTGTAACAGAGTACTGATAGGTGCTTCTCATCTTGTGAGCAAGAAAAGCGGCAGGTGAGTCATTTCATATCTATCAGGTAACTCCTTATGTCTATGAGAATATAATTCTTTCCAGTACTACCTTCCTGGTGGAACTGTAGTTTGGAAAGGATCTATACTTGCTGTGTGAAAAGATAGGGTTGTGTAAATTAAACAGTAATTAGAAGGACTGAGAGTATCGCATTTCTTTTGTGACAAAATATCTTTGAGATTTATTGTTGTTCTGGGTGGATAAAGGAGCCTTTGTAGTTGCCAGGAAGTCAATGACTTTATTTATTTTTTAATAAATACAAGCATCTTAGCTTCCTCCTTGCATGAGTCACATGGATTCATCTCCAGCTGTGAGTTGAACACCTCATATACCACAGGTGCACATGCTGTGGGGTGTTGCTTACATCACCTTCAGGCCAGTTTAATTGCAGGTACCATGTAGTGGAACTAACACAAAATTCTAGGAGCATATTTGCCAGCTTAAGTCCGCTGCCTCAGCCTTTTCTGTTTTATGAATGACTTTTGTAGCCCTGAAATCACAGTATTGTTTACTGTAGCAGCTGTTTTTCAGCTTGTACCTTATTAAATCAGTGCATTTTGTTCTTCCAGGTTCTGTGCTGCTGGCTACTGATATATTACAGAGAAAAACTGTAGTTCATAATGCAATTTACTCACTTTGGTTTGTTTTAAAGGAAAACTATAGGAAGTCAGTTATACTAGATGAGGCAACATGTGAAAACGAAATAGTGTATGAAGTTCTCCAAACTACTTAAAGAACTTCTTAACTCCACTAAATTTCAAGCAAAAGGTTAGAATTTATCACATTATTCTGTGTTCCTGAAACTTGCATGAGTATCTCACTTAGATGCCAAAAAAGAACAGGCACTCACAGCTTAAGCATTACGTTTGTTCTCATTTATGATGTTCTTTAAAGGAGTCGTTGAAAACTTAAGGCCTAAACGATGCATCAGTAGGTTTGCCAGAAGCTGTCACATTTGACAAGTTGTGAGACATCCAGAAACAGTACAGCTGGCAGGAAAATGAGCAATGAGTGCTCATGATGGAAAAGTTACCGTGCACGTGTTACCAAAACCAATCTCATATTACTGACATGTTAGTGTTTTTTTAAAAATTCTCTTGGAGATGTCTTTGATATTCTTTAGAGAATAAATTATTATGTCTCTTTTCCTGGGTTTATTAGACTTCTGGGAATGCCTGATAGTAGTTGTTGCCAAATTCCACATTCATTTTCCGACTTTGCAACCGGACTTTGAATATCTTTGCTTCTTTTGCACCAAATTAATTGTGGTTGTAAGTTGACTGAATGGGTTTCTGATAATACACTATAATATATTAGGTTTTGAAGTCTAGGGGGCTTTGTTCCTTCAGTACTTATTCACAGCACAGTCCAAGTACTCGTATAACTTGAATTTAAAAGTGCATTTTTTTCTTATCTGTCTTTCAGCAAGTTAGCATTGTGGCTAGGGTGGTTTATTTGTAAGGAAGGGTAATCACTTTGTTGTAAAAATGGTGACAGCAACATAGACCATGTGGAGTGTATTTGTGCGAAGCAAATTTCCTGATCTGATACGTTAAGTGAGGGCTGAAAACAGAAATAGTGCTCATATAAATTGAGGGAGCTTGTCCTTGGAACAGTGTCTTTGCTTTTCTACCATGCTCCGTAGACTCCATAGGAATTGTACCCTATGGAGGTGCTGTGCTGTGATGCAACATCGTTTCCTAGAATGTCTTAACAGAGGGGCCCAAATTATTAACCCCATATAAAGGCAGAGGTGCCTGAGCAATTGTAGTTCCTTGTGTTGTGCAGAGAAATGATGCCATAATCTGTATCGGAGCTGCTCTGGAAAATGGGTTGCTTCAGTGTATCTGTCTATCAAAAATGATGAGCTTTATTTTTCTGATGTGATCTGCATGTGTGCCTATTGAGCTGTTGATTAAAACAGCCTGTGCTTGTTTAAAAGAAAAGAAAAATGGAGGAAAAAACCCAACCAACCAAACAAAAAGCAACAACAAAAAAACCTCAACAACCCACCTACATCAAGTATTGTGCTCCATAGCTTCCATGGGAGTTTTAACAACTCCAGTGGGAAGATCCAAGAGACTTGCTATGTCCATAATGTAAAGCTTAGGATCAAATCAGCTTCATTTGTTAGACTTTTTTGGAAGTGATGCTGTTGTGCAGGCCAATGGAGTATGGGATGGAGAGTGGGGAAGGTGGGTCTATGAACTGAGCTGAAATGACTGTTTTCTTTCTTTCCCCCACTTAACAGTAAGATACAGGAAACTTTCAAGTTCTGTTTTCCAAAAGTAAGAAAACTAAAAGCATCACTTCTCTGTCATTCCTGGCCCTCATTTAATTCCTTACAGTCTGCTTACACTGATGAATATTCCAGCTTTAGAGAAGTCTTTGTCCTTCCCTCTCATCCTCTGCATCACATTTGAGTCTTGTAGCTCAGTATGAAGGTTTTGCGAAACTGTGGCGTGTTTTCAGTGCTAATGTCTGTATGCTCTTCCTCATCACTTCTATGAGCATCCTGATTTCAGCTGAGATAAAGCTAATTTTCTTCCTAATAGCTGATATGATGCTGTATTTTAGATCAAGGATGAGAATAATATTGATAATACTGATAATATACTGGTGTAGTTGTCGCTGAGCTGTGCTTCACTGAGCTGAGGACTTCTCAGCATCTTGTGCCAACCTGCCAGTGGGAAGCTGGGGCTGCATGAGGAGCTGTGAGGGTGCAGAACCGGGACTGCTGACCTAAACTGGCCAAAGAGATAAGGTGTCATGCTGAACAACGAAACAGGGGCAGATGGCCATGGGGGCTGCCAGTGCTTGAGGATTGACTGGGCATTGGTCAGTGGGTGATGAGCAATTGCACTGTGCATTGGTTGCTGTGTATATTCCTTTACCATTATTATTTTCCTTTTTTTTTTTCCCTATTAAACTGTCTTTATCTCAGCACACATTTTTTACCCATTTTTGGTTCTTTCCCTCATCCCATTGGGGAGTGAAGGGAACAGATGGCTGTGTGATGCTGAGCTGCCTCTTGGGTTAAACTACAACAGTCCTTCTTGGTGCTCGAAGGACAAACTGAGAGCTGAGTTTGTTCAGCATGGAGAACGCTCTGAGGAGACCCGATACAACCCTTCAGTATCTAAAGGGGAGCTTAGATAGGGGCTTAGGAGGGGACAGGCTCTTTACTGGGGTCTGTTGTGCCTGGGCAAGGAAATATGGATTCAAACTAAGAGAGGGGAGATTTTGATTGGATATAAGGAAAAAGTTTTTTTCAAGTAGTAGTGAGGTGCTGGCTCAGGTTGCCCAGCGAGGTGATGGATTCCCCATCCTTGGAGACATTTAAGGTCATGCTGGTGGGGGTCTGAGCACCTTGATGTGTCTGTAGGTGTTCCTGTTCATTGCGGGGGAGTTGGGCTAGATGGCATTTAATGTCCCTTCCAGCTCAAACAGTCTGTGATTCATTCCATTACTCTGATAGCTGCTGATCACAATGTTGATTTTTCTGTGCTCAGAGCTCTTGTGCTTGTTCTCAGAGTTGTGTTATAGAACACCTTACGTGCTGTGTATGCTTCTGTTGTGCCGTTTACCATCTCTGCAGGCTGGAATAAGGTTATCATTTTTCTGTACTGTGTAACACTGTTTTATGATATGATAAAATTGCCAGTCATTAGACTAATCTGGTATTTGTATTCAGTGTTGCTGCCACCTTTGTGCTTTAGGAACCATGTCTTGGAAACTATTAATTACAATCTTTACCTTTTCTGCTTAGGGAGTCAGTCTGTTGGGGAGAGAAGGAAGGACCCTTTCCATCACTTCTTCACTGTCCTCTTCTCCTCCAGGCTAGTAAAAATACCCCTTGAGAATTTTGAATATCCTTGGGATCTTCAAACTATCATGTTCCTATTGCTGCATCTCCTGAATGTGTTTCAGGTTTTGTTTAAGGTTAAACAGCTATTTAAGAATACCACCCATAGATCTGCCCTGAGGCTGGATAATTGTGAGGGGCAGGGAGTGTGGGAGGTTACTAGAATGGACCTAGATCACTGGGCACATCCAGTGCTTAGGAGCTTTGCCCCTGAATGAGTGCAGGATCCCAAACAGCTGGTAAAATGTTTGAAAAGGTATGCCATCACCCTGGTAATTCCTGAGTGGCCCAAATCACTGCAGTGCACAGGGGCTTGGCCTGTTGAGCCACAATCTATGCTGCTTCAGTTCCAAGAACAGCACCTGAGAACCAACCTGTGCCAGTATCTGACGCTACTATACGCAAAAGGAAACGATATGAATGTCCACTTGTTTAGTAAGGAAGGAAACTCCTGCTAAGAAGGGGATGGAGAAAGAAGGGGACAAGTCAGGCAGAATATGAACTTGCATGGGGAGACCCTTTTGGATTTCAAACCCAGTGCCTTAAGCACTTTGTCATTGTGTTAGTGAATCAGCTTCCACTTACACAAATCTGAGAGGACAGCTGTTAATATAACTGAGGGCAGACCTTGCCTTAAGAAGCTTTATAAATAAATTGATTGTAAAATAGAATTTAAAAATCTCTTGAATACCAGTATTGTGCAGCAGGGTAAGGACTAAGTAAAAGAATTTCTCTAAGAGTTTTTCCTCTTATTTGTGTTGAGAACTAAACCGATGCGTGAGAAGTTTTCCAGAGGACTAGTGTCTAGCCGAGTGGCTTGCTGCGCTCTGTAAGCCAATATGAATAAGATGAAATACTTCTGAAAGTGGTAAAGATTTTATGTCAGGAGGACATCCAAAGTGGATCCTTTGACATTACCATTGCAGTTCTTAGAAGAAACGTGATTGGCTTCCATAGAACACTGTGTGCCTGATTCTACGTCCTTTGATAAATACAGAAAAGAGTTAATGAAAACCAAGCTATTATCAGTGAATAACAATTCTGTTACTGTCTTCTGGAATAATGCATTAAAAAAAACCAACATAGAATACCGTTTTTAACAGTGGTACACTCCTACACTTGTGTTGGTAGATGCTATATGTGCCAAAATTCACAGTGACATAAGACTTTCCAATGTAGCGTCCTCCCTATTACATCTAACTTGCTTCAGCCAAAATTTAAAAATAACATAGGAACTTTACTACAGTTTCGTTCCAGTCTGGGAAGGGGTTGATGGAAGAAGTCTGTAGTTTTCTGTTTCTGAAAGTAATTAAAGGCATGAAGAAGCTCTCATACCTGAGCAATATGATATTTCTTTGGCTCTTTACTGTCATTTTTCACTTGGTAAAGATTTGAATAATGAAGACTTGTCAAAAGCAACAGCCAGAATCTTACCATTCATCACCAACCATCCTCCTCAACAGTAAATTCCATAAATCAGGGAAATATATATTTTAAAGTCCAGGATCTGATTTTGAAAGCCTTTTGGACTATGGATGGAATAAGTGTGAATTGGACAAAACAGCGTGAAGCACAGCAGTAGGCAGCATGGTCAGAAGTAAATGATTGCTTACAGTTATGATTTCCAGTAAATTTTGGTACCAACAGCTCATGCATTGGCTGTGAAAATCAGCTCTGGCTAAAATTAAGGATGAGGAAAATGGCTGCCAGTAAATAGATGAATTGAACAAGCCCTATGAAACTTGAATGTAATTTTTAAAAGGCCAAGTAACAAAGTATATTACAGCACAGGCAGCTGTATTTAAGGTGGGTTTTTTTTTTTTTTTTTTTTTTTTTTATCTTCTGTAATACAGGGCAAGAAGCAGCATAAGATAGACAAAGTATCTTGACGTGCGTGTACACCTGGGACGCAGTCTAGACTTCTCCCACCCCACGTTGAGTGGGGCTGCAGCAAGCAGACACCCTTGGGGCTGGTTGCAGAGGCTCGGATCCTGTCTCTTCTGCATTCCAATTGCATTTGCAACACAAGCCCATTTTCCTGTGGCTCTTCAAGGTTCACTGAAGTGCTTGGAAAACACAGACTACTAGTAACACTATTTATCTTTCAGAGGTGCAAAGCTGGGTACAGTGGAGTAAACAGGGTAAAAGCCTTGCAGACCTTGCTTTTAACAATTTTCCTAAGTGGCTCTCTGCTGACTAACCCTCATTACTCTATTTTGCCTGCCTTTCTGCATAGGGTTCCCTGTGACAGTGTTTGTGTGGGTGAAGCTGCTACGTTCAGTACATCTCCTGCAGAAACTCTTTGCTACTTAGGCAGGTATAAGTCCCATAGTGTGGAAGGACGATTCCATCAGAAAGTTACTAAAAGAGCATGAAATAGTCTAGTAAATTTTAATGATAAGAATGTGGACTTAATATCTAAGAAATATATCAAAGATAGTAGGATCTTTTTCCATAATACTGTGTAGACAGAACTGTGAAATGAAAGAAGCTGTAATATTGTGTATCAAAGTTTTTTTAATTGTACTTTTCACTACACGCTGGAGCAAATGCTGAGCTAGCATAAATCTTGAAAGTCTTACAAAGAGTCAGCCGAGCTGTGATCATGCCACAATTTCCCTTTGTATGTTTATTAACTTTCCTGCTCTCTGTTTTTTAGTGTATCCCCTGAGATCATTAATCAATATTCATAGCTTCAGATAGCTTTGGAGATCTTGATATGACTGTATTCTGTCAAGAAGAAACTGTGCCTCTATCCTAAAACTGGATGTGGAGAGTTTGGAGGTGTTGCAAATCATTTTTTTATGTGGCACAGAGCAAGCAGTTTGCTTCAGTACTTAGCAGCAACAGTGGCTAAGCTTTTGGGTGCTGCTTAGTTTTTTTGGGCTCTGTCCCTATTTCAGCTCTTCATTTGTAGGTAGTAGAGGCAAGGAATGCTGGAATTGGAGTTTAGTTTGTTGTCTAACTGCATCTCTGTGAATACATGGTTATCTACCAAAGAGATTTCCCCATAGATTGGAGGAATAGATGTACAGCTTGGTTTTCCTTAGCAGTGACCTAATTTGAGATGAGAGTGGGAAGTGTGAGTAACCAGAGAAAGAAAGCACAGCTTTTGAATGTGCATTTCTTTTAACACCATGAAATTATATTGTAGGTGGGCCATCCTTGAAATTGTCAGTCAAAAACACTTCAAACCTACCAGCGTTATGCTTGAATTTTTAGTTATCAGGTTCTTAGGATAATTAGTGTAATTCTGCTGCTTAATTTACTGACTGAAGAGTATATTATTAGATACAGCTATCATTCATGATGTCACAATTTGATTGTTATTTCCTCAGTGTATGTTTCAGGTGTGCATCTAGCATCTGCAAAGGGGAAACTGTGTGTGTCATCATCTAGATCAGTCTTCTCCGATACAATCAGTATGATCATATTTCTTCCAGAAATACTACGTACTGTGTAACTGTTGGAAATGCTGGCTGGCAGTAATGTTGTGCTATTCTAATTTTTAGAAAGCCTTTCTTTTGTTTTCTATATTACACTGTTAGATGTGTATGATTTATTTGCATGCGTGTTTAATCAATTTCCGAAGTGCTGATTACTTAGCAACTTCTCTGAGTTGTGTGTTTGTCAGTTTATTCCCATAGTGCTTACTTGGAGGGTTCCCCCCATAGTAACCGTTTTATTCTAATAAATATTTACGTTAATGTGAGTGCTGGCAAAAATCTGTATTAGTTCTCACCTTAGCAAGAGTTTATGATTCTCAGGAGTGTACATTTTACAGTTCCTGTAAAGAAAGAAACCTACTGCAGCTTGATGCAGCATGTACAAAAATACGTGAAGGTTTGCAGGTAATATGACTCCAAACTTAGAGCTCTCAGTGCTAATCAGGTACAGATGTACCAAATTTGTGATGGCTGGATTAAACTTCTATGGTTGTGCAGAATGCTCTCTGCCATAAGGTGGATAAGTAAAAAATAAATGTAATAAATACGTAAAGTTTATTTCAAGAGTCAGTTACAGAATCGCTAATAAATGTGTACCTAAAAAATTCTTTGTTAAAGAGCTAATGCATGCAAATAGGACACAAATGTTTTACTTAATGGTTCTTTCTGCATGCAAAATACTCTGAAGACATACTCTTTTGTTTGTTTTTTGCAGGGTTCTCAATCTCATTATATAAGTGTATAATTCTTGGGGATGTTAAATCTCGCAGTAGGATGTGTGTTTGTTTTTCATCACCATGTCCTACTGTTCATCTGAGGCAGCCATCACTAGGAAGAGACGTGGAGAAATCAGTTTTTTATGATGTCCTCCAGGAACTTTCTGTGCACATTGGTTTGTTGCATTTTATTTTTTGTTGAAATTTGCGGTAACTTTTTTTGTCTTGAGAATGAGATGAGGACTGGGAATCAAACTCTTGTTTATTTTTCTTAGGTTCTCATTGTAGCTATTAAATGTTTGGTCCCCTACCCACAGGTTCTCTTAGCTGACAAGTGCTTCCCATTTACTTCCTGAGATAAACAGAGCTTTTTGTAAAGCTGGCCAGGCTGTTACTCCTGTGTGTTTTGTTTTGTTTGTCAGGCTTTCGATGTTTGTTTGCTTCTTAAACTTCTACAGCTTTACTTGTGCAATGACTGGTGGTCATGATCTGCTGTATTTGTGAGTCTTTGGAGAATCAAAGCGTGAATGTTGGCTTGTTTGTTCTTTTCCTCCAACAAACAGCTTTTTATTTATTGGCGAGCTGGCAGTACTCCACAGTACGTTTGTTCATTTGTATACAGTATATGACACGTAGTATAACACGGCTGAAAAATTGAAACTTCTGGGCTGGAAGCATTATTTGTCACAGTATCTGCACGCTTGCGTTTTTTCTAGTTACAATGACTTATTTATGTATTTATTTTCTCCTAGAATGGTTGCCTGGGAAAAGCAACACTGTTGTGTTGGCAGAATACAGCACGTTTTATTGAGATTCAGGATTGCTCTAGCAGTCCTTTTACTTCATTTGTTCTTGGCTACAGCAGGCAAAGGTAAGACACATTTTTCCCAATTTGCCTAGTGTTGATATTTTAGTGATCAGCATTACTCTTTACAAGTGGGACTTCTGATTATATTCAGAACAGGCAAGTTTTTGTTGCCTTGAAATCAAAGGGAATAATTACCATTACCAGACCTAAAACATTACGTACTCATTTTGTATATGCATACCCTAAGTTCACAGTGTTTATTTTCAAAAAAAAGTCATCAGTAGTAACTTCTTTTGGGCTATGAATGAAGAGGGAATGTAAGTACAGTACGTAATAACAAAATATTTCTTTCTTGCTATTTTTTAACAGGACAGCACAGGTACTGTCAGAACCTCTCTTTAAAATGTTTTATACTGCTCTTACATGAACACCTTTTTTGTTTTGTTGTAGGCTGCTCACATTGTCAGCATCATCTCTGCTCAGTCCTTTCCTCAGTTAAGGTGCTTTCCAGGAAATATGAATAGATAAGAATTATGTTCTTTTCAACATGTGGGACGCTGCATAATGTGGCAGAGTTTATCCCCATCTATTGAAATATAGCTGTGACTGAAAAGGAGGAAACAGTTCTTAGCTTCAGAATTTTAGGACATTCAGAAGAATCTACTAATCAAAGTGTGGAAAGTTTAGTTTTAAAAGTTTTATGAAGAACAGATACTAGCTCTAGATGGAATACGTGAAGATTTAAGATTATTTTCATATTATTTTTATGGGATGTAGCAAGCCAGATGTGTTACAAATGAAAAACACTTGTGTAGAAATTAATGACTATTGTTGTTACTGGTTAAAAAACAGATTGTGTATGAATAAACACATGACTACTACTGAAAGGAGTGCAGAACAGTAGCAGTGTAGCTGTTAGCAATGTAAGGAAAATTGCAGTTGCAGTTAACTAGAAGGATCTTTTAGGTGTAATTCTTGTTACCTTTGGCTGACTATTTCTTGTAGAGATATTAGTTTACTACCTGAAATTATCTGAAGAGAGATTTCATTTTTGTTTTACTCCTGCATTACCTTATTATTTTCAAATAGTGTATTTTAAATGTTTGAAAGTGTATTTGTGTATTTCAGGATTTTTTCTACTGCTTGAGAGAACATACTTAAGTGAATGTTTTTAGTTTTAGTGAGGGTAATAGCATCAACACTTTGTTCTAGTGATACAAATATACTAAGGAAGAACAATCCGTGCTTCTGAAAGAGGTTACATACTCAAATATAGCAAATGCCACTCAGAAGTTAGCCCCCAGTTTCTTCTGGATGGAGTTTTCTTGATTCCAACTTGTGTTTTTTGCTTATTTTTCTTACCTTGCAGATGTTTGGAGCATCCTTTCTTCTGTGCCATGTTTTCTGTGCTGTGATGATAAAAGTATATTAAATGGCCATGTTTCTGGATGTAGATTGTGTTATCTGAACTCAGAGGACTAGTTGTAAGCTCAGGATGATCCTGTCAGAGGACAGCCAGTTCTGGCTCCTCGGTTCTATGAACAAGAGTGGGCTGCAGCATGGAAGTACCATTGCTAGAGAAAATAAATAACGATAAACAGAATTTCCAGGGCTTTTAAGTAGTAGTAGCTCCTGCTTGTGTTTCATCCACCTACATATGTAACAGGCCAAGATAATACTGATAATTAATTTCTAACTTATTTAATACTGTGCTGTGTGAGTTCCACTTGGACTACTGAGCTGTGCTTTCTGACTGTAGTTAATATTTCCTGTGTGTTATTTCTGCATTCTTTGGATAGACGTACCACAGCTCTTTTCAGTGGTGCTCAGCAATAAAGATAAGGGGGCAGTAGGCACAAACTGTAACATAGGAGGTTCATGTGCACAGGAGGAAGATCTTCTTAGCTGTGAGGGTGACAAGCACTGAAACTGACTGCTCAGAGTGGCTGTGGAGACTCCTTCTCTGGCGATATTCAGAACTTGCCTGGGTGCTTTCTTGTGTGACCTGCTTAGGGGAGCTGCTTTAGCAGGTGGTTGTACTGGGTGATCTCCAGAGGTCCCTTCAACAACTATGATTTTCTGATACAGTGATTGTTATCTGCTCTCTAGCTTTGTTACTGCCCATGGCACCCAACTTTTTGACACATTTTTTTTCCTGGGAACTGTTCAGGACAAAGTGGCCCTGACATCCCAGTTTCTACAAGGCTTTAAAAGGGAGGAGTAGACCTTTCTACATAAGCTCATTTTGCATACTGATTGGCAGCAATCTTTGTCAGTGACCCAGAGCAGAATAGGAAAATCATCGGTAGGCTTGATCTTATTTTGCCTTACTTTTGTTGATTACCTGCATTGACTACTTTCACTTGCAAGTTCATGTCCTCACGGAAGCCTTGTACTTTTCCAGACAGCTTGCATATGTCTACTCCTTTGATGACTTCATAGTGTCAAGCATCTATAAAGAATGTACTGTATTTTGCAGCCTTATAATTAATTCGCTGTTGTGAATTATAGCAATAACAAACCCTGATTTAATGCCTGTCATGAAATCAGGCCTCTGTCAGAATTTGTTCGCTTCCAAAATCAAGTCTGCTGTAAGCTTTAATTAACATTTTTGCTCAGAAATGACTTGTAATTTTTCAAATATAAAGGGATCCTGGATAATTAACAGTGACTTCATGATTTGAGTCTTTGTCAGGAGGCTTTCTTCACCAGCCTCTGTGGCCATTTCTGTAGGCTCAAGGTTGCTTACAGGAATTTTAGAGGGTGTATAAATCATGGAAGTATACTGCTAGCATATGGGTCTTTGAATAATAGCAGCTTCATCAGATCTTTGACAACCTTCAGCATAGTTCCTATTTAACAGTGAAACACTTGAGCAATTATTTTCCCTTGGAGGGGCTATGTTACAAGTATTGACATATGGCTGTATCTGGCTAGGCATTTTGTTAGTAAGTCAGTTCTTAGCTGAGTATCCTAGATTTTGCCCATGTGCTCTGACAAATGGTCGAACCGAATGTGTGAATTAATGCTTTAGGGTGGGGCAGAAGGCAGTAGTTCTGTTGCTGTTAGGACATATGCTCTACTTCTCCACTGCCAAATTGCTTAAATTCACTGGCTGCTAATTAGGAACTTCATCAAATTTGGCCTGTACCCTGAGTCTGTTCAGGTTTCTTTGATCGGTAGCCTTGTATAGTGCCTTCATGATAGATGCTGAACTTGAGGAATTATTCAAGGTTGTGAAAGGATGCCTACAAGATTCTGCTAAAATTTACATTACAAGGGGAATTCCAAAGCTATAATAAGCAACAAGAACAATTATCAGGGAGTGTCCTTGAAAACTGATCAGTAAATGTTGTGTTTTAAACAGTTTCTGGTAGCCTGTACCAGTTGCCATAGTTAGAAACTTCTTGTTTTTTCATTTGTTCTTATTGAAAAAGAAGTCTGACATCCCTGTGGTCAAGAGATGCAGCATTTGAGCAAATGCTTGTGTCATCCCTGATGATCAAAGAGCTGGCTGTGATCCTGACAGCTAGCTAGGACAATGAATGTGACGTACCTTGGAAAGAAAAGCTGGATTCAAGTTGCCTCAAAATTTGTTTTTTTTTCATAGGGGAACTAATGAAAAAGCTATCCAACCCTGATCAATGGCTTACTTTTTCTATAGGGTGCATAAAAGCTCTGTGTATATTGACAAAGTAATGCCTTCCAAAATCTATCAGTAATGCATTCTCTTATACCTCCTGAGCATTTATGGGGCTGTCTCACTTTTCCACTTGCCCTGTGGCAGTTATTTTTTGGGGTTTATTTTTGTTGCTGATGAGCGCATCATTGAGCAGGTAATCTTGATAACAATCATACAGTTGGAATGTGCATTTTTTCCACAAATACTCAGTCTGCACTTGAGAGAGCCTACATCTGCAGCCACAAATGCCTGTACCTGTGGGACAAAGGAAGAATGGAGATATCTACAAGAACTAAATAGTTACGATCAAGTTCTATTGTTTGAGGCATTCGATGACCCTACTTGTTTTACTCATACTGACAGGAAGTCATGCTTTCACCAGTACATTTATTGTTAGCAGCTACAATTATGTTTACATCATGGTTAAACTCCAGGTTGCCATTTCTGTGCCTAAGTAAATGCAGAGAGATCTGATCTGCAAATCTTACAAGTAAATGACCTTCTAGAGAGCAGGAGATGTGGGCTGGATGGATTTAAATTTAATCAGTGGCTCCAAACCACGTTTCCTGAAAGTTACTCAAAGTCATTCTTTTCTGGAGTATGGCTGACTTCTACCTTTCCAGATGAAGTTGAACCAATATACAGAACAGTATTTAAGAATCTCAGAGTTTTTTTTTTTTTTTTTAATAAAATGAGACATGAAGAAACATAATGTTGTTCAGAGATGCAGAACGAAAATGTGATAATGAGAAGGCAATAAGGATTATAGTCCCTTCTAACTCTGTATTTTATCCAATATATGTTAAATGTGAAATATCTGTGCAGTCTTGGAAATAGGAACCAGAACCTGATTCTCTTTTTCCTCCTACTTGTAGGTTCAGGGTTATGTTAGGGAGCTATACTTTATGTTGTGCATGAGTTTTACATCAAAGGCCATGATTAGCTAAGATGGATTACCTGCCACCAATTTTGCTGGTCCTCCCTCTCACCCAAACAAACAAAATAGAAAGATACAAAGTTTTTTGGTAATGTGTTGGTTTGAAAACTCCTGAGTAAATTCGTAGAAGTAATAATATATGAAAGAATAACATTGATATAGAAGGTCATTTTAAGGAAGTAATTTTGCACATCACCTTTTCTTTATTTAGATCAGGAGGATTTCCTAGGACTATATAAGGCGGTCTTTAAGACTGAATGTGAAGATCCTTGGATTATGTCACCAAGAATTTCTCTGCTTTCTTTGAAAGAATTCACTGTCTGTGTGCACCTCAAGCTAAATTCCTCCAGTAGTCCCTGGACAGCATATGTATACAATCAAGAAACAATTAACAGCAATCCCTCTGCAAATAAGCATGACCTTGGACTTGCTGGAGATCATGGTAACTTAAGGATCTGGTTGTTTGGAAATCAAATAAATATGACAGTAATGATGCTTCAGGAAAATATCTGGCACCAAATATGTACCCAGTGGAAAAGTGAAGATAAGGAAGTGAAGTTATTCATAAATGGAAGAAAAAGAGGAAACAAAAAACTAAATGAAAAAATGTCTCTCCCTGGAAAAGGGCAGTTCTTACTTGGCTGCTCAAAACTGCCAGGTACAGCTATGTCACCTAACCGAGGCATGACTGGGGAGCTGTACATGTTCAGAATGTGGGATAAAGCAAATATAAATCTTGCTAAGCACTGCAGAGATGGTAGTATTGTACGCTGGAGAAAGGAAGATTGGATGTTTAATAAGACAATAGAAGAGGATAACTCTTTGCCATGTGGTAAGTACCATTGCATCCCTGTTTTTAGAGTAGCATTATTGCAGAAATTTGATGTAATGTGTCTAGCATTTTCTGTTCTGTATTTTAGAAAATCTTTGTCTGTTGGTCATTTTTATTTCAATGTTTATGGGGATCACATGAGAATCTGCAGTTCTCACTGGCTGTTATAAAAATTTAGAAGTTTACTGCTGTGCTTTTTAAAGACTTCCAGCTTGCTCCAACTTTGTGTCTGTCTGCTGTTCACGTAGTGGCAATTTGAGTGGGAAGCCTCCAACCAAAACTTCTAGGAGTATTAGAGCTTTCTTTTAGTGTCATATTTATTTTTAACATCATCTTTAACATACATTATATTATGCAAATACATTCATTTGCACATTTGCTGGGCCAGGGCTTGAATGCATGCAAATTTTCACATCTTTGCTGGCATGCTATACCATTTTTAGCTTGTGTGGTCTACATCTGCAAAGATTACTGGAGACTCTAATTTACTGTTGTTTCTGTAGCAATAACATCTTCTTTTATTAAAATGGACAAACAGTTTCTAACACCTTTCTGAAAGTTCTCTGACTTGAGAAAGAACCACAAAAAGTTTTAATACAAAACAAAAGTAAACTGTCAGAGAAATTGAATTTTAGTATAGTTGAGAAGGAGTTAAATCAAGGAGATAATCTTCTTTCTAGCTTTTGCTATCCTCTCTGCTGAGGTAAAAGAGAAAAGAAATTTAGATAGAATCTATTTTGTCAACTGCAGTAAATGGCATTATGTCCAAGGCCCAGAGTTTTTATGGTGATTAGTTCACTTCATTAATTAGACTAGAACATAAGTGCTTATGTTAGATTGTGGCACCAGTCTTCATCATCTCTATCTTTTAAACTATCTACCCATTTTGTGAAGACTGAAAAATAGCATTTAGCTATGTAACATTAAAATCATTCACTGAGTGTGTGCATTTCAAGTGTTGTAGTAAGGGCATTAAAATAGTGAGCAATTTTTTTTTTCCTGAGACAAACCATGCTTTATAGTGAATTCCTCTAATGTTGGGACACATAATGAATAAAATGTGCTCCTAACTGTAGCATCAGACCAGTAGACATACTGTCTATTGTGTTATGTGATTTGAAAAGGGGACTGAAGAAAACATATCTTTCTCTTGCTCTTGTGTGACTGTGTTTGTAGGATCTCAGTGCTGGGATTGAAGGGGAGGACATTCTGCCTTATCTGTAAAAAAAAAAAAAAAAAAAAAAAAAGCCAAAAACTGGTACAAGGAAGAGAGAGATCTCTGGGGCCAAATCCTGAATGAAGTGGCATGTCTGGTTAACTTTCACAGAGGCACAGAATCACCAAGGTTGGAAAAGAAGGTTGGGCTAGATGATCTTCGAGGTCAGCTACTACCAGTGTTTCCCCACTAGACCATGTCCCTTAATACTATAGCTAAATGTTTCATGAACACCACTGAGGACAGCCGCTCTGCCACCTCTCTGGACAGCATATTCCACTGCCTCACCACTCTTTCTGAGAAGAGACTTTTTCCTAATATCCAACCTGAATCTCCCCTGGTGCAACTTGAGGCCTTTCACTCTTATCCTATCACTAGTTATACAGGAGATGAGGCCGGCTGCCACTTTTCTGCAGGCTCCTTTCAGTTCTTTGTAGCAAACCATTAGGTCTTCCCTGAGGGATTTATGGAATTCTTAGTCTAACTGCAACAGCTCCCTTGTAAGATGTATGGTTTCCAGAACTGTTGATTAGTGAAATTGCACTTCAATTCTGCTGGCAGAGGTTCATTTCAGTACAAGAGGCCATCTCTATGCCAAGTATAAGTTATCTCATCTAGGTAACTTGAAAGAATAATGGCTTTTCAAAGAAAAGTTCACTGGAGTTTTTTCAATGGATATTTGTCTGTTTCAAGAATAGATGCATTTTTGTTGATTGCTTCTATCCCAAAAAATAACCAGCCAGTGGAAGGTGAATGTTTGGCATGTTCCAGTCTGACAGTTAAACAAACAAAAAAAGCACTGGCAGCTTTAGTTGCTGGTAGTAGTCTCAAAATTGGATTTTTTTCTAAAAGTTTCTCTGTCCTCCTGTGTAAAAATTATCCGATTTGTGGGGTTCTCTGTTACGTTATAGTACAGGTACTTAGAGCAGTAAGACTTTGGAAAGATCTGATTTTGCATCTGTGTTGAATGTAACTGGCAAAGGGCCACGCCACCTGTGAATGCACAAATGGTGACAAGGAAGTGTTTCATTGAAGTTGTAATTGTGCCGGAGGACAAGTTTATAACAAGAAGTTTGTTATAAACTAGTTGGCATTTTGTGCCTCCATGAAGCAGTAGTTTGTAAAATGTTCAGTCAAAGATTACCAAGATTTCTAAGATTTGTCAAGATCTTTGTGCAGTGTAAGCCATTATTTAATTAGTGTCTCAAAGGCAATGACTCATTCCATTAGTAAATTTAGATTGACCTAGTTGTCCTATCATTAGCCTCTGTTTCTTTACCTCCTTCTTCTGGCTTTCCTTTTGTTTACTGTATTCGTTTTCTTTTGATTTTATCATTTATTTCTGTACCAATTACATTGGTAAACAAAATTTTCTTTAGTTTCTTCTCAACCATGTTAGATCTAATAAGTACCACAGGCCTGATTCTTTTAAGACTTAGGTATGTAGTTAACACTTAAAGACACGCTGAACTTAAAGTAAGTTAGTTCCCAGAAGTGGATGAGTATTACTTTTGCCAAAGCTAGGCTTCATATTTATCTGAAAATTTGCAAGAAAGGACCTATCTGACTGCTTCCTAGTTTGTGATTTGAGGTCCATTGACACTTCTTGGGAGTAAGGGAGCATAGCAGAATGTAACTTCTAGCTCGTTTCTTTCAGTAACAAGACTTTCAGGTTCCATCTGCTTGCTGTCTTTTTCGAGCTGAACAGATGTAAATACTTCACATAGGCCAAAGAGGTGAGAGGAATGTGTTCGGTCTTCCATATTCCAAATTCAAATAGTAATTTATCTTATTACTTAATTAGTTATTCCTATTTTACTCAAACTTTAATGTGGACATTTACTGTGGACATCATTGTTTCTGCATAATCCAAGAAAAATACTAGTAAGAAAGATTGTCTGAACTTAAGAGAATACAAAGACAGAAGCTCCTCTGTTGTCATTTTTTGCATGGGATATTTTGCAAGTCACCATTAGTGGTATATTTCATCCAGTTGTGAAGTTACTGTTTAAACATTAATCATTTCAGTTACATATTAAGCAGTAGCATTCTTAATTAAAATATAAATATCCTAACTCTTACACTGCATTTATGCAAGGAGCTCGAAGATGACAGAGATGACCTTTTAAAGGTTGCAAGGAATAAGTAAAATAGATGATTTACAGACTAATTAGAAATAGTGTCACTGAAACTAAAGCTCTGCAACCTCATTTGTGGCATCAGTGCCCTAACCAATAGCAGAAATCCAAAGCCTATTAACTTAAGTTGCATTTTTGCATGAATACAATCCAATGTTAGACGGTGACATTTTAATTTTTCTTCACTGTCTTGTCCAATCTTCAAGATTAAAGTGCTGTCCCTTCTTTCCCTTGAAACCTTTTTACTCCCTATATGGACAGACCTGCTACCAGTGTTGCTGGGGGAGGTTTTCAGACTTGTAGGAACAAAGTGGTGGGAAGTCACCAGTGCTTCGTGTGACTTTTTTGCCCTTGCATACTCAAGGTGGAGGAAGACTTCACTGTGGGCTGTTCTAATTTGGAGATGTGAACAACTGGAGGTGTGATTTAGACTCACGTAATCCCTTTTAAAGATTTCTTGAGTTGTATACTCTTCTGATGACAGAATCAACTTTCCTAGAAGGAAAGCTGGAGTCGTAAGGCTTTTCAGGCTGAAGATTGAAATGTAGCTGCCACTCATCCAGTCTACATCCTAGTCTGTTGAGTACCAAACTTTGATCTGTATTATTATGTTCACCGAGCAAGTTATGAAAGCTAAAGATGAAAAAAAAATCCATTACTTTCACCAATTTATATATGTTTTAAATAGTTGTAAGGGTATAATGCTGTTGAAGCATTTAGAAGCCCTTAAGGGAAGCTCTTAAATAAGTAGATGTGAAGGGGGTGGGGCAACAGGTGGAATAACTGTGAGTGCCTGTTTGATGAGTCACATACTGCTCTACTTTGTACATATTAACAGAATACATATTTGACCTCCCCTTTCTTTGCTTTCGTTGCCTGAGTCTTCTTTGGTATGAATAGAAGGCGCGTTTTGGAAATCAGCCTACAAGAGAAGAGGTGTTTTGGGTGATAGAATGATTCACTTTGGCAGTGTTTCTCAGTCAGTGGAACCCAATCTCTTAATAGAAAATCTGGATGCAGTTTGAATTATGAGAATTGTATGCCATATTCTAGTTGTCCATTTCTATAAATAGAAGATTGTAGGATATTAGCACTTGATACTTTGCTGTTGAAGCTATTTGGTTTTGTTCATGAGCAAGTCCATGAGAAGCCTTTTCACACTGCTGTTATCTTGAATACACTGAATACAAATGGAGGGTCATTGCTACACAGTACTGGTGACTAACAGCATACATACTGAGTGCTGTTGCCTCTGATAATGTTTAGAAGAGGATTTGTAGAGAATTAAAAACAGTGTGGAATTGACATTTGAGTGTGAAATGTTTTGATTTTTAAGCTGGAAGATGATAGTACATATCTGTTTGAAACATTCATTTTATCCTTCCCATTTCTGATTGAAATCTGCAGTGCAAATCACTTTCTCTGCTGGAATCAATTGAATTTTTAGTGGAAAAATTCAGCACAAAGTTTACTACCACATCTTACTTGGAAAATCTGTTTTTTACTACTTTTCTGGTATGATTGTGTATATTTGTAAGTCAAAACTGATCTTATCAGAAATAGGTGGTCTTGGTTATCTGAAGCCGTTCTGTGGTATTGGCCAAGTCCTGCTGCCTGTAGAGAACTTATTACTTTAGCCACCAAGGTGTCCCTTGAGATTCTTTCATTCAACATTCTGCTCTTGATCTCTTTGGGAAATGTGACATGGTTAAGGGTGCCTCTATGTGATAACATAAACCATTCTCATTTTTGGCACACTTTGAGTTTAAAACAAGTGAAAATTGAGGCACTTTATTTCATATTATTTCATAAATCTACAATTTATGACCCAGAATATGGAAGGCCGTAGGTGTATGTTTTCCCACCTGCTGTGTATAAAATGACAAAATGGTTTGGATTGGTGGGGACCTTTAAGATCACCTGGTTCCAACCCCCCTGCTGTAGACAGGGACACTTCCCTCTAGACCAGGTTTCCCACAGCCCCATCCAGCCTGGCCTTGAATGCTTCCAGGGAGGGGGTATCCACAACCTCACTGGGCAACCTGTTGCAGTGTATCACCACCCTCCCAGTAAAAAATTCCTTCCTGATGTCTAGTCCAAATCTACCCTCTTCCAGTTTAAAGCCATTTCCTCTCATCCTGTAGTCCTACGTAATCTGTACTTCTACTGGTGACCAGGTTTAGTATTTCCTGCCTGTTTTGTGTCTGGATCTGCCTTGAACAAACTGTCTCGCATTCTCTCATCAAGGTTCCTGAGAGACACGGACCAGCAGATGTGACCCTTTGTGCTGTTCCATCCCCTGCTCCTTTGTGTGGCAAAAAGGACACAGTGGGTGTCCGTGTGGGGATCCTGTTCATGGCAGTTCCATTCTTTTCTGCTTCTCCCTAGAAAACACTCTAGTTGCTGTGTCAGGTTTGTTCAAAGAATGGTTTCTGAAAAAAAATTTAAAGGAGATGACAAAATATTAGGTAAAACAGTGTAAGTCAGCTGTAACACTGCTCCCCTGGGATAGGGGAGCAAGAAACAGCAGCCAGTAGCTTAATTCTTGCAAAATGTTGTTATCTGGTTCTAGCTGCTTCACTCCTCCACCCTGGAAAAACTGATTTACTTGTAGCAGAGGGGCTGCTTGAAGACAGGTGAATCAGAGAGGGTGTTGCCCTTCCAAAAATTTAAAGGAGTGTACTGGCCATAAGTTAGATTGGAGGTAGGACAAAGAAAAGGATATTTTCATTATTCCTGTTGTAGATGAATGATTGTATGTTGTGCCTGCTTTAAGGGTTTTCTGTTGTTTCTAATAGTTAATGAATGAAAAGCACGGTGTGAATGACTGTGCCCTTTTTGTGGGAATCAGATCCCAAATCTTGCCTTTCCCATCTTGACTACTGTGTTACAAAGTTGCCTTCTCCCTTTCTCTCCCTTTAGCTGAGATTTTCAAGTTCTACTTTGTTTGCTGGGACAGCTTGAATGGGACGTGTAGGTACTGTAGATTGATAGTTATAATCTCTAATTCTAAGTAATGCCGTAAGCACAAGGCTGTTTTCTAGACAGCACAAAACATCAGTTTTTCCTCTTCAGTTTTGAAAAGAGGCAACCTTGGTGATGGAATTCAAGAAACAAAGGTGAGCTGTTAACATGGCTATTAGAGCCAGGGCCTATAATCCAAAGGTAAACACTTCATCTCCAAAAAGATTTAGGGGTTGTTGGCTGTTGTGAACATTGCCCTGAAGTGCTTCTTTCCAGGAATTGTCTACAATGCTTGGCTTATGGACTCAGCTCACAGGTCCTAATTATTGGTGTCAGAGGTACATTAGTTTGTGGACATCACCTTAAGTTGAATAATGTATCACAGCTACTTCTCCTCCAACTTTCTACATTCAAAGGGATTCTGGTGAAATATTTGGCTAGTGAACTTAGTGTCACACCTTTTTCTATAACAAGTCTTCCTGATAATTTCTAGCAACAATGAGCATATGAATAATGTGCTGTAAGAGAATTTGTGGTTAGATATGTGACCCAAGAAAATGTCCCTCAGACTATGCTTGTCACCATCACTTGATGCATTTCTCAGCTCCAGATTCATGGCTTGTGGTTAGCTTATTTTGCTCCTCATACTGTTGAATTTATAACTTAAAAAGCTTTTGATGTTCTTAGAATTTGCTGATTTCTTACTGGTTATCCTACAGTACTAAACATGTAATCGGACCGCTTTTCTTATCTACCTCAAGATACTTCTCGAGATACTACCTGTACTCTTAAAATTCACAGGGCAGGTTGAAGGCATATAGAGGATGGGAGAAGCAGTTTGTCTATAGTGACCATGTTTAAACCAACTCTTCAGGAGTATCTGAGAGTGACCTTAAGATCAGATTCTTTAGGTAGATTTTTTTTTTTTTTTACTGGGCAGAAACTGTGCACAATTCCCTTTGCTGTTAGTGAGTACTTGAAGAGGTGGATTCCTTTTTGAAAGTTTGATTTCCTCCGAGGCTTTTTGGTTGAAAGTAAGGGCTTTTGCATGAAGTGCTAACTATTAATCAAGACAAGAGCAGTGGCTTCAATTGTCTTGTCCACACCTCTGTCATTGAGCACATGTGTACACTATATCTCTTCATATTACATTGCCTTACCACCCTCTGAGCAAATGATTCCTTCCAAACATCTGATATAAATCTATGTTCTTTTAATTTAAAGCCATCATCCTTTGTCCTATCACTACCTTGATGGAGAGTCCCTCTCCATCTTTCATGTAGGCTTCTTTAGGTACTGGTATTCCTCCTCAGGGCTGCTCTTAATCCACTCGTCACCTAGTCTGTATTCATGTTAGTGATCGCCACAACCCAGGTGCGGGATCTTGCACTGAGCCTTGTTGAACTTCATGAGGTTTATATGGGCTCACCTCTCAAGCATGTCATGGTCCTTTTGAATGGCATTGCTTTGCTCCAACATACTGACCACACCGGCTTGGCATCATCCATAAACTTGCTGAGAGTGCAGTCATTCTTTCTGTCCGTGTTGCTGATGAAGATGTAGAGTAGTATCTGCGCCAGGACAGACTCATGAGGGACGCTGTTTGTCACTGGTCTCCACCTGGGCATCGTGCTGTTGTCTACCACTCTTCGAATGTGCTGATAAGATTTCTGAAGACCTGGGAAGTGGAAAGGCAGTAGTAAAACTCACAGACTGTGTGAAGTCACAGTCACAGACTGTGACTTTCATAAATACAGAAGTGATAAACCAAGTAGAGAGAAAATAAATAAACAAATAAAAGTATAACTTCCAGCTTTGCGGAAGGACTCCAGATGGTTCTCAGTGGATGCAAAGGAGGTTTGCGAACCAGCTTTGAATTGAAGTGAGAGACTTTGTTTAATGACAGGAAGTTAGTAGGTTCCCAAATGTGCAAAAAGGGCATCCCTGAGGTAAAATGAACTAGGAAGTAGATGAGTAGTGTCACAGGAGAACATGCCCGTTTTAGAGACTCCTCTCAGGAGAGGATAAGCCTAATGAGAGCAGGCTGAGCACATGATCTGTCCTAAGATGTTTTTCTCTGCACTTTCTCTGTTCTGAGCAGGGAAATTTTATCTTCCAAGCAGAATGATAGGACACAGCTGAGGGATTTTAATTTCCCTTCTGTAACTCTGACACCCACTTAACTAAGTAAAAAATATTCTCTAATAATTTTGATGGTAACTGTTTACTATTAAGACCAAACTATAATTTGAAAGCCTGACCCTGGAATTCTTAGGAAGAATGAATATGCTCTATGTCTTCTGCTTTGTTTTGGCTGTGATGGGTTTCTTAAGTTATGTTTTATTCCTTTTTTGTTGGTGGTGTTTTTTTGGGTTTTTTTTTTTTTTTTTTTGAGGAGAGACATATTCGTTATTTTTATTTCATTTTGCTTTCTATTGCAAAAATCTCTAGTCCTAGATCTGTCACCTAATTGTTTTTTTTTGTCTTTTTTTTGTAAGTTACTGAAGAAACCACCAGACCTGCAGGTAAGCAATAATTTATAAATAGAAAACCAGCATTGTTAGTCATGCTGACTGAAGTAAGGTGAAATACCGGCCAGCCTTTCCAGTAGACGTATTTCAGTTTCTGCAAAGTTATTTTTTCAGTTCTAGTGTAAAATTTTCAAGTACTGTGCAAACAATTTATCTTCACGAAATGAAGGTTTTGACATCACAATGTGTTTTTTTAAAAGCATAGAAGCTTATCTAAGATGCCTGTGTCAAAAGGTGTATCTGTGTGTGTAAATATTTGTTAAAAAAATCTCTCCTAGAAAACTATATGAAGGGTCTTTGCTTTTTTTTCCTCATTATTCTGGCATTTTAGAAAGTGTTGCCACTGTTACTTTTTAATTCATGGAGATACTTAAGAATATGTAAATATTTGCAAATTAATTATCCAGATCATCATTTAGGGCCTGGAGCACCACTCTTACAAGGAAAGGCTGAGAGGTCTGTGACTGTTCAGCCTTAAAAAAAGAGGACTCAGAGTGGACCTGATTCACGTCTGTAAATATCTAAGGAATGGGAGGCAAAGGGATAAGGCTGGACTCTTCTTGGCAGTGGCTGGCAATAGGACGAGGGGAAATGGCCACAAACTGATGCATAGGAAGTTCTGCACAAATGTACATGGGAATTTCTTCCCAGTGCAGTGATGGAGCACTGGCACAGCTGCACAGAGAGGTGGTGGAGTCTCCTGTGGAGATGTTCCAGACCCACCTGGCTGCCTACCTGTGCAACCTGGGTTAGGGAGCTGCTTTGGCAGGGGGCTGGACTTGATCTCTAGAGGTCTCTTCCAGCCCCTACAATTCTATGATCCTTTTGATTATTTTGTATTTCATTGCACAGATAGCATCAGTAATTTTCCAGAGTAGATGAACATAGAGTATTGAAATTCATTCTTTGCAAGGAGGCTAATACTAATTTTCAGCAAGGCAGAATAGTCTGAGTAAGGAGCTACCTGAGTGATTAGCATGTCAGAAGCTCCTTGTTTGCTATGTTAAACAAGAAAATCTGTTTTTTCTGTAGAGACTTAAAGTGTCTTTGATTTGATCCTTCTACAATAATAGGAGAGGCTTTTAAGTACAAGTAGTGTATTTTAAAAAATATTATAGGACAACTTTTGAGTTTGGGGGCAAAATACTGAAATAATTATATATTTTAAAATAATGTTGCATATTTGTAGCCAGCTGTTCTTCATATTTCTGTGACAACTCTGGTTTTAGTTTCCTGTGGCACTCTCAAAAATCATTCGTGAATGAAAGAGCTTTGAAGTTGTGCACCAGATATCAAATTATCTAATTTCTTTTTGATTCACATATTCACTCTAACAGCATCCAAGTTTTAGTAGCTAGTGTTTGCTATATAGTTGGTTGACTATCAAGATCAGAGTTCAAACTTGAAACAAATCAGTGTTTTCTGATGCCGCTTTTTTCAGGATTGAAAAGAGAACAGTTATGTTTGGGATGAATTCTAAATAGCAAGTGTCAGTGTTGTTGTGCGAAGGCTGAGAAGAGTTCTTAGTAATCCAAGTGCAGCATTGTATGTTTGATTCCCATTCTCAGAATTAGCAAGATGCTCAGGGTAGGCATGTGGCTTTTGGGCTTTTTGTGTGTCCTGGGAAATCAGTATTTGTTTTTGTAACATTACACAGTGCAAACTGCCTGGTATTTATTGAAAAGAAACAATCTTTTGTTGAATTTTATTTAAACTTAAAATGAGTATGAATTTATTTTGTTGGAGATTGTTATTATTTTTATTTTTTTTCCAACCTGGATTTGTTCTGACAAGCAGGTGTTGCCCTCTCCTGGTGAACACAGTTAATTTTTGGGACTATAATGAAAAGCTGCTGAGGATGGTTATGTATGCATCTGAAACATTGTTTACTAATGTGTTCCTGTATTGTTTTGTTTTCTTTTTGTTTTTTTTTTACTTCTTTTTTAAACAAAAGCTACATATTCAGAAGAATTAACTGCAACAACCATTTCTGGTAAGAAAATCAAGACTTTACTACACTGTCTTATTTCCTATTAGAGAAGTCTCTTTCTGCTTTTCTCTGAGGTAATATAGAAAAGTTGTAACACAAATGAATTCCAGTATGTAGTGTTTTCTTTTTTATTATTGCTTTTTGTCTTTATTTGCTTAATTCTACTCTGTATTGAAGTTGCATAGCTTATCAGACCATTCATGGTTTTTGTCAGTGAAGGCTGGAGTTGAGGTAGGTGCAGGTGGCTTGATGGGGGAGCCTTTTGTCCACTGAACAGTTGCAGAGATGTCAGAGGAGGAATGCTGTAATGGGTAAAGCTCCCCAACGTCTCCTTCCACCCTAGAAGATGTGTGTACATCATTTAACTTTCAGGACCAGAGGTGATGAACGTCATCATGAAAACAGTTTAAACAGGAAAATATTGTGGAAAATAACGAAGTCTGTACATATACATATATATATATATGTATATACAAACACACACACACACACATATATATATATGGGAAGAGTCCATTACCTTCTTCCTTAAAGTATGCTGACATATTGTGCTCTAGAGAAAAGAAAGAATAGACACAAGCACACATACTTTTGTTCTTTTGTGGATACAATCCTTTTCTGGGAATGGTTTGTCTTTAACAACTGCAGCCAATTTAGAATTTATAGTACCAAGCCAAATAATGCACATTAAGTCAACATTTAGTTTCACTTGGATTCCTTATATTTTGGCTGGTTTTCACTTGCTGTAGAAAATGAGTTGTCTTCAGGATTGTCACTGAAGAACCTAATATGCTTAGCTTTTGTTCTGGCATGGAATTTTCAGGGCATTTCTGAAGAGTCTCAGAATGGGTAATCCAGTAGAAATAAATAAAAAGAAAAGCTTCCTTTCCCCTTCCAAGCAGATTGATTTTATTTTATTTTTTTCTTCTTGATGCACAGCTATCATTGTGCAGAGAGATAGTCATCTTTTTTAATTTTTTTTATCATACTGAAGATATTGATATCTAGGAATGGCAGTGATGCTTTTAGCAAGGAACTTTGGAAAGCATAAATTGGATTTTTTTTCAGAATTTCATGAATTATGAAACGACTCTGTTTTCAAAAAGTCACGCAGTTGTCTTACTGGAGTGATCAAAGTGATCCTTGAACCACTTTGTGTTCCTGCACTGA
Source organism: Cyrtonyx montezumae (assembly GCF_038088225.1). Lineage (NCBI taxonomy): Eukaryota > Metazoa > Chordata > Aves > Galliformes > Odontophoridae > Cyrtonyx > Cyrtonyx montezumae. Next base: position 45,675,885 of record NW_027072034.1, on the reverse strand, counting down.
CACTTAAAATATACTTTCTAAGCACATCCTGTGCAATTATTAATTTTTCTTCTGTTCTTTTAATTTCCTTCCTTCTCCCTCCCTTCACTTTCCCCCTTCACTTAAAAATATTTACCATCTAACTCTGTTGTGTTTATACATGGTTTCTGCAAAAATAGCTTCCTTGGAGACAGAGTTTTCCCAGTCTGTCATCCCTTTTTCTGAGTGTTGTGAATTCATGCAGGAAAAATGCCTTTGGGCTGAGAAATTACACGAAGCTGATCTGCCTCTTCCAAAAGAATGGATCCAGTGAAGTTATCTCAAGGAACTTTCTTACTGGCTTTTTGCATTCATATATTTACTCAGATGGTCAAATTAAGGTTAGCAGTTTGTAACAGGCATGAAAGTTGTTCCAAAAAGGTAATTTAGATCTTTGAAGTTCAGTTCAGAAAGTGTTTCATGCTTCTCCTTTCTCCAAAATGCATAGAAATAAAGTATTACATTAATATCTTTTTTCTTTTCCTTTTTTCCAGACTCCTCTATTGTTACTTTTGTCACCTACCCTATTAGCCCTTCAGGCAAGATTTTATTAATGTTTCTCTTATTTAGATTTAATTGGATTTAGATTTTTTAATAGATTTTTTAGTTGCTTAGATTTTTATTTGATTTTCATTGTTTTTAATGCCTCTGATTTTGCTTCCTCAGAGATGACTTCAGATGATACTGCAGAAAGTACAGGTGAGAATTAGCATGAGGAGAGTCATACCTGAAGGGAAATGTGTCGCTTTCATGAAGGTTTGCTTTTTAATACATATATTTTCTTAAAATGCATTTGTATCCAGTCTGTATTTTAAGTCTCCACGACTGGTAGGGTTTCAAAATGTATTGTACTAATACAAAGCTGTTAACTTTTTTTATACAGAACGTTGAATTGCATACAAAAGCCCAAACTAGGCATATTTATTTTAAGCAGGTATAGAAGTTTTTGATATATCTGTTAGATGGAATGTTTTTTATACTTCATGATAGTATTCAAAGTGTTTTACAAAACTCAAGTCTTTACAGAATTCCTTAAAAACACTTAAATTATATATGTTCTTGCAGTGAGTTGCCAAATATCATCAGTAAGTTTCCATCAGGATTATTTGCTGCACTTGTTTCCTGATGTCTCCATTTGAAGACAAGGAGTAGATTCACCCCTATCAGTACAGATGCCTGAATGTCTGTGTCTGAGCAAGATAGCCTGCTATTTATCATGGATAATGGAGAGAAGAACGTTTTTACAATATGGACACTGAAGTGCCTATGTAGAACTGGCCAAATGGAAATAATGCCTTAAAAGCACCACTTCTTTGGCTGAAAACAATAGGGAGGCTAGAGTAACTGGCTGAAATGGGGACATAAACATCTGATTCTGTGATTGGGTGGTTCTCACTCAACTCTATTTTTCTGTCCCATGCAGAAAATGACTTAATTCCCTTATAAATGGTCATGTATTTACACTTCGGGAAAGCAGACTAAAGTGGAACTGGAAATCTTCTTATTACTCATATTTCTTCTCTTTTTTAAAATAAAAATATGAAAACTTAATTTTACGTTTCTTTTAAACAGAAACAGACACTCCTGACATTACTGACTATTACTCCACTGTAACACCAGGTAGGATTCATACATCACCACTGACACTCTTTTATGCTTCTTAGAATTACTTGTGCTTGCCAACTTGTTTGGTTATTTTGTCAATCAGAACAGCAGTGATAAGAGTCACGAAGACACAAGAAAGGTTCAGGATCTGTGTGTTCTATTAACAAAAAACATCTTGCTTTTTAGTAGATTGGAGCAAACTGAACCCAGACATGATGTTCTCAGGGCAGATCCTGTCAGTAGGAGTACACTGAGATAAACTGGAATGTATTTGCACTGAGGCAGAGTAAGTGGTAGAGTAGTTGACTTGGAGCCGTATGGGCTAGTATTATTTGACTGTATGAAGGTGGTCTGCAAGAAGTTTGCAGCTGTGTTAGCCAATATCTTTGGGGCTGCAAGCAGCAGCAATTTTTGATCACTTTCACCTCCAGGTACCTTAAAGTGGTTGTAAACAAATCAAGTTGACCTGTGTTGGATTTTTATAAATGTTACTGTCCTTCATGTAATGGATTTTGACAAATTTAGTTATTTGTATTTTATTTCTTTGTGGATTTTTTTTAATGAAAGTGTTGATACAGTTTTCATTTCTGCTTCACTGACAGCTCCCAGCACAAAATGGAAGGCAGATTTATATTGTTAATTTTTATCTAATGTTTTGAATATTGCCTGCTGCTCACAATCCATTCCTTCTGATGACTGTTGGTGATAAAACTGGTGAATATTAGGTTATAATAAGCAGATATTTTGACCGCAGAAACAGTGAAAATAAAATGGGGAAGAAATTATTTTCATCTCATTTACTACTAGATAATGACAACAGCAGAGAAAACAGCATTTCTTTACTGCCAGTCTATATTCCTATTCTAAAATGTGGTACTTGCACATGGAAAGTTGCAGTGAGAGTTCAGGACTTGACCATCTTGGTTGTATTTATTAGAAGTAATTGCTAATATTAATCTTGGAAAATAACCACACAGCACACAATTATTGAAAAGCAGGTGTGCATTTTTACTAGAATATAATCTTTCCTATATATTAATAACTTAAGTATGTTGCATAGTGTCTTAGATACAACTGTGTATAGCCAACTGACTTAAACAAACAAAGAAATCCTCACAGGAACAGAGACCACTTGTATGTAGATCTGTGGAAAAAGTTGCAGAAAATTACTCAGAAATAGTTAATGAAAGCCAGTGTGTCTCACTTTGTGTGTAAGGTCTTAGATAATTTCGTGGTAAGCACCCAGGAGAAGGATAGCCTAGATAATGTGTGAAATGTAAAAAACTTCACTTTTAAAACAAGGAAATTATTGTAAATGTGTTTATCAGTACTGGTTTTAAGTGCAGCTCTTTTACTCACTTGTTTTTTCCCCCTCCAAAATATAGCTGGAGAAACCATTTTATGCAACGTATCGTCTGTCTGTAATTATTCAGGTCAGTAATTTTCCTTCCTAATAAAAATCATGCCAAACTATTTTCTGGGTAATGAGGCAACCTTTCATTGCCATATAAAAGTTACCTCTGCAGTAAATTGTCTTGCCATTTTAGAGAGATAGTGTGCAGCTTCAAACAAATGTAAATGTGCTCTTCAATTTAAAAGTAACGTTCAGTATATAGTATTTCTGATCCTTGATTTCTTACCAAAGTGTGTGCAACTGATGATAAGAATTACAGAACTGCGAAAACAATAAAACAGTATGCTGTTAGTGTTTGTCATACAGAATGTAATTCTGTATCAGGAACAGAAGTTGAAATATTGCTTAGAGATATTACTGTAAAAACTTGTGTATTTTAAAAACATAATATGATAGGACAGGAAAAATAGAATGGAAAGGGAAATTATGTTCTCTTTGTTAACAAAATCATAGTTAAATAAGATTTTGTTGATACATATTGCTGTCTTTCAAAGCAATTTGATAATGGTGTTCTGTAAGAATTAAGAAAATGAAGTCATTCATGCAAAGCTGACATATACCGAATGCTTCGTGGTTCAGAATAAGATAGTATAAATATTTGTCCTCCTCTGTAAACTTTCCCTACTGGCTGGCACAGTAAACAGCTGGATGATTTGGATGACATCATGTATGTCGTTCTTGTATGCGTCTTTGTCCATAGCTCGTGTTGAAGAGAGGTGTCATAGAAGTTGCATTTGCTCTCTCTCGAGTTAGCGTACCTATTCTCAGGGACTGTTGAATGATGTGCTTAATTATGGTATTCTGAAAGTTCTTTACCCTTAAAGCACCTGAATAATACTCATATCACTTTGCCTTTACTCATATGTTTTATGCTTGTTATGTGAAAAAACAAACAAACAAAAAAAACACAACAAAAACTTCAAATTGAGATTGTCAGCAACAAAGAAAATACAGTGAAGTTATGAGTCTTGTATAAGGCTAGTTTATTTATGGAAACAGTAAGGGAAGAGATGGAAGAACAATTACAAAAACAATGGATGTTCAGAAAAGCTGTTTTAAGCATCCTTATTTCCCATGTGTTTAACACAAGACTATGTTGTCATTTTTTAATTCTCAAATATTTATTTTACATCATGTAAAGTTACACAATGTTAAGTTTTTGTTTTCTTAAACATTTTTCCATTTTGGTTTTAGTGTTCTATGTGGGCAAGGTAGAACTTCATGCAAGAGAAGAAAATAACACGTCACTTAATATAGAAGTAGTAAGTGTTCTTTCTTGTAAAACTTTTCTATAAAGAAGCTTGAAATCAGTTTCTTGGTCTATGCTTAAAATGCTTAAAACCCTAATGTGATTCTTACTATGGTATTTGTGGATTTATTTTACCTACAGTAATACTCTCTCTTAAAATTTAGACATACAGCACTTGTTTGTAAGTCTTAGAAGGTAAACTTATTGTAGCAAAGGCCATTATTCTCTATTTAAACACTGAAAAAAGAGAGGTAACTCTGGGAATTGTGGAGAGAGGTTTGAACTGCCTAGCTACAAGTCTACATTTAGGCATACAGAATCTTTCTTTGAAGACTATGTTAGGCACTTGAGGAAGATAGCATCATTAGATATTGACAGTTTGAGCAAAAATTAGGTTAGACTGCATCCTGAAACTAATCCATGTTGAGACTCTGAAATAGGGTGTCATTCTTTGTGGTCGGTTAAGAATATTGGAGTGTTATGAATGGAATACAAAAGGGCCACGATCTTGTTAATGGTTCCCTGTAGCTTTCTCCTATACATCTGTTATCTACAATCAGACTGTGATTTTATGTGCCAATCTCTGCAAGCCTGAGGGTAGTCAGCAAAGTCAACACAGAGAGATACTGAACACATCAAGCACAGGAACACATCAAGCATTTAGTTTGGGCAGGGGTAGGCCCCCGTATCTCAAAAGCAAGAGCCACATCTGTGATGTGTTGTGTTTCCATAGTGATAACGTCTCCTGAAACCATTCTGCTGTATGAATATTATGCTGACAGCTATTAGAAAAGATAGATTCTTGTCTCTTGAAATTGTTTTACTTTTTAGCAGAATATTTCTATGTAACATGAATGCCGTAAATGTCAGACGATGTTTTCCTCAAGATGCTCACTGCTTTAAATGTAGAAATAACAGGTAATGGTGGAAACCAGAGTGTAAGAATGCAGGTCTGTAGAGGATGTCATACTCTCTTGGGCCTAGAGGCTAGATTAGGTATATTTACGTCTCATTTAACATTTGGTTGACCTCAATTCTTGACTGTAAGTCCCAGGATTCTACTGGGACATTAATTTTGTTGCTTACAGCATTCACGTAGTTTGTCCAGTTCCTGCACTATCACTGCAGTTGGAAGTTTTTTCAGTTTCTGGTCTAAGATCACTATTACGGACTAAGCCAACTTTCTGTTTGACCAGTGTGATGTGTGGTGAAGTTACTATCCTCTTTGCTTCATCTTTCACAAGTCAGATCCTTCTATTAGGTATATTCTAGATGATGCAGTTCCTTAAGTTGTGACAACATGGGCGTGATAAATACCAGCTGAAGTGCATTCATGAGAAAGTGTACTGATTTTCTTTGGGCTTTCCAAATGTGTTTCTGTTGAAATGTGTGAGGTGAATGTAAGTTTCTTCTGATGCTAGAGATCACTTATTGGTATCTTTCTTTCTAACAGTTTAATAACATAACTGTTGACAATCAAGTTTCAAGCTTAATTCCAATTCCAGCACCAACCATACAAGAATTGAGGTAAGCTTGAATAAGGATTGAAATTTTTGCCATATTTCAAAAACACTAAGCAAGATCTTTCATGTGATTAGCGGACTCTTCACTTTGCAGTATTCCTGTAGTTGATAATTTAAAACTGTTAGTAAATGTGAACTATTTTTCTTTAACATGAAGTTTCTGTTCATTAGAATAGTCTTCAGGTCCTTTGGTTTCATAGGGGTTTAACAAGGCCTAAATGCCTTGTTTATATACTGATGTTTTTAATCATCATCATTTTTATAATCACTATTGTTATTATGGCAATAATAATAGTAACGATACCTTAGAATGTGAACTATGGAATATTGAGAATGTCAGTTTGGCTGTTGCTCTTCATGAAGCTGTCATAACTTCAGGGCTTTAGTCTGTCTCTTAGGAAATTTTACAAAGAGACGTTCTGTGGCTCTAAGTTTTTCTGATTCATGGGATCATATTGTTATTTTTATTGCAGTATAGCTTTTTCTTTCACAGGCTTTCTAAGGCGTGCATTTTCCTCTTTCCAGAGGCATCTAACTAAGCCTTTGTCTAGGTTGTGTCCCACAGCTGTGGTTCAGCTTACCTTTCTGCATGCTTAATATTCATCCTGCTTTCCAGGAAGTGTGTTCACTGCTATTACAAAAACTCCCTCTGAAAATAAAGAACAGACCTTGTTTGGTTGGTTCTTTTTTGAAGAAATCCATAACTCCTGCTGATCTTCTTTCAGTGGCTTTCAGTGTGAGTTTAGAGTTCTATTCTGAATGCTTGCTTGCCAAAAAGCAACGTGAAGATCTATCTTTTTTAAGGTTGTAAGTGGCTTGATGTTAAAATATGTGGTGCCAGTTCTAAATTTAGTTTACAAAGTGACTAATAAAAGGCAATTTCTTACACGTTAAGTCCTTTTAAAGTGTTTGTACAATATTAGAACGATTGTAGTTTAAAAAAAAAGGTTTTTTTTTTCCTTGGTAATTACTGTTCTTTTCATAATACTGCTGAATTGTCTTTGGAAATGTAACTAGAATTTCTCCATGTTTGTAACTTTTTATGTTACAGAATTTTAGAGCTCAACAAAACCTTGCAAGAAATGAGTGAGGTAAGATTACTAATTGTTTTTTGCTGTTTGGAAAACTTTTTTTCAATTTATTTACGATAGTGTCTTAAGTTCTGCTTTATCCTGACAAAACATTCTATTTTTCCTTGTTGTTATAGTCATCCGTTATGGAATGCAGTTCAGAAAAGCAGAGGTTTGTTGTTATTTTTTTAAAATTTCATATATTTAATAGCTACTACATATTTAAGAGCCTGTGGTATATCAGATGTGAATGGCTGTATAACAAGAGAAAAATTATCTAGGAAGTTGAGTCTGAGAACCAGGCTGGAGAAATATAAGTGGGCTAATGTGGAAAGAAATTCTGATCCCATTAGACTTACTAGTTATCTGTTTTATTTGTTTACCAAACTACTTTGCTTTTCATTAATCTTCTGTTGAAACACAGACTTACCTACAATATTTCTTCTTCATCTTCAAATTAGCTGAGTCATACAGCAACTTAGTCACTATGATCATCTAGTTAAACTGTCCACTTACCACCAATATTACCTGCTAAACCATGACCATGTCCCGAAGTACCACATCTATACATTTCTTGATTACCCTCTGAGATGGTGACTCTACCACCTCCCTGGGCCGCCTGTGCCAGTGCCTGATCACTCTTTCAGAGAAGAAGTTCTTTCTAATACCCAACCTGGTTCTCTCTGGCACAACTCAAGGCCATCACCTCTTGTCCTATTGCTGTTGCCTGGGTGAAGAGGCTGACCCTCACTTTGCCTCATCCTCCTTTCAGGTAGTTGTTCTCCCAAACTGTTTTTCAGCTTGGGAAATCAGTCATGCTCAGGACAGGGCAAGCCTGAGAAGATATTTCAGAGTCTAGAAGCCATGGAGTATCAGAATGGCAAGGCTGCTCTACACAGATGATTCTGGAAACCTTGAAATGTAGATAATTTCTGTCAACATAATTGCTGCTCACAGCTGAACTGATGATGCTTTAAACAAATCAGCTTGAAAACAGTGTATTCTGAAACAAAATCTGGAACTTCCAATATACTTGAATTTAGGGGTGTATCTTACTGTCTTTGGATGAAACAAAAGCCCAAATCCTCTAATAATAATGAACAGAAACTCTTTTGTGTCATTCACTGAAAATAGTATTCCATGTTATTGTTAGTTGAAAATAAGTTTTGCTTCGTCTTCTGTGTGTTCCCTTTTTGTTCACCTATGTGAGCTGCTGAGGAAGAATTCTGACTGTATGTTTGCTAGTTTAGATAGTAATTGAACTGTAAACGCAAAAAGTGTAGTTCTCTGCTCGAGTCATTGAAGCTCCTTTGTTAAAATCATGAGAGAGAATTCCTGAGGTTTCCCTAGGCAATTATACACTAACATAGCCATCTAGGATATTTGCTAGTTTCTCTCTAGAGTTTCTCTACAGTAACAAGGGAGATTGTTACAGTTACCTTTACAGAATTATTAACTCTTTAATGGCTAACTGACTAGAGAGAATCACATTTAAGAATGGACAGAGTATGTTGAGGACTAAGAGAATGAGCTGCTACAAACAGCTCTTTGTTTTAACCTGACATTGTGTAATACATGCTTTGTAAACATGCCCAAATCTGAAGAAGCCCAGGAATAAAATGCTTTTCTGAGTTATTATTTGTCATTAGATTCATGTATTGTAATACCATAATTATTTCTTGAGTCTAAGGCTTTTTCTTCTCATTATAGTACACGCTGCAATTTCATAATAAAGCTGGATAAGAAAGAGAATATAAGCAGTTTAAAAGAGAAAGAAGAAATAGGCGAAATTCGTAAGTTATGCTTTAAACACAGTCTCTCATCAGATTAAATGTCATGTCTTTACAGATGACTTCCAAGTACCAAAAACCTGCTTATTTAATTTTAAATAAAAACAAAATTATTTTGAATAACATAAATGCATAAAAAATACAGACTTTCTGATTTTTTGGGGGCACTGAAGGGGGATATGTGTATGTTTAAAAATAAACTTTCATATGAAGTTGCTGACTACATTAATAAAGAACTTTTGATTTTGAAAGTGTTATCTAACATTACTTGAGAGCACAAATGCATTTCACAAAGTTTGTAATGTAACTCAGGTTTCTTAGTTGTATTTTGATAGCGTGGAGTGGCTCACAGTGTTTCAAAGCATGTAGCTTTGTATTGTGGTTTGTTTACAAAACTAAAAAGAAGTCTGAACTTCTGAGGCATTGAGTACAAAACTCAAAACTAATTATGCAAAAGCACTATTGTTAAAAAACTGTAAAACATACACTATTTGAATAACTTGTTTCCGTGGTATTAGCAAGTTTTATGTGTCAGGACAAACTATGTTAATGCTTTGTCATTTCAGAACAGTGCTGTTGTTCATCACTGAAGTATTGTTCTATGACTGCTGAGGAGTTAAAAATGTAGTAAGTATAAATACAAACAGATTGGCATGCTCATTTCCTAATCTTTGTAATGGATAAATAGAGTGAACTTTCATGTTGCAGTATAATAGCTAGAAAGGATTCCACAAGCACAAGCTGACAGACGTCTTCCTGTATAGCTCCCTTCTCTTTCCTCCCTGTCCCTCCTCTTTTTTTCCTTTGACGCAGGTAGCTTTTGAGTTCAGAATCACATCACCTCCAAAGCAGATAAAAATAAGTGGTATTATATGTGGACTTGATAGTTAACAACTATAGCAAAATAGAATGCATGAAACCTCAAAATGTTACAGAAGTACTATTTGTCACTAGTGCATGAGACATTTGACCTGATGAATTTTATGCACAATTAGTAATACTAGTATTATGCCCACATCATTCATTTTTATTCTTAAATTATAGCGAATTTTCTTTAAATAGTGTTTAATTTAACATGTATTTCCATGCTTTTTTTTAACAGTACTATAGAATTGCCGCCTCATCCCATATGGATTCCTTTCTCTCATTCGCCTTCTCCCCATAAAAAGTCTGCTGTCTCTTCCCTCAAATCGAGTGCTTTTCTTTCCCCCACTGTGATTTCTGCAAAACGAACACCTACAATTAGACCACTGATCCCCCCATTCACAGAAAATCCATTTTCTGAAACTCTGTACACATCTCCCACTGTAGATCCTCTCACTGAAACTTTTACCACTGCGACTTCATCTTCCACTACTGATAGCACTACGTATTCCTCTACTGAGTCTCTTGCTACACCTACCATGCCAACTTTTCCTTCTGTAGCGTTTAATAAATCTGTCACTGCAATTCTCTCTTCCACACCTGCAACAAAATCTATTTCTAATGTTGCTCTCTCAATTAAATCTGATGCTACATATAAAAGCAAGCCTATCACAATCATTTCTCCTGCTGTAGATTTCACTAAGCCTACTGCAATCTCCCCTTCCGAGCTTCCTCCCAAACCTCCAATAGCAGTTCCACTTTTTGAAACTACCACCAACTCTATCGCACAAATTCCTCTTACTACGGATTTAACCCAACATATTTCTGACAACGAAAACATGACTAAGGCACCTATTCTTCCCCTTACTCCTTTCACAATAACACCTACTGTTAGTACTGTCGAACATTCTGTCTCAGCCTCTCATCCTTATTCTACTGCTGGTGGCCATGGTAGCCTGTCTAACGGAAGCACAGGTAAACATGACAAATAAAAAATATCTTCTAATTTGAATTCCATATACTGAATTTGCTTTTAATTTTTTTTAAACAAGATTTTGATTATGTGTCTTAGCTACCGTCTTCCAATTACTTTGACAAGCCTGATAACAACTTTCAAAACCTACTATACTCATTTTAGAATATGTTCTGATGCTTCTGGCCATGGTGAGTGGTACCTCACACTACAATATTTTGTCAACTGTGGTAGTTAGGTTTTCTGGTTTTCTCCTGATTTACTTCTTGCAGGCACCCAGTAGCTGAAAATTCAAGTAGTAGATTATTTAGCATCACCGATGCTCATTTTGTAATCAGCATAAAGTGTAGCCAGTGCTGACTATTTGAAACCTTGCTCTATATTTTCCTAAGACTCTATTGCTATCTGCAAAGAAGCTGATAGGGAGAAAAAAAGATTGTTTCTTGTAACATGCTTGTATTTGTGGTGAGTTTTTTCATTCAGTAATTTTTCTGCTTCTCAGACCTTACTTCGTTTCTTAAGCACAATACTTAGAAAAATGCACAACTTTTCTTTTGTTACAGGAAAGATACTGTCAGCTACCACATACACAACTTCGACATATACCACCATTAATGTCACCACAGCTGAGCAAATCATATCCAAAATAGAAGAAGATTTAGCAGCTGGAAAAGTAGAGTCAAAAGATGTAGAACGGATGGTGAGTGAGGTTAGCAAAGTCCTGACAGCTTCTCAACAATTACCACCCCAGATTTCTAACAGGTGGGTCAATCTGGCAATAGATTGAAAGTGTGTTGTATTGAGTGCCTTGATAAATTACCATCAGCGTGCTTCATTTTTTCATAATCTTAATCCAAAAGAATATTTCTTGTTCTTTAACTTAATTGCATGAAAAAGAGTATTATTATAGTGTTACTTTCTGTACTGTAATATAATGCTATGAAGAACTCAGAGGGTTTTTCTAAAACTTACATACATGTACTACTTCACTCAGAATGTATGCTACTTTCACTCAGAGGGTGGTGACACACTGGAACAGGTTGCCACGATTGGTTGTGGATGCCCCATCCCTGGAGGCATTCAAGGCAAGGCTGGATGTGGCTCTGGGCAGCCTGCTCTAGTGGTTGGTGACCCTGTCCATGGCAGGGTGGTTGGAACTAGATGGTCTTTGAGGTCCTTTTCAACCCAGGCCACTCTGTGATTCCATGAAAAAACATTTTTGTGTTCAAACCACAGTAAGTTGTTTGAACTGTAATTTTTGAATTAACTGTAACTGTTTGAACTGTAACTGAACTGTATTTTACATTGTGCTTGGATTGCTGGTCCATAACTATGAGTTTTTGCTTGATAATACTAAGCATCTCTTTTTCTTAACAGAGTTATAAAAGTAGTGGATTATATTGGCTTAAAACTGAACTTTTCAACAATGTCTGCTGATTTTTCCTCCCCATCCTTGGCTCTGGCAGTTGTCAAAACCAATAGCATCCGCTCCAGCCAAATGTCTTTTGCAGTCCAGGATTCATCTGATCTCCAGGTAGGACACTGATAATTTTAAACTGTATGAAATTTCAAAAGTTCATGTTTAATGTGTTTGTTTTAATATTTATATTATTTGACTTTGTTTTTCATTTATGTCACGTGTTCAGGTTCTTTTATTCATATTATTCTCAGAGAAAAAAAAGACTTCGCTTTGTGAAATATTTCAGAGTTTTTTATTTTATTTTCTATTATGAACTAAATAAGCAACAGAGTTAGCAGAAAATGGCATTTGACTAATAAGCTGTTAGAGGGTACAGTGAGAATACCAGAGTGCTTGGCTTTATCGTTTTGCCTTAAGAAGTCAAAATCATGAATCATTTAATCACCTACGCTGTCTGTGCTAAAATTTGTCAAGGAGTGTTTCCACATGGCTTCCTATGGTAGAAGATTAATTGCAGGAAATTGTCAGTGCCAGGAAAGAACTTACTATGTTGCTTGAGTAATGTCCTTCACACAATTGTCACTCATGAGTAGTTGGTATCGCCAAGAAAAAAGTGCTTAGAAAGTTGGCATACACTCTCACTCAAACCTTCTCTCCAAGTTAAGGAAGTTCTGATTTAGGCAACGCAACCCTTGGAGACTTGAGTGATGAGAGATGGAAAGTTGTGGACAAATATTGGCGCGTTGTGTTCTCCCATAGAAGGAAATAGCTTAACTTAGCATAAGCCGTTAGTACTACTGGAACTATTCTATGGTACTGAAAAAGTAAATATTAAATGAAATAGTAACGCTTGAGTTCTGTTTTCCTAGTAGTATCTGGTACGTGAATCTGAGATGACTTTTAGGAGGTAGAAGTCCTGAAAATATATTTGCTAAGTAAGATCTGGAAATCTTGTGCCACTGGCAATGAAGTACAGAGATTATCAGAAAGTATCATCTTTGTAGAATAGATTTGGGATTTCTTTGGTGGCTCTCTAAGCCAGGGGTCTCCAAAATGGAGTGTGCACAAGACAATCCACCGGGTACAGGAAGAAAATAGTTTTCTACCATTAATAAAATTAATGTATTTTTTTAAAATGTATATTTTCTTCATACAGAGTATAAAAATTCTTTGCAGGCTTTTCTGTGCTGTGAAATGTTAAACTTCCTACATAATCACATATACCTAGCTAGGTTGTTGCTCTTCATTGTTTTCAAATGATGTTCAGTAGTAGACAAATCTGAAATAAGTTGCACTACTTCAAGGCCTGCAGGTGCTTTTTATTTTTTTGAGTGGAAGGGAAATAAGAAAACAGTGATGTGTTCCTCACAGTGATTTGAGAGATGCATATTTCAAAGTTCTAGTCTGAATATAAGGCATAATTTAATTTTTCTTTAGTAATGGAAATGAAGCATAATTCTTGCACTTATTTTTCAGATCTCTCTTGGCCCTAATGCGCTTCATGACTTAAATAATCTGGGATCAATTACACTTCCTTCATCACTGCTTACAAACTTACCTCCTGAAGAGCTGGATTTGGCTTCTAGAATTATTTTCAATTTATTTAAAAAGACCACTGTGTTCCAGGTACCTTTTTGATCCTTTATTCGTAACAGTTTAAACCCAATGCTACAGCAAAAATAAAATATGAACTTTTTTTTTGTCCATAAAACATATTTAATAACATCCTGATTTAAAATGATTTTTTTGTACAGTACCCACTTCATGTAATAACTGAACTTGTGTGAACTGTACTCCACCATTGTTTTCTTTGATTTTAAAATCTGATTGTTTTTTGTTGTTCTAGGATCTGTCCTTGAAGAATGCATCTCTAATCAGCAGTGTTATATCATCAAGTGTTGCTAACCTCACAATTAGAAACCTAAAGGCAAATGTAACTGTTACTTTACAGAATATCAGACCTAATCAGGTATGATTTGTTCTGGCTGACAAAATGTGCTTTTGTTGCCTCTGGAGTTCTTGTAGAAGAAATACTGTACTAGGAATACAGATCATTTGATTCTGCATTACTAGTGTAGACATTTCATTTTCAACTAGACTTTCAAAATATCTCATCTTTGCTTATTTCATTGATATTAATTTTTGTTCTTAAATGATTGGATATAATTTTGCTCTGCCAGTCAGCTATGCAGTTTTGATCCTTTCTACCTGCTCTTCTGTTTTATCCTCCAATGAATAAAATCTGTTATGTGAAAGCCTGACAGTGGGGTTTGCTAGGGAGATATTGCAGTCGTGACATTTGTAGGTGCAACACGGCCAGAAAAATCAGGAAGGATGAAAAATCCTGTATAGTGTAGAAAGGCAATGAAGTTCGTAGTGTTCTACCATGAATGGAGTATTAGCTTAGGTGGGAGACCTAGCTCCTGCATGGTCATTTCAAATTTGTTCAGCATATTTTCACCTGCATATTGTGATGTTAATCTCTTCTATGCGCTTAAATTTATGTAGTATTTGTGTAAAACAGGTACACTTAATATATGCAGTATTCTTGCCTGTATTTTGTACATAGTTCAAATTTCTTGATCATAAACTTACAGTTAAGTAAAATATTTATTTCTGAATTTTTATTTTTTCTGAATTCTGAATTTCTGGATTTTTATTTCTGAATTTTTATTTTTATCCCAAACAGGATAATTCAACAGTCAGATGTGTTTTTTGGGACTTTAATAAAAATGGTAAGTACTTCATATCACCCGATATATCATGTTGCTTTAGGTATGCTAACTCACATTCATAGTAGAAGGACATGCTTTAATCTATTACAAGGCTGTTTTCTTTAACAGGGGGACATGGAGGCTGGTCATACGAAGGTTGCATTGTTAAGGAAAGTAGAGTAAATGAAACAGTTTGTTCATGCAACCACCTCACAAGCTTTGCAGTTTTGATGGTAAGTATTTCAAAAATTAACATTTTCTTGAATTGAGATATGTAAAACATGCCTCATATTCAACAAATGAGGATTCAGAAAACAATTACCACTTGTTAAACTAGAACTAATCTAGTTCTGTTCGCTTTGTGATTTGTACGTAGAGCCTTAAAATTAGTAATGTCCTTAAGCTGCTTGTTGAACAGAGCCCATGAGTTCCATTAAAGTAAAAATGTTTTAAGTGCTTATTAAACTGTAGCTCATACGTTTAGGCCATTGTTTATTATGTAGAGATAATAATAAAAAAGGATAAATCCAATGTAAAATTATTTCAATCACATGGACTTTCACTGTTAAATTGGTATTTCTGTTTTCCAACTAACATAAGATCCATGAAAAAAAACAGTTTGCTTTTTTTTTTTTTTGTTTTGTGCATTTTAAGGTTGCTTTTTTTTTTTTCTGTGTTTTTCCATTCCATAAGTACACTATCTTAAATCAACTTCTCTTTCCTTTTTAGAATTTGTATGGAAATACTCCTTTAAGTCCCACACAAGAATTGGTACTGACTTTTATATCCTATATAGGCTGTGGCCTGTCTGCAATTTTTCTTTCTATTACTCTCGTGACTTACATAGCTTTTGAGTAAGTATCTGTTCAAGTGAGCTCCCATTATTCTTCAATTACAATCATCTGTAGTCTTCCCTGCTAAGTCCTTTCCAGTACTTTTGGATTCTATCTCTATTAATCATGCACAAATATGTATTTGTCAGAACATTTTGTTAAGATCTTTGAGGTTTAACTGTTAAGTCTTCCACAATATGTTTTGGAAATCTTCCTAGAATTTATTTGGCACCCGTTTACTCTCTCATTATCCCATCAATAATAAATACTTGGCTCTGTCAAAGTTTTAGAAGCCTGGTCAAAAGCTTAATCTAGGTTAGCACTGACGAACATTCAGTTTGTGTTTCGAAAGTACTACAGCAAGAGGAAGACTTACGTACAATATTAAAAAAAAAAAAAAAAGTACTGATATCTAGGAATCAAAGCTATTGTTTATACTCTGTAACAAACTTTACTCATATAGACCATTAGTTTGGAAATGTGCTATAAAACATTCTGTTTCGTGTATAAATTCAATGTAAAAAGCATTATATATAAATGAAACGATATAAATGCAATTTTTCTTTATGAACTAAAGAGTACAAGAGAAAAAGTAACCCAGGGATCCAAGAACAATTTATGTTATCTCACTAATTTGCTTTTTAGGAAAATCCGGAGAGACTATCCGTCCAAAATATTAATCCAGCTGTGTGCTGCATTACTTCTACTCAACCTGGTTTTCCTCCTTGACTCATGGATTGCATTGTATAACAAACGAGGCCTATGCATTGCAGTTGCTGTATTTCTTCACTATTTTCTCTTGGTTTCCTTCACCTGGATGGGCCTAGAAGCTTTCCACATGTATCTTGCACTTGTGAAAGTCTTTAACACCTATGTACGGAAATACATTCTTAAGTTTTGCATTGTTGGTTGGGGTATGTATTGGATTTACTTTCTGGATTCCAGATATATGTATCAACTCCCCAAGTATTTTTGGAAATGTGACACAGTTTGGGAATGAAACAGAAGCAGTTGCTAAATTTTACTACTGTCAGTTATAAAGTATTCATTATCAGTAACTGTGATTGTATGAATTCCAACTTTGAGGTAGTGAACTTCTCTCTAAATGCAGGTGTTCTCAGGTTGCAGTGTAAAAAACTGAGGTTATTGCAGTGTAGGTGAATAATGACTTTTACTTGTGCAAATATAACAGAACCTAATTTGAATCGTAGAACGGTTTTAGTTGGAAGAGACCTTTGAAGGTCATCTATTCCAACTCTCCTGCAATGAACGGGGACACCTACAACTTGATCAGAGAGCTCAGAGTCATGTCCAGCCTGACTCTGAATGTTTTCAGGAATGGGGCATATGGCATCTGCCCTTTATCATTAAAAAAAAAAACAACCACAAAAACAAAACCTTATATCCAGTCTAAATTTCCCCTCTTTTAGTTTGAAACCATTTCCCCTTGTCTTGTTGCAACAGATCTTGATAAAAAGTCTGTCCCCTTCAAAATGGCTTATTTTCATTAGCCGGACAGATGGCACCATTTCTGTTTTGAAAGTAAATGCAATTAAATATATATATTCCGTTTCTGGAATAGCACTGTTATCAACTAAAAGTGTCAAGGTAGGTGTAACTGGTTAAAGGATGAAGAGATTTGGGCCCTCATTATCTTCTCTGGCCGCTTGAGTAAACATCAGTAAAGACACTAAAATCAATAAAATTGTTTTCTTCAAATGGATATAAATAAGAAAATTGAGTATGCTTTATTTGATGGTTTAAATTACTTTGACATGTGACAGTATTTGTTGCCTAGGTAAGAAAGGTTTTGGAGCTGGCTGCAGAGAAAAAACTTGGTTTCTTTCCAAATTGTGTTCTTGAACACAGCTTGAATGCCCCAGTTTTGAGTTTTTTTCAGGCAGCTAGTAGTCAACATAGTTCGACTAGCAAATTGCAGAATGTAAGTTTCACAGAAAAATACAGTAATTTCAAGTTGTGCTATTGGATTTGACAAGATTTTCACTTTGGTATTTGGTCTAATCTTTTAGGATTACCAGCAGTAGTTGTGGCTACTGTGCTGGCAGTATCACCAGATAATTATGGACTTATATCCACAGGGAGGGTTTCTAAAACCAGACCTGATGAATTGTAAGTTAAATAAAGGGAGGTGCTTTCTATTTTCTTTTTTTTTCGGGAGAGGGGTGGGATGGGGTTGGGAGGGAAGAAGGAGGGATCCTACTAATTTTTTTTCTTTAAAGGTGGGGGAGGAAATGAAGCAGTGAGAGAGCTTTGCAGTAGTATAGCTCTGTAGTATATTATGTGCCTTGTGGTAACTGCCTAAATGAATGCTCTTACCTTTTGGTAAGAAAAAAAAACAACAACAACACCTTTTTAGCAATGAAGCAAAAATGATTTGTATTTAAAACAAAATTCAGCTTTATCTTGTATTTATTTTAATTTCCTTTTCTGTTGATGGTTAACAGATGTTATTCTTGTGTTTTAGCTGCTGGATTAAAAATAGAATTGTCTTCTATATTACTGCTGTGGGATACTTCTGTGTGATATTCCTGATCAATATCAGCATGTTCATTGTTGTGCTGATCCAGCTGTGTCGCATTAAAAAGAAAAAACAACTTGGTGCTCAGAGGAAAACAAGTATTCAAGACCTTCGGAGTGTTGCTGGCCTCACATTTTTGTTGGGAATTACGTGGGGATTTGCTTTCTTCACAGTAAATGAGGTTTTTACCTACCTCTTTACCATCTTCAACACTTTGCAAGGTAAGTTTACGCTTTTTTGTGTCAGCTTACTGCCAAGATTATAATGAACAAAGCATCTGAAAATGGCACTTTCATGATTCAGGAACAAAGTTGTAATTTTGATAAATTCTTTAACAAGTTAATTAAATTAGGTGTTATACTGCTTTACTGTAATCTTGTGTTATAGTAAGATACAGAAAAGCTATCTATTAATTACATGTGTAATATATTTATACCCATATTAGAGTTTTAATGTATGCAAACCAGATACCATGGAAAATGACGGTATGTCAAAAGATTAATTGTAAATGCTCAGTTTACTGTAAGTGTTTAAAAAGTAACACCATTAATGTAGTGAAAATGGTATTATTTCCCAACTTGGAACTAGGTCATGAGGTTGAGGTGTGACATTCATCAAAGGGCCATGGACACAGGCAAGGCTGCAGTTATCTAAAATCTTGGTATTAGAAGTTTTAAAAATAAAAATTACATTGTTTATACCAGTGTTTCAGAACTGTATCTGGAAATGGCATAGAGCCATCTGAGTACAGAAATGTGATTATATTCAAATATTCATTCTGAAAGCCAAAGGTAAGATATTTAAGCTACCAAAGATGTGATTAATCTCTCCTAATGAGATTTTACATGCTTAGCTGGCTTTAGAAACAGCGCAAACGTAACATGCATGCAACTCTGTTCCTGTCTTGGTAGTTTTCTTTTATGTTCTTTTTCATTCATTCATTGTAAGCCTAACAGTTAATGTTCTTAGGGAGACACTGCAGCTGGAAAATCATGGAAAGACCAAGTTCCATCTTAAAATGTAAGGGAAGGTTTTTTATAAGCAAGGAGATTTGTGTTCCATGCAGTGTCAGTAAAAGTGAATGTAAAGCAGGTAAAAGTCTGTCATGTGATGCTGGCGAGAAATGGAGTGAGCCCCATCCCTTCTAGAAAATATTAGGCATTAAAGTTGTTGTAAAGGGGAAACCACTTACCTAATATTTTAGGTATGCATTGTGTTCTTTGTACAAATACTCTAAATTATATATCGACAGTTTCCTATTAATAGCTCCTTTAATATTTGGAAGGTTCAGTAATGATGCTCCAGGAGCTGGCACTCCATATGATGTATCTACATCTATAAGCAGTACTAGTTATATTACGGTTGGTAGCAGGTAACTGGTTAACAGGTGGAACAGTGTCATATCATGTACTGAGAACTGCGTCGCCTCCCAGTGTCATATCACACTTTTTGTTTGACATTGCTTTGAATTATTTTCCATAAGTGCAAAGTAAATTTCAGGATCCACAGAAATTTTCCCTTCATGTTTGAAAGGAGAAACTTCATTCACTTTGTAGATTTATTTATATTTGTCCTTCTTCCACCTGTGTTCAATGGAATAGTACTCCACAGTTTTAAGAGTTGTGAACTTTTTTCACCAAAGAAAACATAAGCTTAGAAATGAAGAACAAATGAAAGAAAACAAAATGTTGTTCATCATTGATGACACTGTTTTGCAGGGTTCTTCATTTTCATCTTCTATTGTGTAACAAAGGAGAATGTACGTAAGCAGTGGAGAAGATATCTTTGCTGTGGAAAATTCAGGCTAGCTGAAAACTCTGGTAAGTATGAAAATGTTTTTGTTTTTCTTTTCCTTTGTCCAAAGAATTTAAACACAAAGTTCCCTGCATTTCATAATATGCTTTTTTATTCAATAAACTGTGTTGTTCTAATTGCAGACATAATTTATTTCCCAAAGTAGAATAAACCTCTGAAATTATGCTCTTTAAAGGTAGCAGTAATGCAGTTCTTGCCTTAAGGTTTTAACTGCAGTTCTGCTGCAGTATATATGTCTTTGAAGACGACTTTTGATCATGGTTAAAAGTTTTAAGATATGTTCCAGTTCGAGTCAATTGTAGCTTTGCCAGCAACTTCAGAAAAATACAGGGTAAAGGAAACTTCAAATTAAAAAAAAGTAGAAATAGGTTTGATTGTTTTGTTATTTAGTAGTTGACTTCTTGTAAAGCTATGTGCTTTTTAGTCACTTCTTTAGTTGCTGGTAAATTCTGATCTGATCCACAATTGTAAAACTAAAACAGTTGGCTTGTTGTTAAAAGAAAACAAATTAGATACAAATAATTGTAAACATCAAGAATTATGATATTCTTTACAGAATATTGTTCTGTTCAAAAAACTGGGAGTAGAGTGGGCAGAGGCTTGTTTTTATTTTAATTCATTTGCGTTATTAACTATATTACTGCTTCTGTAAGTTGCACAATTTTCTCTAATATCTATCTGTTGTAGACTGGAGCAGAACTGCTACTAACGGTTTAAAGAAGCAGACTGTAAACCAAGGGGTATCCAGTTCTTCCAATTCCTTGCAATCAAACAGTAACTCCACTAATTCTACAACAGTGCTAATGAATAATGATTATTCAGTGCATGCAAATGGAAATGGTATGTATCATTGCAATGCTATAAGCTCTTTCATGCTAATTTGAAGTGAATTGCTTGACCAATTTTTGGATGTTAGGGGGAAGTTCTGTACAGAGAGAATGGTGAGGTGCTGGAACAGGCAGGGGCTGTGGATGCTCTGTCACTGGAGGTGTTCAAGTCCAGGCTGGATGGGGCCCTGGGCAGCCTGATCTAGTACCATATCTGGAGGTTGGTGGACCTGCTGTGGCAGGTGGGGTTGGAACTTGATGATCCTTGGGGTCCCTTCCAACCCAAGCCATTCTATGAATTGCTATTCGTAATAATCACATTATATAGGGTCAGTTGTAATACAGTGTCAGAGTATTTTATATTTCCTCACAAATGATATCACACACTTGGTTTAGGAGATGGGACACAAAGGTGTAAAGTATCCATATTATACTTAGTGAGATCTGTTGATTTATATATCAGGTGGTAGGTAATATTCCTTATTAAGGCTATTATTTACCAAAAGCTGCTGTAAGCACGTTTTTTGTCAGATGTACCAGGGAAGATTGGGTTTTCGGTTCCAGTCTTTCACTGCCATGATGTTTCTCACCAGTGTTTTTCCCTTCCCAAAACCATAAATGGCAATTGGATACTGCATTGACAGTTGTCTTTTCAGTAGTTTTAATTTAACAGTCATGCTGATGATTGTTTGCGAAGTGGTACAAATAATAACACAAATAACACTATTAAATGCATGTTTTGATTAATTCTGTTACAAATAACATTTTTGCATTTGTGTTTCTGAACTCGGTTTTCATATTTAAAATGATTCTCTCCCAAAGAAATACTAGTTCTGTTTGGGGTTTTCTCATCATGATATTTTATTCCATCTCATGATAGATGTGATATCAGGATGGTGGCATGTATCTTGTATTTACCTACTCTCTGAGAAAGAAAAAGAATAGAAAATGGAAAAAGAGAAGGAAGAAAGACCAACTGAAAGCATTTGTGCAAATATTTTAATATTAAAAAATCCTGTTTCTCAGCAAAATTATCTAGAGAGTGTTGTATAGATGTAGGAAATTCTATCCAGTGAATTTAGCACTTGTGGAGTTGGTGTTCCAGTCCATTAAGAGGCTTTGGTTGGCAGTGGTATTACATATGCTCACTGTAGGGACACAGTTTTAGATTTTCAGTCTAAATGTGGCTTGCAAAAGTATTTGGATCAAGGACATATTCTGGTTGTTCTTCAGAAATAAACGTTGCAATTTGGGTGCATTTCAAAGGACAAAATGGCCACATTTACACCAAGTTTATTTCAAATCCATGGCAAAACTGTGAAACTTTTAACTAAACTAGTTAATGCAGGACTGGAGTTAGAAGTATTTTGCATCTTATTTAGTGATACTGATTCCAAGTCTAAGTCTGCGTTCTTAGAATTGTGACTTTTGTTGCTGAAAATGTGAAATCTTTCTGTGTTTACAGTACATTAAAGTCTCTAAGATCTCTTGTTTCACAGAGAACAAATGTAAACAGAATGCATACAGAAAAATCTTCATCTTGAAGTTATTGCAGCGATAAAATGAGAAAGCATGAACTTGCTACACTCGCTTAGAAAAGTATGCAAGGCTTCTGAGCTTCTCTGATAAGGGATGCACTTTTTGTTTCTACAGGCCATCTTTCTGGTGAGAAGAATGGTGTTTCTTTCAGTGTGCAGAATGGTGATGTGTGTCTTCAGGACTTTTCAGGCAAACAACTTGTATTTCAAGAAAAGGATGATGCTGGCAGCCAAAATAGCCGAATCTCACTTAGAAGGACTTCAAAGAGGGGAAGCCTACCTTCCACTGAGAAAATGTGATTTCCTTTTGAACAGAACACTGTTTTACAGCGTGAAGTAGAGATTTACTTCAACAGTTCTACATAATGTGAGAAGACCAAAGACTGATTTTATTTAATATATTGTCTTGAAACTTCCAGGCAGACGTGTAATGGCTTGACGAAGACAATTATTAATTGGAAAAAAAAAATGGGGAGGAATCTCCTGTTTTGACAAGGTATTTCGGATGTCGAATTACAGCTGGCACATTTTCATTCTGATTCTTCAGTAGAGGTTTTTTGAGGATTTTTACATTTAAAGGAAAGCTTTGTTTTAGACCTTTTCCAGTACAACAACGTTTATCTGGATATAATGCATAGTAGTATTGTATAAATGTAGGAAAGTACAACTTGTGTGTTTATCTTTAAAAACGTTTGCTATACTGTCTTCAACTTTTTGTACGTTGTAGTTGCAGATTAGTGCTGTACATAAGGAGAATGTCAACCTTTAAATTTCTTAGTGGTAGTTTTATATTTATTTCTTGTAATATAAATTTAAATATTCTTTTGTATAGAAAAATAATTGATATCTTGTTTTAACTTTTATTGTGCTTTGTATTTGAAATAATTAACAGGATGATACAGAAGTTAATGTACTCAGTAAGCGAAATCACTTAGTGGTTCACCAGATAAGAACTCTATATGTGAACACTGTTGTTTTTTAACCCTTAGTGTCCTCTCTCACTGCAACACAATGAGGCAGAGAAACTGCGTGTCATCAAAGTAGAGTTAGAATAAGAGAGTGGTAAATAAAGCCACCAGTAAGTTATTAAATGCAGCTAAGGCAGTGGGAGCTTTTGCCATTGATTTCAGCAGGCTCAGTGTTTCATCTTGAGTTCCACAAATTAAACACACTGCCATTCCTCATCTGCAGTGATTTAAAAAAGGAAAAAGTGTTATTTTTTGAATTAAAAAAAAAACAAACAGAAAATAATGCTAGCTGTTGTATTTAGTAGCTTAGTAAATTGTTTTGTTGTGTGGCTGTTTTTAAGGGGCAGCTCTTGAGCAGTTACAATTGTAACTTACAATTTCTGCTTGCATTTTGGTCCTTCCTCAGCAAACCAAATCATGAGGCCCTACCTCAGTTAATTCCTGAAGCAACATGTAATTCCCTGTGTGGTATTTCTCTGAAAAAGGTTGATCATTCACAACGGTTGGAAATAGAGTCCATACAATATTGTAAAGAATTCTGAACAGTGTGAGTGCAGATTGTGCCTGCTTCTTAAGATAGGTGTGTAGCTGTGACTATTTCTTTTGCTCCATGGGTTCTTGCAGAAAGGTTGGATGCTCCCAGTGCAAAAGCCTGAGCCACACTGCAGAGTGCTGACCCCTGGAAAGGGGCTTTTTGAGACAGATACACTCTGAAGGGGAGAAAATGTTCTGCCTTCCCAGAGCACTCAGTAGGGATGCCTGCAAACTCAACAAAATACATTGGTGAAACACCTTTCTGGGGCTCTCATGTACTCATCGAACCTCCATATTAATGAACACTTATAAGGTTATAAATGCAATGCCTGGATTCTTTTGGTCGCCTATGTCTGAGACTACACAGAATATGCCTTTGAAGTGAGAGTTTAAAGTATTTGTTGTGTTTATCCACAAGATTTTAACTGCATGTTAGTAAAAGAAGGTACTGGAATGCTAGTAGCTGGAATGCTTTTCTGTGAATGCTTTAACTGTTGGTGAATTGCCTTTGCACTGTTTCTTGTAAATTTATTTAATGTTCTTGTATTTATATTTTCAACTGTAAAAAAAACCCACAATAAATTTACAGCAAGTAAACACAAAATACATACATTTTGTTTTTTAGATAACTATGTTGTTTTACTGGATTGTGTTACAGTTATTCAGATGGTGTGAGCTGGAGTATATCACTTCACAAGGAAAGTGCTGGCATGGCCCTTGTTTTTTTGTGTCCATATTTCACCTTTCCTGTCTCTAGCAGATATGTTTTTAGCAGAGAAAAGGTCTGACATAATGCTGTCTAGTCAGTGCTTGCCCCTTAAGCCTGCTGAAACTCTTCCGTAAGAATGCCATGAGTGAAAGAATCATAGACTCATTAAGGTGAGAAAAGATCTCTAAGACCATCTAGTCCAGCTGTCAACCAGTCCCTATTATACCTTATGTTCTCTTGGTGCCACATCTGCACAATTCTTGAACACATCCAGGGACGGTGACTCCACCACCTCCCTGGGCAGCCTGTGCCACTGCCTCACCACTCTGTATGACAAGAAATCCTTCCTAATATCCAAGCTGAACTGCCTCTGGTGCAATCTGAGGTCGTTTCCTCTCACCCTTTCACCCTTAGCTGGGAGAAGCGGCCAACCCTCACCTCACCACAGCCTCCTTACAGGCAGTTGTAGAGAGAGAGACTCTGTCTCCCCTGAGCATCATCCAGGATGTGGCTGAGTTTGGCTTCAGCAATTCCATACTAAATTGTATATTCTGTGGTCACAGATTGTCTCTGTATTTTTTTCACCGTAACTTATGTTGGGATTATTTTAATCATTATTATTTGAATTATTCCTAGGCGTGAGAATTTTACCTTACTTTGCCATACACGTATTCCAGTAAAACTTCGCACCCGCAGCAGCCTGTTACTGTAGCCCAGCGGATGCCATCACTAAAGGCGTTGAAAAAGCATTTGCACACCAGGGGGCGTGGGGACCGAGCTTAATTACGTTGCCATGTCGTGCTTTACACGACTTTGTTTTGCTTCCAGTTCCTACTATTACATAGGAAGCCTTGCAACTCTAAGCTGTATTATGCTCTACAGAATACGTCTCCGGTCGTGGTCTTTTTGAGCCCTGCCAGCAGTGTAGCCATAGCAACCCTTTATCTGCGAGAATAGCGGCAGAACCGCTCCGCCGTGTAGCGGCGGGACCGCGGGCGCTGAGGGGAAGCCGCGTGGGGCCCCGCCCGGCCGTCGGCTGGGGGAAGGGCCGCGGGCTGTGAGGGCTGTGAGGGCTGGGCGCGCCGCCCGCCGCGCGCACAGGGAAGCGGCCGCCGCCATCATCTGCCGGCCGCCGGCGCTGCGGCGAGGCGAGGAGATGAGGAGCCGCAGTAACTCGGGGGTGCGCCTGGATGGCTACGGCCGCCTGGTGCAGCGGACCATCCTCTGCCACCAGGTGAGGGCGGGGCGGCCGGGGGCCGGCGCTGCGGTCTGGGCGAGCGGGTGGAGGCGGCTGTCCGCCCTTGCCGTGCTTTGGCCGTTGGTGCGCCTGCTTCGGGTGTGTGCGTTGAGGTTGGTGCGCGCCTGCAGCGTTGACGTGCTTCTCTTAAGGCGCTTCCCCGCCTAGAGGGAAGGGCGGCGGGGCTTCTGGCGTGAGTCAGGTCCCAGATGCACTTGGTTGACTTGGAGCTGCAAAGCAACGAAAAGGGATCAGTCTCTAACAGTGAGGGTGGTGAGGCACTGGAATGGGCTGTGTGAATACCTGGTGTGGTGGTGGATGTTCCGTCCCTGGAGACTTTCAGGGCGAGGCTGGATCAGGCCGTGGGCCACCTGGTGTAGCTGTGCGTGTCCCTGCTCGTTTCAGGACTGCGCGGCCTTTAAAGGTCCCTTCCACTCCTAAGGATTCTATGATTCTAACGAAGGAGGTGAGCACCCAGATCTCCACACCTGTGAACGTCTTTATGTGAACTGCTGCAAACCTGCCAGCAATAAAAAAACAAGGATATGGTGTGAGTAGTGTGAAACAGCGCTGCCACGCTCTCACCATGGTGAGCTGTGGCAGCTGCCTCCTACTGCTCTTCTGGCCCTGTGGGTTGACCTTGGGCTCCTTCAGCAGCTGCTGGGGAGCTGGCTCTGAGCTGAGCCACCCACGTCCTGTAAGAGCCAGACATAAGAGCAGCAGGCAGCAGAGGTGCTGCTGAGACAGGATTGCACAGCCCTGGTATGCGGGGTGACCTTGTGCCCGGCATCCAGCAGCACAGCAGGCCTGCAGATTTGATATGCTCACTGCTGTGCTCTGATTGAGCTCATGTTCTCTGCGACGTGGCTCGGAGAACGCAGAGCCTGTTTGGGAACGTTGTGCTTTGATAAAGATGTGTCTGACAAGGCAAGGGTCAGGTGTCCCTGTCACAGCAATTGATCTGGCATTTGTAACAGTTGCTCTGAACACGCAGCTGAGAAACAAGTGTACAAGTTAATGGCAATGAGGCAATGAGCATTAATGATTAAGTGAAAAACATAGAGAAGTATTTGGGATGCAAGAGACTATGCAGTATTCTGGTTTTCAAACAGTGTTGCTACTGAATGCAATCAGAATTTGCTGTTCTCTGCATTGGAGCTTAGAAAGGCTTTGTATGCATTCATGCTTTAACGTCTGTAAAACAAGTGAGTAAATAGCTGGAAGCACTTTGCTCACTTCCTAGAAGAAAAGCAGTGTTTTTGTTTTCTTTTACTTCCTCAAGACCATGCCACAGTACAGACATGCAGACAAGGGCAGATCCCAGCTCAGTTTCTAATGTAAATTCAGTACCCTGTTTTCCTTCCAAATACACACAATTTAGATTTGTATTTCTTCATCGTGCTTCGGCTGTCACCGAGTGATGTAGCTCATCCTCCTGGGTGGGTGAGGGTCCCCTGCTGGATTCTATAAGCTTTGTGTCCTGAAGTGTTCAAATAAACAAATTTTGCATTTCACGTGTGTGAGTTCAGGAAAGGTCTGGGCATCTCTGTTGCAAAACTGTGAAAAGCCATATTGTGCAACCACTGTGAAATTTTGAAATCCTTTCTTTTTATCTCTCCCCCCCCACCATCTTTTGATGTGGAAAGAAATGGTTTGTTGTATTAGATGGGACTTCAGGTAATAATGTTTGTTTACCCTTTCTGCCATGTTCAGAACCCAGTTACAGGGCTGCTTTCAGCTGGTACAGACCATAAGGATGCTTGGGTACGGGACAACGTCTATAGCATCCTGGCAGTGTGGGGCCTTGGCATGGCCTACCGAAAGAATGCGGACCGGGATGAGGACAAGGCCAAAGCCTATGAGCTTGAGCAGGTATGTTCATTGCAAAGCAGCTATGGTATTTTGTGCTTTTTCTTCAT
This sequence comes from Cyrtonyx montezumae, assembly GCF_038088225.1. Taxonomy (NCBI): domain Eukaryota; kingdom Metazoa; phylum Chordata; class Aves; order Galliformes; family Odontophoridae; genus Cyrtonyx; species Cyrtonyx montezumae. The sequence continues at coordinate 45,648,326 of NW_027072034.1, read as the reverse complement.
ATGGTTGTGGTTTTTGTGTGCTTGCATTAGCTGCTATGTCTAGGATGTGGTGGTGTTTTCCCAGCGTGGAATATGTATTTTCTTCCTGTGGCAGCAGTGTCTTTGTAACACAGGGTGGTCTGTGTTCCTAGAAGCCCTCCAGGAGGTGAGATTTGGAGAACTGAGCAACTGAGAGGCTAACATCTAAATTAATATATAAACCAAAAGGAAACTGGTTGGAGTCAAATCCCATTGTTTGGCAGATTGTTGTAAACTGTAATTCTGAAAGATCTTATTCTCTCATTTAGAAGCCTCTGTGATTAAACTGTGAGATCCTTGATGAGGTGTGTTGTGGGGTAGAAATTCAAACCTAGGTTGCTTGTATGTTAAGGTGGATCATTTTTCTCCTTGAGGAGAAACGTGCCCTTTAAAGCAGCTGTGTTTGAAATATGAATTTGTGTAGTCTCATGGAAATCATATGTGGTTTATAGACATGTTTGGTCAGAACCAAAAACAGCAAAGTGTGATTGTAGTTTTAGGCCTTAATATTTTCTGTAATTTAAGACAAAAGTTTGTCTTAACGCTTCATCTGAGCTTCTCTTTGTACACACTGAAGTCTCTTCACATTAGTCATCTGCTTGCTGTATAAAGAGATGAAAAGACTCCACAGGTTCTCCAGCTGTGTCTGTGTCTTGCAGTTATTAACCAGTGTTGCCTAGATCTGTCAGTTTTAACAGTCACTGTTACTATTCTTATAATGTGTATCATTCCTCTTACTTCCTTAGCCAGATAGAAAAAGCAGGGTTACTCTACTTGCTAGAGAGAGCCTTCAGGAAAAGATCAATTCTTCTAAACAGAGGTGTGGGAACAAATATCAATTAAATTAAAAACAAAACAACAAAAAAAGGGGGTTTAAAACATTACAGATTAATGTGATTTTTTTGCTGTTGGGAAGATGTTAACATGGGATGTGATCTTGTGACTTCTGCATGTTGTTTTTAACAGCTGATAGGGCTGATAATACAGGGATGTAATTGGTCTGCTTTATTCCTGCAGAATGTTGTGAAGCTGATGCGGGGGCTCTTACAGTGCATGATGAGACAGGTATGTGTGTATGGTACAACTCTGCACATCCACTGCTGTTTGCCTGAGCCAAACTCTGACTGGACTCATACCTTTGTTAAGATCAGGTTTGTAACAAATCACAGTGTTGCCTTTGCAAACTGATTTTCGCAAGGGTGCATAGCTGTAACTAAGATCTGAACTTAGCAAGCTTAAGCTTACTCTATCCCAAAGAGATGTGGATTTAGGCAGAGTCTAAAGTTCATGCGCTCTGATCAGTCAAAACGTGCTGAAGTGAGGTAACAAAAAGTAAGACATCAAGTTTCTTCCTATCTAAGACAAAACATTGTGAAATTGTTTGGAGAATTTCTTCTGAAGCATTTCATATTTGAAATCTGTGGTACTTTTCAGGTAGATAAGGTTGAGAAGTTCAAACGCACACAGAGTACCAAGGACTGCCTACATGCCAAGTACAACTCTGCCACTTGTGCCACGGTGGTTGGAGATGATCAGTGGGGACATCTGCAAGTTGATGCCACTTCCCTTTACCTGCTCTTCTTGGCACAGATGACCGCATCAGGTAAGCAGAATATATTTTAACCTTGACTGTTAACGATCTTTATATTCAACTTTCTGTTGAGAAGGAGAAAAAAAATGTAACTAGCTTCAAAGATCTTTGTGTAGTTATTGCAGAGAAAATAGCATTTCTGTGGAAAAGAGATGTGTTAGGATTTCACAGTTGCAGTAACTGCCCAGGAAGTGTCCGTTCCCTTAAAGATTGTTGGTGTACAAATTCATGAGCTATTCAGAGCCGTGTCACAGAAGAGCTGTGTGTCTCATGGGCAAACAGGTTTATTTGGAGTGACCGTGTCAAGCCAGGTGCCACTGTCCTGTCTGTGTTCCTTTTCTAGCTGGCATTGTTTAGCTTTCTGCTCATCTCAGTCATACTCTTCCTGTGAGAATAAGGCTCTTCTCCTCGTGGTCTCCTGCCATGAAGCAGATGGTGGAGCTGCTGCTGGAGCTGGCCATGCAGATCACAGGAGCTGGAGCTGGCTCAGATCTCTCTGCTCTGTACCCATGGTATATGAATGCCATGTTTCTGCTGAGGGCATTTTTTGTCCAATCTTTGAAACAGATGATGTGTATTGGTGGCATTTGAAGTAGTTTTATCAGCATCAAGTGTTCGGGCTTGCTGCTGCTTCTTTTGAAATCAGCCTGAATCGTTAAGAATTGCAGAATGGCTCAGGTTGGTAAAGACATTCAAGACATTCAAGGTCTTCAAGTTCGTTTCACTGATTTCTGTGAATAGTAACTGGTAGTTGGTAACAAATATACAAAAGCTTGAAACTTTTTGAAAAGTAAATATTTCAGTTTTAATACAGCATAATTTCTTTCTTCTCTTGTTTTTAGGTTTACGTATCATCTTCACCCTTGATGAAGTTGCCTTTATTCAGAATCTTGTTTTTTACATAGAAGCTGCCTACAAAGTTGCTGTAAGTAGTTATGTGTATGACATCTGAACACAGCTTAGATGTGGGTGGGGAAGTTATTTTGTGATGGTGACTGAAAACGTGATCTTTATCCATCAGAGGATGTCAGAATTTGTCATTACCTTGTGAGCAACATCTATGGAAGTGGTGGGATGTCTGTGGGGGGATTTGCTGTTTTCTGGATGAAGTATAGTTATTCTATCATCATAGTAGTAATTAATAATAGTTCTGAATGTTTTGTGGGCCTTTTTAAAAAGAGCAAGGTTTTATCAAACTTATTTTTGGAAAGTGATGAGTTGAATGGGCACAGGGAGAAGCATGCAGGTCTGAGGTCTTTGTGTGTTCTGTGGAGAAAGATTCATGACTGCAAAGTGATCCTGCTGGGATGTGTCTTTATGTTCTGCTCTTTAAACATGAGGAGAAACTCTTTGGAAGTCATTTACTTATCAGCCTTAAAAGTAAAATAAGTTTTATACAAGGTTCTGGTTTTGTGGTGAGCCTGTGCATGTAGAGGTGAGATAGGGAAATACAGGTTGTGTATGTAACCATGCCAGTTTTTTTCTTGATGTTGTTATTCTTGCAGGATTATGGAATTTGGGAACGTGGTGATAAGACAAACCAGGGCATCCCTGAACTCAACGCAAGCTCCGTAGGGATGGCCAAAGTGAGCATGTCTTCCTGACTCTTCCTTTATGGCTGTTCTGTCACTCTGAATAGTTCTAGTGAACCCAATGGCTTCCTTTGCATGGCCTTGTTGGCAGCAGTTAACTGATTGTATTAAGAATTTTTGTTGGGATATGACTTGAGTATTCAACATGAAATCCTTGTGATAATGGCTTCCTTTGAAGGACCTTTTATAATTCTGGGGACTGCAAAACGTGCAGCAGAATCACTGACTCACAAATGTGATAGATACAGGAAACAGAATTTTAAAAGGAAAGCTCCTTCCTCTCTTCCTGCCCCATCCCCTGTGGCACAGGAAGCCCCACATTAGCAAAGTCAGGACACTGACTGGGCGGGTGTGAATGGGTGGGTTGTTAACATCTTTCTTAGGCATACACATTATAGCTGAGAGGTATGAGATGTACTGATGCACCTGTAAAGGCAGGGCATGATGTGTCTCTGTTAGCTGGTTGGCCATTAGGCACGGAGAGAGCAGACATCTCTCCTTCCCTTGGAAAGTGATAGTATCAGAAAGGGAAGTGAATGGTAATGTGCTCTTCCCTGCACCAGCAGAGCCCGGTTCTCAGAGCATGTTGAGCAAGCCCTCCTCTGAACAGCCCTGCAACTAGAAGCAGTGAAAGGCTACTGAAATTGAGAGGTTAATTTGGAATGTGGAACAAGAGAAGCATTTATTGCTAAATATAATTTAAGTATTATTCAGCAGAAGCACTGTTTCCTGTTGCTTTGCGTTGGGCTCTAATTGCAAGAACGGTCAACAGTGCATCAGTCCTGGATCCTGTGAGTGGAATGCAAAAATACTGTCTACTTTTTCTGAAGTATTGGCATGCTTCACGTTGAATTTGGAAACAGTATCTGTGGAGCAAACTAATGTCTTGCCTAATAACTGTCAGAGGGACTGTACAGGTGCTGGGGTGTACACTTGGCTTAAAAGATACTTAATAATATTTTTGCATGTATGAATTTTGTTCATTTGTTTTGAAGGCTGCTTTGGAAGCAATTGATGAATTAGATCTTTTTGGAGCTCACGGAGGGCACAAATCAGTGATTCATGTTCTTCCTGATGAAGTGGAACATTGTCAGGTAAAAAGCAGTCTTCTGTTTCTGGTGCTCAAAGAAAATCCATCTCTTTTTCCCTTTTGTTCTTAAATGAAATGCTGATTAACTGAATTGTAAACTTAATAAGGGTGACTTCAGACTGTGATCTGCACCATTTTTATAGTAAATCATGTGGAAGTGTCTGGTTTGAAACATTCTCATATTAACTCAGTTAAAATACTTACGCAGCGAGTTCTCTCAGTTTGCAAATTGTGTATTTTATTTGCGAGTTACATAGCCTTCTGAGCAAAATTAACTATTTTATATCTCTCTCTTCTGTGTTTTGCTCAGTCTATACTATACTCCATGTTGCCAAGAGCATCCATGTCAAAGGAAATAGATGCTGGCCTTCTCTCTATAATTTCTTACCCAGCTTTTGCAGTGGAGGATATAAACCTTGTTAATGTAACCAAGAGTGAAATTATATCCAAGTTGCAGGTAAGGAATTTCCTTTATTTTAATTTTTCAGAATTAAAGAGGAGCAAAACCTTTTTTTCATAATTGAAAATCCTAATTAATCTAGGACTGACAGGCTTGGTGGGCCCATGCATGAAACAGAGGGAGGAAAATCCCTAAGTGGCACTGGAGACTCACAACTTAAATGTCAGTATCAGTCTGTGAGGAAAAGTGGTATATGAAGTTTCCTATAATTTTGTCTGTTTTTATAGGGCCGTTACGGTTGCTGTCGCTTTCTCCGAGATGGCTACAAGACACCCAAAGAGGTACTTCTGATGTATATTTTCAGATGTTAGGAAGAATGTTCTCTCTTTTTAATTGGCATTATTTTGTCTTGTTTACATCAAGGGCAAAATTACGTATCATTATTAAGACATTTGGTAGTAAGCCAGATAAACCACTCAGTCTTGGGAATGACTCATATCTGAAGGAGGCTAATTGTTGAAAGACCACCAGGTACTAATGAGATAACTTAATTCATGATTCTGCAAGGTATTAATCCTTAGACAGGCTTATGGTGCCTAAGGAAAAGAACTGCCTTCTAGATGGCTCCAGAGTATCTATGAAGTAGGGCAGAGACAAGAATTATTTGGGTGGCATCTAGATTCTGAGTCTGAGAAGGGCTGGTTCATCTGGTGACAGGTTAAACAAGACTGAAACTGAATGTGAAAAATAAATTAAGAGGCTACATGGATACTTTTTGCTTTATTTTTATTGTTTTCTTGGTTTTAATTATTTGTATAAAATAGGCTTTCACAGTGTATGGAGTTTGAGTGACTAATTTAGCACCGTGACTAAAAGAGCATGATTGAATTTCCAGGATCCAAGTAGATTGCACTATGATCCTGCTGAGCTCAAGCTGTTTGAGAATATTGAGTGCGAGTGGCCGGTATTCTGGACATACTTCCTAATTGATGGAGTATTTAATGAGGACAAAATTCAGGTGAGGAGAGAAGAAATGGCTTATAATGGAAATGCAAGGCTGTTAACACCCATAATTTGTAGCTTTTCTCTGTGTTTATTTTAGTTATCAGTTACCACCAGTAAAGGTCCCCATGGCCATTTTTTCTTGGTAGAACCCTTTACTATTTGTATACATACAAATCACATATTTGTGTAGGTGAATTACATTCTACAGATAGCAGCAGCGGGGTGAGGCTGTGGATGGAGCATTTGCTTTCACATTCTATTTGGGCTGGATGGAGTGTGATAGGTACTACTATTTGAATCTCTTACAATATTTATGCTCCTTTGGCATCAATTGCTACTGGGAATCACTGGCTTTCACAGGAACTCAATAGGGTTTCACACATCAGGATGGTAACAGTCTTCAACCAGCGTGACCTTACTGGAAAGTTCATGTAATGGGTAAGGCTACAGTGCTGTCCACACTGGGGCGTGGAAGGGTTGCCCTTTTTCTGTCAGGTTGAGTGGCTCTGTTGGCTGGTGGGTTTGAGCTGGTCTTGATGTGGTTTATTTGTCTGGTTCTGTTTTATCACCAGCCTTGATGCCTCACCAAATAATGTAATTATTGAGATGAGTCCAGCTTCTGTTTTCCCTGATCTCTGTGGCTTGGCTGCTGAGAACAAGGCTAATAGTTCTTACAGTCCTTTGGTACATTCAGGGAGGTTTGGGATGGGTTAGGCCCTCATCAGGAGCCATTTAATTTTAACTGATTTGTAGGTTAATTGCTGTTTCCTTATTTCACACCTTTGCTGTGTCAAGCATTCAGTGGTCAGGGAAGCAAAATTGGCTGTAACCTTTCAAAGGTTATAGTGGTTCCTGGAGAACATTGATGAAATTAAAGAGCAGCAGGTAATGAGAACTGAATGTATTCAGATCAAGAGCTTGAAGGCTTGAAGGAAGTAACAAATACATGTGATTTAAAGTTGCCCAGTATGCAGAGGGACTATGATTATAAGTATAACCTCTTAAAAATAGATTGCCATCAGAAACAAAGCAAGGAATTTCAGACCAAAAATAACTTTCTATAACAGATGTTGTAAATACAGTGAAGTATTTACTGGCATTAAAATAGGGGTTAGTTTGCTGAACACAGTAGAAATAGTCTGATGGAGAGAAATAATGTTTCAAGAGGAGAAAAATAAGAGTTTACTGAAACTTCGAGCACATTAATAAAATAATTTTTCCAAAAGCAGTCTCTAGAATTTAGTTAGGTGATCTGTGACATTACATTTCTGATTGCATTTATGGTGTGCAGATGGTTAGTGGCTGGCTGTGCTCAGAAAAGACAGTTGACCCCAGTTCCCACAGTTTAAACTTAGCCACTTGTTATTCTCAGGTGAGTGTGTCTCGTCTTCCACAGTTACTGCTCCATAAGCCTTATTGCAGTAGCAGCAACTGTTAGGAAAATAAGCACCCTGAACACTCAACAAGAGTGGATAATGATGGGATGCTGACAGTATTAGTGCTCCATGACATGAATGTATGGATACTTTAGCTTGTGTGTTGGGCTAGAGATTATCCCTCAGAAAGGTATAGGCTGGAGCAGAATTTTAGAGCCTGTTCCTGGTAGTGCTAGTAAACAGCTTCCCTGTGAGTTAAAACTTGGAATGGAATAGTTAAGAAATGGGACAAAATAAGAAATCTGGTTTAAAAAAAAAAAAGTTGGATGTTGGACCTTTTACATGTGCTGGTGATTACTGTGGCTAACTCTACATTGGTTGTCTTATTCTGCTTGATCTTCTCAGAGTCCTACCAGGACAGAATTGCTCAGGCTTAGGAGTTATCTGCCCAGGGAGAGGGAGGTGTTCAAGAACTGTGTACATGTGGCACTAAGGGCCATAGTGGGTGTGGTGGAGATGGGTTGGTGGTTGAACTGGGTGATCTTGGTCTTTTACAACCTTAATGATTCTATAGCTCTATGATAATATGTTGTCTAGCAATACAAGAGCAAGGAGATTTTATGTTCATTTAACGTAAGTATTTTTATTGGATTTACATCTATTTAAAGCTTTCCTTAGGGCAAATGTTTAAGAGAAACTTAATTCCCTGTCCTGCAAAGTTGGATTCAGAATATCATATAGAAACGTGTTTGGTAGAAAGCTAATAAATCTTACACTTTTTATGGATATTGTTAGTCCTGACATCTTCCATGTCACTTCATTATCGTGATCAAATTTTATGCAGGATTTCTAGTGACTTCTTGATTGCAAGAATATTTGTGCTTCAGTGGTGTCTTTTTGATTAAAGATGTGTGCTTATGTTTTGGAGAATGATAATACTGGGATCTCGGAACACTGTCTGACAGTTTGAAGCCCATTCTTCCATCAGCAAGCTGTGGCCCATTTTCCCCAGTCCCCCTTATCGTTTAATTTTTTATGAATTTTCAATAGATAGTATATATATATAACTGTACTGTTTCTATTTTGCTGAGTGTATTGTCTTATTTTCTTATATAAATATTTCTAGGTAGAAGAGTACAGAGAGGCTTTGGAAGGAATACTAATCAGAGAAAAGAATGGAATAGTTCTAATGCCTGAACTATATGCAGTCCCTTCAGAAAAGGTATTGTGAAAATGCAGCATCCCCTTCAGTACGTGAAGTATAGATATCAAGAACAGTGTACCATTTTCCTGTAACTCATAAATCTAAGCCAGCAATAAAAATAAAACAACCCATAGCACGTTATTAAATACCAATAAACCTTTTGTGGTTCCCGCTGAGAAATGTTAAATTTTTTTAAAAGCTTCTAAATGATTAAATCCTGGAGATAGGAATCTAAGAGTCTATGGAAGTTCATTAGCAGGTTTGAAATTTGTAAGCACTTATAATAAGGTGCATTTAAGAAGTGCTTCTGGTGATTTAGGAATTGAATCTCAAAGAAGAAATAAAACATAGACTGTTCTGGCTGTTTATTCTACCAGTGGTTTATGCTCACTCTTTTTCAGAGCTTGTATTTGAGATGAAAACAGGCTTCAGATGAATTGGGATTTTCGTTAGATTTTTAGCATGGTTTTTGTCTGTTCTTTGTTTGTTTGTTTTTTCTCATCCTTGCTGTCACTGTTATACCCGTTTCTCCCCTTGTAACAGAGAAATTCAGATAACATTACATCCCCTTCCGTGCTACTTGATTTTGTATCTCTTCCTGCCAACTTCTCCCATTCCAGACTTCTCAGCCTTCACTGAGGGGGTGGAGCCTTTTGGACTGGTCTGAGTTTAGGGAAGAAGTATCAACAGCTGATGTCTTACTCACAGGTCTAAGGCTGAAGTTACCTTCGTGCTGGGAGCAACTGTGTAACAGCACAGAGCCTTTTTGTAAATTCTGATATGATTATGATCTGAAGAATGTGCCAAATAAATGGTGTAATTTTTGCCTGCCATTTTAAAATTTTAAAATGGCTCTGGTAAAGATGATATCCAGGAGGCTTTATGCTCCTCCCTCAATAGATCTGTATATTGCAAGATCAAGTCCAGGGTTTTGTTTTTCTGTTTGCCAAAAGTAGATGATACTTTATTTTTCTGTAGACCATTCTTGCTAATGTAAGTAGGGTAGAATAGACTTCAGTTTTGGAAAGCCCTTCCAAATGCACCTTCAGGAAGCTAGGTAGACAGCAGTGGAGTTCAAGAATCATCTTGCACGGAGCTGGAAGGCTGACACAGTTCCCCAGAAGCTGCCCAAAGGGAAGATGATGAGAAGAAAGGGGAGGTCCTGGCACCAAAGCTATACTTGTGTGCATAGTCCTCATTCAACCTACAGCTTTAAAAGTTTGGGTGTTATATGAAAAGGAAGTATAGTTCTTGTCCCAGGCAGTGTGCAGCCTCAAAAGTAAAATCAAGAGATGTCAATAATAGGGGGTTAGAAAGGGTAGATGATAGTCCGTATTTTTACAAATGCTTCCGTGTTATTGGTTGTTCTTTAGAACTTCAAGATAATTTTCTTGTTTGTGCTTTTTTTGTCAGGTTGATGAGGAGTATGAAAATCCTCACTCAGTGGATCGTGTCCCAGTGGGAAAGCTGCCTCATCTTTGGGGGCAGTCATTGTACATCCTTAGTTGCTTATTAGCAGAGGTAATTATTTCTTGTACAGTAGGTGAGTTTGTATTTCATTCTGTTTCGAGTTGGTTTAGCCTTTGAGGACAGTTTGACTATCAGGTAGGGGTCAGGTTTTCCAATAGATACTGTGGAGGAATCACTTTGAGCTTTCGGGATCTTATTTGTGTACTATGTATATTATGGATAACGTACCATCTGTATGTTAGTTACATTGTGCTAAACTGTCTTTCTCATCAAGTTCAGTAAGTTGCTAGATGGGCTAGATATATCATTATGCTAAGGAAATACAAAGTCCAGACTGATTTAACTGTTCCAGAGCTAAGATTCTGCCACTTTAGCTCCACTGGGTTGCACCTTATTCTGCAGCATAAGATGCCTTACAGAATTGTCCAGTATTAGCTATGGACTTGGTGAAGGAGCAACTGAGTATCCCTGAGGAACTGCAGAAAAATCACTGGCCTGGTAACGTTGTTTCACTTGCTGCAACTCTAAAATAGAGAATATGGATGTGCAGATTGTGTCAGTCATAACCATTTTCTTCTTCCAAAAAGTATTGCAGCACTGTTTCTGCTGAATGTACTACTTAGTGGGTGGGATGAGGAAACCAGACTTTAATCTGGCTTTCCTGATAAAATGTGAAAATTGGTTAAGATATCTTCTAGATGTCATCAAAAGCATTTTGCTTAATTTTTGCTTGTCTCCTTCCTCTTTTATTTCTTTTTTTTTCTAGGGATTTCTGGCTGCAGGTGAAATTGATCCCTTAAACAGAAGATTTTCCACTGGATTTAAACCTGATGTTGTGGTACAAGGTTAGGGATTTTTTGTTTGTTTTTGTGAGTAAACCGGAATGAAAAGTTGAGAGAGAATGAAGAAGGGCATGTTTTAAAATGATACTGATGTTTGCATGGGACCTGAATGCTTTGGTGATACTGTGAGAATGAGAAAGTGGTTGTTTGTTGAGCTGCTTTTCTTCTAGGCGGGGAGATTAGCTTTAACAAACCTTTTAAAGAAATACTTGTTATGATTTTAAGACTAGCCACAGACTGGGAAGTGGCAGACAATCTTTTATTGAAAAGGAAGGTCACAGTGAATACTAGCACAAAGAGAAAGGGCTGACAGGAAATAATTCTGAGCTGAATGGTTAGGTTTTTGTACAGCCCCTTTTCAGCGGATCCAAGGAAGAAAGGGGTGGTGCAGATCTCTGTTAGCAGAAGTGAGGAGTGAGCTAGATAACAGAGGGCAGTCAGACTTACAGCTGTCTTTGTCTGCTTCAGGGTGCATCTGCTGCTCTCATCAGTTCAGGAGCAGCCAGAACTAAATACTTAAGTTGAGGACCAACACCAACTAATTGAGCATAAAAGCTTTCACAGAACCACAGAGTTGATGGGGTTGGAAGGGACCTCTAGAGATAATCTAGTCCAACCCACCTGCCAAAGCAGGCTCTCTGGACCATTAAGTGTTGGTGCAGCATGAGAGCATTTTACTTCTGGATGCCTGGGCTAATGCTTCCCTAGGGCCTGTGTCATTCTGGGAAGGTAATCAGCTCATTTAGCAGGACCAACTCTCATCAGTGGTGTTGCAGGCTGAACAAAAGCTTGTTTATCCCCTGTTGGTGTCATAGTGGTGACATTTTGCTGATCTAAAATGCGTAATTTCCCTTAGATACATAAATGCATGCTTATTTTTAGCATTTTTGACAGCTATTAATAATACAGAGAGTATGAATTATTAGTCCCAAACCAATAAGCCAGCTCACAGCGCACAAAAACTCAAATAGGACAAGGAGTAAAATCAGGCTTTGGACTGCAAATTCCTCCGATGCAGGGACTTTTTTTTTGCCTACCTCTTCTGTATTATGGCATTTGGAACATTTATTGTCATACACCTAACATACTTGTACACCATTGACCTAGCTGTGTTGAGTTGATGTGCTGTATTAAAACAAAGATTTTCAAGTAAGGTTTCCTCTTGCTTTGTGGGGGCAAAGCTGCATCTCCTGAAAGTGACTGCACAATACAAACTACATGAAGTTGGAAGGAAATAATGCCTAACCTCACAGCTAGCTGTGCTTTGAGCAGAAGGTTGGACTAGAGATCTTGTGAGGTCCCTTCCAACTTGAGCTACCATACAATCCAGAACTGAAAGGAATGACAAGATGTGTGGAGACGTAGGGAGCTAAAAGCTCTCTGACATCCTGTTAGATCTCATGAAGACATAAATTCAGGAAGAAGTAAAGCCTTTGTGCATTTTTAGACAACTACACAATAGCTGTGAGGTGGCAGTAAAGGCAGTCAGTAAGAGCCAAAATTATTCTTTATAACTAGTATTTTGTTTTCTGTTATGCAGTAACTGTTCTGGCAGAAACGAATCAAATTAAGAATCTATTGCAAGACCATGGAATCAGTGTTCAGAGCATTGCTGATATCCATCCACTCAGAGTGCAGCCTGCTCGCGTCCTAAGTAACCTCTACACTATGCTGGGCAAGTATTTAAATATCTCTATTGCCATGCTTTTTTTTTTTTTTTACTTTTTTTTTTTTAGAACAACTGTCTTAAAAACTGACTTCTTTCTATGCAGGAGCTACTTCCAAAGAGGAAAAAATGGCTTTTAAAAAGGAGCCTGAAAAAATATAGTAAACACAGTGTTTCTCCTTTCAGAAGTCAGAATGCTTTGGTCATGAGTCTGGAGATTAAGGACTCTCTGGAAACTTTCTTCTCTAAACTAGGGAAGCTATGCTGCTATCAGAGTGTCTTTGGGCTCTGAGGTTCTCGCTAATATTTCTTCCAACCCTGAGCTGAACAGAGCTGACAGAAGCTCTCTGTCTGCAAATCCAGACGCCTTTAAGGCTTTTGTAGCCCCAGAACTTGAAATAAATTTCCAGTTCCTCAGTAGCCCCTGAGGCCCATGGTTCCTCTAAGCCTGCCAAATTGATTAACTAAAAGCACAAAAACTCAAACTTGTTTTAGTTGAGTAAGAAACTAAACTTACTTGTACAACTTAAAGCAGGCCAAAAATTCATGATTCAGATCTGTCGCTGTTACTAGAAAGCAAAATTGAGATGGAGTGAATCAGCATTGATATATTCCTTTGCAGTATGGACAAGGAAAACTAGTTGTATCATGCTTCTGTGTCAGTCTTGAGCATGTTTCTATGGTAATGTACTTTATGGCTAAAGTGAAAGAAGTATATGAGACAGTTTTTGTTTGTTTTTTATTGTTATGTGGTTGTTTTTTTTTTTTAACAGAAAGTAAAAGGGCCTTCAATGAAGTGTTAGAAATTGCACCTTGTATATGAAGAAGGGAACTTGCATGTGATGTTTTTGGGAAAATAATCTGTCTTCTTATTAGGAGGAACTTCTAATGAATGTAACATTTACAAGGCTTTGCTGAAGTTTGCAGTTATTTGGTAGGAGTTTGAAATAGCTTTCTTTCCTGAGTGGGGATGAGTAGGATGACTCAACACAAAGTTGTACTGTTTTCAACAGTGACTTCTTTGGTAGAGTTCATGGGGATTTCTTTTCAGACAATTAGTTGTTGGGCTCGTGTTCCTTGTCAGATAGATTCAAGTCAGCTCCTGGATGTTGGAGCAGAAGCTGCAGCGCAGGACACTAGCTAACAAGGACCAGTGAGAAGAGTGGGGCTTATTAGCCCCATGAAAGGAATCAAAATTTGTCTTTGTATTGAGATGTTCTTTAGCCTTTCACAGTCAAGAATTCTAAGGTTCAGTAATGAGAGCGCTGCAGTTTGTTTCTTGTTGATGGCCCGTTTTTTGAAAAGACATACTTCTTGTCATTTTTGGTGGTGGTGCTTTGGGTGCTAAAAAACGAATATGAATAGAATACTTAATTGCATGGTCAGTGAAGCCAAACTTTTAATCAGACCTTTGAGGTATCCTGGCTACTTTACAGATGTTGCCTTGATGAAACAAATGAAGTAGGTCTCCGTGTCTAAGATGGCTGTTGTGTAAAACCAGAGAGAAATTGTTAGGTGACCTTTATTTTTCCTCTTGTCAGGTCGGAATGAGAACATGAAATTAAGTGGACGGCCACACCGACACATTGGAGTGCTGGGTACCTCCAAGCTGTATGTGATAAGAAACCAAATATTTGCTTTTACCCCTCAGGTGAGCATCTAAATCTGGCAGGGAAATCCCTATGTACTTAATGGCTAATCATTAGGGAAGTACTTTGCTTTTATGTGCTGTCATTCCACTTTAGAGCAGGGCTGATAAAGCGGATGTACTTTGCTTTGTGTTTTTTTTTTGGTTTTTTTTTTTAAGAGCTTTGGATGATCAGAGTATTAGGACTACTGATAAATCATTCTTCTGTCATACAGCTTCTAGCTTCTTTGGCTTTTGGCTCAGATTTGTTACTGATCCCTGCCTGAACCAACATTCTAATGAAGTAGTTCAAAAATAGGTCACTTAACATTTTCTTTCTACTGATTCCTTAGATGGAAAATACACATTCACTGAAGTATGCCAAGTGCTATAATCCCCAGGACACTAAGACATAATCTTTACATTGTTGAAAGGGTCACTGATGCTGAGAAAAGGACGTTCTGCCTTTGTTTTCTGCTTAGTGTGTTTTTCGTTGTAGTGGGAAGTTTGGATCCTCTCAGAATTAGTGTCTCTTTTCATACATATAATGAAATACTGCATGCTTCCTGTAGCCTTATTGTAGTTGTTAGTAGAAGGCCAGTGGGTTGTCTATTCCAACCATGTGCAACTGGAACAGGATAAAGAATGCTCACGCCCTCCTGAACTGATCTTTTATTAATGTAGTCTTCAAATTCCAGTGAAAGAGATTCAGTGGATTCCATAGACATGACTTCTGCAGTGCTGCTTAATGTCAAAATTTAATCATATTTACTGCAAGTTATGTTCCTTCTTATTCTTCCTTCAGTCAATCGATAAGATATTTTTTATGTAGGAGGAATGGCTGTTGTGTTCTGTTGTTCCATCACACAAGTATCCATTTTTGCAAATTAGGGAGAAGTACCTCAGAGATGTTATTTTTAAAACAAAACACACAAAAAAGGGGGATTTATCTTTGAATCAGGAACATGTTCATTCTGTTTTTGACTAAAACTTCCATAAAGTTTTCTGTTGTGCTTTTCAGTCAGACATTCCATCCTCCCCTTTTTCTCTTTTTGATGGAGAGGAATTTATGTTTAATTTCACTTTCCTAAGGTTAGTAATTAACTCGTCTTTGTTGAAGTTGGGTAATGTCCACAGAGTCTGTGGTTTTGTAATTTATACTTCATCCAGTTCTCTAATGAAAACATCAGTTAGGAATGGAGCAGAGGCTGCTACCATTTAGATACCCTCTTAGCCTGAAAAAATGGTTAAGAACTACCCTTTGAGAGCAGGTTTTGAAGCAGTTCAGCCTTTTCAGATGCTTTTCTTCAGCTCACTGGTGTGAAAAGCTTTGGAGAAGTGAAAATTTGTCTGCCACTTCATTGTATCTAGTTGCTCTGAAAGAATGAAGTTAGACTGGTTTGCTGGTTTTGATCTGACTATTTGGCCAACTTGCTTTACCAGTTGCAATTCTTTTGGCAAGGGGCTTCTCTGATACACATTATTGTGGCCTTCCTTTCTAAACACAGGCAGTATATTTGCTTCTCTCAGGATTTCTAGACTCGTCCTCTCTGAGTTCTCAAACCTAACTACTAGTGGTTCAGAAATTGCTTCTTTAAGTTATTTTAATTAGTTTCTTTATACTTTACCAGCTTGAATTTACATGATATTTAACATTTTCTTCCCAACCTCAGGCTCAGCTGCTATCACTGTTTTAAAAGCAGTTTATGGATCATAATTTCTACTTTTCATTGGTCAGTTAAGGGAGGCACTGAATGATTCAGCTTATTTGTGTCCTTTCTTCCTCTCTTCATTAAGAGATCTACAGGTTCTGTCTTTTCCTGTTACCTCTGATTTGTTTACAGGTGTTTTCTCCTTGTCTGTTACATGTCATACCAATAAATGTTTATTTTACATTGCAGCCTTCTCCCTCTTCCACTCTACTAAAGTTTGTGTGCTTTTAACATTTCTTGAGGCTGATTGACATGCTTTTCGTTGTTTTTCCAGCTTTTTAAAATTCCCATTTCTAATGATATAATAGTCTCCTGTTGAGGCTCTTGGCCTTTGTAGTGAGAACACAATCTTTTATGGTTGTACATTGAGTGTACCTCTATTTCACAGCACCTGTCAGGTGTTCCTTTTCTACCTGTCTTTCAGAGTGTTTCTAAGAGACATGCAGTTACTAGTTCCTGGTCCTTAGCGTGCACTTAAGCCTGTTTATTGTTTGTATTGCTGCTATTGGTTTTTCTTTCACATTTAGACTACTTTAGTCTTCCAGATAATAGACTACTGTAATTCATCACCAGGAAAATTCTCTTTCATGGGAATTATCATCTACTTTCTGTTTGTTCAGCTTACTTTCTTCACTGTAAGCCTATAAATGTAAGAAAACACGCTCTCTGCAGACACATGAATCTTTTTTTCTAGTGATGTGCCTTGTTAGGTTAATTCACTGTGTTGTGGTGGTCAAGAGTTGCTCATGTAGCTTTTGTGAATGATTTAAGGGAGGACATGGAAAAAATTACAACCACTTATATGCCTTTTTTTCTCTTTTCTCTAGTTTACTGACCAGCATCACTTCTATCTAGCTCTGGACAATCAGATGATTGTGGAGATGCTGAAGATAGAGCTGGCTTACCTCACTTCTTGTTGGAGGATGACAGGGAGACCAACTCTGACATTTCCTATCACTCACACAATGCTTGGTAAAGCTGATTTTCTCTATTTCGAGCACTGTAGATTGTTGTGAGGGAGTACGGTGTGGGTAGGCTTGAGAGCAGACAGATGGTGGGACTGTTTTAACATCAAAAGTGCAGTTTAACTTTCTCAAGTTTGCTGAACTTTAATGATAGAGTAACATTTCATTTTGTTTTACCCCTCCTTAGTATCCCTGCATCTTCTCATCATTTCCATACAGTTTCTGTCTAAATAAATTTGATAGAAATCCTGATGGAACTCATCATGAGTGGAAGAGCTTGGAGTTTATTAGATTTTGTTCTGATGTTTTTTGAATAAACTAGTATTGATAATACTTTCAGACTCTGTTTTAAATGTGGTATTTGAGATTATTTAAGAACATGTTGGTAAGATTCAAACTGTTCTTTTTCAGTTGATGATGGTACTGACATTCATCCAGCAGTTCTTGCCACCATACGAAAACTAGAGGATGGTTATTTTGGTGGTGCAAGGTAATCTTTAAATGTTGTAATCTTTAAATGGTTCTCTCTACGATTTTTTAATTAAATCATACACAAGTCTTGCGTTTTAACTTGTGATAGTGTGTAGATCTTGTGCTGGAATGCTACAGAGAGAGCAGTTTCAGCTTTAATTGTTATGTGTCAGTCAGGTGATAGCCAGACCTCAGATGCAATGGGAAGGATCAGTCTCCTGGAGGTGTAGCACCTCTGACTGCCACTGATAGATGGTGAAAAGTCAAAGGCATTTAATGCCCCGTTGTTTTTTTTTTTTTTTTGCCTCAGTTTTCAATATTAATCAGAGATCTTGAGTTGCTCTGCCTTGCAAACTGGAGGACCATGACTTGGGGAGCACTGACTTTCCATTTGTTGATACCAAAGTTTAATTGTATGAGTTGAGTGTTTATAATATAGTCTATTGGGCCTGGTGGAATTTGTGTCTGAATATGAGAGAGTTAGTGGATGTTACAACAGTACCCCTCTCAATTCTCTGCCAAAGTTCATGGGAGTCTGGGGAGGTCCATGGAGACTGGGAAGTGGCCAAATTTATTTAAATTTATAAGACAGTAGAAGACCATGGAGATTATGGACCTGTCAGTTTAAGTTCAGTGCCTGGAAAAATTATGGAGATTGGCCTGGGTGCCACTGAAAGGCAGTTGAAGGATAGCAACAGCCATCAGACCCAGCTGTCATTGATTCAGGAGAGAAAGTCCTGTCTCAGTAGTTAGGTATCCTTCTATGGTAAGCTGACATGCCACCTATGCTAGTGGATGAAGGGAAGGCAGCAGGTGTTGGTTTTTTGGATTTTAGTAAGACATCTGGTACTGTTCCTCTCAGTGTCCTTCTGGACAGATTGTCTGACTGTGAGATGAACAGGTTCACGCTATGCTGGGTGATAAACTGACTGAATGGCAGAGCTCAGAGGGCTGTAGTGAATAGGGCTTCATCTGGATGGTGGCCAGTCTCCCAACAGTGTTCCCAAGGGCTCTAGTCTGTGGCCAGTCCTGTCAACGTTTTTACTGGTGGTCTGGATGCATCCTCAGTAGGTTTGTTGATAATACATAAGTGGGAGGTTCTGTTTACACTTAGGATGCATGTAGATAGATCAGAGCACTGATTAGAACATCTAAACTCTCTGTAAGGGGGTTAGATAGATTAGAGCACTGGGTGGTCAACAGCAGCTTGAAATTTAATGTGAAAAAAAAATGCTAGATTCTACTGTTGAGACAGAGTAATGACAGATAGTTACAGACTGGGAGGTGAGTATCTGGAGAATATTCTTGCAGAAAGGAATCTGAGGGTGCTGTGGATGTTACCATAACACCATTAAGTGCAGTTAGTAGACAGACCAGTACTGAGAAGGATCTGCAGCTTATATTTTGCATTTATTTTTCTCCATCTCAGTTATTTACTTCTTCATAGTTACTAAAAGTAGATTTGACTGCCAGCTCTCATAGATTTTTGGAATTGTTGAAAGCTCACTGAGCATAACCAGTATCAAAATGGTGCATGTTAGCTCCTTCATACTGGTATGCTTTCCTCTTCGCAGGGTAAAGATAGGCAAACTGTCAGAATTTCTTACCACATCTTTTCATACACATCTGAGCTTCCTGGACCCAGACTGTGATATAAAACTGTTTGATGACTCTCATGAAGGCCGTTGTAGCCCTGACAGTGAATATGGAGGCTATCCAGCAGATTTCTGTGAAAGAGGTAGTAGTTTTTTCACTTTTTCTTTATTTTTTTTCATTGTCATATTCTATCAGTAGAGTCTGGGTTTACCTACAGCACAGAATCTAATGTATGCATGATAGCTATTCAGATTTCTCATACATCAGCCTCAGGATAGTATGTGCATGACTTAGTTTGGAGAAGTTTGTGTGAATTCTTCTTACGTTCTTGGTGTGACATTAACCAATAACTGCCGTGGTAAAGCTGAGCCTGAGAATCAATAGGTGGGGTGGGGGTGTGGAAGATGCTAGAGGGAGTAGAGAGTGTGAGGAGTCATAGACAAGTCTGCACAAGAGCTGATCTTTGAACTACCAAAAAGAGAAAAATCCTTTTGATCTCTTTCAAAGGGAAAAACAATTTCTAAACTTAACTGTTTAAACGTTTTTTGACAGTTTTTTACATTTTTCTTTCTGATTTGCTCAGCTTAAAAGTCTCTTGCTTGTTCTTATATTTTTGTATGCTATTCCATATAAACAAGAATAGAGTGATGTGTCTGAAAAAAGAAAGCATGGGTATTTTGTATGTTTTCTTACATTTAACACTCTTTGTTTTTCTGTATGTCTCACTAGAAAGCCAGGATGAGCTGGATCAGTATATAAATGATATCCTGCAGAGTACAGCACTGAAGTCAAACCTGCCTCCAACTTCAAAGACTGCTCATCAACCACTTGTGTTCAGTGCAAACCATTCCACACAAGAGATACTGTCAATAATGGCCAAGGCAAAGGGGTTGGAGATTCCAGGTATTTGTCTCTTTTATTTGTCGTGGATGCTAAGAGGGATAAATTCTATTATTTTTAAACTATGTTATTTGACAAAAGTTAGTAGCACAAGCACGTTGTAGCTGTCAACAAATAAGAATGAGTCTGGAGTCATTGCTGTCTTTCCCACAGGATCCCATGTCATGGTGTAATTATAAGTAACCTGCAGTGAATCAAAGTTGATGTTAAGGAAACTACTTGATTGCATATAACTTTAGAACATGAGTCAGTTAATTCTTTTTTCTTTTCTGATCCTTTTACAAAGGCAGACAAATAATATACTTCCTTAATGTGATGAAGTTGTGGTGAGGTGCATTGTTTCAATGGCAGAAAGCATTGGTACATACGTGTGTATTCTAGGTGTATAAGAGTAAATACATGTGTATCCTAAGCTTATAAGAGTAAATGGACTTGAGAGGGAAGGTACTATTCCTAATAATACTACATTACTGATAGACTGATTGGAGGACTTTTACCCAAATAATGCTGTGACTGAATCTGTAAGTAGATTCCAACATCTACAGTGTTTTACATGTAAGTATGTAGTACCCAGTATCCTGGTTAAGGGACTTCACTTAACTCACTGGATATTAATAAATTTTCAGACTGTAGTCTTTTCTCCTATCTTTCATATGCTGCATAAGCATCCAAACTGCTGTTAAATTTGACATAGGAAGATAACAGAGCATGAGCTTGCATTCATATTTATCACTTTAATTATGGCATTCTTTCAATTAGACCATTTTCTCTTTATGCTAAATGTGTTCTAGTGTGTTTACTTCAAGAACATTTGAAATACTTGTCAGGATCAGGTCATTCATTTGTAGGACACCCAAGGCATGGATAGCCTCAGGGATTTGATTTAGTAGTTGGGTAGGGATAGTGATAGGAGGATGGTTGGACTAGATGATCTTGTAGGTCCTTTCCAACCTTATGAACCTGTGAGCCATAGGAGGTATCCGTTCAGTGCGCTGAGCCTCAGCCTTTGATGTGCTAATTTCAAAAGCTCTTGGAGCAAGTCTACAGGAAGGAAAAATTCAGAAGTTTGAGCTTGTCCCCTGAGTTCCATGCACAACATCTTGGAAGTATTGCCTAAGTTAACTTGACTCTCAGAGGTATTTCTGTTGGTTTTACTTGGTACAGCTGCTTCATGCATGTGTTTTTGCTTTCCTACATTACAGACATTTTTTTAATGTTGTTATTGGCTTTGATTTCCAGCTGTTTCTATGTCTCTTCCAACTAAAGTTCTGAACACGCACCGGAAGTCTCTAAATCTTGTTGATATTCCCCTTTCCCTTGAGACAAAGGTAAACCATGGGATTTTTTTTAATGCTGTTTGTGTTTTTAGGACTAAGTACTTTGACTTACCCTCTGGTTTCTAGCCAAACCGTATGCTAGTTATCATTTTGTTACCTTGACAGCAAAGCCATCTCCCTGGGACAGTGGATAGGGGGTGGTTGTTATTATTTTTTGCTGGGAGGCTTTTTTTGTTGTTGTTGTTAAATAGATATTATCAAATGAATTTTTTTATTTATTACTGAAGTGTACAAAACAAAATAATATAATAGGTGCTTATTTTTAACAGCCAAAGGCTACACCATCTTTGGTCTTCACGCACAAAGGGAAAGCTAGGATGGATGTTCCTGGCCTTTAAAACTATTGTCCGACAAACAGTACATGTATGAATTTCTGGCCAGGAGAGTGGTATACGAAGGGACAGATGTCCTACAGCACCAACTAAATCCTGTTATAAAGCATGAAGGGTGAAGTTGGGCTGGGAATTCTGTCCTAGTGTGTGTGACTGGCTGCTGAGAGCAGTGACGTGAGGTTGTAAACCAGCCTGCTGCAGGATTTTATTCTATAGGCTTTGTCCATGGAAGTGGTATTTTAGGACCATTCTAACTGCTGTATAGCTTGTTAAATAAAACTTGTTCTCATCTAAGAACTCACTACAGTGCTGCATTGTCTGAGTAGCTAACATGCACTGGAAAATTTATGATGGCAGCATCTGCTTAACTGAAACATCACGTGTGTACAGGTTAGAGACAGAACTTAAAAAAAAAAACCTCAAGTGTTTTCAACAAAAAAGTGGTTCTTTCTGCTTTATTTCATTGCAAGTAGCAGCATATGACAAGAAAAGTATGTAAATAATTTTGTTTTCTTCTCTGTCCATTTTTTTTTGTCCCTAAAATAGCTTTCCTTGTCATTTGAACCAAACCTAGAGACAAGAGGTCCATTCTGGGTGTTGTCTTTCTGGGGGTCAGACTCCTTTTCATGTCTGCAGTAGCCTAAGAAGAACTATGTGATACGTCTATATTTCAAGCACAGAGCTGTGTTGCATGTCTGTTGTGTTCGTTAATGGGGTGCTATGAATGTAATCTGCCACTTTTGTCAAGGTTTGTTATTGATTTTCATCCCTCTTTGTGATCAGGACCATGAAAAGGTTTTGAACTTAGCCAAGGATGCTCATGGTGATTTGGATTGCAGGAAGCTTGTTGAGCAGCTGAAGGAATGCCCAGCACTCCATGATCAAGCAGATATCCTATATATCTTGCATATTCTAAAGTGAGTTATTGAAGTAGACTTCAGCTTTTAAGTTTGATCACAGCTATTTGATTACTCTTGTGCAAAAGGTTGTCACTATTCAGGATTGTGTTTTCAGGGGAGATATTAAAATATTTTTTCCTGTAATAGAAATATTTTCTGTTAGCTTGTCTACATAAGTAATTTGCATTCAAAATGTATCTGCAAATTTCAAAGTTGATTGGCACATGATTTTGCCAAAGTGGAAGTGGAGGGGTACTTAATTTTGTAATTTTCTAACTAAAGCACAGATGCAATTTTAGTGAATACTCTATTTTTATTTTTATTTTTTTCCCCTCAAATCCTTCCATGCTTAAGTGCATCATTGACTAAAACTTGGTGTTCTTCAAAATGTTTCTGGAAACAACCCAAGCTGCGAGGGTTACTAAAAGCTGCTCATTAGATAGATTTGAGCAAAATTCAAACAAAGATCAACAGAATCATCTTCTAGAATGTGCTAACTGGCATTTTTTCCTTATGCTGTTGGAATATGACAAAAAGTTGGTTTAGGCTGCAAAGGCATGTGTTTATTGATCACAGATGGTCTTCCTTAACACTACAGAGATGGCATTATTGTTTGTCTTTTTCCTGTTAGGGCCTTTTCTTTGATCTTTTTATTTTCCTAAGCAAAATATTTAGAAGCTTCTCTTAAAAAGTAAAGAAGATCCTGAAAAATTATTTTATTTTTGGTTTGTATGGCTGCATGTAACACCCTTAGTTTACTTTCTGGAGTTGTTTCACCACAGGAGGCCCTGTTGGGCTTTGGTGAGCTCTGTCCCTCTAAGAGGAGCTGAAAGATCCATCGTATGGTGCTTTGAGCCACTGTCAACTTATAAGCACCTTTTTTGCCATAATACCATGGATTTCAAAACTGAAAGAGGAATGGAAAACTCCATTCATTCATCAGTAACAACACAAGCAGTGTGGAAGTCTAGTCAGTAGCTAAGAATGAGGCAGGGTGAAAAACTCGTAGAGGTCCCTGAAGCATCTGAAAAAACGAGTACCATCTTTATCAGTAAAAAGTGCTGAATTTCACTCTTAAAGAGCAACATATGAAGCATTATTCCATCCGCCTTCCCAGTGGTCAACTTAAAGCCAAATGGGAAATCCCCTGGATGGTTGCTTTGCAGTCACAGGCTTGTGGCCAAGTGGGTACTCAGGTTACTATGAGAGTTGCTGTTACCAAGAGGTTTTTGCCCACGTGTAGCTGACCTCTGGTGAAGGGCCCATGTCCCATTCACTTCACGCAAATGACTGTCACACAAATGAGCAATTCAGTCAAAATCTGGTTGTTCGTTGTGTGTTAAGACTAAGCAATGTAGCATTGTGAGTTTCCTGCTTTCTCTTACTGTCTCTTCCTCAAAGACCCTTTGGAAATCTACTTGTTCGATCTAATGGAGATGCTCTTCTGTTTTCCCACAGGGGCCCTGATTGGGATACACAGCTGAATGGACAATATGGTGTCACTGTTCACTGTCTGCTCAATGAGCTCTACAGAAAGGCAGGCCTCAATCAAGAGTGGGGCTTAATCCGTTATATTTCTGGTATACTTAAGAAGAGAGTGGAAGTCCTGGCAGAGGTATGAGATAGGAATCTGAACCAGCACTATTTCTGCTTGAAAACAGGGCCACCAACGTGAGGCACAAGTGCCAGTGAGGCTTGTGCTTTCCCTGTTCTGCTCTTAACTTCACAACAAACCTAATGCAGCATTTGTCAAAAAAGCAAACGATGTTTACTGATCTAAAATCTTAATACAACCTCATCTGTACTGAAAAGCATGCTAAGGTTAGAGTGGAATGTGAATGTCAGTCTGTAAGTGATTGTGAAGGCCTCATTTAATCTCGGTTTATCCAAGCAGCTTAACTATGTGCATTGAAAGCTGTAGTGATCATTGTTAGTTGCTTACTGCTATTGTGGTAGCATGAACACTTGGAGTACCAGTATGTCTTAGTGCTTATGCAAAATCTTGATGCAGTGGTTTCTGTCCCATTACGCAGGCAGTTTGTAGTGTGAGTGGCTGTGGATGTACAGAGGCATTAGGATGTCTGGCAGTACATAAGGTTAAGAAGAAAGATTCATTTCATTTGGAACATTACAAAACTATTTAGAAAAATATGGAGAACATTGCTTGCTCAGTGAGGTCTTTGAATCAGAATGATGAAACAGGCGAATTAAGCACTCACTTTTGTAGGAAGTAAATATAAAAGGTTAAAGCACTGGCACTGGAGGAATATTAATCACCTGGTGTAGGGAACCTGCTTTGGCGGGGGGAGTTGGATTTGATGATCTCTTGAGGTCCCTTCCAATCCCTATGATTCTATGATTAGTATACATGATTTTTTTTTTGCTAATACTGCCAGGCTTTCCATTAATTTTTTATTGTCTGAAATATTTATCTTATGAGAAAATCCTTTATTGAACTGCCAGTCCCACTGGAGTGCATAATAATTCTTCTGCTGATTTCAGCACGGGGAAACAGGCTTTCAGTCCAGACAGACTCTTGTAGCCCTGTTAACCTCTGGATATTTGGCAGCTGGTTAGCAGCATTCTGCATGATCTGCATATCTAGTAATTAATAGAGATGCACTTAGAAATCGTTCAATAAATACTTCATTTTCTTGAGTTAAAAGCCATGTCACTTTTGCACGTCTCAGAAGATCTTTTGCTTTGTGTTGTGTTGCAACAGGCATGCACAGACCTCCTGTCACACCACAAGCAGCTTACAGTGGGGCTGCCACCAGAACCCCGTGAGAAAATCATTACCACGTAAGTTGGAGCTTCGTCTCAGTCGTAGTAGCACACTGCCTTTCAGCTTCCTTCTGGTACCGTTCTGCTGCTCTCACCTTGTTTAATCTTTCAACTTCAGAAAGAATTGCAACCACCAAGGCAGAAAAACCTGTGGTGCAAAGATGTTTCTAGGTGACATGGTTCTGGTGCATGTTCAGGATGTTCACAGCAAGTGCCAAACTTGCTGCTAACTGTAGTTTGCCCTCTTACAGCCCTCTGCCCCCTGAGGAGCTCACAGATCTTATTTATGAAGCCAGTGGCCAAGACATCAGTATTGCTGTCCTGACACAGGTACAAGAGCATGTGAACAAATGGTTCTTTAAGCCAAGCCCAGTATAATGCCAGAGTTCTTCTGTGACTGGGAAAGCTAGGATGACCCACACTAAATGGGAGCTCTTCTGAATTTGTCCTTACAGGAAATAATTATGTACCTGGCCATGTACGTCCGATCACAGCCTAGCCTTTTCATGGAGATGCTCAGGCTCCGCATTGGTCTGATAATTCAGGTGATGGCCACTGAGCTGGCTCGGAGTCTGAAATGCTCAGGTAAGAATAGTTTATTGTGGGAGATACTTCTGGCTTAATTTCTGCTGTACCTCAGACACTGATTTTTTCATTGTGTTAAATCCTTTCGTAAACTTCTTCTACATATGCAGTTAAAAACTGTGGAAATAATTTTCCTATTTGGCTTAATGAAGGATTCCTGCCTCCCTGCCCCCTGCAAGTCTGAAGAAGATGCTGTGTTACATGAGCCCCCTGACTTTTAGTGCTTGAAGTGCAGATCATGAAATTGCATGTGTGTGTATTTAGGGACTAATTTCACTGAGAATTAGGACACTAGGTTATCTTCTGGATATTTGAGCCTTGATTAGTCATCGTTCCTGTGGGTTTTATTCAATGTAACCTCTGTCCTGTAGGTCATCCTTCTCCCTTGGAACGTACACGGTTGAAAAACATTTGCTGTTTGGATTTGAGCTAGTGATACGTTATCTTTATTTATACCAGGAGGTCTGTAAAAAATATATACCTTATAAGACCCCTAGATGTTGCATATGCACTACAAAAAAGCAAAATTAAGAGACAAAATTAGGAAAGCAAAATTAAGAACAACAGGTTGTACAGGATGAAAATACTTCACATGGAGAGAAATAATGACTGAAGTGATATCTGAAAAACCACTGAAGAATTTTCTGTATCAGAGGAGTTCAATTTGGTCAGAGGTCAAGAAGAAACAGTCTTCAGAAGTGATCAAGTTAATGTCTTGAATATATGGTCTCAAATACTGATGCTTAGGAGCATGACCTGGACCATGTTTTTGTGACTCAGCTCATTGTTGTTCCTAAAGTACTAGCACACCCCAACAGGGAGAGAAGCTTGTTTTAGGCAGGCCTCACTTTGGGCACTGCTGCTGTCTTTGACCAAGCTCAGTGACACGTACCTCTGGAGAAGTGTTTGTCCGTTAGAGAATTTGGTAAATGGAGCCAAATCATTTTCTGGGATAGTTCTGTTTCTTTGTGGGGAGCATACAGACAGCCCTGTTTCCCCCAGTGCTGAAGCTGAGTACCAGGAGCTGCTACATTCACAGTTCAAAGCCTCTTTTTCCCATAGTTCTTTTTGTTATTTATTTGTGCGCTGCCCTCAGCTTCACTGCAACTTTTTCCATGTTCTCCTATGGGAAACTTGTCAGTGTGCTGCTGTGCTCGTTGTGTATGCACATGCTTCTTCTTGCACTCAGAAGCATCATCCTTTAATCAGATAAAACTCAAGCCTGCCATTTGCATGCAGTTCTTTATGGAATAACTCTGGCTCTGTAATTTAGATCTAAGTAAAATCTGCTTGTGGGAGATGGCTGTAGTGCCTTTTCAAATGATCTGCTCTGTGAAGGAGCACCTGCTTTCTCATCATCACCTTCAGTGAGATTTCACACAAGCTGTGATGGGCCGCTCAGTAATGCAAACAGCATCGTCTCCATTCAGTGTTGTTTAATCTTGAAGTGTATTTTCTTTGAAGTGACTCTATGTATTACTTTTTTTCTAAAGGAATCATTATCTACAGAAGTAAATGTAATGGGATTTCATTCAGTCAGCAGTTTAGTTGGGAAAGCCATCTATAAAGCGTCCTATAGTTGCGTTTGAGTTTTTTTTTTGTGTTTGGCTTTGTTTTGTTTTTGTGAGTTTTTTTTTTTTAATTATTCTATTTGTTTTGTTACTTAAACTAGGTGAAGAAGCTTCAGAGAGTTTGATGAATCTAAGCCCTTTTGATATGAAAAATCTTCTACACCATATTCTCAGTGGAAAAGAGTTTGGTGTGGAAAGAAGCTGTAAGTTATCCATTTGGGTATATCATAGAATCATAGGACGGCCTGGGTTGTAAAGGACCTCAAGGATCATCTAGTTTCAGCCCCCCTGACATGGGCAGGGTCACCAGCCACTAGAGCAGGCTGCCCAGAGCCACATCCAGCCGTGCCTTGAATGCCTCCAGGGATGGGGTATCCACAACCTCTCTGGGCAACCTGAGCCAGTGCATCACCACCCTCTGAGTGAAAAGCTTCCTCCTAACATCTGACCTAAATCTCCCCTCTCTTAGTTTAAAACCATTCCTCCTTGTCTTATCACTATCAACCCATGTAAACAGCTGTTTCCCCTCCTGTTGATACATTCCCTTCAAGTACTGGAAGGCCACCATGAGGTCTCCATGGAGCCTTCTCCAAGCTGAACAAGCCCAGTTCCCTCCACCTTTCCTCAGGAGAAGTGCTCCAGCCCTCTGATCATTATAGTGGCCCTCCTCTGGACCCATTCCAAGAGCTCTGCATCTTTCTTGCGCTGGGGGTCCCAGGCCTGGATACAGTACTCCAGATGGGGCCTCACAAGAGCTGAGTAGAGGGGGACAATCACCTCCCTCTCCCTGCTGGCCACCCCTTCATAAATATCTGTTAAATGGGAACGATAAATACAGTGTTAGGCTGTCTTGTAAGTAGGAACCTATCATCTATGCATGTGAAATAGAAGTATAGGTAATGTACTAAACAGATATATTACATGTATCTGCTGGGGGATAAAAAAACCCACATATGATGGAAACTGCCCTACACAGGAGTAAATTTGTATCAATGCAAACTTCTAAAGTGAAGAAATTTAATGTGACCAGAATAAAGTCTATGAAAGGGACAAGTCCATTCTGCCTTCCAGGAGTGTGTCTGTGATCACCAATCCCAGTCATCACAGACACACTGTGATCCCAGCTGACACTTTAGCCGTGTCTTAAGTCCTCTCAGACTTAATGCAACTCTGATGTCTTTTGAAGATATGGTGGTTAAGATTGTTCTGTGTCTTGGAAGGTCAAGCTCTGACATCCAAGTGTGGCTCTCTACTTCTGAATTGATGCAATCAGGTTTGAATTATTGATGTAATTTTGAAAGAGTGCTGTCAGAGAGAGCACTGAACACTTGTGAAAGGATATGCTTTTATCTGTAACTTCTAGACACAATTTTGTCTCTTTCTACCAGTATAATTTTTTAAATGTCCATTTGCTTCTTTTAGTGCGACCTATGGATTCTTCTTCGTCTAGCCCTGCAATTTCTATTCATGAAATGGGGCATTCTGGAGCAACGAAAACAGAAAGAAGTGGTATTACTAAATTGAAGAGTGAGATGAAGCAGGTGAGGGTTTTCTGTCAGTGCTTGTCAGAAAATAGCTGTTCTGGAAAGGTGTTCAGAGTTCTGTGTCCCTTTCAGGAAGTCATTTTTTAATGCCGAATAAATGCATTCTTGGTAAATCACAGAAATTTCCAGTCACCCTTTGGTTTAAAGCTAATGGAAGGAAGGAGATGCTTCTTACAAAAATGTAGCCCCTTCTTTGTTCTTGTTTCTTGTACTGAATACTGGAACTTGAGCAACGTCTAGTGCATTCATGGCATCAGCTTTAAGACAGTTTTTGTCATCTTTAGCTAAAGGAAAGTCAGATGCACAGAGATTTCACACAGGTGGTTTTCATTCCTGTACTCTGCACAAGATTTTGATGTACCTACTAGAAAGGTACACCTGGAAAAGAAATCTTGGTGGGTTTTTTTTGTTCTTTTTCCTGTTCTGTTTCTTCAAGAATGAAGAAATGTACTTCATATTGTAGCAATAATCCAAGTTCAGTACTCTCAATTACACAGCAACTGAGCATAATGAGAGAAATGGTAGAAGACACAAAGTGTTCTGGATGAATGTGACTGATGGTATTATTGCAGTTGACTTTCTTTTCTCTTTTTTTTTTGTGTGTGTTTCTATTAATGGTTTTCTTTTGCTCTGGGTAAATAGTAAGGTGGTGATCAGGTAAAAGACATTTAAGGGAATTAAGTGTTTTATATTAGAGGCATATTTCAAAAACACTCTCTCTGCAGAGAGCTTAACAGGTGAGTGCATTTATTGTGAGGCCATTTCTGTAAGTTTCTAGGAAAGTGTGCGGTGTTCTTCGTAGGAAACAAATATGCTGAGTGAGCTTTTGGAGAGGAGGGGTATTTCTGTATGATCTCAACACAAAGCATTTTATACTGATGTAAAGATCAGTTTATAATTCTTTTTGTGGTATGATCCATCAGAGAAGGCGGGGTGTGGATGAAATGTGTTTTGTGCCTTGAGATCCAGTCACTGTGTTTGAGCCACTCTGTGGCCAGGCCTTCCTTGTCCTCTCCTATGGTGCAGCAGTGCCTGTGGAGCTGCTGCAGGGTGCTAACTGCTGACTCAGGGTGCCCTTGGAAGTCCCATTTGCCTGTGTGTGAGCACATAACCAGAGGCTGTCATGGCTTTCCTCTCAGAATCTGAGCTTATTCCACGCTCCTTGCCGTTGTGCAGATGGGTTATGTAACCTTGTTTGTGTCCTGTTGTGTCATGACTGTCTGTCTGACCTGTTGATGTCTGTTTTTATTTTGTAGTTCTTTCATGAGGGCCACTCCATGTCCAGCAGCATGTTCACTTCCAGGGTAAAACTACGTCTGCAGTTCCCTACCCGCTCTTCACCCTATGTGTGTCTGTGTACACCTGTGCAAGGACTTTAGGTCTAAACACCTCCTGCTGCTTCTCCTCTGTGAAAGCTTCTTTCAAGCCCTCTTTGTTTAGTTCATCTTCACTTGGAGCCTGTTCTCATTAGTAATCTTTTAATAGCTCAGTCTCACATTTAGATCCACTTAGTTCTTCCTAGTAGTAAACAGCTGTAGCAGATGAAGTGCTGTCACAGATTTAGATACCTAATTATATGTTACAGGTGTCATCAGTATTTAAAAGTAACAGCATTTATGCTGACAGCCTCTGGTTGATGATGACCAGTCAGTTTCAGAGTACTGAGGCAAGGATTTTATAGGCCTGGGCATCTCCTCAGGCAGTCGTTTTCTTTTGAGGCAGAAGATTGTAGCTCTTAAGCTCCTGCTGTTAAGGAATATAACTGTTTAAATATTTTACCAGTAGAAACCTCAGCAATTTAAATTCTGAGAGTCACCAAGAGACAGAAGGTTTGCAGCTACATGTGCACTTCGAGCTGGTGGTTGTGATGGGTACATCTCTGCACGCCCCTTAGTGGCACAGCCCTCGGGTGCCCTAAATACAATTGCAGAGCACCCCTGAGCGTGTTGCTGCAGCCTCTCTTCCCACATAGCAGTGCAGAAAGAGAAGATTCAGCTGTATTTGATAAAAATGCACATAAGGCTTTTAAATGAGATCTCCACCTGAGTACTCTAATTAATTACTGTTTGTGGATGGATTTTGGCTTTGCCATTGGCCCTCCTGTGTCCTCCTCCAAAACGAAATGGAGGAGATTCTGATAATCTCAGTCAGTGTGTAATATAAGGAATAGAGAGCGTCAGGGGAGCACCACTACATGTCACTGATACCAGCTGAAGTGAAATATGGACTTTGTTTTCTCTTGCTGATCATTTTGTGGAGCTTGGTTCTGTGGAGTCACTGAGCACATCCCTTGCAAACCTGCAGTTTTTAGTCTTATTTCCCACTGTTCCCAGTACTCTGCTCAGGCAGTTCTGTACTCAGAGATGATGGGATTTGGGAAGGGACCATCAGTGAGGTCCTTCCTGGGCTGAAAGTAATGGATGTGCAAAAATGTACCAGGGAGGCAACCAAAGAGCACAGTGCCTGGGAGAGTGAGGGTGGGCAACCTGTCTGTATCCTGGTGTGGCAGTAACAGTGAGGATGTGGTGGCAGTGCCACATCTTTGACAGTGATTTGCTGCCAAACTTAATTTTCAAGCCTGGTAGAGTTAAAAGAATGAAATAGTCATGGAATCATTAAGATCAGAAGGGAACTCTGTGATCTTGACTGACAGTTGGACATGATAAAAAAGGAAAACAAGGCTGATGCTTACAGGGAGTTGGGTGTGGTAACTGTATGACCACAGGAAGTTGGTCTTTATTCAGCACAGATTAATGGATTGGTTTCTATGGAGGTGCTCTCCACACTGGAATCACAGACCCAGTGACTCTTACAACACTGAGCCTGAAGTCCAAGTCAGACCTATCAGTAATTCCCACTACTGAGTGCAGCAGTAACACTGCCTTGCCAGTCAGCTCGTACTTGTTCAAACAGCCGTGCCTTGTGTTGAACCAAGCAGTTATGCTTTGTGGCACTGCTGGCTCGTTTTGTTGAGAAATGACTGAAGTATTGGGAGAAATTTGTCGTGAAAGGGAGAGAGCGGGATGAGTCCTGCTCCATCCCCTTGTATGATGCTGTGGCCTGTGATTTTTCTCCTGGCCCTGAGCTAGCACTGCAGCAGTACAATATCTTCAC
Source organism: Cyrtonyx montezumae (assembly GCF_038088225.1). Classification (NCBI taxonomy): domain Eukaryota; kingdom Metazoa; phylum Chordata; class Aves; order Galliformes; family Odontophoridae; genus Cyrtonyx; species Cyrtonyx montezumae. Next base: position 45,616,635 of record NW_027072034.1, on the reverse strand, counting down.
AAGTATACGTCTGTGGAGGCAGAAAGCAGCTAACTGAGGCGTTCATGTTTCTTACAGAGGAGCAGTACTCCACCATCTCCTTCCAGTACTTCTCCCACTAGCTCCAGTGGAGACATCAGTTGGGGTGACCGCAAAGGGCAGTGGCTGCGCAGAAGAAGGCTGGATGGTGCCATTAACAGAGTTCCTGTTGGGTTTTATGAGAAAGTATGGAAGATTCTTCAGAAGGTGAGTTGGCAGTTATGAAGTCAGGAAGAAAAGCAGCTCGTGGTGACATGGGAAGATGGTGTTTCAGATGGGTTGCTGGTTAAAGTTGGTCTTCAGCTGGAAGACTAACGGGAACTAGGGTTACTAGTTGGAACGTACCTGTAGGAGATACAAGAGCTTCATTAATGCAACTTCACGTTTGTTTGAAAGTGTATTTTTCTCTGAAGACACTTGATCAGCAAAAACCATGCAGCGTTGTGTTTCACCACTGTTTTGCATCGCTTCTGGCCTGACACAGGTTGTGCTCACCGCCACTGAGGGGCACTGTAATGCAGTGTGATTCCTACGCTCCTGATGGAAAAGGCTGCAAGGAATTGGCTTGGAAGCTTCACTGACTCTTCCAAAATGTCATGAAAGCTTTTCCTGGCTCTTCTGAGCTGTGTGACATTCTTAGTGTTGCTTGTTTTTAAATGAAAAGCAATTCCTGGTAGCACCTTGGTAGATCTGGGGTGCAGAAATGTATTGAAGCAGATCACCAGGAGGGAGAAGAGGGGGATTAAGAATTTGTTTATTTTGAAGTGATGCACCTGTTCTTCTGCTTTGCTGCATGTCAGTCAGTATTTGGCAGCTTGCAGAACTGAGCTATTCAAGCCTACACCGTTGCGGAGATGTTAAGCTGGTGATGCGCACCTGCTTTGCTTATCTTAAAATCAGTTGTACTGAAGCTGTTAGTGTTGACATCAGCCAAGGTGAATCATATATGACCACTAGATTAAGTACACAAAGTGTTGTCCTCTTCTTGGTGCTTCTTTGTGCCTCAGGCACCCAGATGTGCCATTCTGTAGCCTGCCACCACTTAGGTCTTGTCATCCTTTTCTCGCATGTCACACTTGGTATTGTGGACACCATCTCCACGATTGTTTGTGAGGAAATGGGCCACAACACGTTGACGTCCTTGAGTTGTGTGGTGCCTTGCATCTCAAACACGTAACTAAATGTTGTTTCAGTGAGAAATGAGAAATGAAGGTTCTCAGTTTCATGGTTTCTTGCCATGCTTTTGCATTGTTTGTCCCATAGAAGGTTCTCATTGATTTGTTGTGGTCTTCAGTTTGCTCCTTGCTCTGGTGGCTCTTGCAAGGAATTTCCTCCCTTTCAGTAGCTAGAAGGGGAATGTAGAGCACTGTGCAAGTGTTCTGTAAGGTTACTTCTGACAGTTGTCAGGCTACATAATAAGCTCTCAAGCAAAGGTCAACTGATAGTTTTAACAGGTTTTGTTGTTGGTTTTTACTGAAATGTACTACACGTTGGCTTGGAACATTCAGATGTGCTTGCAAGAGCTATCATTTCTGTTCACTGTCAAACTGCTTTTGTTTCAGTGCCATGGGCTGTCCATTGATGGGTATGTCCTGCCTTCTTCAACCACCAGAGAGGTACAGTAAGATGCTGTGGGACAGAATGCTTGATTTGGCACTGCAAGATGCAGAGCAGGGCTGATGCTGCAGGGCCCTTGTAAGAACAGGAGGACCGGCAGTGGCTCTGGGAGGGGGCTGAGGGATCCAGGTTGCCCACAGATGTGGTTGATTCCTCGTCCCTGGAGACTTTCAAGGTGAGGCTGGATCACGCCCTGGGCAACCTGATGTAGCCGTGCATATCCCTGCTCATTGCAGGAGAGTTGGACTAGATGGCCTTTAAAGAAGGTCCCTTCCAAATCTAAGGATTCTGTGATTTTATGATGATTTGCAAGCTAAGCATCAGCAGTCCTGTGTGCAGATAAAATACATATGTGTGATGGGTCGCAGGGCTGGAGCCATTTCTGGAAGCTGCACAACTGATTGCAGGATCAGGGCCCAGTGACAGTAAGTTTCTGTAAGTGCTGGAGCTGTACAAATGCTTTGTTTCCTTCATTCGGTGCCCCCACATAAAGAGAGGAGCTTATAGTTCAGTGCTTGGGGGATATATGGGGAACTGCACTTTTGGAATTGTCAGTTTTTCTTTCTGTTTGCACTCCAACTCCCCAGATGACCCCGTGTGAAATCAAGTTTGCTGTGCACGTGGAGTCGGTGCTGAACCACGTCCCCCAGCCCGAGTACCGGCAGCTCCTGGTGGAAGCCATTCTCGTGCTCACGTTCCTGTCTGACATCGAGGTGAACAGCATCGGGGGGATCATCCACGTGGACCGAATAGTGCACATGGCCAACGACCTCTTCCTGCAGGAACTGGTGAGCCCAAAGGGCAAAGGAGGGAAGCCTTCCTGTCTGAAATCTGTTCTCTGATCCTTTTTTTGTGCGTGATCAATTTGACCAAATTCACGGCCAGGGCAGCTGCGTGCGGCTCCGCTTAATTACAGAAGAGTATTGAGAAAGCTAAGTGTGAAGTGTTCAAATTATCAATATTTGAGTAATTAAAAATCTTTTTAAAAATGTAAAAGATTAAAAAGGGCAAAATTTGTGAAGCTAGATCTTCCTTATATACAGGGGCTGACCCAAATAAATAGGTAAGGGTGGTGAGGCACTGGCACAGGTTGCCCAGAGAGGTGGTGGCTGCCCTATTCCTGGAGACAATCAAGCTCAGGCTGGATGGGGCTCTGGGCACCCTGATGTGGCTGTAGGTGTCCCCATTCACTGCAGCAGGGTTGGATCACATGGCCTTTAATGGCCCTTTCCATCTGAAACCATTCTGTGATACTCCATGAGTGTAAATTGTATGAAGGTTTCAGTGAGGGAAGGGAGGATGGCGTTCTGTATTCAACACAAAGTGATCGTGGGGTCTTTTTTTATTCCAGTAAACATGCACAAATACCAAACTTTCCCTGCTTCTTTTCTTTGTATCTTTTCAGAAATCATATGGAGCCACGGGTGGTATCTTGGAGAAGGATGTGGCCACGGGAATTTGCCACTTCTTTTACGACAGCGCCCCGAGTGGGGCCTACGGGACCATGACGTACCTGACAAAAGCCATAATAATTTATTTACAGGATTTCCTGCCTAGCACAGGCTGTGTGATGCAGTAAGCCATGTCTCACAGGGGAAGGGGGGCTGGAAGCTTCTCCCTGTTTTGCTGCCATGCGCCACTTGTTCGCTGTATGTGTGGCAGCAGACACGGCGGTCACACTGTCACATTACCTGCACACCTGCCTGCAGGGCACAGGGGGGGAAGGTGGCCCCATTTGAAGGGAGGGTGTGAGAAAGAAGGGAGAAAGAGGCTTATTCTGCCTTAAGTGCGTAAATGTAATTCATATTAAATGAGCAGGAATTAGTTCTGCTGAGGGGAGAACAGATTACTCCGTGGAGATCAAAAGGTGTAATAAAACGAGGGTGCTGCAGCTCGGGCACAGTCTCCCAAATACAGGAAATAACGGAACCCATTAGTTTTTCTCCTGCCAGTCTGTGAGCGTGCATCGCTGTGAATACGGGTGTGTGGTGTGAAACAGCCAGGGGAATGTAAATGCGTCAGGAGAACTGGAAATAACCAGGTGGGATTCTTAGTACAGGCTCACCCTGAGCCTCATCTCGTTTGCACCTCGTTAGTGCAGGGCTGGCACTATAGCCACTAATTTGAGATGACAGCAGCTCTCGGGGAGCTGCCTCTCTCTTTTATGTGAACAGAGCTGCTTCCTTCCCTCTGCAGGCACAATCTCAGGACTCCAACTGCTCTGAGGTGTAGGGGTTTTATGCCTGTATTCCTTCCCTCTCCCTCAGCCACTCAGCCACCCTTTCCCTGGCAGCAGCTGCACCTGTGTGCTATTAAGCTGTTACAGAACGAAAGCAGTGGTGCTGGGGCAGGCTGTGCTCCCCAGGTGAAAGCTGTCACAGCTCTGCCACCAATCTGCAGTGATAGGTTTGGCTGTGGGGCGTCCCAGGGGACTGAGAGGAGGAGGCTGTGGCCAAATTCCAGGCCTTGTTTACAGAAGGTGAAGGCACACCAATACAGTCCTGTCTCAGACACCGCTTCCAGCAGTGAGGCGCTCCCCCGGGCCCTGCTCTTTCAGCCTGGCAGGCACAGCTGCAACGAGTGCTTTGTGGCAGGGAGTGACAGCGGCCAGGACCTGCAGGGCCGGGCTGTGGCCTGCTGAAGGGAACGTACTGCCGCGAGATCTATCAGCCCCTTCAGAACATGGCAGGACACAAAAAATGAGGGCTGAGAGTTAGGGAAGAAGAGCTTCATCTGGAGCTGTTTGGCTCTAAGTACACATGGCTGCGCTGCACCTCGCTCCGCACCCTGGACTCCGGTGGCTTTATTTCCTGGCAGCGCATGCTTTGCAGGTACCTTCCGTCCCCTTCCCCTGGGGGTGAGGGCACCCCAGGCCGCCTGCAGCAGCTGCTGCACGCTGCTTTTGGGTGGATGACTCAGCTTCTGTCGTGCTGCAGCTCTGCAGCCCTAAAAGCTCTTCTCCTTTATTGCAACCTTACCTTGGCTCTGGAGGTGAGCACCCATCAGCTTAAGCCTCCACTCTCAAAGGGATTATACTCTGTTATCAAAATAGGGCCACACCACAAACTGACGCACTGCCTTGATAGCTCAAGCTTTATTTTGTGATCCATTGTATGTCACATTAACGTGCTTTGGCTTCAGCCTTCATCACAGTGAGCAGTCGGGACTGCTCGTTAGCTCCCAAACCCAACAACTGTGGCTGAAGTAACCCAGTGGCAAGTACAGATCTACAGCAGGTGCTAAGCTGGGTCTGTAAACTTCACAGAGGAAAAACCAGTGACCCAGAATGCTTAAATTTAATTGCATCATGCAGAGAGTAAGATTAAATGCACAACTGCTTGTTTTCATGAGAGGGCTCTTCCTTGTTTCCTTCACTTGGACTGCACGGTCCACAGCAAGCCTGCTGCTCCTGTTGTGCCCCATGGAAAGAGTGGTATGTTCCCTGTGGTCATCAGTGCTATTTCTCAGCTGTGTGTGGGGCTGCTGGGACAAGTCTACCGAAGCAGCTCTCCCCGTGGCATTGTAGGTGCTGCCGTGGGTGTATTCAGCAGGGGGGGGAGGAGGTGGCACCAAGTGAGGTGGCAGTGACACAGCAATACTGTACGTGGTAGTGCTCCCCTCTTCTGGTTTCCTCACCAGCAGGTGTGCATCAGCCCAGGGGAATTAATTCAGGCTTACGCTGCAACCCTCACTCTTCATTGCCTGTCAGTCTGGAAATGGGTTTTGCAGGAAGGTGAGCTCCCGTGGCAGCCCCGGGAAGCTCTGCCCTGCCCTAGGCTGCCTTGTTCTCTACTTTGTGGATGATGTGAAAGGCCTCCAAAAACTCATTGAAGTCAATGTAGTCGTCTTTGTTGTAGTCTATGCTGTGGGCTAACTTGTCAATGGCTGCGTCGTGTGAGTGAATGCCCAGGTGAGAACTGAAGATCCTCCACATCTTGCGGAACTCATCTGGAGAAATCAGACCTACAGGAGGCAGAGGACAGGTTGCTTCTTCCAGAGCTTTTCCCCTTCCTCTTTCCACATATGCGTGCTCCTTTACTTCCACAAAGTGACCTGCCTAGCTGGGCTCGTACGGGGCTTTTTTGGTTGGTATTTGATGACTAGTACAGTTCTACTGCAGAAGGGAGACAGAGCTCCCATTCTCTAGATAGACACTCTCCCTTATATGGGTACAGCACGACTGCTTCAATTAACCTTCACTAATTCACAAAAATGACATCACCTCTGGTTCCTCTCTATATAGAAGCCTTAAAAGGAGGAAACAGTGGGGAGAATAACTAGTACACACATCCTAGGGCAGCTACTGCAGAGTTACTGAGCCTTACCTGACTGATCTTCATCCATGATGTTAAAGATCATCTGCAGATCTCGTCTGTATTTGCACAGTGTTTCAACCAAAGTTGGCTGAACCTGGTTTTGAAATATACAAGGAAGCATTCAGACCTTGGGTTTGAGTTAGCATCCATTTTACCAGATCAGCTTGTCAGGCGTAGGGAAAAAATCTTCATGTATGAGTTCAGAGGAACTACACAGAATTGTAGAAGTCGGAAGGGGCCTCTGGAGATCAAGTCCAACCCCCCTGCCAAAGCAGCTCCCTACAGTTGTGCTTTGTGTCTTGCCCCCAAATCAGCCAAAACCTATGACATGCAGTGGCGTGTGGGGTGGTGAAGGAGCCCTGCACACCTCCTGCCTTCAGGAATTGGTTTGGAACAATTGCTCATCTAAGGAAAATGCTGGATGTCACGCACTCAGGGAACTTTCATTATATGTATACGGTTGGATCCCTGCTGCACAGAAAAAATGGTGCTGAGAGCTAAGTGCCAAAGCACCATGCAGTCGTGCAGTGACAAGTGGACTCCGTAGAAGAGACCTCATCTATCATGAGACATCTAAAAGCTCATCTCCAACTGTGACTTCATCTTACAGGTGCCAGAAGTGGCCCTGAGCACATCTGAAAATGCTCATCTCAAGGAGTGCTCATGGTAGGATTTGTCACATAGCTCCTCAGCCACCTTACCCAAATGCCCTTGAGAGTCAGTGGAAAGTACAAAGCAGTTCTAGCATGTGATTCATCTCAGCCTATTTTAAGACTCTACCTTAGCAGGGAATGATGATTTGTGCCCTTAGAAGTGCTCTTTTTCCCCTCCAATGACTGTAAAAGGAAGCTAGGTAACTAGTTCAGACACAGATCTCTACTGGATTGGCCAGTGCTGCCCTGTGCCTCACGTTGCACCAAAAGCTGTTTCTCCAAGATTTGAAAGGATGTATTTTCCTTCTTACCTGACGCGTAGGACGAGCTACATCCGTGTAGTGAAAAGTTGACATGTAGTCAACTTGTCCATCTGGATCTATCTTTACTAACCGAGACTTCAGTGTCCTCCAGGGCAGTGTGAGCTGTAGGACCGACTCCATGGCGGCTGCCCAGTCACTGACAGCAATCCTGCCTGCAGGGAGGGGTCACGCCGTGGTTAGGAGCAGCTGTGACACAGCGCAGGTCAGAGCCAGCGACCCCAGCATGCTTTCTGACATGGCTGCACAACGCTCACGAAACATGAACACTTCCTCCTAAGCACGGTCATAAAAGCAGTGAGGTCAGGTGAGGCATTCCCAAGGTCCTTTCCCACTGCAACAGCTTTGTGATTGATTTTATTATGCCAGCCAGCACGCTTCGATACCTTTAGAGAAAAACTAATCATGCTATGGAGGGTACTTCACGTCTGAGCTGAGCTGCAGCAATACAGACGGATGTGTGTGACCGAAAAGCCAACAAGCCACAGAACCTTCCTTCAGTTGTTCAACAGCCAAAGAAACAGTACGGCCACCATAGGGGCACAGATGGCAAACTAGGCATGTGAGAAGCCAACAGGAGGAGAAGTATTTTCACTAGAAGTTGTATTTTTGTTACAAGTAACAATGACCTCTTCCTACATCAAAGTTTCATGTATCAACCACTGAGTTTTCCTCAGCCCATGGGTGTGCCTGTCCCAGCGGACTAGCTGCCCAGCTTCAGACAGCTCCCAGGCTCAGTGGATTGTCTCCCTGCGGCCCCAGCTCCCTGGCTGCCATCTGAAGACACTCACAAGTGAAGGCAGTTAGCTGCTGGAACCAGATTTGCCAGCTCAAACTTTGCCTGGCAGCAAACACTGTTTCTTTATTTGCTCATATATTTCAGTTCTGTCATTCCTATGACTTAAAGCTCCACTTTGAGCTCCCCAGGTTGTTTTCTAGGGCTAAATGTCCACTAACAGACATCCTGCCAAGGTCAGAGAGAACACACGAGCACCCAGGCTGTGCCTCCCTCCATCCTTATATGAGCAGGCAGGACCCTTCTGCCACCACGCACACGCACAAGCTGTCTTCCCCATGGTGGTGAGCAGACAGATGGCATTACCTGTGCTGTTGCAGTCATACTTTGCAAAGGTCTCAGTGAGTCTAAGCTTGTGAACAAATATCTTCTCTTGTAAGGTTTGTAAAGCAGACTCTTCAATTGTTTTCACCCTAGAACAAAAAACAAATCAAAGCAGATCATTAAAAGATACTGATCCTCCAGCAATTTATGCTTTTCAACATTCATTATCAAATTTCAACATTCATTATCAAATTCTTCTGTTCTTTAACATACGATGTTGTCAGGGTCATCCTAAAAGACAACACAGAGGAAAAACAAAACAAAGCCCTAAAAGAATAATCCGAACTTAAGAGATAATTAAGTTTATGCAGGTAATTCTAAGCCGCTTTGCTCCAGTAAATCTGGCCACAGTGCTAGGCGTGGCAAAGCTATAATGATAAACTTTTTGGACTTCACTCATAACAGGATTTCTCCAGATTAACACTGCAGCCTTAAAGCAGTCCTGGCAGACAGGCAGTGGCTCTTTAGAGTCCCTGACCATCACCCTTTCTCAGCACATACCACTTCTAATTGCCTCTGGAAATTTCTCTCAAAACCTGAGAGAACGTAAAACGCATTTTTAAGTGTTGACTTTTAAATAGGAAAGCAGAAACAAGGAATACAGATTATGAGGCTGATGTGAACTGTGTGGTGAACGCTAATGTGAACACGCTGAAGGAATAGCATGGGGCTGCATCAGCTGGGGGTTAGGGACAGTGCTGCACCACAGGGCGGTGGGCATGGCACAGGATGCACAGGGCAGGGGGCACGGCCCCGAGTGCCGGAGTTCAAGGAGCGTCTGCACAGCGCTCTCAGACATAGGGTGGGATTTGGGGTGGTGCTGTGTGGAGCCAGGGGTTGGACTCCATGATCCCTGTAGGTCCCTTCCAGCTTGGGATATTCGATGTTTCTATCCAATTACAATGAAGCTACAGATCTGTGGCAGGTGCTCATGCTCACCATATGCACAATGCATCTTTACCTCTCCCAGTTTTTCTGCTTGTCTGTGCACGCGCAGACTTGGTACTGTACAAAATGAGGAACCAGGTCAGGATTCATTCGGATGTATGCTCCCCGGTTGCTCCCCTCTTCATAATAGTTAGAAGCAGAAAATATAGTGACAACCTGCTCGTAGCAAAAAGAGAATTTGGATTAGTGCAAACACTTCTTGAGACCGATTTCCAAAATGAACTCAGAAGAACCTGCAGGTTACAAAATGAAGTGCCTGTGTGTAAAGCCAGAAACTAATACCCATGCCATTCAGCAAACTGATGTACATCTCCAGTCAGAACGCCAGGCCTGTGTTTTTGGCCTGCCACAGCTCAGAGGGCAGCGTGATAGCATGCTGCAGTGGATCCATCTTCCAGAGACACAGCTGGCTTTCAGGATTCTTGCTGGCCTCCGAGTACAGTGCATCAGCGAGCAGGGCGAGAGAAATGATTAAGTTAAAAAGCTTCTAGAGCCTAGGAGCATCTCTGTGCTATATATACACACACCACTGTCCTCAGGGATTTTGTTGATGTTCATTTGTTTTCACGTGAGCAACGAGCCGGTCCCCAGTCCTTAGAGCTCTAGAAGACTTCTGTGTTTGTCAGAACTCCATAATCTGTTCTAACATGTACTTCTTTAGTGCACAGCTCCTCCAAACCCATTTTGGAAGGGCCACTCATATTCTTAATTAACTCTGCTGACAAGTGTGCCGTGGATGTGCCTGTGAAATCTGCACACTTCCCATGGCAGCCCCTTACCTTCCCGTCATGAGTGAGGTCGTAGCCGTCCGGCTTAAACTGATGAGACCTGATTAACATCTTCAGATGATACCTTCTAAGCAGCTGCTCAGTAGTGTCAGGGCCAAAATAACAACCTCCTCCTCGGCGCTGGTTCGGAGTACAGCCATGCTGTTTTTTGGGATCACTCCAGAGAATGTCTAGGACCTGGAAAAAGCAAACTCAAGATGGACTGACAGTAAGTGAGGACCGACAGGCTACAGCTGCCTGAACTAGCAGCCATACCAGAAGCCCCAGACCAAAGAGAGAAAGCACCAGAAAGAACAAGGTTTTCTTCCTTTCTTTCAGCTGTGCACCCCTTTGGGCTGAAACTGATCTAGAGCTCAAGTTAACCTTTTCAGGTGCAATATCTTCTCCAAGATACATCTCCTTTCACAGGTCAAGTTTCCAGACTGGTAGATGTATCAGGAATGGTGCACAGGCAGTGAGAGCAAAAGCCACCTACACACGTGAGAGGCATTTCCTGCTTCCCAGCACAGACCCAGCAGCCACCCGTGTCAGTGGTTTTACCTGAAGCAAGCGTGGGAATACGTGCTCTAAACATCCTAAGAGCTGCCCTCAGCTGCACTGTCTCTGGCTAGCTTGTGTTTCAAAACAGGATTCTACATGTCAGCATTTCAGCAGAGTCAGAGACACGGGGATGAATTCTCACGGTTTAAATGTAATAATTCTAGTCTGTGGCAAACACTGGGCAAAGTGTTTGTGTTCAAATCTCCCTGGAAAGGGTTTATGGAGACACATTCTATTTCCCATTTGCTGGAGAGTGTCAGATTACGGGGGCTGTTACTGTCCATTACTTGAGTTTCTAGGTCAGATGTGTATCTTGGGAAATCATACTTTCAGAGATTTGCTTCTCTGGAGGCAAAATGAAGCTGTCTGCTCCTTGCAGCAGATGTCTGAAGGGAAGTTCAGAAAAATAAACATACACAACTCAATTTTGAGCTTCTCAATTACTATGCAAATTGAGCTTTCCGAATTGTCACCATTTATTAAATTACAACATGACAAGCACTCCATATTGCCTCTGATATTCAAGAGGAAGCTAACAGCCCTAACAGCCCGAGGACAAGAATTTCCAGCTCTGAGTAATCAGCCTGTAGGTCTCAGGAATGGAGACATCAGCATCCAGCTGCAAAAACCATGGCCACAATAAGGTGCAAACTATCATGTCTGACTGCCAAGTCTGACCTATTTAAATTGACAACTACGTACCTACCAGCGAGGTACCTACCACACGAGGGCATGCAAACATCTCATACAGAGCAGTTTCTTCCCCCTAGCAGCTCAGAGCAGAAACCACTGAATAAGTCATATTTTCGAGGCACAAAATCACAAGCCTCTATTACCAGGTCTGCAAAAAGCATCTAAAGAACAAATAGCTGGCTACTATACTCCTTAGAGCAATGGGTTTCTTATTCGGAGACAGACCCCCCAGACTCAGATGCACCTTCTGAACGTAGCCCCTGCCACTGTCACAACTGGCTCTTAGCAGCAGAGCGTCTTTGGTTTCACCTACTTGTTTCCGTTCCTTCTCAGTGAGCTCTGCATGTGAGCTCGATTGGGAAAGCTCAGTGCAGCCCGATGAGGAGATGCCTTGTGTTGTCATCTGGTTCTTTCTGTCTGTCTCTGACTTGGGTAGCTTCATCAGTGTTTTCAACTTGAGAAACAAATACAAAACATTGGAAGTTACCAGAAAATAAAGACGATCCATTCCCTTTTCCCCTTTACTCGGTCTTTAACCCTTACAATGCCCTGAACGCCCCATAATGAACCCGATACAGTAGCATGCTGTGAGGTTAATTCAGCTGAAATCAGTGGAGTATCAAGAAGATAACTAAAAAGTTCGTGAAGTATTACATCAGTCCCTTCACTGTCAGATATGTTTAACATCCTCCAGTTAAGTATGGGCATCTGCTTTTTTGGAGCTTCCTCAAGGCCGGGTTTCGAGGCCTGCTCCTTCTGAAAGGGCTCTCCCACTTGTGCTGCCATGGGAGCACTGCAGGGTGCAGAGCTTCCTACACAGAGCAGATGGCACCACACAGCCCCGGGACAACAGGCGATGTTAAGAAGATGCAGCTACACTGGTTTTCGAAGGGTTTAGGAATGCTGTGAATTAAGAAGTTTGCACACTTTCCAGCTCATGTGTCATCACTGCAGGATGGAGGTATCTGAAGTGTGTTCAACTATTTTAAAGTCAGAAGACCCACGTGGTTTCACAGCAGCCAAACAATTAGCTCCCAACACCTACTGAAACCTCCTTCTCTAAACACTGATTCTGAAGAAAAACAAGACTCTTCTCTCCTTACTTGCTTCAGAAAGTAGCCATTCTCATCCTTCATGCAATTGACTTGATTTTAGCATCCTTACTGTTACATTATTTAAAGAAAAGTACCATCACATGAAGTGCCCTCTTACCTTATTTCTCTCAAGCGACTTTAGGAAATCCAAATCTGTGGTGTCTGAAATCCCTCCATGCACAATAAGCACTTTGTTGTTAATTAAGGTGGCAAGGGGAAGCCAGCTGAAAATGTCTTGCAGATGATATAAAATTGTCCTGCCGTGGGCCTGCAAAATGCACTCTTAGATAAGATGCTACAGGGGGGGACATTCTGTTGCTTTTAAGCTCTAGATTTTGCTGAGGTATCTGCAAAGCCCTGTATGAACCAAATGGGACACCCTGCACCACAGCACCAGCCAACAGGATCTGAAATTTATGCTAAGAGCCACTCCACAGTCCCTGCAGCATTTTATTTTGCTTTCACTTTTACCTCTTCTCACCGAGTGGCCTTGTCAATATTATTTATTTCACTGATCACTGAGCACAAAAAGTTAACAGTTAAAAATAATTTCATCAGTTATTCCACTGAAAATCCCAAATAATTATAACTACGTTGCTGAAGCCAATCTGTACTAAAGTGGTTGGAAGTTTCCTTCTTTGGACGGGTTTCATTTTACATGTGCAATACTAGAAGAAAACGTAAGGAAAACAGAAAGAATCTTACCTTATACTTCTTCAAAACTTCTCTAGTGAAGCCATACCTGGAAACAGGACAGCATCATGAACTGGGAGTCGATATGCCCCTACTGCACATTTACTTGCACTACAGTGATTGCTAGGAATTTTCCATCCCTCTTTTTCCCTTTCTGCCTCACCTCAGTGAGAGAGTGCTTTCTTCTGTTTTGTCTCAAGAACTGACTTTAACCAATTTCTTGGGATCAAGAACAAAGTTCAGAACAATAATTTTTAAGCAGCCTTACTTCCCACTTAAAAGAAATAGCTCAACAGCTCTACCTTTCAGATACCAGAGAGAATTTTCAAGGAACCAAACTGATGCTGGGTAACATTTCCCACAAAACCTCCACAGACAGCATGTCTCCAAAGACAGCTCTTTCCCCCAGCAAGGGGCAAGGAGTCTAATACTTCATTCTTTTAACACCAAATCACCCCTGCTGCAGGGGGTGTTTCCACAATGCCCTTACTTCCATGACTTAATTAAAATACAGTCCTTCCATCCATCCCCCTCCCCTGGGTTTGGTGCTTCAGAGCTTCAGTGAACCCCCTGAACTCAACGGACTACGATTAGAAATGCCTATTCAAGTGATGTTCTTTGCTTAAGCATCTTGAAGATGCAAAGCTCCACCAGAACACTCTAACACACTACTTCTGGTTCAGGGATCAGATGCTGGCACAGTGAATGACTACATATGTCATTCCCTCTCATCCCTTTAAACCTACTTCAGGTTTAAGACGTAGTCTTCATGGTTTCCTCTATTCAAGTGAAAATCGTTGGGGTAGATAAGAAGAAATGCAAACAAGATTATAAGTATTTCCATGGAATTTTTTCCTCTGTCAACAAAATCGCCATTGAAGACATAAGGGTTGTTTTCTGAAGGCAGACCATTCTGCAGAAGGACACAAAACCACGGATGTTTAGACATCACAGTGCTACTGTAATAAAGGAAATATCATTTCAGATGAGATCACTTTGCTAGAAAACCTGCAATAAACAAATGAATAAATAAATACATCCTGCATAATACAGAGCCATCAGGGAACAGATGACCTCTAATTTTCTTATGATGCTGCCTCTAATCCTTTCCTATACCTATTAAATTACATTGAAAGGGAGGAATAAGAACATTATTAGTGTAACAAAATATTTTTTTTTGTAAATGCAACTACTGCCAGGAAGTTATTCTCCTGCAAATAAAAGAGACCCATTTATTTTAAATATATTGCACAAAAAAAATCACATTCTGATGCAAATCTGAAGGCTCTTATGTTTCTTTATTCAAAAAGAAATCTGATTTCAGGTATTTACATTGTTAGCAGTTCTTGCTTCCAGAACTCTTAAGGAATACTACAGTCTATGCCTCAGTACAGGACTCTGAAGAACCTTTTTTCCAGTTGCTTTAATCCTGGAAGCACTAACTGGTGAGTAGTCACAGCTGCACTGTGCCCGTGGTGTTAATGGCACACCAGAAATCTTGCACACTGCATGGACACATGTTGTGATTAGCAAGCTGCTGATCATTACTGTATCTACTGGATTAGTGATTAACTAGCTTCTGTTTTTTGCTCACATCCTCTACATCTTCAGACTACTTCTATCCTTAGCAGCAGCCATTTACCAATCAGGTTTAGCAGTGCATGCTTCAGAATTCAAGTGTTTCAATGAATTTAGAGGTAATGGAGCAGTTACCTCCAGGGTTGCTCTTTTTTTTTTTTTTTTTTTTACCTCACAGGTCTGATTTATGAAACTGACCCGAATCATACTCTGATTCTGTTTCAATATGCAGTTCCAAAAAGGGAAGATTGCCTAATTAAAATAACAGCTAAAAGACTCCAGGCCAACAACTGGCTACATGTAACTGGTTAATAAGAAAAGCAGAGGCCTGATTATGTTTTGGCAGGCTTCAGGTATGTAGCTGGACAAAACCACCAAGCTTCCAGACAGCCAGTATCAGATACTCAGCGTGACAACCTTGGAAGCAGAGGGGAACTACATCATTTAAATACCTAGCTTACCTCGTGCCTGTCACCATCCAGTGCAGAGGAATACGTAAGGATCAGACATAAACCCTTTCCTCTGGAAAACTCAAGTCTGCTAAATGAAAGGTGGCGATTCAAGCTAAAGAGGAAACTAAATACAGGAAAACTCCTACATCTTCAGTTGAATACACAGTTGTGGAAAAGATAGCCTGGAGCTTAACTTTCTTTCACATCAGTAAAACAGACCTATGCTTTTTAACTTGAAAAGTGAGTAGCAGTTCAAGGATATGGAGAAGCTACCCAAGGTATTTCCATTTTGTGCAGACTATATCATTACTCCCAAGATTACCAACGTTTTTAAACAGATAGCATCCTTTTTTTGTTTGCTTTCCACGTTTGAGACATGGAAAGGAACCCTCCCTAAGTTCATACTCTGGCTCTACATTTGGAAGCAGACACATTTCCCAATCTCCTCTCCTACAGTGAGCAGGAGGATAACGAGAAGGAAGAGCTATGACTAGACACCATTCAAGTTGTTCCATGTTTTGTACACGTGTGTGTGGCACATATGGACAGTTCTAACAGTGATAAAAACTACCAGCTCCTAATATATATTCTTGAAGCCAAAGTGCTACACTCTTACCTTATGGAATACCAGTAAAAGATCATCCAGATTACCATGCAAGTCTCCTACAGGAAACAAAAACACATACATATAATCACAGAAGAGGGAAAAACTGGCATTGTAAGACTAGACTTGTGTAAGTTAATCCTAAGAAGGTTTTGCTTGTGTTTTCTTCATTAATTTACATTTTCCTTAATAATTTGCCCTACATCAGCATTATATCAGCTTCATTTTAAGGTATATGAAGAAGTCACCTAGTAAAATCTGACAAATACTTAAAAGAGTAGATGATTGTCTTGCATAATGTTTCTGTCGTCCCAGCTGGATCTGAAGATCAGACCTGCAACTGAGGCAAAAGATCACTCAGGGAAGTGGAAGTAAGGTGGGCCAACACATCATCAGCCTAGAACATGGATTAATACTTCAGAAACAGACTTCTAAATACTAACAGGTTTTAATTTACTCAGCAGTCTACCAAACAAAGCACAGTCGAGCAACAGTGTGGTTCAGGCCCAGGTTCTGGTTACTGGAGACACTAATTTGTTCTTGATAGTCATGCTACCAAGAAGGGGTCTCATCTGCCTTTCCTATTATACTTTCATTAAAATCATTACTGAGTAAACTATCAAATTCTTTCTCTCAGTGGTGAGAATTGCAGTCAGCAATCACAGTGCCCAGAGTGGCAGTCTAGAAATGGAAGTGCAGAAATATTCAAGCTGCACTGCAGAGTTAGCTGAATTGATACTGATTCATTCAGAAACTTTTAACAAGAGAAAACAGAAGGACTTCCTCTAAATACACTTGGTGTGACTCAGGAGCCTTTTTAACATATATATATTTTTAATTTTGTTCCCACTTATGCATTTGTTTAAAGGAAAAAAAGGGAAAATCCCACACCACTCTCCAACTAGTCAGAACATCAACCTCTTGCCCAAAGCTGCTATGTTCCCAGTTGTACTCATACCACAGATTGTTATCTCCTTGAAGTAGGAAACTGAAACATGGGTGATGTTTGGCTTCTCCTTGAGAACCCTCTTGGTCTCACATAACAGCTGCAGTACGTAACGGGCATGAAGCAGCTATGAGAAACATCATGGAGAGAAAAGGAAGACATTTTAGGAGAAGCTTGAAATCTGCTTTATTAGCACTACACACACACTGTGAAAGAAGCTGTATCAGATTATTTGTACTACAGACCTCTCTAAACATGGATATAGGCTGCATGACTTAGTGCTGGGATTTAGGAGTAGCTCTGCACTTGCTTCCCAGCCAATGCAAAAGGTGAACTCTGTGAACTTGCTGTTCGTGTTTTCCCATTTTATTTCTAGCATTCCTTTTCCACTCTACCCATGTACAAAAATGGTAGGAGTGGGCAACGCAGCACTCAGAAACATGGCATTAATTCATTTCTTGAACGTAGCTTTAAAAAAAGGTCTAATTCCACACAAAACCAAAAACATAACTAAAAAATTAAATACAAAAAACCCCATCCAAAGGCCTTTTCAGCAAATCACACAAAAGAAAAGGAAACTCCAGCAAAGGTTGCCTTGTTAAGAGTTATCTTCCAGCTCATGCAAAGATGCTACAAGAATTGAAGAAATTCAGGCCCCAGAGATTGCTCTTTTCAGTGGGGATGCAGCTTCTGGCTCCTGTGACAGTGCTCTTCTGGTCTCTGCTAACGCTTGTCAGTCTGTGAGTTTTACATTTAATTCAAACCCTGATGGATGGCCTACAGACTGACGTGTCAAGATGAACGTTCTTGAAATAAACAAAAGAGGCCAATTATGTATAATCATTTCCTCACTAAAATGCCAACCACAGCAAGGCGAAGCCTTGAGTGGGCTCATTTCTCATGTGCTTTATATTGTGCTACTTGTAAGAGCAGCCTCTACTGAAAACTAGGGGAAAAATAAAATATTATTCAGTAAATTGAAAGCAAAGAGCGACTGTTACGCCTTATAAAGCACATTGTTAAGCACAAATGAACATAAGCTCAGACAAAACCATATCATGTAAAGCAGTGGCAGACAGAGCTCACAAAATCTATGCTAGCACATTAGGCATGTTTTATATGCACTCTCCAGGGTCCTGTACACTGGAATAAGGTGATTAATCCCTGCAACTCAATTCCTCTTGAAAACATTGAAGGGAAAAGTTAAAATAAAAGGACCTTAGGGCACCTTTCTCAGTCCTGTCAGCATCCTCAGTGACAACCTGAGTGGCAAGCTGCAGAGGGTTCCCACTGCACTTTCTCTACAGTCTTTGCTCAGGAAGAGGAGGTGCCCAGCAGACCCCACCCCTCCCAGCTCTGGTGGTCCTGCAGCTACGCAGGGAAGCAAACTCAAGGAGTGAGAAGTTCTTTGGGTTTTCTCAGATTAGCTCCCGGCCAGATTGGATTCCTACAGCAGCTCACCTTGTACATGGGTGATCACTGGGGGTTGGCAGGAAAGAGCAATGGGATGGAAAGGAAGGTGGAAATATCTCCCTGGACACCAGCTCAGTCCTATATAGAATACAACCGACTGGGGAGCTACAAGTGGGCAGAGATGTAAAACAAGTAAAGCAAACAAACTAAAAGTAGTTGCAGTGTACCTGTCGATTCTTGAAGGCATTAAGAAGAGCCTTAGCTTGTGCAAGAGTAAGGGGAAATGAGAGTCGTGGTCCACGATAGGAGTCTGGAACATCGATCTTCTCATATTCAGTTACATGCGAGTCTGCACCAGGAGAAATGTGGGAGCTGGTGGAAGTGTGAGCAACTGGAACAAGAGGGAAGAGAAACAGGAATGCAGACACACCAGCAGTCCCATAAAGCTGTAGCAACAAGGACAGAACTGGGAAATGTAGTGGATGCTCTCTTCACTGCAGTGTTGGAGGAGCCAGCTCCTGCCTCGTACAGCAGAGCAGCTCCACACCTCCCCACACTGATCCACAACACTGAACAAAACCAGAAACAAACAAACAAAACTGGCAAAAACACTGTCCTAACAGGCAGCAGCTGTGGTCAGGATGCAAAACACTCCGTACTGAGGATGTGGAGCAATTTGCTCTGTTAGGCAATGCGAATACAACCTGGCACAGACTTTCTTCTCCTCCCACAGAGCAAGGAAATTCAGAAGCCATCATCGACCATTCAGTGACCATCTGTCAGTAGTTCCAGATTACACTGTTAATATGGGTTTTAAGGAGTTGCTTTGGTTGCCTTTATTTTCTACATTAAAATTCTAGGCTAACTACCAGCAGCACACTGAATATTTTAAAAGCCAGCAGTTAAGCAGCGTTCCTTCACAGCAGACTGCAAAGCACTCCTTTCTGATACAACGAGGAGACAACTACAGCTCTTAGTTGGCTGCCATAAAACCACTGGAAGGCTTAAAGTAAACAAAACCAGCTTCTTCTGATTTTCCTGAACATGGAGAATGCAGGAACATCGCTCACTGCTTCAATCCAATATTTTCTTAGCATACCTTTGACACATTGAGTGAAAACCAATTGCAGTGTTTGCTCCCTGCAGATTGTCATCTCTTGTTCTAGCACAGAGAGCCTGAGCTCTGAAGGACAGTATTCTGGAGGTTGCTGTCGCAGAGCTGCTTGCATGAGATGCTTGTGGAAACACGTTTTGCTGTTCTTCTGAATTTCCCTTCTCTTGCCAGCTGCCTCCTCCAGAGCCAGCAGTCTTCCCAACGTCCCCAGCAGACACCTGCCCACACTGCCATTTCCCTCCTGCCCCAACCCTCCCATCCCCTTTGAGCACAGACCTGCCTTCCTCACTGCCTCTGCTTCCTGCTGGCCAGCACCCAGGCTGGGAAAGCCAATCTCCTTCCCCAAAGAGCACAACTCTGCAAAGCGTACCCCATTTTCCACTTTAGGACGAGGAATCAAAAATCACTCATGGTCCTAAGCTTGGGAGCACTCTTATATCTCCTCAGGCAGTGTTTCAGCTGGATTTTAAGGGCTCTTCCTGCACAGGAAGTCTCATCTGGGAGCAAGCAGCACCACTCCCTGTAATGGATGTCCCAGTGCAGCCCAGGGATTAGTGTGTGCTGGCCTGTGAGCAGCCCAGCGTGCCACAAGCTCATTCTGAAGGACTCAGCACCCAGCCCATTTAGTCATCTTCCAGCCAAAGCTGTCCTGGCTCTTTCAGTCCATACTCAACAACGCGGACAACAGCCTTAGGCACGCTGAGCTCAGACACCTACCCTAAGACAAGATGAAGCACCCTCTGCACCTCTCCACTGACCAGAGGGAACACAGGGACACAGTGTTCTGATGCTGGGGGCCTTGCCTGAAGTTAGCGAGCCCAGCTCTGGCTGCTAGCAGCTCCCATAGGGCTCCAGGCTGTGTGCAGGACTGTAGCTGTGCTCCCTGTTACACAAACATGAAAACCCAGAAAACCCTCTGGCTCCTGAGGCATGCTCAGGCACATTCACTTCCTGTGAACCTTTGGAAAATGGCTTTAAATCACAAACAGAGCAAGGACAGTACACACAGCTATGTAACATCCCAATCACAACTCTAACTGCCCTGACATCTTAAAGAGGATGAGTGGATGATAAAAGTGCCAGGGTGTAACAACAACCACATGTATTAACGAGACGGTGACTGCTTTCCTCTTCTGAATAAAAGATGTTGGGAACAAGACGATTAAAAAGAGAAAAGTGGCCTTTCATCCCCATTCATCTTGCATCACAAAATCCTCAGTTAGCTTTCTCACCATTTCATGCTGCAAAGAACAGGCAGCCTGTGTTCTGGTAAGAATACTATATGCTAAATTCTTGGAGAAGGCTCTTGAACAACACGCCATCCACCTTAAATTAAGTGACCAAACACTGATTTAAAAAAAAGATTAAAGCACAGTGGGTTTTGGAAAATGCTTGAGAATAGCAAAGCTAATTTGAAACCTCTCTGCTTGTTAGGTTTACATTCATAAAGGCTCATATATGAAGACTGTGATGAACTGCTTCTTATTTCTGCTGTATATTAAATAATCTCTCTGGCATAGATTTTGGTTAAACCTCTGGAGCTGGCGCAGGAACTGCAAAGGTCACTCAGAGGAGGAGGCAAGAAAGAGCCTGAAGTAAGGAACACACACAGCCAGCAGTTGGCCAAACACAACTGCAAACCACACTGCAAAAGTTCAACCTGCAATTTCTCACTTAACATGTCAGAAAAATCCAATGCAGAGAAGGCTCCAGGCTGATCTCTCTATTAATATGTACCTTACAGAATCTTTCCACATCTTTTTGGGTTCTGGTATTTCTAATGCAGGGTATTAATTAGAAAAAGAGAAGGAAAAAGACCAACAAACCCACCACCACCAAACTAAGGCAAAAATAAAAGTATTTGGAGCAACTTCAGCCATAACAGATGAAACTTTTACACAGACAAGACAGAGAGGATACTAACAGTTCTCCAGTAAAGCATTCTTTATCACGTGCACCAGCCTCAGCTACCTACGTGACTGCTAATACCTGCAAGACCAAGGACCAGGTCACCCACACAGAGGAGGCAACATATAGCCCACGCATATGGCAGGAGCTCTGTGTACCAGAAAGTCACTGGAGCACCAAGGTCACAATGGTTCCTTCTATCAACAAATATAGTTAAAAACATGGATAAACCAGTCGTAAAATGTGTTTTCATATGGTAACAAAACAGAGATGAACACAACTGCACTAAGTCTGAGATCCAGCACTAACATTTTCTGACTCACTCAGGTGAAAAAGCCAAACAGAGGCACGCCATCAGCATCCAGAAGCAGTAAGTGAAGTGAGTAGCATTTGATTTGCTTTAAGTTTGCCATTCCCTCCCCAGGAAGTTAAATACTTTTTTGCACAATGAGGCGGTAGTGGAAAAATAAATAATCAAGGAAGGACAACTGTATCATCAGTCTGAGCTTTGCAGCAAGGCTCAAATATAATTTCTTTCTCTGCAGAACACAGAGGCACTCTAAAGTGTTGAGGAGAGAAAAACACTGCAGTTTCTAACAGTTGCCATTAGAGCACTGACCCACTCAGCATTTTGGTGGTGGCTTTAGCCTGCTATCAAAGTGCCCCGTGCAAATTTTAATTGGAGCAGCTTATGGCTGGACCAGATGAAGGAGAAAGTATATTGTCTTGTAATTCAATGGGATGGAGTCAACACTTCCCATGGCCAAATTCTTACTGTGATATCTGGGAAATCAAATCTCAGCCCCAGCACGTGCCACAAGCTCTAAACATCACACTGATATTACCTCACAGAAACTCTTCCCATACAAGGTTTTCAAGGATAATCTCTGTGTTACTCTGACTTTCATCCTTACCTTCATCACGATTAACATAGTGCTCCAGCATGAATGTGAAAAAGCTGGATAGCTGGATAAGGGAAAAAAAACAAATGTGCTCATCAGTTTAGAGGATTCAGCAAGCATTAACAATCTCTTAGTCAGGCACTAACAATTTCCCATTTAAAGTGAGTTCTGATGCTACAGTGTGCTCCCAGAGCATCACCTCTAAACGAGCAGGTTGACAACATATGAGCACATACAAAATTCCAAGGCTACATCACACTGCTGACATTTTGGGTGCCATTCATTCTGGATGATGGGCAAGATATGTGTCTAGGCTTCCTTCATAGTCAAGAGAAAGAAACAGTTATGATTCACATAACTCACCATATCCTCACACTAGACTTAACACAAAGCCCTCTAAGCTCCTAATTCCCTGTACTGACTCTCAAGGAAGCTGGGGCTGATATGCTGAGATACTGAAAACTGTTCCTCTATTGCACATAGCCTGCCTTGCTGACTCATTAAGATCACCCATGCAATGACAAGCACAAACAGCTAACAGATTCCTCCTATGAGAACTAATAACCTAGATGTGGTTATACAGGCAGGACGGCCTCCTACTGCTTATGTAGTTATACATACATATATACACAATAGCTCAAGTGTGAGGCAGGGAAGTGGCTTTATTATTCAGGACACAGCATTGTAGGGAAAAACAATCTCATACCCATTTCATTCGTGCATCTGCAGTGCTCTGGGCTTAATAAAACTGTTTGTACATGAAGAACTGAAGGTTACACACCTGAGTTTGCTCTTGCTCATCAGCATATTCGATTGACTGAAAGATAGTCAGAGAATAGCGGCGACGGATCTCCAGCTGGGCTCTTTTACAGCGGTACCACCTCTGGATTAACATAGTAGCTTTAACAGCTGTCAAAGAGAAAGCAATGGACCACATTTAATTCTTCTTTGACTGGTTCCTTGTCTCTTTTCCTTCCCTCTTTCCTCATGCTCTCAACAGGATGCCAGTTAATAAGCTAGGCACCCCCTGCGTGGGAATGATTTCTTACCTCTATAACTGTCAGATGAAGAAAAGAAAGACCTCTGGAGAAGCTCAATTCTCACAATATGCATAACATTATGTAAGCTTTTTTAAAAATAAAAATGCTTATAGATGCCACGATAGCACGTTCTTTCCTTATTTTACTGTTAACAACCACGTAGTAGTTAAATTGGTCCAGTTCTCTAATCCAGACAAAGCCAAAAATCAGTAAGGACTGCAGAAATCTCACCTGTCCTAAGTAGTTCTCCTGCATGAAAAGGCACAATCCTTACATGACCAGGAGCACACTCCGTACCGCATATAACCTCTAGGATCTAATTTCCTTCCCCTCACCAGACCTGACAGCAAGGCTGTCATCAGCTTTTCTCTTCTAAAGAGTTCCTAAGGGGCAGAGCAGAGCAACCAGCACAGAAACTAATTTCTAGCATCAGAGCCATTACAATCCCCATTAAAGCTCATCTGGGTTGCTCAATGGCCCAGCCCTGGGCACTTAGCATGGCACAATCCCACAGGTAACACATAAGGCATATATAAATATTATATATAGACAACTGTGGCTAACGTTGCAAATCCAACCCAATATTTCCTCTCTTTTTTCTTTTTTTTTATTGTACTTGTTACTGCACTGTTATTGTTGGGACTACACCAGAACAGGGTTTTCACACCATGCTACAATGTAGCAAAATAAAAAGTAAAATAAAATATCATTTGCGGAAGATTTCTCCACCAGCAACTACCTGCTAAAGTCACATTATTGATGTATTAGTAGGATGTACAGCTTTAGATTGCAGATATAGTGACAGTTCTGCATCATTTCATTGAGTACCCCAATCCCTTACCCTGTACACTTCACCAGTGAGAGCACATCTGAAATTTGACTTCTGTCTTGTATGAATTTTTTCCAACCCTATATGTAAGATGCTAGAGGTGCTTTGCCATTGCCTCCTAACCTCAGCCAGCATCTGAAAGTTATGCACTCCTTTAAATAAAGAAAATAATTGTGAAACATTTTTATCTCAACAAGCATTTGACAACAGGACTGGTGGGAAATAGTGTCTTGTAATCCTCTTCCAGTGTTCCAGTGAGAGAACAACCTCAGACATGGAGATGATGGCAGCACTCACCTGTTTCATTGTACTTGAATTTACTGGAACCTCCAGAAGCGTTGCACCCCATGGTGCTAACGGTGTGTTCCATTTCTGGTTTCAGTCACCACTGGTAGGAAGTATGTCTCTCCCAGCTGTTAGCATTATACACAACTGGGCTTTCCCTTCAGCCACAAGGAGGGTACCTGTGCTCCTCACACCACAGCTAAGAGGAGGAGAGGAAAATACGTACCATTGACAACACAGAACATGAAGTACCTACAGCTCATCTGTAATGATTGTGAAAAATTGCCATTACTTCCAAATCAACAAGTTCAAAAGAATAACATCCCCCTGAAACACAAAAGAGGTTAATTTCTAGGTACAAAAACATCACGAATGCTCTCAGAAAGAATCTTGTTTTAGCTGAAGATTCCTTATGTGATCACAGTACTCACTCTCCTCTGTCTCCAGGGGTATGTGTTTCTCTCTAGTAATTCTAACACACCCAAACTATTGCATTAGTTTTTCCGTTTCATTGATAGTCATTCTTTCTTAACCAGGTTTTAAAGAAGAAATTCGTCAGCACGAGTGCTTAACTGAATTTGCTTTTTCTTAATTAGCAAAAGGAGGATAAGAAGTGGGAAAACAAATGCATAAGTGCTCTGTTTTCTGCTTCAACAGTTAGAATGCCTTTATTGTTGTGAGACTACTTCCAGATTGCATGTGTGTATTTAGTAATTAATCATATTACATTTATACTCTATTTTTGGCATCCCTACATTTGTGCTAGGTCTACGCTCTTCTATGTCAATATTTACTTCAGTAAAGAAGAACTTGAGGGGTTTTCTTCCTCACAGTGGACTATGCTTTTCTTCCCTCTGAAGTCAAATTGAAATCCAAAGTCCTGTTACAGTAACTTTGAGCCAAACAATGGTTTTGATAGAATCAAAGATAGCACTGGTACTGCTAAAAGCTGAACTTCTCTCTCCAGACAAATATCATCACTCTGAATACTGCCTCCTCTCACGCGCCATTGAAGAAAATCATGAGCTTTCACTACTCCATCTCAAACCATCCAGCTGGAGATCTGAAAACTAAGACCACGTACAAACTACTTAGAGCTTACAGCCTAAGCCTTCTTCCAGCACAACCACCTACATTAACGGGCATGGGAACAGGTCTCCAGCAACCAGGCAACAAAACCCGGAACAGAACCATCAGTGCTTCTCAGGACCCCACACACACCACAGCAAACAATGGGCTGCCCCAAGCCAGGGGCACCTGGAGGATGTCTGCCTTAAATACACACTCAAAGCTTGGAGGAGAACTTATACAATATCATCAAATCCCTTCAAATTGCCATATCAGTGAGCTAATCCAGGGGAACCACCATCATCAATCCCAAATGCCTGCGTTCTACAGCAGACAGAGCAAACATTCAAACAACTGCCTTGTTTCCTGACAGCTTCTCATAACCCACATCTCCAGGCCCCAGCACAGTCACATCAACTAGAGACTCAAGCAAGCACAACTTCCATCTAGGCCCGGTAAATTCACTTTCTGATGTTCTGATCCAACCAAAAGACCACGAGCAAAGGGATCAACCTACTGTGAAAATAGCCAGCATCTCCTTCAAGCAAGGGCTCTTCTTAGCTCCTAACTGAGTTGCAACCCTTTCCCCCAGGTGCATCAGTTCAATTCAGCTCTGCTCTCTGCCAAAGCCTGTCCTTCTGAGTAAACTCATAGGAAAATACCAAG
This sequence comes from Cyrtonyx montezumae, assembly GCF_038088225.1. NCBI lineage: Eukaryota > Metazoa > Chordata > Aves > Galliformes > Odontophoridae > Cyrtonyx > Cyrtonyx montezumae. The sequence continues at coordinate 45,591,030 of NW_027072034.1, read as the reverse complement.
CAGTGACCACAAAGGCCTTCCACAGGTACAAAGGCTGGCAAATCAGAGTTTGAAAGTGATTTCTACAAATGCTGCATTCGCAATGCAATGTCACAGTTTCTGGTGAACAATCATTTTCCAGCACAAAAGACCCCCAAGTGCTTATAGATGAAGTGCAAAGTTGGGTTTCTCTCAAGGTATGGAAAAAGGCTTCATAGATATAATGGAGATGGTTAAGAACTTGGGATATAATGCTGTGCTAGCATTCTGGATATTGTACCACTGATTTACCTTTAAGAGAGTCTGTCACATTCACTAAACATCAGACAATAGCTCAGATACAAGTCCAAGAAATTGCTACGCTTCCCTCAGCTCAGCAAAAAGGCAATTTGGTGATAGATGTGCACACAGCACGTAGCCCTTCCACTGAAGGGAAATCAAACATTGCTCCAACCATGCTGACAGACGTGCACTAAGCTAAGCAGCACTGGCATACTCTGCTCTTTTTCTGGCTAGGAGTCACTGGAAGCAGCACTCCAGCAAGCACTCGGAAATTTGCGTTTCAGAACCAGCACTGTCAAGAGCCCGATTTACAGAGATGATGAACAGCAGCATTTGATCTGGATGCAATAGGTGCTGTCCAAAAATCAATAAAGCCTTCAGTTTATCAGTCACATAAAGACCAGGCTGCTTCAAAAATAATGGAAATCTTGTAAAGATTTATAGCTGACTTCTAATGAAATCAAGCTGTGGGTCCTTTGGGCAGCAAGCCATCCTTTCAAGCCCAACTCATCTTCTAAATTTCGATGAGTCATGCTATTGCAGACAAGTGCAAGCTAGGCCAAGCTAGTGGCTATGGAAGCCACATGAATGGCAGCCGCTAAGCTTTAACTTCCCAGCTTCACTTTTTCTTATCTTTGACAAACAATGATGGAAAAAGTGTTCCTTTTATTTTTGTTTGGATGCAATTTCCATAGGTATGCTACTTCCTCTGCAAGTTGTTGTACTTCAGCAACAAACATGCCTCCTCTCTCTTCCTTTTTCCACACTTACTAACATACAGTTCCCACATATGCCCTTAACATGTGTTAGAATGTACACGTGGTTGGAGACTTAGTGAGATTGGGACAGCTTTCTCCATGAAGATCAGATGGGCAGACTGGTGCTCCCAATGCCAGAGGCTTTAGTTTGATGTCTTCTTGCTACTAATATTTCAACTTCCTGCAACTCATAAGCTTCATTCAGAACTGCTTTCCCTTGAAAAAAAAGGGACTGCAGAGTACTGAGAACCATGAAACATTGGTTTGTGATGGATTCTCTTCTATGTATTGCTGAGGGAAATGAAGGAGGGAAGAGCAAGATACCCTAGAAAAGAGAACCTCATACATAAAATCACACCTTCCAGGCTGGTACCTGTGGAAGGACAGCTTGTCAAAACTGTTTTATTGACAGAGTTGGGGTTGTCAAGGGTGAGGATGTAGAGACAATTTAGAGATTTCATTAGCTAGAAGATTCACTTGGCAAAAAGTGACCGCGGCAGAAGCTGACACAGTCAATCAAGAGAGTGAAAGAGAACTTGGCTGTGGACTACCAGAGCAATAATTCTATAAATTAACACTGAATTTGGTCTACCACGGGGTGACACAAGAAAATCAAATATAGAGAAAGCAGCACGCGTTCAAGTCTGTGTTGTTTTACATCCGCAGGTCAAACTGACATTTCAATTAAGTGAAAGAAATAAATGAGAAAGCCTTTCTGTTTTAATAAACTGCTTTCAAGTGTATAGCAGACAAAAATCTTTAGCCTGCTTAGAGATACAAGGCTAAGCCCTGTATAGAACTGCTGGAATCACTTCGGGCATTGGCTGCTGATAGGAGGTACCAGTGCTTGAGGCAGGAATCAATACGGAATGGATACAGTAACACTGGGAAACCAGCAAAGCCTTAGTGAAAGACTATGAAGACATTCCAGCTTATTTAAGGAGGACTGATAATCCTGAGCCCAAAAATGTACTGCAAAAGCAGATAAACATGAGATCTGAAAAGGTGTTAACATGCAGAGACTGTTCAAACACTCAGTAGGAAAGTAATGTGCGAAAGTTAGTTCATGCAATGTGCAATCAATAAAGCATACATTTACACAAGACATATGTACTTTTTCTGTAAAAAATAAAGCAAGAAGCCTCTGTTTCTGTACAGAAATATCATAGGGAGAATGTTGTACAAAAGGAAAGTAAAAAATACAAGCACATAAATAGGGTGCAGATCACTCTGAAGTACAGCAGAAGCTATTTTTTCAGAAGCTCTAAATGCCTCAAAAGGAGAATCCACTAAGGATTTTGAGTTTTCTACTCACTTGCAAGGCAAAATTAGTTCTAGTAAATGGAACCAATTGGAGCATAAAAACCAACAGTTGTAGTTTCTCATCCTAGAGTAAGAGGAAATTTGAATTATACACTGTCATGCAGATAATGAGCAGAAGCTTAATGACATCCCATGATATTCCTTCTCCTTACTTGAAGGGGAGTACAGACTTAAAAGCAAAGCACCAGAATAAATACAGTGAAATTTAAGCCGATTTCCAAATGAAATTCATGCTTCACATGAAATTTATATTGGTTTTAATGAAGGTTAAGTTAGGTATCAAAACAAAGTTTCAAGATCATCATTGTATAAAGTCTTTTTCCTAAAGCAAAAAATACAAGAAATATAGGAGTCTCAAAGCTATTTAATCTCACCTGCATTCAGAAGCTCTGGATAACTGATCCAGTCCAGGTCAAACTCAGTAGCTTGAAACATACTGATTTTTCTTAGGGCAAAAGCATTGACTCCTCCCTCATTCACTTTGCAGACCTGGGTGCAGACAAGTTGCTCTTTGAAAGTGAGCTAAGAAAAAAAGGACAGATATCAGACTTTAAGAAATTACCTGCTTTTTCTTTCTGTTCCAGCAGTACAGAGCCTTTCCTTCCCCCCTCCCCCCTTACAAAAGTTACCTTTAGAAGCTTCCTTTCAAAGATGAAGCAGTCCCTTTTTGGGATCAGAGCTGCATAATAAGGGGTACAGCTCTGCAGAACAAGTGCTCCAGTGCTCCCTGGGGCTCTGGAGCTTACAGAACACTTGCTCTCCACCTATTGACGCAGCCTCCCAAGAGGAAATTTCTTGAGCCTCGTTCCTCAGGAGCAGTCAGGGGTAAATGCCATATTCATCATGACGCGGAAGTTCTTGGCTGCAGCCCTCCAGCTGTGCTGCCTGCATGCTATTGGAGATCTGTTTTGTCACTGTGCCTCCTGTAGCTCAGGCAGAAAAAGGGATGGGCTGAAGTAATCGCCTGCACATCTGAAGTCACATGGCCTCTCTCCAGAGGACAGGCCTTTCCGCTGGGATGAAGCCATGATTTGCATTTTAGCAGACGTACCTAGCACACCAGGGATAAACACACATACAGACTGCCCAGATATTTGGTCCCTGATGCGACTGGCATGCTAGTGAAAGGGGTCAGACAAGCTAAGAAGCTCACCAGTGTGGCAGACCTGTCTGGTCAGGAAGCCACACTGTCATGTGCTCTGAAATCAACCCCTGATCCCTGGCTGCAGAGCCTGCACATCCGAGCCCCTCCTCCCTTGCCTTGCTGTCTGTCAGTCACCTCACAGGTACCAGGAAGGGCAGAGCCATCAAACCTAAGTGTAACAGCAACAGGACAACAAGAAGGTATTACAAAGAAAGAAGAAAACAGAACACTCACCCATCTCTGAGGATTTACATACACAGGAAAAACTCCACAAAGGAGGGATCTCCAACAAGAGACCCATTCTCAGCGGCAGTCAGCCCTTAAATGTGGTCTAGGAGTGGTGAAGCCTGGCTTCACGCCTTCCAGTTGCACAAGTGAATTGCCTTCACCTGTGCTCCCAGGGCTGACCAGGTCTTTTCTCCAGGTGCTCATTCAGTAGTTCAGGCTACAACTCAACAGTTGCCATACAGCAAGGCCATTTCTTACCTCTTAGTGCTGACATAACAGCCCCAGAAAAATCTGCCACTTCCTGTGTGGGGCAGCACACGGACAGCATGAGGACACCGCAATTTTGAGCACATCCACTACCAAACAACTCATAAATATTAGGTACCAGAATAAGTTTGGTACTGTAATATTACCAGCATACATCCATCACCCCATAAACCACTCAGCCCCGCCCTCTTCTGAGAGCCAGAGAGGAGCTGCTCACTCAGCCTCTCTGTGCAGTGACAGAGCAGAGCACAGCTGCCAATTTGCAGGGTCACTGCGGAGGCTGTAGTGTTAAGGGTAGTGTTAGGATGCACGTGGTGAGAGAAAGCACCACGTGGATGGGGATCACAGTACCCCTTCCTCTGCAGCTTCTCCTCATGATGGCATTCCCTTAGGCCAGGTCCTGTTTCCCCCAGGAAATAGCTGGGACTGAACAGAGACCATCAGATCAAGATCCTGACACCCTTGCTCCAAAGGTTTCGTAATACTACAGCACAGCATTTTCAAGAATTTTTTGCCATCAGTTTGGTGACAGTTCTCAAGACATCAGCTGCCACTGTGAAAGCACTTGGACACAGCAATCAAATCATCTTTTGGGACAGAGGAGTTCTCTCACTGTAATGGAATGGTGTCAAACCAAAAAGTGCCAAATCAGCAAACAGAAGGCACCATGTGAACGTGAAAAACGTGAATAATAATAATGATCACTTTTTTGTGATTGACTGAGCTAGTTCTTTGAGTTTCTGGAGTCCTGGACACAAAAGCTTCCACTTTCAAAGCTACACCTTTGCTGTGGAATGAGACAGCAAATAAAATACACACCAGGCGCCCTAATTCTGCATGGCCCAGGAGAGTTTTCATGTTTGCTTTTCTGGCAGGATGCACTTTCCCTCATCCGAGTGACAGTAGCTAATCATTTATGTATGATCACACTGTTCTGCCAAAAAGCATGCAAGTAAAAATACATCATAACCTCTTTCCACTGCACTCTGGGGATACGCGTAGTTTATAAAATATTAACTGCATCTGATAAATTCATCCATGTTGGCTTTTAGCAAGAGTTGTGCATAATGAGAGGCTTGTTCCAAGAGCCAACAAATCCATCAGAAATCTTTCATCCAAGATCAGTGGGAAAGGAATCAAACCCTTAGCTGTTAGCTTCTGCAGGACAAAGCCTCCCCAGCACATCTCTGTTATTCATGGGAGCTGCTCATCCCTTCTCTGAAGTGATCCAACAACCTGGTAGTCAGAGGTGTCGGAATGATCCATCTCTCCTGTTACATATGGGGATCATAGTAACACGTATCTTTCCAAATAGCCTTTCCCATTCAAGCCCAAGGACATGAGCTGGACCTAAAGAAGCCATCCTCTTTTCCACGTGAGGCAAACTAGTCCCACCACCAAGCCATACACACTCTGAGCTTTTTCACCCAGCAGCTACACATCACACACTTGAGCATTTTAGCAAGCATCAACAGCTGCAACAGACAGCAGGCAACAAAATTCTGATAATATGCTTTTGAGCAGTTAAAAGTTATGCTGCTAGTGCAAAAATCAGGAGACCCCTTTACAGGCAGCCCTTGAAGTAACAGCATGTGTTACGTTCACCAAACGCTTTGGAAACCCCAACCTTCTGAGCCAGGCTGCATGCAGGCATTCCACATCCATAATTCAAAATGTGCTTCAGGCTTATGTCTCAGAAGCACCCACTACAAAGTGATGCAACCAACGCTTTTCAAAAGGGCTGAAGACGATCACAGCCGGAGCGAATGTGCTCCTTCTGCACCATGATTCCCTTCCTTTTACCCTATCAAGCTCAGGATTATGTGACCCAGCAATGTATTTTAAAGTACTGGCAGGAGACAAGACCCCAGCTGAGCGATACGGAGGTCTGGTCAATAACAGAAGGAACAAAAAGAGCAGAAGAGACAAGGGAGAAATAGATATACAGAATCACATTATCTGGCTTTTTCCTATCACATTCAGTGTGATGACTGAAGCCTGTCCTGACAAGCCAGCCCAAGCTTAGTCTGGGTGAACGGAAAAGACATATCCCTCAGTGGACACCTCTGGGATGCAAAGAAAATGGACAAAATACATCACAATTAGCAAAAGGAAAAACAAAACCACAAACATGAACCGAGAAAGGGCAAGAAACTAGGCAGGAACACTATGGAAGCACCAGGGCACACTGTAAAAATTAGAATAATGCACAAAATTGTAAGAAAAAAAAAAAACCAACAACAAAAATCCACAAAAAGTTGAACAGAAAATTTCAGCAGAACGTTCTGGAAAGCAGTGGCATGATTTGCACAGTCTCAGCCTACACTTGGAGCCTATGGAGATGACGGCCATCTACAGCTCTCAGATTTCACCACCTCTTTGCGAACCAACGCAAGGAAAAAGACACGGGCAAGAGGATTGCCCAAGAAAAGCAGCGTCTGCGTCCTACTAGATTGGTGAAACATGAGCTGCCCCAACCCAGGTAAAACCCACACTTCTGACAGGAAATTCCTTGCCGCGCTCGGCACGCACCCTTTCCCGCCCGCGCGTCCTCCCTCACAGAGCGCCCCGGCAGAGAACCGCCCCCTCTGCGCGCTCCGCCAATGGTCTGTTCCCTCCGTGTGGGCGGGGCCAAAGGGAGGGGAGGGCGGGAGAAGACGAGAGAGATTTTTCATCGATAGGTAGAGCGCCGCACCACCCGATTTCCGTAGCGGTTCCATAGTGTAGTGGTTATCACGTCTGCTTTACACGCAGAAGGTCCTGGGTTCGAGCCCCAGTGGAACCAGCGGCTATACTTTTCCTTTTTTCTCCTTAGCTACCTTTCTAGCGATAAGTCTAGTTTCCTCTTTTCCTCCCCAAATGGACAGCCTTATAAGCTCATTAAAAAAGTGCAGGTTCTCCATGAAGTGAAGGAAGGACGATGAGCGGAGCAGGGAGCAGAAAGGCCCAGGAGTCAGCTCAGCCCTGCCAGCTGGAGTCACTGTCACTTGTATGTTCTCACCTCAGTGCACAAGTGGCACAACTTGCTGAGAGACAGCCCTGAGTGTGCCAGAGGCCCTGTGCAATAGCACCTTTTTTAACAGTCTGAATATAATTTAGGCAGTGCTACTGCAGGACTTGATTTTTTACCCTAAAAAGCACATCAGACCCATAGAGTAAGTCCTTTAAGATCATCAAGGACACCCATCACCTAAAGCTATCAAGTGTGCCACTAACCATGTCACTTAGTGCCTTGTCCTTGCGCCTCCTGAACAACCTCCAGGAGTGAGGACGCCACCATTTCCACTCTTTCTGTGAAGAAATTCTTCCTTATATCCAACCTAAGCCTCCTCTGGCACAACTTGAGGCCATTTCCTTGTGTCCTATCACTTGTCATCTGAGAAAAGAGAGCAAATCCCACCTTGATGCAACTTCCTTTCAGGAGCTGTAGAGAGTGATAAGGTCTCCTCTGAGCCTCCTCTTCTTCAGACTGGTTCCCTCAACTGCTCCCCATAACTTGCTTGCCTCAGAGCAATGTCACTGTTGCATACAGCACATCATCCAATTCTGTAAGCCTTTAGAAAGTGGTGAATGTTGGGCACAGATGTTGTGACAGTGCCTGTCTGTGCATGCAAACCCCAGCGGGGCTTCATGAAGTCCCTGCAGGAGGAAGAGGCCCACAAGGGTTGAGTAGGCTCAGCTGGACCTGAGACCTCCACGCTGAGCCACTTCTAGTGTAAAATGCCTGTCATTGCAGGGTTGCTTTCAGGTTACAGGTCCAAAGCTGTCCACTACATCTAGAATTCTCCAATGTAGTGCATGCAAGCCTTCAGGGAAGGTACTTCCCATCATCCTGCTATGATGATCCCATGGTGCCCACCCTGCTGATGACAGCCACAAGTCCCTGAGGTGTGGCAGGGCACTGGGCCTGCTCCTGGTGGCCAGCACCAGATAACTAGTCATGTTGTGGTTTTTTTGCACTAAGAAGTAAGGTGCTTTTTGTCAGAAAAGGACATAAGCCCACACTCAGACTCCTTGAAATAATATTTTATTTTGAGAGCCAGATCTTCAGCATGGGCAGACCATCGTCACTCCATCCACTTCAAGGGGATCCATCTCCTGAAGGTTTGACTCACACTTTGAAAGCACTGCCAGTTTTCTTCTCTCAGCATGTCAGTATCCTACATCTGAGAGATGCCTACGATTCACAGGTACATGTATAAATGTGCATTTTGTACGTTCCCTCGCAGTGCTAAGACCAACGTGCACCAGTCACACATTAGCGCTGAGAAATTGCGTGGTGCATGTGCTTGGATCACAGACATAAAAATTCGTGTGTGTTGCTCTCATTTACCCGTCTGGCACTCAGACTTTGGAAAAAACACAAAATCACCATGTGGAGCTGTGCTTCCCTCGCACATGGGCACCTTCTTTTCCCATCTGCCCTTCAAGGAAGTGTATCCTCATCACTGCTGGGGCAGTCCGGTCCAATTCCAGGAGGTCTCTGCATGCTTGATGCCTTTTGAGAACTCCTGAGGACACTGCTCTGCCGTGACCAGAAGCAGATTCATCCCCCGTGAGCTATGACAGAAAGAAAATTATGAGCAGAAATTGCAAGCCTGCAGAAGTAGTTGGCATGTTGCTCCTCAAATGGTACAGACCTATGGTTATATTTGTTCACCAAGCAAAGCAGAGCAAAGAATAAACTAGAGCACTGGCCTCCAGCCATCCATGCTGCTTAATTCTTACTAAATTCCTGGTGACACTGTGGTGTAGGCCAGCTCCACCCAGCTGGGAAGCATGCATGCTAGGAAACATTCCCAGTTGTTGTCTGCACAACATCCACAGTGCTTCATTCTTCCTGCTGCTGTCCCTGAGCTTTGTGTCCTTACATCCTTACGTACCCCTGCAAGTGCAAGCCATGCCCTCGGCTTTGTGCAGCAAAAGCATTGTAATGCTGCAGTGTGGCCTTTGTGTTATTTCTGACAACGTGAAAGAAGAAACTGTAGCAAAATATCAGAGGGCCATAGAAATGTACAAAAATGTTTTATGGTCAATGAGACATGAGAGGTGAGATGGGTGGACTATAGAGTGCACATGCCCAGGCTATCCCTGCTCTTGGTTTTCATAGCAGCATGGTGTAATCAGATTATCCTGCCCTGCTCTTTTTGTACCAGACGTAGTTTTGTTTTATTACCAAAACCAATGCCAGGCGTTTTTAAAATTATTATTATTATTATTTAATAAATGGCAAATGTAGCTCTTTCTGGTGTTGTAGTGTGTACTGGCTTTAAAATATTTTCTGTTTTCTATACCTGAAAGTATTTATCTGACTACTAGGAAAGAACTACATGATTCATTTAATAATACTGTCTGTAGTGGAGGTGTTGCCATTTAAGATTATTAAAAAGTAGCTTTGTCAACAGCATTAGACACAGAGGGTCTGAAGTGCATGATGTTAATACAGAAACTTCAGTTTTAAAGCTCTCTGACTCATCTTGTGAACAAGTTTGACTTTTTTTTGAATTATTTTTGTTCTGACTGAGCTTGTCTCTTGGTCTGAATCATTTCCAGTGCCTCTGTTTTCACGAGCTCATTGCGTTTTAACAGTTAGCTCAAAAGGAGCATGCTTTGTAAAGGGTACAGCTGCTCAGTCATTCACCCCTGCTCAGAGATGGGCTCCAGTCAACAATATGTAAATAGAGACAGTACCAAAGTACAGGGAGAGAGACAAATTGCATTACCTGCTGATTTCATTTCTTGGTTTTCAGACATACTTTTGCACAAAGGGTGCCCTGGTGTTCTGTAGGGAGGGAATTTTGTAACTGGGAAGCTACTAGCTTTGAGGATATCCCTTTGAGTGCTATTTCTGAACATTATCCCTGAGCTATGGCATTTCTTACATGAAACCAAGACCTACGGCAGGACAGTCTGCCGATTCCCGCTACCCCGAGAGGAGTGCTGCAAATGAGCATAAGACCTCTGAACCAAAAATCAGGAGCTGCCCCATCCTTCAGAAAATGTTCCTGAGGAGGAGCAGCTCCTTCTGATGCCTGGGATGAGCCACTTGCTTACTTGTCCTGCTGTGCCCCATGGCACTGGGAAGGGGGTGCCATACAGTGTGGAGTAGCAGCAGGGAGTGGGATGCTTCAGGGCCAACCTGTTGAATGAGACTTGTTCAGGTGAGATTTTGTTATAAGAGCAGGCAGAGTGGACACAAGGAAGTTGGGGTCAGCCTTGTGTCAGCCCACCAAGATAAATGTGAAGGTGGGAGCAGGTCCATCTCTGTGACCACTGGAGGGGGCCATGCTAATGATGTCTGCTGGAGGACTGTCCTTTCTTCAGATGAATGACCTAAAAAAGGGTGAATTCAAGTCTAGGTGTAGATAACTGCAGGCCTCAGCTCATCTCTGCCATGCACCTGTGGATGCACTGACGCTCTCCAGTGTCTGGGACTCAAATCAGTGAGCCCTCATAGCAGGATGCTTAGGCCATCCATGTCCCATGCCCTGACAAGGCCAGGAGGCATCATAAGGCCATAGAATGGTTTGAATTGGAAGGGTCCTTTAGAGGCTGTATAGTCCAACTCCCCTCTAATGAACAGAAACATCTGCACCTCAGTCAGGGTGCTCAGAGCCCTGTACAGCCTCACCTTGTGTGTCTCCAGGAAATCACAAAACAGAGATGTTGGATCTGACATCCCAGGGGTGGGACATTGATAGTCTTTAAGTTTTAAAAAGTAGGCAAGGTAGATCCCACCAAAATATCAGCATCGTTGTTTGTACAGTTTTCTGAATGGACATAGACCATGGCAGATGAACCTTAATGCACCCACAGCCCACATGAGCTGTGCTGTGGTTTAATCTATTCTCTGCACAGGCAGTCAGAGATTTTCTGAAACAAAGGGAGCTGCTTCTGAAGCACTAGCTGTCAAAAGCTCCCATTAAAAATTCATTGCTAATTGCACATAATTAACAGAGTTTGGAGGAACATGAGCAAGATTCACTGGAGTCACCAGCAATCTGTTGTAGTCTTGAGTCTTTCAGTCATTTTTAAAACAAATTTATAACTGTCTTTGATGTTGGATTGACAGCACCATGTAATAATAGGATATGATAGGTAGAACCATTAGCAAATGGAGGTTAATTTTTCTTCGTTTCATATTTTTACATCCCTGCAAGTAAACAACAAAACCGTGCTATTTTTGTTTGATCTAGTAATTGCAGTTTTCAGGCCCTTGCAATTAGGTGACTGAAAGAGCAGTAAGGCCAGGGAAGATTCCTACACGCAGCAATTATTAGGACAGGAATTGATGGTGGAGAGGTAAATAATTGGGGTGGAAGATAATTAATGCATATTACATACAATAGAAAATATGTACTGCATAAAATGGTCTATGATTTATAAGCATTGGGCACATCCTCTGCCTTTGTATGATGGTTAAATGTGGCTTCTAGTTAGGCATATCCTTGTTCATAGAATGATAGAATCATTAAGATTGGAAAAGACCTCTACAATTATCTAGTCCAACTGTCCACCTACCACCAATACTGCCCACTAACCCATGTCCCTAAGTACCTGTGTGTGGACTATGTCTAAATGCAGTCATAGTGCCAGTATCACAGTGCTTTCTACCTTTTAGCTATGGCACATGGAGCTTGACAGTAGTAATTGTGCAGTTGGCTTGATAAAATCCCAAGAATGGTGGAGCGTAATGTGCTTAGGTGAAGCTTAAGTTAATCTCATGCCTTCCCAGAAAGCTGAGCAGCAGGCTAAGGAGCTATTCCTGAAAGAGGAAGGAAAAGATGCGGTTCAAGATGGGGAGCGTCCTGCTGTCTCTTCTTTTCTGGTACAAAGGTATGCACTTCGCCTCTTGAAATGTGTTTTCAGATGTTCCCCTTTGTACTCCCTGTCTCATCCACACTCCCTTGTGCTGCCAGGGGCTGTGGGGTACAGAGAGAGCTCTTTATGGAAGCAAAATAATCAGGGAAAGGAAAAATTGGGAAGGAGATGTGTAATTTACGTACATGAGTGAGCGGCGTTCTTACAGCTCTATGAATATTCAGTAGTACAACTGTTTCGCAAAGTAATTGCAGTGGAAAAAGATTGGCATGTAATTTGTCAAAATATGAATTTACACAGAAAATTGTAGTGCAGCTGAGCCAGTGAGTAAATAATAATGCTGATTTGAAAAATGAGGTACAGTAGAATATGAAAGACCAGTCCTTCATTAATCAAAGCTCTTGGTTAATCAAAAACTACTCATTTTCTTTAGCAGCATTACATTGCTGGTAGAGATCTGCTTTTCTCATAGGATCCTTCAGATATTTTGTCTTTGGAAAGAATTTCAAAGGCTCTCAAAGAATAAAAATCAATAATAAGTTTTAAAAAAAGGAAAAAAGTTTATCAATTCCGTTTTAATTAACCAAACTGTGGCACAAGGAGACACAGCTATCAGGTTGTGTCTGAACTTCTGGCTTCTTCGCAGCTGACAGGAAAGCTCTGAATGTCTCAAGGCTGGGGTTGCTCTCTCTGGGTGCTGTGCAGTATCTATCAACATCAGTGTGTGGTCGCAATACAGTCCATTTGGGACAAAAGTGTCAAGCAGCCCAGCGTTCCTCCCACAGATGTTGAATTCTCCATTTTTCCTTTTTTCTAGACTGCTATATCTATTGACTAGGACTTAAAAGTCCTTCTCTGTCTGTCAATTACTTTACTACCTCACGCATGTCCAACTCTCAGCCCGCAACTCCATTTTCAGTTGACATAAATACATGACCTGCATATTTTCAAATGGAGTGTGCAGAGTTGCAATCAGACATTCAACTCAAAAATCTGTCTGTGTCTTTTTACTTTTATAAAACCTTTCTTAACAGAGAAAAACACTCCTCGCTTCACAGTCACGCCTTACTCATGTCATCGCTTTTTGGCACTACCTACATTTGTGAACAACTGTTTTCAAGGATGAAGCACAGGAGGAGTAACATTTCATCAAAAGTCTCTGAGGAGCCCCTTGAGAGCTCACTGAGAATGGCAGCCACTGCCATCGAACCACACTGATTTGTTGGTGTCACAGAAATGGTCACATATCTCACTAGTTTTGTGGTGGCGTTGTGCTCTTTCTTTTTGTTTTGATTAAATATATATATATAATATTACAATATTATATATATATTATATAATCTATAGATAGATAGATTAAAATAAGTTTTGTTACTTGTATCCATTAACTATATTTTATGAGGGCTGCTCCAAAAGTAATTCCTTCCATTTTATGATGTGAGCCCATGACATCTGAGGCAGATGTCAGTGGGACGGCAGTAGAGGTTGAACCTTCCCACCAATACCCTGTTACATGTTGTTGCTGTGTGACAGATGGCAGCAGCGGGACAGTCTGTCACAACGGTATCTGACATAGGAGCGTGGATGAAGCAAAGGGGTGTAACTGAATTTCTCTGTGTGGAAACAAATGGCACCCACTGACATTTATTGATACTTGCAGAGTGTTTGTGGAGAACAACCAGTGGATGTGAGTGCAGTGAAGGGTGTGTGGTGTGTTTCAGCAGCGGAGACAGCCATATTAGGTCACCTCTATTGGTGCAGATTGTTATGAGTGCAGCATGCATGCTCTCGTCCACCACTGGGAAAAATGCAGAGCTAACAGTGATGACTGCGTTGAAAAAGAGTATTGCATAGCTGAGATTTTGCTCTATCAGTGTTACTGTGCTCTTTGTATCATTGTGGTTTCCATGGAAATAAATATGAGGCATTACTTTAGGAGTGAGCTTTGTGCAAGAGACCCAAGACAATCCCTCTTCACTCCATGCAGTACAAGCAAGCCAAAAGGTCGGGCGCCCATGGCCTCAAGTGGCCATGCCTCCATTTCATCCTGGCATGCACAATTGTACCCTGCTCTGTCTAACTCATAGCTCCTCCTTTTGGTCTGCCAGCAAATATCTATGCACTGCCTTTGTACTTGATCTCTCCGCTGTCTTTCGTTTGGTGCCTGAGCTTCTTGGAAGGCTGTTTATATCCAGACTGCACGTTTTTCCCAATGGGTGGCATAACTGCAATTAGCCCTTGGAACAAGCTTGTACCTTGCCCTGAAGCCCAGGCACAGCCCACTGTTAATAGACACCCACGCATCAGGATATTTTCAGAGAGCCTGCAGTGAAAAAAATCACTCGCAGGATCACTTTCCAGGCATCGCTATTTTTGTATTTATTTATTTTTTTTCTTCATTTACTGCTTTTTTTTAAACCTACTTGTGTTTATCATGGCCCACGCAGCCTCTTCCACCTGCTCAGTGGGCAGCAGCCCTTTTCTCAGGTCCCTTCAGGCCCCCTCCTCTTCCACAGTGGGGAAGTGCTGGTGGGTCAGCTTTGGGCCAGTTGTTCCTATGACAGCGTAAGCTCCTTAGTGATTCCCACAGGGCCGCAGCTTAAGGGAGCACCCTGCACTCTGCTTTGCCAGGCTTCTGCTTGCCAGGAACCCCACAAAGCACCAGCAGCAGCAGCATGTGGGGCAGCAGGATTCTGCACCAGCACCCAGATGTGGGGGCTGTCACGAACACCCTTGCAACACATCGATGTGATGCACCAGAGCCACAACGCTCCATCCCCGCTTGGCATGTATTGGGGAAGAAGCATGTCTCAACAGTTGGAGGGAAGGAGGGGATTTTTTTTCCCTCTCCATTTTTTGCAGCTTTGAAAAAAAAACAAACAAAAAAAACAACTACCCAACAACTGAAGGCCCAACCCCGCCTTCACATCACAGTAAATAACATCTTTAGTGCCACCCTTTGGCACAAACAGTACAACTAACAAAATCACTAAAATTACTGTGCAGGCAGTGTACCACAGAGTTCCGAGTGGGAAGGAACAAATGTGTCAGTAAGATCAGAAAAGGACAAAAATTCTCAAGGGAACACTCTAAGAAAAAAACGATAATTGATGTTCTCGAGAGAAGAGGGAAAGGTTGATTCTTTTTTCTTTTTCTTTTTTCCAAGTATTTTCGAAACACAAAAGATTTGTAGAAGCTCACTGTGGAGATAGCAGGCATAAAAGAGAAATGAATTTGAATTAAATAGGTAAAATTGTCATTCTTTCAATATGGCTTTTGTAAATGGCTGGTAAATACTGGTATATAGTAAGGGGAATACAAAAGAGATGAACAAAAAGGGAAGCCAGATTAAAAATCAATGACATAAAGATGAAATACGAGACAAAAGTGCCCCTGCCGTGGACTCATCATGCCCCTTTCCAGGCTTCATTTGTCCCCTCAGAAGGTTTCCTACTCTGAGGAAATCAAGCTGCAAATCTTGGTCCCCTGTGTTGCTTACGAACCTCCTTGCCTAACTGCTGCTCTGTACTGAGGTGATCAAGGCAAAGAGGGAGCTGAAATGCAGAGCCTTTACAAAAACATGATAAAGCCCTTTCCTCTTTCATTCATGATTTATTTTTTTCTTCTCTGGGGCCACACTCACATCTCTTCCTGTTTTAAAATGTTTTCCTTCCCCTTGTGCAATGCCATGCTTGTCGCACTGGAGCAGCCATGCTGGGGACATGCAGACGTTGCTCTGCAGTAGGACAAGAAGAGGGAAAACTGCTCCTCTTTGTGAGCCCTGTTAAATGCAGAGGCAGCTTGCACAAACAAGAGGTGATGTTATTTTCCAGCTGAAGATCTAGGCCACCCAAATTGCAAAGTCGATGATCAGTCATTGACATTTTCCATGACCAGGAAACTTACCAGCTTACTCCAGTGAGTCAAGCGACTGATGTTTTTACTCAATGCTTTAATTCTCCATTTTGCCTTACGGCGTTCCTTCTCATGCTCACACACCCACAGTTAATTCTAGCCACTCTAAACAGGATGGCACTCCTGCGTCCTCCCCATCCCACTGTCTGTACCCTAATCCAGCACTGAGAGGCAGCGTTTGTGCCCAGCCATGTGTTGGAGGCCTCTCACAGCCTGGTGGGATGGGGTGGGACAAGGAAGGGCCAAGACATAACTCCCTGTCTCTCACAAATAATGTTTTATTTCCATGAACTGATGCCTTGCTCAATGTCCTGGGGCATCGCAGGGGCTGAAAATAGGGCTCTTTCTGTTTTAATGGTTGTTTTTCTTTTTTTTCAGTCCTGTACTTTAAAAACAGCCTGAGGCAGTGGTGCAGACTCATGACTCTTCCATGAACTGCAGCAATTCGTTCTGTCTGACCTACAATTACCAATTATCTTTGTAACCTTCCTTGAAGGCAAACATGCTCACTATAAAAGCATGCTGGCCATCACATTTTGAAAGTATTGGCAGCTAGCTTTCCTCTTCATTTCCTTTGTAGGACAGGGCCCATCACAGCTGTAAACACACCAATATATCAATTACTGCTTTTTCCAGCCAACTGCAGGCAAGGGCATCGCTTTTTCTCCTTTCCTTTCTCAACATCAGGGGATGTCAGGGGGGTGCTGTGGGATGCTTGGTTCATCCATAGCCACCCTTGCCCAAAGCCCAGCACCACAGTGGCCAAGCTACCTGCAGGATGCGGCCCTTTGCAGTCGACCCATTTTGGCTCAGACATTTGGCTGGGTTGGTTGAATAGGTCCCACCATTCACCCACCTGAAAATGACTCGTTTTCTTGTTTCACTCACAGCTGCTGGGTTTCCAGCTGTAACCATCAATGAGGGGCCATAGTTTGGTCTCAGTTCTCAAATCAGGGACTCAGGAGGTCTGCCTAAGGGCTTTCTGCCTACCAGAAGCAACGGCCCTATCTTGACCAGTGCCATTATATAGAGCATCAAGCAGGCAGAAAATGTGCTGCATTGTTGTTACAGATACACTTTTGATACACAACAAAGTCCCAGCTGCTGCCACATCAGTCTGATGACGAGAAGCATTAACTGCTATGCCTTTTCATCACAGACTGATGTTAAAATTTTAGCCAGGGAAGATGCTTCGGGTTATCACGGTACATCCTGGAAGCCAGAAATGCTTGCCTGGGAAACTGAAGTGAGAGAGACCCTATCTCTGTGTTAACAAAATGTTTTCAAGTATTTCTTTATCATTTTGATCCTTGCTGTGGTCTTTCTTTCAGATTCTTGATACATTCAGGCTCACTGTCAAAGCTTAGGAGAAGCTGCACTTCAGTAATAAACAGAGCTTTGTGTACAGTTTATATTTCAGCTGATTATAATTGCACAGCATTTGCGAATCTTTTGAGATAAAACTTGCTGTGTAAATGCAAGATGTAAATTACCAGCATTAGTTGGACCTTCCTAGGCTCAGCAAAGTAAGTGCATGAATGAATAAATCATAACTAGATTTCAGTGAATAATTCAGAGCCTAATTCATTTGATATGAAAAAAGAAATCCTCTTTTCCTATTCACAATATTGCTGTTTGGAGACTGCTGCTTTCTCGTGGTTTCTGTGTGCAAGATTTTACTTGCTCTGTAACTCAGCCCTTAGCGGCCACAGTTCACTGTATCTGTTGGAAACGTGAGGGCTGATGTTTGACTAGTATTGATGATTTATGAGCAGTCATGGGAACTTTTAAACTTATTTTCATAGTTGTCTGGGCAGTATTCTCCCAGTCTAAGTGCTATTAGAACAGCCTGCTTTGGGCTTTGCGGGGAGGTAGGAGAGCTCTTTCAGTAAGGATAGAGCTGTAAAATACCACTGCTCAGGGACAGGCAGAAGATAAACCAGGTCAGGTGGTACAAAAATAGCAGTGCTTCCTCTACAGCCACTGTATTTTCTCTAAAAAACAAAACCAAAAAAGGAAGGAAAGGGTGTTTTGCATGAAAGATTGATTGAGAAGACCTATTTACATTTTGTTATCCTCCATGTCGCTCAGAGCAATCTTCTCATGAGAGCTACCTCAAGGGGTGCTGTATCTCCTCTGAAGCCACCAGTGATCTGCGATGGCTGTAGGCTGCAATCTCACCCATCATCAGCTCTTAAGTTTTACAGGCAACACGGGAAAGGAAAGCTGTAGGGCAGGAAGATGGTGAAAATGAACAGGGGCTGGAAAGCAGAGACTGAAGCTGATACACGTTTCTCCTCAGGATGTTTCAGGCATCTCTGACTGGAAAGAGGAGACATCAAAGCCACCACAAAGAAAGCCCAGTGGGGGAGTAGTAATGATACGGGCATATCAGTATCCTGCTCATGCCCACAGCTGATGCCCACGTCCTCTTGCTTTCCCCTGGCAATCAGACTGGGGAGATGCAAGCTTTCTCCCTTTTTTGGTATCAGGCTCAGGAGTGAAAACCCATTGCATTTCCTGACATGATCGTGTCTGAACTCTCTCTCTTCTTTCCTCCATGCCTGCTGCCTGCAGCTGTGCTGGCCCTGTCCCCTGGTGAGGTGAGTCCTTGCAGCTGAGTCAGCTCCTGCAGGTGTTAGGAGAAACAGAAGGTTCTTAATGCCTCCAGAAGTGGGTGGAGGACGGTGGGATGGGTGTAGGACTATTTCTGCTATGAGTCTGACACTGGTTTCAGAGCACTGGTCCCTTAGCGGAAGCAATTTTGAAATCTTGTGTTTTGAAATCCCCCCTGTGCTTCCTTCATGCACCAAAAGAGTGAACCTTCATGTGTACCCATGGAAGCCACCCAGCTGTCACAGGCAGAGCATTTAGGAGCATCCGTTTGTACTGGGGAATCTCAGCAGTAGGCTGTAGGATAGCAAATCTTGTGCAAATCCCCAGAAATACACTGCATGGTGCAGCCTTCACCCCTGTGTGCAGGAGGATCAGGCTGGATCCAGCACGGCTGAGCCAGGGGGTAGCTCCTGATGCTCACTTGGGTGGCATGGCCTCTGGGCTGTGGACTCTAACATGGTCCAAGAGCAGCCAAGTAGGCCACAAAATTTCATTTTGCACCTTTAAAAAAACCTGGCATCAGGCCACCAGACCACATTCATGTTTAGGATTCTGGACTCACGTTTTGCTTTGTGTCACTATCATCCATTACCAAGTTGATTTATTTTTTTGGTTAATTTTCCCTTTAGGATGAGAGACTGGAGCTGTGGCACAGCAAGGCTTGCAAATGCAATTGCCAAGGAGGTCCTAATTCGGTGTGGTCCAGCAGAACTAACAGCTTGGAGTGCATGCCAGGTAACGGGTTGCTCTTTCAGCAGTGCCTGTGTCATGCTCCTCAGCATCTCCCCTCATTGCTGCAGTGAGGGTGTTACAGTGGTGCCTGCCCCAAACAGTGGGGCTGGTAGAGCTGTGCCCATGGGAGGTACAGGGAGACCCTGAGCCAGCAGAAAGACTGCAGCAGCCCTGGCCTGGTGAGGACACCCAGGGCAGATGACACTGTCTGTAGGTCTCTGTGTGCGACGTGGCCCTGCGTACCAGAAGGTGACCTGCTAATTTCATTATGCTTGTGTGATCTATGGATTAGTGATACTAAAAGTAAAACCACGCTGCCTTTGAGATAAGCCTGCTGAGTAGTAAACATGCCAGGCCACCTCAGTTGCTCTCCAAAAGTGGTTTCTTACACAAAGGGAGACACTTAGGCAGGTCAGGGTCCCCAGCATGAGGACTTGGAATGGGTCCAGAGGAGTACCTCTACTATGAAGAGGGTCTGAAGGAGTTGGGCTTGTTTCACCTGGTGAAGGGAAGGCTCCAGGGAGACCTCGTTGCCTTTCTGCACTTAAAGGGACCCATGGGAGAGCCAAGGAGGGATTCTTCATCAGAGTGGAACAAGGACAAGGGGTGATGGCTTTAAACTGAAAGAGGGGACATTTGGGTTAGGTTTGATGTGAAGAAGAGGCTATCCCACCTATAGGCAAAGATGTACACCACTTCACTCACTTGTTTATTGCCCATGAAACAAAGCTTGCTAAGATGTAAAACATGGCAGAGTTTCTCTTTGGAGGCACACACGTGCAATATTCCTGCTTCATAGGCTGCAAAACCAAAAAACGCCATTGGCAAGTATAGATGTTTGCCCAAGCAGCTCCCACATGAAACTTGTGAGCATCTTGTTTAGCTGTACCTCAATACCTGTAGGATAATCTGCTTGTGTAAAAGATGGTTGTAAGAAGAAGTGCTTGGTCCAAAGAGCACTCAGCTGCTCTGCATGCTGGCAGCCACTGGGAATTTTGCTGAGCCTCTCAGTGTTGCAGAAGACTGTTGTGGGGTCAGGTTTGGTAGCCTGGAGATTGGAAGGCAAAACTCAGAAGATCTCTATGCCTCCAGGCATTACACCTCTCTGACACATGAGTACCTGCACATTTTTCCATAAGAGATGACTATCTGCAAGCA
The DNA here is from genome assembly GCF_038088225.1 of Cyrtonyx montezumae. Taxonomy (NCBI): domain Eukaryota; kingdom Metazoa; phylum Chordata; class Aves; order Galliformes; family Odontophoridae; genus Cyrtonyx; species Cyrtonyx montezumae. Next base: position 45,570,807 of record NW_027072034.1, on the reverse strand, counting down.
CAGTTATAACCCCCAGAGCAGAACACACAGATCTGATTGGAGCAGACCCAGCAGTTCTGCTGTTTAGGCACAGCTGTAAATCACAATAGTGAATGAGGAGGAGCTGAAGGAGATGAGGCAGGAAAAGTGGTGCCAGACATTTCCTGAGGGTCAGGAAAAGCCAGACAGCCTGGAGATGGGATCCAGGACCATGGATACAGTCTAGATCCATTTGCTTCTTGCAAGGAGAGGGAGACTGGGAGACCACAACATGCAAATAAAACTTTTTCCCCCAAACATCACAAGCAGCAACAACATAGGAATAACTGTATCTATGAGTAAGAAATTAAGATTCCATGTCTCCTGAACAGCAAATAACTGCAGGAGTTGTGGTCAGGGTTTAAGAGCATCCCAGGCTTCCTGGACAGAGAGGGTAGGGCACAAGGAAACCACAGAGGGTGTTGACAAAAGAGTAGGACAAAGGCAACCAGAGGGCAGAGCAGCTTCTGTCACTGATGGTAGCATGTTTTTTTTTTCTCCTTCCCTTGCAGAGTGCCCCTACCACAAACCCCTGGGCTTTGAGTCTGGTGCTGTCACCCCTGACCAGATCAGCTGCTCCAATCCCGAGCAGTACACAGGCTGGTATTCATCATGGACAGCCAACAAGGCCCGTCTCAACGGCCAAGGCTTTGGGTGAGTCTGAAAACGCCCACTCCGTGGCTGCGGGGACGCTGTGGGAGGGCATGGGGTAGACATAGCACTGAGGGGCGTGGATTAGTGGGCATGCTGGTGGTGGGTTGGTGGTTGGACTAGATGATCTTAAAGGTCTTTTCCAACCCCCTGGCAGTATGGGGCAGCAGGGTGGATCAGGTGGTGGCTTAGGGTGCAGCGGGGCTGACGGTGTCCCCCCAGGTGCGCCTGGCTCTCCAAGTACCAGGACAACGGGCAATGGCTGCAGATCGACCTGAAGGAGGTGAAGGTGATCTCAGGGATCCTCACACAAGGGCGCTGTGATGCTGATGAGTGGATGACCAAGTACAGCGTGCAGTACCGCACTGATGAGAACCTCAACTGGGTTTACTACAAGGACCAGACTGGGAACAACCGGGTGAGTGAACTCTGTGCTTTGCCTTACTGTGGTGGTTGCAGGGGCGCCTTTGGACACATAAAAACCTTGGGGGAGGTGGCCTAAAGGGAGTGGGGCCTGCGTGAAAAGCAGGGTGGATGGGGCCTACTGGTTACCCTATTGCGCATGGCAATCCAGTCCCAGGCACCATCATGCTGCCACTGTGACAGTGAGTGCAACACTGACCAGCCCCTGAACTGTGTCTACCTCTGCCTCTCTTGGCAGGTTTTCTATGGCAACTCGGACCGGTCCTCCTCAGTGCAGAACCTGCTGCGGCCGCCCATCGTGGCCCGCTACATCCGCCTCATCCCGCTGGGCTGGCACGTGCGCATTGCCATCCGCATGGAGCTCCTCGAGTGCCTGGGCAAATGTGGCTAAGTGCCCAATGGGGTGAGATGTGCAGGTGTGTGCCTGTATGGCCATCCCATCTCACTGCTGATGCGTGCTGCGGCCACGATCCTGCTGACCCTACAAACAGAAGGGCTTTCTTGAATAAAACACTGCTTTACATGACACATGGTGATATGGCTAAACCCTACTCCCAGAGCTTACTGTTTTTGAGGGGCACACACCAGCAAAGCTGGGGTGGTTTGTTACCATGGCTTCAGTCCCATGAGATACAGTGCTTCTGATCCTGGGTGCTAGACTAGGGATGTAGTCTTGATCCTGAGTGCTAGATATCATCACAGCATGCTGTGGGCATGGGAGTGTGGACTTGTGCTCCAATTTCCATGGCTGCTTCACCCTCCATGGCCTAACCCCCAGTGAATGTTGTGTGCAGGTGTGGATTCAGCTTTCGGCAGAGGGGGCCCAGGGCAGGAGCCATGGGTTTTTTTGGGGTGAACATAAGTTCTACCTTTGCCCTGACAGGAGCTTTTCCCAGGTCTTGAGAATTTTCCTTTCCTGCAACAGAAGAAAAGCAAACCCATCCCAGCAGTGGAAGGTTGGGTTTTCCAGCCATCCCTCGCTTCTCACCTTTGACATATTGCCCAGGTAGATTTTGAAGGTAACCAACATCTCACGAGGAATTTAGGGCATGTGGCACTCTGAAAACTTGTGCTCCACTGTCCTAACTATGAAGTCTGTGAGATCCTGTCTACTGAAATAATTATTATTATGTCACTGTTGCACTCATGCTTTCATCCACAGAAGATTTGTCTATCCATAAATGGGTCGAGGGACACATTTTCTTAATAAGAGTGCTCCTGAATAATTTGTTTGAGTTTTCAAGCTTCATCTGCAGCCTAAGTGGATGGCCCACATGCTCTATATACCAAGATAATTTATTTATCATCTCCTGACTAATACTATACTTGGATATGAGACTCAGAGGAAGGAAAGACTGCACAGGCAGCAAGGATCTGTGCCATCACTCTCCCTGCTCCCAGTTTCAAACAGAACACTGGAATCCTTTTCCAGGCTGCAATGTACTGTGAGAAATAGTTGGAACTATCAGGCACACACAGAATTTCACTGTTTGTGCCCTGCCTCACCCTGTCCTTTGCCTGCACCTCACCTCTCAGCCTGGATGGGAAGGGCCCCACTGCCAGCTTTTCTCTTTTATTTTTAATGCTCTAAAGTAGGCGTTTCTGCTCTCAACCGAGCTGTGCTGCTCGCCTGCTAATCGACCTTTGGAAATTCACTTAACCTCTGCTCTTATCTAAAAAGCAGGGTGCCGAGAGGCTTAATTAATTAAGTGGACCTAAAATGTTTTAAGAAGTGCACTTGACTTCCACTTCTGCATGAACACAGCATATTGAAGAAGGGTGCAACTGAGGGCGTTATGAAAGCCACCAAAACACAATTACAAAACTGCAAAGCTGTTCCTCATGAAGTCAAACTTTTCCTAGCGTAGAAATGTCATTTTAATTTTGGGGCACAGATACCTCCAGTAACCGTTATTCAAAGCAGAAACAGTGACTGAGGCATCAGGAAATAATGCAAAACAGCGATGAAAAGGCAGTATCTTCTAGGGGTGAAAAATCCTGCAGATATTTTACCTGCAGAAGTAGGGAGACCAGTGCATGGCCCTGCAACTTGTAAAATGCAACAGTTTTGAAATGGGAAGTAGGACTGAGAGCTGCCTTCAGCCTCGTGATGTGAATGAGTGCAGTGCTTACTGAGTGCTGAGTAGTCAGATGAGCTTCGAATAGTCCAAGTGACAAAAGACTGCCTCAGGCCCTCTGGTCCAGCTACATCATTTCTAAGTCTGTAGCCCCATTCTCTTAATTATTTCCCACAGAAATAACCCCTTGGCAGCTGTCAGAGTGAGAAACCCACACAGACTCTGCTCTCTGTCCCCAAGAGGGACCAGTGCTGACCGCACTGAGGTGCTTGACAAGGCCTCGTGCAAGTAGGTGCCCATCAAGGACACAAATCAAGGGCTAGAAAGTCATAGGGCCTTTCTATTTCTCCTTAGTGACTGATGAGTGCACTAGGAGGAGTTGACAATGTTCAAAAGATACAACAGCAGAGAAAGACAGAAGAAATTCCAGTGTTTGCAATGAGAGCACAGGAATGGTTGGAAATGGAGTGCTTCAGAGCTACCTTGTCTGTGACCCACAACCTGCTGTAGTGAACTTGCTTTAGCAGGGGCTTGGACTCAATGTTCTCCATAGGTCTCTTCCAGCCCCTACAGTTCTGTGATCCTGTGATGCTGCAGAAATGTCTGCCTTGCAAAGACACACACCATCTTCTCATCAGGACCTGGGTACAGAAGCTCTGTTACAGCTGTGCCACACCCAAGGGCACCAGGAGAGCTCTGTAAGCAGCGTGGCATGAATAAGAGCAGCCATCGAGCAGTGCCAGTTTTCTAGTGCAAAATCTGCATTTTTATTAAAGACATATTTTGGAAGGCCCATTCAAAAATACATTGTGCTCAGTAAAAATTAACCATTTCCATGCTGATAATTATGGTTACCACAGGATTTTTTTTTCTTTTTCTCTTTTAGAATATTTACAGCAACAATAAAAATTGTACAGAAGTTAAGAATGGAATACATGCCGAAAAAAAAAGAAAATTGGTCAGGTGTACCAACAACATGATACAAAGGGTTGTATACAAACAGTTTACAAATGGTTTATTAACTTGCATGAAGTCGTCCTTAATATTCAGCACAATTTAAAATCGATTTGTGTTCCAGGATTAAAAAGATTAACACCACAGCACATTCCTTCCACAACAGAAAGCATGGTAGATCTAAAAATCTGTGCGCTTCAGATTTCTGATAGCTGTTACAAGTATTGGGGAATCATAACCATAAACGCAGAAGTTTCGAAAGCCACCTCCCCAGTCGGATATTTTTGGAGTAGTGATTGTGAAAGAAGACCCCGTTCTTCCTAACTTAGTTCTTCCTTCTTTCCGACAAATGAAATTCAGAATTCAGCATTTCACAGTGGAGATCTAAGCAGTCCTGGAAGTCCTTATCAGAGTAACCAGATTTAAAAACACCTGCATAGAATTTCCAAGGAATTACGGTTTCGTGGAAGATTTTAGCTCACTGTTCCTTATAAACCACATATATATAGATGTTACTCTTTTTGATTAGATGCATCCTTCAGTAGTCTAAGATGTGCACTAGCTGGAAAAAAAAAATAAGAAAAGGGAAGCCAAGACAGTTAACTACACCTAAAGTTTTGCCTTACTCAACAGTTAAAAGCTCTGCCGTTGGATTTACAAGTCAAGAATTTACACCGAGAGGTTCATAAGCTACAGAAAACTTGACTAACCATCTTGTGCTATCAACATGCTTTAACTTTGCTAATGGAAAGCTCTACGAAAGCAGTTACTTCACAAAGCATTTCTACGCCTGTACAATTAAGATGCCACCTTGCATTTCTCAGAATGTACCCAGAGAAACAATGCCCTGTGAAAACAGAGACCTGGTGGAACAGAAAGCCTAGCAGGCAGTCTGTTTTGGTGGGGCACAATGAGGTAAGGTATCTCACCCAGATGAAATGGAAAACAAAAGTGAAGAAACTCCTGAGCAAGTCTAAGGATAGCTGTTTGAATAAAACAGCAAACAGGGTGGAGTAGTAGATAAGGCCTCTAACTCCCTGATAAACTGCACTAGAGAAACCACAAAGAACAAGGCAACTGCAATATCTGAGAACCACATGGGGAAGAGCAAGGGAAGACTGCAAAGCAGTGCAAAGGATGGTGTCAGGATTCTAGGAGAGCTGAGATGGCTTGGAGGTTTTAGAAGTGTGTCGGATGAAGGCCCATCAAAATTTTATTACTTGGTTGCTAACAGTACCTAGACGAAGAATTGTTTTCTACATTTCTTCAAAATTTAGAGTAGATAATAAACTCAGAATAAACAAACAAAGCCTCAACTACGTTCTGCAAGAGAGAGGAGGTAGATCGACTTGTAGAGAAGACAAGAGATGCGTAAAGTCACTCTTAGCCTTAGTCATACATTCCTTGCTCAGACTTTTCAGCCACATTTTAAGAGTCACATTCACAGGTTACATTCTAAAAAGAGCCTGAGAAATGACTTGCTGGAACAGCATCAGTGTATGTATAGAGGGCTCTTCCTCTCACACTTCCATACATCTGCTTAGATTGGCAAGAAAGCCAACTCTTGCTCCAAGCAGTTGGCTGCATGCAATGATACTCCTGGTAACAAATGAGCATCCCAGCATAACTTGGAGCAAATGAACTTCACGTGTAACCTATCCTGTCTCATGCAGTAGCTATAAAGAAAGACTGCTGAGACAACAGATGATCTATGACAGGATTTACCTTCAAATTAAAAGAGGGTCTCCTATAAAATTTGCTTTGCTTAGCTACCATTAACTGTGCTTTGTGATTGCAGAGAGAATGTCTGTTTCAGTACAACATCTGAACCAAGTGGTGTGTACAAGCCTGCACCAGCCAGGTGAGCCTGAAGCAAAGACGTTGCTGTTTGACTCAGGAACGAGCCAACAGCTAGAACTTCCAAGCTGTGTTATATTAAAAGGGTTTACTCAAACTGTTCCCTTTTTAACAAAGGCCAGAAAGTTAAATGGCTTTTCTCCTGATTTACTACAAACCCAGTTAATGAATGGTTAATATCATGACACCAGTAGGGGGAGCTGCGTGGGGAAAGGCACCTGTTCTTAAATAGTGTCCTGATTTAAAGGTCATTTAAAAACAGTTTAATAGGGCACATCACCTTTCCAAGCATCTTCTGTGACACTCCTAATCCTATTTCAAATGGTGGGCCTATGTACATGAACAACAGTCCAAATGTGTGGTTTATGATATAATCCCATTAATAACCGTATTGTGCACGACAGCTGGAACGGATAAAGGAAACATTCATTGCCACCCCACAATTTGCAGTATATTATATATGGCTATCCTTGTAATACCTTTTGCGTGACTGAGATTCAAGTATTCTCCCAGTTCTACTCTGACAGTTTTCAGCACATACGGAAGTAATTGCATGCAGATATTTTTGAAGCATGTTGCACTACCAAATTGTTCTAAGACGAGAAAGAAAAAGAAAACCAACCCAAAACATGAAGAAAAAACCCTCAGCGCTTCTAGCTCAAGGCTCCCCTGAAAAACAACTGCTTTTGTCTTAGCTAAGTAGATGTCAGCACTGCTTTCAGAGTTCCCTTCATTACAAGGAACCACAGTGCTGAACTGTGAAGAACATACAGCTTGTTCTGGGAGAACAAAAGTTGGCATGTGGCTTTTTATGCTGTTAAGATTCATCTTCTAGGAGACCTGACTGCACTAACAAGCACTGGCTGAGGGCCTGCCGCAGGACCCTACTGCTTGATGAAGCTCTCAGCTTGGCTCCCAGACATGAGCTAGCAGAAAGGCAACAAGCCTGAAGATGACATGTGAGTGTATTCTAAGCGTGGAAGTTTGTGGCCTGCACTGGTCTACAGAACCAGTACCTGCACACAGAGAGGCATCAGGACCCAAGCGTTTAAGTGGGTCTGAGTTGGTATCAGAAATGAAGGCTTGGTATCAGTCCCAAGCCCTGTGGGATGGAGAATGAAACAGAAAGACTGGACCAGATCTGGGACTACTTCCTGACACAAACTTGGCCTGGTGCCCGCTGCTGGCGGCCTCTCAGAGGAGCAATGGATCTCAGACTGCTATGACAGAGCCAAAAGCGTTGAACAGCCCCAAGGGACTGCTCTCTGTGGTCCGGTCTGCTAACAACACAAGCTGCTTTAGGTTAATGCATTTTCATGGCAGTTTACGAGGACAGCTTCTTCACATCGTTTCTCACAGTTTCAATTAAGATGAGCTTAAGGTGCTTCATGTCAGTTAACAAGAGAGATAGTGAAACATTATAGACAAGTCTAGGCAGCTTGAGTTCTGCAAAATGACCATAATTCATTTCTGAAACTTAAGTTTCTTTACTGTTCACATCATTAATGATGCCATAATAAGGCAAAGCAGTTTGCCGAGGAATAAAATGCAGTTTAACTAATATGATTTATAGTAAGTAAATCTATAGAACATATAACACAAGACCAGTGAAGAGGAAAGCTCACATTTATAAAACTGTTTGCTCTGTAATTCTCTTCTCCTTTACTAAGGCAGCAAATCTTAGCCATATAATAAGACTCCTGTGGAAGCCTCAACAGAATTACATTAGTAATATTCTAAATATTTGGAACTTAGGCCAAGTTAAAAACATAGAATTTACCCCAGCGCCAGCTGGTTCATCTGCTGTAAGAAGGAAGAAAATACTACAAATGTTCAACGCAACTTAGCATTAAACTTAAATGTGTTGTGGTTTGTTGAGAAGAAAAAGCAGTACAAAAGTAGACACAACGTTTTGTAAGTATGGGCCACCAAACACTTGAACATTCTTTAGGTCACTCTTGAAGCTTTGCTAACTACTTTAAACAGCTCTATGTACAGTCAGAGATTATCCTGATTCAACTCAATGGATACTGAGGGTAAAAAAAACAACAAAACAACCAACCCTTGGGAAACATTTTTCCTTGGTGGAAATCAGAATAGCCACACACAGCCCAGTATGATCATCCCCAGCACGAAGCTCTTATGATCAAGACAGAATTCTTGCAGGGGCAAAAGGAAATATATCCACAAGGTACAGAAGAGCTTGGTAGGAATGCTCACTTCGAGGCAGTCACATTGTACTGCTTAGAGCCCCACTCTCAGGGCAGCGCTCTCGTGAGGGATTTCTGTGGCATCAGCCCATTTCAAAGCGGACAACAGGAGTAAACTGGTTGTGATGAACTGGGGAATCCAAGGGACTTCTAAAATACAATGCTATTCCCTTGACAGTAAAGACTAGTTAATATCACAATGTCTTTCCTGGATGCCCACTAAACTTGGCAGGATCTGAGTATCCTTTCATATCTACTGTATTTATATATGATACATAAATATATTATTTATATACTACAGCATATATAAATATAGTATATACCATAAATATCTATAGAAAATCACACACACATTTCTTGCAGGCAATTGACAAAGAATTCTTATTATTCTGTAGTTTTTCTAACATATTAGACTTACTTCTTGCCCTGGACAAACCTGATGTACCATCCCTTCATGTTGTACTTTATAAGCAAGATTTTATAAAGTGGTGGTACCAAATTAGTTATTGTTAGAACTTTGGTCTGATGCAAGAGGTACCGAACATCACGTCCAATCTGCATTGTGATCAAAGTAGGAAGTTCAGCTCTTACCGTCTGGCTACTTCTGTCAACATCTATGGCTAAATCATCAAGTTTACATACAGGTTAATCTCTTCTCAGAGCAGACAACATATTTGCAGGTACACGTGTCTTATGAGGACACAATATAGAAAATGAACTATGCTGCAGAGTAATGAGGGAGCTGAACGAATGTATTTAAGAAGGAAAGATTGTATTGTTCTGACACTACAGGCCTGACCTTCCTCTTATTGCACAAAGGTTTAGACTAGCATAATTCTTTTAACTCCTAATGACTCGACTTTAGTTCATTTTGCCGGTAGCAATAGGGGAATCAGGTTATGTATTTGCTACACTTGACGTTCACCAATGTAAAGGCAGTTTTGACAACGCTGTACAGGAGACTGGAACCCAAGATCTAGTGTTTTGCTGAGACTGGTCACTGAACTGCGGATGGGAATATCAGGACGGTAAGATCTAAGGAGAAATTAAGCTGCACGGCAACCCTCTCCCTCAACATCCAAAGATCAGATGTGTGGCTTTAAATACATCCTGAAATATAATAAAAAGTGCAAGAGTACTTTTAGTTTAAATACAGTGTTTATCTTAGTAGTTAATAGATTGCTAAACAAGATGTAAAACACACATATGCACAAAAGCTCATACCATGATCTGCAGTGCCATGCTATGCATTACGTGTGAAAGTGTGGCATTTCACTTGCAATTCATGCTATGTTTCTTTGGTTTTCACCCCTACTATTAAGTGGAAAAGCACCTGCTTTAGCTTGTAGTCACGGGGCACTTTATGTCTTTAGAGGAAAAAAAAAATAACCAACACAACTCGCTCTGGGGCTCTAGTCTCTCGATGCAGATGCAGAAATCTCATCAGTATTATCAGGAAAGCGAGGGACACAGGGGAGAACATACCACATTTAGATTATTGTACAGTTCTGCAGTCTCTTACATTTAGCCAATGCTTCCAACGAAACAGCCCATAATAACACTTGGAATCGAACGCTGTCTTTCATTTGTTACCAGTAGTTCCTACACTTCTGGGCTCTCGCAGCTGAGCAAGATTCATACTGTTACAGTCACATTTATATCGACATTCAACTTCCTTTTATTAGAAGTATAATACTGCACTTTATATCACAAATGTATAAAAATATGGCAGATAGTGTCATAACAATACTTCTCTTTTAAATGAGTATATTTAAAAAACAGACAGTTATTTCCCATTTATATATATATTTATATATAGAATAAAATACTCCTGATGCAATATATAAATGTTACCATTAGTTTTTTATAGAAACTACTGTAGCTGTCGCACTGCTTCACAATGTTTCAAACAGCTCAAAATAACTTTACATTATAACGTAAAAGATATGGTTGTAACAGTACGATATTAGGTCGTCATAAATAAATATTACAAATCCTATCAAATATGGAAGTTTAAAAAACAAATTTAAGACATACAATTTAACTTTAAACCCTTAACGGGGATACACTTTTATCACATAAACCCCACTGTTTCAACTAGGCAGCAAAAAATGTAGTAAGGGCATAGGTCTACATGTGAATGTTTTCACCCTTGTGAGTGCCAACGCATACCACAAGTCTCCCGGCTTTCCAACAGAGATGTGCTCTAAGCTGGAATGTAAATGAGAGAAAATGGCAATGCACTTTTCTCCCTGAACGGCACACTCTGCCTCTCATCCAGCGACATTTCTGGTGACTAGTAATTCCTAACTTGACTCATCGTACTGTATAATCCCTGACTCCCAATGTGGTGCCAAACGGCATAGCTCCACATGTACATATTGCACACCTTTATAAAGCTGAAAATGCAGTCTTACCATCACCAGAACTACCGCCGCTCCCCTACGTTGACCACCACGTGAACTGGCCTATTTTCTGGAGCAATTACAAGGCTGTCTCTTTTAGATCGTTCAGATTTGGCATTCGTGACCGGTTGGTTCGGTTATACGTGTGCCCGTTCTGTCCACTCTTGGAAGGCAGCTGCTCGGAGTAGGGCGGCCCATCGCTGGCGCTCCTGTTGACGGGGGAGACGTGCCAGGTGGGCTCCAGCTGGCTCGGGATCTGCAGCGTTGGCCGGCTCTTGGGCTGCGCCTCTTGCCGTGCGTTGCTGCTGCCGCTGCTGGAGCTTTGACTCATGGGGTGAATTCTCACTTCAGAAAAAGCAGGTTTGGCGGGCTGACTTGGTAAGGGTTGGAAGCGAGGCTCAGCAGGGACAGGATGATTCGAAGAGAGGTGTAATAGCTTCCGCAGAGATTTTAATGGCTGGCTCTGAAAGACACGGGGAAAGCACTTGACCTTCTGCTCTCTTCTTATCATATCAGACTTCCTATAACAAAGCTGTCATATCTTAACTAAAACATCTTGAACTTCACAGGACTTCACTTCTAATACGTACTCATGTGGAATATTTCCTTGCAAGCTGAGAAAACACACTCGAGAAAAATCTTTTCTCATTATGATTCAAACCCGAGTAACTATCTGCACTGAAACAAAGGCTGGCAGAAATCAGCAGTTCGGTATTTTGCTTGCCACCAGCTCTTAACCCTCATAGCTTCTTTAGCTGGTGAGTAGGTGGAAGGAAAAGGGACACATGGGGCTACTGAAATGGGAAACAAGTGCCGGGGTAAGCCTGAGTACACACAATGGAAGGATAATGACTCCATTAAATTCCTCGGCTCACAGAAAAAATTGCTTCTTCAAACACGGCTGCTGCAATGAATTCTCTTTTTCAGTTTTCAATGTCATAATGGCACAGAAGCTGCCTCCCAGCCTCTGCCCCTCACGCTGGTTTTAGAGATGGAGAAAATAAAGCTGCATTTGTGTAGTGTGATGCTCCAGTGATCCAGCCTGCACAGTCGGCAGCCTGTGCCAGCTGAGGCACAGCGGTGAGCTCACAGGGCTCTGGAGGCCCATCAGCACTGCTGGGGTGCACCAGACCTTGCACAGTTCACTTTAGGTCCTCTCCACAGCATCTGCTCTGGATGTGCACTGAAAGGCTGTTTGCATCCAACACAAACACATAACCAATATTTCTAAAGGCTCAAAGACTGACACGAGGACATTTAGTATCATTTCTTTTCCCTGTCATTCGTGTCCAGATTTCCAAAGAAATACACAGTACTATGGGTACACGTTTTACGTTTAGAGAACAGGGACTGAGGAGAATGGAAAATACCGTCAAATGCAATTTTTCTATTGACCAGAGAATAAGTTCTTGAGGTACAACATATGTTAGAATACAGAGAAGTGATAATGCCACTTACATGAGGCTGGATTTCTGTCATCTTCTCAGGATGCCAATCCTTCTGCCTACTGCTCTGGTGATTAGAAGAATGAATGGCTTTCTGTAACGCCAGGAGATCCTGACCATCAGTGCCAGGCATCTGCAAGAAAACGTTAGATACCAGTGTCTTACTATATTCTTAAATTGTAAATCATTGTTCCCCAGTTAATTACACAACGCAAGTAAAGCTGATTACTGCAGCAGAATTGCAACATCCTTTCAATATTTACCCATAGTAAGAATAAGTGGCTGCACAGGTCATGCAGATTTGCTATACCCTTAGCCCATAAAGCATTCACATGCTGTTAGTGTTATTTGTTGTAAGAGAGAGCAGTTAAACAAGGCTTCCAAAATAATCAACAAAAAAAAAAAAGAAATTGTTGAGCCTCATCTTCATTTAAAAGCATTCCATACTGCAGTTAAGACCATGGATCAGTTCTATAAATTTGTTCCTGAGAGAAGCAGACCAAAATCATCTCTGAAGTGATGTCTGCCCAATTTTGCCATCACAAAATGAGAACTTTTCCTTTCCCCATCTTTCTGCTCCTCCACAGATATCCCAAACTAAAGTACAAATTGAAAAACTCAACAGCCCTAAGAAAACAACATGCAAATTCAAGAGAATTTACAGCTTACACAGAGACTTCAAGAATTTTAAGCAAAAAAGAAGAAAAAAGGACAATTCAATTGAACGTATTTTTAAATGGAAGCTGTCTCTTTAACACAAACAATCAGGACAAACAAAAACACAGTAAAAACAGGAGCTAAAAATGGTATTTCAGATAATCTGTTTTTAATTTTTAATTAAATTTATGTACAAAGGAGCAGTTTGCACAGAAAATGCATTTCTGATACAGATATAAAACAAACCAGGTTATTTTTTTCCTGATTGAAATGAGCAGAGAGTTTTTAGCTTTAGATGTGTGCAATTTCATTTTCTCTAGAACTGTATATACTACATTTTCAACACATCTACTAGTCAAAAACCATTTGCCTTTAGATACAGTCTAGTTCAACAGAACTGCCAATTTTACTTGAATTTATCGAACTGGCCCAAGATACTTAACTGGCATGAAGAAAAAGTGACCCCATGAAAATAAAACACATGCTGCTGTAGTCAGTAAAACGAGTTTACTGGAGCGTTTTACAGAGCTACCGTACTTAAAAATTAATACCATGGGTAGAGTGACTACAGGAAGCTTTTTCAAAGAAGAACTATGCTTTAAATTATTCTTTGAATTAAAAAGAGGAAAGAGGGATTTCTTGATGCTTGGATTCTCCCCGTTGCTTGAGTCTGTCTGTAATATAAGATACAAAATCTAAATGCATAATATTTCAACTCAAGAGCTCTGTCCTTACCATATTAATGCATTACTTTATTTTTGTAGTTCCAACGGTACATAGTATCAATCCTATGTATAATTTGCTTAAGGAGTGTATAACGATTGAATATAGAAAAATGCACGGAATAAATTCAAGGAGCTCAGTGCACATAAAGCATAGAAAAAGAGATCAGTACACCTATTCTTATGTCCGTTTCCCATTAGGAATGCAGAGTCCATTTCAAAGCCTTTTGAAAACTGCAGGTACGTCTTGCTGACTTTACTGAGTTTTGGAACATTTCTTCTGTTACCTATGATAAGGATCTGAAATTATGTGACACTTCTCATTTTTATATAGGTAAAATATCAAAGATATACTAAGAATATTATCAAACAGTTTTAGCATGAGCAGTTGATAATTACCTCTGGAAGAAATAGAAGTATTTTACTTTCTGCTTTTAAAAAGAGCTAGGGCTCTAAGATGAATTATTTCAGTTCTGACCAAAATATGACTTCAGCAACTTAATGTACAACTGTAAGAGCACTGCCTGTTTAACTTTTACTTCCCTAATGCAGTTGAAGAGCATACCAGTGGATGAAATTAATTATAATAATAATTAAATAAACTACCAAGAATTAAAGTTATGAACAAGATTTCTCCCCAGCTCAGGTACAAACAAGCATTATTTTGCCTACCAAAAGAAAACTGTACAGAACAGTCTAATAATCATACTACTAAATAGAACAATGGGTGCATCAGCAGAAGAGGAGGGTTTCAAACCACATCCTCATCTTGTAGGTTCTATGCAAGTTAACGAAAGACAAAGACACTAAGTGAAATAGCTTCTTCAGAAACTCTACAGTCAGAAGTATTTCCCGTTTGAAGTACAGCAAATTAGAAAGGAATCAGAGCACCAGTGGAAGAAATGCTCCTTTGCAATAGTTTGTTTCCAAAGGTCGTAATTTCTTCAGACCCACTGCTTGCAGTATGTGTCAAAATCTGCCAGACTCAGGTTCCTCCGAGGGCACTCTGACACCATACAGAGCATTCACAGATACCAAAACGTTATGTAAAAAAACCACTGCAATTCCAGCAATCTTCAAAACTTTTTGCTACGCTACTAAACGACTCCGAGCAAGATAAAAGGAGAATGAATAAGAACAACTTTGCAAAAACTGTATAGGAAAGAATTCCCATGGCAGATAGGAATGATTATCATCCCATGAAGAACTGCACCTGGAGAACTCTACTGAGAATGATTAATGGGAACAACTCTGCACAAGGAAGTGTCAGAAACTGGTATCAGTTGTGAGCTGGGAAGTATTTTGAGAATGGCATTATTAAGATGTCTTCAATTCAATTTCAGTCATCTTTGTGACTCTTATGACAACCAGCAGCAAAATGAGACTTTCCAAAGAATATTAGAAGTAAATGATAACTAGTGATTGTGATATGAGCACTCTCTTAAATTCCATGGCATGCTTCTCGTTATGACTGTTTTCTGGTCTAGTTTGTTTCTAGCTGCAGAAAGTTTTTATCAGAGTACATAGCTATAATTACATACTTCTAGGACTCTGTAAGAATTACAAACTTCAGAAACAAAAACGAAAGAACTCGGATAGTCACAAGCTCTACGTTACAATTTTTAACTTGAATTCATAGAAAATATTCACTTAGCTGCCAAGAGCTGTTACTAAAGCTTTAGAAGGTTTTACTACTGAAGTCAAACTTGGTGTTGAACTGAAGGCATTAGTTTTCATTTGCGCTGGAAGATCCTAACAAGTATCTCAGATGAGGATGCAAGTTTTCTCACTCTCTCAATCCAGGAATTTTATGTACCTTCTTGTGACATACTAGTTCTAACCAGACACTGCAATTTCCCTTCCTTATGTAATCCCTCTCTCTCTCCCCCTTTCTTTCTCTCTCCTTAAGAATAACTAGGAGTAAGGATATGTATATATCTGCCTTAGCTTGTAATCAGTGACATTTTCAGTAGCTGTAGGTCAAGGTGTTTGTCACTCAGTGTTTTAGAAAGTGCTGGATTTTGAGTTGCAACACAACTCAACTCATTCTCTCCTTCATTCATATGGCTTAATCTGGCAGCAGTTGCTACTTAACATATCAGCTAGGCTTTTAAAATGCCCCCTGCCACCAAGACTGAATGGCTGAAATCTGAAACAGAGCAAATTGAACATCTTTGTTTGGAAAATGCATCACGCAGTGACTTTAGGTGCATTGTCCTTTCATGGACATTTTGTTCTCATATAATCCAAGAGTCTTAATCTAGATATTTTGTTCCGTGCTGTAATGCAAATGGTTTTATCTGAACTGGGTACAAGTCTCAAGGTGAACACGTTCTGAAGGAGAGGTAGGAGTCGCTGCCCTAAAACCTGGCCAGCAGAAGACATGGTACATTTTGTGTGCCACTTAACACATGCAAGCACATGTTCCATGAAGTTCAAAGAAAATGTAACAAATAAAATTAGACCACTCTACTCCCCCAGCTTTCAACTGATTTAGCCCTAGTCTGAAATTTATCCTCTTTATTTTTACACCGAGAACACTAATATTAAAAAGCTATTGTCACTAGCAAATAAAGTCATGTTTTAGTGAAAAGGCTATCTTAGAAATAAATAAATAATAATTTAAAAAAGTAGAATTCTTCATTTTCCTACCCAGAACTCACTATGCAGAGAAATGAAATTTAAGAGTGAAGCACACTGAAAAGAACAGGTAACAGAGAGACTAAGGATTTTTTAGGACACAGTTTTGCACATGAAATGTAGCAACATACTACTATTTTAATAAAGTTATTCTTCTGATGACCTGGTTGAGAATTACAAGGCCCCAATTTTTAGATATAGTACCTGCAGTTTTATTTATTTATGTTTTTTATAAAGACTTAATGCAAATGTAATTACATTTGCAAGTATTTTACTGTTTCCAGAACTGTCATCCAAGAGTGAGATGAGACGATGTTTAGGTTTATTCTATAGAATTATCATTATGAAATTTTGTGAAATGCTAGTTTGCTACTGTGCTCTGACAAAGTTTTTTTTTCCCTTCCAAAACCTAGATGTAAATACAGAAAATATAACAGACTTACACCAGGCAACAAAAGCCACAATCACCAAAAAACAGAAAGCATTCAGAATGGTTAAGACGCATCACCCTTATTCCAGTCACAGAGTACAGCAAGATTGAAGCTGCCATCAAGACAGCTCCTTGAAAAAGATCTTAAAGAATTCTCTGTTACAGCAGTTTGATCTCCTAATGGGAGGATGAAATTTTTCAAGCTCTGAGGACAACAGTGCATTTCTACTCTTTGAATGGTGTCGCCATATACTGCAAAAGAATTTGCCTCAACATCTGCTTGAAATTTAAGTTTAAATTGGATGCTGAAGTATCCAAATGAATACAAAGACACATACAGGAAATGCATCTGACTGTCATACAGTGCATACAGAACATAAAATAATAACAAATTGATACACGCAGGTATGACCACAAATAATAGCAAGGTACTGTACTAGTCTAGCACATTAAAATAACGCCATTTAAAATTGATAAATATATTTCCTTTGATAAATAAGTGTATACTTACGGTTTGAGATTTCTTCTTTTTCTTTTTTATTGCCCTGAAAAAACCTTGCTTTTCTTTCTCCTTAAGCTGTTCAGAGTGACTGTTAAGATTTTCAGGACTTTTCCTAAACATGAGATAAGGAATTGTAAGATAGATTTTGATACTATGCAAACTCTGTGTAATAATGAGACCTTATGCCAATGAGTGAAAATTAATGATTAAAGCACTACGATTCTTAATACTTCAGCAGTCATTGGTTCAAGGGTTACTATACAAATAACGGATAAATTGCCTTATTAAGTGGAGTAAGAGGAACACAGTGTTAGGGTTAAATGATTAGCTCAAACCAGTGAATAGTTGGGGGAAAAAGCAGGCATGCATTTCTTCCTTTCTTTTTTTAAGCCAGAATTTAATATTCCAACCAAAGTATTTACACAGAAGGTCTTTTAGAAAAAATAAAATCATAATTTAGAGAACATACAAATGATGAGGAAGTATAAAAGCACCGGTCCAGTTTATCCATTGCTTGCTGGAGAGCCAGGAGTTCAAAGATGATCAGACAGAATCAATTTCAATCAAAATGCCTGACCTTTGCTGACATGGTTCCAAAGATATCAAGGAAGTCTGGGGATCTATTGTTGTCCATTTCAACTTAAATAATTCAGTTATTTTGTTATGCATGGGTGAGACAGTGCTGGCAAAAAAAGTGACCCCACAGTGGAACAGCTGACTTGCCTGAAGTTGGAATTTTATTTATTTACATTTTAGATCTTGTTTATAGCTGAATTATCCACAGCTGATAAATGGCATGTTACTTAAAGCATACACAGCAAATTACGTACGTCAAGGCCTGATATAGAGTAAAAAGATGGCTTATGTAGGACACTGGTGAGTCAGAGCTGAATGCAGATCTAGTGCCCTTTAAAATATTATGAAAACTGGAAATGGCAAAGGGAAGTTTCACAGAGATAGCAAGAACAGCCTACATGAAAAGAGTCAGAGACTTCCAAGTCTTTAGTATGTTAAAAAACAGCTAAACCAACTTCAAAATTTCTAGTTTCTTTGGTTGCAGTGCACAGGTACCTATCCAGGAAGAAATTACACATTACTCAATGGATCTTTAAAGCTGAGGGCAAAGACATAACAAGCAGGTACACGATGAGGCTACAGAACCCATATTATAAATAAGGCACTGATTTTAATAATGAGAATTACTAACCACCAGAAGTAACTCTTTAGTGAGGTAAATTTGGCATCGTTTTGATCATTTTTGAAATCTGACATTTCAAATTAGGACTGCTTAAACTTCTGCTGGGCTCACTACTGGGCTTCGACCCCAGAGAACGATGACATTTAATGGCAACTAGCACAGTGGACGTCAGACTTGGTGCTCTAATAGCCCTTTTTAGCCTTGAGGTGCATGAAAACAAAAAAGAAATTATTCTGCTGCCTTGCTGCAAAGCATGATGGACAGCCACACTTCTCAGGGCTCTGTATGACGAGGGAAAGCAGCTTTTCTTGGAGCAACTGTAATGTAGCAATACTTTGCTGTCTGCTATAGTTATCTTTGAGTTCTAAATCTGGCTTCAAGCACTACACTGCAAGCTGGTGATTCAGCTGCTACTACATGCCAAGCTGACATTTTTTTCCAAGCAAATGGGAAACACATAATTGGAGCGGGAATGACTAGAGATGCCTCCCTTATTGATAAAAGCATCTTCACTCTCAAACAGGGTTTGATTAATTCCTCGAATTCTACCCATAAACCACCTCTAAGTCAAAACGCTACCTGGTTCTATTGAAATGCATGCAGTGCTTAAACACTGTAATCAAGTGTAATTACTGAGTAAGATTAATGTGTGTAGAGGAAAGATTTAGAGGCAGAGGAAATGGTGGGAATTTTCCTAATTCAGATTACTGTAGCTTAAATCTAGATCCAAAAAACCATTCAAACATTCAATGTCATAGACAAGATGTGAACATCTGAAATTTGAATGTTGATTTGGGAAAAATTTCTACTTCAGTATATACTTAGTAGGTTATCGCGGTATATTTTAAAGATCCTGCATTGCCAAAGATTCCTGTTTATGTCATGTCCCTGGATTTGGTATCATTGCATAACAGCAGTAAGGTTTGTATTATTCATCTGAAGCATCAAGGAGAAAGCCCAAAAGTAAACACTACTGAAAGCTTTACAGAGTCTGTCAACTCAAGAATGCCTTCACACAGGCAAAAAAAAAACCCTACTGAATTATTTACTAAATGATATTTCTGGGGGGAGTTTCATCTTCCTTAACCTATTAGAAAGCCTAGAGGAAACCAAATGCCCCAAATATCTTGCTTGTACACCCACCCATAGTCATGGGGCTGAGAATTGCCCACGCCTCTCCCCAAAGGAGCTATTGTACATTCACATCTGCAGGCACACCCCAAACCGTGGCCCCAGTGCAAATTTACAACCCAGAGACTATGCTGCCTATTGAAGGACCAGTCTTACATCTGAAGTCTCAGTGTGGTTACTCTGCATTGTCCTGTAACATGTCTTGCTATGGCTATTCTGCTCCAACATCCAGCCTTCAGTGGAAACACTGTATTTTTAAAGGTGAATTTAATCTTCAGAACAAAACTTGGGACAGTTTTTTGCCACACTTTCAGAGAGATTCAGTCAAGTGTAATTCTTTTATTTGGCCCAGTGAATATGGACGTGAAAAGTGCAACCAACAGCAGATAAGTAGACAGAAGTGAAACTCTTTGCCATAGTTCCTTCATTATGACTGCAGTGACCAGACAGTGAAGAAAAGGGGCTGAGAACTCTGCTCATTTTAAATTGCTGCTTACCCAAAAGGCAGTAGTTTTACACCGATGGGTTTATGTCATTAACTCCTATGACTCATATTGCAGCACAGTTGTCTGAAAAAGCACTGACCTTGAAAAGCAACTGCTTCAAAACACATGCTCATTATATGAAGAGAGCAAACATATATAGCATTATAGCAGGAAGTTTCAACACCAGGATTTTGTAATGAGTAAAAATAGAGCAGAACATTTGGATCGATGAGATAAAACACTGGGGTATTTTAGGCATCCCAAAAGATGGTTTTCAGACAACGGATAGTACAGGGAAAAAAAAAAAAAAAAACAACCCAAAACTCTCAGAAAAAAATCTCAGGTATAGTCACACTGCAGTTCTTACAATGTAACTACCAAGTCTTGGTAATTTGAATAAAGCTATGGGACTGGAGAGCAACCACTTAAGTAAGACCAGTCCTGGAGAATAGTCCTCGCTGAATGAACTTGCCCTCAACCAAAAATTTAAAGCAAAATGTGCACTTCTCCATTTTTTACTCTCTTTTTTCACATGCATCTTTTGCATGCTTAGGACACATGATATAGATCACACCGGTTATTCTAGTCAGATATACTTGGAAAAAGACATAGAAACAAGAGAAATGCTTTGACTACCACTAGCACTAGCATTTATTGCCCTTTGGGCGGGAAAGGCATCCAACCTTGTACAGGCACACAAAGGTGTAGCAGCAAACATGCATGGGGCAGGCAAGCTGCTGTGCTTTAATATAAACTTAAAAAAACAAGTATGAAGCATGCTGCATTCATGCTGCCACAGACACACTCACACCACACACAGCTCTTTTCTGGAAGCAATTCCTCATGCTTCAGTTTAAGTTATTCTTCATTAACCTTAATCTGAGCAGGGAGCTACGTTAGAAATCCTCTAACTGCCACAAAACTACTCCCTTTAGAGAACTGCTCACAATTACATGAGTAAGATCTTGGTCTAATGGAGGAGTTACTGAAATGCCTGAAGTTTTCTTCAAAAGAAAAGTGAACCAACAGAATAAATACTGCTGGCAGTTGTACAGTTACCATAAATGAAAGCAAGATGAGACCTGAGAAGCATCTCCAATACATAGTTTACCTAAGACATCAAGCTCACAAACTGAAGCCCATATAGTAAGACTTCTTGATGTAAAAGTCTGGCACTGAAAGCTTGAAAAGCAATGTCCAGATCTGATCTCTGATAAGAGTAACTTTTATTTATTTATTTATTTATTTATTTATTTATTTCATGAGAAAAGGCAGGATTTATTAGTTGGAATAAAACCCAGATCTACCATCTTATGTACAGAATACAATGCAGGAAAAAAAGTGGAAGCACTTGGTTTCCTAAACTTGTAGTTCACCAGGCTTATTTCTCAGACAGAATATCGATGACTACAAATTGTGGAAGGCTTCTCTGCATGTAACATTACATTTCATTACCCAGTTTTAGTCCAAAACAAAACTCATTGATGACTAGGGAAGGGACAGGGAAAAGGCAGTGTTTAGTAGAAGAAAGCCTACATGCACTGGCAGGGAGGCTGAGATGCAGCCAAACAGATGAAAAAAGCAAACAGGGCAGATGATAATGCATATGCCATAGTCTTGGAAAGGAAATGTCAGAGGGAAAGTGATACCATTTGGAAGGTGAACATCTCCAGGCTACGCCGAGCAGATTCCTAAAGCCTCCACCCACACCAGTGTAACACACTGTTGATTTTTAAACTTACAATCTACACAGTTGGATTTTTTTAATATTTTTAGACAAATTCTAGGTATTTGTAAATGAACTGGAGCGAATTCGCAATGCATGAACAGTCATACTGCAGACAGCTGAACAAGCTTTCAACTGCCTTGTTCAGGTATCATAATATTCTAGTTTCAGGGAACTCACTGCAACTGTATTTTCACACAGACACTGAAACGGGTTAAATTAAAAGCCAGTTATCAAAGCCAGCTGGATCACATTCATAATGTATATAATATTTTGGATAACATATATAATGTTTTGGAGTTCTGAAGACTAACAATAGACAAGAGTAAGCCTCTGACACTTCTAGGACTAGGATGTTCCTCTCCCTGTTCTTGAATCACAGAGTGTTTGTGTGCTTATCTGTACACATCTAGAAAATAATACATGTAATCCTCATTATTATTTTTGCAGGCAGATATGACATATTCTAGAAGTTTGTCACATAAAAAACAAGCTTTAATGGACAAAAAAGATCTATGCAAAAAAGCTTTCCAAGAGTTTCCAAATATCTTGTAAGCAATCGAGCTTTTCCAGTGTGATATGTGATACTGTGAGTTGGAGTTCATTCCAAAGAGATGTTCAGAGTGATAATAATGCAAAGCTAAGGGTAACACATGTCAGCATTTTGGCACACTAGCAGAACAAGGTTAAGTATCTTGCCTATTACCTACTAGTTTTGCCCAGCTCGAGACAAAGCTTGTACAGCTTGAAAGAGAATTAAACAACTATGCTTGTTTCTAAAGATGAAACAGTAAGCAAGCTCAAGGTCATTCAGGGGAAACTAAACTCAAGCAAAAAATTTTTCTAGAAAGGTGTAAAATATATCATTTTTTCCCCCAAATCAGGTTCTTAGAAGTTCTGAAATAGTTTAGTAATATAATAGCAAAATAGTAATTTAATAGTAAAACCTGATCACAAAAGTAGAGTTTATAACATCTTTATTTTAAAGAGGCAGGACAGTGAGGACAGAGTGAAGAAATGCACACAAAGACAAGGGAACATTTGTGACAATTCAGTCTAGCAAACATTCACAAAATCTTTGACAGAAGAAAGGTAACACAGAGCAATAGTATGAGAGGAGCAATATTTTACAGCAGTGGCAAGTCCAAGTGGAATACATGTCACTCATAATTTGAGATGAATTGTCACGTACCAGTTACGTATGTCTGTCAGACATCGAATATTTAATTCATCATAAAATTGATGTAAGCAAAGTCACAATCCATTAGAGCTTTCAACATATTCATAAGCATTTGCACAACTTCTATACAGAGAATTCAGTAGAGGAACACAGACTCTACATCACTCAGGAATCTGCATTTACGGCACAGAACAATTTTTCAACATTAGACCATTGCCAGGACAGCTTGCACAGAGTCACAGGTAGAGCTGGGCAGGAAACATTTCAGGAAAACCAGGAGCAGGAAAAGCAAAGAGAAAGAGGAATGCATGCCAAAGTTTACTCGATGCTGAGGGCACTGCCGTTCTTTCCACTCCACGAGACAGAATGATTATTCTGTGGGTTTTTCTCTCAAAGGAGCTGTTCCACTTTGTGGAAATATTTGAGCATGTTAAACAGAGCAAGGACATAAATCTAACCCTCTCAAAAGTTAATCAAGGGTCTTTTTCACTAGGCTATACTCTGCATCTCTGTGGCCCTTTCATTATTTCAACAAGATGAAATTTCTGAAGGAGAATATATTTAGGGTAAAAAGAGAATGTGCTTTAACTTCTGGCTCAGGGCATTCACTCATTAGATCCAAGATCTCGGTTCAAGTCTCTGGTTTAAATAACAACTGCAGTTGAGCTCTTCACGTGCCAAAAAAATAATGCTGACCCTAGAATACTCATTATTTTGAGTATTTCTCTGGTTTTGACTGGCAATTACATCCTGCAGCTGAGGAACCTTCCCAAAAATTTTCACTTGATATTAGTCTGATCCTTTGAAGTTTTGATTTTGGTAATTTGTAATTGTAAGGAAAATAAATAGTTGGACAAAACATTCCCAACCAGCTCTAATAATATATGCTATTATTTCAGTTTACAGTTGAAATAACATTACATGTTCCTTTGTAACAGCCACATAATAAAAGGTAATATATTACTGAATGACACATAAAAGAAAACAAGATTCCAATTGTCTTGTTGTATGCAAGATTCAAATGTGAAGGTCAAGAAAAGATGTAAAAAACTTCGACAGTGGAAAGAGACCTTATTTAGCCACATAAATTACAATGTAAGTACCACCTTTTTATATAAATGACCAGATCCCCAAACTAACTTTCACAAAACTGATGTAGGTGGAGCTACTGAAGGACGGGAAGCAGATTCTAGAGAATCAAAGCAGGTGACGAGTGTTCTGGAGCAAACATCTTCTGATGCTGACAAGGGTGTAAAACCTGAACAAAAGCTGAAATACCATTTGTTTGTGTCCCTCCTCCTTTCTTTGTTAAGCGGATAATTCACAGGTTGTTCACATGAAAATACAATGTGTTAACAAACCACCGAAACAGTTTTTTAGCTAGCGTAATTTTATCCCACTTTCAGAGAGCAGTATTTCAGATAACGGTACAAAGTACACTTGAGTCATGAGAATGCATACAGTCCATTCCTTCCAAAAATCCTTTGAAACCATTTGCTTATTTTTATTCACTGTGCTTTATTGTGATCGAACAAAGTAGAACATTAAGACTACTTTAGAACTACATTAGAGCCATACAGCTCTCACAGTAAGAAAATTAAGATGTTTCTCTTTAAGTCCTGCAAAGCTACGCATATGCTGCCATTCTATTAGCATAATTAGAGTTAATTGCTCTATGTTATATAACAGAGTCACGTGATACTTTTAAATCTTTTAAAATCAATATACACCACTAAGATGTTGCTTTAGCCATTTTCCCATAGAATGTACTCAATTCCTTCTGTGATGTACGAACAAAGAAAGTAGCAGTCCCCACTGCAGGGTGAATATTATATTCTTCATTAAAACAGTCCTACTTTTTATATGGAAGCATGCATTTTGATATATATATATATATGTTTTTTATATTTGTCAGACAATTCATGCTTCTAGAAGCCACAGACAAAGCTATGGGTTTTCTATAGGCACACAAACACTTTGAATCATCTTTAACCAAAGACTGATCATGTGAAAAAAAACACAAGAAATATCAGACAAAAGAGCAGCATTTCTAATGCATTCAGTGTGATGAAGTATTCCTTGTTGCTCAAAAGGGGACAGGAAGCATGCAGTGTCACATCAGTACAGTCGGAGGGAGCAATAAAGCATGAATATACAATAGCAAACTTTGAAAAAAAATCTTGTAGGTTATCTTTGTCATCTTAAAAATCCTTTTTTTTTTTCCTGCCATTCTCTACACATCTGTGTAAATAACAACTCACCAGGTATCAAAGGTGGTTTGTCTCTTTGAGTGGTTTGCCACCGTGCTGCTGTCTGCTGGTAACACAGAGGCTCTGTTTGACACATTGTTTTCTATGTATGTGCTCTCTGGACGTGGAGATGGAACTGAACAGAGAAATAGCAAACACTGTATACCGAGCATGGCCAAAAATCACATCTTTGAGTTGTCTGAT
This sequence comes from Cyrtonyx montezumae, assembly GCF_038088225.1. Taxonomy (NCBI): domain Eukaryota; kingdom Metazoa; phylum Chordata; class Aves; order Galliformes; family Odontophoridae; genus Cyrtonyx; species Cyrtonyx montezumae. Next base: position 45,545,642 of record NW_027072034.1, on the reverse strand, counting down.
TCCTCTCTACCTCTTCTACAAAAACTCGTGAAGTGACAGTTGCACTTTAGGTAAGACACAGCGAAAAGTACTTCTTATTTTTGACAGTTCGGAAAGCCCTTGTTTTGTAATAATTGCAAGATAATATTGTAAAATGATGGCATCATTAGAACTTGGGTAAGTTGTTCTAAAGATCATCTAAAGATGCCTGCAAATGTGACTGATAGTTAAAAACAGGAAAGAGAACAGAAGGCTGGAATACTGTTATGAAAGACACAAAATACTATGGCTTACTCTTTGTCTTCACTCCAGCCTTAGATACAAAATGAAACAGTGATCTTGAAATAAATTACTTTAGATTTAATGTAACTAAGAGTAAGAGAATACTTATTAAAAATGAAGGGATCAAAATCAAGTATGCTTTCTAAACAAAAATGCTGTACTTTTGAAAGTAGTTTATACACACCTAAAATAAAAATCCACTATCAGAATTATAAATATTAACAGAAATATATGCACTGGATTAAAACCAATCAGACACTAGCTGCAACACTACTGTACTATCATGCTATTTTGTCAAAACTGAATTGTTATTTTTTGATTAAGTTGTAGTACAAAACCAGTAAGCTCTCTATGAAGTCAATACTTAAGAATAAAAATGGATTTACAGCCTTTCAGAGTAACTTTCAGTAACTTTTATCAATGGATAATTCGAATATAATACCACTTTCCCAATGATACAGTTAAGTCTTTGTATTAAAGTTGTGTCCTACATGAAGTCAGAGAATTGCAATGGGACACTGACAAGGATTGTCAGATCTGAACATGGCTAAAGCAGGTCATCTGCCAGCTGATCAACCTGAAGAGGATCAGAGGGAGACTGGTAACTCTACTTATGGTTATTAGGTGACTCATAATCAAATTTTAGCTGATTGTGACTACTTAAGGTTCAAGGGAGCCCTACAAGCCTCCTAATATTTGTAGGACAGTAATTAGCTTGTCATCCTTGTCCTCTTCAAAAGGATTACCCAGGTTTAGCCATGAGACAGCTGCTCACAAATCACTGTCTTTTTTGTACTGTACCAGAACAAAATCTATTTGTGTGTCCACATACATGCATATCCACACACACACACACACACATATATATACACTTATGTACATGAACATGCTCCTGCTTTATTATTTATTCTCAGCTGGGCTTTTACTTGCAGGAAACCCTCAACTTTAGTAAACCTGCACGGAAGATACAAATATAAGCTTCAGTGAATGAATAAATAGCACTGGAAGATCCATGTACCATATTATCTATGACAGATCAGTGTGTCAATGTGTTACAAATACAAAGGTGTTTAGATTTAATATTAGTAAGAATTTAAAATATGAATTGATGTTTAAAAAAATAATGAATTGTTTAGCAATTTTCATTTATTTTGTTCAACTTTCCCTAATAAATTATCTTCTGGTTTACAAAGAACTACACTGAATACTTTTCAATGTGAGTTACTGTTCTCAAATATGCAAAAGTACCTTTTGCACAAATTGAATATTCATGTCATTACTACATACAACTGTGTGGGTCACCCCAGTATCTGCAAGTGTTGTAACAATTTTTTTTCCACTTGTTTTTAAAAAAAATCACTTTAGTTCTTTGTACCATCTCGCACTACTTCATCTATATTCCATGCCAAAATTCTTGTTTACGTTTTAAAGATGCACCAGAAAATTACCTCTGTAAAAACTGCCAACTCTTCTTGGAACAGGGTCATTATACATAATTCTATTTTCCTTAGTAGATGCTCCATCTTCTGTGTGTGGATCATGATATGCTCCACCCTAAACAAAAGAACAGTCAGCTATTTACAATGAAAGGTTATAAGCTGATTTGCAGTGTTTTTAGCCAACATAAGTAAGCAATAAACTCTGAACTTTACTGCAGACAGTTTTCATTTCATGCTATGAATAACTGTCAATCTCCAACCACAAACCCCATACCAATAATTATTTAGTTTTTCTGTTTGTTCACTTTTTCAAAAATGGCATTAATAAAATTTTGCCTCTTAATTTTAATTTTAAGGACTTTAGCATGATCCAGACCTCAGATTTTCGCCGTGAATGAAATGCAGCTGTAACATCTCTGGAGGAATCTTTTACTGGAGGTCTTGTTAAATTTGTTTCTGATGGAATCTGGTCACTCTGCTAATGGCAAATTTTAAAAAATAAACAAGAAATGCATGTAATTTGTGATTATTGCAACACCAAAGCACTATCTCTTAACAGCTGTTATACACTAGTACCTACAGGAACCAATAGTCACAAAGTCTAAAAACTAAGAGGCAGTCCTGAAAGTAAGAAATGAGTAAGCTGAGTAGGTAAGTCAGACAGGATAGTAAAAGTACATCACCATCTCTAATTAATCTGTGTTTCTGAATAAAAACTTCCTAGAAGGTTCATCAAGCAGAAACTGAAGCATGCCCTCAGAAACCACCACATGCATGGAACTGGCCACTAAATGTGACTTAATCCCTTTCTTAAATGAAGCAGAAGCTGCACTTCTTTCTGCAGTAAGGACCAGACAAAAATCGATATTCTAAGACTCGTAGGAAACTGTAGCAAATCCCCTGATTGAATTTGGATCTAGAACATCCAAGAAGGATGAGACTTCAAAAAAAAAAAAAAAACAACCCCCAAAACAACCTACAACTGAAAACTGGGATTTCAAATCACTGAGCGATTTCCATAATTTGTTTTGCCTTTCATTAATACAGACCTGACTTCACTACCATCAATAAAATAACCCTAAAAACTGTGACAAGATGAGAAATGAAACAAAAACAATGGTTTAAATCACAGACTGCTTCAGTAAAATATGAGTTTGATAAATTTGATTAAATTATGACTTAAGGTACGTTTTGTTGGTTAGCAGTTAAGCTATAAATATGAGAAAATAACAGCAACTTATACTTGATTTCATTCTGCCTAACCCTTTGTGTACATTTAACTAAAAGAACCCTTAAGAAAATAGCATTGTAACTGAGACTTGAAAAGCCTAAAAAGTAACATCAAATGGAAGTAAACCCAGCAAACAAAGAATGATTTTCTTCAATATGACTTGGTTTTGGCTCAATAGAATCTAAAAACAGGGAAGTGAGGACATTTCACAAAATATGAGCACAAGAGAGAGAGACAATAGTAGCAAAGAAAACCAGTAGAACTGAATGGGAAAATTTAACAGGAAAATAATAAAGATTCTTTGACAACCTTTACATTATTTCTGAAGTTTTGAGTTCACTATGGCTGAAAGAAGTGAAATTTTCTCATTTTTAATACAGAGTGTGGCAAGAAAATGGTATAGGAAAGAATCAAAGAATGGCTTTTGTAAAAATGCCTGAGCCATACAAATACTGTTATTTTAATTCTTATTTGTTATCGAAAATAGTGAAAACGAAGAAAAACAGATGAAAATGCTTTGCAAATGTACAGACTTGCCATATATTTCAGAAGAGTATTTTTCCCTTCAGGCTTCTGCTGGTTGAGATATGGCTTTAAAACAATGAATTTAAGGCTTACATTTAAAAACTTAATACTGACCAGAAAAGATAAAGGTGATTTCTTCACAAATGATTAGACATTCCAAAGCAAACCACAAAAAACAAAACTATAAGTATTAGGATGTGTAACAAGTTTTTCAAGTGGTTGGCAAAAGACAAAGAATGATCTGACAATATGAAATAAAATTAAATTAGTTATCAATTTCATATCTGCTACATAATTCAGATAAAGATCCTAATACTAAAGAATACAAGGTAGCATAAGCTTTTACTATCAAAACATCAAATGTTGTTATTACTGCCCTTGAACAAAAATATTTTGAAGGACAAATAACATTTAACATGACTGAAATGAGAGAGAGAAAAAAAAGACTACGCATAAAAAATAAAATCTCATTTTGAAGCAGAGCTTCTGTAATTCCTTCTAAGTAGCTATTTTTCTTTAAATTCTCTTTTTTTATTGGATTTTTTCTTCTTACAATGAATAATTCACATAATTCTGAATGGAAGAGACACACTAAGTACAAAATCAATGTATTAGTAATGTGTTTTTAAGTAAATACAAAAAAATGCCTCATCTGTGCTTTCTTCTACTTAAGAGCCATCCAGCATATGAAAACCTCTTTTTTTCTTTATGCACACCATAAGTCCACTATGTGTATTTATTACGTAAACTAAAGAGACAGAGGTCTTTTTTAGTCTTTTTCAGTAAAGCATACTTTTTAGGCTTTCAATAATATATGTAGCTCTGACTTCCTGCAGTTTGTCAACAAATCTGAACAAGAATTTGTCTTCGACACATACATATCAAAAACTGTATAAAAAAAAAAACCCACTAATTTTATTTACTTTTATCTTTTGGATAAATGGCATAGCAATCTAAGGATATGAGGACATTCATCTTGTGCAAAACCTTAAAAAATTATTAACTATTTTATTAGGAAAGTAAATTGACACCAAAACTGTCCCTTTCTCCACACTAATGAAATAATGCTCATAACAAAATATCACTAAGTAATGACACTGATCACTATAGCAGTGCTAAGGAGTCAGTTCACTGATGGCTACTCCTAGAAAAAATCTCTAGCCTGTCCCAGTTATTAATCATATTGATCAGGAGGAATATTGCAGTTTTTTACATCCCTCTCACAAATTATGACATTACGTTAATAATGTCACGCTATAAACAAGTGAAAAAGCTCACTTCACAAGTTAGGATTGCTATTCAAAACAGAAAGACATACTAGGAAAGTTAAATAAAAACACAAATGAGAAGGTTCATTAAGGAAAACCAAAACAGTAAAAATGACATCAGAGAACATAACAGACTAGGAACTACAAATTAAACGTAAACTACACAGACATTTTTTCTGTTCTCACATTTCAGTACACGATAAAAATAGTTTTCAAAGTCCAATCATTATCAGTTTAAACATGGTCTCATTTTCTACTCCAACTAATTAACCTTTTTTTTTTTTTTGGTCTCACATTCCTTGTCTTACAACACCAAAGAATAACTAAGCAAACAAACAAATAAAAGAGAGAAAGCGGGACACTGTCCCCACATGAAATAAGGAGAGGAAGGAAAGTCTTCCGTAACAGGTGATATTTTGAACTAACCCTATTAGTATCTTCTGTACAGTCTTCTCGTGAAGAGCCAACAGACCTTGTGAGTGACTTATGCTGCACCTGTGGAGATAACAGTTGCAGGCTGTTTGCTCTGGCTGCCATCCCTTGCCCTACGCTTAAGCCACCCTCTGAGCCCTTTGACCTCACTCTGTCCCGGCTCACATACATAGAGTGTCTATGAGGGCGCTGTTGTGAAGAGAAAGGACTGGTATAACCTAGGCCATAGGAAAAAGATTCATGTGGAGCAGAGAGCGAGTGGGAATGGCTTCCATCCATGTGATCTGGCAGTTTTAATTCCTCCATTGTTTTGGAGTGTCTGGTTGAAGGTCTTCGGGTGTCCAGGGTACCCTCGCTGCGGTTATTCCTCCCAGACGGGCTGAGCAAAGTTCTGTTATCGCCATGGCGGGGAGCGGTCGGACTGGTGGGAGAGTTCAGGTCCATACAGCTGGATGGAAAATAGCGACTGCTGTTCGGTTCTGCAGCTTGAGCCCTGGCCTCAGACAGGTTGCCCACGGACTTTGAGTCTGTCAGAACCCCATGGCTCTTTGACTTTGTCCTATACGAAGGACTCTTAGAAGACTGTGGAATGGTATCAATATAGCTGTGGCGACTATGCTTGTCACCGGGCTGCAGCGTCCCAGTTTTGCTTTGAGACGTTTCCATAAATGAGTGCCGGTTCTGCTGAGATCTGGTGTTAGACTTCAGGTACTTTGTGCCTGGGCCATCAGAACTTTTTGGGTCCACATTAAAATCAAATTCTGTTTTTCCCTTCGCTTCCTTTGGACTAAGAAGATGTGGCATGTTATTGTTGGCTAGATCTTTATTGCCAGATCCAGGCTGGTTGCTTGATTTCTTTGCATGCATTGGGCTATGTGCAGCTCCAGAAAGGTTTCCATTTAAAAAGCTTTCATTTGCTGGAAGACCTTCTTCTCTTGGCCCGCCAACCCCTAGTGTCTGTATATCCTTGCTGTTTGATCTGTGGTGTGACTGCAAAGCAGAACTTTTGCTGGCTTGATTTCTACATTAAAATGCATAAAGAAACATTAATATACCAGATCATATATTCATATATTAATATCTTCAACAAAAGTGCACTCATTTTAGATGGGAGTTGCCATTTTGTAACACAAAATTAGCAGTAAGATCAAAAACTTCTGCTCATTGCAGAAACTAAGCATCAGAAGCTCCACTAGAGTAACAGATTTGCAAGCGTCAGAACGTTGTTGTTTTTTATTGGTTACATCCTAAGGGACAAACTCAATTTTGGTTAATGGATTCTGCTAGTGAAAAAAAAAAGAAACAAGAAATATATAAAATGCAATCATAAAAATTTCAACTTTCCAACATATATATTTAAACATTGACCCATTTGTAATATATGCATAATCACTAATCTAAAGCAGTAGCTGTACATCCACGGAAATAATTGTTAAACACATCTGGCATTATCAAAGTTGAAGTGGAACAATCGAATACGTCAGCACTGCCAAAAAGCCTTGTACAATCAATGCTCCAGACTACATAATGTATGTCTGAGGTGGGTGGAGGCAGAAGAGAGAAAACAGAGGCTATTGTGCTGGTCAAAGCCATCCAGATGGACTGATCTCAAGGTTTTGCAGCCTAGTAAGCCCTGTAAACAACAAATCAGGTCTACCACAGGAACACTGACTTTTGCAGGACTCAGGTTTTACAGAATAAAAGCAGTTCTGCTCATGGGCCTGTCTTGGCCCTGAAAAAGTGCAGCTGGGGCAGAGCAGAGCTGTGGCTATGCTTATTAGCCTCCTAAGCTGGCTTAAAGCTCAGGAAATTTCCTTGTTTCTAAATCAATTCTATCATAATCTGACTCAGATATATTACTGAGGGGTAAACTGAGAGCTGACTGTACCGATGAATTTGTTGATCTTGGCAGAAACCATTATCAGATAATGCTAAGGTTTTTTTCATATTTAGGATTTCTGTACTACCCATTTTCAGTGATCTAATGGTACGCTCAATTACAATTTCTAGAAATTAAGCAAGTTCAACACCCATGCAAGTACGCATGTATAGCAACAGCTAAAACATTTTATTAAACATTTCAGAAAACAAGCAGGCTATAGACATTGTGTTCTCACATCTTAAAGTGAGGATTATTTTTTTAATCTCACTGAAAGAACTAAAGAAAAACCTGGCTTGGGTTAAAAGACATTGTAGTTCTCCCTACTTCAGAAGATGACCTTTAGGAAAGTTTCTGTCAAAGGAATATGATGAGTCTCTTTGTACTAAAGTATTTCATCCACCAGTAAACCTGGCTTGTTGGTGTACTAAGATCAGGTGGCACCTCTCAAGCTATGTGGATCCAACAAAGGAGTCAGTGAGCAAATAAATCCTGTTTTGAGTTCAAGTAGATTAGATTCAGTTTGTAACCACAATCGCAGACAAAATTCTCTTTAACCTTACTGTGGAGCATAATCAACACATTTTTCTTCTTCTTGTGTGTGGTGACACCTCCAAATGACAGAGTTCTTACTACTGTTCAGGAAAGGAGCTAACTGTTTTAAGATGAGTAAGTCTAATTATTTTTTCTTTTTCTTTTTTTTTTTAATCCCAAGATGCATTCAGCCTGTTGAATACAGCTAACAAAAAAAATTCAGTTTGAATAGCTGTAATAATAAGATTGTGTCTACCTTCTTTGTTCAGTGAAGCAGCATGGAACAGCACATACATTGAAATGTACTTAAATAATCAAATAACTAGTTTTCTTGAAGATAATATTCTGTTTAAGCACTATTGCAATTTATTGGCACAGAAAATATCAGTGTTAAGGGTCAAAGGACTACGTGTACCTGTTAGATAATGTGTTGCTGTCACCATGGTAAGGCTTTCTTTTTGCTGACCGTGAAGGTGAACTTCCACACCGATCCAAGAGTCTTTGCGTTTGAAATGAAGGATGGTTCAAACATTGCTCTGTCAAGTATCTGTCTGCTGGATCTAACTTCAGTAAGTTCTTTGGAAAACAAATCCCAAAGTTTAAAAGTTAATATCTGTATTTGCATCAACAACAATATAATGAAATAAAGAACATTAATGGGATAGTTTTTTTAATCTTGAGTGTCTGTGATTAGATGCAGGTGCCAGAATAATTTCATACTGCATTAAAATACATATGATAAAAGATGAATGCTTTCAAATATATTAAATTCTACTTAAGAGATGGCAGGCATTTTTCTTGCTTATTATGAAACATACAAGCTATGTATATATATAAAATGAATATAAAAGAACATGTATATATGGTTATAAATTTGTGCTTAATATGTTTAAAATATAAAAAGAGGTAGATGAAAAAATATACATGTTTACCTATATACATATGGATGTTAAAAATACGTGGGTTTTAAACATACTTTCCAGGACATGCTACAGAATATTACTGTTTAAAACAAAAAATATCGAATTATCATTAATATGATGCTACCAATGAAACAGGCTTAACAAACAGAGCAAGCATACAGGAGCAGTATTAAATGTTCAAAAATTCCTTCAAAGTTTGTTATTTTTTAAAAAGATACACAAATATGACTTTTTTATTTCAATAAAGGTTCAAGTCCTTCATGTTTTTAAAGAATCATCTAAACTGTTTACAACATACTCAGAATAACATCTGCCATATAATTCCATCAGATCAGCTGTGACTGAACAAAGTGACTTTCTGACACAGAGAGAACACCTAATCACGAAATCAAAAAACAACTGACTGATTATTTTGTTAACTTTTAATGGTTCCTTGCATAAATAGGACCATATGTAACTCATCTTGGAATATTTGAACATGCTGACGATTTGAATGGCTACTAAATAAAAAGGACAGCTTTTTTAAGGGCTGTAATGGTTGAATAGAGAATAACTATGCATATATATGCATAAGTATGCACAAACACAATGACTATCTGCATATGCATCAATATAATATTCATCCACTTGACCACAAACTGGTTTTCTCTGCACATCAAAACAGAAAAAGTGTTTGGCATTCCTGTGCAGTTCAGTCATATAGTGACAAGCTGTGTACTGAATGATTCATTTCTTCTTTCCTTCCTTTTTTGAGGCACTCATCACTACTGTGACACAAACAGCCCACCTAAGGATGGTCATAAGGCTCACCTCAAGTGCCTTATAAGCTAACTTGCAGAAGACAGAGCACGAGCAAGGAGAACTGAAGTCCATGGGCAATCATAAACTGACTGGAATCACAGAGAAATAATGGAGAAGGCTAATGGCTGGGGCATGGTCACTGATGGGCATGGCTGGCTCCCGAACCTGGGAGGTAGGGAAGAAAAGGAGTGGCACTCTATCTCAACTAGTTCCTAAATTGTACTGAGCTGCAAGATAAGCCGGTGGGGAAGAAGACTGGTACAGATTAACAAGGAGCTTTTCCTGAGACTCCAGGAGAAAAAGAAAATCTACCTGTATGGGAACTTCTGAGTCACAGCATGAACCACTGAATGAGCACCTGAAGGAAAGATCTGGACAGCCCCAGGAGCACAGGTGAAGGAAATTCACCTGCGTGACTGGAAGGGGTGGAGCCAGGCTTCATCACTCTCAGACCTCATTTAAGGGCTGACTGCCACTGAGGAAGGATCTCTTGTTGGAGGTTCCTCCTTTGTGGAGTTTCTTCTCTGTGTGCCTAGATCTTTAGGGATGGGTGAGCACTTACTTTCCTTCTTTTTGTAACACCTCCTTGTTTCTGCTGGTCTCTATTGCCTTTAAAACCCTAGCAGTACCTCCTGTGGAAGAAGGGATGGACAACTCAGAAAGAGTACAAAGAAGTTGTTAGAATGTGCAGGGAGGAAATTAGAAAGGTAAAAGCCCAGCTTGAACTCAACTTGGTAAGTGGGGTAAAAGGGAACAAAAAACTCTTACAAATAGATCAACAGAAAGAGGAGGATCAAGGAGAATCTCTATTCTTTACTGGATGAGGCTGTGAACATGACCACTGAGGATGAGGGAAAGGCTGAGGTTCTCAATGCCTTCTTTATGTCTGTCTTTAAAAGTTATCCTCTGCTCTCTGACCAGGAAGACTCAGCTGGGGAGCAGAATAAACCCCTTATAATTCAAGAGGAAACAGTCAAGAGACCTACTATTCCAACTGGTCCCCCATAAGTCTATGGGGCCAGATGAGATACATCTGGAACTGGCTGAAGTGATAGCTGAGCTGCTTTCCAGCATCTGTCAGTACTCCTGGTTGACTGGTGAGGCTTCAGAAGGCCAGAGGCTTGTCAGTATGACTCCCATCTACAAGAAGAGTTGTAAGGAGGATCCAGGAAACTACAGGCCTGTTAGCCTGACCTTGGTGCCCAGGAGGTTTCAGGAGCAGATTGTCCCACACATGCCATTCGATCTCCCTTGAGACAACTAAGGGATCAGACCTAGCCAGCGTGGGTTTGTGAAGGGCAGGTCCTGCTTGACCAACCTGATCTCCTTCTATGATGTAGTGACCCATCTGGTAGATGAGGGAAAGGTTGTTGATGTAGTCCACCTAGACTTCAGCAAAGCCTTTGACGCTGTCTCCCAGAACGTTCTCCTGCAGAAACTGGCAGCCCGTGGCTTGGACAGGTACACTCTTTGCTGGGTAAGGAACTGTCCAGAGGGTCAGGCCCAGAAAGTGGTAGTGAATGGAGTTAAATCCAGCTGGTGACTGGTCACAAGTGGTGTTCCCCAGGGGTTGGTGTTTAGGACTATCAGGAGATTTCTAGGCTATGTTGGTAGCAATTTTCTAATTTAACTGCTGGAGAGGCAAACCAAACAAGAGTTAGGCTTCACTATACCTGACTTGCTATTCACTTCCAGTGAAGTTTTGGAGGTTAATCTGATTGCAGAAGATAGTTGGAGATATAGCAACCCTGAGAGGTTTATCATTAGGATTCAAATGAAGAGTGAGACAGTTAACCATCAGGGATAGGACACACAACTTTAAGACTGCAGACTTCGACTTCTGTAGGGCAATTCCAAGACAACCTTCTGAAAAATTGCCATCAGAAGACAGGTGTCCAAGAAACTCTGAGAGTGCAGAAACAAAGTATCTCATGGGCATAACACCACAAAACGTCAAACACGGTCAGCTTAACAAAACAGAGCTTTTAAATGAAGAAAAACTCAGAACAGGCAATAGAGGAACTTGAGCCAAGGACAGTATAGAAAGAAAGAACATAAAAGCACTGCTTTGACACGGTGGATGACATTAGGAAGTCTGAAACCTAATGACAGCTAAAACAAGTAAGAAAGATTTACAGATTATTCAGGTATTCTAGCAGCAAATGGGAACTCGGGAAGAAATGTCTGCTAATGAACAAAGGATAATGACAGATTATATGAATAAGCATGAAATAATCAACTTTTCCCAAGTCGTCATATTCAAATTTCCAAGTGCATGCTTGCAAAAGAAGATTTGTAAAGGAAGACAAGAGCAGCAATAGTAAATGAATGGCTCTTAATTAATCTAGTCCAGAAATGCTCCCTAAGTATTGATATATAAAGAACTAGAGGTACACATGTCAGTGTCGGCTGACATAAATTGAGGTGTGTGTTATTGAGTAATCTAGTAATCAGATCTCAGGTCCTTGGGAATGCAGATAACAAGAAACATAGCAACTGTGAATATTTGCTAGAATGCCCAGTGTCTGGAGAAGAGAAAGGCATACAGCAACATATGTAGAGCATTTGCAGCATGCAGCTTAACCACAGGTGTTTTCTGATCTCTTCTTTTAAGTCTTCTGCTCATTCTTGAACAATGTTCCAACTTCTCAACTATGTAATGTTGATCAAACTCGAAATATCCCCTCTAGAGGATCCCTCACCTTTGCAACCTCATAGAGTAACACGGACAAAAAAATTTAAAAGAATTACTTGAATTAAAAAACAACAACAGAACATAATTATTTAGAAATCTGTTTCCTTAACATTTGAAGTTTCATTTTGCAATTTCAACTCTGGTTATCACACCTGAAGAACCCAAAAGACACTGCTATATAACATATAAAATTCATATAAAATGAAAATGAGAGTAACCCCTCAGTATGTGTTATGACGGTCTGAGGAATCATCTTGAAATTACTGTTTGCAACATGTGCTACTACAGCTTGAGTTACAACTAATTATAATGCTGAGGGGAAAAAAGTTTGAGAACTAGAAAATAGAATATAATTATTCTAAATGTGACTTTTGTCATTGTGAATCTCTTTCACCTTACTGTGGCTGAAATAACAGAAGGATTGTAGTACAGCTCATCACAGTGAAGTTTTTACACTGTTCAGCCATTCTGAGGAAAGCCAGCTTTCCGTAGACCACTGCAAGAAATTACATCCCATCTTGGACATGGGGAACTAGCTGGTATGTTCCAAAACAGGACTGAAGAACAACTTAAATCATGTACTTAATAGAGGTGACTGATAACAACTAGATTAAGAACTCAAACAGGTAAAATTTTACTGTACATCTACTGCTTATGTCCTCATGCTCATCCAGTAATTAACAGTAATAACTCAGGTTAATCTAATCTTCAATCACTGTGGATTGATCTAAATTTCTTGCAGGTTGAGAGCTCACCATCCAGTGTTAAGGTGACCTGTACATCCAAATGGTTGTCAGTATACATGCTGACACAAACTATGGCAGTTCTTTTGTCTAGAATATATATTACTTACCAAATCAGTCAATTTCCAACAGATTTTCATGGCGTTTGCAGGGGATATTTTCCTAAGAAACATCAAGCCTGGCTATAGATCATGGTGATATCAAAATATTTCAAGAGGAAATTCACAAGTACTTTTAAAATGAACTCTATTAGGAAAGTCAAATATTTCCATATATGTTACAGACAGATGCATTCGTTTTGTAATAACAAATAAATACATTTTGTTTACCTTCATAAGATCAAGCAAAACACCACTTAAAATTCCCAAGTATCTTCTCTCTAGAGATTGTGGATGATTGACTGCAGGGAACTGTCAAAGTAATACACCATAAAAATATATTGAGAATGCAAACAAGGTACAGATTAATACAACATTTAAAAAATATATAATTTATACAGTGAATAAAAGCATGTAACCTAATGGAAGGCATATGTATTGAATTAGTTCATAATTACAGAAGCATTGAAAACACAATGAAACAAATAACTGCTGATAATGCAATATGAATCTAGTCAAGCAAAGAAAGTATTTTTGATTAGTAGGGCACTCAAGGAACCTCTCTCAAATGATAAGACATGAACTCAGATCTATAAAAGGGTTTGTGGTACTATGATTGACATGAGGTGGGTGTTTTAAAGATTCAGAAATAACGTAAGTAACATCCACCCAAGAAAAGAATTTAGAAATAGGTAATTTTGCTTTTGTGTGAATGTAGTAGTAATTAAATATCAAAGATGAATTGACAATTCCAAAATGTTTAAGTGAAAAAAAAACATCACAAGGAGAGATTGCAGTAAGGCTTGGGATTACTCCTGAGACCATGTTGCAGTATGAAAGAACTGGAAACATCATGAGAAGTAGTGCGTGCTGCTGGAGGACAGCTTTTGTCAACTACAGTCTTGACAAAACTAGATGAAGGCAGTATTTGAAGTTAGCCCTAACCAGCAGGAAAGATTCAAGGAAGAAAAAAGTACAAAGCACAGAATTTCTGTTTTGTGTTGTTTGCTTTGTAAACAAGGCTATAGTCAAATGAAATGAAAAGTCTTTTTCCTTTTAATCAAATGAAAAAAAAATCTGCTCGATATTTCTATGTTGTGATATAATGTCAAGTTCAATGAGCTTAAAAGAAACAGGCATCTGAGATCCAGTTCTAGACAATGGCATGCATGGAGCTGACGTCAAACAAATAGGCAAACTGATTTCAGTGAGGTAACTTCAAATTTAAAAGCTCATCTTATATATTCCAGTGTTTTCAGAATTAGAAATGAAGGCAGGCATTCCAAGATGAGCACACAAAAAATCTTCCATTTTTGCAACCGATGCTTGTTTTTAGAGAAAACTGAGCATTTGAATGCCACAGAAACTTCTGGAAAAATTAAACCAAACAACAGCCAGACAGCAGATTGGTATTAATTACAGTTTATCCAAAACAATGTAGCTGAGATCCACATAGCTTGTTAGCAGTTCCTGGAGTTGTAGTATTTGCTTAATAGTGTTCAAGTGCTTCAGTTTCAGCCTGGTTTAATCTCAGACACATCTTAACTATTGAGTTTTCTAAAAAGCCCTCTAAAGTTAACACATCAGAGCTAGAATACTGACAACAGGGAATATGCACTGGCAATCACGTACCTGAGACATAAAAAGCCATCGTTAAATGTCCAAATGGACTCAAGCCATGCATAAAATATACCCACATAAAATATTGAGTTATACCTAAAATCACTGAAAATGTAAGATAACTACAAAATTTAGGTCAATGATTAAGACAACAGAAAAAAAAACAAAAGAACCTCAACAAATATGAAGATTAAAAAACATTCTATGCAGAAATTTGCTGTAATACAAAAACATACAGCAACTGTATGTTTGGTCTGAACTGTCAATGAACAAGAAGTCTTAAATTACTTTTATTCCTTTACATCCATTTCTGCATTTTGAAAGGATTGTTACAGCCAGGTGCATATTATTTATATGTACCCCTTCCTTAGAGTAAATATTGACTTCAAACTTTATTTAAAGAGTAATCCAGCAGTACAAACATCAACTTCCAAAGATGTGTTTTGTTTGGAAGCAGAATGCATTGTACACTGCAAGTATGCAAATGCTAGACCACTATGAAGTGCAATCTATTGTTTGTATTGGCATTACTTTTCATAAATTACACTACGTGAGCTTTGAAGGAAAATGAAAGAACACGAGTTTGAATGTGTTTGTTTCTAAATAGTCTCTGTATATTTATTTTTACTTTACTTTCTTTTCAAGTGGTTTCTTAATGACTGAAAAGTTTATTTTAATTATTTACTTTTAAGTCCAAGTATGCCTCATTGATCTTAGATAGCAACCTCGGTGAACCAAGCCTTCCATTTTTCCTCCACTAGTTTACATAAAGAAAATAGATATTTCAGGAGGCACTAATTAGTTACAAGCGAAGTATTCTTCTAAATAAAACAAACCCTGTTCTTCAGTCTATCCAAGAGGGTAAAATATATTCAGTATAAATCAGATACAAATCAGACTTCACTTCTGAAATGAATAGAGAAACATCAAAATGCTGAATAAGCACTCAATAATACTCAATAAGCGATTGCCCTTCACTGGATTTGTTCATGTCCTCCATCTTATTTGTAACTGACTCGCAGAACAGTATTACAGCCCTGCATTACCACTCCTGTTTCCATAAAGATACCAGCCCTTAAGTTCCTTCTGTTCCTCGATTATTTTCTTGAATCTTCAGCATACCATGGATGTTCCCTCCTCAAAAGGACTTGAACAGATACAACTAAATACTAACTAATCCTCAAAATTGATGAAAACGATGTGTACGTATATGAGTGGAGGAATAAGCAGAAAGAAAACATGAAGTATGCAAATGTGGCACCTTCACACATGTCCATGTAGAGCTGGAGTGTCTGAATTAGAATTGTTTAAACTGTGTGCTACAATATAGTAGTACTTACAGTTATGACAGAGATTCATAAAGCCTACAGATAATCACATAGATAAACATTTCCATTTCATGGGCTAGTTTTTACTGTGTGAACAGCCAGTGCCAGCTTGTAGTGATTTGCATAGCTTCTATCTGCTAAACAACTGAATATCTTCCAATATTAAGTGCTACTATTAAAAAAAATGTTATTTTAATGTGGTACTTAAATGTGGAATTTGTTTTTTTCAATTAAGTAACAAAAATCATATTCTGAATAACATTTTTTGTAGTATTTTTCATGTTTAAATCATTATTCAGACTTCAGTATTTCAAAACTGCTCTCTTTTAGAAGGCATCCTGACTTTGCAGATGGGAATAAAAAGGCAGCAGTATGTCTGAGGCCAAGTAATAAAATACTGATCCTGGATAAGAACAGAGACTCATTACACTCGGCCCTGTTCTAATCATATTAGGTCCATGCTGTCTTCTTGAATTACTTTACTGTAAAGCTACATAGCAAAGATGCTTCATTGTCATCCTAAGACATTGCATAGCATTTAGCCAAGTAAAATTACAGTGCACAACTAGAATTGTTGTAAAATAATATTGAAGAGAGAGTACTTTATTTAGCTTACAGCTTCTAGCTATAGCTAATGCTTTAGCACTGCTTTAGAGGGTATAATTTTTTAAAAATAGAAAATCCTTTACAACCCTGTTCTAAACAGGATGAAATAAATATATTACCTTGGCAAGAAATGCTTGTCTTACTGTCTTATAAAAACCTCTAATGAAGGGTGTGCAAACTTCATCAAAATATCTTAGGAACTAGCTATCCTTCTAGCTAAAATAACTAACTCAAAACCTTAAGAAAGAAAAAGAAGAGATAACCAAAATGGAATTACAAGGCAACACAAGTACAATCACTGACCAGGCATTATTAAAGATAACTGAGTTATTATTTTTGTAAATATATATATATATATATATTTCATCTGGCATTTTGCCAACTGAAGCAGCTTCTGCACACTAGCAGGCTTCTGTTAATTCATGGCATTGTCAAACTCCTGGAATGGGAACAAGCAGCTTTCTTACTTATATGGCTAGCATTAAATCTCCAGGAATTCAAATAAATAGGCTAAAGCTCCTCTATCACCACAACAGCATACAAGGCCCAGATTCTGCCATCATAGAAGGCTTAAGAGAGCAGGCACAATTCTTCCACGCCTCAAACATACAAATGTTGAACTTCACAGTGCACACTTAGCACAGTAATGTTAGGTTTGGTACCTTCACTAACATTCATGACAAGAAAAGCCAGAGATCTGTTTAAAATCAGCTTTTAACAGCAAAATGAACTTATTTATACTTCCCAGTATTTGGTATAATTAGAATTTAACTTTGAATTATGAATGCTCCATGATCTAAATATCTTATAGTTGCACAGGAATGCATGCAAGAGAAAACAGAGCACACACACTAAACGAAAAGAACCTTTACAACAACACCAGTATAAATACCATGTGTGTAAATTAATACTAATAAAAAAAAAAAGAACAAAGCTATCTCTTACCCTCAATCCATGGAAGCGTGGGTTGCTGTAGAAGAGCTTCATCTGCTCAGCTGGCAGTGGGCCTAGCACCTTCTGAATGGTAAAGAGCTGGTCAATCTCGCTCTCCCCTGGGAACAAGGGCTGTCCATCACTCAGCTCACCCAGAATACAGCCCACAGACCACATATCCACAGCCTTTCCATATGGGGCTCTGAAAAGTGAATGTACAGTGTTTTTCACTCACTGACACTGCCTTCTTACTAGGCTGTTTTAATTTATTGGCTATGTCTTCCACGGCCTGCTTCCTTATAGCTCAGAAAAATAAACCTTGACATTAAAGAAGCAATCTCAAATATCAAGTCCTCTGTTTCTGCACTGGATTGCTTGACATGTTGCTGCTTGGAAAGGCAGGACAAAAATTCTTAAGTATCCCCAAGGATAATACCTCAGTTACCTTTTCTTAAAAAAAAGAAAAAAATCCCATACATACAAGAATAACCTTTCTGACCAAGATGAGTTATGTAAGTTAAAGTAACTTCTCTTTTTCTCCAGAGGTTAATGATCGTGTTGTACTTCTGCAGTACGCTGCTTTTTCCTATTGCTTTTAGTAGACTGACAGACATACTGAATCTCACCACGGAGGGGACAGAAATATAAGCAATCTTTGTTTTACCCTTCCTACAGTGAAATTTTAAGAGAGAAAACAGAAGGCCCCTGAAGCTATTCTTAAAACTATTCATGAGTTAAGAAACACAGGTCAAGACACAATTGTAAGCATCATAAAGCGACAATTTTCTTGCTTGGGAGCAAAGCCACAGGTTGGGATTTGGAGAAAAATTCGGGCAGGTGGTCTCTGTATGGGGGCAGTGTTGTGTGGTGGGGTGGATGGCCCTCTGTATTTTAAAAGGCCACTGACAAAAGAAGCTAGGTCAGCACTGAAGTGATGGTGAGAATTCAACTGAAACAGAACTCAGTGATGTTGGTGTTACACTGGAAAAGCCTATTCCAGTTTCTCAAGACTAGAGAGTATTTAAAGGAAGAACAGGCAATAAGGATGCTACAGTTGGAAGAGATGATGGGCTTGCACATGTTTTGTAAGACATACATATACACACATATATAGGCTAGAAAATACAGAGAACAGATGTTTGTGTGAGGAGTAGATAGTGGTGAACTACTGCAATCTTCAATCTAAAGGCACGAATGCTGAAGAAACAGATCCTGAGCTTCCTCAAAGTCATTTAGGATATTAAGTGAATAATTAGGCAGCTATTTCTTTCTTCTCATGAACTACAAGTGCTTGAACTTCATAAAAAAAAACCCAAAAACATCCCTGATACATTTTAAAACAAAAAATTAAAAATTTGTTTGATAAAAGATAAATGCTTAACAATTCTGGGAAGACTTTGAGATATTAGTTATGCTTACAAAGATTTGGTAAAAAGTAGGGGAAGGACATTCCCCTCTTCCCTTAAGATGATTGTGAAATAGAGCAGAATCGCCAAGAAACAGACATCAAGTTGTGTCAGAAAAATTTGGCATTAAAAACCTACACAAGCAAAGCTGAAGTCATATTCATGAAATATACATATCCCTTCCCTTCCTCTGCAAGCTAATCAAATTTAGTCAATTACACACAGAAATTATTCCTGCTACATTTCCGCTGTTAACGAAACAGCTTTGAAAACTGAGGCCAGACAGATACCATGTCAGCCAAGCTTTTCATGTCTTCCTCTAAAGTCCTAATTACTATTATAGACGAAGTGTAAAATGCTGCAGCAGTGTAAAGATCATGACTGATGCTTTCTTTCAAATTAGTATATGTGAGTGTACACATATGATAGACATGCTCTTTGCTGTAAATTTAATAGTATTAGTTTTCTCCAAAATATAAAAAAACCCAGAGCATTGTGTTTTGTGGTTTTTTTTTTATTGGCAACTTTCACATACTATTCTGCATATAACAACACAACTACATATCAATTTGATTAAGATTAGCAAAGCTCTGGGAATACTTGTATGACTTTCTTGACAGAATAGTTATTCAGTGCCTTACCTATTCATGAAATGCCTATTCTCTGGTTCAGAGTTAATCAAGGGTTCCAGCAAAGACCTGTTTCTCAGCAGCATGAAACATTTCACTTGAAGAATGTTAACAACTCATAGCAATCCTTTTCTGATTGCTCCTGTGGCTGCCAATTCCTTACTTAAAGAATACGCATATATAAATACATATATGCTATACACACAGGAACTGTATTTTACTGGAACGCTCACATAGTTTAGAGAAACACACTGGAAAACTTGATAGTAATAGAAAGATTGCAAGTAGTACATTTCCAGGTACTTCTGTCTGTTCTTCTACACTTGTGCACCCTGTGAATTTGTTCATGCAATTCAACCTTATGAAGTTGTAAAACGCTAATTTTACAGATTAATAAAAGTGAAATTAAATTGCAACTACTGCTCCCACAGGCAATGTCACACTTACTTCTGAGTACTTTATTAAAATCATTCATAGAGCTTCCTTCAGCAAATTCTTCCTGATCAGTTACAGAAACATACAATATCCCAAGGTGGAATGTACTCACAGGGATCACTGAGTCCAACTCCTGGCTCCATATAGGACCATCCAATGTCAAACCCTATGTCTGAGAGGGTTGTCCAAATGTTTCGTGAACTCCAGCAGCTCAGAGTCGTGACCACTGCCCTGGGGAGCCTGTTCCAGGACTCAGTCACCCTCTGGTTAAGAATCTTTTTCTAATCCCCAACCTGACACAGCTCCATGCCGTTCCCTCGGGCCCTGTCGCTGTCACACAGAGCAGAGCTCAGCGCTGCCTGTGAGAGCTGCAGCCGCCATCAGGCCTCCCCTCAGCTCCTCTGCTCTGTGCCCAGCAAGCACAGGGGCCTTCATAGCACCTCACACATCTTGTCCTCTAGTCACTCCAGTATCCTAGTAGCCCTCCTTTGGACACTCTCTAATGGCTTTATGTCCTTATATTGTGGTGCCCAAAACTGCACCCAGTGCTGAAGATGAGGCTGTACAGCACAGAGCAGAGGAGGACAACCCCCTCACCCAGCTGGCAGTGCTGGGCCTGGTGCATCCTAGGGTACAGTTTGCCCTCTTGGCTGCCAGGGCATGCTGCTGGCTCATGTTTAACTTGTTATTAGCCAGAACCCCCAGATCCATTTCCTCAGGGATGCTCTCCAGACTCTTGTCCTTCAGTCTGTACATCTATTCAGTTACCCAAACCCAGGTGCAGAATCCGGCACTTGCTCTTGTTAAAATTCATGCAGCTGGTGATTGCCCAGCCTTCTAGTCTTAGAAGATCTCTCTGCAAGACTGCCCCACCCTGCAGGGAATCAACAACACTACCTAATTTAATATTAGTTACAAAGTGAGTATACATTCAAGTTTTATATCCAAATAATTTATAGAAACATTAAGGAGAACTAGCTCTAAATTGGAGCCCCGGGGAATCTCTCTAGTGACTGCTTGCCAACCTGGTGCAACCAACTCCATTTACTATAATCTTTTGAGCTCAATCTATCAACCAATTGTTTATTCTTTGTATTATGTTTCTGTGTAGCTTTATGCTAGAGATTTTGTTCAAAAAGATGTTGTGAGAAACAGTATTGGAAGCTTTGCTTAAATTCAGAAAGATTACATCAATTGGTTTCCCTTGGTCAACTAGGTGGATTACTTTGTCATAAAAGAAAATCACATTAAACAGGAATTTCATCTTGTGAACCTGTGTTGGCTGCTACCCATGACCATATTGTCTTTCAAGAGCTTTTTGAAAACTCCAGAATAATCTCCATAATTTTACCAGGCACTGAAATAAGACTGACAGGCCTGCAATTACCAGGGTCTTCTTTTTCTTCCCTTCTTGAAAACTGGGACATTTGCCAGCTTCCAGCCAACCTGGACCTCTCCAGATTCCCAAGACCACTGAAAAATAATTGAGAGAGGTCTTGCAATGACAACAACCAGCTCTTTCATTACCTTGGGATGAATCCCACTGAGTCCCATACACAGCTAAAGCAATGAAGCCCACGCAAGCTTGGGGCTTGCTGGGAGTTTATCATTCCCACAAAGTCCTCCAACTCAGGGCTCCGGAGATTCCCAGAGCCCATTACTGATGTTAAAGGCAGAACTGAAGACGGCATTAAATGTTTCTGCTTTATCTACATCCCTATCAGTGAAGTAACCATCATCATCAAAGAAAGGAACAAGGCCATCTCTGGTCTTCCTTTTGCTTTTAACATTTCAAAAAGCCCTTTTTATCATTCCCTATAGTTCTGGACAACATCATCAACTCCAATTGAGCTTTAGCTGCATGAATTATCTCCCTACAGTGGAAACAGCATGTCTGTAGTCCATCCATGTTGTCTGACCTCATTTCTAGAGACCATGCACTTATTTTTTCTGTCTAAGCTCTAGAAGAAAACCCTTGTTCAGCCAAGTCAGCCTTTCATTCCACTTGCTTGACTTCTGATGCTTTTGAATTGCCCACTCCTATGCTTTCAGATGTAGTACTTCAAAAATGATAAAAAGCTAGTACCCCTCTTCTATACCATTTCAACAGTGGTGGAGAAAGGTAACTGAGAATGAAAATAAAGTCATAGTTCTGACCCAAAAGATGAAAAGAACTAGGAATGTAGCACGATGAAGATTGCACTGCAATATTCAACATTTGGCTGATGAAACGAAGACTTCAGACAGGACAGCCACAGAAACTTCTTTTGAAGGGCATGTTAAGAAGTGCATCTCAAGTACATTTGCAGTAATTCAGTTTTATTCTTTAGTCAGTCAAATACTGTTCTGCTCAAGACAGATGAATATATATCGATTTATGCTGGCTTAATAGGAAAGAATAAGCAAGTATAAATGAAAATCTGGAATTCTCTTGAAATCTTCCCTCTAAACCAACTACAGTTCTCCATTGACAAATATTACAAAAGGTGCTTGAGAAAATGCAAATAATCAGTCAAGATTTATCAAGGCCATTTTACAAACTGTACTTACCCAAGCAAGAGTTCAGGGGAGCGGTACCACCTGGTAGCCACATATTCTGTATAGTTAGCATTGCTTCCTTCAGAAAGATTACGGGCAAAGCCTGTCAAAGAAACAGCGTGTAAGATTATATTCTGTTTTAAACAAAATGTGCACATCATCACTGATTTTGGAGGTAAGAGATCGTACCTATTCAAACAGAAGTAAATTTTTTACAAACCCCAGAATGTCTACAAGGACTGTTCACCTACTGAAAAACAACCTTTCATGGATACAGCAGTCAAAGTCAGAATATCTGCTTTAACACCTACTTTACTTGTGTATCGTTCTCAGAAATCTTTGGTGTTTTACCATTAAGCTTGGTACCTCACCACAATAGAACAGATTGATGAAGTTATTTGACAGTATGCTATACAAACTATTGAACGTCAGCCACTAAATTTCCCTATGAAAAGCTACTTGCAGAAGAAGATTGATAACAATAGAAACTTATCATATGCATGGAAGGTAGACACTAGTCACTGATCTTAACTACTACAGTCTCACTGAATTCCACTTTTTTTCATCTGGTTAAGATAAGTACAGTTCTTGTGTGAGGACATTTCCTCCCTGACCCAACAAGGAATGGGGTCATCTCTGTAAACCTACAAAAGGCAGGACTCCACCAAAGATCAGCAAAACTATTTTATATCTTCATTTGTGGATGTAGTCTACCTAGACTTTATTAAAGCCTTTGACACTGCCTCCCACAGCACTGTCCTAGAGAAGCTGGTCACAAGTTGTGTTCTCCAGTGGTCAGTACTGTGGCCAGTCCTGTTTAATCTTTATTGATTATCTAGACAAGTGGATTGAGTGCATCCCCAGTAAGCTTGAAGATGATACCGAGTTGGGAGGAAGTGTCAATCTGCTAGAAGGTGGGAAGGCTTTAAACAGGGAACTGGATAGGTTGGACTGACTGGCTGGAGCTAGTGGTGTGAGGTTCAACAAGACCAAGTATTAGGCCCTGCACTTAAGTCACAACAATCCTATGCAAGCTACAGGCTTGGTGCAGAGTGGCTGGAAAGCTGTGGGGAAGAAAAGATTCTGAAGGTATTAGTTGACAGCTGCCTGAACGTGAGACAGCAGTGCACCCAGATGACCAAGAAGGTCAATGGCATCCTGGCTCATATGGGGAACAGTGTAGTCAGCAGGACTAGGGAAGTGATCACCTCCCCGTATTCAATCCTGGTGAGACAGCATCTTGAGTATGGTGTTCAGTTTTGGGCCCCTTACTACAAGACTTTAAGGCATAGAAGTATCTCCAATGAGGGGCAACAAAGCTGGTAAAGGGTCTGGAGCACGTCTTACAAGGAGCACGCGTGGGAACTGGGATTATTTAGCCTGGAGAACAGGAGGTTCAGGGGAGACTTTATAGCTCTCTACAACTGCCTGAAAGGTCAGTCTCCCCTCCCAGGTAACAAGGGACAGGACAAGAGTTAACTGCCTCAAATTGAGCCTCATATTCAGGTTGGATATTAAGAGAAAATTATTTTCAGAAAGAGTGGTGAGGCACTGGAACAGGTTACCCAGGGAAGTGGTACAGTCACCATCCCTGGAGATGTTCAAGGAACGTGTAGATGTGTACACTTAGGGATGGTTAAGCGGGCATGGTGGTGATGGGAAGATAGATGGACTACAAGACCTTAGAGGTCTTTTCCAACCTTAATGATTTTATGATTTAAGTCAACCCACAAGTGTCAGCTTCCCACCTGCTTTAGGACCATATTTGTAACAAGCTCCCAGTAAATTAGGATCAGAAAACAAGTCCAAATTCCTCCTGCACAGAACGTTGTTAAGAATCAAAAAACTGACTACTTATTTGCAGATATACCAAAACTTCTGTCTTAAAGAAGAAAAATTAATAAGATCAGCAGAGAGAAGAATGCATGTACAAGAAAATGCAGAAGAGAAGTAGGTACACACTGTATTTTGTTTTCATTCCTCATTTATCAAAAGTTAATTGAACACCAAAGTAATGACATTACTAGATTCTTCATGCAGTACTCTAGAGCAACTGCTGGCACTGTTTTCAGTAAAGTATCAAGCACCTAACTGTATCAGATAAGTAGAGACTGAGGTCCAACAGCTCTCAGCAGCACGACTGCTGTAAACCTAGAGCTCAAATTGAGATAAATGTATGGGACTGAAATGCAGAAGAAACGTTTTCAAAATGCTTCTTTATTGGAATGTGGTACTAAAAATCAGTAGAAAATTTGCTTCAGTGAAATCACCAGGAATCTCTCAATTGTTGCATGAGCAATGAAGAAAGAATGAGAAGCCCAACACCTTTCAGAGGTAGAAGGGATAACTTAATTTCCAAAACAAGTGCTACTTAAATGCAATATTATTTTTTCTTTATTCTTGAGTTCTTATGCAGAAGCTGCCAAAAATGATTTTCCCACACAGTTATGCTTGTAAAGCTGTCATTTACTTTTTGATTTATTTTTAGTATTCTGAAAGTGGCACTTGGCAGCATTAGTATGAGATATCCCAGGGCTCTGTGGTTACGCTAATTTACACCAACTTGCAGTAAATGTTTGGGTGCAGAGACTGTTTTCTCAAACCACCAGTCTAATAATAAAGTTGTTACTGATACAGGTAACAGCTGTTAACTTATTGTAAGAGACCTCTCCCTTTTACAAGTTAGTAAACGGAAAGGCATGTTCAATAAGGAAAAGATATTTCAAAGTTATCCCAAAACAAGAATAATTTTCATCTGTTCCCCTGGTTTTGCTAAAAATTACAGATCCCACTGAAAAAATTGAAATATTTTTTATTTACATAATGTGAACATTGGGATTGGATAAATTTCTAAACATTACTATATTTAGAACCTGTTTCTGTTTCAAATTATATGATCT
Source organism: Cyrtonyx montezumae (assembly GCF_038088225.1). Taxonomy (NCBI): domain Eukaryota; kingdom Metazoa; phylum Chordata; class Aves; order Galliformes; family Odontophoridae; genus Cyrtonyx; species Cyrtonyx montezumae. The sequence goes on along the minus strand of NW_027072034.1, from coordinate 45,520,418 downwards.
ACCTCATTAATCTTGTCAGTGAAAAATCTTTTGTTCATGATTTTAAACATGAAAAGAAAACCAAAAGCCATCCTGAAGAAATTGGACAGCCAGAACAAACCCATCCTGAACCCCATCCTGAAAAAGAGGAGAAAGACAGAAAGATACAAGTGCCACATGATACAAATGATCATATCAGAGCAGCCCATATGCTAATGTACAGCACAAGCCTGCCAGCCCAGGTACACCAGAGGAATCAAGACAAGGATGGGGCCTTGCTGCAGGCCACTGTATTGAAACTTGGTCACAGTCAGCAACTGCTGTGTCTAGGGAATCAACAGCAGCTAATGTAATCTGAGGGGAAAAAAAAAAAGGATAAGCAGGCGTCAACTTTGACAGGTTAGGTGCGGAATGGAGCTGTTATGTCAAGACATAAAAGGAAAAACCACGGGCTTCAGGGGCACCTACATATTGTCATGTGATGTAGAAAACCATTTTACAGATACACTACTGCTCTGACTCTGTTATCATGTTGAGAGATGATGGGTGGAATTGGTAATTCAAGGAAGTATAATGCTAATTTTCTGCTAATTTTGTGGCATAGCTAGCTTACTGATCCAGACCCCAATTGTGCTGAGGTAACTGGAACAATTTTTGACACAAAAATAAGAGAAGGTAACCAGGGAGAAAACTCAACCAAACTAATCAGTGAGAAGGAATAGAGCAGAACATGAAGATGGAAAGTGATTTGAGTGACAGCAACTATGAAAGCAACAAACAAGCAAAACAAGAGATTTCATGAAAGGACTTTGAACAACTCAGAAAGAGAGGATAGATGCCAAGGTTGAAGATGCGAGGGGAAAAAGAAGTTCCTAAGATTGTCTGTTACTCACAGAGAAATAAGACAAACTTAATTAGACAAAGTAAAGCATTCTAATATTAATAGAACAGTGAAGTTAAAAAGGATCTTCAAATATCATTTAGTCCAACTGTCTGATGAGATGCAAGGTCTTAAACAGGTAACTAAGAACACTAAGCAAATGCATGTCAAGAATGACACTGACAAAGTTAATCATTTCTCTGAGTGGGTGGAAGAACTGGAGAATTTCTTGAGGTCTTTTCCAGTCACATTTCATGATTTTTATGCCAATGCATCATATAAGGAAATTTTTAAAACAAGTAATTTTAAAGCCCTGGTTTTGAAAAAGCGAGCATACTAGTCAGAAAGCCTAACAATTTGCAACAGTTCAGATGCATCTGTTGTAATTGGCCTTTTGTGCTGTTCTCTTTTCCCATTTCTATTGGTAGAAATCACACCCACACAACATGTGTCCAGGCAAGCACCACACAATCTCATTTTTTCTAGTACGATATGTTCAGAACATAGCACAAGGATTATTAAGAACTATCTTGTTAAAAACTTATGAAATTCTTCTGTTCTATCTACTGTCGAGAAATTCACTATCCCAAACATGACTATATGACTTGTTTGGCTTTCAACTTTCCCTTAGAATTCCAGCAGAAAGGCTGCTGACAGGAGTCCAGGTATACAAAGGGTTGCTGGCAAATGCCAACTCTGCTGGTGAGCCTTACCCTCAGGAGGACAAAGATGGAGGGAGGAAGGGAGCATGCCAATAGGGTGTCCCTGCTCATGGCACTGTTAGTCTTGATCGAAGCACATGATGGTCACGGGCAGGCACTGTTTGCTGACTGTTTGCTAAGCTCTGTGAGAGGCAGAGGGGCCTAAAGCACATGATGCCAACCAGAGCCTGAGGCTATGGGGAACGCTGGGAGGACAGAGTTGGCAGGGGAGGGCAGCCACAGCAGGGCTAGCTGTAGGCTCCTGGCTGGAGACAGGGCCAAGGAGCCACAGGCTTTGGGCACCGGCACCATCACATGCTGTCAGATCTTTGCACTTCCTGGGGCTGCAAAATAAACAGCCCTCAATTGAAAGAACTCACATGGACTGGATGTTCTAAGGCTTTTCCTGGAATGCTTGCTGATTCTGAATGTTTAAACAAAAATGCCTTTAGGATTGAAAGAAATAAGCAGCACTGTAAGATACAAATGCTTGTTCCGCTTTCCCAAAAACCTACTGCAATTTATTTACTTATTTTTTGAATGGTTCCTCTTTTCATTGCACAAATTACAGGGGTATGAAATGACAGCTTTCAAAGTGCCCTTGGGCAGTCATGTGGACTTGGATTTTATTTTACCAAGCCAAACTGTAAGTTTTTTAGAGTATTATATTCTGCGTTTACGTAGTATTTAGAAGAAAAATAGAGATTGTTGGAACAGTGTATATGCCACCCTGCTGTCTCCTGGGGATTACTCACATAGGCAATTTTGTCTTATTCTTGGGTGCTGCTTGTTCAATGCCTTAAAGATGAGATTAAACACTTACTGATAAGTCAGGAAATATCAAAATTAACAGCATGTGTACAACTCTGACTCTACACTTCCAGCCATTCAGTCATTAATCATATGTTGACACAATCGTCTTTGTTTAAGACAACAGATGATGATCTGTAACTGTACACCTAACAGTGTAAGAAGTATATTGACATATAAGTGTTAAGTGCCTTTATGAAATGAGAATCATCTTCTCTTAAATATGTAAGCTAGTTAAATCTACAACTCTGCCAGACTTCTGATCAGTTCATCTGTGCTGTTCTCATGTGAGTGCCAGTAACAGTGCTAGTAAATCCTTGTTCAACACAAGACGAGACAACAAGTGCAGCATTTCTCTTGACTTGGTAAGATGGTATTTCACAAAGTATATAAATTAAGAGCCTAGATATTTCAAATTAAAGTAATACCCATAAACCTGAATAAGTCATCAATTCTGTCCATGAGAAAAGGTTTTCAACAGTAAGCAGTGAGGTGAAATTCCATTCCAAGAGATTTTCTTTAAAAAGGTAATTAGTCTATCTACTGAACTTACCAAAGTCACACAATTTCAGAACATCATTGTGGCTTATTAAAAGATTCTCTGGTTTGATATCTAAAGTATCAAGTAACAAAGAAAGAAAAAAAAAGATAGCTGTTAACTTCTCTTTTTAATCTTGAGCATTGTCAACAACATATTTAGATATATTCATACAACCATAAACAAAGCATTACAAGACCAGTTGCTCAAAAGGCTTCCAGCAGTTCTATTTGTGGATATGCTAAATTTATTTTCTGCCACATGAAGTCTTTTGAAGTGTTTCCCTATAAAACAGAGGAAGATAATAGGTGCTTACAGACATTCTGAGAGAGTAAAGAATATGCAGAATAGTGCATACTGCATGATAATACAATAACCTGTCATTTAATCACCCAGTTAACCAGCAAAATGTGTTGTGCTTTTCTGTCATTGCTATAAAAAGTGTGTTTTCTAGTTCTAAGCCTGTTTCTTATTCCTATATGGATATTGTGGTATCTGTGTATGGAATACTTTTTCAAACTGCTTTACAAAATACATCAAACCCATGCCTGTATTTTTATCAGTCTCTATTATAAGTGGCATATTATATGAGAATTCTAATTTATTGGAAGCATTAGAAATGTTACTCCTGCAAAGCCATAAAGCAAAATACAATTTTATTAAGTAAGGGTGATATACATAAAACCAGATTAAAAAAACAAAGCAAGTACTGTAATTGCTTAAAATTTAAAGGGAGCTAAACTCATGGAAATATATGACTTAAGCAGAAGAAAAACACAGAGAACCAAGCTTTGAGTTCTCTGTGAGTTATTTTTCTAACTAATATTTTGTTATCAGATGCAGAAGTGAAATAACTGAATTCCCAGAAATGTTTAAAAATTCCTTTTCCTTTGGCAACATTTGTACTGCAGTTTTACTTCACCGTGCATTTAATGCAATCTCTACTTGTATGCCAATGACAGTGGACAGCAAGCTTTATATGGAGATGAACCTAGTTTAATACTCAGCCAAATTTATTGATTGTTTCGCTGTTGACAAAGAGTAATAGCTTATATTTATGTTAAATGCAAATTCCGTCAAGCTGTAATGTCTTTCCCTGTAGAAAGTGAACTGCTTCCGGGGCTTATTTCCATGTGCAGAACTATGCACTCACCTCTGTGAACGATATCATTCTTATGACACCAATGAATTGCTTTAATTAGCTGGTAGATATAACTCTTCACTTTTTCTGGTGGAACTCCATTTGGCATTTCTTCTAGCAATTCAAGCATATTCTAAATGTTTAAGAGACATTATTTAAAAGAGTTATATTTTAGTAGCTTGAACATAACTCATTTTCAGCCTTCTGAAGCAATGGAGTTACACCACTGAGTCTGGCTAGGAAAAAAAATGTAGTTTAGCATTTACCATAAACATAGTATTAGCTAATTTCATTCTAGAAAAGGCATTTTTGAACTGACAATTAAAGATGAACTGAAATTATATCACAGTTCCTTAAAAAGTTGTCATCAAAACACTTAAAAAATTCTGAACAGACATTGACAAACAAAAAGTTGCCCAAAAAAATACCAGTTTAGTAGGGTTGTGTGAAAAATTAATGAAGTACAGTATCTTTTCAAATATCCTACTACACTTTAACATACTGCTTTCTTAATTATGCTAGTTCTATGTCTTCTGCATACCAGGCTGTGATTAATCACAAACTATGTCAAGGTATGAATGCGTATACCTAAAGCAACTTATTCCTGCTAATGACAATGAGGTAACAGATGTAAAAATGCCTCACAGAGACATAAACAGTCATCTACAGAATACCCTACAGACGCACATTTGCTGTATAAACCTTATTTATCTTAGTTACATTAGTGCTATGTCCACATTAACTTATCATGGGTACACTTAGCTAAAAATTAAATGGATTATTTTAGCTGGTGATAAACAGTTAAAACTGGTTAATTTCCTCTTTGATAAAGGACTTTAGGTTTTCATTATGTTAACTGAATGAATAATGGGCAGCAGCAGCCAACCTGAAGAAAAAAAGAATCTTATTTACTGAATACTGAAATGGAAATTAGTATTTTGGCTATATCATCTTACACCACTCACTTTATTAAGAATTTAAGCATTTGAACAGATTTTTCATTTAAAATAAATTCTTACTTGAAAAATATTTTCTTTAGCTGTATATCAACATTTGAGATTTCTCTTGGAAGATACTGTAATGAACACAAACACAAGACAAAACAACTGGAGACTTTAAAAATATTTGAAAATGTTTCCGAGTTTTGAAATGTAAAAATAAATACTGGAACTTATGTGCCTGCAAGCAAGTTTCCTTAGAAATGCACTTCAGATCTCGGAAAAGGAATTTTCTGTTAAGGAACTGTGTTGATTTTAGTTAAGACTTTTGTCCACACAGTGGCCTGCAGTTCTGGATAAATTGAGAAGTTAGTGTTATAAATATGAAGGAAAACAGTAGCATTAACACAGTGAGACCCTATATGAAAATATTAACTAAGGGTAATAGATAAAGATTAGACTCAATGTGAATTTCAGTAATCTGGAATGGAGCATTGCAGGGCTAAGATTCCATAAAGAATACATTGTTCATCATCAATTACAATAAAAATTAGCCTACTGCACCGTATTTTATTTAAATCTTCTACTCTTCCTCATTTGAAAATATAGAAATCGTCCTGGTCTTTAGATTTGACCAACATACATCGAGGACAGCCTGTGGAAATTATCTGACAGACCTGAAAACAGAACACTCACGAACAGCAAAGTTTAAATGAAAGATCACCTTTATAATGTAGAAATGGCAGTATAACAGAAATGACCTTTAACATTATATTCCTTTGCTCTAATTTAATAATATAAGATACTGCAGCAGTGGTATATTTACCAGTATTAATATTTTTTGAAATATGCTCTTATTATGCATTTTGATGTCTATTATTGTTGCTCCTTCAATCCATTACTATAATTCAACAACAGCACTAAATTAAATATATGTCCTAGTTTGTGAGTGATCAAACACTTGTCCTGTAAATGGATCACAAGGAATACAAATGAAACAAGTCATGCTTTGGATGTGACAGCCAAATAGGGTCTACCACGTCAGGAGTTGCTAATCTGGTGGAACACGAAATTGACTACTGCCAAACTGTGGCCTAAAACAGGTCAGTGAAGTTATGCCACACAATACATTGTAATGCAGTTAGGGGAAAGAACCTTCTATACAAGACTGAAATGAACTGACTGAAAAGGAATAACATTCATCTGTAGTACAAAATCACACTGGCAGGATATTAAATGAAAATTTGGATCAAGGGAACAACGCCTCCTGAAAACTACATAAATACACATATTTGAGGCCATGTTTACTTTTACTTTCTGTATCTGAATACGCCATCAAATTATTTCCTTGATAGTCAGGATACAAGGGTAAGGTTTACCATCATCACAAGGATTGCAAAACTATTGTAAGGCTAATCTGTTCTAGGTTGTTTCTCCCTAGAAACAGGCCAGGAAGCTTGGCAATAGTAGGCCAATCCAAGAACGTTCTGGGATGACCTCAAATGAGGTCAGGATTGGAAACAATTACAGTGATCCTTGCCAAATCCCTCTAAGCAACTATTGATAGTGGACTTGTTACAGAAATATACAAACAGAAATTCTATTTTTAACAAGCAGAGACTGAGAAAGTTGCCACAGATTCGAAGCTCAAAAATCTATGATCTTGTTTTGAAAGATGATGTTTGAATTCATTACACAACACAACACATGACAGTGAATCAACTTTACAGTTCAGATGAAGTATTTGGATGGAGCACTTTCATCACATGAAGAACTAAAACAGAGTGTCCCAGCGTATGTTATTTGAACATATTTCTGCTCATACATGGAATAACCTTTTTTTTTAAGACCAACAAATGCTGTAAAAACAATAATAAAGTTACCAGTCCTGTTTTCTCATTGTAAATGCCTAATTACAACAATTCAGACTGCATTATAGTTTTTCTGCTGTTCCTCTCTATAGATGAAAATAGTCTCATATTTAAAACTATAGTCATTTTACAGACTTTTCCATTAAGCTGATGTTCTAACTGTGGTAAAGACAGTACAAACTCAACTTACTTTTTCCACATATTCAAAAACTAAATATAATTTTCCTCTTCTTCTGAAGGCTTCCTTCAGCTCCACTATGTTCTCCTGTTTTAAAGTCCGAAGCATTTTAAGCTCTCGTAATGTGGTTTCTTTGACTTCTTCATTTTCTAGAGTGCAAAAATAAAGAAAATAAAATTCATTAAAACAAATGAGTAATACAGTGTTAGGGATATTTATTTTAAACCACTGATTAAAATCTCTTTATCTGGGTACTATGGGGAAAAAGACATTTTTTATGCTGCCTGGATGTTTCTGCTCCGGAAAGGAAGTAGCTGAAGACTGTCCAGCCATTATGTAACCTTCATAGCCACCATGGTTTTCAGTGGAAGAAAAAACTGCTTTACAAGAAGCAATAATTTGCATTTATCTTTTTCATTGCAAAGCACACAACATACCTTCAAAAACATACATATATGTGTACAGACTTATCTTCCACCTCATGTATACCTATGCATGAAGCCCTGGCAAATTATGCTCTCAGCAGAGACACTGCAATGCTCATTTTTGAACAGCCTTAACTAGATCTGTTTGATTCCAAAGCAATTTTTATTCTCTAAAATCTATGAGAAATTAAGACAGAAGAATTATTTTAAATTTCCATACTAGGCTTTTAATACAAATTCAGCAATGCAGACTACTGTAGTAGCCAAAGAGGGAAGGCAGTAGAGAAAACAGATGCAATGGATCTATGAATCTTTGATTCTGAGTCAAGAAACTGAACTGTTATTCTGATAATTTAGTTGTTTTAAAGTGTTTTACCAAAACTTTGCAGAGTGCTTATCATGTTTATCATTAGCAGCCCTGAACTGGCTGGGGCTCAGAGGATAGTATCAACAAAATGTGAAGTAAAATGAAGTCTTTGTATTATGTGAAGTAAAATGAAGTATTTGAAGCTTTTGTTCTTAACTTAGTCAAATGAAATCCATTAACTCAGTGAAATTGCCCATGCACACTTTGAAGCTGGGTTCTTAATCTCCTAGTGCTGTTATCCACAACAGAAGAATATTAAATGGGATGTGAATTCAAAATTAAATCCCACTCGCATGTCACATACTCTAGAGACATAGGAATAAGACACAAGGAAGAGAAATTGCTTTTCCAAGAAAGCAAAAGGCAAAAACGATTTTGCTGTGGAGAGAGAATAACACAGGTCATGTCAGTGGAAGACAGAAAAAAACCTGAATTGCAGCAAGAGAGAGAAGGAAATAAAATACTATCACTACAAATGTTTTTAGTAAAACTATGTAATTTAGGGTAATCTAAATCATTTTATTTTAAAACTGAGTGCTCAGTGCTGGCTTGCATCGGTCTGATTACATTATTTCTTCTGAAACCAGACACTTTCTAGAGCATTTAGCGTGCGTATGTCAAACAGGAATAATTCAGTGAAACAAAAATGGCAATAGAAATAATTACTGTATATTCAGATTTGTAATGAACTACCACATTAGCAAGACAGATGTAAAATAGGCTGAATCAAATCCATCAAAGGAAGTTCTGTCACATTTCCAGAAACTTGTAAACTGCTAGAACTCTGAATAGCAGTCATCAATCATGTACACTGATGTAAAGTGAAAGCTAATGGCACTGTTGCATTTTTTGTTTTCATTTGTATATTGTCTAAGATAATAATCCTGTTTGGGGCTTAAAAAAATAACTGCAATGAAAACTTTCATTGTGTGAAAACAGAGAAATTTGAATTCGTTGTGTCTAACTCTGAAAATTACATTATAATTTTGTAACCAACAACAGCTCCAGGACCTTCCACAATTCTATAATAATACAAAAAGATGTGTAGTTTGCTAAAATAAAGTTGCTGCTATTCCTTTAAACCTTTAAACCACATAATTAGACGGTTGAGCTTTCTATTACAGCTTCAGTACATGGCAGATAACCACTGCATCATCACTTCAGACCTGGATTACTCTTCATATTACTTCATACTTGGCCTCTCCTTCTGTTTGTCTCCCATGTGTCTTCAAGGGATTCCAACTAATTGTTGATGTGTGCAAGGCAGACAGTATACAGAGGCTGCTGTGAAAGTGGACAAGAAGCAAGTTCCCTCGTGGAAAGTGAAGCATGCTGAAGGGAGAGCAGTACTGCTGTCTCCTCACTCAGCTTCCATGGGTCCCCAACAGCTCCTCAACTCCTCCTTGCCCCACAGAGCTTCTAATTGACCTCTCTTCTGTCTCCTTCATTTACCCGTTCAAGACCACCGACATTTAAGATCCCTTCCCCTTTCTTGGGTGAGGGGTGATAAAGCTCAAAAACTCTATAAACTAGTGCTACAAGAGAAGTTTTTCTGTCCTCTGATCACATCTAGTCTCCAAGGGATAAGTTATTACCATGCGTGGCACCACAATTGAAGCAGTATTAAAAAGGAGGCATCAAGAAGGAAAGGTAGGTCTCAAGTTTGAATGTATAATGCAGTTCCTAGAAGCAAATAAGTCGAAGTGCCTTGAACATCTACAGATCTAATAAATCATAAACATTTTAAAATCATGTATTGATACAAGAAACTTCTTATTTTAACTGGAAAGATATAAGCAGAGTAGTTATTGACATGAAAGGCTGCGAACAGAAAAGGTTACCTTCACTGTCTTTGAATTTCTTGATAGCCACAATTTCATGTGTCTCCTGTAAAACGAAAGTGAAGAAAGCAAAATTAGCAAGATCTGTTTTGTCTTTTTTCCTGCTAGTTTCCCTCTGCTCCCCAAGTGTGAGGGAAAAAAGAAAACAGAAAAAAAAAAAAAGAGAAAAAAAACATCTCGGGAAATTTGACAACAGAAACCGTTGTTATTTTGGTAAATATCTCAGTGATCAAGCCAATTGCAGTGCAAAATCCCATGTAGCAGACATGCTACAATTAGGAATTGCAGTATGAAAAAGAAAGAAGTTAAATGACAGAAATTCATCTTTAAATACCTTGTACTAGGTATGAATTACATTCTCAAGAGGTGTTACTTTGACTTTTGTCACTAAGTTATTCTGAAAAATGAACAATTTTTATCTGTTCAATGTATGAGTGTGAACTGAAATAAGTGCATCTATCACTTGGACAAAATGATTATGCCTGTTCTTATGATCAGGCAGGACCTGAATTCTCGTAACAAGATAGAGAGGCCTTAAGGTTGCAGAGTATGGGGATGTGAAAAGATAGGTGGTAGACTGCTTCGGTTATTTGATAAATCAGATCTACATTACACATCTTTTCAAACTTATAGCGGTATCCCATTATTAACAGCACACAGAGGCTGTTAAAAACTGAACTGAAAAACAGAACTGAAAAACAGCAGTGAAAGTTAAGCCCCCTTGGAATGTCTAAATGACACACATACTGAACAGCATAAACATCTACTTCATTCTTAATTTCAAATTGTCGCAAAATATGAACCTGTAAAACATCAGATCCCACTTAAAATAACACATGGAAAAACTGCTGTTGTTATGGAAAAGGGCATCTAGATGAAAATCAATACTAATCCAAATTTAAACACGTTGGAAAAAAAATACGGGATCTACTGCTCTCTTAGTCACAGATGAAAAGTAAGTACACTGACAAGAGCTGATCAATTTCCAGAGCTCTTCTGTTTTGCACCCAGAGATCTCTCTCCTGGGTTTCAACACACCATTGTACTGCCTGCAATTTCCTGCCACCAGAAACAATCTACAAGAGCTCCCTGATTCAAAAGCACTTTGCTTTATTTTATTTACAGGATACACATCCCCTATTTTCCCATGGTGTCTACAAAATACAGATGACAAGACAGTGCTTTTCCACAACAGTAAAGTGATACATCTTTACTGACTTCTGGAAAATTCTTGATGTTAACAGTGGGAGTATTCAAGCTGAAAGATGCTGCTCAACATAACTGGATATGAGAATCACAACCAGGCTTCTCTGGAAAAAGAAACTTCCTACCTAACATGGTATTCTTGAAAATATATGACAGAAAAAATCTCTTAACAAGAAAAGCGTTTGTGTCTAAGTTATCTCAATGATTTTTGTGACTGATTTTTTTTCTTTTGCATATCAAGGAAAATTCTGACACGATGTATAGTTACACAAAAAGATCACTGACAAACAGATAAGGTCACATCCTTCAGAAAGTGACACCATTCAGCTACAATTCTATAGGCTCACCCTATACTCCTGTAAGAATTTATTCCTTTTCCAAGCAACAGAAAGACTAGAAGCATTAATAAAAATCAATGAATGCGAGTAGAGACAGTGGTAATACTGACTGCATGCCCTGGAGTAGCAGTACATTACTATCATTCCTCAGGCAGTGCCATTGGTGCATTGCATCGGGGGTTTATGGTGATAAATGGTGATAAATCAAATAGCAAATGGTGATATGGCACTTCTGTGATTGACTTATGCAGAGTCCTGCACCTAGGGAGGAATGACCGCATACATCAGTAAAGGTTAGGGGCTGACCTGCTGGAGAGGAGGTCTGTGGAGAAAGACACGGGTGCCCTGGTGGACAGCAGGATGACTACAAGCCAGCAGTGTGCCCCTGTGTCCAAGAAGGCCAATGGTATCGTGGGATGCATTAAAAAGTGTGGCCAGCAGATCAAGGAAGGTGATTCTCCCCCTCCACTCTGCCCTGGTGGGGCCACAGGCCACATCTGAAACGCTGTGTCCAGTTCTAGGCTCCTCAGTTTGAGAAAAACAGGGAACATCAAGAGGCAGCCCAGCGAAGAGCCACAGGGATGATGAGGGGCCTGGAGCATCTCCTGTACCAGGAAAGGCTGAGAGACCTGGGGCCGTTCAGCCTGGAGAAGAGAAGGCTGAGAGGGAATCTTATCCATGTTTTAAATATCTACAGAGTGGGAGTCAAATAGATGGGGCCAGGCTCTTGCCTGTGGTGCCCAATGACAGAACAAGGGGCAGCAGACACAAACTGGAATAAACAAAGTTCCATCTGAACGTGAGGAAGAACTTCTTTACTGTGAGGGTGACAGAGCACTGGGGCAGTCTGCTCAGAGAGCTGGTGGGGTCTCTTGCTCCAGAGATATTCAAAACACACCTGGATACTTTCCTGTGTAATCTGCTGTAGGGAATGTGCTTTGGACTCAATGACCTCCAAGAGGAATTTTTCAACCACTGCAGTTGAAAAAATGTATTTCTCCAGTTTTTCAGTTTAAAAAGTAACAAAAACCCATTTGGTTTATCTGTGAAATATCACTCTTAGCACAGGAGAACCTTCAGGAAATTACATCCTAATCCGAAAAGTCTTGTTCATTTTTAGGAAGAGACAGATCTCTTGGTAAATAATGACAGAACAGTCTGTCTGAGCTTTCATAATATCTTTACTTACTGAAAAATCAATTAGAATTTCTCCAAGATTATATGAGAGTTCACTTGATAAGAAACATCTAGAATCACCAGAAATCCATTTCATATCTCCTGAAAGCAGAGTATTATTTGCTAACCAGCTAAGTGCTGGAGAGGACTCTTAACGGAACAAGGATTTATATTCTTAACATCCCCCTTTTAAAGAAAATGGCCACACTGACTCCGGGGTAAAGCAGAATAAAATGAGGAATAGAGGATGCTTAAAGCCTGGGTCCACTAGAAGTAGAGACAGTTACAAAAGCTCAGCTATTCCACTGAGGGACAAAACACAGAAAGAAAGGCTGAAACTGTTAGCTAGCAGTTTGCCAGAAAACAGCCTTAAATATGCACAAGGATGGAAAGAGACTTTCTATTTCCTTAAACACAAACAGACTGAAACAGTTTCTTTTGATTTCTGTATCTCTGTTTTTCATAAACAGTTACAAAAACTGTATTCTCAGCTTGAATATTATGAGTAAATGCTTGTGTTTCATTTAAGGAAATAACAAACAGCAACTATTTATCACCCAAGAAAAAGACAAACCTGTAAACTGAATGAGAGACCTGTCTACAATCCACAGGCCTGTGAACTGTGGGTCCCCTTAACCTGCCTCACACCTCTGAGGAATGCTGACATTTTATATTTTGCACTAGGTTGCATTCTATATTTTTTTAAAGTTGAAATCTTCTGATTTATGCCTTTTTCCCTTTACTTTCCACAAAAGTTAGGACTAATCTCAGCCTTGCAGGCTCAGCAGAGGTGCATGAAGCGATTCAGACTGAAGATGGAGGCACAAATGAGGAAAGCCTGGGGAGCTGAGCTCTATCAACTGATGCCAGCCCTGTGCAAAATTCTCCATGAGTTCTGCTGAATGCTGGGATTTCATGACATTGGAAATTAGCAGTTTCTTTAACCCAAGGTCATCATGTTAAACTTTTAAGAGTCCCACTGCCCTAAAATATTGCTTTGAAAATAATACTGGAAGGAAGTGTTTTCTGCTGACTACCAGAGCGATGATAACCGTTAGCACTGAAACTTTCATCCTTCCAAACTGTTTTTTTGTATGGTTTTCTCCAACCAAGAAAGTATGTATTCCCCAAAAAACCGTACAACAACGTAATGAAAAGGATGGAAAAGAAATGTATTGTAAATACAGTTATTTTGGCTTTATATGATAAACTAGTATTACTGAAACTATTTTTGTTTTAAATAATCTGAACTTTGTTTCATCCTACTGTAGTACCACAGTAACATTAATCCCTATCATTTTACAATTTGATGCTATTCTTTAATCTCAACCAGAGAAATGAAACAGAATTAAAAAATCATGAAGTAGCTGTATTTTTTTCTGATACTGAACAATCTGTACTCCTTTCAGTTTCACATCACAGTTTTCTTCCAACTTTATTTGACTTCTTTTTCTATAAGTCAGAAAATTGGGAAATGAAAGTAAAACTATTTAATAAATAGCATAATACTGTATTGGACAGCTACCAGCATGCTTAATTGCTTTTTATAACTTAGTTTTGACATTTGAAACATACATGATAATCAAGTAGAAAAAACAGAAAGACAACCCGTGCTTTACAATACTGCTGTTCTTTTATAAGATTACCGTAAAGAAGAAAAAAAGGGGGAAAAAAAAGTCAATCACACGATATCCTAAGTTGGAAAGGACCTATAAGGATCACGGAGTCCAGTTCCCAGGCACACACAGCACCACCTAAAATCAAACCCTATGCCTGAGTGTTGAACTCCGGCACTCGGGGCCGTGCCCCCTGCCCTGTGCATCCTGTGCCATGCCCACCGCGCTGTGGTGCAGCACTGTCCCTAACCCCCAGCCGCCCCTCCCCTGACACAGCTCCATGCCGTTCCCTCGGGCCCTGTCGCTGTCACACAGAGCAGAGCTCAGCGCTGCCCCTCCCCTCCCTGGGAGAGCTGCAGCCGCCAGCAGGCCTCCCCTCAGCAATACTCAGCTCCTCCTCCTATGTCTTGACTCTAAAAAAAAGACCCACTGTAAACCAAGACAGACTTGTCAAGCAGGTTTCTTGGGCTGAAACTCTTCAGGTGGGACTTGGTTTCAGATTAACGCATTTAACTCACATGCAGATATCTGGGTGTGCATTAGGTGCTCAAGCTACTACTACAGTCAGCAGAGCTGGAGAGCTGTGAGCTACCATTTGCTCCAGGCATTATTCTGTCCCCTTACCAATAGCATTTAAGATTCCCTAGGTACCAGCAACTCAGAAATGGCAGAGGGTTTACAAAGATGCATTTCTTGAGCAGAAAGTAGAGGTACGGTATGCTAGCCCAGGTATCACCATTAGCAGTACAAACCTATGCTTAGGCAACTCAGGTGCACCTTTCATCCTCCACAGTTATATTTATTAAACTGTCTATCCCTTGTCTAGATATCCACTGAGTGGGAGTTTAAATGTTTGTACAAGTGCATACATGCATACCTAAATTTCTATCACACCAACTTTCCATTTCCAGCACCTGCAGCGCAAATGAAAGAGGGAGGAGGGGGAAGCAACAAATTCTACTTAAGTATGCATGGGTGTCCCAGTCTCAGCTGAGATAGTTAACTTTCTTCATAGTAGATGTCATGGTGCTACATTTTAGACTGTGAAATATCTATAATAAACTGAAGTTTTCATTGCTGCTCAGCAGCACTTGAACCAAGTCAAAGACTTGCTAGCTTCTCACACAAGGCCCTGCTGGCAAGGAGCTGGAGGTGCACAAGCTGAGGGAACACAGCCAGTTCAGCTGATCCACATTGGCCTGACCATACCATGAGACATCACACTGAACAATAAAACCGAGGGAGATGGCTGGGGGGGGGGAATCGTTAGCATCTTAGCATCATTTTTACAATTTTTTTCTTCCTTCTTTTCCATTTAAACTGCCTTTATCTCAGCCCACAAATTTTTGCACTTGAATATTTTTTCAATTTTCTCCCCTCACCCTGAGGGGAGGGAGGGAGTAAACTGCTTTGTGATGCTTAGCTGACTGCTAGGTAAATGCACAGAAATCACATCTGGATTTTTCAGTCATGAGTAAAACCAGATCTTTAGAATTATTTTTGTTCTGTGTTTTTGTTTTTAAATTAAATTAAAAAAATTATAATTGTTTCCATTTATTGCTATTTAAGTTTTAAACTGAAATGTAATTTGCCTGTTCTGGACACACAAAGTAGAGTAACACTGTGTTGTCCATGCAATTTAATCTGCAAAAAGTAAATGCAACCAATGCTTTTGCTTGGTAAGCTGGTCACAACTCACTGCATGTTTGGCTACATAACATTTGTCTACAATAACTCAGAGTTTCCCATTCCATGTCCTCCTCTTCATGTAGTATCTCCTTTTTCCCCTCAAGTAGCAATGAGGCTCAGAAATACTTCTTTCATTTTTCAGATTTTTAATAACAGTATTTTCTGTTGTTTCCTAAGGAAGGGATGATTGATCAGATTATATTTTCTAGTCTTAATTCTTTGGTTACTTCTTTGATTAAGATGACTATAATGTGTGTGTGTGTGTGGGGGGGGGGGGGAGGATTCTTTTTTCCCCCCCCAACAATTCATTTTTATAAATGCCATAACATTTTTGCTCTTTCACGTTTCTCTCCTGCCCTCAGATACATTTCTGCTGACAATCTTGTGCTCTCACCAAAGCCATGCTCTAGGCCAGTATTATAACAGGAAAGTTCTATAGGTGCAAGTTGCACCTATAGAACTTTCTTTTCTTGACCTCATTTTTTAATTAGTTTTAGCATCATAATAGAGAAGCATTATTTTCCTGACTTACCACTTCTCACTTCTGACACTCTCTATCAGACTGATGGATTTTCTACATTAGTCATAAACCAACACTCTTTCCTCCTTCCCTTTCAATTCTGTTGGGTTTTCTTATTATTATTTTCAGTCTGCATACTGAAATGGGTTTTACTGGGCACCTTTACTACTTCCCAAAGTTTCTGCATTCAGATTTGTATAGAAAGGCAGATTTTTCTTCTCCAAAATCAGACAGACAGCACATTCTTTGGCCAATAAGGGAGAAATTCTTGTTTCTTAACAATACTGACATTTTGCTCTGCCAAGCATTTAAATCTGCATTCCTTTTAGAGATCTTCTCTTTGTTACAGGACAGTATTAAGGATTAAAATCCAGTTCAAACATCTTAAAATGGAAAGCTGGTAAAATTCAAACCTCAAATACACACTGTTCTGATCACTATAGCAGAAATTGGAAGAACAACAGGACTGCCTCTAAACAAGTTGTGTTGTCATTTAAATGTACAAGAGGAAATAAAAGAATCTGCACCCAACAAAGACCTCTGACACTACCAAAGAAATGAAGCAGGAAATGTTATTTCTATGAAGACGTATGGGTAAATGCATTTCTACCTCTGTGCTACATATGTGAAATTTCAGCTTTGGATCTAAATTGAGAAAATGTTTGTTGACACATTTCACATATAAGTCTTCAGATACTGCAGAAACTAAGTCAGCATGTATATTTTCTCAAAAGGGAGAAAAAAGTTTAGCCATCACTTGAGCTCCAAGAATACTTGCTAAGAACAGCTGTGCTTAGAAAAGTTACCTACACTTATATGAGTATCTTATACATCGTACAATTAGGTCTCATACAGACACACGTGCACTTTTGAGTCAGGGAAAAAAAAATGTAGACTTTATGTTCACTGTGAAAGTTTACCCAAATATGACAAAATAGTAATTCTTGGCAAAAGGGAAAGGAAAACTGTGTCTTGGTCTCACCAACTTTATTGCCACAAAGACTGGAAACAACATGTGGAAAGAGAAAGGAGAAAAAAAATTCAGAATTAAGAATGAGAATCAGAGAATATAGCAACTAAAGAGACAAGGAAGAAAAATACAGTCTGAAAACATAGTAAAAGACAGAACTGGGAAAAGGAAACAGAACTCAGAAATTAGCATTAAAAACAGCATAACAAATAAAATGCATCTGTGAATACCTACAATTTACTGGAACCCAACTCTACTGAAAGCAAAGGAATGTTGAGAATTCAAGAATAGCTGCAAGCCCACTGAAACTATCTATGAGTCTCATTCCACAGAGTCCTGGTATGCACAGCGAATGAAGGCAACAGGCTACCAGCTACCCCATATCAAATACTAGAAGCTGACAGCTGTGTGACAATTGCGTGGGTATCCATATGGTGTTAGATGATGAATTTTGTATTTGAGAAGTCTAAAAAATTATGTGCAAAAAAGTAAGCTTATCACAGTAAGCAAGGAAAAATCTGAGAGGGAAAGGTAATGTTCTTTTATTAGAACTACTGGTTTACGCAAAAAAAAACCCAACAAAAAACCTGAAGACTTTCTTCAGGTCCAAAATAGAAGCTGCAATCTCCAAAGCTAAATTTAAACTGAGGACAAGTATGTTCTGTATTTAAAAAGACTCAATACATCTAGAGCAAACCTCAAACAATTCCTAAAGTAGAGCTCATCTTGTCTGGCCTCAGGCAACTAAGAGTTATATATCCAATGCGCATTGTCAAAGCTTTCCCCATAGCTAGTAGAAGTAGGGGAGAGAGAAGATTTAGCCAGAAAGTTACCAACTTAACCCATTTTCATATGGCATAAACAGCCTTTTGGAAGTTCATTTGATTTATATAAACTAAGGAGATCAGTTATGTAAGACCCACACACTGAAACAGTGGGGAGGATTGATTCCACTCAAGTTATTTGACTTCTGTCTTTGGATGCCTTATTTTTTCACATGTGCACAAACTTGCATACATACCTGTTTTTAAAGGTACATTTTAGAAATGAAGCAATCAACATTAGGAACCTCAGATATATTACTACCTCTGTGTCAGCATTCTTTGAGTTTCACTGCTGTATTGGTATCATCATAGTCCACTGGACTGCATTTGCAGTACATAAGCAAGAAATACAAATAAAGTATTCCCAACTGTGCTACTGAAGTAAGAACAACTCTATTGCCAACGTAACTGTGCAGCATCAATTCTCACTTCCCACAGAGCAATCTGGCACAGCTAGCAGCAAGACCAGGATTTCTGAAGATCACCCATCTTCTTTAACTTGCACATTTGACAACAAAGTACATGTTCTCCAATGAGTATATGCATAAAGCTATAAATACCTCCAACAGAAGCTTTGCATTTCTTTTTCCCGCTATAATTTAAGGCACTACCTGAGATCAATAAAGCCTTAAATATCATTCTGAGAAGGCCCTATTAGAAGCAACTAGTTTTCTTATGTTAAGCTTCCAGATGAATGTTTCAGATAAGATACCTGAATAAGACCGCTAATATTTATATGAAATGTTGCCTTAAAAGTAAATAAGGATTCAGAGTGTATATTATATATCAATACCCTAGAGCTGTATTTCTCTGAATACTAAGGCACTTTGATTAATCTCAATGGACGTGGAAGAAAAAAGCATAACAATTGAAGAGCTTTTAGATTCTTTGTGGAGTAAATTTTCCAATCTTTTATTTATCTGTTAATATTTTAAAAAAATGCCGTTGCTTTAGTTTTATTATGGAGATACAAATCTTTTATTAAGATTATTAAAAAAAATGAGCTAAAACAAAAGTTTGGAGTATCACTGCATTACTTGGTCTAACCTAGATACTGAAGGCAAAGGTTCTTCAGATTTATGTTGCCTTCTGTCCTTTGTACACTGATATAGTAGCAAGCATTCTGCTTGTACGGAGCATAAAGAACAACCCTAGTAGCAGTCTGTTGACTGCTATTTGTGATTTGATTTAATTAAAGCATGGTTCTAGATGTAAGATTTTTATGTAGCCTTAAAACTACACTAGAAATTATATTTCCAAAGCTCTGGGCATACTAAATAATATAAAAGAACATTATCAAGGACCATTGAAAACAACTTAAAAAAAAAACAAATGCAAACCCAACCCTGTATCTGAGAGTGTTCTGCAGATGCTCCTTGAACTCCGGCACTCAGGGCCATGCCCCCTGCCCCATGCATCCTGTGCCATGCCCACCGCCCGAGGGGTGACAGTGCAGAGACAGTCCCTAACCCCCAGCTGCCCCTCCCCTGACACAGCTCATAACACCAGTCAGTCTCAGAAAAAGGCATGCTCTGTCACTGAAAAATTCTGTAACTTACTGATAGCTCTGTTTGTGCAGCGAACAAAGAATTTAAGTTATTCGAAATTACAAATGCTCTTCAAGCTTAACACTGCTACAAATGTCTATGTGAGAATGGAAAAAGCGGAATATGCTTTACCAGTAAGGGTCATTTTTCAGTAGTTTGCTGAAACATGATCTTAGGATGAAGAGACAAATGGTAGCCAAGAAAATCAAAAGCCAAGAAATGCACTTGCGTATGGCTGTGTACATGTACATGTGAAACTGAAGTGATGTTGACTGAGCAACAGAAGAATCTTCAGGGACATAAATGAAAAACTGTCAATTGCACTGACACCATGACAACACAAAGTAAGAAATACTATAAGCAGCCTGGTTTCCCTTCATTTGATTCTGATACTGGATTCACCTGGGTGACTTGGTGATCTGAGGGTCCTGGTGTGGAGAGATGATACATCCCAGAATTTCTAAATAGAAATACAGATTTTTATGTAGTTATTTTAAGCCTGTAGACTCCATGGAATAGATTTTGTTTGGTGTCCCTTGAGCCTTCATAAAGAACACTAGCAAAATTCCTACTGATTCCCGTTAGCTTCCCACTTAGTTCTGATTCCTTCTCACAATGGCAACATTTATAGCATGAGAAGCACAACAGACTGAGAAAGTTTGAGCAGGTTCAGAAGCCAGGCTGCAGTTTCACTAGATACTATCTTGTATACATTTCTTAACACCACTCTTCACTAGCTGATGCCTTGAGGGGGAAAAAAAAAGTATGCAACACTCCTCTGAATTCTTCACATAGTCACAGGAAATTTGATCCTGTAGAAGGAGCTAGTCAGTTTTACTCTGCAGATGGCACTGCCTGTAACATATTCCTGAGCACAAACATGGCACTACTCCATCTCTGTTGGAAATGTTAATTGATTTCACTAAGTTAGCTTGCCTCTGGGTCAAGAAGTGTACTGTCAGAAAAGGAAGTAGGTGTATAACCAACAACCAAAACTTTCTTTGATCCTAGAATTTCATCTTTATCTCTGCTCATGATTGCACTTACGACACTTACCTCATTTATACTGGAAAACTTTATGATTAATAAAAAGTCTTTTTGCATCCAAAACATAAATTGATAATGACAATAACATTGTTCAATCTAAGTATAAGGAAACTGCTATGCAGTTAATTTTCAGTACACCAGTATTCATGGTATTCTATTATTAGAAATGTAAATGACACAATATGCTTAATAACATGTCTTATAAAGACTATTTGTGGACTAGAAAACCAGTAGACACAGCAACATGCAAATGAAGCATTTTCTCTCAAAGCACTTTACGGTCAACTGATTTTATGGACAACTTAGTTCTTCAATAAAGGCAGCACAAGTCTACGCTTAAAAAATGACAAACCACGCAAACCAATATTCACATGGAGGCAGAAATGGAAGCTGCTTTATCAGAGTTCGATAGGTACAGGCAATGATAAATCAAAGACCAGTGTTGCTGTTTGTCTCCAACCAAAAATTACCTGAGCTATTCAGAAACAATGACTCACTTTGCTACACATCTTGAAAAAATAAAAACAGAATTCCAAAAAATGAGTGATTTTTCATCAAGTGTGAAGTTAAGCCACCACATTATAAGTTATGAAAATGAACTTGTATGAAGATGGGTTTCACTTACTTCTAGCTTGCATTCCAAATTCAGTGTATGTAATTAAAATACAAAGTCTATAAATCAAAAAGTAGTTTTTGGTCTTCTTTTCCCCTCTTATACTAAAAAGAAACTTAAACATATATCCTCTAAAACAGAGGAAGCAGGCTTTTGATTAAGAATAGTCCAATTATGTGCAAGAAGCAGAGGCATTGAGCTTTGTTGTCCAGCTACAGCCAAACGCAACTCACTTTTGGAATGAGAAATAAATACTGCTATACCTAAATACTGCCATAGCCAAAGAAAATAATTTCTTAGTAAACAAGAACAGAAAATGTTCTGTAGATTTTAAAAAGGCATTCCACCAATTAGGAGTTACACAAAATTAAGTAATTATGTAAAGTTACTTTAACCAGGACATTCAGAAGGACAGGTTACTCTTAAAAAATATACTGTAGTCCTTTCTGATGAAAAATAGATGCGCCAAGAAAAGCCTTTAGCAAGATAAAATGAAATACTAGGCAAGATTTCATTTCTGATAATCTTTTACCTTCACTATCAATTATTCCTTTTCCAGGACTCCTAACCTAAAACAAAAATCTTTAGATTCGTAGAAACATTTAAGAAAACAAGTTAATGTAATTGGAATATTCAAGACACTCATTTAGTACTGTAACTTTTTAGGTCAACTTGACTTCTACAAGTGATTTTTGAAAGCCAGCTTGATGATCCAAATCCATCCGCTTTCACCACGGTACATTTAATAATGATCTTCTCAAAAACTGAGCTGTGCTCTTATCAAACTATATTTAAGTACAGAGATCAATGATTAACCTAGCACTCATAGAGCCTTTTTCTTAAAGTCCGTAGAGTCCTTCATAAACAAAACAACTGACCTAAAATTTAAAAATTCCCTTTTTTTTCCAGCAGTTATGCTACACAGTACTCTGCAATTTGATGACATGAATAAACTGTAATCCCATATTCAGCCAACATCATAGTACAACAGATGTAGGAGAAGGAATGACATATGGCTAATTCTAGAACTACATGTTAATATTAATTAGCTATAAGTTACCTAGCCTACTTCATTAGTTTCCCAATGATCCAAGACCCTACATCTGATCTCAAATCCTCACCAGTTTCAATTTAGTATATAGCTTCTCAGACTCTTTAGTTCTCAGTGTAACGTTTTCAGCTTTTTGCAAGAAAGAGTAATGTGCATTAATAATTTTGCTTTGTGTGTTCATCACATGTACTTAAAATCAACTTTTCACTTATAAGAGCATTATAAGAGTCTTTTGGAAAGAGTCCAGCAGAGGGCCAAAAAGATGAAAAAGGGTGTGGAACAACTCCCTTATGAGGAGAGGCTGAGAGACCTGGGTCTGTTCAGCATTGAAAAAAGAGGACTCAGAGAGGATTTGATCCACATCTATAAATATCTAAGGAACAGGAGGCAAAGGGACTAGGCTGGACTCTTCTGAGCAGTGTGTGGCAACAGAACGAGGAGAAATGGCCTCAAACTGAAGCAAATGTGCATGGGAACTTCTTCACAGTTCAGTGACAGAACACTGGCCCATCTGCACAGAGAGGTGGTGGAGTCTCCTTCTCTGGAGACGTTCCAGACCCACCTGGACGCCTACCTGTGCAACCTGGGCTAGGGAGCTGCTTTGGCAGGGGGTTGGACTCCATGATCTCCAGAGGTCCCTTCCAGCCCCTACAGTTCTATAATTCTGTGAAAAGTTGTCATTCTGTGAAAAGTTGTCATCCCATCAGCAGTAATCTTTCACTTAAAAAAAACAGTACCCATAGCAAGAATTCATGCAGCATATTATGCACAAGTCCACTAGAAAGATGTGCAGCTTCTTAAAAAAAAAAAAGACAAAAACAGAAAAAAACCTCATAGATGTCAAGTTAATTAACAACCACTAAGGTGACAAAGAAACTGGAAAAAAAAAAAAGAAAAAAAACCCACAACAACTACCTCATCTCTTTTCTTTTTCATTATAACAAATCACTTTTCCTTGACTTAAGTCAAGAGCTACCAGTAAAGCATCTCATATATCCTTCCCAAGGTAAGATGTACTGTTCCTCCTATTTTTAACTCTCATTTATATGCCATTCGCCCTTCAGCTCCCTGCATAATTAAAGGATGATCACCTTTACTTCCCCCTCTCCCTTCTTGCTTTGAAAGTCTTCAGTAGCATCCGGTTCCTCTACACTCAGATTTGCACTCTACAAATGCCACTACCCAACGTTACCATGTCCAAGCCCACTGAAGCCATTCCAGTTTGTGGTGCTGATCATAACACTCTTACTGTATTGCTTTGAATTCAACACTCCTGAGTAAAAAATGGAAAGAAAAAAAAAAAGAAAGAATCTTAATATCTCCTCCTACGCCACATTAGTTTCTCTTCTTCAAAAACTCTCCATCTTTCCCCCACACCTTCCCAGGTCTAAATTAGGCTTTGGGGAGGAAAAAAAGAGGGAATGCCAATTGTGAATACTGCCTACTGCCCGATATCTGAGCAGGGCTCATAACATGGCCACAAAGGTGGAGGTAAAGGAATAGAATATCATACAAGGGACCTTTCATACAGCAGTCTGGGATGTTTTAAAGATTCAGAGGAAGAAATCCTTTTCTGTGAGAGTGGTAGGACACTGGAACAGGTCGCCCAGAGTCAATGTGGATGACCTTTCCCATTCAAAGGAGGCCATTCCAGCATTCGAGGCCAGACCGGTTGGGACTTCAAGCAACCTGTTCTAGAGGAAGGTATCCCTGCCTACAGCAGCACAGTTGGAACTAGATCATCTTAAAAGGTCCCTTCCAACCCAAACCATTCAATGATTCTGTGTGAAGGCAGCACCTTCCCATTGGAATGACTACAGCCTTTCTCCAGGCTGACCAACGAGCAGCATGCTGCACCTCTAACATACTTATCTTCCATGGGTGCCACTTCTGCATTCTTTTCAATCCCTGACAGTTAGCAATCTTTTCAAACCAGGGAACCTCAGCGATTTCTACCGTCCATTTAGACAGCTATCTGATATTTGTAGTGACAGTATATACATAAATCTTTCAGTTAGTTTAAAGAAGGACCAGGTCACCATTAGCAACACCATTTAAAGTCTACAATATACTGTTAATTTTATTGTTCTCCCCTGACAAAGAGAACTGAGAACTTTGGGAAAAGCTGAGGTTCAGGTATAAACAAGGCCACAGTGCACCAATTTTCATTACATTAGCATCCAACCTGCAAAGCAAGCAGTTAAAGAAGCATGCAGTATAACATTTATCTGCAAGTATTGGAAATTTGATAACTGAAATGAATTAGCGCTTATCAAGCTCACCTCTCACGGCTGCACTCAAGTGAATGGAAGTCCACAAAAGAAATACTGTGTGACTAGTATATCAAAACAGAATTCTACAAGGAATTAATAAGGTTATTCATTACCTAATACTGAAGCGAAGAGTTGATATGATTTACAGCATGACACCTTGTCTAATAGTTCTATTTTCCTCACATAGAGCTCAAAACAATAGATCTCAGCTCTAGCTACTACAAACATTTACAATTGGCACACACCGTGTATTTCAGAAGGCTGATGTTTTCACGATTGCTGTATGCGTTCCACGCAATTCCCACACAAAGAACACCTGATTATGCTTTAATCTAAGGAGCGATATTAAGTGCAATAATCCTCCACATGCACACTGCCATTACTGAAAGAAATGATACAGTGTACAGAGATTTGTGCTTTACCACAGCTGAAAACAATCAGCTTGCTACAGAACCAAAACACATTTGATTAGCGGTGAAAATTAGCAGTGTTCCTTTTAATGACACACAAAATCAAATACAAAGATCAGCATAATTTTTGAGGATTTCACAGAGGCAACAACAAAATATCACATTCTCTCGCTGCTACTACATCAGACATAAATCAGTTGGATTTTGCAACTTGTTTGTAGGTGAAGAACAGCTGTTTGTAAATTGATGGCATGCAAAAAAAAAAAAACATAAGGACAAAATACTTCATACAGCATACCAAAATAACAGTTGATATTTTAAACAATATGTATGGCCAAATAGAGGATTTAAACAACAGGTGGGACTTAGGCATGGGATAAGGCAGCAAGAAAATAACACTGCTGGCAAAATCTGTGCCAGAGCATTCCAGTAATGACTTCCCAATAGCACTGTACAAATCAGAGGCTGTGAATATCGTGGGAGTTATCACAGCACGCCTGTCCTGTTCTTATATTCTTCCCCTCAGTATCTGTTGTTTACTTCTAACAAAGTCTCTTTTTAAGAAGCTGAGCAAGCTGAACTCATCCAATTCAAAATGACAATTCTTGTGTAGATAATAAATAAGAAAACACTATGCATTAGTCTGCTTCCAACTTTACTCTGAAAGAGTAAAACATGTTCAAAAATGTTCCTGACTTAATTCAGATTTTGCTGAAAACATTTTAGTTTCGAAAATCAATTATATACGAAGAAACACTTAAAACACGCTTTGAATTGATTCATAATTATTAGCCACATAATGCTAAGTGCTCTGCAAGGTTACCTTTTGTCACTTAGCACTTCAGTGTGTTTACTGTAATTCTTAACAGTGATCATTTCACATTTACCTTCAAATCGTTTATAAAAATATTGAATAGCCATATTTTACCTAGTATCCTTCTTTGTCAAAAACAGATAAAAATACCTCCCTTATCTCCCTTACAGCTGCTTTGAGGTCTGTTGATCAGTCAGTTCTCAAATCCACTCAGCTTTAAAAGCAGAATTTACATGGAAACTCTGATTAGAATCTGGTGCAGTTCTCACTCATATAAGCAGACTGTCACATACGCAATTCCCCCCAACTCTACTTCAACTCAATATTTTGAAGGAAGAAATCTGGTTCGTCTGACAAGACCTGTTTCCCACCATTATACATATGGCTTTTTGTTCTCAACTTGTAAGCAACTTTTCCACAGCTAAGCACTGGAGTGATATGAACTTGGTATCTGCTGTCTAGATATGCTTTCTAAACGTGGGTGCAACCTTTTAGAATATTATTAAAAATATAGTGAAATAAGAACACACCAAGAAACAAACTTTTTAAATCAGCACAGTTAATATTCTAGTTAATATTCTGGGGTTAGAACATGAGGCAGTACTAGAACCTTCTCTAGCCAAGCAGCTGAAACCTGAGCCTTGAAAGACAGTAACTTCAACATACTTGAAATAAATGCAGCTTTTATGAACGCTTACCTTTTAATTCTGACACTAAAAGGGAAATTCATCAACAAAAAAAGGTCAACAGACTTCCAGTGAGAGCAGTAAGAACGTTAATAACACCAGCAGACATGAGTTAGAGAAGGGATGTTAGCATCTAATTCAGAATTTGATGGTTTATTATAAACATCAGATTAATCCCAACTTCCTTATAAACAGGAAGCACTCTCTTTCCCTCTGTGAAAAACGACTAGATCTCAGGTACCTGTACACGAATGTCAAGGGAAACAAACAGGAGGAACTCCTATCAACTCGTGTTTCTACAACTGTGCACTATCTGAACTGTTTTCCTAAGCACTGTTACCCTAGTGACATCACTCATTAAGATTTCACATTATGTGGAGAACAGCCTGCATGACTGGAATGGTGCCATGCAGACAACTTCAGAAAGGACAAGTTAAAAATGCGAGGAGGTTCTTGCAAAGGAGAAACTTGAAGGCACAGACATTTGCTTTGAAATAAATAACAAGGAAGCCTAAAGCTTTTGCCTGAGGGCTAAAGGACAGAGCACCAGTGCCATTAGGGTAGACATCTGCTTCAACACTTGCACAAAGCAAAATAGTTAAAACCTTTTTAAAGGAAGCCTTACAAAAAAAGTCCAGTTTTCAGAGAAGACTGAGCACTCCAGTGTCTGCTGAAAGGGCAAAATAGCACGACAAGCAAGAGATTTCTGGAAGATGCAGAGAAACGATTTCTCGACAACTGCTCAGTGAGCCAATGCAAAATTGAAGGCTGAGGATAGCTTGAGATACAGCGACATGTTGTCATCAGGCCCAAAGAACACTGTACATTAAGGGATTTGGGGATCTATGTCACAGTTAACTTGAGTAGGTCCATATCTGTGCTGAGCTTCATTGCAGGTGTGGCTCAATCTTAAGGTCTGGTTTTTTGTTGTTTTTTTTTGCATAAATCCCACGGTTGAAGGATAGACTCGGCCAGATCACTGTACCAAAGGAACCTGAAACCTAAGTCAGGCAGCTCTGACTTAGTAATACTGATGACAAAACTGCATGGCTTCGCCTTTATTGAAAAGCACAGCAAGAAACTTTCACACAAATATGTGTTCTGTTAGACAGTAGAAATTAACAGAGTTGTTTTAAAAGAAAATCCTACAGTAGCTCAAGTTATGCAAGGGCATAACCCTTTCTGCGGGCACAGCATGCTGCACCCTGATCAGAGGCTCATTGGATGTTGCAGCATTTGTACAGTTTGCCTTTCTAACTGAGATTATAATGGACCAACATCTCCTGATGCAAAACCCTGTGATCTGAAATGTTGGAAGGACTAAGCAAGACAAACAGTAGAATTACAATCCTGGTCCTTCAAAAGAACACATTCACCCTCGTTCAAGGATCTGCTTACAGTCAGCATTAAGGGGTAAAGGAATCTAGGAGATCTGGCTATTCTTCAAGGAAGGCTTTCTTAAAGTACAGGACCAGCCCATTTCCATAAAAAACGCTGGGAAAATTGTTTGAGTTGGTGGTGTGGTTTCACTCGGCAGGCAGCACTGGTAAGCAGGAAATTAATTCCTGACTGAGCTCAAACACAAAGAAGCAGTGCACAGAACGTGGAAGTATAGAGGCTACCTGAAGAAAAACAAAGAAACTTTGCAGCACCATGCACAAGTTGTACTTCAAAAGCCAAAGCTTTTATCACTTGAAAAATCTGTAAATGTAAATGGCAAAGTAAAGGGTTTGCATAGGCATGCAGCAGCAAAAGGGAAAACCAAGGAAACTGTGACTGTGCTGTTCAGTAGTGATGAAAGATGTGGAAAAGGTTGAGGTACTCAAGTGAAACCTAGTGGTTAAAAAAACCACAACAGCCATATTTATATGACATGAGTATACTGCGCCTTTCTTAAAAAGATCTGCAATTATTTCTGATATTCAGATAATTTATCCAAAGACAATGAAAGAGTATTAGTAAGGGCTAAAAAAGGAGAAAAATTAAATATCAGGTTAAGTAGGAAAACACCCTCAAGTATTAAACCTACTGAAAAGGTTATTCATTATTCTTCATTGCACCAAAGTAGCCAAATTATTTAAAAAAACAAAAGAAACCTTAGTTTATAGAATAAGGAAATTCAGATGTTTATCTTTAAGAAAAAATGGTCTAAAAATATCTCAAATACACTGAAGAACAACCAAAACCAGATGCACTTTATACCAGGAAAACATCAGGCAGGGGATGTTGTGCATACGAGAACTGGCATTAGATTTCTAAATCATTAAACTGCATCCCCTCAGGCTCCAAAGACTCTGGTAACTCAGCACAGAGCAAGAGTATGAACAAATTGGGAGACTTGATGAAATCCTACTATGCTTTTAGTGAATTCACATCATCTAAAAGCTATATCTAAATGCACAGGGGGGAACACAAATTCCCCTCAGCATATTTTCAGTGTTTTTTTTCCCCACTTCTGCAAACTCCATATACCAGCAGGTCTAGAAGTGGAAGACCATCAGCTACCACCACAGTTTCTTATTCACATAATGGTCAGTTTTAGGTATCTAGGTGTTTCACGTTCATTTCTTATGACACAATCTATTCCTTACATATTTCTTAGAGTGTTGCATGAATACTGATAAATCCTTGGTTAGATAAAAACAAAACAGTATGCTCGTTCTGCAGATGGGACATAAAGCAGAAATTAGAATCAATGCTTTCAAACCACACACGTCATATTAATAAAGTATTTATGATGTGACTACCTACATTTGAATCCTTCTTCATTCTGACCCTGTAGCAAGCTGTCTCACTAATGAAGACCAGTGTTCCCACCTCGTCTATCTAGACTGTTTCCACTCTTTTCAGTTGTTCAATGATGTATTAACCTAATTTCCACAACCTACTCTAGTAGATTAGCCAAGACAGCCCACTTTACTATTTCTTATTAAAATAAAATGTATGATCAGTGTTTCTGAAAGCAACACCAGTGCATTTCCTTATGAAATGGCCTCTAATTAAAAAAAAAAAAGTTCCTTAGAACATTCTCAGAACAGCAGATCTCTGCTTTATTCTTAACATTTGTATTAATTTCACATTATAAAAACAGCAGATAAACAAGTTACCTTTAGACAGAAGCAACAATAAAGAATTTGGAATAGAAATATGCTACACAATAACATAAACACAGTCATTCTACTGGAGGTACTCTTGTTTTCCTGATAACACTCTCTTAGCAAAGAAAAAAAAAATCATATAATAATGACAAGGTATTTGTTCCTTAGCAAATTCCCTCCAGTTTAAATCTAAATCACACCCTTGCATTTGCAGATAATTCTGATAAGGCTGCATGAAAGTCAATGCTTAAATGTTTTTAATACAGTTGTTCTATTTCTGTAACTACATATAGGACCTTGTAATACATTTTTCTTCCTTGATGCAAAATTCACTTGTCTTAATGCAGAATTGTGTCTGTGACCTTTTTCACAGGTGAGAACATTTTTCATAGCATTTTTCACACAAGGATATATTTCATAGCTGAGGACAAGTCTCTCCTAATACATTTTACCAAGCTACAAAAGAGAAGAAGTTAAGCTGACAAACAGCCAGAGGAAGCACAATGGAAATAGATGTATAGGTACGTTGAGTTTTCAGTCACTTATTCTTTCTTACTAAAAGTGACAGGCCCTAGAGTCATCTTAGGAGCTAGGAGGGGAGCTTGATTTAAAAATCAAGAGTCAAATCAGTAAGCTTAAAATAGCAATATACTTAAATAAATAAATAAGTAAATAACCTTAAAATATTGAATACCTCAGGTCTTAGCAAACCCCCTTGCTAGAAACTTTAATAACTACCAGTCTTTTTTGCAATCTCAATGCCACGTTTCAATTAAACTTGAAATCGCACCATTTACATTTTCCTGCAATAATTATCTTTAAAAAATTGATCCATTAAAGAAATCCAGTGTCCTTTCACTGGCTGCAGAAAGAAGCACCTCCCACTGCTGAAGGAAAGCCATTCCTGTCAGGGCATTTGTTCTACTGCAAGGTATTCCTACAGGAACTCAGACAAGCCTGCCATTACACTACACTCTTAGAGCACCAAACTCTTTCAGATTAGAACAGTGCTAATGGCACAAAGAGCTGGAAATTCACGCATCGGCACAGGAAATCCTAGAATCTCCATGTGTCTACTTCCATAAAGAAGGAGCCTGCCTAGTATAAGCTACATCATCACTGCTCAGAACTTTTACAATACACATCCAGTGTTCTTACTCTAACTACCCCAAAATATACATTTTATCAAAGCCTTTCCTCAAATGGATCTAGACTCCCCCAAAGGGGACAATGCTTCATCCTGACACAGGATCTTTACAGGTTTTATTTTTTTTTCTTCCTTTTAAAAGGGACTTTACATGTCTCTGGCCAGTGTTTAAATACTGCAGGAGTAAGAGATAAGTAACATGGAATCCAGGAGAGAAAGTAATCTAGTAACTACTATCTAGGTTAGTCATTATGCATGTGTAGAGTATCTCCAAGAGGGTGTATTCTATAGTCTTATTTGCCTCTTAGTTCTTGAAACAATGGGTCCCAAGCTAAGGCTGTCATAACATTTGCAAAAAGAAAATAACACTATATAATGTTTTTTTATCAGTCTTATCTGCTCTTCTTCTATTCTTCATTTCTCAGTAGCTCTCATCTTCGCTGTCCTTTCATTTGTGAAAACAACGTGTATATCATAAAATCATAGAATCATAGAATGGCCTGGGTTGCCCTGCCGTGCACAGTCACCAACCACTAGAGCAGGCTGCCCAGAGCCATATCCAGCCGTGCCTTGAATGCCTCCAGGGATGGGGCATCCACAGCCTCTCTGGGCAACCTGAGCCAGTGCGTCACCACTCTGAGTGAAAAACTTCCTCCTAACATCTGACCTAAATCTCCCCTCTCTTAGTTTAAAACCATTCCCCCTCGTCCTAATACTACCAATCCATGTAAACAACTGTTCCCCCTCCTGTTGACTCGCTTCAAGTACTGGAAGGCCACGATGAGGTCTCCCTGGAGTCTTCTCTTCTCCAAACTAAACAAGCTCAGTTCCCTCAACCTTTCCTCATAGGAGAAGTGCTCCAGCCTTCTTATCATTATAGTGGCCCTCCTCTGGACCCATTCCAAGAGCTCTGCATCTTTCTTGCGCTGGGGGTCCCAGGCCTGGATACAGTACTCCAGATGGACCTCACAAGAGCTGAGTAGAGGGGGACAATCCCCTCCCTCTCCCTGCTGGCCACCCCTTTTTTAATACAGCCCAGGATAAAGTTGGCTCATGTCCAGCTTCTCATCCACCAGGACCCCCACACCCTTCTCCACAGTGGTGCTCTCCAGGAATTCTTCCCCCAGTCTGTATAAATACCTGGGATTGCCCTGGCACAAGTGCAACACCTTGCACTTTGCCTTTGTTGAACCTCACTAGGTTCACACAGGCCCACTTCTCCAGCCTGCCCAGGTCCCTCTGGATGACTTCCCTTCCCTCCATTGTATCAACTGCACTGCTCAGCTTGGTGTCATCTGCAAACCTGCTGAAGGTGCACTTGCTTCCATCATCTATGTCACTGATGAAAATGCTGAAGAGCACCGGTCCCAAGACTGACCCTTGGGGGACACCACTCATGGCTGGCCTCCACCCAGACAAAGAACCATTGATCACAATCCTCTTGACTGTGAACAGCCAACCAGCTCTTAATCCATCAAACAGTCTATCCTTCAAATCCACACCTCTGCAATATAGAGAGAAGGATGTGGTGAGGGACCATGTCAAAGGCTCTGCAGAAGTCCAGGTAGATGACATCCATTGCCCTGCTCCTGTCCACTGATGCCATCACTCCATCATAGAAGGCCACCAGATTGGTCATGCAAGATCTGCCCTTGGTGAAGCCATGCTGGCCGTCTTAGATCACCTCTTTGTCTCCTATGTGCCTTAACATGGTAACCAGGAGGATCTGCTCCATGATATTTCTTTGCAGGCACAGAGGTGAGGCTCACTAGCCTGTAGTTCCCTGGGTGATTCTTTCTCCCATTCTTAAAAATCAGAGTAATGTTTCCCTTTTTCCAGTCTCTGGGGATTTCACCTGACAGACATTATTTTTCAAATATGATTGAGAGCAGCTTGGCAACCATATCAGCCATCTCTCTCAGAACCCTGGGATGCATCTGGCCCCATGGACTTACATACATGTACCTGCACAGTTCGTGTGACAAGTTAGAATACATGCAAGGAACTAAGCCAGAGGCTCTTCTACTGAAATTATTTGAAGTATATTGCCAATTTTCATACTTACTTTCAAATCACCTATATCACATCCAAAAGTGAAAACAACATTTACCTGATTAAACTTGATGGTATTAGTATTATTTCTTATAACCACTGTTAGTATACCACTAGGAAAGAAAGTAACAAGAGATATACTCTGGTTTTACTGGAGGGTAAGAGATAACTATCTTACCATGTGGTATTCTGTAATTTTCAGATATTCATGTTAAAAAAAGCTACAATTACCTCCAAAAAACAGTTCCAAACTGTAGGTAAACCTTGTTACACAGCAAGGCACCAGCTCCAAACTCTCGGTATAAGTCATTCCAAATATAGCTATGTGCCCTGTACAAAAGAACTTCTGTGTATTTGCCAAAAGCCACAATAGGAATGTAGGTCCTCTTCAGAGCAATAGTATTTTCTAGAACAAGGTATGAACTACATAAAAATAACTTTTATGTATTCTCGAGTCACTACATTCTATGACTCTGAAAGGTTTTACTTTCCTGAAGTAAAACATACTTTGTGACTACATTACAGCTTCCAAGACAGCAAACTAGGTCGGCTGATGAGCAGAAACTACAGACATTACCACCTTAAAGAGCAGACTTCCCTTTTATTTATTTATTTTTAAAAGGTTGGTCTGTTTTTCAGAGGGTTCTCAGGGCAAGGAGAGTTACTTCTTCCTCTTTTGGACTGAAAACAATAAGCATAAAAGTCAGTACTTTCTCAATGTATTTTATTAGTTCACCACAAGTGGTGGAAATTCCACAGGGACTCCTCTTCCTCCCCAAGAAAGGTAAATACTTATATGGCAGCACTGGACAATTAATTTGATATCCAAATTGAGACTGATGGAGAGTAAACTGCACTCTAAAGTAGCTTATTTATTTTCAAAAAAGGCTTTCTTGGTTGAGATTAGCCAAAAGTTAGTAATACTTTGTATTTCATACAGATAAACGCTACAAAAATCCTCGGGTTTTTGCACTAGATGTAGCTGCTTCCTTTGACAGTATTGCAGTTAAGCCCAAATAACTGACTGTGAGGAAAAGCCCTGCTCAATTACAACATATCTAATACATAACAACACCTCAGTTCTCAAGGTAAGTCATTGTACTACCCAAATACCAACATTTATCGCTAATTTAAAGCAATTTTCTCACCTTGTGTCTGCATTTAAGTACAACACCATAGGCTCCTGAAACAAATCAGAAAAAAAGCAACAAGATAAGAGTAATCCATTGTCTCCAGGGCTGCAGAATATTGTTCCCAGTATCATCCTAAACTTGCAGATATAGGCACCTTGCTAAATTTTGGTGCAGAGAAAATTAAAAAGGCTTCAAAGTAAATGGGTTTTAAAACACAGAAGTTGTTTTTTAAATCCAATAACAGAAGTTTGACAGTTTACATCTATCCTGTATCATCTAAGAGATCACTACAGTCAACTTAAACAAAACTGGTCCACTTCCTTTTCTTACCTCCCCCTCCACCCCCACCCCCTGTCATTTACTTTCATTGAAGACTGCAACTGGAAAGAGTTAAGAAATATCAGTTTATGCTCCACACGTTTTGATACAAGCAGCATTTTGTAAATGAAAACTTCTTACCAACAAGAGGACTAAGTCAAGTCTAATAAAATAAACAGATCATATAAAATATACTACTTACCTTCACCTACAACCCCAAGGATCTCAAATTTATTCATCACATTACCAATGTTAGGAATCTTCATCAAGACAAATTCTTCCTACAGTGAAAGCCACAAAACATGGCACAATGGGGAGTGTCCAAAGAGCCTGCAAAAGGCAGCTGTGGAATGGCTCTCGGGGAAAAACAAAAGTTTCCGCCTTGATCAGCTGGACTTCTCACGGCCTTTCCTAATTTCTAGGCAGTCAATAGCTTCCTGAGGAGAAAAAAAGAGGAAATAACATAATTAGCAACTTGTTTCAATTCGATGAAAATAAAAACCACAGCAGTTGATATACCTACCATGCCAGTATTGTACAACATAATGGTAGCAGACAAGGTACTTCCACTTTTCACACTCAATTCAACTTAGCAGCATGTACATGGATTGAATGTACACCTGAGAACAGTATAAGATTACAAAGGCAGCTATGTCTATTAATAACTAACGCACATCATACACATTTCTACAAGACTGAAGCAAACAAAACATGGATAAAAACTACTTCGGTGAGCATCAATACACCTTTAATTATGGATGTTCTCACTTCACTTTATGGTGACAGCTACGTATAAAAAAACGAATTGTATTTAGTCACTTTATTATTTGTTCTCAGTAAAAGCAAAAAGGTTAATGCACAAAGGACACCAAACAGTAAGCATGCTGCAATTATTTCCTACTACTGTTTAAAAAATAAAAAAGGAAATTTGTTAGATCTACTAGATGTCAGTCTTAGAAAACTGTTTCTTTTCTCAGCTTATTTAATAGAGATGTAGTAAGTGAAAAAGTTTTTCAAAGGTTTCTTTGTCCAAATTTTTCAAACATGGAAGAAGTAATCCGACAAATCAAGTAAATGGACACTGGGAAAAGAAAGATTTTTGCTGTGTTCACATTAGACTCCAATCACTTCTCCTGTATAATCTTAGAATATTAACTAACACTACTTCTGGGTTTGGCTTTAATAATTCAGAGTACTTTCCCTCTCCCTAATATTAAAGCATACATCCTATGCTCTAAAATAGGGAAGAAAAAAAAACTAGGAGTTTCACCATTAAAAGGGAATACAAGATTTCCACAGTTTAGTGATCTGAGAAGAGAAGCACTCATGTGATGGCACGATAGAGGCAAATTCATTTAATTAACTTATGTTTAATGTGCAAGCATGAACTAATGACACTGGGTTTGACTCAACCAAACAGGATGTCTCATTGTTATTTTAGCATAAGCTACAGTGCTGGCCAGAAGCCCTGCACTGACTAAGTCAACTATAATAAAGGAAGGACAATTCAAGAGCGGAGGGAAATCAACAGCACTAACCTCAACAAGTCAAAGGGAGGTGGCTTTGAAGTTACTTTTGAAATAATTAAGATCCCCAGAGTTAGCCCTTGTATTCTAGGGACTAACTTGGAAAATAAAGTAGTGTCTTCTAGATCAGAAGGGACAGCTGTTTGTTTTTTTCTTTTTTAAAAGTTACCCAGTCCTTAATTAATTACTTCAGTGTTTAATTTGCCACTTCAGTTCTTCACTTGCACATTCTATACAGTATCTTTTCCTCTGTAGATGCAGGTTCCTCTCCTCATTCACAATTTCTGAAATGATCATGAACTACGTAAAGTGACACAAGCCTACAGCTTGTGATCCACATTATCTGCTTTCCTTTTGAAAAGATTTCTGCATATGTCTTCAGTACGGATGCTAGCTTTTTCCTTGTGAATAGAGATTAGATGCACCAGCACCAGCCCCAGCCTCTCATTGCCAAGCTCAGCAGTGCACAACCTCCTTTCCCCACTGATTTCCTCTCAGTCAGTTTCCCCTCAGGGAAGAGCACGGTCCCCAGGAATCTGGCTGCTTGTTACAAGTACTCCTGGCTTAGGGTCATCTGGGTGTTACTGCCATGCAGGCCTCTAAAGGTAAGAGCCTGCCAAGTCACTTATCAATGCTCACATGCCATTGGTGATGCACTTGGACTGTCCCAGATTAACACACAAACTGGTTTCACAAATCACATACAGCAAAGGTGACAGAAATGAACATAGAGGGGACCTTCTAAAAGAAAACCACGCATCTCTGGAGGCAGCCCTGTGCACGCCTCTGCTGGGAGCACTTGACAAAATTTTGCCTCATCCTGAATGAGCAGGACAGCTGATGAAAAGATGAGACACAGCAGCGGTGGAATTCACACCCTAATGCTTGTTGCTGCAGCTCTGTCCCATCTCGAGCGAGCACCATCTCTCCTACCTTCCTCCCCCACGGCAGCAGTAGATCCAGACTGGCTGGGCTCATCAGGTCCCAGGTTTGTTCTACAGCCTCACCAAAGGCCAGAGACTGCCTGCCATACTCCGCCATCTTCTCTCAGAGAAAGAACTCCAGCTGCTTTGAGTCAAGGCTTACACATACTGACTTGCTGGACATTTTTGTCACCAAAAGTTCCTGAAAGACTGAAAATAACTGCAGCACCCAAAAGAGCATCTCAGGGAGAGGTGGTCTCAGAGCTACCACCATAATCTGCAAAACCCAGAGCCAAGTCAGCAGTCAAACACCCTGAAACGAATGAGCTCAAACTAGTTTTATGTAATGCAGATCTAAAACAAAGTGACAAGAAAGAAAACCTTAGTGCTTTTTCAGTATATTTTCTCTTCACAATTGCTAAAGAATTACCCCAAAGTATTCAATTTAACCATTCATCTCAGACCCTCAGTTCTAAGAAATGCTACTCTTTAATTCATGATCAATAATTAGAAAGAAAAAATGCACTTCAAAAAGCTTGATGTTTACTGTAAATTATAAAAACACTTTAGGTAAACATCAGTCTTCAAAAAGTTCAAGAGAAATAAAATTATTTTCAAGAAACATTATTAGATTCCACAGTATTGTTAATATCCAGTATCTGGACTGGAAAGTGTAATTTCCAGTCAGCTGAAGTGAGCAACACACTTCTAACCTCAAAGCCATCCGTGTGAGCTCCTTCTACACGAGTTTCTTGCCAACAAGCAAATGTCTCTCCTGCCCTCCTAGAAGAAGTAGTAAGCCTAATCTTTTTATTTACTATTTTCACCCACTAAGAAGATACAACCAAGAATCTCTGGACAGTTAGGTACACTTTCACCTGCTCACCAGCAAAACAAGGGGTCAGATAAACAACTACACAACGACTCACAGCAGGAAAGCATCCACCTCCAATGGACATGCATTCATCCAGACCCTGGCACACCTTCTGTGAGAATGGGTACATGCATGAAAGGAAGCACTATCTGCTTCTATTAGTCACAGTGCATCACTGCTACACCAGCTCTTCTCTCTCCTCCCCACTTTCTGTGTAGTTCAATTTTTACTATTTTCCAGGAAAAATATAATTAGAGTTATAAGTATCTTACCAAGATTACAGCAGAATATACAAGGTAGATGCTTCAGAAAATTCAGAAAAGAAAAACTTCTGGGGAGTAATTCTTACCCAATAATGTGTTAGGAGTACTACAATATATCTACCACAGATTATAAAGAATAAATTCAGCTTACAAGAAAAAAGCTGAAGAAGAGATTAAAAGCAACAAGATCCTGTAATTAAGCGAGATATTTTTAATGCTTTAAGTTTCAATCTATCCTCCTCTGCATGGAAACGAACAGCCGGTAAAAATAAATGTGAAATTAAGAAGACTGTCAAGTTGGAACAAATTATATAAAAGCAAAACGCCAAAAGTTGCTCGCCCCAGCTCAGAGGTTTTAAAGTTCAGCTTCAGCAAGCTTTTATTGACACTGCTACCACTGTAAGAACTTGACTTCACTGGTGGTGGTTTAAATTGCTGTTGAGATACTAAAAACTATCAATTAATCCAGATGAGTTACACATTAATGGAAATTATTCTCACATAAACAGACAGAAAGGCAAACGCTTGACTTCTGTGGCCTCTGACACGGCCCCCCATAAGATCCTTCTTTTCAAGGTAGAAAAATGAGGATTTGAAGGGTGAATTGTTCAATGGATGAGGAACTGCCTGCGAGTTTGTATTCAGAGCACAGTGGTCAACGACCCTATGTCCAGGAGATCAGTGACAAGTGGTGCCCCTCAGAGGTCAGTATTGGGACCAGCGCTCTTCAGCACCTTCATCAGTAACATTGACAGTGGAGACGAGTGCACCCTCAGCAAATTTGATGA
Source organism: Cyrtonyx montezumae (assembly GCF_038088225.1). Classification (NCBI taxonomy): domain Eukaryota; kingdom Metazoa; phylum Chordata; class Aves; order Galliformes; family Odontophoridae; genus Cyrtonyx; species Cyrtonyx montezumae. The sequence continues at coordinate 45,481,847 of NW_027072034.1, read as the reverse complement.
TGACACCAAGCTGATGCACCTGAGGGATGAGATGCCATCCAGAGAGACCTAGGCAGGCTGAGCAGTGTACCCAGGTGAATCTTGTGAGATTTAACAAAGTCAAGTGCAAAGTCTTGCACTTGGGTCATGGCAACCCCCACTATCAACACAAGCTGCAGGACAAAAAGATTGAACACAGCACTGGTGAAATGGACCTGCAGGTACCGGTGGATGGCAAGGTGGACACAAGCCAGAAATGTGCCCTCGCATCCTAGAAAGCCAACTGCATCCTGGACTGCATCAAACGAAGTGTGGCCAGCAGGGTGAGGGAGGTGATCCTGCCCCTTTACTCTGCATTGGTGAGACCTGACACTGAATACTGCATCCAAATGTGGAGTCCTCAGGACAGGAAAGACATGGGCCTGTTGAGGAGTGTCCAGACGAGGGCCACAAAAAGGATCCAAGGGATGGAACGTCTTCCTTATAAGAACAGGCTGAGAGAGCTGAGGCCATTCAGCCTGGAAAAAAGAAGCTTCCAGAGAGACCTGAGAGCGGCCTTTTCATTATCTGTTGTGATAGGACAAAGGGAAATGATTTCACTTACAGGAGATTTAGATTGGATAGAATGAAGAAGTTTGTTGTTGCTTGTTTTTATTTACAATTAGGGTGTTGAGACACTGGCACAGGTTACCCAGAGGGTAGACTCTCAAGGTCAGACTGGACTGGGCTCTGAGCACCCTCACTGAGCTGTAGGTGTCCCTGTTCGTTGCAGAGGGGTTGGACTAGAAGGCCTTGCAACTCAAACCATTCTATGACTCTAAGGCAGAAGGCTGGAAAATATGAACAATAAGGACCTGACCACAGTTAAGCACCCCATAGCAAGTGCTAAAGTGGAAAAAGAGGTAGAATCCACTCCAAGCTATTAAAGATCTGGTCAACTTTCTAAAATAAACTAAGGCTGGAGGCCAGAGCACTGATTATGATTGACTTTTTCATCTTGTTCTTTTTGTATGCAAGTACAGATCCAAATATTAGTTCAGCTCATCCTGAATATGAATAGAATTCAATTTGGAGTTAAAAATGCCAGATTTACAAGCCTCTCTTATAGCTATGGCTAACTTGAAAAGAGTGGGTCCTTCACAGTATGCTTCTAGGGCCAGAGTGACAAATAAGCAGAGTGATTTTAAGAGTACTGGACACAAAAGCAGATCCCATGAGTTGTTAATACAAGGATAGGAAAGAATGTTGCTTCCACTTTAAGATTCTAATCAGTGAGAAAGAAATCTAATACATACATTGTGGGTGCGACAACTTCTTACACGGTTCATTACCCATCCTTATGCATGCTGGGCACTTTTCACCCTACCTGTAAGCAGCTCTGGATAGGAAAAACCTATGTTCAGGTGGTAATGCTCAACAGATGCTGCTACATCTTAAGTCTTTGCTGTTCCATCTGGCACAAGGTGTCCAACATTTAAACATTCACTTCAAATGGAAACATCCAACATTTGGGGAGGGAGGGGCAATACGTATATTTAACATAAAAGATCACAGAATATGCTTCTTTGGAAGAAGTTAATGCTTTCTAATCTAGCACAATATTTATAAGTGGTCTAAGTCAAAAGTCGGTTCTCTTATTCTCATCTTTCCTTTTCTCCTCTCAGCACACTGGTCTCTGGTAATATTCCACACTCATTTGTCACGTTCCTCACTATTCAGCTCCATAATATCTTTGATTATGCCATGGACTTTAAATCCCCAGGCTATAAAATAATATTACTGGCATCACTTTTCCCATCCAGAAAAGCTACCATTTTTCAAGTGCTACTTCTTAGGACTCGCTTTGCAACTCTATTCCTGTATTTGTGTTTGAAGCTCATGTTTAGAAGAAAAAAGCATTGAGTGTAAAAACGTCACTCCTTTATCACATGTACAAAAAGGAGCACATTCAGACAAAATCTTGAGCAAAGGGAGCTCCTCCCCAAGGAAAGTGTAATATATTACCTTTAAGGAAACACGTAAGAAGCACAGAGCAGCCATTCCATTGAAGAACTGATCTAAAGCTGGAATTCATCACCTTATTTGTGGGAGAAAAGGGCTTCGAGCTCTTCCACCATAGTCCCTGGTCCCTCTATTCCCTGACAGCCCACTGGTAAGAAATGCGGTGCCCTATAGGTTCCTCTGTCTGATGGCTGCAATCACCAATTCTGCACCAGCAGTACTACAACACCATGCTGTCATCAGACAGAAACACCAGATATAGAAGACCAGGCCACTCCAATTACATCCTCCTGACACATTCCTAACTGAATCAGCCACCAAGTCTCCTACATGCACACACAAAGCACACCGGTGATTTAAAGTGACTGTCTCCTAATGCGACAAAACTGAAATTCTTTCAACCTTGCCAAATTCCTCCTCCTAATAGCTCGGTTTTGTCTTCATTGTTCTCAAAATAACTCCTGCTCACACTTAAAATGAGATGTTTCTCTGCACTGGTTTGGTCTGGGATGGAATTTTCTCATAAGAGAACAGAAAAGTAAAGGTAGATGTAAAAACGCTTACGAATACCAAACGGGCACTGAAACTAAATTCTGTGGGTTTTCTAATGCAGATCAAAATAACCACAGTGACTATACTTCCTTGTAATTTTCAAAACATATCATTAAATACAGATTACTGGTTCACTGCCTAAAGTAAGAAGAAAAAACTTAAGAAATCACTTTCTCATTTAAAAAGGGATGCCAAGCATATGGAACAAAGAAAAGGGGGGGAAGCCCCACCCAAATTCCCACACTAAATTAATAAGAAAGTACCATATAGGTTAAAGAACTGAAATACCCTGTAACTAATGCAAAATCATTTATTATTTATTCTTAACGTGTTTTCTAGTCAAGGCAGATGCATTTTATTTAAATAACACCGATCCATCTTTTACAATATTAACTGTGCAAAGAATGCCCTTGGTTTTCCAGGCAGAACAAAAGGAAACCACACAATGACTAAGTGTCCTAGCACCTACATACAGGTCACATCATTAATAAAGTCCCATTAGTACCTAAGTACACCTGCATGAAACGGCTGAAAGGTTTTTCACCATGGATTCTTCTTCAGAAAAGCCATTATAACGGATTAAGCTACACAGTGGGCAAACTGTATATACAGTGCCTGTTTGTTGGTGGTGGGTTTGTGTCATTGGTTGTTTTTGCTGTGTCTTTTTTTCCTCACTCCTCCAAGAAGAAGTTTCTGACTGTATCAATCTGAAAATATTTGTTTCAAAGGGGAAAAATCCCAAATAACGAACTACAGAAACATTTCTAAGGAACAGGACTGAATTTGAAGCTATTGCTACTAATGCAGTTTGAAAGGCCGTTACAAGAAATTTGCTCCAATTTTGCAGATTTCAGAGAGAAGAATACAATATGAGCAAGATTTTATTGTTAATTTTAACATGATAGGACTTGTATTATGATGTCTATTATCACAGTAACTGAACATAGACCACACTACTGAAAGAAGAGTGAGTCATGGGCCACTGTTGGAAAATAAGTGCCTGTTAAGTATACACCCTTGCATAAATCAATTAAGTGAAACTCAAGTTAAGAAAACTTTAGGAAGTGGTTCACACTGCATAAAGACCTTATGACCAGCATAACTGCAGAAAACGAAGTGAGAAAAAAAACCCTCTATATTCCTGATGAAGTAGAACATTCCAAATTGCTCTCATAAACTTCTTTTAAGAAGAAGATAAAAGCTTTGGGTCTTCTGGAATACAGCACCTGGAGGATGTCACAGAAGCAGCAATGCACCAGATACAAAGGGCAGTTCTAGTGAGGACACTGAGTTTCATCAAACTGAAAGTCCTGAAATAAACTTGGCATCCAGCACACATCTTCTGCAGAGAATGTGCAGTGCCAAGCAGCCCACAGGGCCCTTCTGAGAGATGCCCTCTTGCTGAGCCACCCAGAACACGCTCAGAGGTCAGGGGATTTCATTCTGCTCTGTAGCATTACTGACAGCTATCCAGAAAACACAGATGGTGACCAGTCAGTTTGCAAAAAGTATCAACAGCTTTCCAGTGGAACAAAAATACAGAACCAAAATCAAGCTATATTTAGTGATCTCATCTAAAAAGCAGCAAAAATGAGCTTGTAAATAGGGTGAGGCAAAAGCAGTGAAGACTATAATATTGGCACAGGCTGCCCAGGGAGGAGGTGGTGCAGTCACCGTCCCTGGAGGTGTTCAAGAACCACATGGATGTAGCACTGAGGGATGCGGTCAGAGGGCATGGTGTGATGGGTTGGTGGTTGGAAAAGGTCTCTAGGATCATCTAGTCCAACCTTATACTGATTCTGCGATTAACTTGTACACAAAATCAAATCCTTATCTTCACCGCTCTTAGCTGCATTAGTTAATGGATACTAATGAAGAGTTCCCCCTCTAGACAAAAAAAAACACCCAACACAGTAGGAGCTACACTCACTCACATACCATTTGTTTTACCTAAACACAAATTCTACTGAGCCATTAAAAAAAAAAAAACAGAGTGATGGCAGTACATTTAAAACTTAACTAGGAACATTAGCTAAACCACAATATTAGCTAAATTGTTATTTTTCAGGAAAAAAAAAGTGAACTTTGTGCTTCAAACTAAGATGATGGAAATGAACTGTGGTTTGGAAGATACCTACTTGTAACAGCACATATCTATACATGGGACAGTTTTAAGAGGAAGGAGGAACTACGTTCAGCAAAGATGAAAGGCAACTGAGGAACTATTACCTCAGTACAATTATAAAGGCTGACTGTCCGCTATCCCAGACAACTTATTCAGAGCTTGAGGTAGAATGCATCAAAGCTGAATGTGAACCCAGCAACCAAGCTTGGAGCACTGGAGAGACAGGCTCCTTTAAAATGAGCGTTGAAGAAAATCACAAACTCATAGCATATTTCTGCCTGCATATGCCTCATAAGTGTTCGAGCTACAGGGGAAAAATTACTTGCCATTTCTAACCTCAGTACTTCTAATTCTATACCAGCACAGACAAGATTCTGATTATTATTTTATTTCTCAAACTTAAAGCAGTCTGAAACCCTTATTATGAAAATGTGATTACAAGTTTTTATGTTTAAAAGTTCACCTTTCCCCTCCTGTTCTTTTCAGCTCTTAGATGAATTCTTGGATCTTGTCTTTAATTAGATGTTGAGCTCAGATATGGAATTTAATTTTTTTGCTACACTGAAGCCCCCTGGGTATTGTTATAAAATAATTTATAAGAACACCATCTTTAAAATCATGCTACAATATCGGTTCCTTGCATGTCGAGAGCTGCTGTGGGAAAATTCTCCCAAGCAGGCTGCGCTGTAATGGAACATCTCCATGGTATGCTGATGGTTTCTTATACTGGGGATCTCCATGGCAGCAAAAGCATGTGTGGATATGTTGCTGACCCAAAAGAGGAGCTGAAAAACAGGTCTTCAGAAAGGGAGCTGCATGTAAATGGTAATGATGTTGGCAAGGCCTACCAAAGGAATAAAACAAAATAAAAGCTTATGATTCTGATTTTCATCCTTGATACTTTCTTTGAGTCTTCTGAGTTTCATTACAGACAAAAGATAGAAAGGGAAACAAAAAAGAAAAAGAGGGAATATGACACCTGTGGCAGAGGGCAAGAATGGTGGTGAGGGAAGAAGGGAAGGGAAACTATTCCAGAGCCATGGAAGACAACAGCAAAAGGTCAGAGCACAGGGAAGTTCCTGAATGAAAGAAAAAACACCAATCTAAGGAAAAGATGCTTCAGGCACGAACAGTGAGTTCGTAATGACATTTGCATGATCGTCCTACAAAGAAAGTATAGATTTACAGCACCCAAAGTCAATATTTGCATAACTGACTTTGCTGTTTCTTGTGTATCTAGCTCTTGTGCAGCCTTGTAACATCAAGGGAAATAGGGAAGTATTTTCCAGAAATCTTGACACAACAGTTTACTCCCAGAAAGTCATTATAGGTTTTCTGTGAAAGGCAAATTAAAAAAAAAAAAAACAACAACAACTAAGTAAATCAGGACTTACAGTACAAGGCACACTGCATGTCTCAAAGGATCAGGAGAACCTTCCCAAAGCCTAGGGTGATGCAGTGCAGTGTTGCCACTGAGTTTTCATGACGGAAGATGACACAGTAGCTAACACTTGTGTACAGCAAGCAGCAGGCAGTCCAGAGCCAAGGACATACAGTCACACTAATACAGGTTGAAAAATTGGTCACTGGGAAACAAAAACTGGTAGTGCATCACTACACCCCATTAACTGTTATATCTATAGTTCCTAATGCACCAGTAATGCCAGTTTACAGTGCTGAGCACTACTGCTAGGTAGATATCTCTGTAATGCATTGGAGATTTTTCCACACATACGTACCAATGAACAGAACCAAAAGATGATGGAGTAACACAGAAATGCCCACTCGGGCCAGAATTTCAAACATTGAGCATTTTATACTCACCTCCATTTTTCAACTGAATACTCAGTAGTTTAGAACAGCTCCATCTCTCTGCTCATGTGCTCAGATTTTTTAAAAGGCAAAAACTTGGGAATTTGCACAAGTGTTTTGCAACACACTGAGGCATTTTCTCCACTGCAAGATATTTACTAGACCACAGCAACTCTCTTAGCGCTTTTAAAGCTTCAAACACACCTTCTGTTGAACGCTATGAGTCAGTTTTAATGACAGTGTTATTTGCAGCTTATGCAAGAGAATGAATTTGCATTAAGTACCCAACTTTAGAAGCCACCCTCTCCTCTCTATTGTTAGCGCTGAATAATAGTAAAAAAATAGGCTATATTCCCTGCATGCTTTCTTATTGTCTTACAAGAATAAACCTAACTAGCTGCTTGTGATGTAGGTTGTATATAAAATTTGTTATTGCCATCTTATTGATATATATTAATCTCTTCTTTTTTTTCCTCCAGAAAGACAGGATGCAGTAAAGTATAAAGACATTTTCTATACCTCATAATACAACTAAGAATTCTGAAATTTTACCTGATGGGTGCTTCTCTTCTCCCTTGTCTCTTGTGCGAGGGAATTCACAGCTCATTAACAGTTAACTTCACAAAGGGTGAAGTAGTTCAACACATTAATTCAAGGAGAAGAAAAGAGAGAGGAAAAAATGTTCAGCTAATTTATAGATTAACTTTTGAAGAGACAGTCATTGCTCTCACTGTGGGAGTATCTAATGGAATTGTCTTTTTGGAGACATTCAGCAAGGAAACATTATGATGCAACATGTGTTGCCGCAGCGGGTCTTACAGTCCAAACAATCAGCCATTCTAAGGACACCACTGCTTCAGTTCCTTTAACCCACCAATAAAAATGCCAAGCACCTACCCTACTCAGGAACTGGGAATTACATTTGTGTTACGGAAATCTTCCTGACTGAAAACTCAGTTCCACTTTGCTCACCTCACTTTGACAGAACAAAGCACTGCCCAGTTTATTCTTAGAAATACACCACTGGCAGGTCTCATGCGAACCAGTGCCCAAAAGTTCTTTCTTACTGTAAGACACACGAAGTTAATGGTTGTTGTTTTTTTCCTTTCCCTTTACTCTCCACACACACAGTGAGAAGTGTACATTAGAACTTCAGGCCTTCAGCTAAATGGTCATCTTTACCTTCTTTTTGAAAATTAATGTGAATAATTTTGACTCCTCTATTCTCCCCACCTTCTGGGAACGAATATCTAAGCCTCCCCAAATAATTAAAAAAACTCTTTTGTTCTGTTTTTAATGGTTTTAGATCCCAAGCTGTATCAACATTAGTTCATTTGAAGTTGAATGGAACAAGAGTCTGAGGGACTTCTTCACAGCTGGAACACCTGCTATAAAAGGCCATACTGTTACAATCAGCGTTACATTATCACTGCAGAAAACACATCAAAGCCAAAGCTCAGAGACAGCAGACTGGAGGATGGATACAGACAACTACTCCTGAGGGCTGTACATACACAGCTCTTGTAAAACAAAGCGATGCTTGGACTGAAGGAACTCGAACCTAGAAACCTATGTTTTCAGCTAACGAAGCAACAAAGGAACTACACCTGCATGAGGGCAGGAGAGGTATGTGGTCCTGCCACAGTCTGCTAGAACCAGAGTAGCAGGTAGGAAACCTGTACAACATATGAGAACAATATTCACTTTAATGGAGACTTAAGTCACATCTCCAGAGCTCTTAGAAGAGGCAATTTCTCGAAGTATGAAGTCTGTCATTATGCCTTGAGATGTGAAAGCATATTACCTCGCCATTTCAATTAATTTGCAATTAAAAACTGACTTTTCAGATGCAAAAATCTTGTACCACTCTCATCTTGCTTGGGGGTGTGAGGAGGAGGTATCAGCATTTTTTCTTTACTTACGTAAAAGCAAGCCTTCTCCTGTCTTGTTCTTTCCTTTGAAGAACTTCTCCTTATAGTACTTGAATCTGCTCCAATAATAAAATCTTAATTCACTCCAGAAATATATTCCAGTCCTTGAAACACTATTAATGAGGAGGAAGGTAGAGGTCAGAAACCCACCAGCACACTTTCTAACTATTAGAGGTTTGTTACTTTGCCAACTGAGAACATAAATAACTTTGCACCCTTAGCTCCAGTGGTGGTAAAATGCAATGAGCTTATTCCTAATTCAGTCCACAAGCGAGCAGCAGGGAAGTACCACTAGAAATGGAGCATGAACCACGGCTTGTCTCAGGCACTCCGAAAGATTCCTGTAGCATACACTAACACATACATCACACGAGGAAAAGGCAAGCAAAGTATTTAATCCAAGGTTCACAGATACACTGCAAACAAAAGTAACTATTGCAGGTCTATCAAAAGAAGCGCTGATGGACTTCTACATTAATTCACATTCAGTATACAGTTTTATGAGTAACATGAAAAGCTAAATATCACTATGAGGAAGACAAGTATTTGCACCCAAAAACACAAAGCAATGGGATCTTTTAGTACTCAATTCCAGAAGTATTTATCTTCTTCACCCATCACTTCTGATATGTGCTGTGCCATTCAAAGCAGTCTGCACCCTTTCCTTCTGTAGAAGACAAAGGAAATCCCCTCCTCAAACACATTATGCACAGGCAATTGTTCAGAATTTTTTTTTTTTACTTCCTCAAACCTACCAAAATGAATGTTTACTGAAGGCATTTCTTAAAGGAAGAGTTTTTAAAAGAGAGAAGTAGCACAGAATTCTGTCTCAGGCATTCAATTAGAGCAGCAAACTTACAATGTTCCAGAATTTGAGACAAATCTTAAATACAATACAATGCTTACTTCAGTTATTAGAGACTGTCAGGTGCCTGTTAGGCTAATGGAATTCATACAAAATCCCTGAGCTAATTTAACGGATGCCCTCTTGGCAGCTCACTGCCCGATTTAAATGTATCCAACCTAGTTTATGTAAACTATTTGAACACAGAGCACATCAGCTTGAATTTGGAAAGAAAAACATCCTTTTCATATATGAAATCTGATCATTTTCAAACCTAAACCAAACCCACCCTTAACAGTGAGAGTGACGGAGCAGTGGCACAGCTGCACAGAGAGGCGGTGGAGTCTCCTTCTCTGGAGACGTTCCAGACCCGCCTGGACGCCTACCTGTGCAACCTGGGCTAGGGAGCTGCTTTGGCAGGGGGCTGGACTTGATCTCTAGAGGTCCCTTCCAAACCCTGCAGTTCTGTGATTCTGTAATTAGTTCAAAGTCTTGTGTTGGTAGATTTACACTAAACTAAAAATGAAGATTTTCTCCAAAAACATTTATAAAATATACAAAAGATTGAAGAATAATTTAAGGAAAATGTGTTACTAGAAATCAATTCTGCCTAGTACTGAAACACGCTTTCCAGGAAGATTATGTAAACTACGTAGCACAAGCCTGTAAATCAAAGGCACACCAGGCACAGCAGCATCCACTGGAGTGCCCTTTTGCTTCCAGGCACACAGCTACAGCACCCCCCATGCTCTCCAGTCAATGGCCTTCTGCCACTAACAGAGCCCTCCCACCCACACTCCCCAGCTTGTGCTCATCTTTGGGTGCCTTTACTCCTCACTGACAATAAAACCTCTCAACATGACCAATTTTTCTTTTGGATTTAACCCACCATCTGGGGAGGTAATAAATGCATTTCGTTCTCAGAAAGTACCTTCTTCTGAAGCATGCAATACAAACTGTGTAGGGCATCAGCAGACTGCTAAGAACAAGCACAGCCGTGTCACTGGAGACTTGAGCAACTACTGAACACCGTGCAGAAATGAAGGCAGAGCCTTGACAGGCTTCAATTAACACAACCAATTAGCTTTCAGAGGAAACTCAAAACAACAGGAAATGAAAGCACAAGGCTCCGGTCCTCTCCACTGCCTTTTCCCAAGGTCTCAGTCCCAAGATCCTACTTGAGATCTAACCTCCTTACCAAAAAAATCTGCTACCATGCGGAAAAACAGCTTCAGAAGCCTTGCTCAGGGGTACCATACAATTGTAATTGTATCTTGTTTATTTCTTGTTGTTTTGCAAAGCTAGACAGTATTTAGGCACTACTTGGAAAGGGCCATATTCATTCCTTCCCATTAACACCAGCATAGCCCTTTTCAACTCAAAGGCACTACTACACCACTGCCCTACTGAGATGCAGCATGGAGAAAAGGACTTATGCTAAAGGACTTAATTTAGTAGTTGGGTAGAGATAGTGATAGGAGGATGGTTGGACTAGATGATCTTATAGGTCCTTTCCAACCTTATGAACTTATGAACTTATGAGAATATCTGCATTCATCCCTGGCACGGATGACAGCATACAAAATCACAGTGAGAGCCCAAGCTTTCAAGATCCAGCATAATCTAATCATGTCATCAACTGATAGCTATCGGCATCGCTGCAGTACTGCAACATGCATTTTCCTTAAGTGAACCAGGAAAGCCTTTCTGGTTCTGTGCACACACAGACATGAGAAAAGGTAAACCAGCAGTGAGATCACACCAGAGAAACACCAATTTGCAAGGAACACCTTCACTAGGTGTGAAACAAGTATCTGTGCTCACACATGTAACCACAAAACAGAGCTCCAGCAGGGAGCCTGACCTAAAAACAGAGAATAACTATGAGTTTTTACCTCTGGAAGGAAGGAAGGAATAAAAGTTTGCTGAAAGTTTGGCTTCCAGAAGAGCTACACCTACACAGAGTTTCTCTTTCAATGAGTAACTTGGAACAGAGTACTTCTCAACACTCATCTTTTTTGGCCTTAGTTTGCAAGCCAGCTACACCCAAATGTACAGCCTTAATTCAAAATTATCCTGTTTATAGCATGTAATTTAATTCACAGTAGAAGCACTCACCAATTTCCTAAGCACCTATAACTGAAGCTGCAAGTATCAACTTCCACGTAATGAACTCTTGACACCACCAAAGCTGTCAAATGGCAGAAGCAAGAAAGCAAGGAGCTCTCGATAGAAACACACCTCTTGTCTTATATATACATTATGTATTTACACGCATACACATTACACGGCATACATTGTTACTGGAATAATAACCAAAGAGAAAATGTAAAGAATCATTTGTCTTTGAGAATGTGTGACTGACTTACGAATAACCACAACCAGCCTGGAAAAACAAACTGGTTTCTAGAACCTGATCTAGGTTGGGAGGGGCCTAAGGAGATACCTGGTTCCCTCTTGCTCCAAGTCCGACAAAGACATAAACAACCAGGTAGCACAGAGCTTTGTTCACGGGCCTTGTTAGAACTGCAGAGTATCTCTGTGAAGTAAGACAAGCAGGAACAACCCCTTCACTAGGTGCCCTGACCACAGTACCTCAGGCAGAATCTCATTACAGAATGCTTATGTTAAGTAAACCAAAGTTTAATAAACTACTGCTAAGTTCCACTCTATCTCCTCCCTTTAAAAGGCTCTTAAAGGGCACCCAATTATTCTCCAAATATCTCTAATGGAAAATAAAGGTTTCTTTCTCCATAGAGAACTCAAATGGAATGCCACCTATTTCCCTCAGTGTCATTCTGGCTGATTAGCTCCTTTTTTGCAATTGGGTAAGGCTTCACTGATAAAGCAAGAAACCTTCCAAGCCTGCAAGCCAGAATGCAGAAAAGAAAGGTGCTTGACAATCCCCCAAAGGAATGTTTTGAAGCCCCTACACTTACTTGGCTTCTCCTGGTTAAATGAGTTCCATACATAAACAAGTTACAGAAGTAGATGCTAGCACCTAGACAGGTTGAATAATCAAAGCTGACCAAAGGAGACAGGCAGAATACCTGGGGAAGTTCCTCACATTGCTAGCAAGTTTTCCACAGATGGCTCAGCTCGATCGATCCAAATAAGCCACCGCACAGAAGGACTACCAGCAAATCTGCAGTTAAGTTCTCAATGCCCGTGCTTTCTCCAGGTCCAAGAAAAATAACTACTATTTTCACCTTGTCCGCATCAGGAGAGCATAAACTGACTGAGGTAAAAACATTTTCGTCTACTTAAAAAGAAATGTTTGCTCTCAACTATCTTCCTTAGAAGCTAAAGCAATAACTGTAAAGGAGTGAACACCATCAACAAAATTTGATTGGTATAGAAAGCAAAAGACACTGACAGACTCTTCCATAAAACCCACTCTGAAAGACATATGGCACTTATTTTTAGACCTTAAGTCACACAATACTACTACAGATTTTATTTTCCTTGAAAAACAACATGGCATTTCACTTTGAGGTGTTTCACTGTTTAATTTTGTGCAGCTTAGCACTTTATTACAAAAGGTTTGATAGTATTCTTCAAACCATTAACGACCCGCATGTGAGATGCGGGCAGTAGGCAGTATGCATGCAGGTATATCTGGCACACCTTCTGTAAAGGAAAAGCACCATGAAATCCAACACCAAACTCAAATGCAAAAGGGAAAAATGACCATACGCAAACTTTTTTTTTTAAATCTATTATCTTTTCAATTAAATCTCCCCAGCAATTTCATCACATACAAAACAATGGCAACAGGTAACAGGCTACGGAGTGCTGCAATCTGTGTAGTGCCAACAAAACAGCACAGATTACATCTGGACTTCAGTACATCCTTGCTGACGTCATCTACACAAGAAGTGTCACAATACTTTCTGACTTTTTAAGTATTCTAATACCTTTTCTTAAATACAAATTACTGGAAGAACATTGGTTACTCCCCAATTTCAGGTTATCCATTTTGGATAAAAAATGTGTAAACTTGAATCAATTATTTCAAAGACCTATGAGCATTTGACCACTCAAAGTAAAGGTAATTAAAGTTTAACAAAATATCCTAGCATTATTTTCCAAGTGTTTGAACAGGCATTTGGTTTAAATAAGCATTACAGAAGCCTGTACAGTGCACTACAGGCATTTCTGTATGTGTTTCTAGAAGGCCACAGAATTGAAAATAAAACTACCAAAAATGAGTGTTCAAAATATTAAGGAGACAACTACAGAACTTTTAGGATACGATCAGATCTGAAAAATCTGATCCTTGACAAACTGCCAGCCAAATCAAGCAAATCCTCCACCTTTATAGCTCAGAGCTTGAAAATCAGTTCCTTTGGTTCATGTTTTCACACTTGTTAACTTCTATAAAATACTTATATTTTCAATGATAGATGGGATCTCCAGACTTCCTGGGCTTTCCTCTTGAAATTTGATGGTAATTCCAAAAAAACTTCTGCAGTAAAGCTACTATAGGGGCCTGTATTTTTTGTAATCCATGAGATTTAATCCAGAGTCAGATAGCAGGCCCCTCTCTCCCCCAATGAAGTTTTGCTCTCCTTTCAGGCCACCATCACAGAAGGCTCAAGGTGATCCTCAGGAATAGCTCTGCCATCTGGATCCCACATTGCCAGATTAATAATGCTCTTTCACACAATGACTCTTCAGTCAGACAGACCAAAGCCTCAGAGAACTCTGCCATCACTCTCCTGTGACAGATGACAGTCTCACCTTCATGTCACCAAAGACAATTCACTGATCAAGATATCCAGAACACAAGGGTATTCTCACTCACATTCTCTTAACCCGAGCTGCGTTAGCATTTAGTATTTCAACACCACCCATTTTTATTCAAGACTGTCTTCTAACTCTGCAACTAATGGAAGTGACTCCAAGGTTCCACGTGGCTGCCACAGAGCAGTAGCATGACTGCAACAGTAAGAACAATACTACTCTGCCATCAAAAAGAAAATAATTAAGAACTGAGTGTTCATATGACTGTACAATATTGATTAGTTCAAATGAGGACCAAGAAAGTCCTGAGTACTTCTGAAAAGCAGTAGCTGAGTTACTATGCACTTGATGGCCACGGCACATACTTAGATCTGGGTGAATCACACTGTTTAATTAAACGCCTACAGACACCAAGCATAGATCATTAGGGTACAGTGATAAGGTAACTGGAGCAAGCAACAAGAAAGCCTAACAATTAATCAGGACGCCAGAAAATCTATACAAGAATAGATGTCTAAAATGTATCTATTGTGAAGAGTCTGTATCCACTTTTCCCTTCCTAAAGTAAGAGAGGACACTTCTCATGTAGGGAAGATAGAATATTCTTAAGTTCAACATTAAAAGCTTGCTTGAGGATATAAATACACTGAAGCACTGTGATTCACCCTGAGGAAATAGGTACACTTTGTTTTCTTAAAAAGCCTACAGGAGTCAAAAAGTAGAAGCTTATCTTTTTGGCATCCATGGTGAGTTACATAAGCAGCTGTATTGGGACAGCACAATTTTAAAAAAAAAAAAGCTAATACAAACAAGCTATTAAAGGGGAGCCATATTTCCTGAAAATCAGCTAAGAAAAATTAGATTGTCTTCACCTCTCATTAGTTATCCATTTCCTCTGACGAACAAACAGCACAAATAAGCCAGTCCACGGCCAGGAGGTTTCTGGAATTGTACCAAGTGCTGATGCTATACAGCCAACAAGGCACTCACAGCCCGTAAGAAAGTAAAGAACTTCACTTTCCTAACGGTGTTTGAATCCTGTCAATACCCTTTCTTTACTATTTTTTTCCACTCTGCAGAATAAGTACTTATTCATATTTCATTTTTATTAACTTCTGCTGAAATTAAAAACTTAAGAAATTATTTCATCTCTGTGACCATACCGTTATTGAAAAGAAAAAGACAACTACAGATAGAAAAAGAAAATGAAGGCTGGAAAAGACCACTAAGATTATCTTTACCAACAATCCACCTACCACCAATATTTCCCCACTAAATCATGTCCCTCAGTACCACATCTCAGCATTCCTTGTGCACCTCCATGGACTCCACCACCTCCCTGGGCAGTCCATTCCAGCACCTCACCACTCTTTCCATGATGATGTTTTTTCCAGTATCCAACCTGATCTACCCAAGCACAACCTGAAACCATTCCCTCTCATCCTAACACTGTTATATGGGAGAAAAGTCTGACCCCCACCTCACAACAACCTCCCTTTGGGAGTTTTAGAGAGCAATAAGGTCTTCCCTGAGCCTCCTCTTCTCTGGACTGAACAATCCCAGCTCCCTCAGTCACTTCCCTTAAGACTTGTGCTCCAGACTCCTCACAGTTTCACTGTCCTTCCTCTGGACACGCTCCAGGGCCTCAACGTCTTTCCTGCAGTGAGAGGCCCCAAACTGAACATGGTTCTTGAGGTGTGGCCTCACCAGAGCAGAATACAGAGGGAAGACTACTTCCCTGCTCCTGCTGGCAACAGTGTTTCTTATACAGACCATATGCATACTTCCACATAAGTATTACATGTTGTGCACAAACCTGAAGAGTGGATCTAATCATTTTGCATGATGCCTGTGTATATAGTTCAAGTCAAAATCTCAGACTGCACCAGACATATCCTCACCATTCATGTAATTACTGTTCCCACTGAAAAGCGAGCTTTACCAAGAAGCTTGTCAGTGGTGCTCTGTAAAAGGACAAAAGCCAGTGGCACAGAACAGAGCACAAGGAGACTCTTCTGAACACCAGGCATCACTTCATGAGGATGACTGAGCACTGGCCCAGTATGCTGAGGCTGTGGAGTCTCCTCCTTGGAGATCTCCAAGAGCTGCTTGGATGTGGGCTAACACCCTACTCTGGGTGTGCTGCTGGGCAGGGGTTGAACCTGATGGACACAAGTGTCTGCGAGCATCAGACATCCTGCAGCCCTGCAAAGAAAAAGCACTAAAAAATGAGAAGACAGACTTCGGCATTAGCTAAGCTTCATTGCTGGGTGCTTCCCTTCTAAATCTAGTATTCCAGACTCCAATTACTACCCTATTCTCCCAACTTTGTTTTCTTCTATACTGCCCCCACCAATCTGTCTAGTTTGTCATCAAATTTCTTCTCCTTCCATCATCACACAGTCATCCTACACCTTGAGTCATCTCCAAATCAAGCTAAAATAGTATTCTACTCTCCTCTAGCTTATTTCGTCCTTGGATCCAGTCAGCTGCTGAATTCCCTGCAGCAATAAGCACATCCAAATTGGCAGGTGGGTTTATTTTTTTTTTTTCTTATGAAAAGTATATGAAACTTCGTCAGATTTTAACCAAATCCGTGAAAATGAACATGAAAATGAAGGTGATCCTTCCATTCATTATGAAATATTGTAAAAGCACTGGAAGTGTTTAAAAGAAGCCTTTTTTTTTTTTTTTTCCTCCTGAAGTAGTTTATTTCTCAGCTAACTGTTTTGGCTTGAATAAAATAGAGAGCCAAAACTAAACCGCATTCAAATTCATAAAATAATCAGGCTGGGACAGTCATCCGGGGGGGGGAGGGGAAAAACCAAAAAAGTCAGCCAAACACATCTGGCAGAACGTAATTTAAAAATTGAGTCTTGAGGGGAAAATGTATCAAACCTTGATTATAGATAGTAGCTACAGACCAGCCTGCATAAAAAATGAATACATAAAACTACTAAGACTACAATTTTCAGTGCTGTCTTTTGTGTTTTTGGCAAAGAAACAACACTTAAAAATAATAAGAATAATGGTAGAAACTTCCATACATTTTAATGTGTACTCTAAACTACTGCAGCTCTCCTTTCATCTCCAAATCAGTGCGTGGCATATTGCAGGCTGCAACTCGTGTTATGGTATCCATTTATCAAATTAACAAGTTTTACACTGAGAAGCATGATACCGACTAAGGCTTAGTTTCATTAACAGCAGAGATCTGAGACAAAGGAAAATGAACAGATTCTGCAAAATGTGCAGCTTGGAACTGGCAAGTCTCTCCCTCCTACAGCGCGAGTTTTATCTGTCACTAAGATACCAAGAGAATGCTTTATACATACCTTTATACATACATGCTTTGATCACTATAATAAAACAGCCATCAAAATGATAAGGGCTGCAAATCATAAACAGAGTAGTGAGCGGACATTAAAAAACACACATCTACAAAAAGGTTGAAATAGTATGTGTTTGTTTCAGGGAGGGTTGCTTTCTAAATTCCTGAAACTGTCGTCTTTTCTGCCTTAAAAGGGTAACAATGGGTTTGAGTTACCCATTGCATTTCTTTCCTGCATAACAGTGCTTCAGAAGAGTGTTAGTGAGACATCAAAAGAGGTCACATCAAGAGAGCAGTTGGTGCAGCATCGTGGCTACATCAGCTTCTGCCAAGTATAACTGAGAGAGACCTGCAGCCAGGAGCAAATGAGTTGCTTCTGGTGCATCAGGGAAGGCTAAACTCAAGGAGAACACGAACAAAACAAGAGCTCACTGCAACAGAAAAAAAAAAAAGCGGAGAGGAAGATAAGAAGTCTTCTATATGCACATACTCTGGCCACTGAAGTAAAGACAATTATCCAAGTAAAGCGTTTCAGATCACACTTCCAGGGTGGGGGAAACCACTCCCTTCTGAAATGCTGCAATTCATTATTGCATAGGTATAATTTATTTTTTTTAAGCCACAAAACCTAGATCAATGAACTGATACAGACTTCTAATAGACATGGATGTAGTCTAAGTTGAACACTGCCAAGTGCTTACACACACGCAACAGTACATTTTCAAGACTACCTAGAGAGAATATAAGTTTCATTAGTAAAAATGGCATTTTCTAGATTAGGACCTGGGATAAAAATCCCCCCAAATCCTAGCCTTTTGCATTCATTTTTATTACAGCTTCTTATTAACAGAGCTCTCTAACAGGGATGATATGAATACCTTTTATCCACTACATGAAGAAGAAAACTATTTCTACTCAGTCTGTGTCAGTGTTCCAGTGTTGATCCCTATTCACTGGATGCTCAAGTATAATCTTACCAAAGCCATCAGAATTCATTTCTGGCTGATGCTTAGTTGTCATCTCAATACTATGGAAAGCATTAGCAACTTTTGGTTCTTGGATTAACACTCCAGATTAATAAAAGCTTGACATGAGCCAGCAGAGTATACTTGCAGCCCAGAAGGCTAACTTTTCCTTTTGATGCAGCCCAGGATAAACAGCCAGCACGGAGAGGGAGGTGATTGTTCTGCTCTGCCCTTATGAGTCCCCATCTGTAGTACTGTGTCCAGGCCTGGGGCCACTGGTATAGGAAGAATGCAGAGTTGATGTGGTGGGTCCAGAAGAGGGCTACAAAGATGCTCAGAGGGTCAGAGCAGCTCTCATGAAGAAAGGCTGAAAGAACTGTGCTTGTTCAGCTCAGGGAGACCTCACTGCAGCCTCCTACTACACGAAAGGAGCTTATAAACAGGATGGAGACAGACTTTTTACACAGGTAGTGAAGGACAAGGGGGAATTATTTTAGTTTAAAAGAGGGGAGCTTAGGTTTGATGTAATGAAGAAGTTCTTCACACAGAGGGCAGTGAGGTCCTGGCACAGCTGCCCAGAGAAGTTGTGGTGCCCCATCCCTGGAGGCACTGAAGGCCAGGTTGGATGGGGCCCTAGGCAGCCTGAGCTGCTGGGGGCAGAGCCCTGCCTATGGCAGGGGCTGGGGGGAAGCTCTGAAATCACTTCCAACCCAAACCATTTTGTGCTTCTATGAATACTGATAGTCATATTTATATACTTGCCCAAGAAAATCTGGTTCAGTGTTCATTCATTATATTTATTTCTAATACAGTTTAACACCAGTCACTGTATCTACATCATAGTATGGTCCATATAATAATATCATTACAGTAAACGAATATATTACAAGAAAAAAAAACCTAAATCGTGCAAACAATTTCCTAATAAAATTTGTAACTTCTACTCATGCTTTTAAAACTTGAAGTTATCAGATTCAATTTTGGAACTACTTTTGTGTTCTTGTGATTAGGGAAATGTTACACAACCAATTAAAGAATAGTATTTGAGGCCAGCAACGTCAGCAGTTTAAATATAGACCATGGAACCTGTTCTGCTGTGCTGCGGTACTGTAAGAACAAATAAAAACCTTGGAGAAAAGGAAAAGATATTTGATGATATACATTGATTAATTAGCAGCAAAACAGTATTTTTTCATATAAATTTCACATAAAATCCCAAGTTTCATCTGTATCACAATTTGTACTGCAGTGCATATCTTATCAGTTCTCATCTCCTTGGGTCCCTACAATTTGGTAGGCAAATCAGTCTGTATCTAAGCACACAAGACAGAGTGTGCTGAGTCTGCATTCCACCCAATTGTTTGTTAGCAGAAGACTCCATAGCAATCACATATTTTCATACACTGCTTTGCCCCCCAAAAAAGCAAAATCAAAAACAACCAACAAATACCTACACTAAACAGGGATTCCCAAAATCCCACATCTTCTTGAGAGTTAACTACAAACTTTTTCACTCTGGCATGATATTGACCTTTGAAACCCAGTATTTTATAACAGCTTATCAGTTCACTGCTACCAGTGCTATGAACATGCATTCTACAGGCTAACCTATAAACCTGAGAGAAGACACTAAGATCTTATCAATTCAGATACAGTTCATTGTAAGAAACCAAGTCACTTCAAAAGCTTAGATCCTCAATGGAGGCACTGAGTCTGACTGCACAGAACAGCAGCAATTTAAGAGCTTAACACAAACTTTGTGAAATACCTAGTGTGACACAATAACTGTGATCCGCACAGCACAGCAACTCTAACACAGATCCACCTATGTCACTACTTCTACACAGTATATTAAGGACCTACCCAGAATGAAATCCCTTTCCATACCATACAGCTTCACACATCCTTAACCTTCTGGTTCAACAATTACAGAAGCAGAACACTGCATATTTGAACAGATTCATAGTTCCGCATAGTATACTGAGAATGCCTTATTTCTGTATAAATAGTGACAAATGATAAATGGAGCACTTTTAATTCATACTATCCCCCAGCAACAGTGGTCACTTCAAATACAGCACAGTCTGTAGTGTCAAGCAACGCCTTGCAAGTCAGCCTCAGTACTAACAAGTGAATTGCAATAGCAACAAAAAGTTCTTAGACAACTTGCTGTGGCAACAGAAGGACACCATTTAAAATATATATATTATAATTATTATATTATATAAAATATATATATATATTCAGCTGAGTGTGATGAAATTCTTAACAACTTCTTGTGTTATATTTTCATCACTTTGCCTAAATGTACTTAGCAGGGACAGTAGAAATGTCTGTGAAATAATACATTAAAAAAAGGGACTTAAAACTCCAAATTTCAGCAATATGTCAGAAGTGTTATTATGTAAAACACTAACAGAAGCCTACTGAAGCCACCCTCATGAGTCAGACACATGTCAGCAACACCTGCAAAAGGAAGCTTACATCTGAGCTTGCAGATTGTCAGGAGTTAAGTCAGCTAGTTTCCCACTGTCAGACTGACTCTAGAGCTGCCATTCACAGGCTCATCAATAGTAGAAGATTGGCATGATGTCACAAACCTTGCCAGCTTCAGCTTATTGGGGGATCCCAGATTACTCTTTTCTCCTACGCTTGTAAACTGAACAAGTATGTCTTCACAGTGCTCCACACCCTACCTGATCATCCTTGTAACCTCATGACAAATAACAATGCTTGCTCATGAATAGGTTCTTCAGAAACTCACACCTCTGACAATAAAAATCAGCACAAAAAGCAACAAAACAGTCCATTTGCTCTTATCATTATCACCGCTTCAGTAAGATTGTGATGTTCCTCTTGTCATTTTGTTAATTCAGTAGCTTTACCCACAAATGTAGAAAATAGAGTTTACCAATGAATTACAGAGGAACTGCTTAAGAGATATTTAACCATCTGTAGGTTAAACATGTATTTGTGAGACTGAAGAGAATGTGACTGTGTCTTGCTCAGCAGCTTATAATCTGATCACAACACCGTTTGACTGCATAAGCAACATCTGTGAAGCACTGATGGCTGACAGAAAAATGCTCAGACATCCTCCTCAGTCGTTCATGGTGCTTTCAGAATACAAGTTAAATAAACAGGGTTCACCTCTCAAGATGGAGATCAGAGTTTCTGTCTCCTTTAAATTTGAATGCCAAAAGAAATGTGAAAACCAGTTCAGTGACATTTAGATGCAGATAACTTCAAGGTCATTTGATGAGAGCTATGGAAATTTATCAAGGATTAATATGCTATTTTCACAGGTATGATTAAACAAATCTTGAACTTCCACTTCTGAAAAGCTTTTCTTAGTAAATACCCTTAAACACATTCATGAAGTTTTTTAAAAACACAAAATTGTTCTAAGAAATTCAGAAGTCAAAGCTCTAAATCAAAAACCAGCACAAATTGCTGTATCACAGCGTTACATTTACAGCGTTATCACAGTATACATTTTGTATACAAATTGTTGTATCACTCTTTGGTACTTGGAGAATGCTGTCTTCCATACAGGTCTCATGCACCAACAGGCTTCGCTATCCTCCATATCCTATACATCAGGGTACCAACACAGCTGGTCACATGAGTTCACATTTTCCCTTTCTATAGTGTCTCAGTCCATGGCTAACTCCTACATTTTAGCTTCTCCTTACTTCTCCTTTGCTCCTGTCCATACTTCCTTGAGATAGCTGGTAGCTCTCTAGAGTTAGCCACTGCACCTTCTGACTTGCCTCAGCTAAGCAGGTTCTTAAAACAAAGTACTGCTCATCTCATCTCAGGCAGTTTTTCTGCACAAGGCGAATTAACAGTTTTTCCAGTGTAAACATTCTCCAGAATTATCAGGTAATGTTTTTAAAGATAGAAGGTAAAAACAAAACACCACCACTACAGAACATAGAACTTTGCTTCTCTACTCCTCGCTTCGATATTAAAGAAAACAATTTATGCTGGGTAACACAAAGCGGTTGTTACTGCTGTGCATGCCACAACAAAAAGTTGTTTTGGCAAGCATTCACAAATGGCTGAGAATTTCAGGGATGGAACAGCAATGACAATTTTTGTCTTGAAATACGGTTCTGTCATAAAATACCATGATCAAAATGCCAAGATAACAAAACTAATAGATTACTCACTTAATGATCCCTATTAGAGGCTCACAAGAATGGAATAATTTGACTGGGCTAACTTCATATACTGGAGAAGAAACAGGAGCTACACCATCTTCTTTTAGAACTGTAAAAAAAAAAAAAAGGAGAGATAAGATGAACTTACAACATCAGGTTGGAAAAGTCCTCTAAGACCATCTAATTCAAGAACCCATTTATCTATCACCAATATTTCCACACTAACCATGCTCCTCAGTGCCACATTCACACATCTCCTAAACATCTCCAGGGACAGTGACTCCACCACCTCCCTGCAGCCTGCACCAGCACCTCACCACTCTTTCCAAGAAGATATTTTCCCAGTATCCATCCTGATCCTCCCCTGGCACAAGGTGAAACCATTCCCTCTCATCATATCACTATTACCTGGGAGAAGAGGCCAACTCCCACCTCACTACAACCTCCTTTCAGGCAGTTATAGAGAGTGATGAAGTCTCCCATGAGCCTCCTCTTCTCCAGACTGAGCAATCCCAGTTCCCTCAGCTGACCTCCATAAGACTTGTGCTCCAGACCCCACAGAGACGGCTTTGTTGCCATCTCTGGACACGCTCCAGGGCCTCAACATCTTTCTTGTAGCAAGGGACCCAAAACCAAACACAGCTCAAGAAGTGCAGTCCCACCACTGATCACCTCCCTGGTCTAACTTGCTACACTATTTCTGATAGAACCTGAGTATTTCTTGGAGATGCTGCAGCCTAAAATTACTGCTCAGGACACTCCAGGTTACCAGTGTTTGCCTCTGTGTTGTATTATCCCCTCTTTGATATATTTATTTATTTAATTAATGACAGATGATTTTTTAGCTGCTTAAATACTTCATTTTATGAATAGAATACCATCAAGTCCAAAAAGCCATGAGAAAACAATATGGAGCAGAAGTCACAAAACACCGTGCGACAGAAACCTCAGCTCTACAAGCTGGATGTTGGTCAAACAGCAAACTAAAAAAAAAAAATGTTTCACTCTTCTCCTGTTCCCTTTAAGATTTTAGTTTTTCAATTTGTTGTGGGGATGCAGAAACAGGGACAATAATTTACTGTTTTGAACACTAAAAAGGAGAAAATATATCAGGGAGAAGTTCCTAGAAGGGATAAGAGAATGTACTGTCATTCTCACAGAACAGGTTTTTGCCTTTTCGTGACTTGCCCAACTCCAAGTGTATTTATGATTCCTCTGGAATATAACAACACTGACAGAATAATAGATTACTGCATTGGAAATTATGGCCTTGTACACTCAAGGAAACAGAACTGGCTTCTGGCCTCCCTCACACACCCCACACTGATTATGCACCCCAACAAGCCCTTTTTCATTTCACCCTACAAAGGCAGTCACAGACAGCTGTGTTTTGAAACTGATCCACACAGTTCTTGGCCTTTTATGTTTGCACTGCCAACATACAATTCAAGGGGCAGAAAATCTCTCTGAATCAAAGATTTTCCCCACAAATACAGCACAAGCAGAGGAAAAAGTTGAAGTAACAATATTCATGTTGTGTGCTTATTACAACATGAAATACTACAGCAAAGAAAATAAACAAGAAGAGATACCTCCTATTTGTTGTCCTTTTCTCAGGACAATACAAGTGTCTTTAAAACCATCACTTGCCTGAGGCTCTCATCGCCACAGATGTTTTAATCTACTTTGATGGGTTACAAGACCTCTTTTTCAGAGTTCCTCAAGTTTAAGTAGCCTCAAACTCTTCCATCCTGTTCACAATAGGACACAATTTACTTGTGACATCCTCTGAGTGTTGATGAAAGGATTCTGAAAGAAGCAAATGAAGTGCACACAGGTCCTACGGTCCTCCAACAATACAAAAAGTCATGCTAAGTCAGAGTCCACCAGTAAGAGTATCCTCACAAGATCACCTGCTCATGATTTACTAATCTGTCCAAACCATATTAATATGGAAGGTCAACATTATGCAATGCAGTTGTTACAGTATGAAGTGAGCAAAGCACTTTCATTAGTGAATCCTCATCTAGAATTGCTTGAGGATTCTTCTTTCAAGGCAGATACTGTAAAGGTTAGAGAGTAAAGATAAGTTTTGCACAAAACACAACACACAAGTTATTGGGTTATACTTTACAAACTAGCCTGTAGCAGACCAAGGCTGTTGATTAGAGAAGTTACTGCAAGACTTAAGAGCTACTAGAGTAAACCTGCAGTAAAAGAAAGTATAACTTTAACTGCACTCCAGAGCAGCCCAGTTTCAGGTTGCTTCCAATGAACATTGAAAATTATTTCAAGCATTGTCTGCAAGAACACAGGGACCTAGAAATTTCAGAAGTTGTTAAGTTATAGCTATAGTCATAGTTTATCTGTGTTCTCCCAGCTGCATGTAGTCATGAGTGATTATTCTCATTTTACCACAGTCAGCGCTGTTAAGTGCAGCAACTCAGCTACACTGATGAATTACAACTTCTGCTCCAAAAATGAAGATGAGCAAGGAGGGTGGAAAGGGAAAACAGCACAGTTACCACGATTTACAAACAGAATTCACTTCCTTCTCCACTGTTCCAAAATTCAACAGATTTCAAAGTTGTGATAGTCTGATTTAGGTTCTGAAAGAGAATCTGAACATCCTATATCTGCTTAAGCCTTCAAAGAACCCTTCTGCCACTTGAGTTTTGTTAGATTTATAATATCAAATCAGCAGACTCGACCCATGCCCTCTGAAATAAAGCGTTCCACCGATCCTTTAATGCATTTCTATCCATTATTGCATGGGCATGGCATCTGCAGTAGAATCCAACAATCACCACCAAATAATATACCCACGCCATGTAAAAAGAGCTGATCTGAATTAATAAACATTTTCTTTGTTTTGAATTGCTGTACTTATAGAACAGGTACTGTACAGACCCAGCTGTACCACAACACTGACAAAAGACTAACACCAAACACTGAAGACGCTGCCAGGTGGTCTTATGCAGTAAGGTAAGCCTTGAGTAGCAACTGAAGCTTTATTCTCAGGTCAGTGATAGACACCAGGAGTTCATATGTGTATGAGTTCCAATTAGGAAGTTCAGCTTTTCAAAAACCAGAGTTAAACGCATTAAAGGCTGCTGATTAATAACTTCACAATGCAGCAAGCTGTTAGTGACAGGTACATTCAGTGGAATTCAGGTAGAACTTCCATATGCATAAGATCATTAACTAAGTTCAATTTGCTACATCTAATAGCCATTAACAGAGCCAACTAAGAAATATCAATTTTATGTATAAATATCAGTCTTCTGGAGGTGAGTTCTTGCACACTTCAAAAGTACCTGAACAATGAATAATTGACAAACCTGAAACAAGAAAGCATTCATTTTTCAAGTTAACATGGGATAGACTCTCTGCACTGAACATTTACTGTTTCAGCTCCTCAGGGGGAGATGAGCAATTGCTTGTGCAACACCTTGTTATAAATTCAGATAACAAGTACATGTGTGTGTATGTATATATACATGCCATCGTCATTATGCTTTTCCTTTTCTCTATCTTCATAAATAATTTTATCCCAATTTTTTCGCAGTTCTCTCCCCCAACCCACTGGGTATGGGGGAGTAAGTGAATGACTGCGTGGTGCTCACCCATCTGCTGGGTTAAACACATCTCTGTATCTTAAAACAGAAAAGCTAGACTAGATTTTTCTGTTCCTAAATCTTCCGTTGTGTACTGTACCTATCACCTGAAGGTAACTGTCACAAAACCAGCAGGAGAAAAAAAAAAAAGACAACAATTCACTCAGTAGTTTCATTTTTTCATTCACTTTTTTTTTTAAACCAACTGATAAAAATGCAGCGTCTTCTGTAACTTATGGTGATGATCCTTGATGCTAAAAGTGAGCTCTAAAAGCATGCTTGGGGAGTAAAAACATGCAATGTATGAATAAAAAAAGACAGACAAAAAACTGATATATTGTAAAAGATTTCTTCCTTTAAGATCATGGGCTTGCATTTATAAAACATACCGAGTATCTCTGTGTCACATAAGCGGATTCTGTCAGAAAGTGTTCATCTAACTTGATAATGAGTGTTACAAAATTCAGTGCAATCCTATCTATTAAAGGCAGCCATTCGACTTCACAGGAAAACAGACAGATTAGATCAAGTTTATACAAGTATTTTCTGACCTACTGACAAAGAATGTATGTACAGCGTAGAGCACCTACCTGGCACCAAAGCATTAAGTTCTCACATTTTATTGCTAAAACAATCACAAAAGCATTGAGTTTGAAATTTCAGCAGGATTCTTCCAACCAAAACATTTTCCCCCTCCTTAACTGACTATAACATTTGCAGAATACAAAGACAAAATGTAGGCTTCTATGGTTTCAAGGAACAGAACAACCCAAACTGGAAAATTCAAGACCAGAAGTAAAGCTGCCTGTAAAACTGTACAAAGGCAGATCTCACTACAGATGCATCTCCCACTGCTGGAAAAGCAAATGAGCTTGCTGTTCCTACTTACAGTATTTATAGGGCATTTTATAGATCTATTACAGCACAAGAACTCCTTCCTCTCACCCCCATTCTCATAAGCAATGCTTCCCGCTTGCTGCTTCCACATTCTATCACATCATTAGTTAATTATTGCTTAAACTCAAACATACTCTACCTGCACGTGTTATAATGGAGACTTTGTTTTACTTTCTCATACACAAGAACACAACTGAACTACAAAGCTAGAAAGGTACAATTCAGGCAATTATAATTTAATTACTATCAGGCCTTTAGCCTTTAGGAGAACATCATCAAGATCATAGTGGGCTTTTCGCATCCTAATTAGAACAAAACTGTTAAATGTATGGCAAACACATTAGGAAGCAGAACAACTCCTACAAGACAACTGACTTCCCTTCTCCTTGAACACACGATGTAAAGGACAGCTCAGACTCTGAGGTGCTTGCAATAGCCCAAAGTCAACACTTCACTTCTTGCAGGGAGCGATGGTAAACAACTGCTACAAAACAGCACGCTGACAAAAGAAACACATTCTTGCTATGTTACACTGTTGTAACTTAATGACTGGATGAATGTAAAAGCTCCTGAACACCACATGGACTCACTACTCCAATCATAATTCAGTGCACTATTAGGGCTGCTTCTCCCTCGCAAGCCAGGAGGAGCCAGGTGATAAATCACCTAATCCTCTCCGCACACAGTGAACTTGGATACAAAAGAGCCATGAAACCTTGTTCCTAATGTTTACAACATTTGATTACTGATGCCTACTGCAAACAGAGTTGCCATTTAATATTCATCAGTAGACATCATAGTGTCTAGGGTAAAGTCTTAAAAAAAAAAAACAAAAAAAAAAACCCACTCCTTAAAACCATTTCTGCTAATAGATAAATCAACCCCCCACTTCCTAGATTTATGCACTTCAACAACTGCCCCGCATGGAAGGAAGCCTAAAATAGAATGATGACAGAAAAGGGCCATTTCTACCACTGGCTTTTCATCACACCTCCTGGAGCTCCACTAAAAGGAACACCAAGGTTTCACAAGTAAGTACAGTTGCTCAAAGCAAGTCTCAGTACAAACCTGCAATCTCCATTAAGACCCATCTGTAAGCAACTCGTCATTCATTTGAGCAATGTTTTCAAACAAGAAATGAGACCCTGCAAGATTACACAAAACTGCAAGAACGAACAAAAATACAGAGCAACTCAGGAAGTACACTACTCACAGGCAAAAACCCCTAAGCACCATCCTAAACCTTCCATCTCTTAAATATAAACTGACAAAACACCCTGGAGGAGAAATTACGGGAACATCTAAGGAGAAATGACAATTATCACTGAAAAGGGTTCCCAGCAAACTTCAGAAGCTCATCTTAAAAGCAGCATACAACGCAAGGAGCCCTTTTTGCTGTTCTGGTTCCTACTCAGTCATCTCTAATGTTCTGAGTCAAGAACCTGACAATCTCTGTAATTGCAGTAGAAAAATTAAAAGGTACTTCCAAATAGCTTCCCACGCTCAAAGATAGAGACTCTCCTGGGTCTGCTCAGAACACCCAACCTCAAGCCAATGACAAAGCTGCAAAATTTACCTAGAGAACCTCCTCAGTGTCATCCAACAGCAAAACCTAGTTCCGCTTGAGCTTTACTTTCAGGTTTCCTTAGTAGAATAGGTGAAAGACTTCCACTTTTAGCATCTTCCAGCCCTGACTCAATTACGTCATGCCTCAACTGCAAGGAACACAGTGCAGGGACAACTTACAGAATTAGCATATAAGAAGAGGCATGCAAATAGAAGCTGTTTATTTTGCAAAAGGAACCACTGTATTATTAAATTCTTCTACTAAAATAATCATTACAAGTAAACGTCAAAGAACACCTTGACCATTCTTCCATCTTAAAACTGCATGAACAGCAGTGTAAGAATAGCACGCATGAAAGAACAAAGGCAGCACTCTGACCACGGTAGAACAAAGGCAAGCAAAGGTGAAAACCACATTACAAGAGTTCAGACAGGTTGCAGATTCTACCAAAAGGGACAGGAAGGCAGGCTATACATTTTGATTTACTCAGATTTTGCTCCAATTCATATTCTTCGAACCTCTTAAACAAGAGGAGCGAAGCAATTAAATAATCCTATTCATATATATATAAAATATATAAAAATATATAATATATATATATATATATATATATGTATTTTTAATATATTATTTTTGTTTGTTTTGTTTCAGGTCATACTCAGCACAAATTCTTATACAACACAGACTTTTTTTTTTTCCAAACCACACCTATTTTTCCACTCTTCTCAAAGCTTTACTCTGCTTTTTGAACAATAGGTTATAGTCACTTACAGCATAGGTGATAAAGCAGTGCACACCAAACACCAGGAAAGCGTGAGGGCAATTTCAAAATACATACTGTATTTATTCTGCATATAATTTTGGTAGAGCAAGTTCTAAACAAAAAGCTCAAGTTTCTCGTTTGTAAAAATGGGCTCTCAACAGTGCTGACACAAGAATTTTCATCAGATGGGAAATGCAGGTCAACAATTCCCTAGTTTCTTGGTGATGTAACTGATCTGCTCCATACCATTCAAGGACCAAGTTCTCTCTTGGCCCTAATCCTTCAGTTTTGCAGCACCTTTCTGGGCCAGAAGGATGTATGGAACAACACTTCCATTTCATTTCAAGTGTGATGTGTTCACAGCATTTCAGAGCTCAGCATAAGGGTTAGTCAATGGCTGCACAGTGCCTTTCTCCACAGTGTCCAGTTGTTACCTTGGCTCATATTCCAAACATTGTAAAACTGCAATCAGCTACACCAGCACCAGTACAGGCACATTATTCTCTCATCCCACTACTGACAGCCTATCTTAGCATCAATTCGTAGATTTATTTTGTGTTTCTCCTTCAAGAGAATGACATTTGTCTCAGCTTTTGTCATGTAATCACACCAAACCAGCTTCAGACTTTTTTTTTCCCCAGAGATTTGTTTTAGCTATTAATGAAGCAGCAGTGTTACTTTTCTCAGGTGGAACTGTTATAAAGCATCTTAATGAGTAATAATAACTATAAAGCTGGCAAGCCCAGCATAGATCATTTTGCTCTGTACTGTTAAGGAAGAATGTTAGAAAAAGAATATTCATTTAATTTGATAAAGAGGAAGAAGACTTATAAAGTCTTACTTATTTCTCTTTTAACTAACTTCTGTAACTTTTTGTATGGTATTGGTCTTATTACAGCGGAAAACATCCTCCAAAGTGATTTTAAAATGATCCCTTTCATACTGTAGTATTTGTTTAAAGAGCAAAAATGTGTGCATAAGATACGGCATTTGTCAAAAAGCACATTTAATTCCTTAGAAAACAACTGAGAGGAGATGAGCTGTTTCCATGATATCGTCATCTCCTTTTCTTAAACATCCCATAGGAAAGGCAGAAAAGATATACTCTTGTATTAAAACAAAACTATCCAGTATTTTCCCAGCATGAATTCTGGAGACAGTAGCAAGACAATCCTAAGAGCTACTACTCAGCCAAACTGGATGAAGCACACTATTAATTCACATCACATTCAAATGTATTTTTGCGGGGTTTTTTTTGGCAAAGCACCTTTACCACCAGTCTGCCATACAATAAGAATACGAAAGCCACCCAATTATTTTAATCTGTTCTCAATAAAACAGTAGAGACTATCAGACAAGGAAAAGCGAGTTAGAAAAAATTCACTATCCATCTCAGACACGTAATTGGTTTCAGAGGTCCATTTTCATGTTTATCTATCATTTTGCCTTAAATAAAATCCCATTACTTCAGCTCCACAGGTGGACTGAAAAAGATACAGAGAGCTCATAAATTAACACCACCCAAATATATACGCTACATACAGAGCCGTCAAGTCCCACACGAACATTAAACTCAATCTGCAGCTCCCAAGTTATAATCTTTACCATGATGCAGCCTCTCACACATTGAGAGTGTGGCACAGACACTGCTGAGCACCACATTAGATAAAGAGGAATATGTATTCTTCACAGCAAACCCAGGCAGCTTCGTCTCCAGAAGGAGAGAAGGCCCAAGCCCAGCAGAAACCATGACACTGTGCTGGACTACATGGCTGAGAAGCCTTGAGCACGAGGCATGGACACTTCCATAGGACCCATTGCACAGTGCTTGCACATCAGCACTCCAGAGCTGATGATAAACCTGTAAGCACACCCAGCAAGGACGAGTCATATTTGTCCCTGTTTTCCATTCCACTCATGTTACACAGCCTCCCCCACCTAATTCTCAGCAGTATATTCTGAACTTCAAGGACAGGAAAAGTACCATTTTCTCTTTTATTGGTATACTCATAATTTTTCTATTTGTTTACATTTGGTAATTTACATGTACAGCATTCATTTCACAACTTGTACAGCTACTTCCATAGGCACCAATTAGGATGTGAGTCCCACTACATTACCCCTATCCCAATGGTTTTACAGTACCAACCTACATTCATTATTTTCAAGCATTACTCACCTCTACACTATCCACCTTTATACATTTTATAGTGCAAGTCAAGTGCAAGCCCAAACCTGGCGATATCTATAGTTGTTGGGTGGGTGGTAACAGCGCACAGGGCAAAACAAACCTCTGTGCTTTTTAGCAGGGGCTTCTTTTGCAGCTCTGCTGTCCTTCACGAGCTAAGGAGGGATCACAAATTATCAAAACCAGGAAGGAAGCACAAAGTTCTATTAAACCCTAAGGAACATCAGAAAAATCTCAATAAAGGTTGATAGTCACTAAGCAAAAACCACAGTGACTGTTCTCATAGTTCTGTAAAAACCTGAAAGCTTTCAAAGTGTTTGTTAGAACTAGTATTTTAAAAGTTGTTGATGCTAAAGTTGGAAAATACATTCAGTGAAATAATTTATTCCTATTTTTTGTAGTTGGAACGATCTTTTTCCACTAGCTTTGGAGCTCCATGTAGGCCAATTATTTGAAAGGACAGCATGGTTCCTCTTTGCTAATTTCTTTGAAGAAGAGCAAGTTAACGAGCCTGGTCTGCCATTTCATTTTCATTGAAAACACCCAACAATAGCTCAAACGTTATTTTAAGTGAACATAACTGGAACGGTCACACAAAAGGTCACCCATTTTACTGGTGTGGAAAAATACAGGATAGGCTTCCTGGTCTCCCAGGGTTGTTCAGTACTTTGTACAATCAAAGTCGAGTAGACTTTGGCCTTAATACAAATACTCTGCTATCTCCCCTCACCCAGACACGTTTCCAACACCGTTTTAGTCACTGCTATTTTATAATAACCTGCATAAATCAGTTTTATTTACCCCACAAGAAAAAGTCAACATCAAAAAAAAAAAAAAGACAAACATTTCTCAGTCTCCAAACTCATAGATAAAGCAATCCTGAATTTCAAATAAATTAATTACGAGTATACACGCTGTTTCCCCCCCCCCCCCGTGAGTCACAATTTGAGTCAGCAGAAGCAACTACAAAACAACTGTGTTGACAGAAGTAAGGTCATGTTTCTCAAATGTGCTTCTCATTCACAGAGCTTCAGGCAAGTAAAACATCAATATGTACACAATTACTGAAACATTTAATAATCTCCCAACAACAGGAACAGCTATTTGGTTAGGAAAAGTAGAGTCAGGGTTCGCCTTCTGAAAGTACCGTTTCGTTATTATTACTGTGTGCATCCCAACCTGCCATCTTCATACTGAAATTTGTTTCTATTTATAACGGCGTTATAATAGTTTCTAAAGGAAGTCAAGCAAACAATTTGGTGTCTGTATGTGACGTTTCAGCCCTTCATGTTTTTCAAGAAATAGTTCAGTGATTTCAACTCATGTTGCTGTGCCATAGGACCTCTCTTACCCACGCCTGTTCTACATTTGAGGCTCTAAGTTTGAAATTCCTCGTGCCTGGCTGCCACTTTTCTACTTGCATCTAGCTCATATCCTACAAAATTGGGGACAGAAATATGTATAGCCTCTTACCCACATATATCAGATGATGTTCCACCTACATTTCTCTCCTTTTTCCTGCTCTGTAGGTTTGAACTGAGCAGCCTTCCCACAATTCCTTTAAACACTGGAAACTCTTTAAAGCCTTATATTACGCTCCTGCACAAGCTACATCAGGTGATGTCAAACAGGTCTTCCACAGCTCTTAGTCTCACATCCACCCACAAGCATACCCTTACTTGCTTCCTAGAATAACATCCCCAAATTATTATCAGCTTTGAATCGTTTTCACTTTCCTTACTACCTTCACCTTGCCCAACAGCTTGGCAAAAAGCAGCAAGCAACATGAAGACGTGTTACCAGAGTCCAAGTGCAGGCCCACACTGATTCCCATTACTGGTCCCACCTCCAACTGCTTGCTGCTTCCCATCAGACCTGGGTGGCTACAGCACAGCTGGAGAACACTGCTCCTCCCCTGAGAATTGACCAAGTGGTTCAGAAGTTATTGGCAGGGTGGGAGGATGAGCTAGTGGACAGATGGATGGACAGATGGAGCAATTGCATAAGATGCTCCTCTCAAACTAAATTAAGACTTTCAAGTCCTACCTGTTCCACCAAGCACTTCATCAGCGCTGGCCACTCCCCTCTTCAAGGTTTTCCATTTGATAAAAGGCGATACTGCATAAAGTAGCAGCTTCAGTCTATAGACTTACCAGATCAATGCTGCACTGACTGTACATCACGATGTACAGCTATCACACTCCATAAATAACCATCTTGGAACACATGCTGTACCCAAACAAGGCTTCACAGTTAAGTAGAAAAATAAAGGCTGCTTAAAAACATTATAACGGTATGTAATCAAAAACATCCTTTATAATAATAATGCCAACAATAATGGAGAAAGAAAAATCCCAAACCTTGTGTTCCACAAAATACAGAAAATGTACAGAAGAAAGACTACTATCCATTAAAGGAACTGCAAAGGCGGTTAGCATTTCAGCAGCATAGGACTGTGTGAAGAGATGGAGGAGAAGCTATGCTAGATAAGCAGATGGATCAGGAACGTGTGAAAAGGTCCATAAGGTAGGATCAAGTTTTTGAAGTATGAAACTTCTCAAGTGAGCATAGACTCAGTGTAGGTGTTTTCATACAAGGATTAGTTTTGGTGACAGGCTTGTTTGGTGGTGGTTTTTTTCTTTTGCAGCTTTTCTTCCTTTTTTTAAAGCTTGATGTAGGTAGATAACTGCATTCTGGAATGGGGAGAATGGTTTGAGCTGGAAGAGATCCTTAAAGGCCATCTGGCCCACCTCCCCTGCAATGAACAGGGACACCTACAGCCACATCAAAGTACTCAGAGCCTCATCCAGCCTGAGCTTGAGGGTCTCCAGGGATGGGCATCCACCGCCTCTCTGGACAACCTGACCCAGTGCCTCATCACCCTTGTAAAAAAAACCAAAACAACAACTTCCTTATATCCAGTCTAGATCTCCTCTCTTCTAGTTGGAAGCCTTTTCTCCTTGTCCTATCACAAGGGACTCTCCTAAGCAACTGTCAACTCTATCTCCATCTTCCAAAAAGGCTGGAAATAGGTTTACAGCTTAAGCAAACAAGCAATAACAACCTTGTGAGCACCACAGATTAACAGCATGGGGAAAAAAATAAAATAGTAGGAGAGTGGAATCCAACTCAAAAAAGTTAACATGCTTGCACCCAAAACCATTGCTTCTTTTGGGCTGAAATTTTCCCTCCAAGTGCATAAAAGAAGATAGGGCAGTGCGGTCATTAAAGGAAGTAGAGTACAGTAAAAGGAAAAAAACAAGCATCATAAAGAGTGAAGAAAATCTAAAATTTACATCACTTCATCCCAGTAATAGCTCAGCAATACTTATTTTTTTTAAATGAAAACATCACTTTGGTCAGATGTAACTGGACAGCCCTGAGTTCCCTTCCAAGGGGAACTCTGTGCACAGGCACAATTAGAGAGGTCTTGAAGGAGAACCATCTTGCAGCATAGAACATATTGCCAAAAGAACAGAGTAAACCATCAGGAACGCCACTCTCTTAACCAACAACAGCTGAAAAAGCATGAAATTGGCCTCTTACATCTTGATGTCAATTCTCACAAAGAATTCTCGCAAAGCAATCAGATTGAAAACAGTAGCAAACGGTTTGGGGGGGGAGGAGGGGGCAGGGTTTAACTCGATATTTATTAGTAGATACATCCTGACTTTGGTCAACACCCATCCTGCAATCAAGAAGCATACCACTAAAAACAAGTCTACATTCTCAGATTCACAACTGAAACATTAACACCTACCCTGGCTGCTACGACAATTGCTTATTCTTTGATTGATAAAGACTTTTACTTTGGAATGAGGAGTATTATGCGTAAGTTAAACTTACTACTATTGCACTTGATAGCTAGCATAAAAAGAAAGTTACATCACAAATGCATACCCATCCCCTATATCCAGGGTATACTCTAACAATACAGAACATACCTGAGAGCTGCCAGCATGTCTGCCAACTAATTTCAAATTCATGTTTTTCAAACATCAATTAAGATGCAAGATTCAAACATTTGTCTGCTATTTGAAATGCCATGCATTTTGACAGGCCCAAGATCTCTTCAGCTCTAACTCGAGTCACACAACTGCCCCAATCCCATATGCACTTCCACATAAGCAGCATCAATGAAGCTGAGCATATGTTTAACCGATGATGTGCCCACAAATATTCACTAAAAAAAAAATCCTGTCAAGTGTTAATGATAATAAAAATAGTAGAAGAAATTTACCTTGGAATTTGTTTTGAGCTAGTATAGAGTTTTTACAGAGTGCAGCAGGTCAGCAGGAATTTAGAATGAGTATAATAGCTCTCACAAGGGCTTTGAAGAAGAGATGACTCTGTCAAATACTCATCTTACAGGCAGTTTGATTTTGCTACTACTTTTTCAGATAACAGCTGAAAATATAGCATATAGAAAATCTCAGTCTCTATAAAACAATCAGCCTTTGGAAGATGCTAAACAAACTACATTATGTTTACTCAGGGAAGATTTCTCTGATGAACCTGCAATCACAGAATCACAAAATTGTAGGAGTTGGAAGGGACCTCCAGAGATCATCAAGTCCAACCCCCTGCCAAAGCAGCTCCCTAGCCCAGGTTGCACAGGTAGGCATCCAGGTGGGTCTTGAATGTCTCCAGAGAAGGAGACTCCACCACCTCTCTGTGCAGCTGTGCCACTGCTCCATCACTGAATTGGGAAGAAGTTCCCACACACACTAGCGCAGAACTTCTATGCTTCATTCAGTTTGTGGTCATTTCCCCTCGTCCTATCACCACACACCACTGAGAAGAGCCCAGCCTTATCCTGCCTCTTAGATATTTACAGACGTGGATCAGATCCTCTCTCAGTCTTCTATTTTCAAGGCTGAACAGCCCCAGGTCTCTCAGCCTTTCCTCATAAGGGAGGTGTTCCACGCCCTCTATCATCTTTTTAGCCCTCTGCTGAACTATTTCCAGGAAATCCCTGTCTTTTTGTACTGGGGAGCCTAGAACTGAACACAGTACCCCAGGTGAGGCCTCACCAGGGCAGAGTAGAAAGGGAGGATCACCTCTCTCAACCTGCTGGCCATGCTCTTTTTAATGCACCCCAGGATCCCATTGGCCTTCTTGGCCACCAGGACACAC
The DNA here is from genome assembly GCF_038088225.1 of Cyrtonyx montezumae. Taxonomy (NCBI): domain Eukaryota; kingdom Metazoa; phylum Chordata; class Aves; order Galliformes; family Odontophoridae; genus Cyrtonyx; species Cyrtonyx montezumae. The sequence goes on along the minus strand of NW_027072034.1, from coordinate 45,445,227 downwards.
TGCTGGCTCCTGGTCAACCTGTCGTCCACCAGGACACCCAGGTCCCTCTCCTCAGAGCTCCTCTCCAGCAGGTCACCCCCCACTCCGTACCAGTGCGTGTAGTAATTCCTCTCGAGATGCGAGACTCCACACTTGCTCTTATTAAACCTCATCTGGTTCCTTTCTGTCCAACTCTCCACCCTATCCAGGTCTCACTGAATGGCAGCACAGCCTTCCAGCGTGTCAGTCATTCCTCTCTGCTCTATATAATCAGCAATTAACATGACATGCTACAGTACTCAAGATAATCTCACCAGACATGTTGAAATTTGTTGTAAGAGCTAACACAGAGGAGTATGCACATCCCTTCAGCAAGCTGCTGAAACTTACCCACTCCAGGTCTCACACCAGCACACAGTTTCCTCTTCACCACCATCTTTGAAAAATCCACACGAAACGGGAGAGGAGAAAAAAGGCACACACACACACTGCAAGTCTGCAATGTTCAGGGCACACTCAGCACACCAATACAGTGAGGTGCACTCCAGCAGTTATTTCCTACTCCACACATGTGGAGCCCCACAGCTGAGTAGCTGCCATCTTCGTAAGTACTAAGCTCACTCCAAGTAAACCAAGCACTCAGCAGAAGTGCAAGTGATCTTGTGCCAGATGGTTATCCTAGATAATTATCAGTTTGGTAGGAACTTAGGGGGAAAAAAAAGAAGTCAATTCAGATCATAGAAAACTTCTATGAGCTTGAAAGCCAAGCTGTTAGGTGGGGAGATCAAAGAAAACATAGTTCAAATGAACCAAGCTACCTAAGAATTCTCTATTATAAAAAACATCACCATCAACTTATCTGAATTCTTTAGGAATGCAGAACGTCTGCAGTACTGTAGGGTGTCTAAACACTAACATCCACTTATGAAAAAAAGAAGTGAAAAAATTTGTTTTCCTATTCAAGCCCTGAGAAGTTTTTTGTATACTGGCTAGCTGAATTGATGTTTCGTTCTCCTGCACCCTACAGCCACATCCTCCCTCTTCCTTCAGATGCTTGAAGCAGGGTGTTACCATTCACATCTGTATTTCTATAGTCATCTCAAAAAGAAGATTAACAGAGACAGTGACACAGCTTACCAGAATAATGGAGCTCTGTGTGGCTGGCACAACTACAGCTCAGTTCAGAACTGATTCACATTCTGTTTTTTCAGAGGGTAAATTTCATGGGGTTTTCATTTGTTTATATTAAATGTTGCTAAGCAACTATTTTTTATGAATGCCACCCTTTTTTTCCCTGAAATAAACATCAGCATAAAGCTATGTTATGGTTGAAGACACACTGAATATAGGGCTAAATTTCAAAAGGGCTCAAGCAACTCATACTTGAAGTCCAAGTCTGAAACCAAGCTAGACCACACTAACATCTCTTCTGAAGTAACGTTAGAAAATAAATCTAATTGCTGGAATGCTAGAAATAAAAGCTTCTAAAAAACAAAAAACAGGAACAAAGGTAAGTGCCACGGAAAGTCATCACATTCCATACACATTTTCTTCATTTTGAGAGAAAGTGAAGAGGAAAGCAACAGGTTATTTTAACTACACAGCAACAACACGTAACTTAGGCATCAGTCCCCACACGAGCACAGAAGCAGAGCACAACTCTAATAACCTGAAAGCCCTGATGGACAAGTTGCTTTTTTTGGAAGGCTATTCTGCCTAAAGGAAACAGGCATGGAAGTTCCCCGGGAGCTTATTCCTACACGATTCAGAAAATACACACAAGAAGCATATATGTGTTAAATACACACTGTGTATAAATATGTATCTCTCCACATATGCATACAAAAATGTGTATGTAATGTTTCTATAACAGCAAACATTCAAGTGTGTAGAATTTATTACTTTTTTCCATCTTTCATGGTAACATCAAGATATTAACAGTTATGCTAAAGCATCTTATTTAATACAGTGACAAAGAAATGCATTAATATTGCATTCTAAACAATTTGAGGTTGACAAGATGGACACACCAGCATTGTGAACATTCATGAGTTCAATCAATACTTAATATTATGAAACTAGACAGACTCAGCATGAGGGCTGACGTTCCAACAATGATTTTCTCTGTTCATTTGTGCATTGTTTTAATGCTCACTTTCATTCACATCAGGAAATTAATTCTTCCTGTTTCTGATGCAGAAAACTGATATTACTACTCACAAGGAAATATCCTTCCACCTGGTACTACACCTGAACCATCTCACAAAACAAACAAGTGAGTGAAGAAGAAAGATGTGTCCTTACAGTTAGTATATAGAATTTGGAAACGGGGATTAAACTCTCTTCCTCATCACATTACCTACTCTCCTTAGCAATAGCAAATCACTGATCGTTCTCATGTCTTGACTTCCTGATGTGAATAATAATGAGCTCAAAATCTAGAGTCGCTAGGTTTAGCTCATAAACAGTGCTGAAATTTATTACGCTGCTATTTGAGAACCTATGAGAAATACATGCCATCCCAGTGCTGTTCACACAAAAAGCACACAGTTCACAACATCTTCACTCATCTTCCATGTCAATTCATTGTAAGAGCAGACCCACGTCTGTGCTCTGCTCAGAGTACAATGCTCTAACAAATTCTCATCATTAAGAACTAGCACCTTGCCCAGCTTGATACCTAAGAAGACTGTAGGTTTCTCCTCCTTTTTCCCCATGGAAGAGGGCTGTGGGTTCCAGAAAGAGCATTAATTCTTACATGCAAACAGCCTGCAAGAGCATCCATATATAGTCAGCATTATAAATAGATGTCTTTATAGTGGAAACTATCTGGCTTTTCATTATGTACACAGAGAAAGGGTGTTTTCTGCATATAGGAATGATTCCCTTGTTCTACCTTGCGCTTGTAGCCTTCACTCACTCCCCACAACCACAGGAACAGCCACTGCTGGTGTCAGAGCCCACAAGTGCTACCACTAAGCTACAACAGTGCTCCAATAGGTTTGCAACAGACTAGCTCAAACCTCCTTGTAAAAATATGCAAAAGACTGCACAGTGCTCAGCGGCCGTAAGATTTCGGATGCTATCCTGCAGCTATTTCACTATTAAAAAAGGCTTATGAAATACTCCAGGGCTTTGTTAGGAATAGAGCTACAGTAAACATTCCTACATTTGAGTCTCAAAGCGTATTTTCTCCTCGACGTTTCTGAAATAAACAAGAAGAACCCACGAGGTCGTTAAAATGGAACTGCTATTTCTTTGTTTAAACATTTCAAGGCTGGAAAACCAAGCCACTGACAGCAGGGTTAACAACAGGTTTGTTACAACTCCCAGCATGAAGTCAGACAAAATGAATCAAGCCAAATCGTTCGGATGCTGCAACAACTGTAAAATAAATAAATAAGCAAATAATCTGGATCATATCTCAGATTCACTGAGATTGTCAACATTCAGTAGCATCTGAAATTGGATGTAATAATGTGTTTTTACTTTGTTGTTGTTTTCTTTTTTTTTTTTTTTATGGGTATTTCATTTTGCTGCTGGCTGCAGGTCTCAGCACCAGCTCACATTAATCGGAAGCTTCAGTTCCAACTCGGTGGTGTAGCACTCGTGCCCTGCAGCACTCGACGGCCACTGCTTTACATTCTCCCTTCCTAACTGCTCTTTTCAGCCACCACCACATATAACGCTGCTTTGCTGCAAATCAGAAAAATCTCAAGGGCTAAATATGGCAATGAGCTCTCGGATGCAGTTGTCATTTAACCCCCCCCCCCCCAAATGCTGCAGCTTTAGGTAAATGCTGACAAATAAGGCCGTGCTCCTGAGCCACTCCATGCAAAAGCCGCTACAGACGTAGAACAGCAGATCTCACCACAAGTACAAAGAGGGGAGATCGCCAAGCGAGAGAGATCTTGCACACCCACACAACTCGAGGTAGTGTTCAAGCCCATGCAATGGAAAAAAAGCCCATACTCCTATTAACCAGCCCACCTGTTAAAATGGCGCTTTGTGCTTCTACTCCCGGCAGGTACATCTTATTAAAAGCTCTCTGCTGCTCAGCAAGAAAACACACACACACGCACACACTGAGAACACTGCTGAAGAGGGCATCATTTTAGGCGAACGCAGAAAACTACGCGCCAGGATGGCTTTAATGCCCCAGGCTGAAACGCGATGAGGGAAAAGCGAGAGCTCCACACGCTCAGAGCGGGCAAAGCGCTGCAGGCAGCGGGCTCTGCGCTCGCTAAGGAAGCTCCGCCACGAGCGCTGACAGCGGGAGCCGGGGGCGCTCAGCATCCCCCGGCAGCAGCGCGCGGCCAGCGGGGCACGGCTCACAACTTCCCTCCCGCAGCACCGCGGCACCTGAAGGCCGCCCACCGGCGGATTTCACAACCCTCCTCGGCTCCGCGTCCTCGCACAGCCGAAGCGAGAAGTTGGGCGGCTTCTGCCTGCCCGCCCCGCGGCCGCTCCCCCCCACCCCCACGCGGCAGCACCCCGGGGTGCAGCCTGCCGCAGCGGACACGGCGGGGGGCTCTGCATGGCGGGCTGCCTTCCCGGAGACTGCCCTCTCCGCCCCCGCCCACCTACCTGAGGGCAGCCGGCATCCATCCGCGCAGCCGCTTCTCGCCCTCGGACGGGAGGATCCCCCGCAGGATCTCCCCAGACGAAGGCGCAGCCGCTACCGCGAGGGACCACGCCCGCAGCCGAATCCCAGCGGCCGCGAGGAGGGGTGGGCTCGCGGTGACAGGTGAAGGCGGCCCTCGCGCCGCTCCCCTCGCGCCGCTCCCCTCGCAGCCGCCGCCGCCCCCTCACTCCGTTCCCCCGCCCTAACGCGGCGCCCAACGCAGCCCCGCTAGCCGCGAGGCCCCGCCCTTCGCCCCGCACTGACAGCTCTCTCCACCAATAGCGAATAAGAAAGGCGTTCTCCAGCCCCGCCTTCACCTCGCTCGACCAATAGGAGCTACCCGCGGTGCTGCCCCTCCGCCTTCCCGGCAGGCTCGGTTGGCTCGCGGCTGCCGAGCAACGGGCGCGGGGCTGCGGGATGAGGGCGGTGGCCGCGAGAGGCCCCGCTGCGGGCCGGGCTTGGTGCCGCGGGGCTGTCCCCGGGGCTCCTCATTCGGGATTTTTCGCCTCATGGATGAGCGTTTTTTGGTTCCGTCCTCTTTTTTTCCTCTCGGCTCAGCTCCTTCGGGAGGGTGGAAATGTCTCCCGCGTTCACAAAGCCGTAATCTCGGCTTGCAGACGATGCTGCTGGAGCCCGCGGGGCTGTGCTTCCCGCTCTGCTCACGGAAAAAATAAGCTGCTTCCAGATGCCTTGAGTATCGGATGCATCATGGCACGGTGCAGCTCTACTGCAATCGATGCTCCAAACCGGCTCCCATTTTCCTGGGTGCTACAGTGGTTGTTTAAATGAGAAAACCGTGTGGGGTCCGCTGGATGCAGCGTGCCATTGGTTGCAAATTGCCAGCCCAGCACTTCCCACAGCATCTCTATGACCTCAAACCTCAAAAACATCCACACAGGCATGGCCACCGAGTTTAGGGCATTGTGGTGAATAAAGACCAGTTCCTCATCATCATCTGCCATGGCATACAGAGCACTTCCCCGGAATTCAGTAGTAAGGTGCTTTGTGCAAGAGATGAGGTTCTGTAGTGGATGCCATCACCTCTGCTCTCAGGGCATCAACCCACAGCATGGAGTGATGGAGAGCAGGATGGATGTGGGTAGAGGCATGGTAGGTGATGGGCTGATGGTTAGATGAGATGATTTTAGAGGTCTTTTCCAACTGTAATGATTCTATGATGCTATGGCATCTCCCCTGGATGCAGCTCTGTGGGCAGAGGTGCTTAAGAGTGCAATTGATGCCTCCCAGCCAGGTGGGCACTCAGTGGAACCCAGCGAGGACAAGTCCAGTGCCAAGAATCTCTGGGATGTGGACAGCTAGGACAGCAGGCCCACGGGCCCACTGCCAGATTCTCCAAATCTCCCACCCAGCCTCATTGTCAAAGCCTCAGAGATTTGTTATTCAGAAGGAGAAGCCCTCCTGTAGCCTCCTAAAGAGATGATTTGTGTGGTTCATGGCAGGCAGTCAAACCAATCGTCTGAAACACATGCTCACAAGTCTGCCAAAATTCCCAGTTTGTGGATAGATCTTCCCACAGTACAGTGTCAGGAGTGTATCACGTCATTCTTAGACAGAAGAATAACCTGAAGGGAATTTAAGTGATGTGATGTTGTTGTCTAAAGAGCAGTAAATGTGCTACCATTGTTCATACTCCACATATGGTCTATGGCTTTTGTGGTCCTCAGTTGTTCTCCTCTTCCTGTACTGATTCCAAGACAGAATAGAATCATATAATCATTACGATTGGAAAAGACATCTAAGATTATCAAGTCCAACCATCAGCCCATCACACCATGCCCACTAACCATGTCCCTCAGAGCCACATCCACATGGTTCTTGAACACCTCCAGAGGTGGTAACAGCACTGCCTCCCTGGGCAGCCACTGCCTCACTACTCCTTTTGAGGATAAATGTTTTCTGATATCTGATGTGAAACTCTTCTGGTGGAGTGGCACAATTAATATAATGACTGTGTAATGCTTAAATGCTTAAAAATAACAAAATGAATATCCAGTAACATATGCTTGCAATTAAAATGATTTTTTTTCCATCAGCTTCTCTTGTCATTCTGATATGAGGCCAGATTGTAAGTGATGTAGTGCATCACTTGGATTCCTGTGAGAACACATAGATAGAAACATTACTGTGACAAAATCTCAGCAGAGCACTGTGGATTTTTGTTATAATTTCACAAAAAATATTCTTTTCCTACAGTGTTTCTCACAAGTAACCACAGTTTCACACTCTAACATGATGCAGTTACTATTTTTACTGAGATATGCCTTGTTTTGGATGTTTCTCATAATACACAATGTGACAGAGAAAAGAGAACATTTTATAATAAAATTTAATCTTGAGATTTGGTTTAATAAGGACAGCAGTGCATAATCTTACCTATCTGATATCAAATATCATAGCCCACTTGTCTTCTGGGTTTCTTCAATATTCACAGTAATATTGTTCTCCTTATCTTGTGGTTATAACAAGAATGTCAAAGTACAACAGATCTTTGTTTATTGTCTTCAAAAGTTTCAGGCAAATATCAGTCAGCTAAAAGGATGGAATTTTCCAAGATTAATGCTTGCAAATCAGGTATGGGTGTGGAGGTCAACCCCCTCTTTACCAACACAAGCATCATGTCTGAAATAGAGATTTTGTTCTGGGAAGCTAGGCTAGGCTCCACCAAGTCTAGCTCTTTAGATTTGATATTTATATTAGGCTAGTCTTTAGATTAGATGTTGGGGGGAATTTTTCACTCAGAGGGCAGTGAGGTCCTGGCACAGCTGCCCAGAGAAGCTGCGATGCCCCATCGCTGGAAGCACTCAAGGCCAGGTTGGATGGGGCCCTGGGCAGCCTGAGCTGCTGGGGGCAGCCCTGCCCACGGCAGGGGTTGGGGCTGGGTGGGCTTTGAGGTCCCTCCAACCTAAGCCATTCTATGATTCTATCATTCTTAGTCAATAAATTAGGAAAACATGTTTTATCAAGTAAAATAAGCATACATAACTCTGAATACAAGTAAGAATTCAGTCTCATTCAAAACAAGATATCATTTCAGGTCTTTTTCCCATAAAAAGGAATGGAACATGCCCCAGTTTGGGGAGATCTGAGTGTTATTTTTTCAGGGACTCTGAATAGAGATGTGGAGTGATCCAGGCCAGAGATGAACACGTGAAAAAGGCAGCCAGATTGTCTTGGCTTCCTTTTTTGGTACCCCAGGCACTAGCTGGCTCTGTGTCAGGTTGGCCCTCCCATGCAGATGGGAGAAGTCTGATTTGTTCTGCTGGAAACGGCATGAAGTGCCAAGTCTGACATGTGCCTCCTCTAGGAGCTGCATGAGTCAGTACCACTACAGGCATAGCAGCAACTACAGGGCTGATGGCTGACCAACATAACGGAGTTTCAGGAGTAATGAGCTGCTCACCCTCTGCATCCCTGTAGTGCCACTGACACAACCAGGTAGGAAAAAATGTGATGTGAGCATCAATGGATGTGGAGGGAGTGGCACGAGAATACTGAGTATGCGCCATTGTCCACACAGCTTAAATGGGTATAAATGTAAGTACATGGAGTAAGATCCTAGCACAGCATTTTAGAAAAGCCTTTAAACAGACAGCAGTCAATGGGAGTTTCTCATAGCTGGAAAGTACAAAAATTAGCACACAGATAGGAACAGATTTCGTTATTCTTGCTTGCAGTGACATTTCACTACATACGGAAGAAACAAAAACCACCAAGAAGTGAATAGATATTGTTTCTTTCCTAGGGTCTTAAGAGAAAACTTCAACAAAAGGGAGCAGTGCTGCCTTTGTTATTTCTCTCCACAAACCAGCTGTTGCTTTCCCATGCTCTCAGCAGAGCTAGCAGTAACTTAAAAAGAATTTTACTGCACATTTCCTATATGGCATTGCATATTTAATATGCACAATAAAAGGCTGACAGCCACAATTTTCAGGTGGCAGAGTTTGCTATAACTGCACTGACATCGTTTCACAAAGATTTTCTTAAAATATATACTTCAAATTGTAATTTGCAGGTGTTGCTCTTGAATGGGATAACATTGATTTTTTTAACACTGGGCTCACGAACAAATTGCAATGGCTTAATTCCTCTCCGTGCAGTCATTCCCATCCCAGTGCTGCACACACAATTGTTTACTCCTCCATTCAGTGGGTGCTGCAGCCATCCTCCACCAGTGTGGCAGGTGGTACCCTGCCTGGGATTTGCCTTGGGATCCAGCAGGGATGCTGCTCAGCACTTCCCAGCCAAACAGAGCCGTTCCAGAAGGCATGAAGTAACACAAGCAATGGTGCTGATCTATAAGAAATAGTTATACTGTCTTACTGAACAAGACTTGTTTAGGCTAATGAAAAGTACCAGTGGTCTGGAACTTACCTAATCTGCCTTATGGTTTATAAATAGGTTTACAGTGCTGCTCAGCCACCTGCTGTAGACTCCTCCTATGCATTTCCACTGCCCTTTCTTCTGGCTTCCTAAGCGTATGTGGGTAGATTGCAAGCTTCTGCTTCTGCAGAGATAGGACTCAGCCTAATTATAACCTGCAAGATCAGGATGTGACTGTTTTGACTTGCAGAAGCAAAGAGGAATAAATGTGTCATTGACATTTAATTTGTTTAGATATTCTGAACTCAGAACAGTTTTTTACTGTGATTTATTGTGTTTTTGAAAATTCTGATACCTGATGAAATCCTGTTTGCAAAGCATCATTTGTATTTGCTGATGGTGACCTTTAACAAAGACACTTCTGTTGTTCTTTTGTGATCCTAAAGTCAGTGTATTTTTAAACTTCTCAATGACAGAAAAATAGTACACAGAATAAAGTTAAATAATATTTCTTTCCAGACTATTGTAATTTAGACAATGTGACATTTCAAAGAACCACGCATGTTTATTTCAACAGTAATGACCAGTTATGGTTAATGGATTCCATTCACCCTATTATGTCTTACTGTGTGTAATAGGCACCTGCAGAATGCACACAGGTAGCTTTGCCTCTGAGGTGTTTCCTGCCTGAGCATAATGCATAGTTTTATATCAGCATTTGGTTGGAAGAAGAAAGGGGAGAGATGGACTGATTGCAGGGTGGCTTTCCCTTGCAGTAGTCTGAGCTTTGAGTTCTGAGGACAATTCCTGTAAATCCAGACCCATCGATGGTGCAGCTCTTGGCTCATCTCCCAGTAATGGCACACACATACATCACTGCAGCCTCACAAGCACATTATATTCTACCCCTTTGCCTCTCATGGAGCTGTGGTGTCCCTAGCAGTAGTGTCAGGATGAAAACAGATAGGATAACTCACACTTGTTTTTTTTTTAATTTTCCAGTGATTATTTTCTTAAAATCAGTTCTGTTTTCCAGACTCTCTCAACCTTTCACAAACTGTTTCCCAAAGCATGCTCTTCTCTCATTAAGTTCTAATACTCATTCTCCTCTTCTGTCTTACTTCTCCCTCATTCTTTCTCTCTTGATTGCATTTTTACATTACCTAGCTATTATCTTACTGAAGTCAGTGAGTCATTTTCACTTAAACCACAAGCATCCCTACTCAGAGCTCTTATCACCTCACAGAATTAGGATTTATTAACCGTCTCTGTGAGCTATGTCTGATGGAAAGCCCAGACTGCTACATGTAGCATCTGCTTACAGATGCTAAAATATTTTTTTATATGAAACAATAATATATGAAATGTTACCTCTAGGCTGAAATTGTCCTATTAAATATAATCATCAATTAAATCAAATACATAACTGGGTTTTAATGTATTTTTAAAAAGAGGAAAAAATCTGTATTTTTGTAGTCTATATGACATACAGAAAAGATTGTTCAAAAGTGTGAAATAAAATGCAGAAGATTATGCAACAGTATAAACACAGGGGATACATTGCAATTTCTGCCTGCTGTAGCACATTCTACCATTACTGTTGTACATAAGAGCCCTACTGCTGTATAGACTCCTTGCTGGATTAGGCATCATGAAAACCCAAAATAAGATGGTTCTAGAACCCAGAGCCTCGTACTTCTAGAGGTGACACAGTACTGGGAAAAGATAAAGTAGTTCACTTATTAAACTTATCTAAATCTATAGCATAATGGCAGAGGTGAATTTCAAATAGGGATTTTTAAGGAAAATTTTTAAGGAATTGTTTTTGTTGAAGTTTAAGAGATGTTTGTTAATGTTTAAGACAAATTCAGAAAGAGCACTTGAGCACAGTACTGGAGATAACTTGTATATGTGGATGCAAAATTTTAATAAGCAGACAGACGATGTGATGGGGATAGGTCATGAATGGACTTGGAAAAGAAGTCTCCATTTGCATGCACTGATTCTATGAAGATAAGATGAGACAAAAGATAGGATTGTTAGAGGGAAATTTAGAAGTTGGGATCTCTCTGAATTGTAATGCATTTTTATTAACACAGTGCACGGCAAGGGTAAGGAGGCAGATGTTGCAGCAGTCAGTGTTTGGCTTAATGAAAATTTGGATGAGTTTTTAGTATGTTGATGAATTCAAAATGACTTCACCCAGAAATGTTAGTCTTGTTAAAATTACAGCGTGGTTTGGCTATGAGAAAAAAGATGGAGGTGGAAGGTGCAGATAAGTGGCAGGCTAGATATGATTTGTCACAGTGACTGCAAAGAAGATGCAACCAAAGGTGTTGTTTCAAACATTCTGTTCTTAGGGTGATGTCCTGGAAGAGCAAATCTGAGCCAATTTATTCAAGAATTTCATTTGAATAAAAACAGGGAGATCTGGAGTGAAGAGATGAATATTCAAAATAATAACCAAGTCATCACAGTGGTAAGTCATCATAAATGTTGGAGGCAGGTCTTGGAAGAGCTCCAAATATCCTGCAGTGGTAATGGACAGATGCAGAGGAAAATAAAAAACACCAACACTGAAGAAAATACAGTCACAGAAGCCTATTAAGTACAAATTTTCAATGCTGTGTTTTTATTTTTGAACCTTTGTTCAGTTCAAAACTGATGAGAGACAGGTAAGAGCAGATTATGCTATGCTGAGGATGAGATGTCTAGTTTACAGAGGTTGCTGGTTGAAAGTGGAGATATCGTAAGCTTAGTGAACTTGGATATGAAAATGAGGAGCAGAGCGGTCTATGTGTGAAAAGGGGATCAGAAAAATAATGTTGGGAGTCTTTTTGTGGGAGCATGAGAACTGGAGAAGTGAGGAGGAGCTTTTTCAGGATGGAAGAGTTGGAAAAGAGAAAATCTTAATATATGTCATGGAAAAAGGAAAGGAGATACAGAATGGAAAGTGATGGAAAGCAAATGTCTTCAAATAGAATACATCAGTTGAGATCCCCATGTGGAGGGCAAAGTTGCAGGAGCAGAATAAGAGGGAGGATGATTCAGGGTAGCAAAAAACCTACTTCAGATGACAGATGTTCTCAAACTGGAGAATGGGAATTACTTAATAAAGAAATCAAAAGAACTGAAGATGGATAAAAAATGTGTAGTGGAGAAGAAAAGCTTGTCTCAGTACTAGCTCTTTTGGAGTAGAGGAGAGGCAAAAGCCTAGGGTGAAGTGTGAAGAAGGCTGAAAGTGAGCAACAATCCTTGAGATAGAAGGAGACAGGAAAGAAGAAATGCAGGGAACAGAAAAGAGACAAATACTCATTATATGGAAGTTATCAAAAGACTGACAATGACCAAGGAAAAGAAGACCATGAGTATGAAGCTGAAAGATACAGGAATACTTTTAAGAAGGAAAAACAAAGAAAACTGAGTTCTGAGAATATAGCTGATGAAATCAGTGCAGGACATTAAGCTGTGGTATAGGGTGAACTGAAGGAGGAAAGCAGCCTGAACACAGATGGCAGACTTGGAGCTATTCAGCAAAGGGATTGGATGGATCTACAAAGACTTATGAGAAATATGGTGAAAGTGAAAGAATGTTTTGAGCTGAATCAAAGGACAAGGCTGAAGAAGACTGCTGCATAGAGCATAAAAATTATAGGGAGAAATGGAAAAGGGTTGTATGTAACGTTGCTGAGAATGGAGGAAGAGGATTTAGGCAGGGAGTAGCACAGAGAGACAGAGAAAATGCCTTATATGATCACCATGAAATGAAGTTGCAGACAGAAGTGTGTGGAAAAGAGAAACCTCTGAGAGAGATGAAATGATCCAGGCCTTGGTGAGGCTGAAGGGAATGGCATATGAAGAAGTCATGGATGACAGGGTTGTTTTACAGAGACAAAGAGAGTGGGAGGAAAGAAGGGTGTGGGTGTGAAGCTTGAAGCTGCAAAACAAGTCACAGGTAGAAGCAGCAAGAAGAGAATATGTAACGTAAGGCAAGAAAAATTTTCCAACTTGAATGGTAAAAATAATGGTCCTAAATTCTGTTTAGCCATCTCAGTAGAAACTGGCTTCACAGAACAGTCCATCAAAACATTTTTTTCTCTTTCCTTTTCAGAGGTCATCTGCAAATAGTTGCTTGGATGTGTGGGATTTCCTCTGGGGAGGGTGGGGGAAATGAACTACTGATTCCTGCCTCAGAGTGCTTATTAGGCAGTCAGAGAGGCTGAAAGAAATCATATTTAATAAAGTGGTAGGTGATTGATTTAGCTGAAGGAAAGCATAGCTGTTAACAATGTCAGTCCTAAGCAAAATTAAATCTCTGTTTCATCATGCTAAGCAGATACAGTTGGCTGATATATGTACTAATGCTCAACATGGATTGGAACTCAAATGAAACGTAAATGGCTGAGATAATGTTTATTTCAGCAGCCTGCACAGAAAGGCTCTGCCACTCCATGATGGTGTTGGTTTCTGTCCCAGAGACTTTCTCCAGCTGCTTCTGCAAAGTGGTAGCAGCTGTAATTACTTGTTTCAGTGTGAGCTTTGCTTGGAGTCAGATACCTTTTCCTTCTGGATGTGCGCCTCGCCATTTTCTCCATGCTTCTTTCACGTGGAAAGCATGGCACAAACCTGTTTCCAGAGCTCGGAAGGAAGCTTCCCCAGGTGCAGGCCCAACACCCACTGGTTCCTTCCTGCCTCCCTGACAGGCAGCCTTGGCCTCTGTAAAATTCAAAGCCTCTGCCTCTACACTCAAGGCAAGGCTTTGAGAGGGGATCTGTCTCTCTTGGATGCACCTCTTGCACCTCGTGTTTCGTTCACATCACAGGCATTGCAGATGATGAGCTTCTCCTACCTGCCATGTCAAAGGTCCACAGATAGTTCCCAGCCTCAGTGCTTCTGGTGGGCACTATCTCCACCACACCAGAGCCTGAGGCTTTGCAGCCTGCCTTCAATATCAGCTTTTTCCTTCCTGTTTTTGGGAAAGGGTTTGGCTGTTCAGCTGGGGAAGTCCCAGAGGGCCACGGTTCTGGTTTGTTTTCTAGGAATGAATGAGAGGAAGGTTTTTGTGCCTCCACCTGTGCTGTGGTGCCTCTGCTAGCAGCCATGCCTCTTGGTGAAGACATGCTTTTCATCCTGTGAAACCTCCCTCATGCAACATTTCCCATGTTGCTTCTCATACACATTCTGTTATTTTCACTGTTAGGCTTCAGTTCTTCCTTGTCTGACATACAGGCATTTCCAAGAATATGTTTAAAATGGAATTTTTCAACTCAGTAAACATTTTACTTTCACATTTTTGCATTGTTGGCTAACATCAGAATATTCTTTCTTTTAAGCAAAACCCCTACACCCTGCTTAAAATCAGCATTTGGTTTTACTGTATGAGCAGACAAGCCATCTTAAAAGGAAAAGAGATCACAAAAATTAAAAACTAACGTGGCAGACATTTTCCTTTCATGTCAGAGCCAAAAATGCAGGGAGAAACATTCAAATCTTGATGAGAACACTTCATGCACAGGGTTGAAGACTTGATGGGAGCCTACATCAGAAAGAAGGCTGTCATTTGGGCCCACAGAAGCAAAATGAATGCAGTACATGTGAGTTGGTTTTGATTTAGAATGATGATTGTCCCAGATTATCTTTCCTGATCTAAATTCAACTGCAAATAGTTTCACACGTTTGATCCCAATCAGGAAAAAAATGCATATTTTATTATTTTTATTTTATTTTATTTTATTATGGGGATTGATACTTAGTGCTGCTAAAACTGCGAAGGCATAAGGCCTCAGTTCACCGTAGTGGACCACTCCCTAGTGAAGCTGGTATTACACTTTCCCCCAACCATGCTAGTGGGGTATTTTCTTGTGCTGCAGTGACACCTGCTGAAAGAAAGCATAAAACGCCTCCGGGAAGGAAGCCGTGGCCTCACCAGGGCAGTGCAATCACATCCTGAATGTGTTCTTAAATACAAAGGGGTTTCATCTTCTCCCTCTTGATTACCTCAGAGCTGCTTTTAAGTTTGTTACTCAGTACCCTCCATCAAAATGTTTTCGTACTTTAAACAAATGCAACTAATGCATTCTGAGGCTTGTTTTGTGTGCATTTATTTATTGAAAGTCTCTGGTTCGGTTTTAGTTTGCTCTCAGTTTGAAAATGAGAGTGAAGGGATTTTCCTCACTAAAGGAGTGGAGAGGTTCAAGGTGTTTGGGTAGAGATGGCTTGGCCTTGGCAGGATGAGAAGAGGTGGGAAGGGCAAGCAGCCTTGTCTTCTCTTTTCTTGAGATGAACTGCTTGTATTTGTATTACATGTATACAGGCTATTTGGTGATGTGTCCTCTTCATGCTTTCTTCATGTCAGCAAGCACTGTTCTATACCAGAAACGAAACTGAAAGAGATTTTTATTGGCCAATGGCTTAGTTGTTTTACACATACCCATAGGTGTTTGTAAAGTCTGTCCTGTTTGCTGGTGAAGGTCTGTGATCTGCTAAACCTGGATGCTTTCATCCCTTTCTTCCAGGGAATCATACTGAGAAATAAGAGGACAGGATCTGTTGTGAGCGGACAAATTTCAAACTAGAAGACAGGAAATTTAGGCTGAATATAAGGAAGAAGTTTTTTTTTTTTTTACAACAAGGGTGATGAGGCACTGGTTCAGGTTGCCCAGAGAGATGGTGAATGCCTCATCCCTGGAGACACTCAAGGTCAGGCTGGATGGGGCTCTGGGCACCCTGATATGACTGTAGGTGTCCCTGTTCATTTTAAGGGAGGTGGACCAGATGGCCTTCAAGGGTCCTTTCCAATCAAACCATCCTATGATTCTGTTTTTCTGTTCTGGGCTGTGACCTTCCTGCCACCAGCAGCAGTGGATAGGTCTCTGGATCAGGACAGCAGCTGTGATACCTGCCTGCAAAGAATGGCACCTAGCAGAAGGAATCCTGCCAGCACATACATGACCCAAGCAAGCAGGGAGCTAGAAAAAGCATAATGGTTACTAACCAAAGAATGCTATTGTTTGAAAAAGACTTGAAATACTGATGGAAGGGTTGTATGGTTCCGTTCTCTTTGGCTCTTTTTTTTCTTGCCTCCCAGAATGCCAGACTTACAGCCTATAATTAAAACAGCTTGCTGCTATTTGCATTTTCATGAAAGGAGCTTCTCTAACGTACCACTCTTAAATCTCCTATTTGATATCTAGTGAAATTTAATTTCAAGGCTTTCTTCTTTGCAGATCATTTAACTCCTAATGGCTTTTTAGCCTAAATCGTTCTCTGCTTCTGTCTGAGTTGTGTCTCTCTCTCCCTAGCTCTCTGTCTCTCTTTTTCATTACTCGTTCACCTTTAAGCCATTCCAAAGCTATTGGAAAGACAGATTGCAAAGACAGAAGCCTGAATTTTGCTTTTATGCTCAACAATTCTGGCAGGAGGCTCTTCACATTCCTATTAAAATAATACCCCTGTAGCTGAAAACCCAATGAGGGAAAAACGGGCTTAGGGCTGTTAATTAGTTAGATAGTTCTATACAGCACTATCTGCACGTGGGAGTCACATTTATAGATCCAGTTGAACAGTGAAAGAGCAGTGCTTGGTGCTATATTCTTGGAAGAGCTGAATTTGTGGGCAAATATAAATTAAAATACTGTGCATATGCTAAGCACTAGGTACTTTGTCCAATACAACCAAGCAAGGAATCTCTTAGAAAAGTATTTGATATCAGCAAAGGATGTCTAGCAAGTGGAATTTTCTGTTGATTTTCTCATTCCCCTTCCCATCGTTCCTATTCCTGACAGAAACAGATGGACTTTTATTTTCTCACAATTACTATGAACTAACAGCTCCTAAATTGGCAGTGAGGAGGTGGAATGAGGTGAAAAAAAGTAAAAACATGCAAACTCTCTGCGACAGTTTGAGCAGGAGAATGTGGAAATAAGCCCCATCATACAAAATAGCTGTGATGTTTCCTATGGATTCTTCTCTTTACAATGATGATCCACAAACTCTTCAAATAATGTGTGCACACTCCACAGCAAAACAAAGCAGTGGACCTTCTATTAATGGTCAGAACTCCCGAACTATCATATGAAATTGTGGTACTGTCGTGTTACTTCTCTGATTTTGAAGTATGTAAAGTATTTCAGCTTTGAAATTGGTGGTGAAGTGTGATCTGTACATTCAACTCATTGCTTTTTGGCACTACATACATTTGAGGAGGAGTAACATTTCATCAGAAGTCTGAGGAGTCCCTTGAGAGCTCTCTGAGAATGGTGGTCATTGCCACTGAACCACACTGATGTGTTAGTTTCACAGAAACAGGGTCACATATCCCAGTAGTTTTGTGGTGGTGGTGCTCTACTTTTTTATATGTTTTAATGAGAAAAAGAAATTAAATTTTCACTCTTATATACTACATTATATATTTTATGAAGGCTACTCTGAAAGTAATGCCTTCTATTTTATGGTGTCAGCCTACAATGTCAGAGGCAGATGTCGGTGGTATGGCAGTACGGGTTGAACCTTCCCACCAATATCCTGTTACATTTTGTTGCCGTGTGACAGATGGCAGCAGAGGGACACTCTGACAAGATGACACCTTACACAGTAGTGTGTCTGAAGAAAAGGTGTATCACTGAATTCCTCCAGGTTGAAAAAATGGCCCACATTGGCATCCATCAACACTTGTGAATGTTTACAGAGACCAACCGGTGGATGTGAGTGCAGTGAGGGATGGCTAGTGTGTTTCAGCAATGATGGCAGTAACAGTGGGTTACCTCCAATGGTGAAGATTGTTATGAGTCCAGCATGCAGGCTCTTGTTCACCACTGGCAAAAATGCAAAGCTCATGGTGGTGACTGTGCTGAAAAACAGACTTTTGTAGCTGAGAATTTGCTCTATCAAATAGAGATCTTATGCTCTTTTTATTGGTTGTTGTTTACATGGAAATAAACAGGAGGCATTATTTATGGAGCAACCTATATATGTATTTATATATATATGTGGCCCAAGACAATTTTTGTTCACCAAATGTGGCCCAGGCAAGCCAAAAAGCAGAACACCCATGAATTAGTACATGGATGTTTGAGAAGGAAAGCACTTGACTTTCTTGTGGGTGAGTTCTGAAGCTAATCTGGATATGATTGACTTATGTATGCCCTAGGAGTCATATAAGGACTTTTCCTGCCACACATTTCCCTAGAAAGAAGACCTTTTAAGCTGAATCTGTTAACTCATCCCCTGTGCAAGCTATATGGAAAGATGAGAACACTGGCACTCACACTTAGATATGTATCAGGAGGCTGCAAAAGTGCTATTTTATAAACCTTGACTGAGGTGTGAGTGCAGAGAAGGCCTGATCCAATAGTCAGTTCTGTTACTGAGGAGGATCTCAAAACAAATTCCCTTGTATTGCACCTGATCCCACTATGGGGAATGCATAGATTCTGAGTGACGGCGAAGATCCCCCTTCCTGGTGAGGAGGATGAAGAAATCCTCATGGGAGAAATCTGGATGAATAGCACAGAAAGCACATGGAAGAGATAACTGACCAAGGAAATATAATGAGGCATATGGGTTGATGGGCAGAACTAGTGTGAGACTGTTTTCAGATCCATTTCCTGCTCTGGCACATTTCTGGGCCCATGTCCCTCAGCACCATCTCCTCACTGTACCACCACCACTGAGGAAACAGTGTACTCCTACAGTGGATAAGCCTGGGGCTTGAGTTGGTGCATGGCCCTATCAGTGGATTGTGGAGTGTGCTGCCCTGAAAGGGTGGGCAGCAACTGTAAATCACAATCCTATGGCAAAGCCTGCACTTCCACAGTAACCCTAGGCTGTTGGAGAGTTACCCAAGGGAAGGCAGATTTCCCTTACTTCTGTTTGTCCTTTTCAGATATTTCTGCGATAATTTCAAATTCCAGTCACTATGAGCAAACCTGCAAATGATTTAAGGCTTGGGTTATAAAAACTGTAGAAATATATTAAAGTAACTATTCTCATAAGTACATTTTCTATTGCTCATATTAGAAGTAATAGAATTTTAAGAGTATTTCTTCACAAAACTTAAATTCACGCCCTCAACTCTCTACTTGATATATTCTGAGAACTCATACCAGCTTGAAATTTTCCATGCTATTTCAATGAACTAAAATATTTAAAACAAAGGAAAAGAGTGAAAGGGGAGAACATTTCCTATTTAATATCTCATGAGCTGCATAGTTCTAGCTCAAGGATGGGAGGACATTCAACCAATGCTTCTGCCAAAGTTTGTTGAAGTCAGCAGAAAGAGCCGTACTGACATAAAGAGGGTTAGGATACTGAGGTGACTGAACAAGTTTTAATGTGCAAGAAAAGCCTGTAGAACAGCTGGCTGCAGTGCAATATGCAGATACGTGAGCTGGCTTCACAGTAGTAAGTGCAGGAGGCAGCAAACGAAGAGCACAACATCATTGGCTGATGTCTCAGTAGACTTTTTCCTTTTCCTTTGCTTAATTCAGTCTTTGATGAAGATGCTCTGGATATTCCAGGTTCCCTAGCAGAGATACCTTGTAATTCCAACTGCTGCCTGTTGTTACTGCGCATAGGACAAGGCAGTATTGCTGAGGTTTGTGCACACTGTAACACCTCCCTCAGGGAAGGAAGAGTGCCACCTTTCCCACAAAATACCATGACCTTGAGTGTGGGGTCCTCAACAACTGTCTTCGCTTCACCACACAATAGGGGAGGGGTATTAAGGATGAGATGGCTCTTTCTTTCCATCTTGACCTCTGCTACAAGTTTTTACTTGTAGGCATTGTTACAGGAACCAAGATTATGTTGGTCCTGAGTCCTGGCCGTATGTTGCCCTAAGATCAGGAAATTCATTTCGGTGCAATGGACTTTGCAATTGATTTTGATACTGCTGGTCATAACCCGGTATTCCAAAAACTGGAGGTCTCTGTATTCTTGGTAATGCCCCATACTGATTGAAACTCTCTTCAGAATTGATTATCAGTGCCAGGTGGTAAGGATTGTTGTCTCTGGTCCAACATATGTGTTCCTTCCTCTTTGCATCCACACATGAATGATTCCAGCTCTGTCAGTTAGATTTACCTGCAGTGTGCAGCAGCAATGACAGAAGTGGTCAGTGATTCCTTCTTGTTACTGAAGAAGCTGAAATATGGAGGCTGCTGAAGGTTACACACCTTAAGTTTAAGCAGAGTTTCCAGGAAGGTGACTGTGAAGCATGGGATAAGAGATCTTGAGATTACTAAAAATCTCAAGTGAGGTATTTTATGCCAAGCAGACCCTAAAAGTTCTGGGAGAAATGCCAGAGTGATGCTTGTAGATTGTTTTGGAGCCAACTTGTCCTTGACTGCAGGAAAACAGAAGTGTTGTTGAATCAGGCTATATTTCTAAGGCTAACTTCACTGTGTTTTGCTTTTCTTCACATGGAAGAATGTGCACCAAAAATCTTAAATTCCACTTTTGGTCACATCCTTCTCCTGGAAAGCCATCGGATGAAGTTTTTAGCTAAGCAGTTTGCATAGATCACACCTTATTTATTTCACAGTTACCTCATGCCAGATTCATATACATACTCAAAGGTTTCAAAGTTTCCATTGTTTTGCTGATTCACTGCATGCAACATGCTGAGAATACCAAGTATCCTTACTAACACAGAGCAGTTCACATCCTTGCATAGCGTCCTCTATTATTTGAAGGTCCATCTTCAGCCTGCCTGAGTATATACAGATGAAGAATGTTTGGGCCAAGCCATGTATGAAACCTCCTTCCTGAGCACTTGCTCAACAGATTTCTGCACTAAATGTATTTTGGACTTTTGCACCTGTGCCTGGAGGCAGTGGCTGCTGACATTTCTGCCCTTAATGCAGATCTGGCCCCTAAAATATATTTGATTCTCACAGATTCTTTGCCTAAAAAATTAAAAACTTACTGCCAGAGTTGTATTATAGTTGTTTGAATTACAGTCTTTGCTCCTGGTAATAGTGGTGAAATTAGAATTTTTCTAGCATTGTACATTCTTTCTGTTATTACTGCTATTATTATTACTACAGTGCTAAGGCACTTCTTTTCTGTTTGGCACAGCCAAGTGGAAATTTTTCTTTTTCTGATATTGTAACAGGAGGACATCTTGCTGTTTTACTTCAGTGTCTTGCACTGATGACTGATGTTTCTGAGGCTCTCTTTCACCTCTTAAATCATAACCACAGATTCAGAGAGGCTCTCATTTCACATTGGCTTCTTGTACTCCAGAAAGATTTTGCAGTAATGTGGAAAAGTAGATCCAGTTTTCAAAGCATGCCCAAAATAAAAGTGTTTAAGATCATTTTTGAAGGGTTTTTTTTTTTCTTCTGATTTTTGACTCCTGTGTGATCTGAAATAGCCAAATCAAGTACATGCTAAAACGTAAGTATTTTTACTCTGTAATACAAGTAGAACATTTTTTTTTTTGGTAGGATTTTATTCTAAGGCTGATGCTAAACCAAAGGTGGGGTCATCATGATGTGTATGACATGGCTGATATTATATGGAAGTTCTTTAGGGAAGGGTGATTTCAAATGCAGTGTTATTGGGGGCCATGTCACCAGAGACTTGAATGTGAGAAAAAATTGTTTGGGGTTGGATCCCATTTTCTTCCTGTGAATGTATCTTTGCTGGAATATATGCATCTTTTCGATGAAATTCAGGAACTGATGTTCAGTGCAATCTTGGTTAAGTTAGGAATAAAAATAATAATAAGGTGCACAAGGCTAGAATAGTGGCTTCCCAACCTACGACATGGAAACAATAGCTTCTTTTGCTTCCACCCAGTCTGCTGTTTTTTCTTTCTGGAACTGCACCATCTCACAGAGGCACGCAGCCTAGCCTTAAGGCAGAGTGCATACATTCCCCTTTCTTGTATGCCTACTGTAGCTTTTTGGAGGAAGGCCTTTAATGTGCTCCTGCTGTTATTATTTCTATATCATTGCTTCCTTAAGCGTTGAAGCACTGGAAACGTGCACAAAAGGGTCTTTGATTACTTTAAAGGGAAGTACATGAATTCAAGTACTCATGTAACTAAAAGAAGAGAAACACTGTCACTTTTTTGTGCTATCCCTACTCAGTAGACATTTCCCCAAATGCCTTGCTCATCTTTGGACTTCGGTTTATTAAACTTGGCTCGGCCAAGAATTCTAGGGCACCACTTTGCATAGCATGTTTTATTGCAGACTTAAAATCAACAAACATTGAAAATTAAGGTTCCTGATTTTCTATATGAAAATAAACCAAGTTTACTGTCTCTTTGGCAGTGAAAACCTAGATAATTTCTTATGTATTCAAAAGAATTTCCCTGTGATCAGAACTGGATTGAGTAGTTACATTTGGATGGTGACAACTCAAATGCATAATTATTTTCCCATCCCATGACCTCAAAACCAGGTGCTACATCTCTCTCTTTGTCCTTCAAGGTACCTCCTCTAGGTAACTTCATTGTATAAAAAGAGAAGACAGCCAGACAAATCCTAGCCACCTGCTGTTCCATGATAGGCTTGTTCCAGCTGGAAGCATAAAACATTCTGCAATATGGGCTCGCATCCATGAGAAAAATCCTTTACAGTCTACATGATTTCTATAGGTTAATCTCCTGGTACACTCCCATTGCTCATTGGATTTCATATATGTATTTAAAGGGCAGTTTTTAGCTAGACTTTATGAATTGAGTACTCTAACAGCTGCTGCTATGGTGCATCTGGTTACTGCATCACCAAAACTATCTGATCATGCCTAGAAGAGCAGCAAACAACATAAATATAGCAGCAGTGCCATGACATGCGACGGTTCACTGTGAACACAAGCTGAGGCAGAGAAGGAAACACATACTTTCCAAAGGGATGCAAAAGGGTTTCTATTTTCAAATGATTTAGGTGGCCATACACATTCAGTTGTTACCATAGGGCTGATGATGAGGGGAAGAAGAGTGTTTTGTGGTATCTTTTGGAAATCCAAATTAAGAAAATTTTTCATTTTGACAAAGCAGTTGTAAGTAGGACATTACTAATCTGCTAGTTGTTCACAAGAGCAGTCTGGCAGCAAGCTAATTTTTAGCCTTGCGGAGTGAGAAAAAAACATACTCAAACAAAGTCTGTCTGTGCAACGGTATTGCACTATCTAAGTCATCCATGTCTTGTCAGTGCATTACCACAACTTGTTCTTCACTTGTCACAGTCAGTAGAAAAGATCTTTGTCTTGTGCAAATAAAAAGACATTTGAGTACCTCTAAGTACAGCTTTGAAAGACAAAAATATTTGCTTGAGACAAACAACTGTTTTGTGACAAAACTATTTCAGGTAAAAAGAATGTAAAAATCCAAGCAATGCGTCTCTGGTATATAAATAAATGCCCTGTAATTGTCTGCTAAAAGTGGAGGTAATGGTGTTGAAACAATAGACTCCATTGAAAAATGAAATCCTGTAAAGTGATAGATGTGGAAGGTCAGCTGAACTATTTAAAGGTAAATCATTTTTCTTTCCTTAGCTTCTGGCACCTCTAATCTGAAAAAGACAGCTTTTAGAAATTAACTCAATGTGTTCCACAAAGGTAGGAAAAGACCTGTATCAGGTATAAGATCACACTTTCCACTTCATTAAGGAGGAACCCCTTCACTATGCTGTTTCTTTGGGGGATTAGACCATTCCTAACACAAAAATGCCCAAGCTGTGCTCAGACATGCTCAGCTCCGGCTAAGATGGTTTCAAGCAGATGGCTGGCAAGACTGATGAGATTGACACATTTCTGACCAGCCTGCTGCCATGGGGCTAATACTTCACATTCCTTTCAAGAGGCAGGGGTCCTTTAAACAAATCAGTAAAAATCCTCTCCCATACACAAAGAAATGCTGGACAGGTGGGCCCAAATCCCAGCTGGAGCTTGGGATTGGGGAGTGCTGACCAGCAGGCAGTACATTTTACTTTCCAGCTATTCCCAGCTCTGATGTCTCTCAGCGTCCTCCAATTCTAAATTATCCTTAACATATATAAAACATTGTTTACATTATACAATATATACATATAATACATACATGTCTATACACTACTGCTGCCATACCAGGCAGCAGCAGTTTCTTGGTGTAAGGAGTTCTCCACTTCCAACACGTCACTCAGTAGAGGTGCTCAGGGTCCCCACTGCATGCACAGAAATGCTTTGCGAGTGATAGGAACACCAGCTTATGGTTATTAATAACCCAGTGCAAGTTTAGAGGGTTTCAATTGAGAGAGGTTTGCCTAAGCCTCTGTTTTCATGGCCTCTTTCACTTGGAAAACAGAAGAATTTCTCCAATAAAGCTTCGTTTGCAAAGCTATTTTGAGAATAACTTCATATGTGATTGAACAAAACGTAAATGAGAATGAAAGAATAAAGATGAGGCTGTTAATGCCAAGTGTGTCCAGAACTTGTACTCACAAAAAAGAACAGCTAGGAAAGAAAATGTTATGTTTGGATAATTCAGATTTTTGTTCTCTTCTTTTTCATACAATTCATTTTCTTTACTTTGCTAGCTTTTCCTTTAGAAATAGGGCTCTCCTTCACTACCCCCTGTTCAGCTGGTATTTTGGTCATGAAAGCTTTTCATCTTCAAGGAACAAGGGAATTTTTGTGCTTTATAAGATCAGAGGTTTATCCAGGCCCATGACTTTACTCTGACAGTGATAACTCAAACAATGGTTAAAAAAGTGCAAGCAATTGTTGTAAGCAAATAAAAAGAATTTTCCTTCATCCCTTTACCAGATGTCACCTTCAAAAGAAAAACCTAAAGGGATGTTCCCTATTTAAAATTATCACTATTATTATTATACTTCCAGGATAAGATGCTCAGGCCTATTCCTTTGTGATATCCTCTTAACTCTCCATAGCAATGTTACATTGTGTTAAGGGGTTTCAAGAATGATTCTACTTCAATTCTTCAAATTTCCTGCTATTCAAGTTCAGTGCTTGGTTTATGCTTAGAATAAAAGTCAACAGAAGCCATGCTCTGTGCTTCTTTGTTTGTTTGCTTGTTCTTCTGTATTTATATGTCGCTCCTCACTCATCTCTGTATTAAACAGTCCCATGTATATGGTCTTGCCTTCTATAAAAGTCTCCGGAGAATTTCTAATATGTTTCATTATCTGTTTCTGAAATAATTTTCTTTGCACTGTTTTGAGAAGGAGAAATAAAAGTAACCAGAACAAAGAATATACTTCTGGTTTATATAGTGATTGTACATTGTTCGTGTTGGTTTCAATACATATTTGGTAATGATCTTTTTATGTAGGTATTTCCGAACTGCTACAGAATTTGCCTTAGGGATCACTTAGGGACCATATTTGATACTTTGTAGGTGAATGTTTTAAGAGGATACCTTAGGCAGAGAAACTTTTGCAAAGAAGTTTTTGAGAATTATCTCTTTGCTTTGCCTAAGAGTAAATGCACATTATTTTGGCAGTTTGACCATTTCTTTCAAAACCCTCTAAGTGTAGCCCCAAGGACTTGTCCTTTGCTTCATCCTGCTGTTTTCAGCACCCCTTCCTTCAACACTTCAGTCTTCTTCACTACCTGAGGAAGAACAAAAGCAGTGTAGGGTTAATCTAACCATTACTTACTCTTTCACAAGTCCTTCACAACTAGGCTGCACTGTTACTTTCCCATTTTTAGCAAAGAAAATTTACATTATCTATTTTAAAAAAACATTTTGTTTGATACCAGGAAAAATCTTGTGAAAATGGAATGCTAGTTAAAATAGATAAAAAATCAGTACTTCTTCAGCCAACCACTGAAGAAAATTGAAGGTAAGGTGATATAAGTACGAGAATAGAGAAGGAGATTACTGTTATTTTTGTAAGAAATACTTCCACTGCAGTGTTTCATTTCTTATGTGCTAACAAATCAAGCATTTCTGCAAAGTAACTAACAGCAATGTTTTGATACTGGTTGGCTATCAGAAAAAATTTCTTGCCAGAAGGAGTGGTGAGGCAGTGGCACAGGCTGCCCAGGGAGGTGGTGGAGTCAGTGTCCTTGGAGGTGTTCAAGAACCGTGTGGATGTGGCCCTGAGGGACATGCTCAGTCGCATGGTGTGATGGGTTGGTGGTTGGACTAGATAGATGATCATACTGCT
Organism: Cyrtonyx montezumae; assembly: GCF_038088225.1. Classification (NCBI taxonomy): domain Eukaryota; kingdom Metazoa; phylum Chordata; class Aves; order Galliformes; family Odontophoridae; genus Cyrtonyx; species Cyrtonyx montezumae. The sequence goes on along the minus strand of NW_027072034.1, from coordinate 45,419,160 downwards.
TTTTCCAACCTCAATGATTCTGTGATTCTGTGAAAAGAAAAACTCATTTCTTCTAGGTATTACCGATCTGAGGTTGTCTGTTATCTATGCTAGCAGTTGCTTTGGTAAAAGTGATTGGCTGCTTGCAGTGAGCTGTGCCTGGCACTGCCACACACACTGCCATTTGGGCACATGGCTATTTCTGGGAAATGTGGATGAATGCAGTATGGGAATAAATAAATGACTGAGATGCTACAAACATGAAACATCACCTTCCAAGTTCAACACAAGCTCTTCTGTTTACAAAGAACAGCCTTTTAGGGAAACAGAAGGCTCTTGTCTTTCTGAGCTACTAGCAAGTTGCCCCTGTCATCACTGCAAAACACAATGCTGACAGATCTCTGACTAGATGGTAGCACCACACAGGATGGACCACTTTAGCATCTCAAGTTTCATTGCACTTACATGGCCATAAGCGCTGTTCACACAAAGCATGGCATTTATCTCAGTATCTCTCTGTGCCTGCAGCAGCCTCTCAGAACAGACATGGTCTTGTGCATTACACCAAGCTGCATGTGGTTTAAACTGAGCTTTGCTGGTGTTACTAGCAGCAAAATTTGGGGGGGGGGGTTTGATTTATCAATTCAAACACACAGCACTTCAGCATGAATGCCTGCCAGCGAAGCAGAGTTTGAAGTTTATTCCTACTGAAAGCATTCATAAATCTGAATTAGGATCAAGTGCATTACTAAAATATTTGTTAGAATCATAGAATCATTAAGGTTGGAAAAGACCTCTATGATCACCTGCTCCAACCACCAACTCATCACACTATGCCTACTAAGCGTGTCCCTCAGTGCCATATCCACATGGTTCCTGAACACCTCCAGGCCCCTCATCACCTTAAACTCTATCTCCTTCAGTACTACGGATCTATTGCAGGTTTTTGCCCCTGGAATTTTTGGACTAGGCGGTTTTTGGATTTTTGCTTGTTTGTTTGTTTTTCTTTCTGTTTGTCAATGTGTGGGAAGCAAGCACCTGATAAAATATGTAACCAAAGAAAGCAAATTTGTTTTCCCTTGCTGGAGCAAATTTACTCACTATCCTTTTGCTGGCAAAAGATAACTGGTAGCTTAAGTCTGTCTTATCTGAAATCAGTTCCTTGCTGCTTATCCATCTACAAAGCAAATTCTAATCAATACAGCATAAGATTTCTAAAAACATGATGGCCAAGATCTCATTCTCAATTATTTCTGAATGCTTTCTGCATCTCCAGAAAGTTATTTTCAGGTTTGTAGCCAGGCAAATGAAAATAACACAGCTCCTTTTCTTTCAGTGTAACCAGCTCCCACATGCTAAACACCTAAGCTAAACATCTAAACTGCTTTAGGAGGCTTGAATTTTTTTACTTATAATAGCCACAGTGAGTGTTCTTTACACTTGTCATCTGTAATTATTCCTGTTCTTAATCTACCCCATTTAAATATTGTGAAGGAGGTGATGGCATTTCCTACATGCAAGTAGAAAAGAAAAAAATGAAAAAAAAGATGTTAATAAAAGAGTGTGTCACTGTCACACTTGAAAGACTTCTGAAGCAGTTCAGAAAAAGGTAAACTTCACTCTCAGGAAAGAACTAAAAGTTACCATCCCTTCAGAAAAGCTAACAATGATTTATGCTGAATTCACACAACCAGAGGAGAAGCCAGACCCATTTATGTCTCAACGACGACTTTCTTTAGGTAGGAAAACCATGCAATGTTTCAAATATCTGTTATACACCTATTTACAAAGGGCAATCATCCTGTGACAACTTGGAGGAGGGAGAACTTAGAAAGCATGAAGACAGTTTCTGATGGATAGAATCATAGAATGGCTTGGGTAGGAAGGGACCTCAACCAACACCCAGTTCCCAGCTCCCTGCGGTGGGCAGGGTTGCTCATCACTAAAATTCATCTTCAAAAACTTTGCTTTGGGAAGCACTCTTGGCTTACATTCATAAACCTGTACCTATAAATCCATGTTGCCATTTTTCGTTTTACCTTCTCCCCATTGTATAGTGTTGGTTGAAGAACTTCGTTGCAGTGCATACTCTACAGTTATCCATTCATCCAAATGGCTTCTCTCTGCTCTCTTCAGGCCTATGTACTTTCTGCAGACCATCAGTCCATTGCTACCGAGCTTCTCCATGGGTATGTAGAGACAGCCGCTTTGTGTGGAGTCTCTGATTCTGTTCTCACATCCTTTTATGTGGTTTGGCATTCTCACTGTGTCACTTTGATATTGTCACCTTGTGTAGTCTGACTGTGACTCATATAACCACAGACTGTTCTCTCTTCTTCTCTTTTGCACATAATTACACTTATGTTTTTTGTTTTTTTTTTCCCTGCAGAACATCTCACATTTTCCCATTTCCTATGTGTCCCTATCTGCCTGTGTTACCACCAGCCTCAGCCCAACATTTTCTCATATGTGTGGAAATCCCACTATCCTCCATCACACCATGCCCACTGACCACGTCCCTCAGCACCACATCCATCTGCTTCCTGAACACCTCCAGGGACAGTGACTCCACCACTTACCTGGGCAGCCTGTGCCACTGCCTCACCACTCTTTCTCAAAGAAACATTTCCTAATATCCAACCTGAACCTCCCCTGTGCAGCTTGAAGTGGTCACCTCTCACCCTATTGCTGCTTACCTTCGCAACTGGGCTGTACTATTGTATTGTAGAGTTACTTGACCTAACTTCTGTGTTCTGCTTACTTTCCTCCTCTTTCACTCCTGGAATTGCTTCTGACAGAGTAGTCTTGTACTACACTCCTTACCTTTTTTTTTTTTTTTTTTTTTTTTGTGCAGATAGATAGTTTACTCACACTCTTAATGCAGTTTCTTTAAGTAACTGCCAGCTCTCAATCACTTTTTCATCTGTGTCAGCCTCCTGGGACACCGTGTTGAATAGTTGCAGGGGTTCATCGGAGTCTAGTTTCATGAGATATTTTTATTTTGGCATCGTTGCTTCCTTCAAAAATGACCGAATCTCCCTGCAAAAACCTGCAAAGCCACACATACATGCATGTATTTATATACTTTTAAAATACATATGAAAGCAAGAACATATGTGTATATATAAAAACATGTATGCATGCATACATACATGTTATACATAACTCTCTCTGTTTCTAAAGAATAATGAGATTTTAAATCTTTCCTGGCTTTTGTGACCAAATAATTCAGTTTAACACCCATAAAAGTAAACGAAGGATGATGGGTGGGCCACCAGCAAACAAGCTCGTCGCACTGCTGTCAAATGGAAGCAGGCAGGACTCCTTACTCCTTTTTCTAATAATCCTGTAATTGTTTGCTTTTCATCAACTGCTGCTAGTAGGTGAAGGTGTTACAGATCCGTTTATCTTCCGAATTACAAGAGAGCTTTAGAAGTTTATGTTGTTTTGCTGTTTTTACTGGTGACAGAGGGTGATCTTGAAGACTTTCTCTTGAAGACTTTATTCTGACTGCTTCTGAGGGCGCTACTTTAAGTGCAGTAGCAAGCGCGCAGAACACTGGCAAAGCTGGATGAATTCGACGTCCAAACTGAAGAGTTCGGTGCTTTATTCGGTATTTATTTGCATTTACTCTCTTTTCCACTCTCTCCCCTTCCACATCGCTACACCCCAGCCCGCAGCCACCCGGCCCCCCGCAGGTACGGGCGAGGTCAGGCGGAAGGGGGGCGGCGGGGCCAGGCCGGGCATGCGCGGTGCCCCCGCAACATGGCGGCGGCGTGAGGCGGCCGGCGGCGGGAGCCGCTCGTGGGAGGCGGGGGTGCCTCTGCCCCCGGCTCGGTGAGTGGCGGCGGGCAGGGCTGCGGGGCGGGAGCGGCGGGGCGGGGAGCCGAGCGGGAGCGGCCGCGTCCGAGCCGCGGTGGAGGAGGCAGCGGCAGGGGTCGGGTGCGGCTGTGCCCGGTGTCCCGGCCTCCGGGGCGGGCGGCGTTTGACAGCGGGGAGCGGGCGGCGGAGCGGCTCTCGGGGAGCGGTCGTCAGGCCGGCGGGAGCCTGAGAGGGGGCTGAGCTGCCGGAGCGCGGAGGGGACGGCCGCGAGGGTGTCCGGGCGAGGGCTTAGCATGCAGGTACTCTTCAAGAGATATAAGGACGCTTCGTGTGTTTTGGCAGATGTTTTAAGTAGAGCTTAGTGCTGGGCGGTGCTGCGAGCACCCCGATGTGGCTGTCGGTGTCCTTGGTCGTTGCAGAGGAGTTGGAGCTGATGGCCTGCAATCCCCTCCAACTTAACAACTATACGGCACTATGCTGTGCAGGTTTGATGGTCTGACTTGCGAACGACTTTTCACTGCAAGCTGGGGCATGATTTTTTTTGTTTTTAATCATTCAAAGAGTAGTAGCCTTAAGTAGCAGCCTTAAATTTTCGGGTGTTTAAAGCTGTCGTGCTGCATCTTGCTCTTTGGAGGCAGCAGAGGAAAGCAGTGTGTGGGACAGCCGGTGTAGGACCAGCGGCAGTGCCCGTGCAGGTGGCAGGGTGACAGCAGGAGGGCACCCAGCAGCAGCCGTGCTGCGGCACAGCACGTTCACATCGGGTCATAACCAGGTGAGTGTGCTGCGGATTGCCATCAGCTCGGGGGCCTGGCAGTGTGCAGGGGATCTGCTGCCTGCCTGGGGCAGGGAGAGCTGGCTTTCTTCCTTAGGGCATAGTAAAACCTAAGCGCTGCTTCAGGATGATGCCACTTGAATTGATGTTAAGAAAAAACAAGTTAAAGGTGCTTTGGTTGTTACTTTATCTATGGGAAGTTTCACGGTAATGCAAGCAGGAAGACTGTAAAGTTGAAGCTGCAATCTAGATGTTGAAGTATTTGTAGGGCTGTTGAGTGTAACAACGTCTGAGTATTGAAGTAGTGTTCACTGACTTTGCTTGAGACATAGCTGACAGAGTTGATGCTCTAGTTCTCTCATTGCTCTAAATAATGCAGCAATATTTATGTAGTATCTGCCAGGTTGCTTGGTAATAAATATTTTATAGGAATGTTCAGGTTCTGCAAATAAACACATGCATGTCTGGCTCCATGTGATACACTCACAGTTAGAAGTCACGTAGGTACACAAATGCAGCTCTAATGAGGTCATTCTTAAAGTTGGGCCCTATGGTAAGTGTTAATGCAGGGAAGACTGAGAAAGAAGTGACAGTGTTCTAGAAGATATTTCTTCAGACTCCGTGTGATGCTGCTTTGAATGTGCAGGTGCCTGCTTTCTTTCCTCCCATTGGCAGATGTGCTGCTGCTGCCCTTGCTATGTGCAGTACGCTGCCCTGGTAAGACAGAGAGAGGTACAGCTTTCTGGAGTGGCCGCCTGGGTTCAAATGAGGCATCAGAGAGTGTTTCCATTACACAGCCAAGTGCAATTTGGTTTTCACTAGTGTGAAGTTTGCAGTTCTGAGAGTGCATTCATTCCTATATATGCCTAAAAGTTGCATGTATGAAATGCCAGCCCTGCTTTACTTGAGAGAACATGGAAAAGACTGAAGCAAATGCAAAGGGCAGAAGTTGCTACCTACACTTGGGTTTCCTTTTCTCACAATTTTAACTCATTGCTTTCTTAATATTCAAATTGGATTGTAAGCTGTGAGTGAGCCATGTTTGTTTGCTTTATTGTTGCAATCTGTATGTGATGAAATGGAAGACTGAGGAGAAATGGAGTCCGCAGTAGTTATTGCTTGATATTAATCAGCATTGTTGATGGGTAATGCCCATTGTCATTAGCTGTCCATGGATGCTGCAGCTGGCTGTCTTGTCAGGCTGCCTCAAGCAGGGATGGGCAAAATACATGTTCACATAATCTCTAAAAACACCACAGTGTAATGTCATATTTTCTAAGTCTAACTGTAAAACAAATGACAGGTGGTGATGGGGATAGTGCTTCAGCAAGTCTGCACAAGGGAGGCTGTTGACCAACTCATTGACCTCTGCATCTGCTGGGAATGTGAAGTTCTGTTTGTTCCCATGTGACAGAAGTAGCCTTAGGCGCGTGGTTTTAGTGCTGATTGCTTATTCCAGAGATTAACATCTTAAATGTAAAGGATGATGCTGTCAGTATTCTTCAAAATGTCAGACATGCCTTGTAAGTGGCCCAAGACTCTTGAGACTTCTGGCATGTTGGAAGAGCCAGCAAATCCTCTGTAAAGTTGTTGAGGCTTAATAGAGCAAAAGTGGAACCACAGAAATGTTAATAAAGATATTTGTACTTGAACACTGCAGATATTTTCATTGCCTATCATGGTCTTGGTATTTTTTGCAAATGCTCTTAACTTTAATTTGACTCTATGTAATTCGAAGTCCCAGAATGTTTATGTTCTGATACATGTTGATGAATGTTTGTTTTTGTGTGTGTGTTGCTGCCAGCTGACTTGCCCTATGCAGGCCATTGCTGTGGAGCAGCAAGAGAGAGCTTGGTGAGCGACCAGCTCAGCTTGCTCCTTGCACTGCCATAAGCTTGTTTCTTTTCTCTGTAGGCTCTTCGCATTGTTGTCCTGCGAGATGGGCAAGGGGCCTTGTGCCTGCTGCTGCCACTAGGGCCTGGTGCTGTGGCCTTGTCCTGTGTCAGGTTTACAAGCAGCAACCAGCTTGAGCAGCGGTGATGACCCTTGGAGGTGCTTGTATCTCTTCCCTGTTAGTACTTATGCTTGGTTAGTGAGGAGATGGCCAGGATGGATGGGGCCCTGGGCAGCCTTTTCTAGTGGTTGGCAATGCTGCCCATGGCTGGGGATTGGAACTGGATAGGCTTTAAGAGCCCTTCCAACCCAAGCTTTTTTAGGATTCAGTGATTCTTTAAAATAAATCTGGAGGAAAGTCAGGAGCTGCATTCACACTGTTGAGCATGAAGGAACTATCTTTACGAGGCTTCTTATCTCTTTTGGGTAGGCTTGCTCAGATCCTTTCTCTTGTACATGGTAGATGTGGGGCATGGGTATGTACAATGGGATTGTTTGTAGTGGAGGGGACGTGCTATCTCTTACGTTATCATGGGGTTGCTGTCACCGACAGTGACGCTTTTACTTTCTATGTCCCAGAATCACAGAATATCAAATCCAGTATTATCTTAGACATGAATGAAGAAATATGCAGTTCTTTGATATAGTAACTTGTGTGTCGTATCAGCCCTCTGGGTTCAGGACTGATCTGCAGATGACTGCTTTATAGGTAGTATTTGATTGTTTTTCATCTAAACTGATATATCATTCAGAGTGTGCTTATTGCAGTTCTCCCGTGTGGTCTCTTGCTACCTTTCTGGATTATTTGCAGGGACATTAATATCAAAGTATTTATGAAATAATTAAAACCTTTAACAGAACTTCAGTGCTCTTTCACTTGTTCTAGCAAAGGTAAAATGGTGCCTAGATATCTTATGTCCAGACTAATCTTCAAGTATATTTTCTTCTGGATTTGTTAGAATAAAGTTGTGCACAGCTCAGGTATGAGCAGTGTTTTTGGACTGTTTTTTTCCCCTGTATTTTTCTCATGTATTTTCTGCTCAGCTCCCTATTTGGTATGTTGTCGTCTAACAGCAAGTAAGATGTTACATTAAAGGTAGATATTCTGGTTTAAATAATTCGATGCTATGCTTTCAGTTTCACAAATCAGGTCAAATTCTACTTAACATACCAAGGAGATCTGGTCCTTTCACGAAAGGGATGAACTTCTTTTATGGGAATCCAAGTTTGTTGAATCTTCAATGTAATATGATATCCCTTTTTGTACAGGGCAAAGCTGAGGTTGAGGCTTTGGTCATTTGTAGCATGCATTAGTTCAGGGAGCATCTGAAGTTTATGGAACATAGAAGAGAATAGCACTGTTTTAATGGGGTACATATATGGAATGAAGCACACGCTGTTATTTATGTTCTGTATGGAATCTACCATAGATTAAGGCAGGAAGGTTCAGTGCAAGGAGTGCAATTCCTGGGGCACTTCTGAAAGCCCATTTGAAAAGAACAGCTCATAAAAGTGAGTCTTGTACGTGGAGGAATGCGAGAGGGTATCAGAGCGGATGAATTTGGTGGAGCTTGTTACTGTTGCTATCATCCTTCTGGGCTCACATTAAAAGGACTGTGCTGTCCCTGGTGGTGCTTATAGGACTGAATCTCTCATGTCTGTATCCACTTTGAAAGGTAGGCAGTGTAGGTGCACCTGCCTTGCAGGGCATTATGTTGTTTGGGTTCTCAAGCAAGGGTGAGGGAGTGGGGTAGGGGAATGAGTGACTTTTCATAGATTTCTGCATCAAACCAAAGGTGACTGTGTTTCTCTAGTTACTCTGCTGGATGAGCACAAATCTGGACCATGGAGATCAATTTTCAACTCCATGATACATGTGGGGTGCTCTTTAGTCCCACCTACACTGAGCTTCCACAGTCTCTTGGAATCAATGTAGCTGAGAGAAAGCCAGGACTGTCTAAGAGGCCTGAAGACCCTTTCCTAGCAGCTCTCTGCTTGTCTTTCCAACTCTTGTTTTCCTGTGTGCACTTGCTGTCCTACTGCTGCTTTTAAAACTACTGCTGTTGCTTTCTGTCTGCCAGAGGTGAGTGAAGAAAGTCACGTAGGGATCTCTGGCATCCCATTCTGTCCTGGGCTCCGGGCATCTTTACTATGTTTGCAATAGCAGTTTCTTTTCTCCTTTTACCTGCCGTGTTTGCATGGTGCTAGAAGTGTGCGCAGTGCCTCAGAGAGCAAACAGAGCTCTCTGCTGCCTTAGGGCAGGCTGAGCTGGTGGCAGGGGAGGTGCATTTGGGTGTCTTGAGAATTTCATGCAGCCGTTGAGCTCCTTGCCACTGTTCGTTGTGCAAGATGCTTGTGTTTTGTTTTTTTTTTATACATTGTTCAATGTGTTTGCTCCACGAAAGCAATTTGGGTTAGGAATTTGAACAAAGCCAGGTCAAAGAATGATGAGAAATGTTTGCAGGAACAGTACTCCAGGAAACCGGAAACAGCACAGAGGCTTCAGTGAGTTGAATCCACCAAAATGTTGGTGCTACTGCAAATGCGTACCAGCAAACCACTAAAGCTGACAGTCTGACTTAGATAGAAACGTAAGTGCTGCAGCTGTATTTCTGATTTATTTGTATCTAACATTAGAACGGCCTTTCATGTGGGAAGACGGGCGTTTTAAGAATATTTGAAGCTGTTAATGGGCAGTCAGCCGCTGTGCTGAACTGCTGACTTCACACATGCCATTTCCTTTTTCAGGTTTTTACAGCCCCACATCGTCTGACTTTTAAAGCAGGATGGGGGCGTGCAGAGGGGAGAAGGTATTTTTATTTTCCATCGGTAGCCGTAGAACAGCTCCTAACTTTAATATTACAGTTAGATTAGTAAATGTTGAATGTATATGATGTTGATGCTAGCTACGTTATTTACTTCTGAGACCTAACTTTTCTGTTGTTCACATTGATGAGGGTATATTTTTTGTTTCAGGAATTTGGGGGACAAATTTGTGGACTAAGTCTTGTTAATATCGCTTTTTAATGTGTACAGTGCCTGGCTCTGTGCCGAATAATATACACCTCGTATGGATTGAGAGTGTTTGATTTTTGTCTTGAAGTGTGTAATTACAGTTGCTCACATCCTGAAGCAGATCGTAAACTTACCTGCGAGGAGGGCGGAACATTTACAAACAGTATTTTACTGCTGACAGCTTCGAAGTTTGGCTGTGCCGCTCACTTCATAAATAGTGAGCAGTGCGCTGTCAGTACTTTCTGAGGAATTTTTGAAGCACAGTACGTTTCTTCTTGATGTTTTTACAAAATGATATTTGCAAAGCAGTAGTTATTTACTCTCTTCCTTTACCAGCTTAAGAAATATTCAGACTGAGTTGTATATGCGGCTGGCTAACATTTGCTCTTTTGGAAGCCTGTGGTTTTTTCCGAAGGACAGGCTCTCTGAGCTCTGCCAAGAGTGGGTTCTGGTCCCTCCATTTCTTAGAAGCTCTGCCACAGGAAAATGTGGAAGTTTAATTTCCTTTCCTGGAAAGATTCTCACTTTTTATTTATTTACTTATTGCAGAGAATGTGAAGGAAAGGAGATTCTGAGTTGGATTGAGTTTCTTGTCAGAACACCAACCGGTTATAGATGTGTGAACATAAATGAAAGGAAGCCTCATCTCTAGATTTTGTTTTGAACTCTGAAATGCACGGCACCAAGTCACATTGATATAAGCTGCACAGCTTGTGTTTTGTAATCAGACAGCGCATTTGTGCGAGTGGAAGGTTGTTTTTCCTTTTGTCTTACGAGGTACTGTTTTTCTATAACAGTGCCACAGTGTGTGCTCATGAAAGCGTTTATGGATGGCTCCTGTTGCAGAAATGGAGAGGTATATGCTACTGAGTTTTGAAGTGTGTGTGAGGCTGCTCACTGGGCAACTTGCCTGAAAGGAAATCTTCAAGGAGACTTGGAAGTATCAAATGTTACAGCAGTACTCTTTGTAGCCTTATTCTGTTTATTTGCCTCTTTGTGGCACCTCTGGGACTTGTGCACATGGTGTGAAGCAGTACTTGTGTTTAAGAGATGACAGGTGAATAGAGGAGTAGGTGAAACAAAATATTCCCAGTTCAGAAAGAGTCATTGCAGAGGACCACAGCTTGCTGTGAGGAGCTGGAGCTGCATCCTTGCTCAGGGGCTAGGAGGGCTGGTTCTGCTGCTCGGAGATCACTGTCTCCGTCTTATCTCGAGGCCGAGCTGCATGGTCCCTGACACAAGCACCATAACGTGTTTGGTGATGCTAAGCTCGCAATCCGCTGGGCGCTCAGGCTGCTTTCATGCGTTCTCTTTATCTCTGTAATCCCGCACTGTGTGTTTTTATGAGCAGGCATGCTGTCAAGATAAACCTGCACTGGGAAGCCCTAAATATGCATGGCTTTTTTTTTTTTTTCCAGGACATTCATCTCACTTGAATGCCTGGAAAGATAATGGAGATGCGGTCGAGAGAAAACTGAGAACAATTGGATATCTTCTGTAAAATACTGGCTTCTTTGCAATGCAGCAATGTGTGTCCTTAGAGTAATTCTTTCAAAATTAGAAGAGTGATGTGAGACAGAAAAATGTTTTCCTGTTTGCTGACCCCCAGCGCTGTGCAGCAGCGACACGAGGAGGGTGAGGGCTGAGGCTTGTCTGACAGTGCATGTCCCTCTGACAAAGGGCTGGCGCAGGGGGAGCTGGCTGCTGGGAGAGACTCGGGTGTTAGCATAAACACTGCAGTAAGGAATTAAAGGGAGATGAATGCTTTCCACCTTTTTTTTTTTTTGGTTTGGTTTTATTTTTTTGCTTGCTTGTTTGGTTTTTTAAAGTAGCTGGTGTGAAGGAAGCTAATCATAGAGAATAAAACTCAGCTTGCAGGATGAATTGAGGAAAAATGATGTAACTAATACAGTTGATGAATATGGAATTCTTCCCCATATTATATGATGAGTTCAGTGCTTGTGTGTTGGTTTTTTTTGTCTTTTTTTGTTCTTTTGTTTTTTAAATCTACTTGATTAATTTCTTAACCTCAGCTATCATAGAATGATTAAGGTTGGAAAAGCCATCTAAGAATGTCTACTCCAACCACCAGCTCATCACACCATGCCTACTGCACTGGCAAGGGCTGAGGTGTACCTTGGGCAGCAAAGGAGGTGACCACACGCTGTTGGCAAGTTATTGGCAGCCTCAGTGTTGTCCCTTAGCCTGCCCTCATGAAGGAGCTCATCTTTTCCTTCAGACTGACCCTACTGTTTTGGAGGTAGTTGGTTTTCTTTTGTCTGTCATTCAGAAGTTGTTAGAGACTCATAAGTACCATTCTTGGAATGTCTTCTGTGACCAATGTCTCTACCTACCAGTTACTTTAATAGAAACTGTAAGTCGAGTGCTGTATGTGTGATCAGGTTTTCAGCAGCACCTCTTCCACATGGTAATACCCTGTCTTTCTCTAGTTCAGCCCACGCTCTCAAAGCTTTCTGTTGCCTTGTATTTTTAACAGGCTGGTGGGCATGCTGTAAAACTGCCTATCTGCTGGAGCAGGGGCTAATGAAATGCTGGAATCCTTTTTATGTCCTGACAGACACTCCGGTTGTGCTAAACTTGATGACTATCACTACAGGGTTGGAATCTTTATTACTGCACCAAGTGCAATCTGGTGCTTGGAACAAAAAGATAAAAACCATGCACTGTTTTAAAGTAATCTGTAAAAACAGTTACTTTGACTCCGTATCACCTTTCACAATTTATTACTCACAGCGGAAAAGCTTTGAATTTTTGGGGGAGTCTACGAGAGCATCATGTATTTCAAATTTATTTGATGGCTTAAAAGGATTTCTGTTCTTAATCCCGATGATCACTTATGCCGTGAGTGCCATTGCGTAGCAAAACCAGCTTACTTTGTCAGTGCTCGGTTTTATTTATAACTGCTTTCAAGTCTCAGTTCCTTGAGTTTTTGTAATAAATATCCAGCGCGTTCGTGTACTGCCGACACATGAAACGCGTTCTTCAGTCATTTGACTTTCAAGAATCATACTTATTTTTAGCGACAGGACCTGCACTGTGTGAAGTTTTTGTCATGCAGTCTACCACCATAGTGTACAAGCTCCTCAAAATTTCACTGAAATTTCACAATTTCCAGGAATATAATTGTCTATATGACACACTTCTTATTATATGCAATATCGGTGTAATTCTTTTATCAATATGTGAATATAAGATTCAAGAAATTCTAAGTAGATTTCTTGCTTTTCAACTACTGTTCTTTTTTAAATAACATTGGAAAGGTATAGCTTCTAAAAATGTTACTTCTGGCAAAATTCATCTTCGAAAAGGTTCCGACTTACTTAAGTGTACAAAAAAAATCTTGAACTGCTGCTGCTGATATAAACTCTGACCTTGTGAAGCTTCCTTGAAAGGAGGTGATCAAAGAAGGGAATTCAGAAATGTGAATATACAAGGCCTGCTCTGGAAGTAATGTCTCCTATTTTATGATGTTGGCCCACAATATCTGAGGCGGATGGTGGTATGGCACTAAAGGTTGAACCTTCACCAATACACTGAGATGTGTTGTTGTTGTGTGACAGATGGCAGCAAAGATAAAATGGCTTCTGACGTGAAAGTACGTATGGAGCACAGGTGTAGAACTGAATTGCTCCATGCAGAAAAAATGGCAACCATTGACATTTATTGAGGCTTGCTGAACACTGATGGAGACCAGCCAGTGGATGTGAGCACAGTGAGGCAGTGGGTGGTGCATTTCAACAGTGGTGTCAGTGGGCCACCTCCACTGGTGCAGATTGTTATGAGCACAGCGTGAAGGCTCTTGTTCATCACTGGTGACAATACATAGCTCTTGGTGGTGACTGTTGAAAAAGTCTATTTTGTAGTTGAGAATTTGTTCTATCAAATAGTGTTATTGTGCTCTTTGTATCAGTTGTAGTGTCCATGGAAATAAACAGGAGGTGTTATATTCAGAGTGGCCTATGTATTTCTACGCATTATTACTTGAAAAATGACAAGTGAACTTGCAGATTTTGTTGCTTTAGGGATAAAAAGCTTCAAATGAGTATGTCTTGAATTGAATGCAGTCAGAATTCCCAAAACTAGATGCTGGAGTAGAACATAACAGTAACACAAACAAATGTTTTTGCTGTGTTAAATTGGTTTCACTAAGTTGTCCCCTATAGTTTCTAAAAAACTCAAGAGTGTGTAGATTGGCAGTCAGCTTCCTCTAGTGGGTTCTCCCAGCTCTGCTGTAAGTGGTAATGGCCAGCGAGCAAATGCAGTGAGCAGTTGTGCTTTTGTGTAGATTTCTTACATCCATGTTTTGTTCACCCTTCCCCTGTAGTTTGGAAGGAGTGTTTTATCCAGGGGTGCTTAAAGTGATGGTTGTTAAACTCTTTGCATGCAAGTGGTTGTTGCATAAAAGTTTTTCTTCCATTTTTCAGTAATGTTTGTGGGGAAAAGAGGGGAAAAAAAGGATGTTTTATGTCTTTCTTTGTGTTAGAAACTCACTGCAAATGCAAATCATTATACAACAAAACACCTAAACAAATGAAATAAAAGTTTGAGTTCTTATGTACCCTTGCTGCTTTGACACATCCATTGTTTATGAATGTGTCCATGCTGGTCTTCAACAAATAGCTTGTTGAATGTTTGCAACATTAAACCAGCAAGGTAATTGTAAAACAACACAAACGCACACAATCCTCCTTTCCAAAACAAGAAGACCCAAACTCTAACAACCCCCCCCTAACTTTTTGTATTATTACTCCACAGGAAACTGTTGTACTGAAAGGAAGAATTAACTGGTCTTTCAACTTCAGCCTTTTTATTGTGAGAGGGAAGATCACACAAGTGTTACCATGGGGAGAACCACAGCTAAAGGTGAGGCCTGATAGCTTTTATCCCAGAGGAAAGAAAATGGGGATCCTGCTGAACTGCCTCTTCTGAGGTGGTGGGCTATTACTTGTCAATTAGTATACTGTGAAGTTAAAGAAGAGAGGTACTGAACACAGGTAGGTTTAAACTCGACATTGTTTTAGAGTAAGTATGCTGAATTCAGGTTATCCTGGAGTTCTGTACAGTTCAACCAAGAGAATTTTGACCTGTGGCAGTCTTGAAGTCATTATACTATTCCAAAATTGAAGAACATATCTAGATGTAAATTAAATAAAATGTAGTTCTGTATTCAGTAACTTCAGAAAATGTAGCAGGATAGCTGGGTACTGCCTGGAATAATTTTTTACTACAATGAATAATAGTGTGTTAGCAGCTGTCTTCTGCAGGCTTTTGAAGATAAAATGGGCACTTTTAAAATAAATTTGTCCATGATGCAGTGTCATATGAAGGTTTGATTTGTGCTGTACTGTGTCTGCAGAAGTTACTGTGAGTTGAGTGCTAAAATGTGTGAACTCTAACAAGTGTGTTTGGGTTGATGAAACAAAGAATGTAAAGCAAGAAAGACCTACTCTTTGAAAACAGGTTGCTGCTACTTTTCAAACCTTTCAGATGGGTAGCTTTCCCCTATAAAAGATCCCTAACGTTTCTGTACTTCTCTTGAGCTTTGCACCTTCTGCCTCAACTGCTTTCAGTGCTCATGTGCTCCCTCGGTAAATAATTGTCTTTTGCTATAATAGATTTTCTGTAATGGCAGCAGTCATCTCTTTAATTGTTGCACCACTCATTTATGGAGGAAGTCTGCCCCCTTCTCTTGTAGCTTTTCTGCATGGCTGTTTTCTAAATGTCCTGAAAGAAATATTCTGTTCTGGGCAGATAAGAATCCCAGTGGGGAAGCACAAAAGGAAAGGGAAGGAGGCTTTTTAGATTTACTCCTTCTTCACAACCTCAGCTGTGTGCTCTGAGGTTTGGTGAAGGGTAGCTAAAATATACTCACAGCCCTACATGCTGGGGAGTGAAAGCTGCTTGCTGATCTGTGGTAAATCTCGGGCTTTTTTTAGCAAACTTCATATGAAGGTGACTAACTGCTTGGCATGGGCAGAGTAAATCTTTCTGCACCTCTTAGGTGTTTCCTGTCCTTCTCAAAGAGAAACATAATTTTTGTTTTTTAGAAAAGTAGTCCTGCTACGTTTTGAACACAAGCTAGAGTTGAAGACTTTAAGATGACTAAGGAAAAGCTGTGCGTATCCTGAAAGCATGACTGTGAACTTTTTTCCCCCCACTGGGCAGCAAGTGAATAGGAGGTCTTAAATGACAAATATATGCTTCCTCATGTATCATGCAACTCTGAAACATAATGCTCACAAAAATGTGGTGCTTGCTAGTGTATACACAAAAGAATCATCTTGTTTGCCAGAAAGTTAACTCTTCCCAGAAAGAAGTGTTTTGGATTTTGTTTAGTATCTCAAAGAGGAAGCTGGAGTTCAACACAGGACTTCATTAGGGGAACTGTAAATTGGCTGCCAGGGTCATCTTTACCAGACTATATTCTAAAGGTACCTTTTCTGGTTGTTGGTTGTTTTTTTTCCCCTCCCACATTTACAAGCCAGTAAAGATAACTGATTTCTTCTTTGTCTCTAACTTCTTGCATGATAGATGTGGTTACTCTTGCCTGTCTTTTGTGGAGTAATCTTATCAGCAGAAGCATTTTGTGGTTGCAGATAGGGTATAGTAATGTAAACACATGGAGTTTTGAATCAGTAAGCAGAAAGCACTGTTTTAAACTGTTATAAACTTGTTGCACATCTACTGCTTTAGTTTGTGCGTGCTGTAGAAAAAAATGTTATTTAGGTGAATAACAGAATATGTTGCTTTTTAGTTTTAGTATACCAAGAAGAAATCATTCTTTTACAGGGTTTAAAAAAAATTCATGTTTAGCCTATATATATTGTAGGCTACCTATATACATTATGTATACATATATATTACAGGCTACCTATTTGCGTAGGGAAAGTTACAGCTCTTTGTATATTTTTATGTATATATATAAATGTATGTTTAAGACTTTAGTTAAAAATGCTATCTCATTCTTTTGCTTTTTTTTTTTTAAGAAAACTGAATAGCCTATAATTAAATCCTCAGTAGCACTGTTTCATTTTTGTTTGTTTTGACGCAATGATCTGAAACATTCTGTAAAGCCAAATTAAACTCAAGTAAACTGGAAAAATAAACCCAAACTTGTTCATTGAAAATGCACTTCATGAACAGAGAAGATAGATAATGAATTAAACTGACTTGCTTTGTTCACCATGACCTTTAAGACCTTAGAACTAATATGACTCCGGTGTCTCTAACATACAAATAAAGTTCCCATTTTTGAGTCCACTTTTCTGCATTGAAGGAAATAAATCACTGAATGTAGCTAGCTGAAGGAGATGATAAGAAAATACTCATGCACACAGAAATATTAGGGACTTTCATGATCTGATTTTTGAGGATTGACCTGAAAGTTTACCCAATTAATATGCAGAGGGTATCATATTCCTTAATTCAGTTGACATTCTTCCATGTCTTAATTTTGTTTTCAGTGATCTTTTATAACTGAGTTTTCTAGAATTAGAGCTACCCAAATGATGCAAATGAATTGGTACATTTAAAGGCATTTATTTCATAGTTATAAATTTTTATTTTAATAGATCTTATATTCCTTAGTATTGCTTACAAAAATAGTCCATAAATTCTATTCTGCTTTGTCTAATGACATTGAAAGAGGCACACCAGACCAAAACATCTTAGCATCTAAGGGAAATTTTTCTGAGCTGTGGGAGGTGGTAGTGAATTCAGAATATCTCAAGTGAAAACAGGATAGCTATTCTTACAGTAAATGGCATTTCATCTCCTTAGATAAAATAACTCCAGCTTTGTAGTGATCTTTTCACCATTAAAGGCTGGGATGAATAAAAGCAGGGGGAGGCTTGAAGAACAATTTTGGTTTATTCCGAATTACTTTTTGATGCTTCTGCATGCACTGGGTATGTTTTGCTCGACCGTTTTAAAGAACAGCTTTCTGTCCATCAAAAACAAGTGATAGCGATTGTACTTTGAGTTTATTATAAATTAATACGCTTCCTGCATGGATTAAAGAGATATTTAAGGAATTCATTTCTTTCCAGTAACATCTTATAGTTTTTTTTTAATGCCTGATTTTAAGAGTAATGTGTCACTGACAATATTCCATTTCAGTGTTTCTATTTGTAAGATAGGCTGTAACTCAAACTGGTACAGGAAATAAATAATTTGTGGTAGTTGTCAGTGAAAACTCATCTGGTGTCCAGGCTGTGGTTTTTCACATTCTTTCACCTGTTGTTGATTTCTCTTTTTATGAAAGGCTGTCATCTTGTTTGAAATCTGGCACTGTAGGGGAGATGTTCTTTCATGACTGTCCTTTCAAGTTTTGGTCTTTGCAGGAAGCAGTTATTAGTTTTGTTCTTCAGTACTCTCATGTGGGACTCCATTGGATTTCCTCTTCGGAAATAAGAGGATTGGGAAGCTTTCTCTTCTGTAAGCTACAAGCCTGATGTCTGACAGTACCATGATTTTTTTATTTTTATTTTTTGAAAGCCTGAGTAACTGAACTCGTAAAACATGACAAAAGGCTTTTCTAATACTTTGTCACCACCCAGTAGAAAACTGGCTGGATTCAGTTTAATCCCAAAGAGACTGGATGGAATATATTTTGAACTGTAGGAAGAAGGCAGTGATGATGTCTTGTTGTGAGTGGTGTGAGTCCCTTGGGTTCTCACTGATAGCTGTCATGACATAGGGTGTCCACTGCTCAACAAGGACCTAGGCTAGAGCTCTGTGGGCACCATCTGCAAGTACTGCAGCAGGTGCAGCTAAGTTGCCCCCTGTAATGATTTTAATTTGGGAACCTGTCAAGTGCTTTTATCCATTTTGTACTGGTTCACGTAGAACTGGTGAAGTGTCTCACCTCTTAGTGCACTAAAATGCTTTAGAGGCTCTGACCAACCTCACCTAGGCCTCCACCACCAGTGTGCACCCTGATGTCACCATGGTACTGCCAGTGCCTTCCCCAGCAAGGTCACAGCAGGGTCAGGCTCCAGCCCTAAACAGCCCTGCTGTGCCAAGGTCAATGGCACGCTGCCAAGCCCGTGACCTGACTCAGCCTGGCCCTGTCCCCAAGGAGATTCTCATAGCTAGGCACTGGCCCTGGCTGCCTGCTCTGAACTGGGATGGTGGGGCAGGTTCTGACTGCCAGGCCCTCCCTGGGAGTCCATGGCCTGTGCTGTGGCCTGGAGAGAGTGCCACATCCTGCCCTGCACAGAGCCGACTATCTAACTTGTTTCTTCACCAAATTACAGTGGAGGATTTGGGGACTGATGAAAGAAGACTATTTTTATTCAACTCCTTCTATATCTACATCTTTTCATGCTGTATTTTTCATTATATTTTGATAGAAAACTAATGCAATCACTAAATTTGTGTTACAAATACATTTGATTATCCACTGAAATAGATAAAAGAAAGTCTTTGGAATGACAGATTGTGTTGTTTGAAAGCATTCTGTGTTATGCCGGATGTTATTATGATGGGAATATTATATTTATAATGTAATGGAATCTTGTTTTTTAGATTCAAAGGAAATTAAAAAAGAGAAAGATGGAAAGAATCAGCAGGCAAACAACCCATCTTTAAAAAGTGGTAGGTATTGCAGCTGTCAGGTTATTAGTTAAGGTACCCTAGAAGGAAAATTATATATTTGGAATGTCT
The DNA here is from genome assembly GCF_038088225.1 of Cyrtonyx montezumae. Classification (NCBI taxonomy): domain Eukaryota; kingdom Metazoa; phylum Chordata; class Aves; order Galliformes; family Odontophoridae; genus Cyrtonyx; species Cyrtonyx montezumae. Next base: position 45,399,992 of record NW_027072034.1, on the reverse strand, counting down.
GTCTCTTGAGACTATTTTTTTTCCTTCAGACTCTTTTGCTAAAGCTGATATGTCGTTAAAACATACAATTGCTTTTGTCTAACTGTTAGCAAAGTATGTTTTGGTGTAGCACATGACTGTTGAAGTTGCTTGGCTTGAATCTGATAGCTTCATTAGCTCAGACAAGTACTCATGATATATGTAATCAAAAACTAAGTAAATGTAAACACATTTTTCTTTTTTTTTTTTTATTATTTACTGATTTCTTTGTTCTTCTAACGTATTTCCCTGTTGAATGCCTCTTTTACCTCAGTTACCATCTCTTTCCTTAATGTGTTTGCTGGTGCCAAAGAAAGTTGAATTTCAGTTTAATAGTTTGAGTTGTTAATATTGCTGACTAGATTAAATTGCCTCAGATTCTAATTTTACTTTAAATTCTGTTTTCAAATCAACTGTTTAAAAATCCAACTTCTTGTCAAACTTTTACAACCTCTGTTATCCTCATAAGGTGCCACAGGGTGGTGTATAAGTTGGGCTGCTGGGAAATATATGGAACTGCTGGCAGATTCACTTTTGTGAAGTGTAGTAGGAGAGAAGCAGCATCCATATATGCTCTTCCTGCATTCGTGTTGGTTGTTTGAATTTGAGGCAATGAGAAATGTCATGGGTACTGTTGTCTTAAGTAGAATATTTCTTTACAAGTCCTTAGTTCTTGTTGAAGTATTGCTGAGTTACTTAAACTCTCACTCTTCTTACGTTGCCATACCCTCTGACTCCTAGTGGATGGTCTGGTTCAGAGGTTTTCCCAGGGAACTATGGGCTGGTGAGCTTCATCTCTGTGTCTGGGAAGATCATGGAGCAGATCCTCCTGGTGACCATGTTAAGGCATATATGAGACAAAGAGGTGATCTGAGACAGCCAGCATGGCTTCATCAAAGGCAGATCTTGCCTGACCAATCTGGTGGCCTTCTATGATAGAGTGATGACATTGGGAGACAGGGCAGGGTGATGGATGTCATCTACCTGGACTTCTGCAGGTCTCTCCACATCATTCTCTTTAAATTGAAGAGTTATGGATTTGAAGGATGGACTGTTTGATGGATTAAGACCTGGTTGGCTGTTCACAGTCAGAGGATTGTGATCAACAGTTCTGCATCTGGGTGGAGGCCAGCCATGAGTGGTGTCCCCCAAGGGTCAGTTTTGGGACTGGTACTCTTCAACATCTTCATCGGTGACATAGATGATAGAATTGAGTGCACTCTCAGCAAGTTGGCGGACAACACCAAGCTGAGTGGTGCAGTTGATACACTGGAGGAAGGGAAGTCATCCAGAGAGACCTGGACAAGCTGGAGAAATGGGCCTGTGTGAACCTAATGAGGTTCAACAAAAGCCAAGTGAAAGGTTTTGCACTTGTGCCAGGGCAATCCCAGGTATTTATACAGACCGGGGGAAGAATTCCTGGAGAGCAGCCCTGTGGAGAAGGACCTGTGGGTCCTGGTGGTCAAGAAGCTGGACATGAGTCATCAGTGTGTGCTTGCAGCCCAGAGGGCAGCTATATCCTGGGCTGCATTAAAAAAGGGGTGGCCAGCAGGGAGAGGGAGGGGATTGTCCCCCTCTACTCAGCTCTTGTGAGGCCCCATCTGGAGTACTGTATCCAGGCCTGGGACCCCCAGCAAAAGAAAGATGCAGAGCTCTTCGAATGGGTCCAGAGCAGGGCCACTGTAATGATTAGAGGGCTGGAGAACCCTTCCTATGAGGAAAGGTTGAAGGAACTGAGCTTGTTTAGTTTGGAGAAGAGAAGGCTCCAGGGAGACCTCATTGTGGTCTTCCAGTACTTGAAGGGTATGTATCAACAGGAGGGGGAACAGCTGTTTAGGTGGGTTGATAGAGATAGGACAAGGGGGAATGGTATTAAACTAAGAGAGGGGAGATTTAGGTTAGATGTTAGGAGGAAGTTTTTCACTCAGAAGGTGGTGATGCACTGGCTCAGGTTGCCCAGAGAGTTTGTGGATGCCCCATCCCTGGAGGCATTTGGATGTGGCTCTGGGCAGCCTGCTGTAGTGGTTGATGACTCTGCTCATGGCAGGGGGGTTGAAACTAGATGATCTTTGAGGTCCTTTTCAACCCAGGCCATTCTGTAGTTTTCCTTCATGCTGCCTGAGGAGTTGTGTTATTGACTATGTCAATGGCTATATCTTTGGACATAGTGGGAGACTAACAAGGTAACTGGGTAGTTGAGGTGATGACTTTTTGCGTACGGATGTGATAGCCTGGTTCCCCCAGCCATAGTACTGCTTTCTGCAGTTACATTTATCAGACTTCTTCCATTTCTTGTGAGGATGTCAGTGGTAGTTTTCTTCTCTCTTACGAATGCCCTACCTTGCATGTCTTAACGTGTCTCCTTTCCCCTCTCTGGCAGTGTAAGAGGAGCTTATACAGGAGGACTTGGATGGCATGTCTGTGTTTTAAAAAATGTTGTCTGACATGACAGATGGAACCTCATAAGACTGCACCCACCAGCTAAGTGCTGTTCTTATATGACTAAGATAACCATATTTCTGAGCCACTATAAAACTTCTTGCCTTCTGCACTAGAAAACACTATGTTGAAAAAACTTTGGGTAGGAATAGTGCTAAGCAGGCAAGCTTTATTCTGTTGTCTGTATTCTTCCACTTGAGCCTGAGTTTTTCATCTGAACAGTGAATTTGTTCATGAAATCTGGACTCAGCTCTGTTGAATACCTAGAGAAGAGCATCTTGCTCAGAATCTCTGATTATCTATAGATTAGATTATAGTTTTTATCCTGTGTTGTTGCTTGTTGGTGGCCAGAAAGAAGGAAGATACCTCTTTTGGCCTCTTCCTTATTAGATAAAGAAGGACCTGTTGGATTACCATCCAACGGATGTTCAGAATTTTCATGAGAGTGTGTGGTAAGAAAAGCTGAAGAGAAGGGGAAACAGGTGTGGAAAAAGCGTGAACGTGAAAATAAATAAATAAATAAATAAATCAAAATAATAGTCTACAGTAGGCAGGGAAAGGGAAGAATGGACTAGAAAAACTGGCTGAATGATCCCAACATAAGGAAAGATGTACAAAGTAAAAAAGAGGATGTAAAGTACCTTAGTTTACCTACTATGTTTTCAGTAGTGTGTAAAACAAAATTAAAAAGAAACTTCCTCTTTGGCAAAGAGAAATAATGGGAAGAATAATAATATAAAATATACAGATCTGGGTTAAAATTCTCAGACACGTACCAGGGGAACCTAGGGATGAGATAAGAAAGCACGGGGTGCTTCATCTGTTTAAGCAGGATTTAGACTGTGATAATACCATATTAAACTAAAAAACAAACAAACAAAAAACAACTGCAAAAAAAAAAAAAAAAACCCTGTAAACTCTTCTTGTTACACTTGAATCTTCAATTTAAAATTTGTCAAACTTTGGTTTAAACTAAACTCAAGCACTGTGTGCAGTAGAAGAAGACAGAATTAGGGAACGCTCTGAAACACTGGGCATTCACACGCTTATGGACCAGGTGGGATATCGCTGGGGGTGCTGCTGGCCTGCAGGCAGAGCGTGAGCCAGCAGTGTGCTCTTGTGGTGGCAAACGTGAACTGCATGCCTGGTCGTGTTAGCTAAGATGAAGGCTACAGGCTGAGAAGTTGGCTCCTTCTTTTGGGTGTTTGTCGGCCTGTGTCTGGAGCACCCCGTTCAGTTTTGAGCTCCCCAATGTGAAGAAGGCGTTGACGTGCTCGATGTCACCAGCAGCATGAAGGTGCTGAAGCACAAGATGTAAACAGAAGACTGACAAGAATACCAGAAGAATTACACAGCTGAAAAAAGAGGAAGCTTACAGGAGATCACTGTGCCATCTTCAACTGCCTGACAGGCACCTGTGAAGAAAACCTAGCCAGATGCATTTCTGAGACACAATGGAAGGTCATCTTGCTTGTGGGAACGTGAGACATTCCTGCTTCATGTGAGGAAAAAAATTTTCACATGAAGGGTGATCAAACCCAGGAAGAGGAACCCTGAGAGGTTACTCAAAGTTACTCAGAATTCAGCAAGCCTGCAAGCAGCCTTGCTGTGATGAGACCTGCTCTGTGCAGCCAAACTGGAAGCATCCTGGGGTCCCTTCTAGTAGCTTGTTACTTTATAATGAGTAAAGCTTCTCCAGAAGCGTGAGGGTATTGATAGAGAATTGAAAAGAACAGCAAGCATCATTAACACACAGGGTATTGACTGTAAACCAGTGCTATTGCAGGCAACTGTGACCGAAATTTATTTCCTTTTATTGTTTGTTTAATTGATGAAGCTGTTTGGGCATGCTGATGGTCTTGGATCACTGTTTAGAATTCCACTCTTGTGCTGGCTACAAACTACCTAATTTTTTACAAAATGTCCCAATTACCTTCAGGTTTGGTTTGTTGTTGTTTTGTTGTTGTTTTTTTTCTTTTCTTCGTTGCCAGTATATGCTGGTTTGTTCTTCAGCATGAAAATTCCTTTTTCTTTCTCATTTTCACTTTGCTAGTGGGTTGCAAGAGTCATGTGCTCCATAATAGTTTCTCTTAAGCTGTTTAATTCAGCCTGCAGGTTGAGTAGGAAGCAGAATGCATGTTAAATCATACAGTGTGAACTAATTTTCTCTTCAATTTCTCAGAATTTATGTTTTCAGGGGCTTTAGAATTAGAGATATTCAGAAAACAACAGCTTCTTTACTTCTTGGGTAGAGACTTTTTTTTCCCATTTTTGTCTTCCTAGATAAGCATCTTACATGTTGCGATGTTCTTTCATCTCTCTTTACTATGAGTGCAGAAACTAAATAATAATTAGAACCTTATCTGAGACATTTGCTTTACTGTAGCATATCTTCACAGATGGAGTGGTCGTAATGTAAACTTTATTTCATTTATGCTTGAGGAAGATGTTTTTAATATCCAGGATCTAAAATAAGGAATCAGGCAATATTGTTTTCTTTTTGGCTTTGTGTGCAGCTGGCTGTTGTATTACCTTATGAAGCTTTCTAGTAAATGTTTCCTGAAAAGAAAACTGTTTCTTTTCCTTTGTACTTTCTGGGCATCCCACCAAATAGAAAGTCCTGTTAGAACAACTGAGATCATTTTGGGAAATGCAGGTACGGGCTATAATATCTTCAGAGGATGTAAATGTGGTCCTTCTTTTCGAAAAGTGCTGTCTCTGAAGTGTCTACATTGCCTGGTCCTTAGCACAACAGCACTGTGGTTCATGGCTACAGTTTTGGTATCAAGTTAGAGCTGAAATAGCTGGGACATAATTAACATTTTGGTAGGGTTAATTTTATTCAACTGGGTACATTAAAGTTGACTTTAATCAGTGACTGATTAAAAAATGATTTTTCAAGGTAAATTGGTACTGACAGTTTTATTATTATATTCAAAGACTTTTTTTTTTTTTAAGGTGAAACTTAGAAAGCAGTTACTTATTATTTTTTATATTTGTGTCCTCCATGGCTTTTCAAAGAGAGGAGCAATAGATCTGGGGGTGGGTTTCTTGGGACAACTCTGATGGATCATTTCCAGAGCATACTCTCCTGAAATAGAAATACCTTAATGTATTTTAAAATGTTAATGCCTTTGTGAGTAATACAAAATCAGTGTAAGTGTATAAATGCATGAATGAGGTTTTAATTACAACATAGATGAGTTTCCAAGGTGCCCCATGAAGATGTCTTTGTTACCAGCGTAACTGCAGTTCAGTTTGCCAAATGATCAACTTTTGAAAATTGTTTTACTTGTTACTCAGTTAACAACTGCCTAATCCCTGCAGAGTCAAGGACCATTCCTTCATACCCCTTTGAAGCTGCTTTGCAAAAAAAATGAGGATCTTAGCAGGCCAGGAGTGTGGTTCTCTTCTGCTTGAGGCACAATTTTCAGTGAAATGTTGTGCTAATGCAGGCAAGCTCTGAGTTCAAACCAGCAAATATCCATTAGAGAAGCAGTGTGCAAGTGACTGAAAACACTGCCAATTTCTGTTTGTTTCTTTGTCTCTTAAAATTGTTTGACTGTGCCTGGTAGTGTTTTTACTGGCAGACGGGATGCAGTTTCTCTACCATTGTGAAGGATTTTGCTTTGTCAAGTTATTGCTGATTGAACCACTGGGTGGCATCGTTGCACTATTTTGGGGTTCACTGATGATCTCTCAATGAACCCCATCACAGGGGGTGATTCCCTGTGATGGGGTCCTATCGCAGTGAGGCTGCTTGGAGGTTTGCTGATAGACACTGCCCAAACAGAAAAATACACAAAGGAGCTTGCTTAGATGATTTAGGGACAAAAAATGTTAGCTGAGCTATGGTAGTTTTTATGTTGTAGTATTTACCTTACAGAGAGAAATCTTTGTCAGACTTCTCTTGAAAAGAAACAAAGGTGCAGTTGGGAGGCTGTGCTAATTCTTTTGATTTGTCGTGGACTGGGGATACTGGTTCTCAGTGTACGTTTCAGTAGATGCTAAGTGTCTGTGGTTTTTACTGCGCATTATTAAATTAGTACTGTGAAATTACCATACCTGTGCTACTGTTCCTATCACTGCTCTAGTGATGGGGAACTGAGATGCAGGAGTGCTGAAGTGATTTTTACAAGGATGTTTGAGAGAGCATCCTTGTGCAGGGAACTGAACCTAGGTATCCTGACTTGTATCTTTATATGTGGACCACAAAAAGGAAAACTTGTGGGTACACATATTTTCCTGTTGCACTACTCCCCTGTTGACTCTTAAAGCTACTTCAAGGGCTGTATATTTTATGAAGTTTCTATTTTATTATATAATGCTTGGGGAAAAAAAAATTCTACAAGATATTTGGGTGGGTTTTTTGCTCTCTTTCCTCAGCCTACATCTTAATTTACGTTTCCTTTCAAAACTGTCTGTATGGCCTTTTTTTTTTTTGTCTTATGTCTTCCAGAACAGTTTAGTTGGGATGATTATCTGAAAGAGACTGAATCAATAGCTGCTCCTCTTCATTGTTTTAAACAGGTATGCTAAATACTATTTTGCAAGTCTGTGTGTGTATGTTTATGTGTTACAGGGCAATCTTTATGTTTGAACTGCTTGCAGACTTTGACTTCTTTTGATTTCTGTTTATCAGTATCTTACATTTTTGGTAGATAACCAGCAACTGAAATTTTCCATTATTGGTTACTGCCTCAAGCCAGATTTTGAGGGTTTCATTAAAGCTGTAGCTTTGGACTCTCTTTTTCTTTAAAAGAGAGCAAGATAGAACAGTCTTATCAGAGTTAAAAATAAAAATAAAAAAAATAATAATTCAGTAATATTAGAGGATTACTGTGAGAATCAAAATTTGGCTGATATTGAAAGAAGCCTTTCACCAGTCCTGTAACTGTAAGAGTCCTTTCAGTTCTGGCTAGCTATTAGGTGTACAAAGTATATGTATATCAATTTTTGTGCATGTTGGAAAAATTATTTACATTTTATTTTCTGAATCTCCCAAATACTTAAATTGTGGAATCACAGAATGAATTGGTTGGGAAGGGACCCCATGGATTATCAAGTTCCAACCTTCCTGCCAAACATAGAGTTGCTGATCACTAGATCATGTACTAGATCAGGTTGCCCAGGGCGACATACAGCCTGACTTTGAACACATTCAGGGATGGGGTACCCACCCTGGGCAGACTGTTCTAGCACCTCACCACCTCTCAGTAAAAAATAAATCTATGATTCTGTGAAATATGTTGAAGTGTAACTCTTTCGGATCAGGTTGATTTTTACCAAGGTGTAATAATAGAGTCATTTGAGTTGGAAGGGTCCCTTAAAGGTCATCTGCTCCAACTCCCCTGCAGTGAATAGGGACACCTACAGCTACATCAGGGTTCTCAGAGCCCCAACCAGCCTGACCTTGTGTCTGCAGGGATGGGGCACCCACCATCTCTCTGGGCAACCTGAGCCAGTGCTTCAATACCCTTACCATAAAAAAAACCAACAAAAAAACCACCAACAACAAAAAAAACCCTTCCTTATATCCAATCTAAATCTTGCCTGTTTCAGCTTGAAATCATTTCCCCTTGTTCTGTCACAGCAGACGTTGCTTTAGAGTCTGTCCCCTTCTTTTTTTTTTTATATCAAAAGGCCTCAGTCAGGTCTCCACACAGCCTTGTCTTCTCCAGACTGAGCTGCCCAGCTCTCTGTCTCTCTCTGGACATGCTCAAACAGGTCCGCATCTGTTCTGTACTGAGGACTCTATATGTGGATGCAGTTCTCCAGGTGAGATTATCATCTCCCTCAACCTGCTGGCTGCACTTCTTTAGATGCTGCCCAGGATATGGTTGGCTTCCTCAGCTGCAAGGACACATGGATGGCTCATTTCCAGCTTATCATCTATCAGTACCCTCAGGTCCTTTTCAGCAGGGCTGCGTTCCATCGTTTTACCTCCCAGCTTGTACTGATAGTGGGGTTGCCATGACCCAGGTGAAAGATGTTGCATTTGGAATTATTTAACCTCAAGAGATTCTCCTGGGCCCACCGCTTGAGCCCTTCTAGGTCCAACTGGATTGGAAAGGTGTGCAAAAAAGAACAAAAAGGCTTCTACAGACAGATCAACCAGAAAAGCTTCTGAACAGTTTGTAGTCATCGATAGCCACATCCACCAGGTTTCAGTCACAACAACTACATGATGGTTTTCTAGTAGCATGGTGGCTTCAAAAATAGGTAGTTGTTAATAGGTACTGGAGTTTAAAAAATACATTTAAAAAATTAGAGGAAAGACTTTTTACCAGGACTTGTAGTAACAGAAGGGGCAGTGGTTTTAAACTAAAAGAGCGTTGGTTTAAATTGAATATAAGAAACAAATTCTTCCTTAAGGTGGTGGTGAGGCACTAGAATGAGCTGCCCACAGGAGGGGTGGATGATCTATTGCTGGAAGTGTTCAGGGACAGGCTGGATGGGGCTTTGGGCAACTTATTTTAATGGGAGGTATCCATGTCTGTGGCAGGGGAGTTGGAACTAGGTGACCTTTAAGGTTTCTCCAACTGAAACCATTTTGTGATAGAATATAAAGGAAATACTGGATTTATAATGAAGAAAACTATTTGCCTCTGAACTTAGCATGGAGTTTGGTTGCCAAAGCAGTACTTCAGCTAGGTCAAAGATGGAGAGTGACCAAATGTAAGCATCTCAAAGATAGGAATTAAAAAGATTGAGCTCACTGAAGGGTGTGCATGTGTCAACTACAGTCTCAAGTTACCAGAATTCAGTATTATTTGTCATTCAGGAAGAGTTGTTAAGGAGTATGTACAAAGGGTATTTAGCGTGCTGCTTTACACTGTGCTCTATGAGTTTGATTCCCTCATGCTTGATGATTTTATATGTATTTACAGATGCAGTTTAAATCTGCCATCTTGCATGAGCTAATGATTTTCAGTTATTCAGCTCTTTGGAGGATGAATCAACCTCTGAAGGCGTTTTTCTCCCTGTAGGAGCAGCTGGGGCCCAGTATGTTTCCAAGCTGAAGAGTGTCTAGCTTAACTGCATAAGATTGCATAGAATGAGTTTCAGTAGGTACACATTCCATGTATTGGATAGATAGGTGTTGAAGGAATTGGGTAGTTCAGGTTGATAGAGCTGTAATAGATGTGGGAATCAGTGTATGTGCGGTTTACTGGGTTGGATGATCTAGGCTAATAATATGAGGAGAGGAACCATCACTCTGTACATCTGAAGTCATTTGCAGGGATGAAGAACAGAGAGATATGAAAGCAGATGGTAGCATTTCTTCACATTATATCTTGAATCTCAGCTTTAACTTTAGGAAATGAGAATAAAGGACAAAATGCCCCTCTCATACTGTTTTCAAAGAGGGAGGGCTAAGAATAGAAAACTCCACAGCTCTTTTTGGATGAGTCAACTAATTTATCATTTTCAGAAACTAATTCAATGGTATGTGTTGTTTGTAGTGGATACCAGCTCAAGGCAGAGACCCCAAGGCCTGCCTTGGTAGAAACAGAGCAATAGTGTATTCCTTGCTCATTCTAAATTAATGCCATATTCATATCTTGCAGACCACAATGACCAGAGCATATGCTCTTCAGACACGTAGCTATGTCAGAAAGCTGCTCAGAAGCTTTTCCTTGTGTCTTTTGTCTGTTGACTTCTTTGCGACTGATGCTTGGGAAGCCTAAACCGTACAACAGAATAACACCCTAAATAAAGGTGGTTAAATAACACAGGCTGACTAAGATAAGTCTGAGTGACTTGGATTACTTTAGGAGTGTGTGGGTTGGAAAGAAGAGCCTTCATGTCTGTGCATAGCAAATATCAAAAAAATTTGCATATTCAGATTTCATTTCTTCTAAGATTTGACCTTTAAGTAGAAAGTGATATGCAATGTTAATTATTGCAGAGCCAGCTCTTCTTGCTAATTAATGTTTGGAGATTTTAGAAACTAAAGATCCTGAGCTTCACATAGGTCTAATTTGACTTCTGTTGGGTTACACAGGAATTGTACATGTTGTTATTGCTCTGTGTAATGAAAGAAAGACGCTGCTGTGGCCAGCCAGAAAACAAGCAGAGAGAAGACTAATTTGACAATTATATTCAGAAATTGTGACTGATGTAAACTTTTACAAAGTTTACATTTTGAGTAATTAAAAATGACTGGGGGGTCGATAGATTAAAATCTCTACCATAGATTAAGATACAAGCATAGACTGCTAATGGGAATTGATTAAAGTATTCATCTTAATTCAGAATGTATTTTATCTGTCACTATCAGTTGCTTTCAGTAACTCCTTAAAATTTTGAAGTATTCTACATCCCTTTCTCTTACCCTTAAACATCTTTTTAAGCAGTTGAAAATTTTAAATATAAAAACCTCATCCCCTTTAGGTTAGAATAGAGCTTAAAACAAGGCTCTGAAATAGCTGGTTTTGTTATTTTGCTACCTGATAAGAACTGGTATGGAGGAGATATCTTTTAAAACTGTGCCTTGAATTGTTTAAATAGGCTCACCTTTTCTACAAACAAATAAACTCCCTAATTTTTCAATTTCAATTGTCTTTTATGGTTGTAGAAAATAGCTTGACAAGCAATGTCCTGAAATTGAATTGCCCTTTAAATTTAATATGCTCAGGCTCCCCTTTCAGACAGCCTGCTGTCAAAATGCAGCATTGGCAGATGCTGCCCTCAGCGCTCACTGAGTGTTGCCTGTCTCTTTGTTTTTTGGGCCCTGGCTCCTCCAGGGCTCCTGCTGTTGATCTGTGGTCTGCTTGGAACATAGCACCTACATACTATAGAAAAGACAGAGGCAAAATATCTCTAACTTTTGTTTATGCAGCACAATTCTTCAGGCTTTTCTTCTGTACCCTGGTGTACAGGTGCACCCCATGTACTTATTATGGTTCACTTCCTGGCCTGACCAGACAGGTGTGGCAAGGGATGTGTGAATCTTATGAATGTGAATGCTCATGTTTGTGAACCCACTGCCTGCCTTCTGTGTTAGGATTAAGGTTGTGTTAGTTACAGGGGTAAAATGGCAAGTGGAAGGCAACCTATGGCTTTTGGCATCTGCAGCTTTGACCTGGTTCCGAAGCAGGCTTACAGAAGAACAGTCATCCTTTCCTATGAAAAACCTCAGTGCTTGGCTTGTTTAACTTGAGGAAAGATTGATCAGAAAAGATCAGGCTGCCACGTGGAAATACACTACAAATTTTGTTCATACTTTCAAAGATGCAGAAAGAACTGGAGGTACAGTTGGCAAAAGTTTCCATAAATAAATTCAGGCTGAAAATGAGGAGATATCTGAAGGCAAGTAGAAAGATTGTTGCAGAATCTCACTAAAGATGAGTTATGCAGTACCAATTAGTGTTGATACAAGATTGTGATCATTGTTAGATGATGGTATTGCCTGCAGAGTTACAGTAGGCAAGTAATTAGACTGTGATCCAGTTGATCTCTGCCAGTGCTGTTGTTAGGAGAGCTTTTGTGTTTTCCTAGTAACAGCTCAGTAGATATTCTCCTTTTTTAACCTTTAATTTGTAACAAAAATGTTCAGCTGAAAGACTGAATTGCATTCATCATCTCTTTTCCTTGTGCTAGCATCTTTGTCCAAAAATCTGATGCCTGCTAATTAAATTGGCATCCTGTGTGTGTATGTGAATGTATTCAGTTCTCTGTAAGTTCAAGCTGCAGTTCCTATCTTTGCACAATTTTACGTGACTGTAGGACTGTCTGTTTCTTTCCGTAAAATTCATTTGACATGAATTCCTTTTTCTGTTTTCTTTCTTTGCATTGCAAGCTTTTTTTTCTGCAGAAATTTTCTTGCCTGAAGCTTTCGCAGTACATACTGCAGTAGGGTCCAAATTTCATTATGGTTTGCAAAACGTTACTCTAATGAGAATAGTGATTTCTTATGAATTAAAAACTAACAAATCTTTGGTGCATTTATTTTGTTTTGTTTTCTTTTTTTTGAGTTGTCATGTTTCCTGATGTCGTCCTTGCTTTTCTTTCTCATTCTCTTCAAGTATTATTCATTCTTCCTCAACTTCTTATTCATATTTTTGCAATATTTTCTGCTTACCCTTCCTGGCTGTGCTTATGTTTTAAAAAATCAGTTGTGTTTATGCAGCAGAAACATCAAGTATTTGAAATTATGCTGCTGGGAGGTCATGAATGTTGAAAGTTCAAAGGCTTCTTTATATTTGCCCACTTCTATGAAATATGTAGATGAATGAAAGCTGTATATTGAACTAGCTGGGAAGTTTAGCAATGCAAACAACAATAACAAAAAGTCTTTTATCTCTTACTGTAGTCCAGAATTCCACCTACAAATGATTTCAAAGTTGGTATGAAACTGGAAGCCCGCGATCCTCGCAACGTTACCTCAGTTTGCATAGCTACAATAATTGGGATCACTGGTGCCAGGCTAAGGTTGCGACTCGATGGAAGTGACAACAAGAATGATTTTTGGAGGCTTGTGGACTCCTCAGACATACAGCCCATTGGGACGTGTGAGAAGAAGGGGGGCATGCTGCAGCCTCCACTTGGTAAGAAACAAAGTTTCTGAGCTACTGTCAATGGAGCAGAGCTATCATGTAGTCAATTTTACCTGTTTGTCTTGGCAAGTTCAGTGGTACTAACATGTCACCAAAGCATTATTTAATAGTAGAGGAGAGGTAAGTGAACTAACTTGGGGTAATTGTGACCTTTTCTTTCTTTTTTTTTTTTTTGGAGAGATTCTTTTGAAATAAGAATGAGCAGAATTATTGATTTTTTGTTTTAGTTACTCTTTAGTATTAAATTGTAGTGTCTGTCAGCTGTTCTAATGGTGAGATGCTGTCAAGTGGCCATTCTGAAACTATTCACTGACACACACCCTACTCAGTGAGTATATATGGATGCAACATTTTATTGCTTGATGTTGTTCATGCCCCTTTTAGTAGATCTTAATAAGGGCTGAGTTTTGGGTAAGGCTGAATATCCTTTTTTCCTCTTCAGTAAACCAGAGTGGCCCAGTAGAAGGTGCTTACGCCGAGCATGAAGTGGTCATTGGATTGCATAAAGTGCATACAGTTCAGGACAACCTGAACAATTTTCTTGGGCATTCTGAACAAACTGTGATCTGGGAAAGGTAAAACAATATTACATTAGGAAAGAGGCAATCCAGAGCTGCAGCAAAACGCATGTGTTTCTCATCTCCTCAAGCTGACACGAGGGGGGGATGTTTGATCAATTTGTCATGTCTGGTTTGTGAGCATGACAAATGCTCATGAACAAGGATGCAGCTATCCTACATTAAGTAGTGGTCTGCAGAATTTTTCTTGCCTTCCATGAGCAGTATGAGGCACAACAGTACATGTCTCCCCAAACTGAGAGATAGTGCTTGAGCTTAGTGAAAACTAATTGGGAAAGTTTATTAAACAGGGAGCTGTACAAAGGAATTCCTTGCTACACAATGAATTCTCAAAATTAACTTTGACCAACTACTGTGAGTAATATAATTGTGGCATCATTTTTCTCTGCTGTGATCAATCTGTATATTTAGATCTACGTTTTTGTACCATGTTTGGTACAGCTTACACTTCTGGGTACAGAAATCTTCAAAGAAAATGAGATTTCTTACTAGTTTGAAAATAGTTCTGTTTTTCAAAAGCAGGAAAAATAATGACCAACTTTAATCTTAATTCCACAGAAAAAAGCCAACAACAACAAACAAACAAACAAACTCAAACAACCCTCAGCAGCAACTCTTCCAGTTCTTTTATTCTGTTATCTTTGGTAATGTTTATAAAACACAGAAAATAATGTTCTTAATATAACAAGTGGACTATAACCAGGAGATGGTTACTGCTGTTTTCTGCTCTTAGAGTTATAAGCCTACATCTTGTTTTGGTGTCTTCTAACTGTGATGTGACAAGACAGAGATACAGGGAAGATCACAGATTTGTTAAGGTTGGAAAGGCCACTAATTTCATCTAGTCCTGCCATCAACCCATCACTGCCATGCTACCAAACCATGTCACGCAGTGTATCATCTACCCTTGTCTTGAACACCTCTAGGGATGGTGACTTCACCACCTCTGTGGACAGCCTTTGCCAACACCTCACTGTTCTTTCTGAGAGGAAATATCTCCAACCTCCTCTGATAAAATTATAGAATTATTGAGGTTGAAAAGGTTGCTATGCTTTCTCTTTCTGACCTGAGGAAACTCTTCTGCCATGTTTATTAGCAGATTCCAGATCTTATGTTAGAAAGGTGAAGTGAAAAGTGTAATTTCATTAGGGTGCAAAACTTGATTAGCTTGCAGATGAGCAAACTGATACAGCAGGAGTTTATTTAACCAGTAAGTTGCTTCATATAGATTATAAGGGTAGACATTTTTGTGCTGTTGTGCTGCTTTAGATAAACGTAAGATAAACAATGCAGCACGGGTACCATATTAGTATTATTTGAGATAGACACAGTCTGAGCTCAAGATGGCTTTTTTTTTTTTTTTTTAATCTCTTGTGAACATAGGGGTTTTGAATGACAACATTTGAATTTCTTGACACTGAAGGGAAAAGATTCTGGTTTGTTTTTGTTTTGTTTTTGAGAAATGACTATGTTTAGTCTCTCTGAAGTTCTTGGTAGAATCTTCTAGAATGAGTGCAGTAATACAAATATGAACAAGGGCTGTAAAAGAAGAAAGCATATAGATTCTTTCAGCTGCATGTGTGTATAATGCATAGCTTTTTTTCAGGAGCACAGTGCTTTTTGTTTAAATGTGTTTCTAAACTGGCCTGATAAATTAAACAACTCTGGATTCTGTGTAATGAAGACAGTTGAGCCATTAAGAAGAGAAACTTTCTGAGATCATCAGTTGAAGGGTTGATGCCTTCTCTTTGGATACTGTTTCTTACTGCTGTTGGATCAGACTGCTTGCAGAGCAGCCCCAAACAAGCAGATGTTTCCCTGCATGCTGTGATGTCAGTTTACCTGCCCTCAGAACAATTGCTGTTATTCAGAAAAGAATGAAAAGACCATTATTTTATCCCTCCTGTCTTAGATTTTTCTAGAGATAGGCTGAATTCCAGCAATCAAGCGTTCTGGCATACCTAGATAAATTTTTGAAAAAGCCTTCTTGGCAGCTTTACAGCATCCTGTTCCTGGGCAAAGCTGGGAGCTAATTGGGTGTATAATTACCTCCTGTTAGACATTTAAGCAACTGATTTTATTATTTTTCTTTTCCTGAGTGGTAGGGAACCTTCTGGATACTGATGTTCTATTTCTCTTTTAATAACAAGTTAAAATACTCCCTCCTACCTCATCTTTATATAGCTTTAATTAGGTATGTTACATAAGGTTTTTTAGAAAATGATTAACATAGGAAAGGGTTCCTGTTTTGCCTTCTGTTCTTCATAGGTGATCTTTTATGGTTTTGAGAACTTAATGTTCTCAACAAATTATGATAAAGGTAACATTTACTGGGTTTTTACCAGGACAATTTATAGGCCAAGAGAAGTTAATTGAAACTGTTGTTTCGTTGTCATTCCTCTTTCTTTGTGTGTGTCTTTTCTGTGCTAGCTGGTTAGGAGTACTGTATTTCAGTAATCACATATGTTTAGACTGTGTAAAGACTCTGGTATGAAACCAAGACTGACAATCAGCTCAGTAGTCTTCAAATTATGACAACATTTCTCAGTCATCAACTTTTTATTAATTTAGGTGTTGCATGGGTAGTTCCAGTACATAAACATTTATTCAGCTGAAGATAGCTTAAAGCTGTAATTTGAAGAACAATTAAAAAAGATAACTCACGTAATTCAATTTTAGATTACTTAATGATTTAACTGATCAAGAATTGCAAATACATTCCACCTTTCTAGTGACATTCTTCCAAGAGAACTCATGGTTCAGTTGTGAGGGAGCTCATCAGTTCCTGGCAGATTCTGGTAGTAATTGCTGTATGGAGAAATTTCCAATTCTCTCTACTATGTCTATTTTCCTGTAAAATTGTGCCCCGCACATAGACGTAAAAGATGAAGTAAAAATGTCTACTATGTTACCTTAGTATTACTTTGAAGCATCTATTTGGGTAAACAGAGTTAAGGGGATATTTTAGGTTTTGCTTTATGCTTTTTTTTTTTTTTAACTGGAAAGTAGTTGGTTCTGAAGGAAGATTGTCATTCCAGATAATGTTTTCAGCCAAACCTTTGTTCTGCTTGAATAAGGTAGTTCAGCTGAACAAATCTGATTACTGTTTGTACTTTTTATTCACTTGTTTAATGAAGGATATTAGAGTAGAAATATTTAGTTTGCTTTTTTCAATATGATATATACATCTATTAAAGCCTATTATATGTTTGTTCACTGTTACGAAATCTTTGTTGTTTAAAAATATTTGTTTATTTTAATGGTTGGGGGAGAAGAAACCAATTGGTCTTCTTGTCTGTGATTTGGTGAAACATTTAAAACAGCCTTGAAAATAAGAGTCTCTTTTCAGTAAATGAAGGAATCTGGAGCTGATGATGTTGCTTGAGAATGAGAGGTGGCTCTGAAAAGTAAGCGGAGTTATTTCTGACTTAATTCTGCTTGGAGAGTTCCACTGAGCCAGGGACTGTGTGGGATGACCGGGTCATCTCCTGTGCTAGAACTCATATGTTGGTCAGTCTTAGATGTTTATCAAATCATAAACTAACAATGACTGATTCTGCAAGCAAACTGCTCAAAATGGAAATTCAGTGCACAGCTTTCTGTACCAACACCTGTCCTATCTGAGCCATCTTGGCTACTTCTTGGTCCAGAGTAGAGGGAGTCAGGCAGTAGTAAAGTCAATTTTATCTTCTTCCTCTCATTGTATTTTACGAGGTGAACGTAGGGATGTTATACACAAGTAATTTATTTGTTACTTAGGATTCCAGATGAATGCATCTTCTTGGCCAATGTTTCTCTTAAGAACTCTGAATGGAGCTGAAATGGCGCCTGCAGCATTCTTTAAGAAGGTAAGAAGAAAAGGACTGCTAATAAACAAGTTTCTATCCATTGGTCTCTGGTTGCATTTTTTAGTGAGAACGCCAAAATATTGCCTATTGTCTGCAGCATGAGAAGGTGACTGTTATTTAAAACTACTTTTTATACCTTTGGGAAGGTACAAAAGTAGACTGGAAGTGGTCTGCTTCTAGTTCATTGGATGAGCATCTCCTTTCCTGAGCTGAGACTTTTAAATTATGCTGTGTTCTGTAGAAAAATTGCATTAGCATAGTTTTGTGTCATGGTTTGAAGATATGACGCCTTGGCTCACTTTTCTTAAAAGCATCATATCCGTGTTGTGATTATGCAGAAGAATAACTTTTTTTTTTCTGAGAAATTATTTCAATAAAATAGTGCTTGGAAACATTTTGTTAAATGTTTTAATTGGGTGCGTTACTCATCATTTAAAATGTAATGAGAAAGTTATTGACAGTCGAAAAAGCTGTTCTGCTCACTTTTTAACTATTATTTAAGTAAACTGCACTGGAACATGAAAAATTGTATATAAAACAGTAGCAATATTAAAACAATGTATTCAGGTTTTTGTTTTTTTTTTTGTTATGGTGCTGTCACAGTGAATGGCTTCATTTCTGATACTGAAGATGACATTTAAATATATGTCAGTAAATCAGAGAGTTCATTTCAGACCTGCAACCACATTACTTACGTGTTTAACTTCATGTAGTTTTCTGAGGTGCGTTGAATCAAACCTGTGCTGGCCTGTCAGCGTGACTGAGATGATTGTTTTTTGGAGGTTGAGGTTCCTAAAGGTGAGGTGGTTATTTAGGCTCACTTGTGTCACAGCCTCTGCACTGAGGGTGCGTTTTTGCTTGATTTTTTGTTGTTGACTTGATTTTTATTTCTCTTTTGTCCACTTGGAATTGGTTTGTGTCAGGTTTAGTTAATAGAGGCCTATAAATAATGTCCAATGCTAATGAATTTTTCATGGACTAATTGAGAGATGAAGCTTTTACCAGACATTTATCAGTCCCCAGAAATACCCATTCCCTGCAAACCTTCTCTTTTTTATTACCATGTGATAATTTCATGTTAGTGTCTTCGCTGTCCTGCTGCCCAGGCATAATGTATTGGGTGCAGCCTATTGCTTATGTAAATACTTTCAGCACAACCTTGCTGTCGTGGGGAATTTTGCTAATTATCCCAACTGTGTTTATGGGAACAGAATCTAGATTTTTATAATACAGAAAACGCAAATATGAGACATCAGTGAGTTTCTTTGAATATCTGTTGTAACTTTTTGATTGTACTAACATACAAGAATGTTGAAGAAAAAAGAGTTTTTTCTGACTTTTATTTTTTAAGGGATCATACAAACACAAATATTCTACCAATCTTACTTTTGTAGGAGCCACCAAAACCTGCGACCAACTGCTTTAAAGTTGGAATGAAACTTGAAGCTATAGATAGAAAGAACCCATACTTGATTTGCCCAGCAACCATTGGAGATGTTAAAGGAGATGAAGTTTTTGTTACATTTGATGGCTGGAGAGGAGCATTTGACTATTGGTGCAGATGTGATTCTCGTGATATTTTCCCAGTTGGATGGTGTAGCTTGACAGGAGATGCATTACAACCACCAGGGAACAATGGTAAGATGGTTAATAATATTGCTTAATTGTTTTTCCCTCAATTACAGCAGAATTTTAAAAACCAGCTGGCTGTGTGCAGATAAGAATGGACATTTGATTTGCGAGTAGCTGAGGAGGGTGTTAAATTTTCTTTATGTAGTTTAAAGTAAATAGGATAGTTTCTGGGAAGCAAGTTTTTGCATTTGTAGCAATCCTGGGAATGTTTTATTTAACGTTTAACTGCGAGAAGGGCTTCTGGTAATCTTCTTCTTATTATTATTTTTTTATTGCTTGTGAAAAATCTTGGACTTAAGCTATGTTTGCTGTTGGTATTACAATAGTTAAATGCTCCTTTTTAATGGCATCAATATATTCTCTGCAGCTGCACTTTGTATCAATCTAACTGCTAAGATTGTAGGTTTAAACTGTGTATTTAGGAGGTTTTTGCTTCATACTCAAAAAGTTCTGTCTCTAAGCTGCCTATTCTGAATGCTTTATCATCCTCATTTTTTTGAAGTATGGTTTTTGAGTATGTATGGTAATAGAGTTCATTTAACTCATAGCAACCTTGCTTTATAATATTCAGCCACCTATCCTGGAAAAATGGTAGATTAAATGAAGAGGAATATCCTGAGTGTAATTTCTCTTCTACTCTTTCTGTCTACTCTTTCTGTAATGCGAGTTCTTTCTGTCAAACTATTTGGACCATGCTACCCTTTCTCTCCAGATTTGACAGAAATAAAATTTTTTGAAGAGGGAAGCCATATTCAGTGCTTCAACGCTGATCATCTGAATAAGTTGTTCTAATGGTGAATGTCTTCACAGCTGGTGCTAGGTAAGGAGCAAGAAAACTGGTTCCAGCTCCCACTGGAAGTACAAAAGGAATAGATGCAGTGAGGCAAGAAATCAGTCATTCTCCCTACTTTTTTCTTTATTATTTTTTGCAGTCTTTTTCCAATGGGTCAAGAGTGTATGAAATATCTAGGTGATAAAGGGTCCCTTTCTCAGCTGCTAGTTTCCTCTGAGACCTTGCCAACACCAGCCTGCCCATAATTGCTGTCTGCAGTCATGGCCAATAGGTCACAGTAACTGTAATTTAGTTTAGTCCATGGCACCAGATTTTAAGCCAGGGAGCAATGATGTGTGTAGCTGTGCTGGCAGATCAAAGATGTACAGGTACAAATCCACAGTGAGAAGGGAGGTGGAAGTGAGGTGGAGGACAGTGTGCGTTCAATCAAAACAGCGCAGAGGGTCCCAAAGTGACTACAGCCTCAATGTGTCTGTGTTCCTGGTCTGCAAAGTACGTGCCTCAGTTTCTTCAGATGGCTGACTTTCTCTTGAGGAGTCACGAATAAAGTCTGTTTTTATGATAAGTTAATTATGTCACCTGGGGTGAAATAGAACGGCTTTCTACAAAAGGAATTGTGTGAATAAGTGATGTTTATTTTTTAGAAAGTACTTTGTGACCATTTAGATTGCTGACTTCAACTGCATCTTCTGGAAAGAAGCGTTATGAAATTGTTTAGTCTACTCCAGTTTCAGTGCTGGAAAATGAGCAGTGTTTTGAGATAATATGTATGGCGCTTCTCTTTCCTGATTAGTATTTGATAGACATCAAAGAGTAGCATTTTAGTAAGTTTGATTAAATATTCCAGTTGTTCAGATACTAAAATAAACACAATTCTTGAGTATGCTGGAATTTGGTGAAGGGTGAAAGCCCTAGCCAAGTAACTGGATTCTCTTGCTTTTTTATATAAAGAACAATAGTGCTTTAGGCATTGATAAACTCAAGGTGAGGTTTTTGCAGACATAGAGTCAAAACTGGAGAATTTTGGAGACATGGTAGAAATGGGCAGCAGGGAGATGATGGCTAGAGATTTGGTTATTTGCAGTTCTAAAAGTATGTCCAAAGTAAATGCACTGTACTTAACTGCAGGTTTATGAAAACTTCGTGCTTCTTTTTTTCCGCATTTGGAACAGGAATTGTATTCTTTAAAGTTTGCTCCATGAGCACGTTACATGCATTTGTCAAATTTACATTGCTAGATGTAATATTTTTTGCTCTCAGGTTGTTTTTCAGAGTTATTTGATTGCTTTTGAGCCATTAAAGAACTGTAATGATAGTCCTTTATTAAAATGTAAATAGTAGCTTCAAGGAAAGTGTAATCATGTCATTTCAATTCAGAAATATGATGAAGTTGTCAGGATTCTTCATTAAGTCACATTAACGTTGACTACTTCTGTTAAGGAAGGAAGTATGGCAGATAATATATTGCAGGAATTCGCTTGAAATATTACTGTATCATTCTGACCCAGACTTTTTTCCAGCTGATTATTTCAGTGTTTCTGCGTTCAATTACCACAATAAGAAGTGAAAATAATTGACTGAGTGTGGCTTAGATTTCATAGTGGATATAGTGGGAAATATTTTGTTTCTGTTTTTTTTTTTTTATAACTACCTTTTTTTCTAGAAGGCATTTAAATGTGGCAGATCACAAGTTAAAAAACTGAAAACAAAACAAATCTTAGTCACCAAGCAAAAACAATATCCTGTAATCTGAGCATGAAAATGATAAATTATGCTTAAAGTTTCATCCGTACCTATGACAACAGTTTCCTGCTGTGACTTTTATGTTTTTAGGGTCTGATTTAGCACTTTGCAAGAGAGAAAGTGCAGTAATGGAGATGATCTGAAAATTAGGGAGTATTTTAATCCAGGTTACTCTCTGAGCCATTTAGGACGCTCCGAGAGAATGTAGGACTTCTGTCATGGGAGGTTTTTAAGAGCAGTTTTAACACAGACTTCTTAGACATTGGTTAATGTATTCAAAATTAGATATCTGGTGTATTTATTCCTTTTAGTCTTGTATTCTTGTGATTTGCATTGATTTAGAAAGATAAGCTTAGGAACCAGGACACAATTAATACAGGATAAAATGGAGAAGATAAGAAGTTGTTCTGAACAACTTTTTCCAGTGTTCAGTCCTTAATCTTGTTGATGTTTTGTCTTAGTCCTTTTTGTCAAATGTGATTGAGTGGATGTAGCTTGATGTCAGTGTATATGCACAGTGGTATGAAATATAGTTGTGTAATATTTATACTAGCAGAAGCTGTGCATAGTATTGTACTTGCCTTCCTTGGAAATATCTAGGTCAGTAGTAATTTATGTAATATGTGGTTTGACAGCAGTGCTTGATGTCAGGTTGACCTGCTAGCCCAGGGTTAATATTTTAAGAACGAAGCAGCTTGTTTTTCTCCATGTTTCTCGGTCAGATAAATGTTATTACAATGACTTTTTGCACAGAAACATGAATGTGAACTATGGCACGATAGTGTCTGCTGGATGAATGTGAAGGACCTCCTGCTCTGGCAGGCTTTTTTCAGTAGTGGCTCAAAGCACATAGCTGAAGAAAAGCATAAGCACGCAGGAGAGAGGTTTTCAGAAGGATTTCTAGTATCTGGCAGCCTAGAACCTGGTATACCCTAAGCCCCAGATAATGCCTTTATACTGACTTCTTCATATCTGTCATGTTAGTGATTTTTTCTGTGTCCCCTAAACTGTTTCTACTACAAACTTATAAAAGTTTGTTCTGTTTTCTTGTGCCTTGCTCTAGGATGAGTTTAATTCTTCTGG
This sequence comes from Cyrtonyx montezumae, assembly GCF_038088225.1. Classification (NCBI taxonomy): domain Eukaryota; kingdom Metazoa; phylum Chordata; class Aves; order Galliformes; family Odontophoridae; genus Cyrtonyx; species Cyrtonyx montezumae. Next base: position 45,377,296 of record NW_027072034.1, on the reverse strand, counting down.
TCACCTTTGTTATTCTGTACTGTTTGCATTTCAGCTATGTCATTTTGAGCTACTAGAGCCAAAAGTGCATGTGATGTCTAAGAGGAATTGTTCTGTTTTCTGTTTTGTTTTCTGTTTTGTTTTCTGTTCCTTTTACAATTATTCATAAATTTGCATTTGGGATTCTGGAGTGCTATTGAGCAATGAATTAACATTGCCATAGAAATGTTTATTTTAATTCCAAGATGTTATTTTTGTAACGCTTCACTGTTTGCAGAAGCTGGATTATTTTTAATTGCTTGAAACAGGATTTCATTTTTTACTTCCTCACCTGCTGAGCAGCAGCTCAGTTTTGCAAGATCTTTATTTTCTCAAAGAACTAGTTTGCATTTGTTCCTTTTCATGCTTCTCTCTTGTTCTAGATTATATATGCATCAAATGCACAAGCCCAAGCATGGATCTAATCGGGATTTCTCTAGAGTTCTCTTGGCTATAGATAGGTCCATTTCTTCCTAATCACTGCTTGGTATTTTCCAATAAATTCTTTAGAAAGGGCTATGAAGATCTTCTCTCGTATCCATTGTTAGTTAAGTTTGTTTCCTTAAGAGGCTGAGGTGTGAGATCTTGTCAAATGCAAATCCATAGACTGCATCAGCTGAATTTCAATCATCTGCATGCCTATTGATTAATTAAAAATAATATTAATACAATTCTAATGGATTTTTGAGATGTGACTTTTCTTTACAAAAGCTGTGTTTGGTTCTTCATCAATATTTTTTGTTTATCTTTGTGTTTGCTACTTCTGCTCCTATACGGTAGTTCTTAACAACTTGTCCAGTACACACATCAGGTGTCCTGTCTATACTTTTCTGTCTGGAGGATTGGCATCATGTTAGGTACGTTTATGCCTCTGGACCTGAGGCAATTTTGAAGACAAACTTCATAGCACTATCAGTAGGTCAGACATTATACTTTTTATCCTTAAAACTTCAATGGTCAGTCTGCCCTGACAGCTCTGTTCTTTGTTTCGTCTCTGATTCCTGACCTCTGCTACTGGTACTTCATGTCATGAGCTTGTTTGAAATCCTTGTGAATAAAGGAACTGATGTGAGCTTTCTTGGAGTGAACACAAATGCAAAAAGAACAGTTGGTCTTGTTGCTTTAGAGTTACCTTCTGCATTTGTTCTGAAATTTGATCATCTCTTGGTTCTCAGTAACTTCTGCTTTTGATATATATTGAAAAGACTTTAAAGTCTAATCTCTTTTGCATGTTTTTCTATCTACTCTTTTCCTGCGCCAAGCGTATTATGTTTGTCTACTTAACTGCTGTAGATTGTTATTTTATAGCTGTTACTATGCCTAAGAAGTAAACTGTTTTATCTGAGGCTTATGATTGACACAGAAGACAGGTGACTGGAGGCTGCCAGAGCAGTTTTTGTTTGCTGTTTCTGTATGACTTCATTTTTACTATTTAGTCATTACACATAAATGCCAGTTACTTAGCTAACTCATATAAGCAAAACCACTTCCATAAAAGAATGAAGAAGAGTATATGGGAAGAAGCCACGTGGGAAATAAGTAGCTTCACCCACAAAGATTGATGTCACTGTAAAGAACTGTTTATCATTTAGATCTGAAATGCATCCGCAGAGGATCAGTTCCCATAGTTCCCTGATCCTCCCCTCTTCTCCCAGTCTTCTGAAGTTTGATCTCTGACAGATTGAGGTGTTGTAAGAAGTCTTGAAGGGGGATAAGCTCACTGCACCTTGCCGGAGTGAGTTCTGGTGAACAGGGAAAGAAGATGGTGTTATCAGGGAAAAAAAATCCAAGACCTAACAGCGATGAAACACTGTAGCTTTTATCCTTCTCCCTTCTTCCTTCCCTCCTCTCTGTCTTTCCCACTCTACACTATGTGCCACCTCATTGCTTTTCCCTGTTTTCTGCTTTTATCGTCAGTGAGGACAATCTTCTTTCATTACACTAATCAGCCTGTGATGTTAAATGTCTTCTTCAAAAAGCTGTCTACTTCAGGAAGAGAAGGACAGGCCCAAGGAGAGGTTAAGGAATACCTTGTTTGTCTGTTTAATGATTATTTGGTTTTTGTTTTACTTAAATTTCAGTCATGATCTCAATGGTTTGTGCAGATTTTTTCCAAGCTAGCTACCGGAAATATGGCTCTCTGTTACTGATAATGAAATGACGTCAAGGTAACTGCTCTGGATTTTCAGCAGAGTTGTACACAAATGTGCAACATCATTGTAAACTACAGTACTGCAGTACTACTCTACAAAGGAAGCATTGAAATGACTTCAGTGAGAGCTACAGTAAGATCTATGAAAGGACTGTGTTGTTTAAAGTAGCAGAAAAAAAATCAGATAAGCACAGTAATCCTTAAGTTTCATTATAGAAAGAAACACGCTGAAATTGCACAATCTCATACTGCTGGAGATTTCATTTTACTCCCAGTGCAGCCAGCTTCTTTCTGTGAACAGGTCACAGTAGTTAGGCATCCAGTAAGTAGATATATGCTGTCTTCAGAACTATAGATGAAGAACTCCTCAGTGCTTCAGGCTAAAAGCTGATTTGCCACATTCTCTCGCTTGTTAAGCTTTTTCTTTTTATTTGGTATTAATGTTTCTTGGCTTCATGCAGCAAGGCCTGGATGGTGCTGCTACAGGGCAGAAATCACTTACTTAAAAATAAGTTTTACTTCTCCCAGAGGTGTGACCTTATTATAAAACTGGTTTTGTCACCATCTTAACATACTTATGAGGTAACTGTAATTCTCTTTCTTTTAAACTGCAAGTGCTCCATGCACATATATTTCCAGTTACATGGAATTTTTAAAAATTATTTCCTCTTAGAATAGAAGAATTCAGCTGGAGGGAACCTTCAAAGAGGACCAGGTCCAAGTCCTGTCCTTCTCAGGGCTAACCAGAATTTGGAGCGTGTTACTGAAGGCACTGTCCAAATACCCTGTGAACACTGCCAGGCATGGGGCATCTACTGCCTCTCTAGGAAGCCTCTTCCAGTGTCTGACCACCCTCATGGCAGAGAAACATCTCCTAATGCCCATTCTGACCCTTTCCTGGCAGCCCTGTGCTGTTCCCCTGCTGCTGTCAGTTCCTGGGAGCAGAGCCCAGCACCTCCCTGTGCTTCTGTTCAAGGGCACTGCAGGGAGCAGTGTTGTACCTCTTGGCCTCCTCTTCCCAGTGCCCTCAGTCTCTCCTCACAGGACATGCCTTCAGCCCTGTTCCCAATTTTGATGCCTCCTTTGGGTGCCTCCGTGGACCTTACCATTCTTTTTGTATTGTGGAGCCCAGAACTGCTTATGATACTCAGTGTGAGGCCACTCCAATGCTAATACAGCAGGAACATCACCTCCTTTGTCCAGCTGGCTGTACTGTGTTTGCCTCTTGGGTGCCAGGACACTGCTGGCTGATGCTGAGCTGCTGTCACCAGGACCCCCAGGTCCTTTCTTGCTGGGCTGCTTCCAAATCACTCTCCTCTTACCTGTGCCTGTGGCCAGCATTGCTCTGTCCCAGGTGCAGCATGCGGCACTTACCTTGGTTGAACTTTGTGAACAGTATATCTAGACCCTCATCCCTCCAGGCATTCAGCAGCACCTCCCGGTTTAGTGTCATCAGCAGACTTGCTAAGGATGCATTCCACTCCTGCATCCAGATAACTGATAAACATGTTGAACAGGACTGCATCTAGAATCGATCCATGAGGAACATTGATGGTGACCGGCTGCCAGATGTAGACCTGTGGACTGTGCAACCCTTTGAGCTCTGCCATTGAAGCAGTTCATCACCCAGCCTAGCGTGTCTGTTCGTGTCACAGTCAGACAATTTGTCCAGAAAGGTGCTGAGAAGGGTGTAGTATAAAGGGCCTTACAAAAATTCAGGAAGATTACTTTTGCTGCTTTCTGTTCATATACTTAACAGGTTACTTAGTATTATAGGGAAGTCTAGCCTTACCTATTTGATCTCCTTGTGATGAACTCATGTTGACTACACCTGTTAATAGCTTTTTTCTTTACATGCCTTTCAGTATCTCCCTGTACAGTGTTCTCTATAACTTTTCCAACTATTGACATTAAGCTGAGAGGTCTGTAGTTTCCTGGGCCTTTTCTCATGCCATTTTTTTGCAGTTGAGTGTAACATTGGCTAGCTTCCAGTCAGCAGGAACCTGCCCAGGCTGAATCGTAGTAGACACCATGGACTTAGGAACATAGAGCTGGTAACAACTGTTCCCTTTTGTTGACCACAGACTGAAAGTCACTGTTCCCTGAGCCATGGTCCAGGCACCCTAAAATCTGTGATTACTATTAAATACTGAGATTAAAAAAACACATTAAATGCTTCCACCTTTCCTTATCCTTACTTGTTAGGTGGCCATCTGCTTCAAGTATCAGTCCAGTGTTTTCCTTTTCCTCCTGCTGCTGACATACTTGAAAAAGACTTCTTTGTTGTCTAACACCACCCTGATTGCCATCAACTGTAGTGGAGCTTTAGCTTTTGTTTTCTCACTGCAGATGAGAGCTGCAGCAAACTCCCTGTGAAGTCACATATTGCTTCCAGAGGTTGTATATTTTCCATCTCCCCAAGTTGCAGGCTACCTGTTCATCTGGGACAGACTTTCACCATGCTTACTTGGCTTGTGGCACAAATCAAGGCCTCTCATCGAGGGCTCGTGAATACTAATGGCATCAGTGGTCGTGTTGCCCAGTTAGTGCATGGGATTGGGTGGATTCTTTTCTGAATCTGTGTTAGTATATATAAGCTGTATTAAGAATATCGATGCTCTCATTCAGATCCCACCCTGAAATGTAACAAATCACAGCTTTACGATAACCATGCTCTGCAATTTGTTTTGCTTCCCCTGAAGCCTACTGCATTTTACAGTCTAATTTTGAGCCTACTTTTCATCCTGCTGAGGTGATTTGGGGAGCAATAATGACATACTGTTCAGAATCAGTAATAACAAGGTCAAGAATCGGAATGCAGAAACTTCTATGCTTGATGTGTAGAGGTAGGCTTTGTCTGGCTTAACATACTGGCACACCTGAAGTGAATCTAGCTAAATCAAACTTGTACTGCTTCGAAAATTAATTGTTAACTTGGTCTCTTCCATCTGAGTTTATCAACAAAATAGAGTGTAGGGGTTTTTTTGTGTGTTGTTCGTTTTGTTCTGATTTTGGTGGGGTTGTTTGTTTGTTTTTGTTTTTTTACTAGCATAAGTAGTGGTGCTTGGTGGAACGATGAGATCCTAGAAGCTGGCTTTTCACAGTTCTTGCTTTGTAGGAGCTTAACTGTAGGGATCTTTCCAGGGGTCAGTCTTTTTCTGTTTTGCCTGTATGCCTCACTTCTGCCAGCCCCCATGTGAATGATTGAAAATGTTTGTGGTTTTTTTTTTTTAAGTGGTATATCTTTGTTTGGTGAGCAGTTGGTTTTGGTGGAGCTTATTTGTACTTTCACAGGTATCCACAAAGATCCCGGACCTGTTCCATAGGTATTGGCTTAAGTAGTTGTTGAAAACAGGGGAGACCTGGGCTGTGCCTGAGGATGGAGGTGATGAAGCAAGTGCTGCAGTACTGTTTGAGGAAGTCAGAGAAAAAGAAACATTTTGCCTCAATTCTGTCTCATATTGCTCAGAGTCTTCTGTTTCATCTTTCAGGACTCTGTAAGGCAAAGCTTGTTCACATAAGATAGCAAGATAACACGTTTATTTTTCCTTTTTTTAATATTGGCAGAAATATAAACAGGTAGCATGTATTATGAATACTTTTGTATGACTCCTTTTTTAACTGAGACGTGCATGTACATTTTAGTAATGCTTAGCAGTAAGTGGTTTTGGAAACTTGCTAATCTTTTCCACTTCCTTTCTCAGTTTGTCAAAACTATCACAATAAATATGTAATGTATTAAGGAATGCTAATTTTATAGTTAAAATTCAGGGCTAGAATTCAAGAAGTGTTTCCATTACTTCCGCTATGGGATTCTCCCATGGATTTAGGGTAAGTTGCTAAATCTTTTTGCCTCAATTTCAGTAATCCATAGATGAGAGGAGGGCAGGCTTTTACATTCTCAGAACATTCTGCTTCATTCTCAGGGAGACATATGACTAGTACTGCATTACAAACAGAATAACTCCTGTCTTGAAAGAAATGCCGGTCTGAACTCTGAATTACTGTTTTTATGTCCTGTAGGCAGCTTCACCTAAGGTAGCAATGCTGTGTTCGTATGTATGGCAAAATGGGTTCTTATCTTCCTTCATGCAGTTTTGCTTCAACTTTCTTACATCTTTTCTTGTAATTGCTGCTCTGTGACACTAAGTGAATGGTAGATCTGAAATGATTTAATATTACAAATTGGAATATTTTTTTTCCTCGGTATCAGTTGAAGGGATAGAGTGAAACTGTTGCTATGGATTATTTGAAGGAATTTTAATAATTAGAATTCCATGAAAGCTGTCATCTGTTCCATCCCTTCTCAAGTTTTGGAGCGGTTCAGTAGCTTTGGATTTCACATTTGTTTTGAACATCTGACTTATTCTGGCAAGGGATCTTGGAGGATAACATTATGGAGTCCAGTTTTGCAGTCCTGCTTGTGCCTTGTGAATTCTTTTGCTTCTACGGGCAGAAATTGATCCTAGTCTAAAATCTAATCTTTCATTTCCATTTCATGGAAGTAAACTTGGTTGACTCTAGCGGATCTGCTTGCACAAATTTCGGCTGAATGGTGGTAATGCACCTTAAGGTTATAGGCTCTGAGATATTTGGGTTTTGCACTCCTCTTAAACTCACTGGATGCGAAGTTTATAGGTTCCAGATTCTCACAGGAATTATTTTGGACAATAAATTGGTAATGTTTTGAAAGAGCAGTAGCTGAAGGTTTGAAAGCTCTTTGTGTATTGCGTGAGTGTAACCAACTATAGACTTTGCTAGCTTGACAAAGTAACAAGAACTCTTGTGGCCTTTGAAAACTCAGTTTAGTTGTTAGTGTTACTATGGTAAAGGATGCTTATGATCTCTGGTCTTCGGTTATTGAGGACACCAGTATGGTTTCTGGATATAAATAAGAGACTTGGGAAAGAATGCCATGCAATGCATCAAACTCCCGAAACTTGGGCAGTCGATATTTTTGTAGAAGAGCAGCATGAAACAAATGCTTTATTTTGTTTGTGCAAATGAGAAGACTATTGTGATGCAAAGCAGTATCCTGAAAAGGCAAATGTGCTTTTTTTTCTGTTGTAAATATTCCAGCTAAATAGTGCAGTAATTGCAAGCAGAGCTTGGCACTTTTTCTCTCTATTCTTTTCATTGATATATTTTAACAAGTTCTCATGAGACTATTAAAACATCTTAGTTTTTGGAACATGTGGTCTAGTGGGGATAACTTGGTCTGCAGATGCAGTGGGTTGGCAGCTAGCTTTTGCATGTCTTTTCATTTCCCTCCAGATCCTCTGACCCAGCATAACCTTTGGTCTCCCTCTGAAGGCCGGGGTGAAGGAAGCATGAGCAGGTGACTGATGATCACTGTCAATACAGCCTGCAGACAATATGTGAATTACTTTAGCAGTCTCCCACTGCCCCCCTCCTCTCTTAAATCAACAAATGCAAATAGCTGCCTCCTCATTTGCTGCTATCTCAGGGAGGCTGCCCAGGCAGCATGGGCTTTGTTGTAGTCCTGCGCGCTGAAAAAAGCGGCTCCAGCCTTAGTCAGAAGAAAAAATATCAAATGGGACCTGACCCCCCCCCCAGTGGTTAATGCTGCTAATGTTTGGTCCTTTGGCGTATGCAGGTAGGAAGATGCTGTGCTAAGAATACTTGCTATGTGTATTTTGACAGGGCAGCCTGAAGTGGTTAAACTGCGTTGTTACTCTTTGTCTGTAAATATCCTTCTGGAGGGGAGTAGGGATTGCTCAGAATATCAAAACTCATACCTGTGCTTGTATGACCTGTTGACGTTGTAATTAGATCTGTATTTAACACATGCTGTATTTACTGTGAAGGAGTAGAAATGCACTTGCTAGATTTCAGCAGAGGCACAAAGAGTTTGTGAACCACAAATTAGAAGTTCACGATGGTTTAACACCTAGTTGTGTAGCATGAGTAAATAAAAACAGCTGTATTTCGCATTCATGAAAGCATGACACATGTAATATGTTGTACTGTGTAGTACAGCATACTGCTCTGCTTTTCCAGAAATACTGACTAATGCAAGTTGTCACTCAGCAATTCAGAGACATGAGAGTAATGCTTTGCCAGCGATTGGATAAAATGCTCTTTGGCTCAGTTTAAACTATCATTGCATATGAGAATAAGTTTTGGTGTAGATAAATAAAAGGAAATCAATCACGTTCCAGGTTGAGAAGGTGGTACCTGGGGATGGGGATGTAACTTCTGTATTTAATGTATTTAAAGATTGCAACCAGTCATGGTGAAAAAAATTCTCCTGAACATACATTTAGGAATATTAGATTAGTAATCAAATCAGATGAATCACTGTGTTTGTAAACAGTTGTACAGCTTTAAAAATGGATGTGAGAAGAACTTGTGCTTCATAAGAAATCTGCTTGTAGTATGTAATTCATCCTTACTGTGATACTTTCTACTACATAACAGTTACTTGAATAAAAATGTAGAGTCAAAATAACAGTTGCAAAGCTAGGTACTGAACTGTTCAGGTGACTGTCACTCAAATAGCTACATGTTAAAACTATTAATTGGTAAGAATATTCTCCAGATCTTGTTTCAGGTGTATCTTTGAGTTTTATTTGCTTTCCAGAAAGTATCAATATACTAATTTTGTAGGGGAAGAATTACTATAAATTCATGAAAACCCAAGAAACCAACTATTTAGAAGTCCCCTGTGTTCCTGTTTTTGACTGCAGTAGTCCTTTGGATCGGGCACTGGTGTCTGACACAAAGCCCACTTGAACCCTAACTTGTAGCACTTCTGCATCACGTCACGTTAAGCTCGTGGTGTTTACAGTTAATGTGGATCATGGAGTTTTTCCTGTATCAGCAATCTGCAAAAAGCAAGTGGTAAAGACATTATGATACTGGAAAACCAACTAAGTTTAGTGTCAAGACTTTAAATTATTTGAAAGGTACGGTATTTTCTGCTCTTCCTTTCCCATGCTTCGCATAACAAGGGTGGTTTAGCATCACAAAAATTCCCATCATCCTCTCTTTTTACCTATCATTTAGCTGCTTCTGTATCTGTCTGCTGTCAGCACTTAGTCCAAGAAACAGCATGTAGTTCTTTCTGGACTTGGTCATTACTTTGTGTTGGCCACAAGTAGTGTGGTGCAGGAAGTCTTCTTATTGAGGATTTCTTCCATTTGACATCCTCCTGGAGTTTTAATCAGTCTGTTGCTAGGGGAATCATTACAGTAAAATCATCATTAATGCTTCAGAGAAGTGAGATGGGTGGAAATGATTGCAGACTAAGAAGTTTTATTCAATGGAATTTGATTACAGTTTGCAGCTTCTCATCAGATTATAATGCAGTCACATCTTGCATGTAGTGGATCAGGATTCTTTTTTTACTGGGATGGAAGAATCAACAGAGAACCACTCCAATAGTAAGATTAAGTAAAAATGATATTTTATTTTGGCTTCCAAAATTAAAACATAATAAGAAAAAAAAATCTGTTCCAAGTAGAAAAATCTGAGTACAGTTATCTGAACTTTAAAAAGCAACGTCTCAGACAAATGCTGATGAATGATACTTTGCCTGTCATCAGTTTCTCCTCTTAATTGGATGACTTCTTCACTGCTCAGAATCAGTTTGTAGCTTGCTAGAAGTAGTTGGCATGTCTTGTGACTATGGGAACTGCTCTGGGAGGAGAGTGGGTGTTTTATGGGCTCTATACCTTGTGAAGTATTATGAAGGCCTTCTTGATGAATGGTACTTTATCTTGTGGTAATGAAAATCATGGGAGGCATTTATAAGGTGAGTGAATTAATTCGCTTTTATTTTTATTTGAAGGGTTTTTTTGTGGGCTTTTTTTTTTTCCTTAGGAAGGTCCCTTTGAAATAATGGGTACAAAGAATTCTCTCTTTGGCTTTAATGAAATTACATAGTTTTGTGCCAACCACTGGGGTTCAAAATATCCAAATATATTTATTTTACAATGTAAATTGTGCACTACACTTTTTTTTTAAAAGCCTTTATTAGAAAAGTTGCTTTCCATCGTTCATTTTGAGGTTTTCCCCCCCTTCCCTTTTGTTTTTGTTTTTCCTCAGTTTCCATTACAAAGAGCAGTGCAAAAATCCAATCTTCCCCTTCCAAAGTGACCCGGCGTTCAATGCAGTCTCCACAGAAATCTGCTCCAGTACCAGCGCAGCGGGGCAGGAAACCAGGTCGGGGCAAACCCCCTGGACAGTCTACAGTTCCCAAGAAGGGCAGGTCTCCTAAAAATATTCCCCTGAGCAAAAGCACCTCTCATACTGAGAATCTTAAAACAAGGAAAAAAAGTTTAAAACCTGGAAAAAAGGTTAGTCCTTATCTACTACTTTACTTTGTATTGCAAAATTTTGTAGTGAGATTATTATTATTTTTTAATTAACTTTCTGGCTTCTCTTCGGCCTTCAGGGCTTTACTGTGTTCAGAAGTTGATTACAACAAAAATTCTAGAATAGCTATTCTAGAATATCTCAGGATAAACTTCTGGGATTTTCTTATTCCAGTACAGGAGTACTGATTTAGATTAATTTATCAATGTGTTGTTGGTATTGAAAAATACTATTCTGGAATAGCCATTTCCAGTAACATCCCAATAACCTTTAGGCTTTTTAGTCTGGGTTATTTTATTACTGAAGCATTTGCATGTTTTTCTTTTTCTTTTTCTCTCGCATTGAACAACACAAGATTAGGAACAGTGAGGATTTGGGTGCAAAATTTGGGCATTTTAAGCATATGGTGGGATTTGCCAAATTAATCTTTTGGATACCCCCTCATCCTGGAGATCCTGCATGAACCAGGTTGCTCCTTTTCAGGCAATGCATTTCCTCAGGCATGAGCCTGAAAGGCATGGTACTTTGCTCCCTTCAGAGCTGAGTCTGTGACATGGATGTTGGTTAGCTACCCACACACACCCTGATTTCCAAAAGTGGAAGTTTTGCTTTTTCCCTTCCTCCTGTTTGGGTCACTGTGGGCTTGTAGGAAATTGCTAGTGGTGCAAGGGAGTGGGTGAAGTAATGACACAAGTATTTTCCCTTCAGTGCTGATCAGTGTGAGATACTAGTGAAGTGTGGTATTAGAGCACACCTAAAAGGCTCTAGGACAAAACTGGAGATAATCACATTGGTTGCAGTGATGACTGCAGGGTAAGGAACAATTCTGGGGACTGCAAGTAGAAACCCTACTCTCTTCTGCTGTCTGCCCCTCCCTGTTGGGCATGCAGACCAGTAGGCTGCTGGGACAGGTGGCTCCAGCTTTATTTCCTTCTTGTTTCTGAGGCCACACAGAGGTGCAGGTTACAGAGGAGAGAGCTGCTCTCACATAGGCTGAGCTAGTGGGTTGTCTGTTTTCCATAATCCTGAGGGGCTTTAATGGAGATCATTGATCACATTTTTTTTTAATCTTAAGGATATACTCAGGCAAGACAGGATGCACACTTCTTCATAAAGGTTTTGTGCTCCTCTGTGTCTTGTGAAAAAGAAATAGATGGAAGGTAGTTGGAAGCATCTGACCTTTAGAAGAGGCTTCTGGGCTCTAAATGCTGGGTGATGGGAAGTGTATTCTCTGAGCACTGCACTTGGCACCTGGTCTGTGTGAGGTACTGAGCTTTGCTTGGGTTTGGGGGTTACTTCTGGCAGTTCTTGTGATGAGGAAGGGAATCTGGGGCACCTCTGTGCGTGTCTGATTTCCTCTGTGGGACAGTCAACTAAACGTTAGACTTTGTAGTATCTTGAGTTTGAGGTGCCTGTCTAACTTGGCATCTTACTATTGTAACTTTTGCACTGAAAACTTTACAACTGGGCTCCTTTAGAGAAGCCATGGAAAATTTTTATTGCTATGGTATGTGGTAAGTATGTGTAAGATTGCCAAGACATTACACATATCTGCACTCTTCTTTGCAGTGTTGTACCTAATACTGTAGGGGTGAAGGAAGGAGAAACTGCTTAATGAGAGTTCTGTATGTACAGGGTATACGTGATATGGAGTGCCACGCAGCTTGTGTGCTTTCCAGTAAGCACACAAATGTAGTGTTAGTGATAAGTGCTTAGATATTTCAATGCAGTTGTTTGTTTGTCTTAAGACAAATAAGAAAAAAAACCTTCCACCTTTTTCAGCCTGTGCAGTTGTCCTCCAGATGTGAACTGAGTTTGTGCTAATTCAAAACCTGTGTGTTTAGGGAGATCAGTCTGGTGTTTGATGAAGAAGAGATTTGTTTGACTTCTTAAATCTCACAGTGAAGAGTCAGGCTGGGACTCCTTGCCTTTTTAAGCTTGTTACTCTGCAGTGTTTATCATTGTGCAGGTATTAATTTTTATTATGCAGCTAGGAATGTTAAGCTGTTGTAGTTTTCTCCCTTACTTAAATATTTCCTAAGCTTCTCCATAAGGATAAGTATGTCAAGTCTTATTCCCCATTCCTACCCCCCAGTGTGCACTGAATGTTTTTTCTTTTTGCTGTCATAATTAAAAAAATCTCTTTACGTTTCTTCCATCACCTTTAAAAGTACACTTTGCAGAGCAATGCAAAGAATTTCTTCTAGCCCAACTGCTTAAGATGCATTTCTCGAGAAAGGGCCTTGGTCTGAGTGTTGGTTGCAGCCCTAAATGCGACCCCACAAGAGCAGAATCAGTGAAGGGTGGTGAGATGCCAGCCCATGTGCTAAGCTCTATGCAGACACGTGGTGCTGGTGTGCCCTCCCAGATGGCAGGGCCAGCTGGTGAAGCTGGGTGGGGGCAAATGGGGTGAGCCCAGCTGGAAGCACAGCCTGCTTCCTGACGCAGCCTGGCTGTTGGACTGCTGTGTGCTGCTCCTCACTTTGGGATTACAAAGTGAGAACCTCAGCTGAGCAAGCGGAACATGCTGTAGTTCCAAAGTATACTCTCTTTCTTCATTCTGGAGGAGAAGGTAAGAAATGGCTGGCTAGCCTCACCACAGTAATGTGTTTGTGTGAAGGGTAGACAATTCTTCTGGCTTACAGCTTAGTGTTTACATTTTGTTTTCACGCTACATTTCTCCCGTTCCCTCCTTTTTCCTCTCAACTCAACCGATGGCATTTTGCAGCATGACAACAGACAACTGGTCCCCTGGAGAGTCCCTTCTCCAGAGAGGCTTCAGGAATGCTGAGCTTCAGATCAAAAGCTCTAACTTCCTAACTGCATTGTTATTCTCTGTGTTAAGGATGGAGACCTTTCTGTTTCCCAGTGTTAAGATGCATAGGCGGTCTCTGACAAGTAATACATCATTGCTTCAGTGTTTGACCCGAGCCACCTCGTCTCATTCATGGCAGTGCCAAACATTGGCAGTCTCTCTCTTATGTTTGTGGTGATTCCATCCAGTGCCATGTTATCAAATAATTTCTCTTTTAAACGTATCTTAGCAGATCAGTAAAGAGCACAGAAATTTTATTTACCATGCCATAGACTTTAGAAGAAAAGAACTTATGTTCTCAGTAGGAGTTAGGAGAAGTTAAGTGCTACTGCTCTTTGGAAGGTGTATATTTTCATTGCTTACTGCGTGATTTGTTAATGTATTATTTAGTAAATATCCTCTTCTTCCTTCCATTACACTTTTATACCTCTATATTGAAGCTTTCCCTGGCAGCTTGGCAGATTTTTCTGTTCTCTGTAGACCAGTTTTAGATGTAAACTCTTACCATGTGAGTAGCCAGGCCTCTGCCACCTTCAGCAGTGTCAAGACCTTGGCTGATTTCTTGTATTCCTGAATTATTATTATTATTTTTTGTCAGGGTAGAAAATGGGGATGCAAGAATAAATGGTAAAGGAAGAAGTGAAGAGTTTTTTGCCAATTAATTGCTTCTTTTATTTGCATGTATTTCATAACACATCAGAAGTGCCTTTCTGCCGTATGCCTCTTTTTTAAACCCCAGACCAAACTAAATTACAGCATTTTCTTTTTCTTAGCTGGGAGGTAATACACTGATCGATTTCCACATCTTAGTGATGCAAAATCTGTCTGTCTGTTATATGATAGGCTGCAAAGAAATTTGGTTTAGGAATGGAGAAAGTTTTGGAAACCCAAGTGACTGAATTATAACTCTTGATTTATTCGATACCTTGCGAAGAGCACCAGTTCCTGAAAGTGTTTACATAAGAATTTCCAACCTCTTTGAAACAAGCTGAGGGAAAATCTAGATGCTCTGTAAAGTTGACAGCTAAATTTGCATCAGAATTGACATGAGAATATATGCACAGCCTAAATAATTTATTGGAGTTGTGATAAACCCAGGTGATTGGAAGAGTGTGAGCAGGAAAGTAATCCAAAACACCTGTTCCATGATTCCTAAAATTTAGAAGGGTCACGAATTGACTGTATATGTAGCACATTGCTCTCTTGCTTCTTTTCAACCATGAGTGGCTTCCTTTTCAAGTTGTTTGTCTTCCACTTGCTTTTACTTGCTGAAGTAACTGTAAATGCAGGCAGACAGTTTCTGATCTTCCTTTCCTGGACTTCATCTTTGCAGCATGTAGTACTTACATAATAAGGAACTACTTGCACTCAGTAGAATGATCAATGATAGTAGAAAGGTTTTGCATACTACTTGAAAAACATTACTTTTTTTTTTCTCCTCAAAACAGAAAAAAATCTTACCAGAGCAACTGACTCCTACCCCACCTTCTCCTCTTTCTTCCCCTGATGGAGACAGTGGCACTACGCAGGTACTTAAAGATGGAATTAGTTTGTCTGGTGCAACTGCTGCAGTTATATCCACAGGTAAAGGAAAAAAATTCATGACTTTTTTTGTGTGAAATGACTTCAGTTTTGAGAAAATTAGTCTTTTAATGGAAACGTGCTGCAAACTTACTCCTGTAAATTGTTATTCACCTACTGTGTTTTTTTTTAAAGTATGTTTGTAGAACAGTGTTACTTTGCAGAACTGGTATTTTGATGCCTGAATTATAACAAAAAGTACTGCGGCAATCAGGGGAAATATCTCCCTTCTTTTAAAACAAGCAAACTTAAGAGGAAATGTAATGAAATGTGTTTTTAAAAGTTGCAAAACAAAAATAAGGTACTGAATGAGCTAGCTTGTTGAGGGGCTTGTAACTCTGCAATGAGACAATTTGTAGGTTGTCAATTGAAATCTCAGATCTTTCTAAAAAAGCCCATAAATTATGTTAATTCTGTTTGGGATACTTTTGACGTTTAAAAACTGTTTTTACAATAGAAGTTGTCAGGCTCTTCTCCATCCCAACTTCAGTGATGGATGAGGGGAAAATACCTATGTGTTTCCTAGGAAAATAAACCTTTCAGAAGTCAGCTGTTATTGAGGTCAGACAGAAGATGTCATGAAAGCTCTTTTTAGCGATTTGTATCTTTGTTTATTCATTCAAAAAGGCTTCCTCCAATTTGCAGACATCAGAGACTAAGAGATAGTCATGAAGATACAAGATCATTGAAGCACTTCATAGAAACGCTTCACTTTTAAAATCTATGTTTATAAGAAAGCCAAAATGGTACTACAGCTGAGAAAATGCAGCAGTCTTTTGTATTACATATCACTTAGATTGTCTGCTTAATCACTGCAGATTTAAACTATAATAATGATTTGGGTGCATTTCTGATCATGTAACAAGTCAAGGCCAAAAAGAAGAAAGGAGAAACCCTTCAGATACAGCTTTTCCCCATATTTTTCTGCCTTACTGTTCCTTTTGAAAGACAGTTTTTCATTGTCTCTGTAAGAGGTGTTTTCAATTGTCCTATTTGATTGCTTTCATGATAAGCTTTAAGCCACTTTGCACAGTTTCCAGGTAAGTACTGTTCTTTTGTTTAGCAGAAAAAGCCAGGTTGTAGTGTGGAAATCATACGTACATTGTTGCTGAAGATAACAGATACTGACTGTTATGCATATGCACTGTTAATGCTGTGTGGGTGCTTCAGAATGGGCATCCATGGCAGGCATATGCCATAGTTTGGTTTGCTGCGTCTTCTAAAAAATGAGAAAAATAATAGGGCATTAACATAATAAGGACAGCTTTTTAGAATTGATTTTTGGTAGTTCAGAGCGTGTACTGGTAGTTCTTGCTTTACTGGGTCTAGTGTGTGAGTAGAGACGAGTTGAAAGAGGAGTGCAAGTTAAGATGGCTTTGTACATTAGCAGGGTACAGAAAGGCTTTAGAGACCAGGGGGGAGTTAATTTGGGATTGTGCAATTCTAGCACGTGAAACATCTCTATTCTGTGTGTTCCAGCTGTGAAGAAAGCAGAAGTACTCTGCAGTAAATATGGCTTGTTCCTTTTCAGTGTGTGTTTATGTCAACAAGCATGGAAATTCTGGGCCTCACCTGGATAAGAAGAAGGTTCAGCAGCTTCCAGATCACTTTGGACCAGGTCCTGTCAACGTGGTACTTCAGCAGGCTGTACAGGCTTGTGTGGATTGTGCCTATCAATCCAAAACAGTGTTTGGATTTCTGAAATCTGGCCATCATGGAGGGGAAATGATAACTGGTATGTGAAGATGTTTCTAATTTTTTTGTTTCTTCATTTGTGAACCTAGGATAGAGCAAAAGAACTGAAGTAACTGCAGTGAGATTCTATCACTTTTGTAACTCCTTAAGCCTAGTCAAGAATGTATGCTTGTGAACTCCTTTACTAAGAGACTCCTGGTGGAGTATCCTTTATATCAGTGTGAGTCCAGGATTTTCTGAACAATTCTTAAATCAGGATATGGCAGTAGCAAAGTTGAATTACATATACACTGTGTGGTTAGGTTCTTATTACTAAAGTAGAGCTTGTGCACCTCAACAGCTGTAGCTATACGTTTGTCAAGTGAGCTCAGTATGAGTGGAATATCAGCTTTATTAATTCAAGTCATTCGCATAATCTTATCCATACATAATGTTTGTGTTCTTAATGCCTTAACCAAGTGAGTGAAAAGTTTCCAACTAATCTGTTTAGCTTCCAGGCAAGTGATTCCACATGTTAAATTTGCTGCTTCTTCCTTCGCCCCATTCACCGGTCTCTTAGGTCAGCGTTCATTCTCCTATGTACTCTATTAGGGAATAGGTTTATTTCTGCTACATATTAATGCCATGCCTACAGATAAATTATCCTTATATCTCCATCTGAATAGCTGCTGCTTGACTTTTTTTTCCCCTTCTAGGCTAGGAAGTACTCTATATGGCAGTTAGCACATCAATTCATAATTCTATCACTGGCAGTAAAAAGACTTGGTGTTACTTTAATCTCCTTACATTAACACCAGGTGTGAAAGATGATTAGTGGAATACAGGTTTAATTAAATCCTTGTAAAAGGTGTTGCTATCTAACAGTATCTAAAACCTAGCACCCTGACCTGCATATAACAGGATTTCACCAGTCCTTGCTTAAGTGTCCGCATGATTTTGTTCACAAGGTAGACGCTTCTATTTTACTTAGTAATAAAAAGTTTATTAGCACTGTATAAGCATGGGTTTGAAACTTGTATTACTTTATTTTTGCAAAATATATGAAATTCTATTATACTGTTAATACCTTGCTGTGCTATGTTCCAACAAGTCATTTTTCTTCAAACAGAATATACTGAGATGTGCTTTGCCAGTGTTCTGATTGTGATGATTCTTGAAGAAGGACTAAATTGTAGGCCAGTGGTGAATCTGGGCTATTATGGAATAGCTGAAAGGAAGTATTTTACAGAGCAGATGTAAAAATATGTTTTCATTCAAAAATCATGTAGGAGCAGGAATTACTGTTGTAATTACTGCTGGATTCAAAGAAGCCAGCTCAGTAGCCCTAAGCTCACGGAGCCTGGCTTTGTGGGTTGCTCCTGAAGCAAAGTGCTGGAGCTCTCTCAGGTGTTACAGAGCTGCAAGGCCCTTGTGGGCTTCCTGTGTTTTTTAGCTCTTGTCTTCTCATCAGCTTGTTGCATAGGTTGCTGAGGTGCTAACTGAGCAATCAATCAAATCCTGAGTCACTTTATCAAAAATTTTTATGGGGTGTATTTTGAGAAGAACAAAATGTGGCTTAGGTTAATGTAACGCATTAAAACCAACTGTGCAGTTGAATAGGAAGGTAGGGTATATACAGGAAATATGCAGTGGAATGAAATGAGAAATTACAGAATGAAACTGTGAGAGTATTTTCTTGCAGAGTTTTTGTTTGAAAGTTTTTTTTGTATAGTTGGCTTTTCTTTAAGACTGGCAAGAAAAGCAATTGTCTGCATCAGAGATTAAGCAAAAAAATCTACATCTTTTGTGAAGAACTTTCATGGCAAGTATTGTATTTGCTATAGTAGAAAACTGCATGCTGGGATATGGATAAAATAATCTTGCTACAATATGTGTGAATAATTAGTGGGTTCTTTTGGTTCAGCTGCCAGAGAAAATAATTGTTTTGAATGGAGTTGAATTTAGGATTTTTTCTTACTCAAAACAAAAGCACAAACCATTTTAATTTTGCTTGATGCATAAGTTTTCAATTCAGGCAAATGTAACCGAAGGGAAATTAAAGGCTTGATTAGCAAGCCCACTCATGGTGGCGGTGTCAGCCCCTTTTTTTTGCTTGTAGGTCTGAGACTGTGGTATTTAGTGGGATGTAAAAGACTGAGGTTCAGATAAACCTTCTCAAGCAAAGAATTAAATCAGTCTCTTGGGTGATTTTCTTCACTATCAGACAGACACATTTGTCTGATAGTTTAGCTCTCAGCCTTTCTCTTGGCTCAAGCTTGCTGCTTGAAACACACCTACACAATGAAAAGTAAAGAAATGAGTACGACTCTTCATCCCAAGGGCTGGGATTGCACAAACAACCTCCGTTCCCTGTTTATTTGTCGTTAGAGGTTGAGGTTATTGCACCTCAGAAGAACTCCTTTTTATTTTCAGCCCTAGCATTTATCTTGGATGTAAGAAGCTAATGTTGTCCTCAAGCAGAGCAGAGAGTTGAGACTGTGGATTTGGATCCCACTTCCTTGCTTGGAGTTCCTATGGTTGCGCTCAGGTGTTTGGAGTACAAGGGAGCTGTGTTTGCACTGAATCCTTTTTTTGTGGATTTTTTTTCCCATAGTATGTCTTGGGGCAGTCAGATGGCCTCAGATGTTTCTTGCTTTATCCTCCTGACAGCTCTAAGATAATGTTATTCTTTTCAGTGCTTCTTTTCAAAATGAGAAATTAAGATGTGGAGAACAAGTAATTTCCCCAAGGCCATATAAGACTACCTGTGAGGCTACTATGAAGTTATTTAAATGTTTGCTGCAGCTGACAGTGCTACCTTGCAGTAAATATCAGGAGATCAGGCTGTGCTGGATCTCGCAGCCCATTTGCTCTCTAGAACTGCTTGAGTTCCAAGCAGAAATACGCCTCCAGAAACCCCTTCCCAAAACAGGAGGTAGAGAGCCCTGTGTCTGAGCCACATGTGAATCATTAGGTTTTCATTTAAACATTGGAGTCCGGAAAAAATGAATGGACCATGGAAACCCATGAGTCTAGGATTTGTCCCTGTGGTACTGACTCGTAATCTCTGGGCACCTGCCTTGGGTCACTCCACAATGAAAGCAAACGAGAGGTAGCATGTTATTGTTGATGCTAGCTCGTGTACTTCCATTAACCCTAACCGTAGGCTCACTTAACAGTATCCATCAGTCACACTTCTGATTTCCTAAGGAAGCATAAAATATGCTAGAACTGGGGCGTTTTCTTTGTTTTTGTCTGTAATATCTGTCTCTTCTGTAACACAATATGGAAATGCTTCTTATTTCAGACCTGTGAATAAAGGCTTTCTTGTCATTTTAGTGTTTTTTTGGTTTTGTTTTTTTTTTTTAAACGCATCTGCTACTAACCAAATGTGATCATTCAAAGCTCTACTTACCATTCGGAAGCTCAAAAACAGAAAGCTGCCTGAGAAGACAAATTGATGCATAAACCTGGTGTTCACACTGATTCTTTTCCAACCCTAAGCATAATTTACAAGTTTGTTCCTGTTTTTTTATAGTGACTTTCTAATCAGAAATAACCAAAGGATTCAGCTAACTTAATTGTAATTATTTACCTATGTACTAGTAGCATTTGCAATATTATTTTCTAGAATCATACAAAAAAGAAAATTGTCATTAACTACATCATTCTAAATATTTAGAGAGTAAGGAAGGAGGACAACAAGCAAATGGTGTTGGCCCATGTCCAGTCTCTTTGTAATCAATCATTTAATTCTGTTGTTGTGGTATCTCTGCCACCTAACTCCTTTAGAATTAAGTTGGAGCTTCACTACTGCACTGTCAAAAGCAGGATGGATTTCTCTAATGGTAAAATATCAAATGACAAAAATGAGTTTCTGTAGTCAGAATTTCAGTGGTAATGGATGTCAGCATGCTACCACAAATAAGCTCGGTTCAGTTAGACACTAAAAAAAAAAAAAGTTTTTTTCCTTCTAGCAAGTGCTGTAATGAAGGCTCTTTTCTTGATTATCTCCTGCAAATATGTGCTATCGAGGTACGGTTTTCTAAGTAAACAACAGAAATTGCCATAAGATGTTGATGATGAGAGAATAGATTTGTTATACTGGTTAAAATCCAGCGTTATGCTCTTAAAATCAGTTCTCATAGAGCAGCAAATCTAAAGTGGCATGGATCCAACGGAAGGTACAACCAGTTCTTTGGATATAAATGTGTTAAATACCAAAAAGATTGTTTACTCCTCTCATGTCTTGCATGGTTTAAATCAAAGCTGAATGTCTTCTCCTTTACTTGATGGTGTTTTGCTATACTTCATGATGCTCAGGGGCTGTTTGCCATCATCTTCTTATTCACAGCTTCCTTTGATGGGGAGAAGCATGCCATCAATCTTCCTTCTGTAAACAGTGCATCGTTTGTCCTACGTTTCTTGGAGAAACTCTGCCACAGTCTTCAGTGTGATAATCTTTTCAGTAGCCAGCCTTTCAGTCCTTACATGGGATGTGCACATAGTCCCACGGAGTACGATAGGAACAAGCCAGGTACTGTTAAACAACTTGTTTGCAAGTACTGATATTTTTGAGAAGTGCTGTTACTTTATGAAATTTAACATCTGAATCTGCCTTGCTGTAACTTGAATTGACTGAAATGAATACTATTCAGTTCATAGTCAATTTGTTCCAGAGCCCAAGTGCTTTGGCAGGTTGGGATAGCTCATACCACATGTGCAGAAATCATTTTGTTCGGCTAACTCTTTCTTGTGGTCAACTAGGAAACACATATATTGTACTACTGGGTTACTAAAAGAGCAGACTCAAAGCATCACATTTTGCCTGTTCGATTTATGTTCAAATCATAAAATAAGCATAAAGAAAGATGCTTAGTACCTTACGAGAAGGCATTTGCTCTGGAAGATGATTCAGTTCAGCCTATCCTACGTTAAGTAGTCTTTTCCTCTATCTTTGTCCACCTTGCTCAGTGACAGCTACAGAATTTTAAATTTTGCAGCATACAGTCTGGTAGAGAAGGTGGGTTTTGCAGCTGGCTGTTTGAAATATTTTATGTAAGTTTTGCTACTCTGGGGCTATATAGACTGAGAGGGAAATGGCATGCTCAAGGTCTCCCATCAAGTGTTCCAGTCCAAAGGTTATCAGGAGCCATAGTTGAGAAAACTTTGACATTAATGTGATTTCAGTCTTATAGGTCCTGGTTTAGAAAAGAAGGTATTGTGGTTGTTTTGTTTGTTTGTTTGTTTTTCCAGTAGAGAAATAGTATTTGTTTCCTTCCATCAGATAGGAGTCATTTGCTATAATACCTTTCAGGAAAGTAGCCCAAATGTGGAAATTTGGATGATGACAATATAAACTGAGCTGTTCGATCAGCTTTTTAAGTTTACATTGAAATGACAGAGTCCGTGTGACATTAGAAACGAGTTTGTTACCTGGTGAATGACTGATGTGTGCTTTTGCTTTTGTACTTTGACTTTCCCTATGAGCATTTTTAACCAGGATAAATAAGTGGTGACTTTCCTCTTCACAGCAAAAGAAGAAATACCTGAAAACGGAAGTGCTAAACGATATTCTCAGGACTCTCCACCATATACTGCTCCCCTTTCCCCTAAGCTTCCAAGGAGTGATGCTCATCCATCTGAAGGTGATTACCTTGTGTTGGTATTACATCAGAGGACTGCATATGATTTCAGTATTTCTAGTCAAAAGGACTGAGTGCAGTGTATGTCTCTGGTTTGTCTTTAGTCCTTGACAGGTGAGAGTTGAAGTATTTATTCATCAGTGGCATGGATTTTGTGCTTAGGAACGATGTACTGCAAGTTCAACAAGTCTTTCTCCTAAACATGTCAGTCTTCTTTGTGAAATCGTCCAGGCAGATAGATGACATTTGAAGCTTCTTGCTTCATATATAGCTATTTAGTAGAAAAGCAATTCCCTTGAAATAGATTAGGAGATAAATTTGAATAACTCTTGGCTTGGGCCAGTGTGTTCTGATGGTGCAGTTAAACTGAGCGTATGGATAGCTGCCCCTAAAAGATGTGCTGCTCCTTCTCTCCTTGCCTCCCTGTAGTGCATCCCACACCTCTCTGATGATGGGGTGGCAAGCTGACTTGGTGACCCGAAACATGGAAAACATTCTGATGAAGCTAGGAGTCATTTGCAGTTTACTTCTCAGCACTTGACTCATCGTGGACTCAGATGAGTGCAGGGATGGGTTGGATCAAATGCAGCCATGACAGGGGTGGGAGCAGAGCAGCCTCTCTGTGCAGCTGACTCCAGGACAAGGAGAGCTTTTGCCTGTGCCGTGGCTGAGCTGCAGTAGCTTGTGCCGATTTGTAGTCTGCCTCACACGTGAAGTGAAGCATGTCAGCTTAAACCTCAGAGGGAGACTTAAGGAAGCGTGGTTTTACTCTGCCTTTGCTGCTTGTCAAGCCATGGTAACTTGCTGATGTGACTCATCTCATCCGATAGATACTTTCTATTGCTTCAGTGTATTTGCATAATATTTCCAAAGGCTTTTGAGGTTAGTCATTTGTTTCTCTCTTTTTTTTTTCTTATTTCTTTTCTTTTTTGTTTTCTGTTTTTGGAGTTACTGGGGTCATTTTTGTCTGTTAGTCTCACTGTGGGTAGAAGAATGACCTTTTCTTCTATGTAGAGTCCTAGGGCCACACTTAAAGCAGAAGAAGATATCAGTGTTATTTTATATAAACACAGTGTGTTCACTTCTATGAAGTAACAGCAACAGAAATATAAAAATTATCAATGCAGAGCTTTATCTGTCTAAAGTAGACCGTGGTTTAGGTCTGCAATATCTGTGCAATTAAATCAGATATTTCTAGTAAGCAACCGCGTGAATAACTGTAAAGCACTCAATTCTATAGAAATGAAGTTGTTTAAATTAGAGATAAACAAATGTCTTAGACCTGCATTTTCTTATAAGAAATCTCCCTGTAAGTAAGTCAGCGTGCATGTTATTCCCTGTTGAGCATTGTGGTACTGGAACCTTTTTATAGATGAAGTTGAGGCATTCCTACAAATTCATTTTAATATCAGTAGTTCATTGTAAAGTGCAGTTACCTGGATTAGAAAAAAAAAGGTGGGGGGGGTGGGAGAAGAAATGTTTTACAGTGGCTTCAGAGGTCTGAGATTGTACTGTGTGTGTGTTTTAAGAGGCCAAGTATTCTCTAGTGTTGTGTGTTTCCCATTAGAGCAACGTCCTCTGCTGAGAATCTGGAGGTAATTTCATAGCGGTCAGTCATGGGCTGGTTAGCAAGAAAGATCTGCCCCTGAAAAGTTCTGGCTCCATTGAGACACAGTTGCCTTGAAAGAGTTGTTTTGAAATACCATTTGAACGCAAAATGGAATAATTGTGGGAAAGGGTCTTTCAAACTCATTTTCCTTCTGATCTACTTGTAGATATGTTTTGCAGATTTTGCTGTCTTTTCTGTTCCATAACAGTTTCTTCTTAAAGTTTTGAAAGATAAGAGAAGGGAAAGAGAAACAACTCTGTCTCCCTCCCCATGAAAACAGAGTGTTCTTTACTACTGCAGCCAGTTACATCATGTAGTTATGTATGAAGCAAAACAACTAGCTTATTCCCAGAGGAGCGTCAAGAAAACAAAACGTCCAATTCCTTCTAAGGCCTTCAGTCTTTAACTGTCTGTTGTCACCCTCAGATTTGAAACATAAGGCCTTTGACTGGCCTTTCATACATTTAACCAGAGTTCAGGTATTCTGCAGGGGAACCTCCTGTGTAACAGGAAAAAACTTGTTCTGGTTCCATCTCACTACTACTCACATCTGCTCCAAATCCTGAAGTAGGAAAGCTGTCATATCAAAGCTCCACTGATTGCAAAGCTGTATTTGTCAGACACCAGTTCTGAATCAGCTGTCATAGCTGTTGACCGTGCCTTCAACAAGACTGTGCTTGGGGTTGGTTTATAGAGAAGCTAGATGGATGGAAAGGGGATGGATTGTGAGACAGTGTAGCTGCTGGACAGTAACACCTAATATAAAAGGTAATCACCTCCGTGAAGTATGCCAGCACTCCTACCTCGTGAATGTGACCTGAGCAGTTACTTTAAGATAAGCTCAAGTGCTAGTATCTCGGGAAAGAAAGCAAAGTTTCTCTTTGCCATCCCTATTTACTGTTGCTTAACTTTGGATCTGTAGCGTCAGAAAGAAGCCTGTGATAGAATTGGAGTAAATGCAATTAAATTATTTTGTAATATGGTCAATTTTATGTCTTTAGAGATCTTATAGAAAGTTATATAAAATTATTATTTAAAGGATGTATTTGGGATCTCTGGTTTCTATGAAACGATTCCTTCTTCAGACATTGCACGGAGTTGGCTGATAGTTGCTGAAATACTCCATTTGAAACTTTCTGTTGTGGAATATTGTTTCCAGTATTTCATCATACCTTTGAAAAGGTATCTACAAGTTCAGCTTAATCTTGTGCTCCTTCATAGTGCTTTGCTGTAACCATTTGAAGTATCACTTCCTTCTGCCCTGATTCAGTCTTGCACTGAGACTTCATTTGGTGCTCTCATTCTCTGCTGATCTAATTTTCTCATTTGTTTCCTTTAATATTAATGGTGCTTATCGTTTGTTGCTTCTGTTGATATCTCTGAAATACTATAGGAAGATGGCTTTTGCTTTCATTTTGACAAGTTGCTGCATCTTCTTCAAGCCGACATATAAGAGTTTGTTTTCTCCAAAAATCTCAGTAGCCACTGCTTTGCTTTTTTGATACAGCTCAAACTAGAAAGTTTGTAGTAGTTGTCTTGGGGATTGTGTACTTGAAAGAGAAGGGCTTGCATACTTAAAAGCTCTTTTGGCCACAAGTGTTGTGTTTATTAGAAGTTGTTGTTAAGACTGCATGTCTTGCTTTACTGAGTTCACTAAATAGGGAACCAGTTCTCTGAGTGTTCCATTTTGGGATAATGTTGTCTGAAGATCATAACTGTGAAATACACTCAAAGTTCTTCACTGAACTCCAGTTTTAAACAGATTCTAATGGAACAAGTTAAACGTGCTTAAAAAGCTCTCTGTGGGCTTTTTCTTTTTTCTTGTTTGTTGGTTAGAGGAAAATACTCTTCCTTTATTTAATTCTGGTATTTTCCCAAGAAATTATTGGAACTTGTCATAGAAGAAGGGTAATAAAAAGCATATTCTAGGAACTTGTTTCACAGATTGTACCAGTTACCCCAAAGAATATGCTGCTTCACTGGCATATGTTTTATAACTTGGGTAATTTTCAAGATGGTAATGTGGAGTTTACACTTCTGTGAACCTGTTAGCTATATTTTTCAGGTCTTAACTCCCTTGCCAAAGCAGCATTTGTTTCATGCAGATTTTTGCGTCAGGCTTCCAACTTTTTCCTCAGGCTAGATGTTGGCCTAGTGCAAGCGGAGTTGAGAACATAGAGTGATGAGAGTGGAGCGGTGTTCCCGTTGATGTTTAACTTACTCGTAGAATACAGCGTTGTGGTCAGAGTGTATTGTGTTAGTGTGTGTGTGAATCTAGGATTTACAGCCTTCTGCAGCTCTGCATGTAATCTCTTCAGTTTTTAGTGATGGCTATTGTCTCTGAACATATGGAGATCTACAGATCATAATTGTCTGCCTGCTTGTGAAGATAGAGACTCCCTCTACTGTGAAAAACAACTTACACAATTGCTAGTTAACATGAGAGTTTTTATGTTAAAAAATTCTTGCAAGATAATTATAATGCACTCTTAAGCAGATTCTCAAAAAGTAACCGTTAAGAAAGACAATGAAAATGCTTGACTGAGATTGTGTATGTGTTAATACTAACATCAGACAATTTAAAAAAACAAACAAACCTTATGTCCATGCCCTGCTCATACTATTTAACAAGTACAGCTGAGATGATTTATGAAAGACTGTTTCAAACTTGACTACTAGACATTTTACTGGAATTTTTTTAATGTAGTAAAGGACCAGTGATTACTTGAAAACGACTGTTCTGCAGTAAGTCTTGTCTCACAGGAGATCTGATAACAGTCTTGGAGCTTGTTATTATCTTCGAGAGAACATAGCAAGGAATTAAATAACAAAGTTACAAAGTCCATCATTTTGAACAGATCGATGCTTTTGTTTTCTGTAGCAGAAACGTTACCTATAGAAGAAAACAGCACTTCCAAAGAGCATCGCTTTTCTGCGGACTCTATAGATTCTGCACTTAATTCAGTAAATCCTTCAAGCCCGGCCCGTCGAAATTCCACCGAATATCGTACTTCAGGGAGCACAGCATATTACAGGAATTCCTTTCAGCCAGTGACTGCTACCTCACATTCAGCCCCAGTCCTGCGCCGGCTGTCATTGAGCTCTGCTGGGAACAGCAGTTACTATGAAGTCAGTAGGAATCGAATACAGAGGAGGATTGAAGGTATGCTACATGCCTAAACTTTCCGAAGTATGTAACAGCTTTTATGAACATGCAAAGTCCGTGAGTTATGAACAAAGAAGTTCTTTGCCACAGAAAATATGTTACATATGGAGTGAGATGTTGTGCTGTTGCCAAGCACGTCAGGCTTGCTAATGTAACTTTGAATGCAGAACTGAAGCCTGCTAGAACTAACACCGTGGTGCAAGCCAGAGGAGTCTTGCCTGCTACACTTTCCTCTCATTGCTGTCACGGACTCTGCAATAGGCTGGATTGGGCAGTGCTTGCTGAACACAGCTTGCTTCCTGAGAATTTTATCAGTTATTTCTGTGTTGCTGATACACAGAGATAGGGTTTCTTCCTGTCACTCTGCACAGTTGAACTTGCATTTGCCGCTTTCCTAGATACTGGCATCTTGGGATCCAGGAACCAAACACAAGTCAAACTAATCCCTCTAGGTATGTCATAGTGCTATTTTTTATGTTGCTCTAATTCTCTGCAGTTGTATAAGGTATTTCACACAAATGGAACAGTTTGTTATTAAGGTTTGATACTTGACGAAAAATAAAACATCCTTTATTTTAACATATGACAAAGAATGAATAAGCCTGATGCTAAGAATGTCGTATGCAAAATGAAATGTGTTAGTTTACAGGCCTAGTGTACAGAATCAGTGTACAGACTAATGATACTTCTTTTCCCAATATTCTTACACCGAAAGCTGCAAGTTCCACAATTGAACCAGATCTGAATTCACTTAAAAGGGAACCTTCAAGAATGTTGAATAAGGATCCGTCCACCTGGTCAATAGAGGAAGTAATGCGTTTTGTGAAAGAAGCTGATCCGCAGGCACTAGCTCCACATGCTGAACTCTTCAGGAGACATGTATGATGCATATCCATTCTTCTCTACTAGATTTCATGTAGCTCATTAATCTTCTAGAATACACCTCTTTCATGTCGGTCGCTGTATTTGCAATTGAAGGTAGAACAGACTCTGCTCGCTTGTGTAATATAGGGAGGCTGAAAAATTATTTTTCCACCTGAAAGTCCTCCTGCAGTGTGTTTTTGCTGTGTTCCAGCCTCGTTAGACTTAAACTTAATTGCTTTCCATTGCGTTCCAGCTGATATGAGGTAGTGTAACAGTGGAACTCTCGCATTATAATGGCCAGCTCCCAGTGCACCCTGTCACTCTGGTACCTCTTGAGATGCTGACATTCTCACCTGCAATATGGAGTGCTTATCTTTTATAGGCGACACTTCTCTAAGCTAGTCTGTTTTGTGGATTGGCTGTCCCAAAGCCGAGAAACTGTTGTGCCTCATTACCTTTGCACTTGGTCATTAATACTAAAATTCAGAGGTTGAGCTGAAATATTTGTCTGTTTTGACAAAGATTATGGAGTTCTGTAGGATCTAACTAGATATTGTATTTAGGGAGGTGAGCTGTAAATGTTCATTTCTTTATGTTGTTTTTGATCTCCCTTTTCACTGTGCTTTTGTATGGCAAGTTGTTGAGCAAAGAGCTGCGTTCTTTCATTTTATATCTGGCTCTCCAAAAAGAGGCTGGCTTTCTCTTTAGTGGTATTTCGCCCCCCTTCTGCACCAGCACTTACTAACAGTTAAACTATTTCACGGTAAGCTGGATTGGAAGCAAAATTCAAAGTAACTTTTAACAAAACTTCCTGTCGTATGTGTTATTTTTAGTCATGTAACAAGGCTAAATGTCACTTGTTATGTCAGGTTTATGTTTAAAAAAACTAAGAGTAATTCTCTTTATGGTGTTTTAGGGAACTAATTGCCTGTCTGTGGTATGTAATGCTACTAAGAGCCTCAGACTGTCACATTTCAGCAGCTTTTCAACCGGGCAGTTGAAATCTGACTAAGTTGTCCTCAGTCTTTATCCTAACAATCTGTCTGCTTTAACCTGGCTGTAGATCTGTCTTATTTCACAGCTTCAGATGGTCTGTAACCCCTTCCTCTGAGTGACTGTTTGCATGCGCATGCCAGAATCCTCCCACAGCTGTGTTCAAGGTTCAATGCAAGGCCTCCGTGCTTGGATCATTTAATCTCTAACTGCACAGACCTTCCTTTTTTTGCAGCTTTTTTCTCTCCTTGACCCATTCACTTTTTTTTTTTCTCAGCTGGTACCTATTTTTGGGGGACTGTTTGTTCAGTTTCTTTTACTTACTGTAATTCCATTTAGTATCTCACAGACTTTAACCATAATGTAAAAACACTACAGTAAATTCGCTTTCAGGGGCCGTGGGTAAATATCACGTTGCACTAAGTTACAGCCTCATATATGGTAAATGCATTTTTACTACATTCTCAACAAATATAATGTACTTTTCAGTGTTAGCGTGCAGATTGTTAAAATAGTTGTGTTGTGTTTGCTCTCTTCCTTCTGCAGGAAATTGATGGAAAGGCACTACTGTTGCTGAGGAGTGACATGATCATGAAATACATGGGACTGAAGCTGGGGCCTGCCCTGAAGTTGTGCTACCACATTGAAAGACTTAAGCAAGGAAAGTACTAGCCAACGGGGCGGACACCGCAGTGAGTGTGTGTGCACCACTCTGAGCTCTCAGGTTAACTGCCATCACCTTTATTTAAAAGTCTTTTGCTGGAATAAGTTATCTGTATTTTTTGGAAGTTCTTTCAAAATGTGAAAAAAGACATCGAGGAGAAAGTATTGGGAAAAAATGTATTGCATTCTAGCCTTTAGTGAACTGTTTCAGAAAGCTTGCAGGGAGAGACAGTTGGCACTGGGCAGGTTGGGTAACAGCGCTGAAAGGCGCATTCTCTGTTGCAGACTTCAGCCAACACGTTCATATTCAGAACCAAAACAGCTGAATCCCAAAAAACAAAAACAGCATCAGATGTTAATAATTTTTACAGGGGTGGCTGTAAACTTTTACGTTGCAAGGAAAATGTAAAATAGAAGATCTCATCTCAGCAGTGAATACCGTGTCTGGTTCTCCGGCAGAATAATACTCAGCTAGATTATTCTTCATATGGATTTCCATAAAGGGAATAGCTGTATGAGCAGTTCAGGGGGGAGGGAGGTGTAGGGAGGGAAGTGTTACAGAGAAGAGGGCTTCAAACAAATCTAAGCTTTTATAAAGTGTGATTATCAGTCCTTTGGTAAGTTACGAGGACAAACGTACGCTGTGTTGTCAATTTATGCTGGCAATAATAGTTCTGTTTCATGGAAGGGCACATTGGCTGTGCAAACAGCCATTTCTAGGACAGACAGATTTGACTGGAACAACACATCCACGTTTTAAACATTCCATCTTTTTGCTAAGTTTGGCATGGATTCGTGTCCTCGTGCTTTTTATATATACACGTGTATGTGTGGGGGAAATGCACACTATATGTATTTGAAAATGTGCATACACGCTGTACATATGTATTCAGTTTTTAAAGTGTACTTTGCACTGTGCCAGAGAGAACTGTACAATTTCTTGGGTTTTGTTTTCTATTTTACCAGTTATTTTAGTCATGTACTACCTTCATTTCCGTTAGCACCTGTTTAATTTGTTGTCCATTTTTGGAGTCAGAAGGTGACAAACAATCAAAGGGTGGATCTACTCCTACAGGCAAAATCCCTGTTCTATGCAATCCTCATGGTTATTCATCACTTAACTGAGCCATGTATGCTGGTATATTTCTGGAAATACATGGTTGGTTCTGATGCTTCCAACTTGTATTTCCTTTAAGGAAGTGCCACTGTGTAATGGATAAGCCTGGTTAGGATAAAATTGGTGCTGTTTGTATAAGCTACAACAACCAGCAGTGATAATGAACCAGTTTGTTGTCACTGCCAATTGTAATATACATCAGGGACAAGAAAATATACTTCTGTGTAGGAAACTGAATGTACTGTATGCAGTAGTGCAAGTGACGAGAACTATTTGATAGGGAAGGTGTAGTCCTAAAATGGTAGGTTTTATTATATTTCCTATTGCCTTTTTTATATGAAACTATATAGTAAAAATGTATTTTTTACAAATTCATTTTCTGAAACTGCCTTGCTGTACCAATACTCTGGTACTCCTCAGGTTTCAGCAGATACTGCTGCAAAATAATGTGTTTTGTGGCTCGCCAGCATCCAAGAGCTTTGTTAGTTTAAGTGACTGCAATGCAATTTTAATTTGGGCTCTGAGGATTGTTTTTATTACTCCATTGTTAGACATTGGATGCAAAAGGTTATCTATATTGATTTGTTTTGCATATCTTTTGTGGTGCGTGTGTGCTTAGATGAATAATACGAGCATGTTCTGTATAGTAAGAAGAGGTCAGAGCATTGATTGGAAAAGCAGAATATTTTCTCTTTGTGTTTGGAAAATGCAGACTTGATCATTGATAAAAACCATATGAAAGTTAGTTATATATAAAGAAAAACATCATGCCCCGCATGTTGAGTATGTTGTTTAAACCTTACTTCTACCATGATTTATTACGTTCAAGTTCAGAGTTCTTTAGTGTAGAAAGAAGTACTGCTCGTACAATTAACTAAACAGTTTTCATTTTTCACATTGCCGTTGGCAGAGGAGAAACAAAGATGTTTAAAATTTCAGTTTGGCCTCTATGGAATGAACTTTTTATACATGGCACTATTATGGGTATAAATATTTGTTCAAGGCTTTGCGTGCACCCGTGCACGTTGGGTGGGGGGTGGGGGGGGACTGGGGGGTTACTGCGGTGTTACAGTACCAGAATTCCACCACGCGCTGTAGTGTGGGATTCAAACGTTCCATGTGTTGTAGCAGAATATATTTTTTATTCTTTATTTTCAATAGGATGCTCTTCTCCGACCACAGAAATAAAATAGTTTGTTCATTGTTGCCCGTTTCATTTTGACACCGTGCGTAAGCAGTGCCTGCGTAGGCAGGGGCAGCTCTTATCTGGCACTCTGCAGGTCTGGACAGCTCGTGTAAACATCTGACTTGAGGAAGTTTCACTCAGAAGGATAACGTGGTTCCAACACGGTTTATCCCAAGCATTTTGTATTTGAACTTTGGTTGGTCTGCGCTTTCAAAATAACGATTTAGGACTATATTCATCTCTTTAGTTTCGAATACAGCATACCGCTGTTACAGTTTACAGAATTCCCATATAGATCACCGAGGGGAGTGACAGCTGAAAACTGAGATGCTGTGCTGTGTTCAGATGAAGTGATTTAAAATAAAGCAGGCAGTGCCAGTGGGTTTGAACTTCACGTACTGTAGGTTTCATTATTTGTGTTACAGAGGAGTCTGTTATTCTGATGCCCGTTTGCAGTGATCCTCCTGCATTTGAAAAGTAACATAAATTGGGTTGATGGTAACACAAACGCTTTGCTGGTGAATCACAGAACATGGAAGTAATGGTGGTCTGGAGGCACTTTGCATCTGATCTCTCTGAGGGATGGTGAATATCTTTTTGGTGCCTATTGAATACAAAAGAATGTGTGGAGTATTCTCTTTGTTTCTCTGAGGTGCTTCTCTGTCAGCAGGGATCCACCTACTTACCCGATGAATTTGCAACTTTCAGTCCCTTGCAAGACCGTGCTATGACTCGTCTGTGTGCGGTAAGGTTTCCTCTGTTTGAAATTAAAACACTGATGCTCCAGGAGGAGCAGCACCTCTCACAACTCACATTGTGGAAGATTGAAGAGCGCTGTATGGCGTGGCGGCTGCACGCTTAATTCTAACTGATCTGCTGTGGCTGTGTAGATATTTGTGCGGGAAGAACAGCGAAAGACACCAACATTGTGTTATTAGTATTGGCTCAAAGGATGGAACGTCTTATTACAGGGTTATTCCTGCCTGTCTTTTCTTTAATCGAAGATAAAATGGAGAGAGTTGAAACACGGGCACGGTGCTGAATTAATAGGTTATCCTCCTGCTTAACTCAGAGAGTCACTTTCTCTTGTTCACATAACTTCCCAGCGAGTGAGCTTGGGATCATTTTTTCCTTTAAAAATGAGGTAGTAACGTAAATCTATTCCTATATTTGTAAATATGAATCTGTACTTCAAATAATTTTTCATTTAAATGGCCCAGCATCCACAAACAAGGCAGAAGCCCGTGTCCGGCCAGCTTGAAGCAGAGGTACTGCTTTAAGATGATTTGTGTTATACTATTTCTCCATTCTTTTTCCAGTTGGAGCTGGTTTTCCTTCTGTTCTTCATTATCACAAATTATCTTAAGCCTGCTCAGTGATTTTGTCTGTTGCATTTCATGTAACTTTTATGCCGCTTGCTCTGAACCAATTTGACTTCTAAAAGCTGTTTTTTTTCCCCATAGACTTAAAATAGTGACTGGAAGTAATGATTGTATAGAAGATTGTATTGTAGAGGAAGCAGTGCTACAGGGAAAACAGCAACACCACTCAGCACAGGCCAGAGGGTTTTCCATGTAACTACAGTGGGATCTGTACCTACAGCTTTGTGTTTCTAGCTTTGTCTCCTCTCTGCCCAGTTCTGAGTGGAGGATTGTAGTCAGTTTTATTGCAGTGTCACATGGCTGAATAGATTTTAAAGTGGATAGCAGGATTTTTTTCTTTGACTGACGAGCTGCTTACGTAATAGTTACGTGAATGTTTAATTCCAACATCAGATGTGTGAGCTTCTGCTGAATTGAAGCTATGTAGAGATAGGCATAGGTTTAATAAAACAAAACAAAATAACAACCACACAAGAGGACAAAAACGCCCCTTGAGATCAATTTTGGAGGTCGTATATTCCTCCTCTTTTTTTTTTCATTGCTTGTAAAACTATTGGAGTGAGTAGAAAGCTTGCTTGGAATTGCCTAAGAGTGATGCAGGGAGGCAGAAACTGATTCACATCTCTCTCTCTCTGGTGAAATGGTTACTGCTTTTTGCTCAAGCTTTGATTATAATCTTTCGCTCTGCAAAGCTCAGTAACCAGTCTGTAGTCCTGGGATCTTGATCCCAAACTGGCAGTGCTCCTGCTGTTTGAAAGGCCACGCAGAGCCATTTTGAGCCTTTATCTTCTTAACATCTGAAGTCCGTTGTAAGCTCTCTGTGTTCTGAGTCAGCAACAAGGAGGCATTTTATATCGTGATTAATTTATTTTTTTCCAGCAGCAACCCCAGAGATTCTTCTCTGAAAAACAACAAACACATAAATTTTAAGACTTTCTCTTCAGACCTTGGCTATGTAGACGATGGGAGCTCAGTTTGTCCTTAAAATATGCCGTTACAGCGGTCCAGCAGGCTTTTAACTCCCTCGCTTACATGAATCATCCATCCCTGTCCTAGCAGATCATTTTGATTAGCTGTAATTTGTCCCATCTGAATCAGAATTAGCTTCCTCCAGCTCCGTAATCTCCCAGCCCTGTGGTAGAAGCAAGCAGCCCTGCCTGAGCTGCTGCTCCTCCGAGCTGTGCGCACCTCTGCTGCTTTTATTTCAGCTTTCCCTGCCTGTGGTGGAACTGCTGATAGTGAAGGCTGCGCATCTCTACTTCTTTTCTTGTTAAAATACGTGAAGACATTTTCATTTTCTGAGATGGACTTTTTAGCCTCCAAAATCAAAGCCCTTCCAGGACAAATTGTTTGAGCAAACAGATGCCAACGCAAGAGGAAAGGGAGATCACATCCCGAGCTGTGTGAACAGACAAATGTGAACAGATGTACAGCTCGATGCTGGCAGAAACGCACTCCTGCCAGTGACTCCTTTCTAGTTATGACAGCTGGAAGGAAATGAATGCACCACAAAACCACCATGATAATTGCCATTACCCTGTGCTGGCAGCCTCAGCAGTGAGGTCAGGAATGGGAAAGACAAAGACTCGGCTCTCCTCCCAGGTGGAAGCTGAGGCGGGTTGGCGAGGCACTGGGAAAACCTCAACAAATGGCGGTGCACCTCAAAAGGTCTGGTGTCTGAATGCAGAAGGCTGGGATCTTACTAGATTTCTCCTTTCCTCGTGTGTAGAGTGTTTGGTGGTTTTTGCTGTTTTCATATTTTTTCCCCCTAGTTATGTAAGTACCCTGTTTCTTCAAGCACTTGTGTTAATGGGGATTTCAGACAGCTCTGAACACTTCTTCCTTCAGCTTCCTCCTCTCCAAACCAGTGCTGCCAAGCAGGTGTTCCTGCTTACTGGAGAGCCTCAATTTTGAGGGAAGGATCTTTGCACATGCTTCTTGCTCTGCGCGTTTTGAAAAGTAAGAAAAGGGCTCAGCAGCTTGCTTGCTGAATCCCTACTTGATGTACTACTGCTACTGATTTCTTTCTTTGCCTAGGAATGCTGGTGGTACTCTGGTGTGAAGAGATGTCTGAGGCTGAATTCAGGTGTGGTCCACAGAGTGCTTTCTTGTCTGTTTGTCTGTGTTTAAGTCCCTGTGCTTGTGTGAACAAAGTAGTGGGGAGGGCACAATTAATAAATCATGGCTCAGTTCAAGTGTAGCCCTGGCTTATGCTTGTGTCTAGGAGTGAGCTACTAGCTAGGTCATCATGACAAGACTTGGGATGTCTACCAACACAACTTTTTTTCCATGTCAGGATGGATGGACAGTAGTGGCTGTTTAGTCATGTGGGGTTTTATTTTTGCTTTCAATTGAATGCTGCCAGCCGTTTTCAAAGGGCCAGGGGAATGGGCTCTCAGCTCAGCCAAAAGGAGCTTATTGCTTCCGTATGTCTTTGCATTCACCGTAGTGTATTGTAAACTGTCTTAGGGTTTGGGTTTGGCTACAGGAAATGAACAGGTTGGAGAAAGTTTAAATGTTTTGAAAGAAAACAGAAATGGAAGCCTGGGATGAGTGATAGGGTTTTTGTGCAGTAATCATGGGAAGGAAAATATATGAAGAATGAAGTAATGGAAAACTGAGGAAAAGGAAAAACCAGGTGGAATGCACAGTTAAACCGTTTTGGATTTAGATGCACTGACTGCTGAGTCATAACTGATGACTTTGGGTATTGAGCTGAGATTTTAAGGAGGAAAGTTAAAGATTAGCATTTTGGGCCACATCAGGGGTGTGGGATACTTGATCTTGTGATAAAATGGACCATTTTCCCCCTTCATTTTGCTTGTCACCAATTGCAAAAAAATAAACTTGTCTCTTTAGTGCCATATTTGATTAGAGGAAAGCCCCTGGGCCTCTTGGTAACTTCAGTTGCCAAAGACTTCTTGTCATGATTTTATCTGAGAACTTGGGTTGAGTCATTCCCTGCCTGATTTTTTGGGCATCCTCTCTCTGTCATTTAACTGTTTCTTCCTCATTGAATGCGCTGCTGCCACCAATTCCCTCCTGGTGTGAATTGTTTGAAAGTCACAGCTGACAAGAAATACAACATTGGGTTTAACGTCATATAACTTCAAATCTTTATATCATAGCTGGCAGACTGTTTCTCATTGTAGACCATGTAAGTGTAGTTGGGGTGTGAGCGATCTGACCCGACAGCAGCATTGGCTTTGCAAAGAGAAATAGCTCTTTGGACTCCCTGGGTTTTGTTGGCTAGATAGCCAGCATCAGTCATGAGAGCCTCTATACCTGTATTTCTCAACTTTAACGTGTTAACTAATTCATCATCAAAACTGCTGTTTGTTGCAAGAAGGATGGAACAATCCCTTTACTTGAACTCTTAATGAAAGCCCTACCTGGCATTTAGGAGGACATACTTGCGTGTTTTACTAAGTGACGGTGCTCTGGCAAAGTCCCATGATCTACCACACAAGGAGTCTTGCTCAAAAGTCCAGATGTCCAGAGCATGTGGCCACAAAAGACTATCCCAAGACTATTTCTGTGCCCATAACCCGTTGTGTTGCACACTCTCAGCACTGTCATTTCTCCTTTGAAGTGGCAAAATGTAGACAACAGCATTTAAATATTCCCTTTTTCAGTCCCACTGTGACCCCCTTGTACATGAGTACTGGGGTATTCGGCCAGTGTGGCGTATGGTCCTCAGGCTTTGGGATCCATGGGGCAGCTCTGTGCCTGCATGGCTGAGCTGTGTGGGGTCTCCAAGGCCACGCCATCATGCCATGTATTCCTGGTACATACTTGGAAACCTTCGTGTAAAGTATCACAAATTGAGCTGGAATCTTCATAGCTTTGCATGCAGGTGAGGTGTTACTCTTTTCCCTTTGTGGTGTCAGTAGACAACTGAACAACTGGTGAAGCAGAATCCTCCACAATTAGTAACTTTCCCATACCCACTGATGGGACTTGTGGGTTTTTTTTTTAACAGTACTTAGGTCCTGGGGAGAAGGACGTCCTTGTTTCATGCTGCAGTGACGCACTCTTTTGTGGCTTTGGTTTGCGAGATGCCAGACTTGGACAGAACATTGCCTATCATCTCCGGTTCTTAAGCAGAAAAGGATGGGAATGTCGTCGATGAGGATATTGTGGGAAGGATGATATTAAAACAATGCAGAAAATGTGTCCATTTTGAGACAGCTGTGGGTTAAGGAACGTTAGTAATCCTGGGACAGAAGCGGGGGGGGGCTAGGCATGGGCTGGCAGGGCATTGGGTTCCCAGTGCTTCCGTGCAAACCTGAACTTCGTTACAGAGGAAAGTTTTCACCTGGGAACAGCACTCCATTCCAGGTACTTTTATGAGATGCCATCCTGCCCATTGCTCTTTTAATTATCTCCACTTCATTTGAAAATATCCTTATAATTTCAGTACCAGGATCTTACGCCATTCATGAAGGAGAGCTCGGGGTATGTGGGCACAAGGCACTGCTAAATACTTTAGCGGTTAGTAATTTTTCTCCCCAAACATGCAGAAATGTTTCAGGTGGTTAAACAACAAGATGGATTTTCCTAGCAGGAGGGTGATACTGGGAATGTAACAACTGTGGAAAACACGTTTTCCACACTGAAATTAAGGGATTTGCTTGTGCACGAGGGAGAGCCCCAGACTGCCCTGAATTGCGGATTTTGATGGGTATGTGATGTAGTCTCGGGGAAATGGAACTTTTAAAATAAGAGCAGGGAGGAGCAGGTGAGTATAGAAGCAAACTGAAATGAGTTAAAGGGACAGGTGTGTGCAGAAGCAAACTGCACAGATCCATACCACTCCTGCTGTGTTAAGCTGGCACGCAGGAAGGCAGGAGCCCATCCTGGCCACATGAAAGCAAGGGCTTTGCCCGAGCACTTCAGCATGTTCTCATAAACTTGAGCACAAAAAGAAACCCAAACATCTGGCACCAGGATATTATGTAATGTTGTTCTACGCTGTTTTCATTGTCGGAGATCAGGGCTGCTGGCAGGCTGTGTGTTGCTGCTGGATCACTGTCCTGAGGTGCCTCTGCACAAGTGGAGGAGTGCAGAGCCCTGGCACTGCTCCCTTTTGTGTTCAGCAGCCACTCCCTCGGGGATGTCCAATGCAGTGCAACGTATGCGACTGTGAAAGAAATCAATGCGTTTACTGCTCTCTTTCCTCTCTCCTTCTCATCTGGTTGGGTTTACTGCTGGGTCCCGCTCTTCCTCACCACTGGCTGTGTCATGACAGAGGTAGAAAGGGGAATGCTGTGCTGTGGTGCGATGTTTGTGTCCCAGCTGCCTTCAGCCCAAACAGGTGCACGCTGTACTTGCTGCCCTGCTGCTCACGATGCCGCAGTTCCCTGGGGTGCGTTCTGTGAAGCTGGCAGCTTCCTCTGCTCTCCTCCTCATCTGCTCCTGGCCAAGGGCTGCTGCATTGCTTTTTCCTTTCATTCTATGGCTGGATTCTTGCTAGCTTTAATAAAGGTGTCACGTTAGCGGATCTGGAGGTGGCTCTTGACTTCCACTGCCTGTTTCCATCTTCCCCTTTCCCACCTTCTTCCTGTACTCGTAATTGCCTACTTCTCACCTGGCTGTGTGTCTGTTCTGTCAGCCTAAATATCACCTGTTTTTTCAGGCTTAGAAATGTCATTCCTCTCTTTGCTTCAGAGCTAGGGAAGGCACCTGCTCTGTCCCTGGGGCTGCTTTCCCCTGAGCTTGAATTCGGCGTCCGTGGCTTCCTGAAAAGCCCCTGCTTGAGAGCGAGCAGATGGGAAGGAATCCCAGCCTGCTTCTCCCTCACCTCCTAATAAAACCCACCCCTGAAGTCAGTGGGAACTTGGAGCCAACATGGGTTGCCCTTGAGGGTCAGTGCTGCTCCTTTCTGTCTCTACTTTGCACGTGCCCATCGTTGTAAAACATCCTCCTCCTGCCATTAGGGCTTAATGACTTTCCCTTCAACTTCTCAAGAGGTATTAATGTCTCCATTAACAGCCACCAGAAATGGAGGCTCCATATATCACGTAGCAGCTCCCCATCCTTCTCCTCCTGCACAAGTTTCAGAAGCAGTTAAAATGTAGCCGTGGAGAAAATTAATGGCCCAATGTACAAAATCTGTAATTGCTGCTAGCGGCGAGGAGGAGGAGGAGGTGGAAGTGCTCCATCTTCGTGTAATTAAGTACCTTGTTCTGTGCCTGTGTGCTTCATGCACAAGCGGTAGTGGGAGGAAAATGGTACCTGGGTAGGTGCCTTTGCCCAGCACAGCATAAGAGGAGGTGTTGTGACATGGCTGTGCCACACCCACCGCCCTGTGGTGCAGCACTGTCCCTAACCCCCAGCCGCCCCTCCCCTGACACAGCTCCATGCCGTTCCCTCGGGCCCTGTCGCTGTCACACAGAGCAGAGCTCAGCGCTGCCCCTCTGGGCCTCGGCTGGGCTGCTCCTCGTGCACCTTGCCCTCAGCTCCATTTCAGAGGGAGGGCTGCAGCTCGTGTGGTCTGGGGCACCTGCTGGCTGCTGCCTGTGTGCCCTCAAATCTGAGTCAACACCCACGGGCATTGGGTGTCCTTACAGTGCTTGTACAGAAGTATCTGGGTTTAGGGGTTTAAAAAAAACAGAATGCTGTCAGATGACAAAACGTTCCAAATCAGTCGCTGCTATGAGCTCTGTGAGGGTGGGGGCACTGAGCAAGCAACTCTGCTCTCTGCAGTGGGAGTGTCAGCAGAGTTCAGAGCTGGCAATGGTGTTCTGAACCTGGAGCTTGCCTCTCTGGCCTGCCCTCCTGCATCAACTACTGCCACCATCTCCTCACAGCTACCCTGGGCAAGACCTGGCAGTTGTTTGGCTGCTGTCAGAGTTCTGTGTTACCTGGGTGACCGGTTCAGAGCTGCATCTTGGTGGGTGCACCCTCACTGCGGACATGCAAGCTCATGCTGGATGGGGCTCTGAGCACCCTGATGTGGCTGTAGGTGTCCCTGTTTGCTGTGGGGCAGTTGGACCAGATGGCCTCGAAAGCTGTTGTGCAGTAGTGCATCTCCGGCTGACTGTCATACACAAGTGCAAAACTGCCACTTACCATAAGCTTTAATGTAATGGTATGTTCACGTTTCTCCATGGACGCAGGCAGCGTGTACACTGTCAAGTAATGAAGTTACATACTTCTGCTCTTTCATGTGCATTGACTTCAGCCATCAAAGACAACTGTAAAACTAACAATAAACAATGCCTCCATGTATCTACAGTTAGGCTGGGAAAAATCAGGTGACTTCTCCTCATCACCCCTCGGCAAACGAACGCCCACAGATTTTAAGGCTTTCTTGTTTAAATAACCTCTGCTATTGCTTCCAGCACTTCAGAACTGGGCTGTGAGCACCTCTGGTGCTGAGGTGGGGCAGCACGGGGATGCACTGCTCTGCTCCCCTCCTTTTTCTGCTGTTCTGGCACAGTGCCCCAAGCAGCACGCCCCGATCCGCTCCCAGGGGGACTGACAGTAACGCTGAGAACACGTTGAAGGCGGTTGCAGACTTTGTCCGGGCCTCCTCCGTGCGGCCAAAGCCCTTCAGAAATGACAGAGATACCGCCACCGATTAGCACGTACAAACATTTATTTTGAAATTTCCGTTCTAGCCATTATGAAGAATTACATCATCAAAGCACTTTCTGGCAGTGAAAATAGCTCTTACCCCTCTGACTCATCCGTTACTCCATTAAAGCTGCAAAATGTGCAATCTGCTTGAAAAATAGGTTGCTTTTTATTCAGTTTCCCACGAAAAAGTCAAAATTCGATAACAAAAAAGAAAACAAAAAAAGAAACGGAACAAAAAAAGGAAGAAACCCATCTTATAGGGACTCTACATCCGTTCCTCTCCCCTTTCCCCCAAAAATAACTTACAAAGATAGTTTAAAGTTTTAAATGAGTTTAAAACCAAGTGCATCTTTTTATTTTTATTTTTTTTCCATAATAATCTTAAAATTCTAAAAACCCATAATTTACTTTCTTGGAAAAAAGGCAGCGAGCCGTTGCTTCTTGATTGGAAGAATGTGTATTTCGGGCGAGTTCATTTTCTTTAGCTTAACGCTCCTGTTCTTTACGGGTTTCCTAAGCGCCTCGGCGTTGTCCCGGGTCTCAGGCTGGCTCTTCACGTCGTAGCACTGCAGCACCGAGTCCTGGGGCATGTCCCTTTTGAAGGAGAAGTTTTTGGTGGACACCCCCGACAGGCCCTTGATCTTGCCGCAGAAGATGGCGGGCACGGCGTCCTTGACGGAGACGATGACTTTGGCGGTCTGCGAGGTGCTGACGATCTCGATGTTGTTGCCCCCGGCCTTGGGTTCACAGGTCGCCCTTCCCGCCGGCTCCACCAACCACTTCTGCGGTGGCCGCAGGAGCTCGCCGGGCCCCGGCCCTACCGCCCTGCCCTCCGCCTTGCCCGTGGCCTCCGGCGCTTTGGAGGAGGCGAAGGGTGCGGCTGGCTTGTCCTGCGGGCTGCCCTCGGTGCTGGGCCCGCTGCTGGCCGTCTCCACGTGGGGCCCCCCCGGCTTGCGGCAGGAGGCGAGGGACAGGTCCAGCGCCCCGTCCTCGGGGGATGGCGGCGGCGGGGTGGCCTCGCAGGCCCGAGGCACGGGTGGGCCCTTCATGGAGAGGTCCAGTGCCTCATTCTCGCTGCCCATCTTGATGACGGTGTGGCGGCTTAGCTGGGAGAAGTCCCGCTGGTGGACGAGGTCAAAGGGCTTTGTCTCCTCCTTCTCCAGGGGGGTCTGGGTGCCCTTGCAGGGCTGCGGGGTGAAGACTGGGGGCTTGGGTGGGTCAGGGGCCACCTTGGCATCTGTGCTGTGGGGCACCGGGATGGGGACAGGGATGGGAATGGGCACAGGGACGGGCAGGGGCACGATGACGGGGTAGGGCACCAGCAGCGTGGCAGGGGGCACCAGCGGGGAGAGGGGCGAGCTGAAGGCCTGGGGTGGGAGGGCGGCGTAGTCAGGAGGGGGCTGGCAGGGGGCCGAGCCCAGGGCGCCCTGCCCCGAGGGAAAGAGGTCCTGCAGGACTGCGGCAAAACCCGGCGTCTGAAAGATGGGCGGCAGCACGGGCTCCTGGCCTGGGCCCGAGGGTTTGGGGTCCAGGAGCTGGGGCTGGCCGACGGGGGCAGAGGCGCCCGGGAAGAGGCCGCCATGCAGGGGGCTGGCGGGGCAGGCAGTGCCGGGGGGCAGCACCAGGGGCGAGTTGAGGTGCTGGAAGACGTGCTGCTCCAGCAGGACGGGCAGAGGGACAGGGCCCTGTGTGGTCATGACGTACGGGGTGGCACCGCTGGCCGGCATCTGCGGGGCGGCACTGCCAGCCACCTGCAGGTGGATGGGCAGGACAACGGGGCTGTCCCCCAGACAGATGGGCTGCAGCACGGTGGCCGCCACCTTCAGAGCCACCCCGCTCTGCGACTCGGCCGGCGGCGTCAGGATGGAGGGAGCGGGGACAGTCACCAGCGGGGACAGGGCCTTCTTCATCAGGTCAGCCGAGTTGATGTTCCAGGCCTCTGCCGTGATCAGCTGGGCCACGCCGTTCTCCAGCTTGTTGTTGGCCATGGCCGCCGGCGGGCTGGTGACATCCATGGGCAGGTTGGGGGTCTCTTTGTAGAGCTCCTCCATCTCGTAGGGCTTCGGGGCTCCACAGCACTGCGCTTACATCGCCGTCAGCAGGATGGGACTGCCAGGGGCTCCGGCACCGACATCGCTTGGCCTGCAATGTAAAAGCATGGTTTAGGCACTGCATAAATCTCCTCCTTAACAAAACATTTGCGACTGCCTTGGAAGATCCTGTCGCCAAAACAAGCCCTTAAACGTTTCCATGTTTCAGGGTAACGGCTCCACAACTCACAGCAGTAATGTACACAGCAATGCTGTATATACAGACATCTGTGAGTGCTGTACGAAGAGTTTTGAGGAACTTATATTTAGCTGTAAACACAGATAATTTAAAGGACCTGAGGGCTGCCTGCAGTCAAAAAAAAAGCCCTCCCATATGCCAGCCAACCCAAGGGCTCGGGCAGCCCCTTCTGCAGTTTTAAACAAAGCTCTGTGTAATGACAGTGTATGGCAGAGCCCAGAGACAGAACACTGCTTTAACTCAGCAGGAGCACAAAACCAAATGTTTCTAAAAACACACGGCTCAGAAATGTTCCATCGTGGCAAAGGGTTCTTGGTTACCCTACAAGGGCTGTCTTGTTTTCTTCCCATGGGGTTTTACTCAAGTGGGTCAGGCCATTGGTGCAGAACCTCTGACACAGCCCTTTAGAGGTCCAGAGGAGGCCATGGGGATGATCAGAGGGTGGGAGCACCTATCCTATGAAGAAAGGCAAAGGGAACTGCACTTGTTCATCCTGGAGGAGGCACATGGTCTTCCACAGGGAGACCTCATTGTGGCCTTCTAATACTTGAAGAGAGCTTATAAACAGGAGGGAGTCTGACCCTTCACAGAGCAGATACAATCCTAGAATCATTAAGGTCAGAGAAGACCACAAAGACCATCTAGTCCAACCATCAGCCCATCACACCATGCTACTGAAAATCATGTCCCTCAGTGCCACAGAGAATCTGTGGTGCCCCATCCCTGGAAGTGCTCTAGGCCAGGTTGGATGGGGCCCCGTGCAGCCTAAGCTGGTGGGGGCAGTCCTGCCCACGGCACGGGTTGGGGCTGGGTGTGCTTTAGAGCCCTCTTCAAACCATCCTGTGATTCAAATTTACTTTACCAGCCCATGCCTTTATCTAAACCAAGCAAATGTCAACAAAAAAAGGACAGAGATTGCTTCCGTTCACGATGCCAGCGAAATTTGCAAGCTATTTCCTACAAGGATTAAGGCTGTGCTCCCCCACAAAGCAGCACGTTAATGGCGCTGTGCATTCATTTATTCAGAAGGGTAAATAATTTCCGCCTGCAGGTTTTGCCACGCTGTCCGTGCCACTCCTGAAGTGAGCAGCGCATCCTGCGCTAATAATCACCATGGAAACTTGTCCATTTTTAACTCTGTTACCATGGGGAAGCACCGGAGCACCCCGAATTTCCATTTCTCACCTGCACACAGCTGCATGCTGTTTTCCAA
Source organism: Cyrtonyx montezumae (assembly GCF_038088225.1). Classification (NCBI taxonomy): domain Eukaryota; kingdom Metazoa; phylum Chordata; class Aves; order Galliformes; family Odontophoridae; genus Cyrtonyx; species Cyrtonyx montezumae. The sequence goes on along the minus strand of NW_027072034.1, from coordinate 45,333,005 downwards.
TAGCAGGCTGCATGCCGACGCCCCACACCAGCCCCACGCGGACCCTAAGCCTGTGATGGTACACAGGATGCATACACACGGACTCCCTGACCTTAGTGGTCTTTTCCAACTTTCATGATCCCACAGCTCTACAGATGGCCCTGCAGCACTGTCCCATGCCATCTCAATGTAGACAGATGCAAAAACCAACCCTGAACAAAGGGCAAAACACGGCCGAGGCAGGGAAGCAGCAAACCAGAGCATCTCCCCCAAGGCCAGCAAATCCCCAGGTTTGGCAGCTCGGTGTCATGGCCAGAGCAGGACTACAGCAATGTCGGGAGTTAAGAGCTGGGGCCGGGCGAGCGAAATCCTGATCATGTATCGTCAGGCGCATCTGATTTTTAAAGAGGGTTTTTAAAAGTAAACAGATGAGTCATTCCTTCTCCCCCGCTGTCACTGGCTGGGGGAGAATAATTCATGATTCTTCTCATCTCGTGAAACTCTGAGAGGAAAACACGACTGCGGGGCTGAGGGGTTCTGTTTGTTTCCTCGCTCAGCGCCGGCTGCAGGCAGGGTCCCGAGCACAGGAAAGCAGGAGAGAAATAATGCTGCCGATTCAGACCGCGACAAGCAGCGGCACCAGAACAAGCGGGCCCGTCTTGTGGAGGAATTCAAAAGCGGTTTTATACATCTCCCTCCTTATAAAGGAACCGTTCAAAACTCGCTCAGGCCTGCAGCCCTGCCCTGCATCCCCGCTGCCCGCTGTTCTGCAGCACCAAGGAGCGCTGCAAATGGCACCGCTACTTCTGCTCTGCTGTTTGTTTGCGAAGCGTGAGATCATCTCCGTGTTTCCACAGAAAATGAGTGATCTGGTGGGGATGGGAAATGACCTATTCGCCTGGTAAAGCTGTTTAGCACTGAGAAATAGAAAAATTAAGATGAAAATTATGCCGTGTATGAGCCTTGAGGGATTAGCATGCTGCACAGAGCCACAGAGAGAGACAGATAACCGTGCAGGATGAAAGTGTGAAGCATCACAAAATCCCCCATCACTGCTTTGAACAGTGACAGGGCAGAGGAAGTATCTAGACGAGGGAAAGAAGAGCTCATCTATCACCATCAGGCATCTGAAAGAAATACCTGCTTCTTGCTCTGGGGTTTCTAAGGTATGGTCAAATGCCTGTCCAGGCACATCCCGTGTGTCCCTGAGGTACAGGAACCCAGCGGTGCCAGCAGCACCTGGGTAGCAGGGCATGGCTTTGTGCCCATGCTAGTGGCAGTCCACAGGGTTGTGGCAACACGTAGGTGGTGAGCAGCAGGGCAGGAAGGAGCCAACCCTGAAAGGAGTACCGAGAAAGGAACCCAGAAATGAGACACTGCTTTGTTGGCCGAGAAGCTGTCCTGGGGCTCCTGGATGCTCTTGTAGCATTTCCTGTATGGGGTACAAGGATATATGCTGACATGGCTTTAAACTGACAGAGGGGAGATATAGGTCAGATGTTCAGTGGTAATTCTTTCCCCAGAGGGCAATGAGGTGCTGGCACAGCTGCCCAGAGAAGCTGTGGTGCCCCATCCCTGGAAGCACTCAAGGCCAGGTTGGATGGGGCCTTGGGCAGCCTGAGCTGCTGGGGGCAGCCCTGCCCACCGCAGGGGTTGGGGTTGCGGCTGGGTGGGCTTCGAGGTCCCATCCAACCCAAGCTATTCTATGAATATATGATTCTATGGAGAGGACTTACACCAAACTGCATTTTCCAACATTGCTACTAGCAGTGAAACCTCTACTACATTTCTCCTTTAATAAAGAATAACCTGAAGTGTGTACTGCTGCATTGCTACACACACTGAGAGCTGCCTGGCTTTAAAAGCCAGTCCCAAGTATCTGATAAGCAAGAAGGAAGTCAGTGCAACTAGGCAAAACCGCCTTAAGGTTCCTCTCTCTACCTCACCCCGGTGCCAGAAAATCAATTAATTCCACTTTCCCTGCTTACCTATTTAATATTTAATTTCCTGTTTGTTTTAATTGAAAATAAGCTTACAACACCAAAAAGAAAGCCATTGTAAATAACTTGGGTTTTCCCACCGGGGTGCTGATAAGAGTTAAGTTCACGGCACTAAGCAATGATGTGTGCAGCTCTACAGGAAATGATATGTTAGCTCTGCAGAAATGCCATTATGAGGGCGGAGATAACTCCGGCCTGCTTGCTGATCCCCTGCCGATGTCAGCTTTTCCCAGGGCTGTGGGTTCTCACTGTGGGACCACCCGTGCCACACATGCAACTGCCTGCAGCCAAAGCCCGCCCCATCTTTCTGCATCCTTCTGCAGCAGATAAGGCAGGGGGCAACCGGGGCACGCACTGACACACAGCAGCGAGCCGTAAATCACCTTGCATCCTGCGACTTTTGTGCTGTGTTGTTACAGCCGCACACACGTAAAGATTTTCCATGCTGTTGCTAAGGTCGTTGCTGGAATAGAAAAAATGTATTTGGAGGAAGCAAGCTTTCACACGGAGCTGTTAATGTACCAGTAGCTCTCCTGTACGTGTAAACCACAGATGGAGTGTGTCCAGAGGAGGGCCACAAAAATAATATAAGGGGTGGAACATCTCTCCTATGAGGAAGGGAGAGAGCTGGGGATGTTCAGCCTGGAGAAGAGATGGCTCCAGGGAGACTTGAGAGCACCTATCAGTATCTACAGGGGTCTGAAAGAAGGAAAGGCAGACTCTTTAGCAAGGACCAAGTGTGGTTGCTTTGGGTGGCAGCTGCCTGAGCGGCTGGTCACAGCCAGGCCTGCAGAGTGAGCTGGCACACAGCAGCAGGCCTGCTGACTGCACAGGGCCGACCCAGCACAATGCATCTGCCAACTGCACTGCTGTTGTCATCAGCCTCTGCTTCGCAATCCATTCTGCAGAGGAGAGAACTCACTTTCTGCTCGTTTAAAAACAAATCAGACCAATTTAAGCAAAATCTTGTCATGATCTCAAGAGCAGTGCCTTAACTCCCAAGGGCAATGCATACAGACAGACAATAAACACTGTGAGCGAGCAAAGTGTTGCCCTGACAAATTTCAGCAAATTTTTCCACCCAACTGAAAAGCCTAGCAAAAAAAATTCTCTTTACAGCCCAAACTGTGACCTACCCAAAGTGTACATGAAGTCATGTGTAAGCAGGTGCTACAAAACACGACCGTTCTGAAGACACTGGAAACACTGCTATTCCCCAATGCTCAGGTCTCCCCTACTCACAGCACACCCCGATCCCAGCTGTCTCAAAGCTATTGCAGCAGATGAGCCCTGCTGCTGGGATCAACCCGTTTCGCCTGAGAGCAGCACGGCAATGCCCATGCAGCAGCAGCCTGCTCAGCCTGCACTAAGCTGGACACGTGCTCGGAGCCCCAGACAGTGGAAATCTGATGTATTGAACCTGACACGTGAAGGACAAATATAAATTTGCCAGCCCTAAGTACTGCTGAGTCACGTGCCGCAGAGTTTGGTGACGACCCAATCCCTACAACCTTGCTGCAGCCTTCATGCTCCAAATTCCTGTTCAGATGGGGAGCGTGAGATGCTGCTTCTGCTGGAACATCCACCTGCATTGGTTCTTTGGGACAGGGACACTGCGAGCTGCGGCACTGCCTTGGGTATCCCGCAGGGTGGGGGCCTAAGAAATCCCATTAAAGTGATGGAGGGAAAAACTGGATGTATTTGAGGGACATCTCTTGCGCCAGAGTTCCCGGGGTTCTCCACACCTCGCCCCACATGTTTCCACACACGTGCTTTGCCCACGTGCTCACTTCTGGAGTGAGACTGTAGGAAGGATGTAGACTTACGCTGGCATTAAAAGGCTTCTTAGGCCTGAAAAGCAAATGGCGTGATTTTCCTATGGGAAAAAATATTCTAAACAATTTTTCCTGTCATTAAATATCCCACTTAACTGATTATTTAGTATTGTTTTCAATCAAAACATTCTATTTGCCAGCAAAGCGAAGAAAAATGAGCTGCTTCGAGAGCACAGAGCTAAACAAAACAAACGAGAGCTGTGACTTTATAGTGAATTTTTAAAAACACGCATTTTGTTTTCCCAGCAATCGATACCCCAATGATTACAAAAGGAAAAGGATATCAATTAAACATAATTGCCAGTCCCGCTTCCCCCGAAACCCACAACAAAAAGCACTCAGAGTCAGCCTGATAAAATATTTGCTCCTTTCCCAGTCGAGAGCTTTATTAAACAGTCCTTAAAGCACTACGTTTCCTACAAAGGATCTTAGAGTTTGATGTCAGTGACATGACTTCAAAGCCTCGCCAGCTCCTCGGCAGAGGTTTGTTCCCAGCTCAGCATCCCTCAGCTCGCTCTCTCCTCCTGACCCACTCCCCCAACCCCAGGCTCACACGCTCTCCCTGCATTCCCTTGATCTTTCCCAACACCCAGACGAGAACTGGTGTGACAGAGGCTGCTCTTCACGGCCTAACCCTCCTTGAAGATGTGACCATGCAGCTTCCTGCTTGCAGGGGATGGGAACCCATCACAGCAGGCACTCTGCTCAGATGGCCAGGTCAAGTTAAAATCCATTTGTGAACTGCTACAGCACTTCTGCAGGAGAAACACCTGACCTTGCCTCACTGTACCATGATGGCTTCAACACCTTCAGCTGCCTCCTAGCCACAAAACCCTTTCATGTCCCCTCACTGAGGCGTGCCAGCTTGTCAAAAACCACTTTAACCTGGTGCAAGCTAGGCTGGGACAGGGACAAGCTCAGTAATGTTGAGATGATCACCATTCACCTGGTGCTGCTGCCCAGACTCTCTCATGGCAGAAAGGAAGAATGAGCAGGAGGCAAGCTGTGACCACAATTCAACATCTTGGCCAGAATCACTAATCCTGACAGATTTCACATCCCCATACTGTCCCAACGTACATCCTGCCTTCCATAAGTCAAGAATCAGAAGAAAAGAAGCACCAAGTTAAAATCAGACATTCCTGCACACCGCCAACCCTTTCTAGTAATGTACACGTGTTCCTAAGACCATAAGGAAGAATGTGCCTGTGACTGACCACAGGTGTTGGTGCCATCCAACAGCCAAAATGGGTGGGCCAAAATGGCAGCTCCCAGCTGCAGCTTTGATGGGCTTATGAGCAGCATAGATGTTGCTGTGCTTGACAGGAAGAGGTACAGCACCTAGGCCCTGCATGCCAGAAAAAGAGCACCACAAATTCCCAATGAATGCGGTCCCAGTGACGAGACCCAGAGCTGGGGAGCTCTAGGATGGAACACGTCCCCAGTGGGGACACACTGAAAGAGCTGGGGCTGCACAGCCTGGAGAAGAGGCGGCTCTGGGGAGACCTGATAGCATCTGTTCAGAATCGAAGGGGTAAGAAGGAAGGGGACAAACTCTTTAGCTGTTTGGAGAGCAAAAGATGGTTATTTAACACTGCATCCCTCTCCACCAACTTGACTAACCATATCCTTCAGCTTGCCAGTGCAAGATCAGTTTTTATACTCATAGCTCCGGATTTACTGGACTGACTCTCCCTCTCCCACACATCCTCACGCTAGTATACCAAACCCAACATTTCGTCAGCTTCTTGACAGTACTAATCCTCACGCAGAAAGCACGCCCACACCAGGTTTCAAACACCCAACCCTATCTAAAGCCGTGTGGATGGAAAAGCTTCCAAGCAAAAACAGCCCTTTATTTACATCCCCGCAAAATGTGTAAGCAGCTGCAGGCATTTTGTTCAAAGGAGCCAGTAAAACACAGGGTTCCTGTGATGTGAGGAAAAACGCAGCTTTTTTTTTTTATCTCTGTTTCACATCCGTTTACACACCGATTTCCATCCCGTCGGCTGCACTGCCTTTCCTGTGGTCCTGAAGAACCGGTCAACACAAACCTATTTTGCAGACACGTCTTGCAGGAAGAAACAAGATCAGTACTGCCCGTGCTTTTCCACCAAACCTTAGAAGAGCACACACATCACGATGACTGCAGTAAGCCGAATTTTGTCATTATCACTTCCCCCACCTAACGATGGCCGCCTGGTACCAGAATAGAAGCGTGCTGCCACAGGATGCCGAGCCCCTGACATATTTACTGCAACATTCGTCACCAGCCATCTCCATCGCGACGTGTGCTACTACGTGTGCTGAAAAACTTACGGAAGCGGCGGGACACGGAACGGCAATTACATCTTTCCCAGATGAGACCGCTGCATTAATGGACCGGTGCAATCCATCATCATTGACTGTAAGTCCCCTGGGGCACGTCACTGGGCCACTCCAGCAAACATGGAGGGGAGGTCTGGCATCTGGCTGTGCTGCCCAGCCTCAGAGATCTGCAGGGAGATGCGTGGCTGTGCACTGATGGCTTGGCTCTCCCAGGAAGGCGGGAGAATGGGTGAATCCCTTCACGAAAACACCAGTGGGAAGAGCTTCAGCTTTGTGTTGTCCTATTTTCACCAAGAAATGAATTGCTGTACATGCAGCGTAAAGGATGAAAGCTGGCTCTGCAGTGTCATTCATCTAACTACAAAGAAGAGGAAATAAAACATAAAGATGAACAAAACAAATGGATCTGAAAAAAAAAAAAAGAATACCTGCAAGCACACAGGTGCAAATGTTGGTGTTTTTTTTCGCTGCCTGCCTTCGTGATCTTGTAGGCCTTCTTGGTGCCTGCAGTGAAAAGGTGATGTGATACTGTGATGCACAGGAACACACCCTCACGGGCTCTTCCTTCAGGGGTACCAGGCACATCACAAACGTGTACGAATGACCATGCTTCAGTTCAGCAAAACACGCCCTGCGGTGTCTCCCTGGGTATGCGATGAGCCCCACACCAGCAACCAGCTGTAGCCACCGGATGGCAGTGACAAAATGGAGCATCCCCTGGTTCCCCCAGAGGAGTGGTAATGGGGCACCAGACCCAGCTGTTTGGGTCTGGCTGTCTAAACAAGCACTGAGGGATTAGGTCCCATTGCGTCTTTTGCGCTAATTAAAGGCTGTTTATTATCTGATTGTCCCCAGTAGTGTATATTTCTTTCTTGTGTAAACACAGCTGACGCTGCTGTCTAAAAATTCACAAAAACCAAAGAAGTGGTAACGTCCATGTTTGGGTAAGTTATAGGGTGCGAGAGATGCCCCACAGGCCTCCCTGCCAGCACCTGGGGACCAGTGGGGCCTGTGTGGCCAGCTGGCATGTCATGCCACTGGCGTCCATTCCGATGCTGCTCCCATCACCTGCTCTGGCAGAAAACATGCAAAATGCACATCTGAAACTACGGGCAACATCCCATCAGGCACTGCTAATCCACCATTTTTTGGGCCATGGAACAGCTTTACTCAAATTTAGACCAGCAAGGCACTTTGGCAATGTCCACGTCTCGATCCAGCCCATGGAGAAGTCTTGATGTGCCCCCATCTTGATGAAGGCCATGCCTATGGGCGGGCAGTGGGCCTGGCTGGATCCCAGTCCCTAGACCAAAACACTACTGTCACCGTGAGCTCGGGTGCTGAGAGGCAAAGCACTGCAGACTCTCTGCAGCTGCATCCATAAATAACGATCCCCTCTTTCCCCCAAACCCTCTGTTGTCACATGGCAAAAGGACGGATGCAGAAGGGAAAAGTAATTTTTTCACAGGCCTCCTTGTAACTTCCAAGCATCGGATGCCAAACCAAGTAACACTCTTTTCATGTAGATTTGTGCATCTAATTTAAAAGAATTAAATTAGCCTATGAATCTGCTCTTAATGATACAAAGCTACGTGTTACCCTTGTAAATTTATAGAACTAGTTTAGACTTCTTCTCGCTGCGTCTTACAAAGGCAACATACTGTAGTTCCAGCAGTTGAATTTTTAAATGTGTTTATCTGGGTCACTGCTACTTACAGCATAAGAAGATTTAGTGAATCCAGTTTAGCATCAGTCTAATGCAAAAGAAAAAAAAATCTTTAATTAAAAGCAAAAGAATTACAGTGTTTGGTGAGTAAAAATTTGAACATAATCAAATTAGAATCTCTTGACTCAAGAGGAGAGTAGATCTCCTCACAATGCAATTAAAGTGAGCCCTGCAGTTTCGTGTTGTTGTGTTTTTTTTTTTGTCTTGTCAGAATTTTTTCTTTGTAACTGTCAATTTCAGGTATAGAGAGGAGAGCTGAGAGCATTACAACATTAGGAGGAAATTTCCTCCAATGACATCATTTAAAATCACTAATGAGTGAAGAATGTACCAAGAACACAGCTGCATGAGCACCCACCTGTCTAGTGGAGCTGCATTTCTTCACCAGGCAGTGGACACGATGGGAGGTGGTGGGGAAGGAAACCTGTTTTGGTAGCACTGCTTTCTGACCCTTCCATAAGGAGACATGAGAGAGCAGGAGATGTTCTGAAGGCAGGAGGGGCACGTAGTGTTTGTACATTTCTAGCACACCTAGCTTTTCTTTCATGTTTATCGTCACCTGAAGAAACTAAAATGCTGTTTCAGAAAAGACAAGCAACCACTAACGCAGGAAATGAGGTAGGAGGATGAAAGGTCACTGTGAGAAGAAAGCCTGAAAGTACCCATGTGATGTGAGACAACATCCCCCAGCAACACGCTGCCTGCCGGGTGACACGGCTGTGGCTCAGAAGATGAGTGCACCTCAAAGACTCTCAAGGCGGTCTGTAGTGGCAGGGGGACAGCAGCAAGAAGGAAGTGCCTGCTCTCCATCCTCTGTTCTCTGCTGGAGCCCTTTGGTGCCTGCCCAGATGTGGCCTATGGCTCCTAGGAAAGCTCAACAGCCACCCTACAGTTCACGGGGGATCAGTGCCACAGACACGAGGTAGCAGAAGCAGCACCACAGGGACCTGCAGCATGCTGCTCCCCAGCTCCTAACAGCAGCACAGGGAAGAAGGAGTTTGATCCTGTTACTGATTTGATGCTAAGAAGGAGTGCAGGAAATAACTAACTACAAAGCATTTCCTGTGTCAACAACAGGGAGGATGACGGATCTTCTTCAGATTACTGGGGGGAAAAGAAGCCATAAATTCTAAATGTCCCAAGCTCATCTTTATTGTTTTTCCAACCACAGTGGTGTTTTTTTTTTCCTCTGGTTTCCCAAATCTCTCCATTGCTGACAGAGAGCAACCCAGCCCTGCATTGGATTTGGTGATGCATGGTCTTGCTTCCTGGCCTTCCTCCTGCACCCTCTGTTGTGCTGCTGCAGCAGCCATCTTCCCACCAGCGAGGGCAGCGACAGACCAAGATGCTGAGCGAGGAGAAGATGCCGTAGCTGGCCCTTTGCTAGAGGGGATTTGTTTTATCATACTGGCTTCAGAGATTTATCGCTTCCTTTACCTTCCTCCATACGCACAGCAAAGAAATCTGCTTTAAACATGCAATAGGCTCAGTTCCCATTGCAGAGTAAATGAGATTTAAATGGGGGACTAAAATAAAGAAAAAAATAAAAGCTGTTTTCAAGCTGGAGATGACCAGCACATTGACCAGAGCACAACTGTCTGCATGCAACTGCTGTTCAGCATGTTTACAATATCAGGTTGATGCATTGTTCTTCAGACGACCTGAAATCACACATACCTTTTTCCTTAAAAATACAGCTGTAAAAAAGAAATACATACACGCCTGAGATCAACGCACGTAAGTATGACCATTTTCTCCACAAGAAACTCAGAATTCTGCTGCTGATCCTGAGGGAAACACGCACTCAGCCTTACCCAGGCCCTTAGGGCCCACAGGTTGTGAGACTCTACCTTCAATTTGGGGGAGGTGTTTGTGGAATAGCTTCGGAGAGACACACAGGAAGGGCTGCAGGAGCTGACCAGTGAGCAGACAGGACACCAGGCCCCTGGAGGTCAGGAGCACAACCCAGGAAAGCAAGCAAAGGTGCAGAAGGGGAGGCAAGGGGGAGAAGATGCAGAGCTCCTGACATCTGTACTGCAGAACTGCAAGGACCTCTGAGTTGTCTCCAGATCAAAGGAGCGTTTGATAGCAGTGACCGAACACCTTCCGGCAGAATACCACCACTCATCTCATAATTCGCACATCCTCACAACAAGGCCCCCTCCATTGACACTCAGAGTGGCTGCAATGGAAGGAAATGGTAGAACATGGAGATCTGGCACTGGAAGAGAGACTGGCAATCAGTGTGTGGAGAGATCTGGGCAGAAAAAAGCCAGGAAAAAATGCATGACGGTGGTAGGGAAGATGAAGAGGGGAGCTGAGGAAAAAGCCTAGTGCTGCTGACGCAAGGCAGAAGATGAATGATTCTGTAGAGAGCAACTGAAACAGACGGAAGGTAAAAAACTGTGCTTGTTAGGGAACAGAGGGAGAAACAATATAGAGCTGCTGACTGGTGCAATCCCTTAGCTTGTGAGAACAGGACTCAGTGAGAGATGTCTACTGTCTTTCTAAAACAGCTGCCAAAGACGGATGAAAAATATCTCCAACCACAACTGAGGAAGCAATGCAGTCCCAGGGCACTTTCACAGTGTGACTTGCAGGAACTGCTGCCCTCTGAAACAACGTGAGGCTGAGCTGAGGGAAAATATATCGAGGACAACATTTGAGGCTCCCGAAGAAAAACTTGGTCTGTAGTCACTTCCACATACCAATCCCCTTGGCACCTTCTCTTCTGAAGGAAGGAATGTTGCGCTGGAGCCACTCTTGCACAATAAACTATCTTAAGATGATTGAAAACCAACTTTAAATGCATGGTGTCATTTATGAAGCCATTAAAATGCTTATCGTTGCCTTGAAGCCAGAAATTCATGTGGCCTGCGTAAACCCGCTTTGCACTCCAAATTCCCCAAATCAGCGAAAATCATTAGAAAATGTATGTTACGCTGAGGCCAGCGCACACCAGGAGGAATGTCCCCAGCTCTAGAGCAAACGGTTACCGTGATTTAACAGAGAGATAAAACAACTAAATCAAATGTAATCTAAAAAGCATATTCTAAGGCCAAAATTAGCAAGAACCTGAAAAAGCCAAAGGAAAGTCAATATCGTTTTTCAGTTTTATTACTTTGATTCTATAGAATTCTTTGGATACTGTTGCAACCATAGAAATCTGAAGGGCAAACACTGTACTGTGATTCATGGACTGAAAGGCTGTCTGATTTCATTGGGCAGGTAAATATAACAGTACAAACAACTCCTCTGGGCAAACTATTTCTAAACTGCTATATCAATATTCGGGTAATCAAAACTGATATTCACCTTCAACAGGAACACAGCATATGCGCACACACATATCCCCTTCCTCCATACCTTTTGTACCACAGGAACACAGCTTACAGGAGATGCTGCTTTATCCCAGATCAAGACCTCTGCACTTACAAGATGCTTAGCTCCTTATGTTGGATGCTTTTCTGGAGCCCTAGAAAAATTCAGCCCAACAACCACCTGAACTCTATTTGTATTTATTTAGTTTTGAAGTAAAGTAAGGTAAATAATTGTTTAACTAAACTCTGCTTTCCACTCACAGCTTCACTTCACAGGCTTTGCAACAGAAGTATGAATCAGCACCTTGATGCAGACTTCAGGAGTCAGTGCCCGTGCACTGCTATGGACAGCAGGACAAGAAGCAGCCAGGAAAGCAAGGAATGCCAGCCTGTACCAGCCCTCAGCAACTGGAGATGCCTCAGCGTGGCCTGGCATGGAGGCTTCAGCTGCTCCATCCCCAGCAGCATGACTGCCGAGATGGTGGCAATGGGATCCTGTGTGACTGACCTGGTCAGCTTTACCACATGACTGCCAAGCACCCTCGGACTAAAGATCTTCATGGGTTTGGTGGGAAAGGAACCAATCAACACACCCAGTCTGCTCAACTTGGGGCCTAGACCTCACTTATCTACAAGGCTGGGAAGGACTCCTCCGGCAATGATTAAGTTGCAAAGTTGAAGAACGGAGTTTCTACAGCATTTGTAGGTCAGATAGCAATTGCTGCTGCCAGAACTGCTTCAGTAGTTGTCAGCAGTGAAGGACAGAATGTTATCGACATCAAGGACAGCAAGGCAGAAACAAGGAGACAACATGGCCAAAGAGGGGCAGGAACGCCCCTTCCCTCCATCTGCCAGGCCCCTGCTGCAAGATGGAGCCGGGTGTCCCTGCTGGCCCTCTCAATGAACCCCTCTTGGCCTTCCCCAGAAGTATCACTGGTCCCCATGGGCACGTTCATGCAGAAAAGCTTATGAGAGCATGTCGGTGATTGCAAAAGAAGCTCCAAGGATGCGCACCCGCGCTCTGCAGCAGGCAAAAAACTTGGAGTGCTTCATGCTGTGATAAATAAAGCAGGCGACAACCCTGTTCTGAAAAAAGCTGCAGGAGCTTATGGGTGAGCCTTTACCTTGTCCTCCTCGATCACTGTCATCACAAACAACAACCGGCTCTTATCAGTGGAGACATCTCTGCTGGGAACGAGTGTCTTCAGGACACAGTGTCCTTCCCCAGTCCCTTGAACCCTCGAGACAATTTACAGTGCTGTCACTTGTACACGCTCCCTTCTCACGAGCACAGTCCCTTCCTCTAAATTTAGCATTTTGATTTTTAAATAAACGTCCTCTACAGCTCTTGTGAGACCTTGATGATAAGCCATTTTATTGATATTCCAGTTCACTTTTCAAAATATTTTCAGATTACAGGATGAGTAGTGTCTGCTTTTATCCCTTCTTTGGGAGATAACAGTTCGGTAACTTAAATTATCCAGATGAAAATTTATTGGTTAGCACCGGGAGAAACAGATCCTTTACAAAACTCAGTTACTCTTTCCTAAACAAGCAATGATTTAAAAAAATCCTCAGTGGATAAGAGTTGTTTGCAGCAACTATTCGACTTGCATGAACATTAAAAGGTGTAAGGGTAACAAAACTGCACCATCTATATTTTAGGGCATAAAGACCGAGGATGAAAAACTACCGAAAACTTCCCTAATGAAATGTCAAAGCCAACTAGCTTCACTAAAGCTAATCCGCAAAATCTTGATGACAGTGCAGATTACCCAGCCTGCTAAGCTGGCAAGCGTCCAAGGCAGCTCATCTCCCGAGGATTACACCTCCATTTAGGGTTGCCGCAGTTCAAATTATTTGGAAGAGCCCCGAAAGAGACAAGTTTCGGCTCACATTATTTGTTCTCGGGGTTTTCAGGGCACGACCAGGTCTTAAAACAACAAGCAACAACAGCAGGCACGGGCAGAGCCCCACATGTTTTGTGGTACTGTGTGATGGCCAACCACCGACATGTCAGAGCTGCCGACAGCTGCTGCAATGTAAGCTTCCTAAAGACCTTGCGGTTCGGGGAAGAAATCCCCTGCTCTTCATCCGCCCTGCCCTCGTGCACAGATCTGAAGCCCACTCAGGACGGAAGATTGTTTATTTCTCACAGGGCTATCTATAGAAGACCCTTTTTGTAATTGTGCGGCTCCCGAGCGTCAGCCCAGCAAATCACAACATTTTATTGCAATTTCACGTTGTTTACTTTCGTGAGGCAGGATCTTGGCAGAGACAAGCGTTTCCTCCAGGGACGAAAAGGATGAGAGTGGGAGGGGGGGAAAGGACAGAGGGATGGAAGGAAGCACCTTAACACACACTTCCCCAGGGTCTGTTTTAATAGCGACGCTGACCCAAACACAAAGGAGGGGGTAGCCAAACAGACCTTTCATCCTGACGGAGTCCTTGGGTGAGCATCCCACAGCCGACGATCCTCCGCCTCGCTGCCAGCCCGGCCTTTCCTCCTAACCGCTCTGCTGTGTCCCCTAGGAATGAGGAGGTGGAGGAGGAGAGCTTCTCATGCTGTCTGTGGGAGACAAACACCAGCACCAGCGACTCCACACATGCGGGTTCCTCTCCGCTTGGTTTCCAGGGAGATTTGACTCATCATGTTCGAATGTTTGGGTTAGCAGTATTTCAGCTGACGGGAGTATCTGAAAGCTCTAGGTGGGGGGAATATGGTTTCTGTATTTCAAGGTGCTACACTCACATCTCCCACATTTACCTGCTTTCCCGGATGCTGCTGAAGCTGTGGTTCTCCACGGGGAAGGCTCCATGAGGGGTTAGACAGCAGCAGGCTTGCTCCCTCTCACGCCTTGTTTAGCTAGAGTCAGTGGCTCACAAAGACCCCTGCACACACTCACCCCAGCAGCAACTGACTTGCTGCATAAGATGATTCACTGATGTTTAAGAATCATGCCGACGGGAGCCCTCTCTCATTTTATTACCAACTTTCCACAAAGGCACCGAGGCTGAAGATAGCTAATGCTATGTCTGGCATTAGCTCCCCGTGAATATCTCTCAGCAATAACAACTGATAGTGAAGCCTGGAGCCTACACATCGCTCTCCTGTTTGTACATAAATTCCCTCTAAAAGGATTTCAGCACCCTCACATGGATTCTACCCGAGCTCTTAAAAGTCAAGTCAGGCAGACAGAATGGTGCCACGCAACTACAAACAACGCGGGACAATTCTTTATTACAATAGGCCGCGCTATTATTTCTAAAAGCACTGACAGTAATGTGTGGCGTGTAAAAATACACATTCATCATAAAGAGGTTAGATTCTAATTCCTGCAGCTTAATTTTTTCTTAAGGGCCCCAGCCCATTTTTCAATTAAGGCAGGATAATGTTATTAATCATAAAAAACTGCTGATGTGTAAAATTGTTTCCTTTCTAGCTAGCACTGCCTGAGAAACATTGGACATGACGCCTATGACTTATCCCAAGGCGGCTGCAATGGGGGGAGATGCAGCACCTTCACGAGGCCTTGCACAGCTCCCCAGATGATGGGAAGGGTCTGCCCAGTTCCCTAAGTGGGTGCCCACTGGGCACAGCAGAAGCAGCCAAGCAAGGTTGGCTGTCCCGCTGGCAGCTTCAGGGGGATGCTGGGCCCAGCCCAGTGCCAGGTATCCACATCTCCTACAGCTGGTGGGCACTCTTCTTCCCATGCACCATTAGGTTGCATGTCAAATCATACAAAATCATCAAATACCCCAAGTTGAAAGAGACCTATAATGATCATAGAGTCCAACCCTAGGTTCCGCACAGCCCCACTCCAAATCAAACCCTTTCACTGAGAGCGTTGTCCAGATGCTCCTTGAACTTGAGGCCATGCCCACTGCCTTAGAAAGCCAAGCTCCCCAGCAGCAGAATCCTCCTTCTTGTTTTTCCCCCAGCACCATCAGCTCTTCAATGCTATTCTTGGGTTAGCTGTAGCCTCATGCTGGTAGTTCCCTGCCATCACCAAATACTCCACCTTATTAACTGCTGAACAAGAGCAGACTGCATAAAGAGCAAAGGCAAAACAACGAGACCATCTTGTGGGACACCCCACTCTGCAGCTATTCCCCATTGCCAAAAGCAAACAACAGGAGCTGTTCACTCCGAAGCCTGCGGAGGCACATCAGCTTAATAGAAATCATGAGTTTCAGACAAAAAATCCATTTTGACACGAGTCGCTTCCATTCATATGACTAGTCTCATTAAGATCAATGAGAACTAGAAAAAGCTGCAGGACAGAGCTTGAGTGTGTCTCTTTGCTGAAATGTACAGCTGTATTCTTCCTTGTGAAAAGGCAAACCAAGCCTGCACCACCAAAGCAATAAACACAGTGGGATTCATGGTCAGCAGCACACCAACATTTCCAACAACACTGCTGTTATAACTACTCACAGACAGTAACTGTTCAAAAACAATCGAGCTCCCAGACAGGTTTTCCTATTATACATACATTTATATATATCTATAAAGAATACCAGTACATACAAATCCGAAGTATGTGAGGTTAAAGCTAATGGGCCAGGTTTGTTGAGCATCTCAACAATCTAATTAACTGCAATCAAATTCATGCACAACTCAGGATTCATTTCATTACTATCAGAAAATTCAATCTCTGAAATCTTACCATGTTAAGCTAAAGCAATGTTCTTTCTGTTAAAGTTCTTTCTTTTTTTCCATTTTCAGGTGAGAAAAAGCTATCGGGCCCTGGGATGGTGGGGGTGGGGACTCTTGGTGGCTCCCACTGAAAGCTGGCAAATATTCAATTGATTACTCTTATATAAGAAATAAAAAAAGCAGCCTTTCAAGCGTGTACTGAACAAATCCTATGTCTTGTATCCATTTCCATAGCACCCCTTTTCCTGCGAAGATTCAGTACATACATGCATGCACATCTACATGCATCCACATCCTTACATTTAAAATACTAATCCATCAGGGAGCTATTTAAATCTACTCATCGCTGCAGTAACGAATCTTATCTCTGTGTCATACTGAATGTGGGAGAGTCAGAGGTTCAAGCAAAATGCCCACATTTATGCCAGACCTTAACAAATCCGCTTCTTTGTTGGTTCATTTTAAAATAAATACTCTTTAACCTCACTGCAAGACCCAGAAGGAGAATACTCACTGCAAGCTCTGCCTCCTTTTTATTCCTTCTCTTCAAGGTTTCCAGCTATGTCTCTCTGCAGGAGCCAAGTGTGGTTTTAATAAGGCAGATGAGACAGGGCTTCTCAACCGCTTTTGATAGAGGTGAGGTGGTCAGCTCTTTATTGACTTTCTGCAGTACTGCAGCTACGCACCGTACAGACAATCCTGCTTTATGAGCATGCACCAGACAGGAAATGGGCCTGGAAATTTCCAGTCGGTGTTGTTTGATGCACTGTTTGAAAAGCTGCACGATGTGCATATAAAGGAAATGGAGGAGAGCCTTTGCCGTTGCTGCTGCTAACCCATTGCACTGCAGGCACTAAGTGCAGCTGGCAATGCCTGAGCAGGAACCATTTTAAGAATTAGCATGTTTCAGCAAAAGAAAGAAAAACGTCGATGACTGTGCCTGAGCAAGAAAGTAGTGCATATCAAAGATCCTTTATCAGGAAGAAGAACACTGGAGGTAACTGCTGAAGGATTTCACAGTGCTCCCGCTACATCATAAGGCACAGTGGCAAAGCCTGTTCACCAGGCACTTCACTGACAGGCATCTTCACAAGGGCATGTGGAAAAAGGAAGAAATCACAGCCCCGTACCACACACCATTAAGGTTTTATTGATACCAGTACAGAACAACTGCAGCACTAATTAATGGATACTCACAAGCTGCACACATCCTTCCAATCGAGCGGCAATAGAAGCACGCAGAGCTCTTCAACCCCCATACATATATTACTTCAGATGTTTACCCTCTTTCCCTTTCTTTTTGGTCTTCTGCGTGTCCTTGGTTGCTTACCACCTCACACACACACCAACAAGGCAGGTTCCCTCCCTCGGTCCTTGCACGTTCGGGTCCCCTGCCCCCCCATCACAACCCACCCACGCAAGGTCAAGCGATCCACGCGGAGCCCAGTGTCCAGACACACAGGGCCTGGAAGAATGTCCCCCAGTGTGCCTCCACATGGACATTGACAAAAACTTTTAAAATCTGACCTGACATCTCCCTGTGTCTCTTCTTGCTCCCTACCAAGGGGTGAGAACATTTGCCTGCCCCCAAGGAGCAGTGATGGTGAGCAGATCAAAGACAGCAAGGAGGTATCAAAGACAGGCGCTCGGTGATGGCAGCCATACAGAAAGCCAGTGCAGGCATTAGGGAAACATGGCACGCAAATACCCACATGCAGCTGGTGCTGGCTGCACGATGGTACAGAACCAGGCACCAGCTCACACTGCTGGAAACGGTGGCCACAGGAGTGCTGGTGCCAAGCAGCAGGCGAGCATCGCCCACCATCTGCAAAAGAGCTGCACCTGGGCATCATGAGCTGTGCGGTATTCATCATCATTTCTCTGCGTTTGGCAGAGCTCTTGGGGATGCTGATAGTAAGGCTACACGTACATGCACACACACAGGTTCAGAGTCCTTCAGCATCAGCCTTTCCGCCACTGAGTTACTATCAGTGTATATGTCCCTATTTCAGGAAAGGTTTTAGTACATGCTTCAATGCTACTGACTTCAGTAGGACATAAGGATCTCCTTAACTTTCATTATGTGCTTAAGTGTCTTTTCTCTATAGATCTGCTTTCCTACATAAGAAATTTAATGCATGCTAGCCATTTGTTTTATAGTAACCAGGATAATATGTCTTTCCAAGTGCAGTACTGGGCTACATACACGGTAGGGTGTTATTTGTTAGATATGCACAGAAACTGGGGAAGGCTGGGTTTTCAGTTAGCCACCCAAAGAATCACAAGATCATAGGATGGCTGATGCTGGCAGACACCTCAGTGTCCATCAGGCCCAGCCCCTGCCCCAGCAGCACACACAAGAGCAGTGAGGCTCTTGGAGACCCCCAAGGAGACTGCACAGCCTCTGGGCTGCCTCTGTGCTCCATCACCCAAACACAGACATGGACAATGCCAGGCCACTGATTTTGCTGCACGCTGCAATTCTACTCATTCACTCCCAAATTTTTGCCCACTAAATAAATCATCAGTACTCAAAGGAGGGTGAGGCCATTAACCCATAGCACTGAACTTCATCATCCTGTGTTCTGCATTTATATTTAAAATGAAGCTACAGGGAACAGGCATCTTTTAAAATGACAGATGCCAGACTCACAACACATACACAGCTTTAATTCAGAGGACTGTGCTGAATTAGGAAGCTAAATGCCCACCTCTGCTCCCACAAGCCTGTCTCAAACAGATCTGGTCTTTGCTGCTGTTCCTCCAACCTGTACTTCCTGCCAGCCTCCTCCACCTGCAGTTCCCAAAGCACGTCCTCATCGCTATTCACCATGTTTTTCCCAATCAGATGCTACTTTCACTGTGGCTCTCATCCATTTTCTCCATTGAGAGGAATCAGTGCCTCCTTCACACCAGTCCTCAGCCTGGCAGAAGCTGGGGCTGGCCCCAACCTGCCACTGGGCTGCGACTGGATCTGCTCCCAGCGGGCACAAGATGCTCGGTGGATTTGGGGATCCACAGGCAACACACCAATCTCATCCTTTGCTCTCTAGCGCTTAACTTGAGCAGCTCAAACCTCTAATTATTTAAGGCCTTTTTTCTAACACGTATTTAAAATACTCCAAGAGAACAGCACACCACCATGGTCTCAGCTCTTTGTCGATGGTGATGCAGATAACTCCCTTCATATTCTGTAGGGGTGCTGTCAAAAGCCATTCCAGGCTACAGGCCAAAACCTACCCCCAGCCCATGTGCTCTGCTCCCACTGGCACCAGTGGCATCTCCATCACGGACTGACAGCAGTAAACGGGCAGAGATGCGCTGGCTGCTCCAACAGCACGATCTATGTGCTGAATAATTCATTTTAAACTGTTGCACAGATGTCAAAATGTTATTGCTGATTTCTAGCCAGCAGAATGGTGGTGCTGCTTCTCCCGATGCAAGCGTGTCGCTCCCGGTGATGCTGCTGACAATCTGAGGGATGTCTCAGCCTGACAGCAAATCCTCGGGTGCAAAGCCCATATGGGAGCATAAAATTAAATTCTCAAATGCTCATCATACGTCACCTTTTGCTCTCCTTACTAGGAGTTTCCTGTGGACACAGCCACTGCCTCCAAAAATTTCAGAAACATAGGCTGCAACCATACATAGTTATGTTCGTATATGGTGTCCAACAACCAATTCAACCCATGGGTTTTTCTACAAAGATCCACAAAAAGCCCCTAAGAACAAACAACTTAAGTCACAGCACAGCCAGATTTGGACAGCAAAAACCAAACCAAGCCGGGATCTCTGACAGGATCCCCAACAGCAACTGGACACCTGCAGTGCAGGTGCATCTCTGTGAGGGGTGCACTGGCTAAAAAGTGCTATTTTTGGGCTCACAGATGTGCTTCTCCATGTCAGCCACTCTGTGTGGAAATAGACCTCGTCTTAATGAGTTCTAATTTGTTTTAAATCCATAGGTTTCTTTTTAATAATTAACAGTTCCCATCGCTCAGTGAAGCCATTCCTTACCCCTGACTACTCGCTATTAGGAATGAATTCACAGTGAAATATTGTTAGAAGGTAGAAAGCAACTGACATAATTCAAGTTTTAATTAAAAAAAAATATATATCACACAAAGCAAGACCACTGGTTGGAACCATAATTGAATAAGTAAAAAAAAAAAAAGAAAAAAACACCAAACCCAAGCCTCGCTGCGTACTCCTCCCAATTACCCACTTTGTTCTTTTTATGCTATTTGAATTCTTGTAATTGGTTTCCCTTACTGGATGCCCTGTGCCTGGGACAAATATAACATTTTCTCTCTGCAATTCCAGGAACTACAGAACACATCGGCGTCATTACAGGGAGCATTACACATGCTCACACGCTGGGGTCCAGGAACTACAATTAACACATTAAGAAATAATAACTGCCAAGGGAGCAGCTGAAGATAAACAGCATGTAGCTGATGTAGCAAGAATTCAGGTTGGAAAAGGGCTGTCTCTTGGGTCGCAGGAAGAGAGAAATCGAAGCGCCGCGTAGCACTGCACCACCATTTAGCTAAGAAATCCCCAAAACAGGCTGAATGGCAGCTCATATGTTCATTTCTTGAAATTCAATTTCACTGAAAGTATTGCTGGCTTGAAACCGGATTTTGAAGGAAACCGAAGGCTTGCACTTACAAAGAAATAATCATTGCGTCCAAATTGAAAGTTTAAACTGGAAAGGGTTTTTGCTGGTCAAATAATTGTCCTGATGTGCTGGGGACTGTTGTTGGCTTTTTGTTCTGCTTGCTAACAGAAGCCGGAAATATTTATTGAAAGGCTTTTTTTTGTTGTTGTTTTCTCCTCCTTGTTGAAATCTACTTTGATGATTGGTCTGTTTGTTTTCTTAAAAAGAAATTAAGGGGCAAAAAAAAACAGAAAAAACCAGAACAATTCCTGAAAATTGTTCCAAGTATTACTAACAAGGAAATATTCTTAAAATTCCACATTCTTTTACTTAAAGCTTCCAGCCTTTCAGGGCTGAGCAAATAAAATGGCAAGAGCACACCCACCACTGGATGGTGTGGGGATCTATGACTCCACTGTGGTAACAAGATGCCATAGACCACACCACTCCTTTTGGGAGCCAGTCCTGAGCTTCACCATTGCTTTCAGCTCAGACCAGAAGACCTCAAAACTTTACTTGATTGGAAGCTAGTGGAAATGATGGCACAGGGGGGGCTCAGGGACGGCTTTGTCTCATCTCTCTCCCACCCCAGGATGAGAAAACTCGACCACGGCAACGCTATCACCACCCCCTCCTAAATTCACCTATAGCCCTGGACAAAGGGGAGACACACATACAATGGAACCACTGGTAGCCACGTAAGATCCACTACGTGGGGAAGACTGGCAGCACCCCTCAAGCTGGGGATATGCCTGCACCCATCCCAGTGAGCGCCTGTGTGTGAGTCACGATCCCCCCTGCTGCCCTGAAGCATCTCTCATCAGTCAAATGAGACATTTCAGCAAATAACATGGCACTTTGTAAAAACATAATTGTTTTTATTTTCCAATTTTCCGTGTTTTGTGTAGAGTGCTGCTGTGTTCAAGTGAACTGAATAAAAGCATAAACAGTAAGCACCATCTGGAGAACATTCTTCCAGCATGCTGAGAAATAGCAGCCGCCTGTGCTCTACCTGCTATAAATAAATGTCATTAAAAAATGTCCAAAAAAATTGTTTGCTCCGATTTGATGGAACTGTAGCCAGATAGGATTTCGCTTAACCCTGTATTAGGGTACCTGCCATCTGCACAATGAAAAATGAAAGTGTAAATGTTTGCTTGTGAGCCCTTAGAGTTAGTATCAGTATTGCCAGCAGAGTATCAATCCTACGCATTATTCTAATGACGGCACTGGGGGCTGCAGCCTCAGAGTAACACATGAGCAAGCTATTCGAAACCTGATTGTTCTTCAGCTGCATCAGGTTCACACCACAGTGATATCGCTGAATCTGCCAGCAAGGAGATGGGTGAAATTATTCTTGCTCTACATCGTCAGCGTTAATAGTTTGAAGGAAAAAAAAAATCAAGAAATAAATGTCGGTAATTTCTTTTCAGCCTAGCACAAAGCCACTCCACCCTCCCTCCCTGCGGAAAAAACACAGACGAAGTTGGCTGCGGGGTTGCGATGAGGCTCTGCGAAGGGTCAGCGTTTGCTGTGTTTGTTTAATCACTACAATTAGAGCTATGCAAATAATGAAATTGTTTGCTACAGTGGCTGGGCTGGAAAAAAAAAAAAACAAAACACAAAGAAATGTTTAGGTTGAGCAACTGAAGGACTTTTTTTTCTCCTTTTTCTTGGTAAAACAAAAAGAAAATAAGTGTGCTGTTTGTTCCACTCGGAGGGCAGCAAGGCCTTGAAGGAATCAATTCAACTTGAAATGAAAAATACATTTTCAGAGTGGAACCAAGCGCTTGAACACTTCACATTTTTCCCCTTTTTTTCTTTTTTTTTTGTCAGAACCTTGGACAAACATTTTCAGCACCCTGAAAGAGATGCTTAGGATGACTTATTATCAGCAGGGAGTGAATTTAAAACAGGCACTGGGTCCTTCAAAGAATGGAGTGGACATAATTCCCAAGACCTGGTGCATTGCAGCCTAGGTCCTAAACCTAATTTCAGGGCAAGAGTGGAAACGATAGGCATAAATCAGATTTGGTCCTTCTGGCAAGTGTTACTGCTTTCTCCAAAATCAGAATTGTTGTGCCTTCCACAGAGCAGCTCCTGCTGAGCCCCATTCACCCTAAAGCAGAGGACTCATTTTTGCTGTAACCTCTTTCTTGATTTTGGAAGGACTTCGTCTGCCAGGAGCTGTGTGGATGCAGATGAGAGCACAGTCCCTTCTCCCTGGTGAAGCCGTCATCTCAAACACAGCAAGGGCAGGAAATGGTAGCATGGTTATGGTTCACATGAGCTGTATTTTCCTAATATAAATATTTTAACTAGATTTATTTAGAGAGTTCACTCACATTAGTTAAATGGGAAGCTTTGCAGAAGAGTACTTAAACCATCTGGAAGCAAAGACCGCTAATTTTTTTGTTAAGAGTGAGGATCTTCCTGCACCACTAAGGCTTTCCTAGAGCAGGTACACCAGGACGTCAGGTGGAGGGAGTGTACATGTGCATCTGTGTCTGTCTGTCTGGGGGGAAGGCAATTCTTTGTTTTCTTTTTGCCTTTGGTCAAATTCAAACAATATGCAGTAACAAGAACTAAATGTCATTTTCCCCCCATCCATCTTAATTTGGCATCCATTTTAAAGCTTACCTTTGACCTTTTAAAATGTTAATACACTTAAGCAGATATAAAAACCACACAGCTCCTGGAAAAATTAATCACGGCCATATCATAATGTTAGTCTGAAAATGTAGCATCGGTTGTTTTCCTCCATAATTTTGAGAAATGTTTCTCAAATTCAGCAGCAATAACTGTACTACAATTAGCTATTATTTCCTTTTCAAACATGTACCCATGTTAAATGCTACAGTGAAATCCCATCAGCATAACCAGAACAACTTACTACAAGTTTATTTTGTCTGGTAACTGCCTAGAACCATAGGGAAGGTCCTAAAGAGGACCTTGATAAGTTGTCTGAGCTGTCCTACTGCCCCAGGGCAAGACTCAACTACATCTAAGCCATTCCTGACAGGAAACCTTACTTGGATGTCCTTAAAGCAGCAGCCTCAAATAGAATGGGAAAACTCATTTGCACAAATCAAAACACATAGAAGAATAAGATAACTGAAAATAATCCACGTAAGTACACTACATCTCCAAATACAAAATGCAAAAATACAATCCTTCTGTAACTAAAGAGTTCAAAACAGGAAACTCTAATAGAAACACCCCCTTCCTTTTTAAACATAAGAGAACCTCAGCTCCTTGGAAGTTCAGTGGCACCTCTCCTCAAGAAAAGCAGTTTCGGAAGCACCGAACCCTGAAGCATTTGGGCCTTTGTGCTTCAAAGCAAAGAGCTCTTCATCCCCACCAGAAAGCAAACAGGAAGCAAGAGTGTTGACAAGACTCTCCAGCAGCCACAGCGTAGCCAAATGTCCAGAACCCCTTCATGATCAGCATTCCCCTCATCTTCCAACTTAACCATTTCGGGGTCAGCTGCCTTGCAGTCTGGAGCTGGGAGGCTGAGCTAAGCCCCTCCAGGCCATAGCCAGCTCTGTGGCTACATGCTGTGAAAGCGAGGAGTGCGGCCTACTGCCATGCTCTTCTTTCACTTTCTTTTCTGTGGCATCTAGCAGCACCTGGGCTAGCCCCATCAGTGTCATGACTCTCTCCATCTGCAAGACAGGAAGTTATCATGACAGTCAGAATGTATCGTAAAACACAAGTTATGGTATTATGACATAACACTACTGGGATGGTACCTGAGCATATTAAAAAAAATAATAAAAATGAAAAATAATCACTTAAGGACTCAGATGGCAAATCTGAACTGGTTTTCTGAGAGTGCATTCCCATGGCGAGCAGGGATGCAACTCCTTATCGCTGCTTTCTTCCACCTACCAATACTCTTTTAGCTCCAGCACAACTGGAGCTTGGCCAAGCAGTCTTCGTTAAGCTGAACGGTTGCTTCATATAATGTCTGGATGAGATATGAGATACTGAGGTCGACACCACAAGCCCCATCAGAGCACAATATTCTTCAAGGTAACCCACATGCCCAACGCAGCTGTGTCACAACTCTTGTTTCTTCCACCACAGAAGCCTTGTGAATCCATCCTCACCACACAGAGGTCCTCTCATACCCCGAACAAATTCCATTTGCCCCCAGGGATGAACTGACTGCACCTCATGACTACAACAGCAAGGCTCTTCTCTGCATTCCTTCATCTAGGACATGCTTACATTTAGTATAAACATAACACACCTTTCCCCCCAGGCACCAAACAGCCTTTGCTGTCCACCAGGAGATTACCCAGGGCTACGGATCCACTTATCTTTCAGGCAGAGTCCTGTGATCCAACCACTTTCCAGTGGGCCTTGTGGAAAACTTTCCCTAGAGGCCAGATTTTTGGGCTCAGCCCCTGCCTTCACTTCCTTTCAGGACTTCAAAGGATACCATGCAGGACAGTACCACAGTCCAGATTCTTCCAAACAAACTACAGTAGTTGTTTTTTTTTCTTTTTCCCACAGGGAAGTAGGTAAGATTTTATTTTTAAGAAAGCACAGTGACAGCTATTTGTACATCCATTCCTATGGACTCCTGGTGCTCCCAGCATGCAGAGCGAGGCCCAGCCCAGGCAATGCCTGCACCACCTTAGGGTCACAGGCCTCCAGCCCACCTCACCGCTGGACAGAGCCGCCTTCCCACCTCCAGCCCATCCATCACCAAGGCTAGAGGAGAGGGCAGCTATTATTCTGGTGGCAGTGCCTGCCTGCTTGACCAGGAAAATCCTGATTAAAAAACAACACATTGCCCTTCCTGTTTGCTTTGCAATGGCCTCATGTGAGTCCAGCTCTACAGCAAGTCATCCATCATCAACCACCAGAAAGGCGTGCATCATAAACACAAAAATACTCTACACTTTATTTAGTTTTCCACATTACTATTCTCATTGCCCTTTTGCATCATTCAGTTCAATGCTCCTCGATATCTTTCCTTCAGCCAAAGGACCATCTAACTATTTTTTTAAACCAAGGACAATTTCATGCAGTACAGTCACATAAGCTTTCGAAGATAATAAAACATAAAAAAATATATACAACGAATACACATTACTCACTTTGTCACTTCTTGACTCTGTACTATTTTTTTTTTGCTGGAGTGCAACAGAATGCACATGTGCAATTGCTATACAGTCTGCGAGTATTTTATCCATCGTCTCCTGATACTCACAGACCATAAGTTAAGTGACACTCTTCTAATTAGTTTATTCACCAAGCATAGATGAATAACTGATGAGCTACAAAAAGTTGCTATTGTTCCAGTCAGTCACCAAATAACTAACTTGGCCATTCAACCAGGAAGAAGTTTTCTTCTCTGAAAGGTGACAAGTAGCTATGTAATGACTTCTATTATTTTTTCAATAAACTCAGAGAAAATAGGACACTGCAGTTAGAAAAACACAGAGAAGAGAAATTAGCTACTACTGTCATTAAGGATTCAGAGGCTGAAAAAAGAACAGTTGGTGCAATGCAGCTGGAGTGCCTTTTTGGAGCAAAGCGATTATTCTCTGGCTGTTAATGAATTATTTTTCACTGGAACGCAAGACCTGCACTCCTCCAAATAACCTGGCTTTGCCATGAAAAATGCACCGCCTGCCAGAGCACGTGAGAGCCATTGTTCTCCCTGCCCTCCTGGTAGCCACTGTATTTCTGCGGCCTCTTTGTTTCCATGTCACAATAAAAGCAGAAACATAATTGAAAGGTTGAAGCAAACAAAGGTGTTGGAGGACAAACTGCTCTTCAAAACCGGCCTGCACTAACTGGATGGGGAACTACAGCCTCAGATGTCCAACAACCCCACTGAAACTCACTGGGGTGGAGAGGTCAACCTGCTTTTCTCCCATACTACAGCATTGCTACGTGGCTGCTGTACATGTGGGCAGACCTGCTGGAAGACAAGAGGAAGCCAGCACTGGCCAGCAACACTACGTCACTTGACAAAGTGGCTCCTTCATAGAGCAGCCAAATTACTGGGTTGTTCAGTGCACTTGGAAAGATGGTCAACACTGGAAAAAACAGGAAAGGAAATTCCAGAGGAGAATGGAGGAAGGTCAATGACAGTTCATAGCCTAGAACTTCTCACAAAGCTAGTTACCTCCTTTCTGAAATCCGATGTCTTCTGAAATGATTCAGAAAGGCTTTGGGCAAAACAAAACAATGAGAAAAGGAAACCACCTTGTTTCTAAAGACAGTATACAAAAGGCTACCAAAATATTGCTGTACTCTGCAGGAGCCATTTTTGGAGACAAGACCCAGGGCAGCCTAACCTCTAAGTGAAGCCATTCACGGCCAGCACCGTGCATCCTCAACCTGCTCTTTCCACTCCAACTAGAAAAGCCAGCACTTCCCCAGATCATTCACCCACCCCAGCTTTGCAAGACTACTCATCTCCTACATCACCTTTCTCTCCCCAGCTTCTGGTTCTGGGAAGCCCTCATTTCAGCTGCATGTCCTACTAGCAGACCTGCAGGCACTGTCTCTAATGGTCTTTAAAGGTTTTTCATGGAAATTTTTAAAAATACATTTACATTCTTTACTCGGCAGCCCAGGGGCACCCATCACATGTACTTGGCTACTGTAACAATCACGTGATTTATGTCAAAATAATTGGGGTTAAACTCTCTGCCACATCAAACTCTTCACATTTGGCCCCATCTCTAGGACCTAGAAACATCTGAAGTGAATAAAGCCACGTGTCACTTAACGGGATCTGGGCTTAATTAGGATCATTCTGGTCTGTGTACGGGAAGAACCTCGTACCACCAGCTTCGTGTGGCAAGTCCCACCACTCACAAGGTTCTCTCTTCTTTTTTTTTTTTTAGTACCCATACGAAAACATTTCCACCTCCACAAAGCTTTTTTGCTGTTGTTGTTCCACGAGTCCTCCCAGCAGCCGGATGACAACCGCTCCTTATCTTTGGCCGTCTTCCACGCTAAAATAAGAACCCCGCTGCTACGCCAAGGGAGCTGCGCCCTCCCACCTCCGCTCGCTGCTCCCCGCACACAGCTGGCTGCACAGCAACGCCCCAGGTGCCATTTTCTGGCTGCTTCTCCCTCGCGCTGCTGGGATCTACCCTCAAGCCACAGTTTTGATTTTTTTTATATTTCCCAATCACGTGTGCCAAGGATGCTCCAAAACCAAACACGGGGTTGGAACATTACGCCTGATCCTCGTGTCAAAGCTTTGGCGAGATTAGCAGAGCAGGATGGGATTAGAGAGGGATGAAGCATCGATGGGTTGCTGCATCTGGATAGTGCCCAACCTGGTGCGGGCAACCACTGGGAAAGAAGAAGGGTGCAGAGGCAGGGGAATGCGGGTGCCCCAGAGCCAGAAGGCAGATTTTTTGAAGCGTCAGTTCCTCAAACAGGAGATCAGCCAAACGCCTTTGTTACACGCCAGCGCACCTCTTCTCTGCAACGCACGCTGCTGCAGGCTCTGCTCGGTCGGCTGGCAGCAAATGCCAGCTGCACTGCGCGGTGCCATGCTTGGAGCTAGCTTCACCTTATCCACGTGCCGCAAGCACGCACTGCATCCCCACAGCAGCACCCGGCTGCACTCACAGCTGCACACGGGTGGGCACTCCGTATCCCCCTCAAGTTAATTCCGACGTTTATCCCCTCTTGAGATCCGGCTTCCTATCGCAGGGTTAAACACATCCCAGCGCTTCGCCGGGGCTCAGCACGGAGTGCCACCCTCAGAGCAGCGCTGCGGGGCAGCCGGGTCCCCGTTACCCGCAGCCGCTCGCAGCCAGGGGAAGCTTCTCCTAATTCCCCTACACACGCGCTGGTTTTCCATCCCACCCTCACGCCGAGCTCGAAACACTCCAATCAGCGGCGCATTTGAGGGGGGAAACCTTCACTTTACGCGTTCAGACACTTCGCGAGCGATGAACGACGCGCAAGGTCGCTCGGAAAAAACATCGACATTCGCTCGCCGAGTTTAAATGGAAAATCCCCAAAGAATTCAGGGTTACCGCTCTCCCTCCGCTCGTTAACGACGCAACCCCGACAGACGACGCGTATATTTTAAGCCCCGCATCGCAAGCTGCGCTGAAAAACAGATTTCCAAGGAGAAGAACACCCTCCCGCGACCGCGGGCCAAAAAAACCCCAGCAGCAGCAGAAGCGGCCCCCGAGGAGCGGGGCGGCACCGCTCGGCTCGGACCGGGGCTCGGGGCTGAGCGCAGGTGGCGGTCCGAAGCCGAGCCGGGCAGCCCCGCAACGCCCAGTGCAGAGTCGCGGGCACCCTGCCGGCCCTCCGCCCCGCGGAGCCGCGCTGTCACCGCCGCCGGGCCGACCCGCGCCGAGCACAAAGCCGCACCCGCCGGCCCCGCACCGGCCCGAGCCCCCGCCGGCGCCCGGCCCGCAGCGCCCGCCCGGCGCCGCCAGAAACAATGGTCGCGGGCCGGAGCGGGGCCGCCGCCCGCGGCACCGGGGCCACTACGAAGCGCGGCGGGAGGACCGCGGGAGCCCGGCCGCCGCCGCCCCGGCCAACCTGTCACCGCCGCCCGCCCGCCCGCCGCCGCGGCTCGCCCCGCGCCCCGCCCCGCCGCACCTACCTCCGGCCGCCGGTGGAGGCTGCGGGAGCCCCGCGCCGGGCTCCGCACCCCGCCGCCGCCTCTGCCGCCGCGGCCAGGGCGCAACCGCCACCTCCCGAGCCAGCCCCGGCCGCCGCCCCGCGCCGGGGACGCGCGCCGTGCCCTGCCCTGCCCGGCCCTGCCCGGCCGCCGGCACCGCGTCCCGCGCCGCTCCCCAGCGGGCCGGGCGGGCAGGCGGGGCGGGGCCGGGCGGGCCGAGAGGGGCGGGGCCTGGCGGGGAGGCTCCGCCCACGACCGCACGCGCCGCCGGCGGAGGGCGGAGCGGGGCGGCGGGGCCGCGCATGCCCGCGGGGCGGCCCCGGGAGCGCGGGGCAGGTGCGCTCGAGTGCTGCGAGGTAGCGCTGTCCGCGGGCCGAGCGCCTTACCCGCTTGCTTTTAACTCTTCCCTTTATTTGCCTTTTCTTTTTTCCCCCTCCGCCTCCCCATCCCTCATTTTATCCCCATTTCCCCATCATATCGCCGGCTTTAAGCTGGATCTCTGCTCTTTAAAATGCGTTCTTCGATGTCACGTGTTTTTTCCCCTTTGCGGTAGCTTGTCGGAAGGTGCGCTGCATTGAGCTAAATCCGCGCCTGGTATTACATCATGTGCCCTCAACCGAGTGCAGGAGATGATGGTAATTCCATCTGGATTGACGGTGATATTAACAAACTGCTCAAGATTTCCTCTTGTGGTTTAATGTGCATTGCGAAACACTCGGTTCTGGATCAAACAGATTATGAATTAAGAAATAAGAAAGCGCGTGCATTTGCGACATCCTAGGTATTACTAAAAGAAAAAAAATACTTAGTAGGTCATCAGCCTAATCCACCTCCCAAAAGAGAGTAGGACCGTCCCCCGCCGTATAATTTCTGGCCATTTGCCTGGTGTTGTCTCGAGTGCTCCAGATATGTGGCTTCCTCATCGCTGTGGGAATTTAGGTTAAGTCAGGGCTAAGTTCTGTAGCATTGTGGGATTCCACATCTGCTGCTCCTCCGTGTTTTCCCAACAGTGTGGTGTAGTTACAGCTGGACATTCCTTGCTTATCAGCATGGGAAGGCCTTGGCTGTCACTCCCAATGTCCACCAGCAGTCCTGTTGGCCTGCTTACACCTCTCAGACTTGGGTTTTGTCTGAGGTAACCTGGTGCTGCCCAGCACCATCATGAATCTGACTACGGACTGCGTGATGCCGCTTGTAGGTGTAGATGCAGAACCATCAATCCATGGCTCGAACCTTTAGGTAAGGTGGTGATGTTGGTGCTGAAGCTGTAAGCTCTGACTGTTACAAAGCTGTTCCTGATAACCCAGGCCTTACAGAAGAACCTTGCTCACGTCAGCAGCACGATGGCCATAGAGTGCGCTGGAATGGAATTTGGATGTGGAATTTGGATGCATCAAACCCTGCTGGAAAACCATCATCATGTATTGAGTCACTGAAGGGATGGTTGCAAACAAGTTTCTCTCACCCTTCTAAAATGTGACAGAAGTAATCAAATCTAGCTGTGGCCCGGGGACAGTGACCTTAATTTAAAATCAATCAGAAATCCCTCTGTCAGTGATGGCTGATTGCCCCGCTCACTTCTCAGGCCGATGCTCTCGCAGCCCTGCCATCCCTAGTGCTGTCACACAGCGGTAAGTGCAGTGTCACCTCCATGCTGGAGAGGCTGGGATTGTGTGGTCTCAAGCACTTCTCCGCAGTTCTGAGCAGGGAATTTTGTTAGGCATTTGCTCACAAATCTCTACAGCATGGAGGTGCAGTGTTTTGGCTTACCTGGGCTGTTGACACAGTGAAACTTGCTCAGGTGCATGGGGGAACTCCCCACTTACCTGCACTTGGAACCTTTGTGAGCATCGTTGTGAGGTCAGGTGGCTGAGAGAATGAGAGACAATTTGCATGGGCTGTATGTGTTGCCCGTGCTGATGGGCGTGCCAACAGGCTCTTGCCATTTCCCTTTGCAAAGGATGCAAAGCATGCAGCACCATTCATCTTCCTTTTCTTTGATCCTGTGACAATGCTGTGTGGCAGCAAAATAAATGCTGCCAGGTGTGGTTATTAATATGCCAATCCAGGATATGCTACAAGCTTTAAATCAGATTCACAAATTCTGTGTGAGCACCCACAGTGTAAGTGCTGGGCAGGGAGAGCTGGCAGATGGGTGCACCTGTGCTGCCATGAGCTTTCAGAGCACAGCACGGTGCTTGTTGTAAGCAAAACGGGAATTCTGAGCAGATGAAGGATTTCTTGTGGCAGAAATAATTTTCTGTTTTGTTTTTTCTTTTTTTTTCTAGTAATATATAGATAGTAGGAAGCCTGTGACTAGTCTAAATTGAGCGCTAAGCAGCTTTAAAATTGTTCTAGGCATTATCTATTATAAGGAAGTTTATAAAGCTCCATCTCCATTATTTGAGTTTTCATGAGGTCATAATCCACTTGACCCTTGTGGTTTATTTCATCCCTATCGTCCCTCAGAGGAATTATAACCTTTACCATTACCACTTGCTAAATATATCAAGAGGTTTTAGTGACATTATAACAAATCACCAAGCTCAGCATTGTTGCTCGTAACGTGACCATAATACCTACAGATTTTTGATTTTTTGCCTTTTACTGAGGTCATCTGAAACCAAAGTGCTGGCTTCTTAGGCATTGTTTTGGGAATCAAACACTGAATAAACTCAGGAATACTGAAATCAAGCACCGTGGCTTCAGGCAGCGCCCCTCTCACAATTACTCTTCTTTTCAATTACGAGTGTTCTTTAGAAATCAAACTGCAATTTGATTATCCTGAAAGCCATTCTTGAGATGATCAAGAGTATCACAGGTAAGCCTAGCACGTCACCACGTGCGGCCTTTTAAAGGGATAGACCACAGAGAATTTGCGATACATACTGCTATGTTTCTTTCTACAGCTCAGTCTGTTTTCCAGTCGTTTCCATGTCGAGCCTGCACAAGATGTTTGTAAAACTGTAAAGAGAACTTGCCATGGAAAAGTTGTGCCGTCAGTCAGTGTGCCCTTGTACAGTCACTTCAGGACCAGTGGGGATCAGTTCTTGGTCTCAGAACTATTTTGACGAGCCATAACTTGTAAAACTGCCACTGGGATCCAGTCAACATTGGACTGGTCTGGGTGTATAGCACCATCTCAGCTGATGTACAGCACGATGCCTCTGACCAGAAATTTCCATCTGATGAAAACCTGGAAATCTGTCACTGGGGAGAGAAGAAGTACTCTGTCTTTGTCCTGCAGCCCTTTTTACTGTGGCCAACAGGGCCATAGGGGTACACTTTAACAACCCCCACCAAGCCACAGGCTTCACGTCTCCAGCAAATTAATTTACATCTGTGCTAGTCACTCTTTCCAACCTTTATGGTCAGTGGAGAGAAATAGGCACTTTTAGGATGCAATTCATTTGACCTTTCTTACACATCTACTTTAGGAAGAGATAAATCACTCCCCCAAGTGTCTGCATTTTTCTGTTGACCATAGAAGGATTGGAGGGTGATTTGTTCAAAGTCAGGTATCAATATTACAGACCGTCTCTGTGCAATTAGGTGAATCCCAATGTGATTTTCTATACGACGACAGTTGAAGTGTTTTACAAAGAATTTTATTCGTGTATCTTGGGCATGCAAAACAACATATATTTTGTCCTTCTTTGACAGTCTGTAGGTTTGGGAAACATTACTTAAGCAGGGTCTACATTTTGTGTCTGAGTTGGTCATGTTGGTGTTCTGTTCAGAACTGTCTTCAGCTACCAACTGGAAACAGGCAATTTCTGTACTTTTTCCACCCTATGGCTTTCACCAAATATCTGTTTGATTAAATTCACAGGTAGAGGAAGGGCATATTTTCCAGCAAGGAAATGAATACTGCACTAGAAATATCTCTTATCACTGTATACAGCTAGAAATCAAAGGTGAATGCACATATGTTTTTGATTTTTTTTTTAATCACGGGACAAGATTTTAAATAATATTAGTAACAAAAGATCTGTAACTGTACTGCCATAAGCACATTAAGGCAGTGTACAGTACGTCTCAGAAAAGGCCCAAGGCTCAGATGTCTATCTCTATGTTCTTGTATTCCCAACAAGCAGTAAATAATGCATTAGTTTTGCTTCAAGCATCCTATTTTGAATACGCTCTGGCCAGAATTATTAGCTTTCATGTAATGTGTATTGTTAACAGAGGTCACGCTCTGTGCCCATCCAGTGCTGTCTGCAGATGTGCCCTGGTGTGGCACACAGGAACGCTTTAGTAGGAATTCTCCTTGTTGGCTGTCCCCACAGGATCCCCTAAGATTTCCAGACTGAAGGGCCAGATCCAGCTGAAAGAGAGGGGTTAGGGTTAGGGTTAAGAGGGGGCCCCTCCCTCCAAACAGCGTGGCTCATTGGCTCAGGCCCAGATCATTTAACAAAGCTGAAGGAGGGGACATTTATGTTGTACTGACACAGGAGGACTGCTGCTTTCTCTCTACCATCCTGAGACCAGCCATCTCTATGCCTGGACACCCTAATGGGTGCATATTGGGCTGTGCTAAGAACATCCTGCGGTCGGCTAAGGAGAGAATGCTCTGAAGAGATCCTTCCCCAAGGACAGCTTGGTGAGGGCCACCAGCACCATAGGACTGGCCCTAGTCATGTGCTGAGCAGGGGAGCTTGAGAGCAGAGCAGAGCCTGGGGAGAGAGCAAGAGCCTGCTCTTGGTTGCTGTAAAGCTGTTGTGCTTTCTCCTTCTGCAACTGTGGTGGTCTAAAAAGTGAATTAGCTTGGAAGGAGCTATTAAGAGAATGCTATTTAAGATACAGGGTATAATTTGCAAAAGAGTAGGCGTTTACACGTCCGCGTATACACACACATAAGCACGCACATCCCGTATTTAAGTTTCCACAGCTACCGCTGGTGCAATGCAGCCAGCTGTTAAATCCGAAATAGCAACGGGAGCACATCATACGCCCTCCATATTACCATTTGAAAGGGACAGTTCCTTGGGAGGATGGGAATTTGACAGCATATGAATATGTCTGAGACTCTATTAGGCACTAATTCAGCAGGACTGGCTGAATGAGATGAAGAAGCAATGAGGAGGAGAGAATCTCTTCAAATTTGAGCTGATTGGTAATTTTGATGAAAGCCCTTTAGTCTCATTCACTGACTGTTAATTACCTCTGGAAATTAACATTTATTTTTCTCTTCAGGAAATGTTCAGCTGCCAATATGGAAAGATTAATTAAATTTTTCCATGGATGAAGGTGAAAGGAGGGTCCTTGCGGTCAGTGCACATTTTGGCTCTCGAGGCAGGTATATCGTGGCAGCTCCCCTTCGGAAAAGAGCAGTTTGTGTTTTGGGATGATAAGCATGTCCCTATCCTCCTGGGGTGGAATGGTACGCCAGGTGCTGTCAGTAGGGAAGGCTGGGTGTGGAAGTACTTTGAAAGAGGGGAGGGGAACAACAACGATGACTGGAATTAGACAGTTTGGAAGTAAATTAGGGGAAGCCTCTTGCTGCACCCAATGAGAATTAACAATTCAGGACAAAAGTATCTCTGCTTAAATCAAAGAGAAACCCTCAGCTTGGGCCCATCTATACAGCATATCACAAAAGTTAATTGATTCAAAAAAGTGGTAACTTGAACCTCACATTCATAAACTGTTCATGAACACGACAGCCTCTCCTACCAGTTTTCATTTATTTGATCTTGGCTCAGCCTCAAAAGCTGCTTTTGTCAGCACTAATGATGGCCCTTCCACAGCTCAGGAGTTTATTTCCAATATCCACTATTATGCCACCCACTCCCGCTGTGCAGAAAAGAAAAAGGGAAAAAAAAAAAAAAAAAAAAGGAAGAAAGAGCAATGTCCTAGGGAAACTCCTGTGCATGTTTGCTATGGGCATTTGAGTTCCTGATTTGTAGCTGTGAAACCAAGCGTCTAGGCATAGCTGGTAAATTCAGACAGCATTATTAAAAGAAAGGAGCACTCTGTCCCTATTTTTTTTTCTTCTTTTTCTGAAAGGAAATCTTTGCATTAAGTTTTAATGACCAGTAAAATAGATGGGCAGTCCTTGGAAGCACAATAGATAGACCTCAGGCTGCCTGTGTTACACTTGCGGGGAAGAGATGAGGCGGCTCAGAAGGCAAATAGGTCAGACAGACCAACCAGCCTTCCAGAAGCAGCCTGGCAGAGAGCAAAGCACCACAAGTGAAGCCAGCGCGGTCAGTCGAAACCACCCGGGCAGCCAGCTCCCAGGCTCGCTCACTGCAGCACAAAGTGCAAAGCACAGCCCTTTGCTGACCCAGCTTGCTTTTGTTGGAGGAAATCCCAGTTAACCACAGAGGCATGGGACACTGTGCATGAGGTTTAGCTGGCGGCAATACTGAAGGGTTTGGGGGGTGACACTTTGAAGAATCTGTTACGGATGATATAACATAGTCCTTTGTGGTCCTTCACATTTATCTCTATATAGGGAGGAGGAAATACTTCTTCGACCCAGTGACAAACCTCCTACAGCTTACAGATTTCACCTGCAGTCTTCTCTATAGTGTGTTTCAAGATCAAGGGGCACAACAGCCAGCTTGTGTTTGCTATGCTTTGCATAAGCCATAGTGTAAGAGCTTGCTGCCAGCCAATGGTGCTATCTTTTGCCTGCAATAAATTTGGAGATCAGTAATTTAGAGTCTGTTCAGCTGAGTAAGTGCTGGGGAGGAGCCCTGCAAATTATGAGCAACGACAGCAAGAAGCAAGTAGAAGTGTTATGAAAAGAGAATATGGGATAGAAAGGGGCAAGAAACTTCTATCTAAGGAATTGGCTTAGTGGCCAGTCTCGAAAACAAAACAAAACAAAAGAACAGTAACAGCAAAAGAATAGACTTGACTACATCGTCTAACCAAGCTAGACAACTGTTTGTAGCCTTAAAAAAAATGTCACATGGGAAACAAATGTATACTTTCCAAAGAAAAACACGGAGTGTCTCAGTTAGGTTTTTATGAATGTTTTCTGTTTCTTTCCCAGCTAAATCTGCTTACGTTTGACTCAGTTCTACAAGTTGCTTCTTCAAAACGGCATTTTTTTGACAAATGCGTTATTCACCAAAAACATTCTCCCAGCTTTAATAGAAAATAAATAAATAAAAATTCAATGGACTGGAAAGAGGCCAGTAAGCTTTGGTTCAAGCCTTGTAAAGCAGCAAATAAACATTTTCCACATGCTTCAGGAGAGCAAATGGTTCCTTGGTTCTCTCTGTAGAAGAAGGGAGCTAAACACTTGAAGAAATGTGTGGTTGGATTTGTTAGGAAGGCAAGGTAAGCTCCTGCAGGGTGTGGGTTAGAGGCAGTTTCTGCACCAGAGGGTGGTGGGCATGGAACATTGGGCACAGCGCCGAGTGCCGGAGTTCAAGGAGTGTCTGGACAACACTCTTAGACATAGGGTTTCATTTTGGGTGGTCCTGTGCAGAGACAGGGGTTGGACTTGGTGTTCGCTGTGGGTCCCTTCCAACTTCTGATAGTTTGATTGTGTGAGTCTATGATTCCTTCAGCCTCTGGTGTGGCCATGGGGCTGTTCTCTTATATGGTACACAGCTTCAAGTACAGTGGAAAGGTAAGTAAAAAATTATGCAAGCAATAGAAGTGAACACACATAAGTGAAAAAGGGAATACAGAACACAGATGAGATAATTCTGTCTTACTTAAACTTGCTTTTAGCTTGCATGCCTTCAGCTAGTCGTGTTATATAGCAGATAGCAACATAGAAGTGCCCTGATAACTGTCATGGTGAATGTAGTTTTACTGCTGATGCAGCTAAAATGTAGGGTTTGAAGTCTAATAACGGGCAGGAGAGAAAATGACCATTAGACATGTTAGATGAGCATGTTCCTAAAAAATAACATTACTTTTAATACACAGAAGATATTGCTCTCTTTTGAACCAGAAAGAATCCATAGATTCTTGCATATAGACATATATATGCATATATTCACATGTATGTCAACGCTAGCACTGAATAAATGATTCAGCACTGAAGCAGGTGCACATGCATGTTATTATAGCTATTT
Source organism: Cyrtonyx montezumae (assembly GCF_038088225.1). Lineage (NCBI taxonomy): Eukaryota > Metazoa > Chordata > Aves > Galliformes > Odontophoridae > Cyrtonyx > Cyrtonyx montezumae. Next base: position 45,295,823 of record NW_027072034.1, on the reverse strand, counting down.
CTTGCTGCAACTTTCTTTTCACTGTGCAGAAATGTTCACCATATCACATCCCCACTCCTGCCTTTCCTGAATCAGCCACCATACTTCTCCTACAAAGCGCAGGGAGCCAGCAGATGAGTAATAGTTGACGCCTGGCACCCCGTGCCATCGTGATTCCACACGACATCATTTTATGATGCAAATGCACTCTGATCTCAATAGCATGCAATATATCAAACATGTAATGTATGCAAAAATGATCCCGATAAGGAAGGAGGTAAATAAATTTGTTATGATTTTAATGATATACAATTTAAATGTCACTTTTGCTAAGCAATTAGGTTCTGAAGAGAGTGACCTTTGCACAGCACCCAAATTGTCCTGAGGCACGTTTCTTCTCCATGCATTTATTACTGCCATGCAAGATAAGGGGTAGCTGGTACAACACAAGCCCACCACTTGTGCTAGGGCCCTTTCAGACCAAGGCCCACAGCAGCCCCTGTGCCATATTCAAGCCCCCAGAGAGAAGCAATGCCTTGAGAATGGGGGGAGCAGTGGCCTTCCACCTCCAGTGCTTCCACTAGCAATGCAGACAGATTGAGTGTGTGAGCTACCTATACCTCCAAAGGCTATAAACTGCATAAAGTATTATCTTTACAGCTGAGGGATTTTAGTATGTGGTAAAATGCAGTTGCTGGTGGGAAATATTAACATATAGGACTCTGTTTTGACAAGGAAGAACATTACAATAATATAGTAACAGGCAAAGTCGATCTTCCAACTGTGCCATTGTAAGCATTTCCATGAGGACTGGCCATCATGTGGCATCTGCTAGTTCATAAACAGCATGATGCATCGTGATAAGGACCAATGGGTTATGTGCAACCGTCTTCCCTTTTCAGTATTTTTCCTTTGATATTTGTAGCAAGTTGATGTCTGGAAGCTTGTCTGGAAGTTGATGTCTTGGAAGCTGTCAGGGGCCCTGCTGGAGCTCCCTGCTGGTGGGTGCTGAGGGTGCCGATGGCAAGGCCAGCCCTGGCAAAGCAGATTCAGTCAGCCCCTGTAACTAATCCATTTTCGGTTTTATGGCTGGAAAGGCTATCAAGTGTTGGGCAGATGGCTAATATTTTCTTTCACTATCAGTCTCTGTTGGATTCAGACCAATGATGTAAACACAAACAGCTCTGGCTCTTGGTCACTCAAGCCTCCTGACATCAGCACTCCCAGCCAAGGTGGTGTCATTTCCATGAACTAGGGAAAGTGGGCACGAGTGAGTAAAGTAAATTGATTCACCACACAAGCTGGAGAACTGCTCTCTTGAACTGAGAGTGCTCAATGTGACCATTGCTAGCCCATGTCTGAGGGGATTCAGCATGTGTTCACTATATGCCAGTTGTTTGGGGGCTTTGCAGGGTGGCAGACATGCTGGAGCACACAGGGCAGTGTGCTTTAAGCCATCTGGTGTTCTGGAGTCACATACGGAGCTCCTGTGATGGGAACGCGCTGACTGATTGAAATCCAAAGCTGGTGGCCTGCCCATGTCTGCTGTGCTTCCATTTGCAAGCCCACCTCAGGCTGATTCCAGTGAATATGAGGGAAGTTCAAATAACTGATTAACAGCTTACTAGTGCTTTGTGCTGCTTCTATCAGTTGTTTGCAGACATGATTTTACGCCACCAGCTCTGCCTTGTCCTTGCATTGCCAGGCCTGGCTATGTTACGCATGCTGCCATGGGGCACTGAAGTGTAGTGCTACCCATGCAATGGTAAATTCATGAAGGTACCTAACACTGCCTCCCTTTAAGGAAGAGTCACTCACCTAATCTATCCTTGGAGGGTTGGACCAGATGATCTAGAGGTCCCTTCCAACCCATGTAGTTCTGTAATTCTGTGATTTACCTTTCCTGACCTGCCCACGGCATTGGGAATGCTCTCACTATTGCTGTGGATTCATAGCACAGATGGCAAACACAACCTCTTGCAGGTGAAAAACTGGCCCTAGAAGGATTCTGCAATTGTCCCACCTTCCATGCAACACCTGCGTTGGTGCCATAGCTCCACACCATCATACATTCCCTCACATCCCAATGGCTCATCTACCCAAGCAGCAGCAGCAGCAGATCTTGTGGTTCAGGCATGCTTAATGTTTCTTGCTCTGCTTTGGTATGGCAATGCAGAAACCGCTGGGGTCTGTACAGATACTGGGAATATTTGCCAGGAACCACACTGTTAGTTTTTTTTCCATTCACAGAGTAGAAATAGAATATAACAGAGTAGAGGAGGAACATTTAGGTCTGAAAATGTTACTGCCCAGACTTAACTGTTTAAAACTTCAGCTTTCAGAAAATATCCCATTCCAGAGGGGAAGAAACTCATGGCATCATTTTTACATGGGGAGTGGCTGAGAGAACTGAGATTGTTCAGTCTGGAGAAGAGAAGGCTCAGGGAAGACCTTATTGCTCTCTACAATAAGGATGTTGTGGTGAGGTGGGGTTCAGCCTCTTCTCCTAGGTAACTGTGACAGAATGAGGGGGAATAACTTCAAGCTGCACCAGAGGAGGTTTGGGTTGGATATTAGGAAAAATTTCTTCTCAGAAAAAGTGGTGAGGAAGCAGCACAGGCTGCCCAGGGAGTTGGTGGAGTCACCATTCCTGGAGGTGGTCAAGAACCATGTAGATGTAGCTTGGATGAACAAATGGGCATGTTGTGATGGGCTGGTGTTTGGACTAGAAGATCTTAGAAGTCTTTTCCAACCTTAATGATTCTATGACTCTATTCCCAGATCTGAAACCAGTCTGTAGGATTAAACATGGTTTAGAGAGAACTATTGGTGATAAGTGGATGGTTGGACTGGATGATCTTGTAGGTCTTTTCCAACCTTGGTGATTCTTGATTCTATGATTAATAGGAAAAGCATCCCCCTGATCTCCGGCAGCATGTTACACCTCTGTAATATTTGTAGGTATGTAGCAGTCCTGTATATTGTTGGAGAGGTATTTACCTGTCTTGTCTTTCAAAAGCATTTTTACTCATTTGTTTAAAAGGCCGTATGTGTCAAGTCCTCTCTTTTTGTCTGGGTCGCCATCCCAAATTATTTTGCATGGGGATAGAGTCACGATGGCATTACCCTGGCTCCTGCTATACCTGGAACTGGCATGCACCTGCTATAGAGCAAGGGATTCAGACAGGGATGGAAAATGAAAGCATCTACAGATCTCTGTATCGTGCTTTAAAATTGACTCCGAAGTGTTATTATGAATTAATGTAATGCTGCCATAGACTGTGTTTCAATTATCAGTAAAAAGAGAAAGAAATAGATCATAGGGTATAAAAGAGCATGGAGGCTGATAAAAATGAAAGCATGTAAATTATAAGGAGAGGTGTTCAGTACTCTCATCGTAAGTATTGGGTCTGGAAGGCCTGAAGAGGAGTACGTTCTTATGCGATTCTGCAGGGATACCCATGTTTTGTACCTCCAGCTTTTCAGGCAATAGCTGCAATCCAGCCTATACTGCCTTTCAGAGGTAACATTAATTGGGTGAATGCTATTAATCAAGCCTAACTCTCCCCTAGACTTCTGTGAGCCTGGCATTTGCTTCCTGTTTGAACCAGAAATCTCTAAAAGCATAGGCCTTCAAAAAAGCTGTACTCAGAATCCTTCTTCCCCCACTGGTGATTTTTCTCAGGCCCTTGCACTCGCACTGTGCTGCTGCTGCAATCGCTGGGAGACAATTGGAGGTTATTTTTAGACTGCCTGCTCTGCAGCACTGACATTTGTAGGTTAGGCGTACCAGTTGCTGGCTGCTGCCTCTATCTTTCCTAAATATTTCCCTTCCAACAGCTGGATGTCCCCCTCCTCCTTCCCCAGTCTTTCCTTGCACGTATCAAAGTATAAATCCATGTTGTATCTGTCAGTGTTCTCAGTTGAGAAGAGCTAGAAGTGTCATTTGAAAGGCACAGTCTGCTCATGTCCTTCCATGCAGCAGGAAAATCCCAATGCATTGCACATCAGGTTGGTGCCTAAGGGAGCTCAGCATGCTGTGCTCCCTTGGGGTGTGCAGGAAACCTTGTGTGGGCCTTACTGCTGCCTTCACCCTACCACAGTTAGCACCACGGGAAGCGTGCAGAGCCCTGGGGTGGGTTTGGGTGCTGCCCTGACAGAAGATTTTTGGGGCACAAAAGACTGAATGCTGCCATTTGTCCCTGTGGCTAAGCCTCAGCATTTGTCAGCACTGCGACTGAGAGTGCTGAGCCCTCATCTCCCTGAACCTGCTGGGGTTTGGGTGAGTGCAGTGACCTGCTAAGCCAGGGCAGAAGGCATGGCTGCTAAAATCAGAGTTCTACAGCAGATTAGATTATGAAACTGCCATTAACCTACTCTGTGTTGTAATCTCAAATCCTTCTGAAATACTTGGCGTGCAGCAGCACAGACATTATTTTCTACTTTCAATTAAGGCCAAACAGAAATCCTTTTTTCCAGGCAACCTCTTTCTTTTCCTGGTGCTTTTGGAGGAGCAGTTTTTAAATGAATATCTTCATGCAAATTGTGGCGTTAATAAATCTAGGCAGATAATCTTGCAGGGGAAAATCCCTTTTCTCCATCAAGGTCTACATATGGACCTTTAGGCGGGTAAAACCTCTGTGCAGCCTGATGAGATCCAGCCTCAGGGCTCTGCTGCCCTTCCCAGTGCTGGGGCAGCATTGCACATTGCTCTGCCCAAACCACAACATATGTTCCCAGCATGGGACACCGCCAAAATCTTCCGAAGAGTTGAGCTAGGGAGAGATTGTAGAATCACAGAATCATCAACGTTGGAAAAGACCACTAACATCATCTTGTCCAACTGTCAACCCATTGCTACCATGCACACTGACAACATCCCTCTGTGTCACAATGAACTGCACTGTTGCTGGACCTGGCAATTCTTTCCACACCTTCCTTCTATCCCATCAGCATTGTGTGGCTGGGATTCACCTGACTGATCCTTTATGCAATTACTGAGCACATCTGAGGATGTCTCACCAGGAACGAGTGCAATTCTCATTGCTCAAAGGAAAACTTGGACTGAGACTGAAGCCAGAGCAGCTGGCTATAGGACCCAGAAGGGCAAGGCTGTGTCTGGGTCTCTGCTGACCAGGGGTGGCCAGACAGGAACAGGCAGCAGCCTCCAAAGAAGTCATCTGGGCTGGACCACATGTCCTGGCACACACTTGTGGAAGGAAGTCTGTAGTTGCTGTAGCTCTTCCATTTCAGAATTATTCACAATCTAGAAGTGACACTGCCTAAGTCTAGGAACATCTCCTGTTCATATTCGCACTGTAGGGGAGATGCAAGCACAGCAGTGAGAAATGAGCAGCCCCTCTTCATTTTTCCGGTGGTAAGCAGGATCATGCATGTGTTTAACAAAAGTACACCTGTTATCTTGTTTCCCAGCAGTGTTCATTTTGGTGCTGGAGATCCTGCAAGGACACCAAAGCATCCTCTCTCTCCAACAGCAAAGTAATATCACAGGTCCCTTCATCCCTTTGGTTGCCCAGAAACCAATCCTCTGAAAATTCAGACCCTAAAAGCAGCGAAATGAAAATCATCAGCAGGAATTAAGAAAGAGGGAAACGTGTTAACCAATTAATTAACTGACTGATGTTACTTTGGTGGTTCTCACCCCACAGTAAGCATCAGGTCAGCAAAATGTGCTTTCAAAAGAATTGATGCTAATTAAATACATGATAGAGCAGCCCATGTAATAATTAGCAAGGAATAAAGTGCCTGTTTGGCCTATTCGTTGGGATTTTTTTTGTCAGACCTGCAACTGCTTTGTATTTCTATTTGTCTTTGTCTGAACCTTAGACTACCTAAAAAGATCTTCACTAAATGTAATGTCCACATCCCCCCGGTTTCAAAAGCAGCCGAAACCCGAGATGCAGCCAGCATTCATTTTCTATTATGCAAATATAACTTCACAGTATGACACATCTGTAAGGTTTCATTTGGCTCCCCCCTGGCACAGTAAGCATCTGCAGCTTTAATGCCTTTGATATACTGTTTTTGATTAGATTAAAGCCGATATTTATAGTAATTTCAGTAATGTCATTAGCTGTCACTGGAGTATCATCCAATATTTTGTTTCCTCCGTATGTTTTACAGAAGGGATAATGAAATTTGACTGTCCTGCGGCCTAGGCATTGTTTGGGAGCACGGCTGCCTGGGATCAGTTGCTACTTGTCAATTGGAAGTGGTGACAACGAGCGTGCCCTCTGCACTGTTCAGTGCCTGTCCTCCTCCATCCTTCCAGAGATCAAGTTGTTTTCTCTGCTGGATGGCACAGTACTTCTTCAGACATCCACTTTGGTATTCCCTTAATTGGTCCATTCACTGCAAACTGACCCCCCAAAAAATCAACCAAGTCGTTGAAACAAGAACTTGCAAAAGCTGTCAAGGAGATAATTCATAGAATGCTGGAAAAGACCTCTAAGATCTTCTAGTCCAACCACCAGCCCATCAAACCATGCCTACTAAGCATGGCCCTTAATGCCACATCTACACAGTTCTTGGATGCCTCCAGGGACGGTGAGTCCACCACCTCCCTGGGCAGCCTGTGCCACTGCCTCACCATTTTCTGAGAAGAAATGTTTCCTAACATCCAACCTGAACCTCATCTGGCACTACTGGAGGCCATTCCCTCTTGTCCTGTCACTGTTACCTGGGAGAAGAGGCTGAACCCCACCTCACCATAACCTCCTTACAGGCAGTTGTACAGAAAGATAAGGTTTCCCCTGAGCCTCCTCTTCTCTAGACTGAACAATCCCAGTTCCCTCAGCCACTCCCCATAAGGCTTGTGCTCCAGACCCCTCACGGTTTCATTGCCCATCGGAGATGCTCTAGGGCCACAGTCATTCGATCGTTTTCCTTGTGCCTCATTTCTTCCAGGAGAAGGTCCACTGTGCCTGAGGGAGGAGGGGCTGGTGGGAGGGAGGGTGGATGGGTGAGTAAGGCTTGGGAAGAGGGACTGCAGACCAGCAGGGTATTTAGCAGTCCTGGGGAATGCAATGACAGGCAATAAATACATACAGTTTAACAGTTTAAACAAAGGTGGGGAATTATTTATGGTAGGACAGTGTATGTTGTCCAAGGGTCAAGGAAAGGAAAACTTAGTTTAGATTTCTGGGAGGAGAAAATATTGGGTACATGGCATTACATAGTCCACTGAGGTGGGGATGCTGTTGTGGTCTAACCCAGCAGGCAGCTCAGTACCACACAATCACTTGCTGCTGCCCTCCCAGTGAGACTGGGGAGAGAATCGGTGTTGTATCAATTTTGCTTTCCTCCTGAAGTGAAAATACACCATCATACCAGACACTATGAATTAAAAACCCTCTATCCCAGGTGACTCCAGGACAGGCATGTAGCACATCTCTGTGTCCATGTGCGATCTGAAGGATCCCATGTAGGAGGGAGATGGTGACTGCCCTGGGAGTGGGAGAGGGACTCTGGGCACACTCCTGTGGGGTTTTCTCTTCCCTTTCTGCTCTGAGCCCCATCGAGCTGAGCACAGACACTTGCATCTCTCTGAAGTGGCTGTGTGTAGTTATTTGTGGGATTAAACAATCCAGCTTTGTAGATTGTTATGACTTCAGGTATCTTAAAGCTGCAAGCACATCATGGTCACATTATTCCTGCAGTATATTGATAATCACACCCCAAGAGTATGTGGGGAGTGAAGGTTTATGTGCCAGTGACTTTAAGTGAAAAAGATTGCTTGGCTTTGCATTAATCTTTCAGATCCATTTCTCAGAAAAAAAAATGCAGCTTAAGAAATGCCACAAATATCCCCTGAGAGCATTTAGAGAGGGGACAAAATGGACATTAAAAATGTATAGATAATCTGGAGTCTCATTCTTAATGGTGCATACTCTAATTGCGTGTGCTGGAGGTCTGACCCTCTTACACAGCCGTGAGCAGGAAGCAGAGCGAGCCCTTCTGGGGATGGCAAGCAGGGGAAGCCCCTCGCAGCCAGAGAGATCATGGCCAGTGTCAATGGGGATGGTTGAGCTATAGCCTCCTTGCACTGAGTGCTGCTTCTGTCACCTTTGGGCTACTGATGCTGGGGAATGCTGGCTCATCTCCTTCTCAGAGCTGAGGATGATGCTCTGGTCAGTGTTATTTCATTTGGGCCCTTGAAGAGGAGTTTGCTAGGTGACTAGAGTGGGTCCTTCAAGCCAGTAGATTTTCTCTTTCTTTATACCAGCGTAAACTGAGAGCAAGTGATCACCTGCCCTGTGATCAGTCTAAGAACTCCCAGTGAGTCCTTTCAAGCAGCAGTTCCCTTGGGGACAGCATATGTTTTTCAGTCAAACTGTATTCCACTACTGGATTGCTATAAAAACGTAAATAGAGCAACCTGCCTACCTCTCTCTTTTTTTTTCTTCCCAAAATGAATTTTGCATTTATGAAAACAAAAGTGTCATTTCAAAATAAAAACTGAACTCTTGCTTAGAAACTGTCAAATATGATTGCTTGCTTTTTGTAAAATTACTCCTCCATTCCAAAATCTAGTCCAAAAGTATGCAAACAATAACTTATATTTTTTTCATATATACTTGTTTTTCTAGGAAATATATACGTTTTGCATATAGCTATTATCACAGAATCACAGAATCACAGAGCAGCTTGGGTTGGAAGAGACCTCAAAGCCCACCCAGCCCCAACCCCTGCCATGGGCAGGGCTGCTCCCAGCAGCTCAGGCTGCCCAGGGCCAAATCCAGCCTGGCCTTGAGCGCCTCCAGGGATGGGGCACCACCGCTTCTCTGGGGCTTCTCCGAGTTCTCCATTACATTAACGTTGTGAATACTTTCAGTTATCACAAAGCTTAATCTGTAGGAACTGGAAGTATCCCTACTAATCTCAGCAACAGATCTGCCTCTTTTGCATTTGTGCTCTTAAAACTCCAAGCTTTAATGCACTGGCTCTTTTTAGTCCTCCTTTTATTAATTTCTATCACTGAACTAAACTATCCCTGGATCATTCTGGTCAGACTTGCCTCAGCTCAGGCACTCATTTTGCTGCTCCCACCCCAAGCAAACCCTTACAGCTGGTTCAGTGCCAGAGGCGCACATTTCTCAGCTCAGGGCCTGTTTGTGACCTCTCTTTTCTCGGAAGTTTCCTCCACTTCTGATGAGTCCATGCCTGCCCTGGACTCGCCCTGTGTTTCCACACACAGGAGTGCCACAAAATCCCCATACTAAGCATTGGGGGGTGGGTTGAAAAGAGAAATGTTGATTGTTTTCAGATTCTTCAGCTCTCCTTCCTGATTAACGTCTCATATGGAAGGAGTTTATGTAAAGCTGATGTTCACAGGCTCGGCAATATGCAATATCATTCTCCACCAAACAATTCTTGTCAACACTGATAGTCTTTTCCTTTGTTGGACCCTTGGTGAAAACTGTTGGAGCTCGTGTTTCAGTGTTCCCTCTTCCATTATTTATAACATACTGAGTTACAAGTGACAACAAACCAAAACACAGCTACACTTCTTGGTAGATCTTCTCATTTTCCATATACTCAGAGCACAAAGTTTGCTCTTTTTAAAGCAAGGATGCTTAGCCTAACTATCTCAAAACGTAATTAAAAGGTAAAATAGGAAACGGTTGTAGCTGTCTGCCAGATGTCCTGAAGAGTTTCTCTAAGGAAAAAAGAGGTAATCTGTTCTCAGCATCCTTGTGGCTTTCTGCAACATTCACCCTTTGGAGCTGGCTGAATTTACTGTCTATGGAGGCAAGTCATTTTGGGGAGAATTTGTAGATACTTGCAGTCTTTTATTTTATGACCAGCAGAGGTATGTGCCACTTTGTGGGTTGCCTGAGATGTGCCCAGCCCCACTGGCTCTGTTTGCTACCAGCAGCCCTCAGCATCTAGCCTCTCATGGAGCTCCTCATGAATTCACACTGTGGACTGGTGATTGCCATCTCCTTCAGTGAGGACATCCCACATCTCAGCCCTGATGGATAGAAAGTGTTTCAAGGGGAACTGTCAGCCTGGACCCCTAGCAAGGCAGTGTTGTGCGTCACCATCCTGCATCTTCAGCTGAGGTGGAAAAGCCCCACTTTCCAGGGCTTTTATTCCCTCATGACAAGACTCAGGCAGTGACAAGAGGTGACCCTGAGGGGTCAGTATACTGGGACGGACGTTTAATATCTTCATCAATGACATCAACAGTGGTATCAAATGCACCTTCAGCACTTCTACGGATGACACCAAGCTGTGGGGTGCTGCTCACACATCAGAGGAGCTGGATGCCATTCAGAGAGACAGGCTCAAGCAGTGGGCCCAGGTTAACCTCATGAGGTTCAACAAAACCAACTTCAGGGTCTTGCGCCTGGGTTGTGCCAACTCCCACTATCAGTACAAGCTGTGGCATGTAAGGAAGGACCTGGTGGATGACAAGCTGGACATGAGCCTGCAGTGTGCCCTCACAGCCAAGAAAGCCACCCAAATCCTGGGCTACATCAAAAGAAGCATGGCCAGCAGGGTGAGGGAGGTGATCCTGCCCTCTACTCTGCGCTGGTGGAGTACTGCATCTAGATGTGGAGTCCTCACTACAGGAGATACATGACCTATTGAAGTGTGTCCAGAGGAGGATCGTGAAAATGACCCAAAGGAAGGAACACAACCCCTTTGAGAACAGACTGAGAGAACTGGGGCTGTTCAGCCTGGAGAAGAGAAGGCTCTGGGGAGACCTGATAGTGGCCTTTCAGTATCTGAAGGGAGGCAGTAAGAAAGAAGGAGACAGACTCTTAAGCAGAGTATGTTTTGAAAGGACTAAGGGGAAATGAAGAGAGGTTTAGACTGGATATAAGGAGAAAGATTTTATGATAAGGGCAGTGAGGCACAGGCACAGATTGCCCAGAGAGGTGGTAGATCTTGTCTTTGGAAACACTGAAGGTGAGGTGAGGCTGGACGGGGCTCTGAGCACCCTAATCTAGCTGTGCTTGTCCCTGTTAGTTGCAGGGGAGCTGGACTAGATTGCCTTTAAAGTCCCTCCCAACTCCAGCAGTTCTATGATTCTCTAATCTAAGTTTCATTGCCTAAGCTGGTTGCTCCCCACATGCAAGCTCTCTCAGCCTGCAGCCTGCTTGCTGCTCTCCTTCCTGCTGGCCACAGCAGCAGCTGATTTGCATCTCCGCTGCTGTGGTGCAGAAGAGAACATTTACAGCGAGTGAACCATGCCAGAGAACCAGTTGCAGCCAATATAAAGTGCAGCTTGTGCAGCTCATGTAATCTCACAATTTACCCCCACCAGATCTGGGGCTGTGCAGGACGAGGCTCTGCAGCACTGTGGGGAGTGGCACTAAGTGCAAGCGTGGAGCCCAGCATGCTGCAGTGCCCCAGAAAATGAAACTCTCCTCCAAAATAAACGTTAAAGCTGCCAAAGCATCATATTTCAGTGTGTTTAATTTCCTTTATATTTTCACTTGCTCACCAAAGTACATTTTACAAATTGTAAAAAAAAAAAAAAAAGTACATTTCTGAGAGCAGCATTACAAAAGCATCCAAAAGACCAGAGCTGAAACTGAGTTGAGATAAAGAGTTAAAATAGTTTCTCATCTCCCAACACCGATAGTAGCATTTCCCCACAAAATATGTAGCTGAAGCTGCATTCCGTCAGGGAACTCTTTGGTCTGAAGGGTAGTTTTTGCCTTAGTCTTTAGTTTGGCCTTGTTTCTTTCAAGTCCTAAAGAGCACGTGTGCATCCAGGATTACAGTAGTTTTGGGACAAGCCTCTCATCTGCATGCTGTGCAGGGCAACAGCTGGCAGATGTGCAACTTAATTTGCACCATGACAGTGCTGAGTACCTCCAGCTCTAAGTGCCCATCGCTCCAAATCCTTCTTCTCAAATCTTCTGCCCCAAAGAGGCTCAGGCACCCGCAGCTTCTGTCAGCATCTCCTGGCTCTCCAAAATCCCGCTCCCGTGTGAGCCCGTAGAAAGCTGCGTGTGTCTGTGCAGGCATTGGATAATTCTGGCTCTTTGCTTGGGCATCCTCAGCTGCAAACTGAGGAATAACAGCACACTTCTGAGTGATGGGAGGGTGAGGATTAACCTCTACGCTGCTTTGAAGCACTGCATACGTGCCAAACAATATAATTGTCCTAAATACGAAGCCAGGATAATCCCAGTGTTTTTGCAGCCCCAGAATCCTATTTGATTTCATCTGTTTTAATTAACAAATTTAATTCTGCATTATTAAGGAAAACAAGAATTAAAAAAAAATAATTGACCTTGCGTATGCTTTATTACAAATTATTGTTATCAGCCACCCCGCAGGACTCAAGTCGGCACTAAATACGAACAACGATTAAATTACGGGGGTCATGGAATAGGCACAATCAAAATGCAAACACTTTCCTTTCACGTGAGGCAGGAGAAAAAAGAAGAATCCTTGGAACCTCCTTGGAGCCACCAGGACTGCAGAGAAACGTACCGAGCAAACTGTAAAACTGATTACGAGGCTCAAAAAGGCTAACATGCAATTTGTGTTCTTTTTATGTAGATTAAATGCATTCACTGCAGCTCATAGAGCTTAGATGCTCAGCAGGGATTCAGAGGGCTGGGTATCAGTCAACCACAGCCAGCCGCTAAACCACAGGGCAAAATCTGCTATTGTACATTAGAATAGTCACTTAATCTATCTTAATGGGTGAAAAACCCAAGGGACAAATGTATATTAAAATCAGAAAGTTAGTTGTAATGTTTAAGGAAAGCTGTAAATATTTTTTTGAGATAACAGCATAAAACATTATAATAATGAGTCCAAAATCCCCTTGAATATCCTTACATTTAACTCCTGAAGATGTGGCTGTCTGGCAGCCCTGCCTGTCAGCGGGGAAGAAGCCTCAAGATGCAAAACATCAACCAGGTAAACAAGGCAGCAATGGAGCAGGATCTCCTTTAGCCCCACAAAGGGAAGGCCTGTGGATGCAGACACCCAGACACGGATGCTGGTAAGAGTGGTAACGCTGCCTCTATGAGAATTACTCCAAAAAGAGTAGGCAGTAGCTATGGCAAAGCTCTTGCGTGGCATGGCACAAAAAATCCAACCTTTGCCTGCCTTCTTCCCAGGATTTGCAGTTCCTGGAAACTGAGCAGCAATAACACCATCTAATCCCTGCCTGAAAGCCTCCATTTTACTTTGCTGTTGTCTGGAGCATCCTCAGCCTCATCTAGCTTAGATCCTCCCAGCAGAAGGTTTTCTGCTCCTGCTACTTATATCCTATTTAGAACTAATTGGGACCACCTGCCATCATGGCTCAGAAATTATTACTTTGCCATAATGAAGCTTCAATCAATTCGAAGATTTTTCACCTCTGCTGAGGGTGGCTGACCAAACCACTGGCATTCTCATACATGAACCCTGAAATGGCTCTGTGAGCAAGGAGCCTTGCCTCCACACATATGGGTACAGAGGGAGCGGTGCTCTGTCAGCTGTCAGTTAACTTTACTTCGAAAATGTGGAAGAAAACAAGTCCTGCTAAAACCTACAACTTGCATTTCACCTTAACTGGGAATCTGATGGGGTTTTCATCAGCTGTCTCCACTATCTGCTCACAGCTCCATGTTTGTGCTGTTTCGGGAGAGCCCTTTTTGGGCAGAAAACTTGCTTTGTGTAAACCAGTGCTGCAGAAATAGAATCTGGCTCTGTGGGCCAGAAGTGATACTGTGAGATCAGGAGACATATGAATGACTGGGACCTGCTGTTAACTCCTGACCCATACTATTAACCAATCATATGTAGTGATCTCTACGTAAAGATATTTCCATTGCCAAGACTGAGCTCCCCTGTGAACTGCAAGCTGGTCAGGGTGCAAGTGTTCAAAGTACCACACACTCTTTGAGACACCTCCATATGTGGGGTGCAGGGATGAGGAACTGAAGCAGTGCTGGGCCACTTGCACAGTATGGGCAAGCATCTTCAAGGGAACCAAAGCATAGAGTCATTGAATTCTTTGGTTGGAAGAAGTGCTTAAAGGCCATCTAGTCCAGCTCCCTTGCAATGAACAGGGACACCTACAGCTCAGTCAGGGTGCTCAGAGCCCTGTCCAGCCTGACCTTGAGTGTCTCCAGGGCCAGGATATCCACCACCTCTCTGGGTAGTCTGTGCCAGTGCCTCACTGCCCTTATTGCAGAAACACTTCTTACTTATGTCTAGTGTACACCTCCTCTGTTTTAGCTTGAAACTGGCTGCCTTTGTCATATTACAAGAGACCCTGCTAAAGACCCCATCTTTCTTACAGAGTCTTTATAGATACTGTTAGATCCCCTGTGACACAGATGTGGCCAAGCAGGACAAGACCTGGCAAAGAAAGAGGGCAGGTGGCAGCAGAAGTCTGGTCAGGACTGCTCTGGTCCTATTGAAAGTATGGAGACTGGCTGTGGGAGTGAAGGCAGTTGCTGCTTTCAGCCCTGGCACCTAAGCAGTGAGTGGTGGAAGGAAAGGGATCTGGCCTGGCATGCCAGGAGGCCTGGAGGTCTGAGTCCCCTTCATGCTCTGCAGCCAAATAAACACCATGCTCCTGCCACTTTGCTGTGATTTGCGTGGCAGAGCTGAGGAACAAATTGCTCCCAGGATGATGATTTACTCACTTGCGTATCATGAAGTGTATTTCATAACGTGAAGGGTTTTCAGTGCCTCAGCAGCCTCCCTTCCTGGTCGTACCAGTACAGGATTCCCAGAGTCCTGTTGGCTTACTTTACCTCAGCCCACTGAACCTCATGGTTAGATGATGTGAGGACATCCTGAGGACACCCAGCAGTGGCCGAGGTCAGCAGCCTCTGTGACAAATTTTCCTGTCTCTCAGAAATGGCACATTTGCTATGCACTTTTCTGCTAGGGTATATGTTTTATTTAGGTGAAAGAAAAGCGTGAAACTGCTGTACTCCCTGTTTTCCTGTGTGCCTTATGAAAAGCAGGTTTCTGTGTTGATAGTTACTCATTACGCATAGATTGCAAGGCAGGGATGACGAGTCTCTTTCATAACCTCCCAGTCTTCTTCACCTACTTGTCTGAACCTTTCACAAACAACAAGCGAGCGATGAACATTTGTGACATCTGATTTCCTCTCTGCTTCTATAAGGTCACTGAATCACCTACATCACATATCAAGTGCATCTGCTCTGCCATTCCTTTTTATGCAATAGCTACATTACACATGGAGGTAAAGTACAAACATCTGCTTCAGTGCAAGGTCTTGAAGACCAGTCAAAGTCATTGTTATAAATGAACCTTAGAAACTTGTAGTGTCTGCATCCTCGATTCAACTGGGAATTAGGCATTACTGTAGTTTAATAGCTGCCTACTTAACTTATTGCTGTCCACCACTGTTCTGTGGAAAATGTGCTGGAATTATTAGACTGTGATAATTTTTGTCTCTCTGATGTTGGAGAAGAGAAAGCTCTGAATTTCATAAAAGGAGGTACCAGGTTTTTAAGTTCACTTTTGGAAAAATATTAAGACTCACCTTTTTATTAGACCGTTCAATTATTAAATACATTTTAAGCCCGATATTTTCTTTCTTATGTGAACTTATCTTCCAGACATCACTTCTCTTTCTACCGTAACTGAAAGTTGAAATGATAAAAGACTCTAAATTACACAGCCTGAGATATTCTGGCTAATGTCTCAATTTTAAAAGCCAATATACACAGCGGTATTTACAACTCTTTCCTGGAGAATACTTTATTGTCATTTTCTTTTATTAAAGATAGTTGAAGTAGATCTCACCCATTTTCAAAGGACATGAAAGTCCCCAGCATTAAGGCAATCACATGGATCCAGTCCTCCTCAACAACTCAGCAGAATGCAGCCACACTTCTGCATCTGCCCAGCCTCTATGGCTTCAGGTTATGGCCATCATCACATCACCACCAGCATCTGAGTCCACAGCATGCAGGACTCGGAGCAACTAATACTCCTATCCGTCACATTAGAAAGCATCCTTTGGATGTGACAAACAGAATTCCTTCTGGACTAACTTTGTGTGTTATGCAGATAGAAATAATTGAAAACAGCTGATGTGGATGGTCACTAGTAATGGATGATGTCATCTGCAGCAGGTTTGAGAGCACATGATTCACGTTACAGCTCACTGCTCGTTCTTTGAATTAATAATGGTGCATACTTAAATACTATGATATTTATATATATTGCTACAAACTTGCTATACCTAATTCTTCATGGTCATCACTAAATGGTACATCATGGCTTTTCTGATCCTGGGAGTAATGGACCTTAATGCATGAGGTAAAAGGAATTAGCTCTCAATTTTACTTTATTCGAGTGAATTACATGCATTATCCTACATTAATGTAAATAAAATGTGTGTGCGCCAGATGATGGTGATACAGCATAGATAAAAAAATATTAGGGGAAAATGATCAAATGTGAATTAGAAAAGTATTAAGAACACTATGATGGTTTCTTGTGTCCTTTTGCTGATAATATAAAAGAACTTGTTATGAATCCAGTTATCCTTGCCCACAGAAAACCATAAACCCCCTCCTAAATGAGCCAAAACTGTGTTTTCAAAAACAAAGGTCTGTCATGCTTACAACGCTTTCTGGGAGCTCTTCCAGATCTAAAATGAGTGTCACTAGGAGACAGGAAAGCTCTCTTGTCCGAGGACATGACCCTCTCATTTTCATCCCTTGGAGGCCAAACCTGAACCCTGCCTGGTCTGGCTCTGTGTTCCCACCCCATGCCGTGCTTGTGGTGACAGGCTGCCACGTTGAGTGGGGAGGGCTCTGCGCCCTTCTGTGTGCCTGTGTGCAGCTGCAGGATGGAAGCATTAGGGACACAGTGATGCTACAAACAAAAAACGCCGCTTACCAGTCCAGGACTTTGTCTTGCTCTGCAGCCAGGTCATGCTCTGTGGGAATTCCTGTGGCTGGAAGAAGGAAAAAAGCCCTCATCCGGATGTCTGGGGATTTCATCGGTGATACTGGGCTTTCTGGGTTAGTTTTCTGGTTTTAAACAGAAGAATGTTACAGCAAATCCAGAGAGATGGAGTAGAAATCAGAGGGCAAGGCAAACTACTGGGGGTTCAATACAAATTCATTTAGCACATTGCTCTGCAATTTATCACAGAGGTCTCACCTCCACATACGTGGGGCACGTTGAGTATTTACAGACAGGGATGAGATGGGGTGGAAAATGGCTTCCCTGTTCTTTGTACAGACCAGCCCAATTCATAAACCAGGATTTATTTACTGATGCATAGTATTTCTGTCAGAGACACCTGAAAGTGTTTTGACCCATAGATTTTCCTTAAAATAGGGGTGGGCTGTTGGAGTCATGCCTACATCAGAACATTTGAAATGCCCAAGAAACAAATCGGGCTCGAGTTATTGCCCAAATTTAAGCTTCTCCATGAAACACCCAGAGTTGTGCAAAAAATGTTCAAAGGGCAAAGCAGTGTTTGTGAGCAGTGTAAGAGGGATTGAACTTAGCAAGAAGCTGTCTCTTTAACTTTTTGCTTGCGCCTTCCACAAAATCCATGAGTCAGCAGGGCACAAGGGGTGGGCAGAATGGGCTCAGAGCTGGGCTGGGAACTGGGGGAACAATAAAAGGGAGAGTGTTTGCATAAGAGCAGAAGTTGCAGTGTGTATCTAACTATATCAAGATGGGAGAGATTTATAGCTATCATGGCTGAGGAATGTTTTCTAGAGAAATTTAAAGAAAAATGAAAGGTGGGTGCTTTAGGAAACCCGGATATTTTTCCCACATGAGGAGGGAAATATGGAAGGATCTGAGGGCGAAGTAGGCATAGCAGGACACAGGCAGACCAAAGGCAGAAAGGAAGAAGGTCAGTGGCTTCAAGAGCTAAAAGCCATTCAAGTCCATGTTTTAAATGGGGATTGGCCATGTTGCCCACTCTGAGCTGCATCTGGCTGCCATGGTGTGAAGAAGGGATGGGTGGCCTGCTAGCTGGGGCAGTACCACCACCACCTCCTTGCCTCCTTCCTCATTCAATCCCTGCTCCCAGTAGAGAACAAACAAACAAACAAGAGCTTCCTGTTCTCTCATGTACAAAGCCTTGCTGAAATGCTGGCTCAGAGTCAGAGATTTTTACTGAGCAAAACTTTGTCCCATGGAACTGCACTTCATTTCCATTTCAAAGGGAAACATTATCAATTTATTTACTGGAAATTCAGAAGGAACTACCTTTAGAATATGGCCTGTTTTCTGGATTACTGAATATGCTTTGGTTTGTTGTACTGTGCTTATATATAGCCATCTGTGGCTATATTTATTACAATTCCTTTTTTTCAACTTGCACAGAGTCTGAAAGGGGGAAGGTCAACTGATGCAACCCCATAAAATCCCAGTGCAAATGTAGGGACTGTCGAGAAATTTCATATGTTTCAGATTTCTGGCATTTCAAAAAGAAATATTGATTGTGCTTTTCCCATTTGCCTGGAGCAGGTGAATGAAGAAACTTCTGAAGCAATAATTTATTATGTCTTTACCGATTCACTGAAGCATTTATGAATATAGCCCAGAGTCTCTTGACATTAGCTGCCTGATATGTTATCACACTATTTCATACAGAAACTCGAAGAGCAAACTTGGCTTTCTGTTCAAAGCCATAAACACTAGACAGCCCCGTGCCCAGTGAAGCAGGTTACCAGGCGGTGCATACAGGGAGGTTTTCAGCTGTGATTTAACCCTTCTCTGGCCCACATGGCTCTGTTCTATTGCAGTAATGTCTATCAGCCTCTCTTCTATGTGGCTGTAATTAAATAAGACAGTTAAGTAATTATGGTATTCAAGTTGCCAGATTTTGAGGTAGATGCTCCTGGGACTGAAAGGCTGACCCACACTGTGCAGGAGTTACAGTGCCTTGGCTATATGGTGCTCATGAAGTTTGGGAAATTTAGGGATTTGGGTTTTTTTGTTGTTGTGTATTTGTAGGTTTTGTTGGTTTTGAGATACCCGTTGCTGGGTATCTCCTGCAATGGAAATCAATGACTCTCAAAGCAGGATCATGCTCCCTGTGTGTAAAGGTCAAGCACACACTGGACGTGGCTGCCATCTAACTTTGTGCAGTGACATTGACCATGGTGTGGGGATTGAAATGAAAACTCACACAGTCATTCCTCATTAATGAAAGCATTTTAGTTTAACTTATACTTCAGAGGAACCTAGGAAATTTGGTATTGAGATAAAGCAGTACATTTCAAAACTCGTGTTCTAAAACCAACACCCATTTATAATGCTAATGATACCCATTTCAAAACTAAATTACTTCAGACATAGCACAATCAGGTTTAAGATGGCAGTGCTGATAGTGCAGTGATAAATGTCATACTGATTTGGTAATGTGTTTATGCCCATGTTGAGCTGCTGGCTGGGAAAAGGGTGAAGTAAAGTCTGGGCTGGCCCAATAGATGTAAATGTTTTGTGCTCAGTTACACAAAAAATGTTGCAAAAGCCCAGATGAAACCTAGATCCATGTAGAGAACTTCCACAGGAAGATAATGATTTTTGTCTACATATGGATCTGAAATCCTAGCTTGGGGTTATGTGTAAACTGTTAACTATTTAAAATCTGTAGGTCTAAGTACCTTGTACTCAAGAGAAACATAAGAACCAGCAGAAGAGTCTTCTGGACTAAGTCCTTAAGCTCTGGGAAAATCCTGAAAAGATGGGAGCAAGAGAGGGGAACAAAAAACACATGAGAAGAAGACCAGGAGGAGCCTCAAAGAAAATGTTGGGCCAATATTTTAGAAAGCAAATGGAATGATGCAGAAGACTCTAAACCAGTTATCTTGGCATTGATCCCAGGCATAGTCATGGGAAAGGCTGATAGGGGACACAATCAGTAAAAAAATAAAAGATGAGAGCAAAAAGTAATGCCAATCAACAGCACTTATGGAAAACAGGTTTTGTCAAATATGCTCAGTGACAGCATATTTTTCATGGGGTGACAAGTTGATAAGATACAGAAGATTATTGCCATAATGTACCTAAATCTTTGTGTTTGGGGGAAAAATTGATCACTAAACAAAACTATAAAAGCAGCTTCCATGCAAAGAGTGATAAACTAGTTAACAAATTGATAGAAAAATACTGGAAGTAGGGAAGGGCAAGCCCATATAAAGTGGTTGTAGTGAAGTCCTGAGGGAGTCTATTTGTTCTATTTTATATAGCTTTTATACCCTAGAGAGAAAACCCTGCACCTCTGGTGAGGAGGCCGACATAAACCACATGCATTTTTATATCACATAGGCACAATTATGAATTTAGAAATACATGTATCAGCAGTGTAAGATGGAGGGGCTATGTTCTGGAAATCAGTGATGCTAAAATGAACCTGGAAATCATTTGAGACATGTTACTAAATATGTTGCTTCCAGTGTAATGATTCAACCAGAGGAATGAAAAAGTTTCAAGAGCATTTAAGCAAGTAGAAGTAGAGAAACGGTATAATCTCCGCATACAGTGAAATTATCTTTCAGAGAGGGCATTACCATAAGACCGCATCCAGCTCTGGCATCCAGAGCTCAGAAGAGGTCATGAGGACTCAGAAAGATGTGATAATGATCCATGCACTTTCCCAGCATAGGCTGCAAGAATGTGAGCTGGTTAGCATATATATGAGAAGGCTAATATAAGGTGTGGTAAGAAATACGTACACCATGTTTAATTTTTAATGGTGCTGAGCTCCTCAAGATGGAAGAAGAATGCAGCAAGGTCTGGTGCTTGGAAGCCAAGTCTGGACACATCCAAAATAGAGGTCAGGTGTGCTCCTAGCAACACAATGCCAGGTCTGGAGACCAAAATTCACGCTCACTGGGTGCAACCTGTAGTAGGTGGCCTGGTGTCAGTGGTCATAAACATTTCTCACAGTGGAGCTGAAAGGCTCAGAAAAAATATAAAAAAATATAGGTCCTGACCCTTCAGCCTCTCACATGCCCAACATGTATATTAACAGCAAAAAGTTGTTCTGTAAAATGATGTTTGAAATCATTGGCCACATTTCCATGACACTCATTAGGTAATCTGTATTGCCTTGAAAGAAATTCACCACCAAGGCTGATACGTTTGCCACACAATCTATTGTTTCTCCATTTGTAACACACTGAAGTAATGGTTATGTATCTGGGGATGTACAAAATGTTCTCTGGACCTGCAGAATGTGCAGAGACACGCTCCAGATTTTCTCATGATGCAGCCCAGGAAAAGGCTGCTAGCATAACATTAATGGGATCCACACCAGGAAGGCTCATTCATGCCATCAGTGGTTTATTGAACTGTTCTGCAGTAACTGGTTACTTACTTTTTACAAAACAAAAATTCTTGGTTCTACAAGTTATTGTTTTATACAAATGCAATAGAAGAATGGGTAAGAACTACACCACAGAAAGTAACAGCAAACAGACGTGGTGCTATGTGATGCTCACAGCTCATTTTAAACAGCCTAGCCTTAATGTGCATTACTTATTTCCACTGACTATTCTGACGCACAAAGGATGAAGCCGCAGGGCTCTGTTTTCTCTAGAAAAATGTCTTGCTGGGAGCCTGGAGTCCTCACTCCACAGCTGTGGCCGTGGCGAGAGGGTTGCCTTGGCTAAACGTCCAGGTTACCAAACACAGCAAAAGCAGTGCAACTCTGGGTTCTGCAAGAAATGTCTGTCCCAAGCACATGCCAGTTGGTGAGTTAAATCAAGCAGCCAGGGGTTTCCCTCAGCTGTCAATAAAATGGGGAAATGGTGATTCCTCCAGGCTAATTTCTGTGTGATTTGAAAGCTGTAAAAACATGTAACGCTGGAGCAGGCGAAGGGTGGAACAGATATGGTTGCAACCAAAGATCGTCTCCACACAACCAATTCCTATCATACTGGAGCTAGCATCTTCTGCATTTTGAAGCAAGATATTTTTCTGTGTATGTGTTGAGACAAATAATAAAATACAGGTGTAAGCAAGCCTTCATTGTCTTATTGTCCATAGATAAATATACAATAAGTTCAAAGTAGGGATGAATTCATAAGGCAACACTATGCTAATCTGTATTCGGGTCTCAAGCGTATTATCTGTAATTTACAACCAATTTAAATGGCATTAACAGTCTTCCCCTTATGGGAATTTAAATTTGCATCCTACCATTGAATTAAACACTGATTGCATATTTTCTATAGGGGACGTAATGCTCTTTGAAGCTTGTTTTGAATAATAAAGCATCTATTCATGCACATGGTGCAATGTGTTTCTTTGTCCTGCATGTAATTGAAGTAAAATGTGAGTTAAAGGGATTTTTCCTCTTGCCACAGGTTTGTTGATTACCATCTATTTTCATCTATTCAAGGTTTTAAAAAGGAAAAGAAAAATACAGTAATCTCTTCCTGCATTCGGAACCTCATTTACCACTCAGAACCTTCGTGAGAGCATTGGGGATGAACAATCAGGAGGTCAAGTTGCAGCCAATCTTTAGAGGAGGAGAAGAGAACAGAGCAAAACAGTCCCCCACCCTCTTGGAAAAAAAAAAAATACCACTGACCAAAAGGAGAGGGAAGGAGACAGCATTGCATCTAACCTCCAGGAGATCCTTGTGGCTGCTGCTCTGCATATGGCCAACTGCTTCAGGCCAAGAGCCGTGGCAAGGATGACTTCGCCATTAAGGAAGCGGCTAGGGTGAAATAATACAGTTGACCTTTTTCGTTTATGTGGGAGGAATAGCTGAAATAAAAAAACAAACGTGACTTTCTCCTTCCTGGAGATGAAAAATCAGCACAATGGCAGCCTAAAGCTCAGGAGGTTGGGTTACGGCCCAGAAGGGTTCCCTTTGCAGCGCCAGCACTGTGTCCCGAGAAGCCTGTCTTCCCTTAATGCTCCTGCAGCAGCTGTAACCAGGGTGGAAGAAAGTTTCTCTGATGGGTCTTAGGAGATATTTTTTTTTAGTATTTTGCTGTTCGCTTTCAGATGGAGGCATGCCTGTGCCTCGCAAAGCTGTAGCTGTGTTAATGGCTCAGATATTCATGATCCTGGCATTTATCCAGGAATGACAGTGGAGGCAAAACATAGCTGATGTATTTGGCATTTGTGCAGTGATATCAGTAATGGTTTAGAGAGGCATTTTTTATTTTTCATCATTCTCTGTTTTTTATTTTTTTGAAAAAGCAAGGGTCACTGCTGCTGAAACCATAGCTTTCCTTCCATTCTTGGGATTTTTGAAAGTATTTAAAAATCCAGAATGCACAGAAATCTAAGACGATTTGTCTTCTTACCTGTCTTCAAAGGTGTTTTTATATCTCCTTGCAGAACAAATACTGCTTAAAAACTGCCAACCACATTTTAGGAAGAGGCAGGGAGAACTGCAGACGATGGCCTTGATCCCATTAGGACAAGGTGTCAAACGGTGGCTGTAAGCATATCTCTAGACTTAAACAGCTGCACAAGATTTCTTTACAGGCTGCCTTAAATTACTGCAGTTAATATTGTATTGGTGCTATAAAACTTAGCGCCAGCACAGCCTCCGCTGTGTGCATAGCCAACATCAAAGGGCTCCATAGCCACGCTGCCTGCAGATAGTGAAGGGCAGGAATACTTGCTTTTTTGCTTTCCAAAACAGTTTTTCATTGCACCACATGCGCACAAGAGAGAGGATGGTCCCCAGACACCTTGAGACTAATTGCCATTTTGTTCATTTTCCCTAAAACAAATATCTGCAGAATGTCTCTGAAATTCAGTATGGTACCACAGGCCCATGGGTGCAGGTGAGAGGCCCTTTGTCCTTACAGCCTACCAGAAAGTGTCTCCCCTTTGGCTGTTTGCAAGAGGGTAATAGAGCATTGGAGCAGGCTGCCCAGGGAGGTGGTAGAGTCTCCTTCTCTGGAGATATTCAAGACCCATCTGGACACTTTCCTGTGCAACCTGCTGTAGGGAACCTGCTTTAGCAGGGGCTTGGGCTGAGTGATCTCCAGAGGTCCTTTCCAGCCCCCGTAGCTCTGTGATGCTGTGACAGGGAGCAGGAAGTCTATTAAATGCCCCCACACATCCAGCTGCAGGCCCAGGTCCCCTAGCCAACCGGAGCATCAGGCTGTGCTCACAGCAGCCATGGGAAGGCCTCCTTATCAGGAGTCCTCCACTGTTCAGAAATGCTGGGTTAAAGCAAGCTAGAACTTTGCAACCTTTAGCCCTAGCTCAGGGACAGTGCCAGTGGTACTGATTGCCACTTTAGTGATTTTGTTTGTTTTCCAGCGAGCCAGTTCAGAAGGTTTTTGGTAGGCTTGTGGCAGATGTGCTGTGGGCCTTCAGCAAAGTCTGTGCCCTGGTATGCTCCCTTCACCACTGACTGGGGCAGATGAGCCACCCTGCAAACCATCAGCAATTCCCCCCATTTTTCTGTAGATATAGAAGGAGCCAGTCCTGATTTCCCTGTGGTGGGCTCAAGCAGAGTATGGCAAAGTATATATTTTCCATCCCCTTCTGTTGGCTTTTCCTGGATTTCCACACGTGTGCACTTACTACCCGCCATTTTCATTAGCAATGTGGAAGCAAACACAAAACCACCATGCTTAAAGCATGTCACTCACCCAAAGAAAGGTGGAAGGGTAAACAAGCTGAAAGGCTTGCTAGGTTGCACAGGAAGCTGTACCCAGACGAGCTCAATGCATTTTACTGCTGGCAAGAGAGAAGGAAAAGCAGTCTCCCGAGTGCAGCACCTAGAGACAAGGGAACGTGTCAGGAAATGCAGTCACTGTGAAAAAGCACTGTGAGCCCTGAGAGACCCCAGCTTGGTGGCTGGGGCAGCCACCAGGGAGGGACCCATAGGATGGAGGCAGAAGCTGCAAAAGCTGAGGGTGAAAGGATAGAGCCAGGAGCCCTTTAGCCAGGGGTAATTTCAAATACATTTCTGATTTCAAAGCAAAATCTGACAGGCTTTTTCTAAACCACAAAGAATTTTGGAAACATCAAATCAATCTGCACAGGACGACGACGGGTTGATGGGTAGTTTCTGGTGGCTTCTGACTGAGATGGGATGCCTTTCAGGATGTAGCAGCTGGGATTTATGGACTGCCATGCAGGGGTAACTATGTGACATTTATATGGGAGGTTGGCTTCAGAAGATCGGATGAGCTCTGCTAGCTTTTGACTTTATTCATCTATGAAATTGCCACTCTGCTTTGTAAGATATTATGAATAAATAAACAAGGGATGGGGTTGAGCTCCCCCAGCAAACCCTCCGCCTGCTTCTCAGGCCTCTGCAGCTGGAATGTGCATGTAAAAAAATAGCAGGACAAAGGTGACAAAGCGGACTCAAACATCACCATTGCCATAGCAACAATGGCTTTAGCCTGACACAGCAGCAGAAACCAAAATGCACCCTCGCAAGGAATAACATGCGAGTTAGGGAACTGCGAAATGCTGGCTGTGTTGCACAACGTAAACAAGCAAAATGTAAATGGCCACAGATTGCTCAATAAAATGACTAATTGCTACTTAAAAAGAGGCTCTCTGCAAATAAATAGGATCTTAATAATCTGTAAAATCAATTTCCCCTGACATTAGTAACGAAAGGAGAAACAATCACAAGTTGCATATATACTAACAATTTGCATTTACATCTTTGCCTGGAATCAGAAACGATTAATACCATACTATTGTGTGGGCTCCTGACTGCCCCGTTAGCATTGCTCCTCCCTTCCTGACAGTAGTGCACATGGCGATGTGACTAACATCTGTCACATCTGGTTTGCTCTTTCTCTCGTCTGCTCCCTGGGGATGCACTGTGTTCTGTGCAGGAGAGTATTTTGCACTGTTGTTTTTTTTTTTTTTTTTGTCTTTTAATGTACACGCTGCCACGTGTTTCAGTGAGAAAAGTTCAGGCCAAATAAATATGGTGTGCGCATGAGGAAAGAAAGATTTTTCATCCCTTAAGGGATTTGATACTGCCATCTCAGACAAAAAAAATGAGGCAGAAGAAGATCTTCCTCTTGCCCAGCTGACTTGAGAAGAGACAGCTTGCTCAGCTCTGGGGAGTGTGTCATTTTGGACAGCAACACACAGCCATAGGTGGTGCTTTGGACACATGCATCCATGGCCCTGGAGGTAAGAGTGAGAGGCTGGTGAGGTGCTGGCACAGCTGCCCAGAGAAGCTGCGGTGCCCCATCCCTGGAGGCACTCAAGGCCAGGTTGGATAGGGCCCTGGGCAGCCTGAGCTGGTGGGGGCAGTCCTGCCCATGGCACAGGTTGGGGCTGGGTGGGCTTCAAGTTCCCCTCCAACCTGATCCGTTCTATAAGGATGGAAGAGACCACAAGGTTGAGTGTTGTGTCTGAAAAGTGGGTTGAGGTGAGGGCTTGCTAGGTGTGCAGTGTGTTGCTTTCAAGGGCAGTGCTTTGCTGAAGCCCTCTTGGTTGTGAGGGCTTCTTGTGACACATTTCCATGTCAAGCTGGATGCTATATGAACTGGACAGGCCCAGAGGGAGAAAAAAAGAACAAAACAAGAACTCCATTGAAAGCAGTGTGAATTAAAATGTCTTCCCACCACCCCTCACGGAGTCCAGAGATGTAGATGGAAGCTGCTCCAGGAGACTGGGGACCTATCCCTTCTCCCTTTGACACTAAGCATGCCCAGAACTAGAGATGGTATCCCATCAACAAAGAGCAGTCCTCTATCCTCAAGGAAACAAGAGGAAAAGTGGCAGTAAAAGTGAATTTATTTTTTACCAATCTCAAATTATGAGTCTGTCAGCCATCTCTAGGAGCAGTTAATCATAGAGCACACACCTGAGATGCTTTTAGATGTGGTAAAACTGCAGGGATGGGGCCTCAGCACAGTCAATTGACAACTGTAGCCCCTGGGGAGGAGGGCTCTGCTAATTACTTTCCAGGGATGAATAAAGGTTGTGCTGGTCCCCAGTGGCTCCCAGTCAGACCCCCACCAGTGTGCCGCTGGGCAACTCCATTCTCTTCAGTAGGATAGCTCAGACAGTGGTGGGAGAAACTCTGTCATGAAGAGGAGCTACCTCCCAGCTGTGCCTGGCTGGTGCACATTCCCTTTCACAGACAAGATTTATGCGGTACAGTGCAATGCTGAGAACAAGTCTTGCAGAATTTGATGGAGGCAACACACACAGCTTCTGAAAAGGGACAATAAATTCATAGCATGTAAATCACAAAGATGGTCTTCTGACACAGCTAGAGTTTACATGTACCTATACAATTTATTTATTCATTTTTAAAGTGTAAGCTTGAAATGCATTTTTATTGTAATGAGATTGTAACACATCATTTTTATTTACAATTACATCTCAACATTGGTCAAACGCTCTTGGAAGCCAGTGGCAAAATGAAGAGAAGCAGGTCACAAAAGTTGACTTGCAATATTTGTGGTGAGATCCCATTGGTCACCAAACCTAACTTGTGTGATATTTTGAACAATTTCCATAATCAATTAATTCTGTGAAATGACTTTTTTTTTCTTTTTAAGTAGATAAACCAGAGGTATAGTCCCTCAGGGGATATAAATTCTCCCAAAGACTGAGCCATACTCAGAAGTTTACTGCAGGGCACTGCCAGCCTGGAGAGACAAATACCGTGTCCTCTTCAAAGTTACGTGAAGATAATTTCAGCTCTCGGCCAACAAATTGAGAATCAGCCCATCGTAGATGGTTAAGCTGCTTCCATCTTCTTTAAGAAACATCTGCTTCTCAAACAGATTACCACAGCCAGTGGAAATGCTATTTTATTTTAATCTTCTAGAAGGAAAAAAGGAACATGATATGCTGGGCTGGGTGGGGGGGGGGGAATCTTGCTCTTCCCCTGCTCAGTGTGATGTACAGCAGTGCCAGAGCCGGGCAGGACTCAGCAGTCAGCTTTTCCAAACAGAGAGGGATTCAATCCATTGGAATAAGTCTGCAGCACATCTCCCTCACAGGCCAGGGTGGCTGAAGCCACTTGGGAGCAGCAAGACTTCCCGGTGGAGAGTTATGTTAATCCCTTACAATTGTCTGTTTCCTCCTTTTTATTCCTGCATCACATCAGACATTGCCCACCTGTGCTCGCCTAAATTGCTTGCTAATAGCTGAAGAAAGCGTGGCTCACACTGCAGTCAGGCAGATGGAGAGAAACCAACGATAGCGTCTGCCTTGAGCACAGATTATTTCCACTGACAGTTGGCTGACGCAGAGCACCTCCTCGCATCCCAGAAGCTGAGATCACTTTTGTTCCAGTTGGCAATACAGACACAAATCCATGAGCTGTGTTGCTCCTCCAATTTCCAGGATGGAATAAAACACCATAAAACCAAGGTTTATTTGGTTTCCACTTTTGTGGATGTGCAAGTTGGCCAGCCGGACAAACCTTATGGTACTGCAGAAGTGGCTATGGGTCTTCATGACCCCATGCACAGGGAGGGGGCTGATGAAAAACAGAGCATTTTAATACTGTCCTTTATTTTTCCCAGAAATTTTATGAAACTTAGAGCCCCCACCAAGGTGCAGCAGCTGGGAGGGCAAATGGAGCACCTCCAGTCCTGCTACCTGAGTGGCCCCACACACCATTGGGCTGCAGGAAAGCATTGGGAAACTCATGCCAGGCTCTTCACATCTAAAACAAACCATTGTTGCGCTTGACAACTGGGATCTGATGGACTGAGTCAGATCCAGTGCTCCACACCTTTGTACTTTCCATACAGGAATTCAGACTTACCTCTGAAGTCAGTGTTCAGATTAGGATGTAGAAATCCACATAAAAGGCTTTTTTCTGGACTTACCTTGTACTCCTACCCTAGGAATAATTTGTTTGATACTAAAATCAGCATTTTTCTGATAAGGGGAACAAAAAGTATTTATTGAGTTCCAGACAGGTTAATGCACTGTTTTGGCACATTTGATATATAGCAGTGGGGTAGTACCCGAACTACTCCGCAAATACATAGAGAATGTTCTTTTTATTCTTGTATCCTCTTGTCAGAAACTAGTTTCTGACAAGAGGATACAAGAATATATATATATACGCACACAAAAGAAGCAGATTCAGAAATTAAGACATTATATTTCTTCCCTTGGAAATTCTCTTTGTTTAATGTTTTTGAGATTTTTGCACTCGTGTACTCAGAAGTTGGGTTGACATTTGCTGTGGAGTTTACCTTCTGATTATTTTCTCTCTTTCTGTGGTTATTCACAGCTTTTGAAGAAAGTACAATACTTTGAAAGGGTTCATAACCTCATAGAAATATGGCTGAGGGGATATGAAGTTCCCTCTGAACTAGCCAACCACCATGGGATCCCAGAATCACACAACCACAGGATGGCTGATGCTGGCAGGCACCTCAGTGTCCATCAGGCCCAGCCCCTTCCCCAGCAGCACACCCAGAGCAGGGTGCCAGGCCTACAGCCAGGTGACTCTTGGAGATCTCCAAGGAGGAGGCTGCACAACCACTGGGCAGCTTGTGTTGTGCTCTGTCATCTGCACAGCACAGAAGTGCTGCTTCTTGTTCAGAGGAAACCTCCTGTGGTATAGTCTGTGCTCATTGCCTCTTGTCCCTGCACAGTGCACCACTGGCTCTATCCTTCTGTCATCTCCATTGGTGGTTTTCTAAAATGTCAGTTGAAGATATAGTTAAATAAACAAATGATTTTCAGCCTTCTTCATCTTGAGATTCTATACTTCAACTGCAGATCTGCATCTTATCCCTCTAACTCCCCCACTCAGCTCAAACCTGCCTGCCTTTGTAGCTGTGCAGCAAGGGGAGAGCACTCCTGGCTCTATAGACTCCCACAGTATTGAGAACTGCAGATGGATCACATAATACAATGCATTAACAATTTTACATTTTTCATTGACCAAAAGTGTCTCAAAACTCAATTTCAGCCTGGAAATTCCACAGGCAGCCTTAAATGGCTGGCTTTTTGAACACATGAAATGATAATCAATCTGTTCTCAACCCAGTCATTATATAATCTCATGGAGATCAGGAGGATAGTGCACATAAGAAGGATGGAGTAAAGAAAGTATATTGGCAATAATCTTTAATTAAAAAAATAACAACAACTGAAGTCATGTCAAGTGAACCCTTGGAAATGTATGCAAATATATGAAAGGAGGAAAATGAGACATAGCGCTGGTAACTGAACGGAGGGAAGCCTTTAAATGGCTTAATAATAGGAACACATTGGGAAGCAGTGAGGTTAATACAGAAATGACATAAAGCAGTGGGGGGTCTCAGGCTAGATTTATTGTGCATACTAATTGGAGGACATTGAATACCATATAATAGCTGAAAGATGGGGCTGCGGCTCTGTCAACATCCTCTTGCGCACAAAGGATGATCTGGCAGAATGTAATAGCTGCACAATATCGCTGAGAGTGACATTTTAATAGGTAACAAAATGCTGCGTTTCAGCACGGTGCAGGGGAAACCACAAGAAAGAGAAAGTGTACGTGCATTTGACTGGAGGCAGCACAATTTCCCCACCCTTTCTCAGCGAAAATAGAGAGCGAGCGTAGCCTTTTCCTAAGGCAAAACAAGCTTTAAAATGCCAGCACCAACAATCAAGACCACATTCTAAGTCTTTTAATCCTCATAACCTTGCGCTGATTGAGCTCAAGCACTCTCTCATTAAAATCTGGAATTTAATTGGGGCAGGAAAAATAAGCAGCCCTGGTCTATCCTCAGTGCCCAAGCTGAGATAAATGCAGACATTACACAGGCAGCAAATAGTGGTCACACTTTGTTGACAATTTAGAAGAAATTCACATTGCAGGTAAATTGTGGGCACGGGAATTCGTTTATAGAGATCAGGTAGCAGTCTGTGGACAGTAGCTTGCTAGACTCGTGAAATCTAACACGGTGTCTGTGACTGTATTCCTAGAGTGGACACCAGGCACTGGAGATGGGATGCAGACTATGGGGTGATGGCTGCCTCACAGATCCTAGAGCTGTCAGAGACGTGGCTGGAAAGTATGCTACATTCCCACATCCACTTAATGGGATATGTTGCCACACATGCAGCTACTCAAATGCTTGTAGATAGTAGCAGGCCATTGCAGACCCCAGAAGTTTGTGCAGAAATACATCAATTTTAGCAGGAGAATATACCTCTGGGCCCAATGACGGTATTTGATAGATGCAGGAGCTTGAAAAGGCTCAGTCAGATCCACCTGCACTGTGAACATTTTCTGGATGTCCAAATCAGAAACAAAACCTCATCTTACCCTCCTCTCCAAGCACCATGTTAATGTAAAATTAATGCAATAAATACCCTTCCTGCCACCTCTTCCACTTTAGAGAGCAAGGTATACAAAGTCTGTGTGGTGTTTGCATTTTAAAACACAACATAGAGATGGGAGAGTGAGTATACCTGCTGGCCTTACCCCACCAGGGCTCTGGGGACATCAAACTGCCCAGACAGCTGTGGTGCTCCATCCCTGTAGGTGCTCAAGGCCAGGTTGGATTTGGCAGCCTGAGCTGGTGGGAGGCAGCCCTGCCTATGGCAGGGGTTGGGGCTGGGTGGGCTTAGCATCCCTTCTAACCCAAGCCATCCTGTGATTCTGTGATCCTATGGTTCCACGATGAGCTGCACAAGTCACCAAAAATGTGGAGAAGGCTCTGCCAGTGTTCTTCTGAGGATACTGAGGCACGTGCACTGCCTGCCATCTGCAGAAGGGAAAAAGTCACTTTTTAAGTGATATTTCCATGGGGCTGCACAGAGAGCAACAGGGGATGAATGCTGCTCAAATGGGTCAGCACTGAGGCTCCCTGCTACTGTTTCTGCCAAGATACTCCCTTGAATCTCTGATACCTGCTGGGTTTTCAGCGCCAATTTTTAATCAGGTACCCAGTGTTTCATTTGCAGTGAAAATCAATGAGCTGGATGCACTCTGGACAGCAAAGAGTAATGTTAATGCAAAGTAAGTTTACTAACGAAGGATGTGTCAGGATCATATAAAGGACACTTAGTAAGATGTAACTAGAAACCACCCAGATAAAGAAGATCACATACTCATCTGCCAAGGCACATTACTGAGATAAGCTGGGCAGTAATCTAAGAAGATGACCCCGCTCAGTGCTTGTTTAACTGACTGCACTCATGTGAAGGCACAGGAGTCAGATAATATAGAAATGTCTTCTGACAGTTGTGATCCTTTCTGTTTATTTTCAGAGCACATCCCCAGAACATGACTTGCTCTCATATTTCTCCCAGGCACCACTTGGCTGAGGTAACCATGGCTGTGCCCTGGTACAGAAGGCTGAGGAACCTCCTTCATGGGTGTAGGAGGAACCAGACAAGAGATACAGGAGCTGACCAACACTAGAACCAGGTCCTCATCTGTAGCCACTGCCTGAGGCTGCTGGATCTGGAAGATTCATGTGAGGTGCATGCCAACAATGTTGGCCTGAGCCACTGTGGGACTTGAAGTAAGTTGGCACAGGTTGCCCTTTGTTGGTGATGCAGGTTTTGTTCCTTGTCTTTGCCCTCACCAGAATTTTCAGGTTTGATGTAAATTTTGGGAGTGCAGTAGCTGCCAGCATACAGGGTGTCACCAGTCCTTCAAACCTTTTGTCCCACACAACTGGAAAGCATACCACAAAATCCTTATCACAGGCACACTGTGAGCTGCTACATTTATTGCTTATTATGGAAATAGCAGTGCTCATAAAATGCACTGGCTTTGGCATCTGAAACCTTCATCCATAGCAGAATCATATCTGTAGTTTCTCTATCTGGGATCCATCCCAAGGGCTAAACCCTGGGAGCCAAGAGCAATACACGAAGAGCGCTGGGCCCAACGTTTGGTTTTTCTGCCCCAAACCAAGATGCTGACATGTTGTACCCTTCACAAAGCTCCCAACCTTCTCGTGTGTCGCTGAACCCTGCTGCCAAACTGTGTAATAGCAGGGTATCACTGAGAGCCATATGTTACTGCTGGGCTGTTTGTGGAAAAATTACATTAAAATAACCCACAACAGTTGTTTTTGTGCCATTTCTTGTTTATTAGAAACCTTGGTCCCCAGTTACCATTACAACATGGGAAGGTATAAGTGTATGGTTTCCATTAAATTGAGGGACATCCTTGACACTCGGGAATTGCTGCCTGTGGGCAGTACACAGACTCCTAGTCCTGTGCAAGTTCTCAGGACTGAAATCAGAACCAGGAGGAAATGCTCAGAAAGAACAGAGATTTTACTCGCTTCAATATTCATCTTAAAAGCAAAAATTGCAATACAATCCATTACTGTAGGCCTTCTGTTTTTCCAGAAAAAACATCTTCAAGCCAGCAGATAACTTCATTCTACAGATGTTTTTACTCCTTCCCCCATGCTTTCTCCAAGAGTGTGGTTATCATCATGATATAGTGAAGTTCAATTTACAAGACTAAGCCTAACCCTCAGAAATACTAATGCGCAGATTATAATTACTGTAGGACAGAAAGCTGTCAGATTAGGGATCTAATTGAAAGCACAGATCAAACAATTGATGGATAAACTTGTTTCTCTTCATAATAAGAAATCAAAGAGGGCTCTGAGGTGCTTGTCACTGTGACTGATAGTGAGGATGAGATGTCCAAAGTGCCCTGCACCTCTGCTGTCAGCAGGCTCCATCTCTTGCTGCTGAATTTGGCACAGATGAGAGAGACATGCACACTCAGTCCTTTGCTGAGAACTAGCGCATAAAACAGCTAATACATCAAAATATGTTTAAAGCAAAAGCAGAGAAAACATGTTTCTTTGTTTTGTAGACACTGTCAGAAATAGGCTTTTATTTCCCGAAAAAATTAGGGATTCTTGAGGGAATACAAAGCTCTTGACAGTTTTAGTAAGAGTTCTGGTTTAGAAACAAACCCCAATATCGCAGCGCTGCCTTACATATACACATTTCTCTCCCATGTACTTGCACTGAATAAACAGGAGAGATGACAAGAAGAACCCTACGGCATACACAGAAGCAGCTAATGTATCCAGATAAATGTTTTCTTTCTGTCATTGCTCCATGTACAATGCTAGTTGTTTGTGTTCAGCCATCAGTGTTCAGATCTCATTTGTACGACACTTTTATCTCCTCCTTTCCATCAGCACTGAAGTTGGGTTTGTAAGCCAAAGCTTTTTCCCCTCTTGTTAGAAATTTCGTGCTTTTATCTTTTTTTTTCCACCCTTTTTTCCCTGCAGGATGTCATCCCTGCCATTCGATTCCAGAAGCTCCAGGCCAAGAAAGAGACACCTTTGCACATCCAGTTCATAGCCCCTTTGCCTCAGAGCTGTTTTCTCAACAGCACTCCATCAAGGGCAGCCTTTGTCCAGGGTGGATAAAGGCACTTCCCTAATTAAGTTAGCTTCACCACCGCTCAGGAAATACAATGTTCACTAAACTCATCCACAGCCAGGCAGTGATGAGGATCGCAGCTATTCTGTGGGAATGGAACACATGTCAATTATCCCAGAATTTCAAAGCTGCAAAAGCCAATAGTTTCCTTGGCAAAATCTGCCAGGCATGACATGACCGCTACTTGGGCTCCACATGTTTCCTAATGCAAAGAATTGGACAACCTCAGATTCCGTTTCCAGGAATAGTAAGGGTAAATGAACTGCAAATTACTGAATTCCTTTTATTGCTGGGAGCTACAAAGTAATTTAAATTAGTTTCAGTCGAAAGTGAACTGTGGGGCAAGATGGGAAAATAAAATAAGCGGTGACATTTTAGGGACACATTTTATGATCATTTAAAGGAAATACTTCATGTCACAGCAACATATTTAGTAGTCATAGAAAAGACATGTTTGTAAAAGATCTCTGCTTTGTGAATGTGCATACACAGAGCACAATTAAATGCACATGTCCACACATATATGTGCATTAACATAGAATATAAGTGATTTAACACCTAGCCTTTGCAGAGGAACAGACAGGAACTGAATGCAAGTAAGCATATATTCCTATAGACTAATGGTGTTAACACGGAATTTTGATTACATAATGCTTCTCTCATCTTTCTTAAATTCTCACCCATAGGTAGGTTTGCTGAGTGCCTATGGTCGTGTATGCTATTCTAACAGTTTCCTGTTTCAGGAACTTCTTTTGGATCTCTGCTGGGGTTTTGATTAATGTCCTACCTGTGACTTCTGCAGATCTGAACTATTTTGCTTCTGCAGGCAAAGGGAAGAGAGGAGAGTAAGCTACAGCAGCTGGCACCATGTCATTGTGGCTAGAAAAAGCCATCAAGCACTCTGCCTTTTAATGAAACGGAATGGACAGAATAGATGCTTCCCCTTCCCACAGCATCACTGTGAATATAACTCAATCCCACTACTTTCCATGTCGCAGCTATAGCAAATAGGTAACAACAAACAACAACAATAATACTAGCAATAACAAGAAAAAAAAAACAAAAAACAAGAGAATAGCTGGAAATCTTTCATACCATCGCATTTTCTTTCAGTGAAGGGAGGTTAAATCTTCAGCCAGCTGAAAAGCAAAGCATGGGATTTGTCCCTGTTACAAATAATGGATCAGCAGCCACAAACACTGAAAGCAATATGCAGTTACAGAAAGCTTTCAGTCAAGTGGAAGTAACTTCTTCATGGTATAAAGCACTTTCTGTGACCTCAGTGTCCTAAATGTAAAGCAATACAGTGCTAGTGTCAAAGAAATTAAACTGCTATTGGGTAAGGGGAGCAAGGATGTAATTTCAAAGGGGAACATTTGAGGTGATGGAGGTGGCAAGGACCATCCCATGCTTTGTTGGCAAGCTGTGTGTGTGTGCGCGTTCATTTGTTTCCCTGCTGCTGTTCCTGGGGATTTAAGCTGTGAACTTTGGGTTTTTTCTCCTACTACCACTTGCACATTCACCCTCTAGTACGTGTGCTGCAGATTGCTGAAGATAGAAGCTTTCTTCCAACCACCCTTAAAGCCCAAGGAAAGCAAGGAAAACTGTGCAGGTCATAGCAGACCAGGAGAATGGTCCAGAGCTCTGAAAAAACATCTTTCCACTGCAGATAGATTTGTGGTAGAGGGAGCTACAAAGGGTAAATAGCAGCATGTTCAACAGCCCAACGTTATCCCCTTCACCTGTCCTCCCTTGGGTCATTCTCCTCCGCAGCTGCACCAAATCTCCTGCCCTCCCTTCTCTGTGCCTGTGCAGGACATTTGGAAGATGTGTGCCTTTCCATTAGCCTACCAGCATATCCACAATGCTTCAGGTAGACAGGTCATGGGTGGATAAAGAGTGGAGAGGGGAACTTTGCTATCCTAAAATGTGCTGCTAAAGAGCACTAAGACATGACATCCCCTTCCAGCTGAAGAACACATTGGGAGTACTCTGGGGAACACTGATCCCTCAGGCAGGCTGTTGGAGACCTTACGAACAATGCAGCCATTGATGGCTACAAAAGATTATGAGGGACAGCTGTGAGGTTTCCTTGCTTTCTTTGGCTAGTTCATGGTGACAGGACAAGTACTGTCAAAGCGAGGCACTTCAGGAAGATGTAGAAGAGCACAGGCTGTGCAGTATTATTCTAGCCAGACAGAAGAGTTGGCTTTCCCATAACACCACAGCACACAGGAAAGCAACAAATCCATGAAATCCATCAAGTCCATTCAAATCCATTTCTGCAAGGCACCTCGCTTCCCCTTCCTCCCTTTGGACATGAAGACACAGGAACCAATGTCATGGGTGACACTGGCACTTCTTGATATGACAAATCCAGTCCAAATGCTTAAGAAATAATGAGGAGCAACAAAACCAGAAGTTTTCTGAGTTAAGATGGAACAAAGGAAGACACCCCAGGGCAATATGCTCTGGACAGAAGCAAAAGGAGGCAGAGGGGCCTTTGGTTCATTTTATTATTATTATGTAATATAATCATGATCCACAGAGGGAGATAGCCTCAACTTTTGCCCAGGCACACGTCTTGAGTGAGCAGCTCATGAGGAAGTCCAGCACCAGGGATGAAAGATCTATGGGACAGACCTATGGGGAGACTGGGAGACAAGTAGCAACCGAGAAGCCCATGTGAAGAAGAGTCATTGGGATTAATTTTAGGAAAGGAATCTAATTTTATTTTGATTATCTCAATCAAAAAGAATAACAGAGGATACTTGGAAAGAAGTATTCTTTTTCAAGTATACATCAGTCTTGTGCACCAATTGCGTAGAGCTAAGGTGAGATATAAGAAAAAACAATATCCTTGTATTTGAATTGGCCTGGTGAACTGGCAGAACATTATCTACACTACCCATTTCAGAAACATAGCAGCCAGCTTCTGCAAAAAAGGAGAAATGAGAAATGCAAAGTATTAGCCGCTTCTCGGGACACAGCACTTGTCCTAAGCCTGGCTTAATGTTCACCCTGGCTCCAGATTCCTTGTGTCGAATGCTGCTCTTGTGAGTGTTTCTCTGGTTTTGGGTTTGCAAAGCAGGAGCTTTTTTTTTTTCCTAAAGATAGAGAGTGAGTAGAGAGAATCATTATATTTATTTTGCCTCAGAAATATTACTGATACATAGATAGCATGGGCCAAAGTTCTCATTTCTCACCAGACAAGTGGAAATAATGAATTCATTACATTTTCCTGATCAGCCCTCGTCAGAATCACAGAGCCTTTGAACTTCCCAAAACTGACAGCCCAGACAATCTTGTTCCTATAGAAGTCAAATTGCACCTTTCTAAAACTAGGACTGAGGTCAATAACCTATGAAAATAGAGCTGATACAAGGGGGCTATTTCACAGACCAGCCACTTTTCAATAAGTGCAAGTTGGATCTGTGCAAGTGACAGTGGGGCTGGAAAATGCCACCTTCTAGCTTTGAAATCTGTATCCATCTTCTGTGTATTAAATTACTTGCATTTAGGCTGTTGTTATTTTTTAAAGCCTGGGGGTACAAGTTTGCTTTGTGAGCATCTGCACACAATGCCCTCAGTTTGATTTCTAGTACCAAAAGTCAGTCAGAAGATACAGGGGAATGAATGTGTGTTTAGTACTAATGAAAATGGTTCTGCAGTAAGTAAATCCAGCTGCCTATTGGGAGAGGAGGCAATCAGAGGCGAACATTTTCAGCCAAAACAGAAGATTCTTCAGATTTGAGAAGTGTGGCAGTCTGGCGATGAATAGTTTGTTTGATGGGTTAAGCCTGCTGTTACTACCTGTGGACAGAGATTAGCCAAATCATATTGAAAACCTTAAGTTCAAGAGCTTGGTTGACTACA
Source organism: Cyrtonyx montezumae (assembly GCF_038088225.1). Lineage (NCBI taxonomy): Eukaryota > Metazoa > Chordata > Aves > Galliformes > Odontophoridae > Cyrtonyx > Cyrtonyx montezumae. Next base: position 45,257,651 of record NW_027072034.1, on the reverse strand, counting down.
AACACTGTCTTGCAGGTGTTGAATATTTGAAAGCTGCAAGCTGGTCATGGCCAGGAAGAGATCATAGAAAGAGAAGTCTTTGGGGAGAGTTCACTAGAGCATTCCAGTACTTGAGGGGATACTGCATGCACAGCGGAGGCTGACTTTTTGCACAGTTCGATAGTGACAGGACAAGGAAGAATGCTTTTGAAAAGAAGGGAGATTTAGATTAGATCTTAGGAGGAAATCCTTTACTTAGAGGGCAGTAAGGCCCTGGCACAGCTGCCCAGAGAAGCTGTGGTGCCCCATCCCTGGAGGCACTCAAGGCCAGGTTGGATGGGGCTCTGTGCAGTTTTGAGGACCCCTCCAACCTAAGCCATTCTATGATTCTATGACACTGTTTCTGATCCCCTGATCACAGCCACTGTGATATTCCAGTGTGAATGATCATGCCTGAAAACCTGAGTTCCATTCTTGCTACTCTTCAGGCACATTTTTGAAACTCATTTCCCACAAATGCCCATGTCAGAAATATTCTGCTGTATGAATATGCAACAGTATGGTTATAAAAGAAACCATGATTCATACGATTCTGTAAGAAGCATTCATAATGCTATTTCTAGAAATAGTTTGCAGTACATTTCTGATTGAATTGTTTCTGTACACTATCTCACTGCACTATAGCTGTGTGGCAATACTCTTGAATTGTGGGGCAGAGGAGCATTGGTGAGCCCACGGAGGGCAGTGGGGAAGGAGGTGCTCACCACTGGGACTGGGCTGCCTCACTGGCCTGCAATGCCCAGCTCAGGGCCAAAATCATGTCTTGGTGGTGCTGTGGCACTGGTTGGGCTCAGTTCATGCTGGACAAAAAAGAGAGGTAGCAGACAAGGAGCAGTTTTGTTAGCTTGCAAATGGAGGTCTTTCTGCTGCCCTCCTGAGTTCCTGTGCTGTGCTTCTGAATTTGAATTTCATACCAGGACCATAGAGATAAAAGCAAAAACAAGTCTTTATAAGGCCAAGCAAACAAAAAAGCAAGCAGGACTGTTCCATTTAAAATCCCAGCCAGAGCAAAGTGTCTTATTTCTCTTGCCCTTTTGGGGCTGTGCCACAACCCCAGCTATCTCAGCATGGTTGTTGACACCTATTGAAACAAAAATGCATGAAGTAATCTTTCTGAAGGTCACAGTGACCTCACTGGTTAACAAAAAATTCTCACTTAAGCTGGTGTTTTCTGGCACATCCTTGTTTGTAGCTAGGGAACCAGGTATTTTGCTTGATAGAGGCATGATCTTCGGTTGGCTTTACTCATTGCCAGTCTGACTTGGCTGTGTCAGAAGTACAGTTGGGCTGAAAAATGGCTGCTGATCAGACAAAGTGAATTCAAGGACACAGCTTAGTGCAAGTGCTGAAAAACTGCTGCATCACTTGTGAACAAGAGGGACTGATTTGTGCTTTCCTCATTGCCAGATTAAACATGGAGCAGTTGCAAAGAAACTAAGGAAACACATTTTTGTTCAAGTGAAGAAAGTGGGACAGCTAATAAAGGGTGATTTCTAGAAGAGCCAGAAGATTTTGAATTGCAGTGAGACTCCAGGAACCTAACCTCACCACAGCTCGTTCAAAAACTTCCTTGTAACACATTCCCTCAACTGTGGTAGACGTGGGAATGGCTACAAAGGCTGACATCTCAAAACTTGGCCTCAAAATGGATTTTCCTTTAAAAATAACGATTCATTTTGAATGGAGTGTAATAATTCCAATACTAGTGTTACCAGTACACTGAAAAATAAAGTACTAAACGATGAGGATTGGAGTGGGTCTCTCCACCAAAATGTTTTTCCACTCCTCTCAATATTGCGTGCCCATTATTATGAAAACAAAATACTACCACAAAAGCTCCAAACTTATGATTTAGCACAGCAAAAAGGTCACGTCTTAGAGAAACAGGGAAGGGGCCCATGCTCCTGTGTGCTGTATGAAACTGCTGATTTGCTGCATCCCTCTGTTGCCCAAGCATGGTGTGCTTGGGATGAAGGACTTAAGGAGGATGGGATGTGCAAAGCCTTTCCAGCATCCCAAACAGGAGAGCTGAGTGAGGGCTTTTCCATTAGAAAATTAACCCTTCAAAATTAGCTGAAGTAATGTGAAAAATGCCTGCAACACCTTCATCAGGCTAGGTGTCTCCACCCCTCTTGGTACATATTTGTACTAAGGAGCCATGGGTCATGTTTGCAGCTCTTCACCTTAGAAAGGATGCGTTTAAGTCACACATTCTGCTAACCAAAATATTATTTTCCAATGTCAGTGTAGAGTACAGGTACAAATACATCTCCCTGATAGCACCTTGGGATTTACTTCATCAGACTAAAGCAAATGCTTATGTTGCTCCAAAAGTAATGCCTGCTATTTGTTTCTATAGAAACTACAAGAGCTACAAAAAGCACACAAACAATTAGAGCAAATTCTCAGCTACAGAGACACTCTTTTTCATCATAGTCACCACCATGAGCTGTGTATTTTCACCAGCAATGCACAAGAGCTTGCGTGCCACACTCGTACAAATCTGCACCTTGCACCTGTGCACACTGTTGCTCCTGTCACTGCTGAAACACACCATCCACCCCTCACTGTACTCACATCCCCTGGTCTCCACAAATGTTCAGCAGAGATGAATGTCAATGAGTATCAATTTTTTTCCACATGGAGGAGCTCAGTGACTCCCCCTTTGCTTCATCCACACTTCCACATCAAGACACCATTGTGTCAGAGTGCCCCTCTGCTGCCATCTGTCACACAGCAACAACATGTAATGGGATAATGGTGGGAAGGTTCAACCTCTACTGCCATCCCACCAAAATCTTTCTCTGATATCGTGAGCCGTGTCAAAACAGGAGGCATTACTTTCAGAGCAGCCTTTGTACCTTCTCAGGTCAGGCAAGGTTTCTTCACAGAGTCTGATGAACTTTAGTTAAGATATGAACATCCAGGTTAAAAAAAAAAGAAAAGCAATATAGACTAATTACAAGGAGTGGCTAAGAAACAAAAGCCCATTCATTTTCAAAATACATCACCTGGTTCCAAAGTGCTCAAGAGAGACCTGACTGTTTTTCAGTGTGTGTGAATTAATTTATCAAACTGATTGCCAAAGCAACTAATTAAACCAAAGCATTCTTTCTGGGGAATGCAGAGCCACACCAGTGAGTTCAACTGAAATGTTCAGATCACATTGTTTTCACAAAAAAAGGAGAATTTCCACAATTACAGCCAAAAACTATACTGGAAGGGAGCTGAGGCACCTTGTCAGAAAAATATCCCTTTTTTCGGTAAAAAAAAAAAAAAGTCTTACCAGTTATACTAATTAACATGCAATGAAACTCGAAAAGCTGCCAAAGCATCTACAGTAGCACAGTGAGCGGTCAGAAAACTTAGACAAGAACTTAGTGTTCCTGCTTCGTCATGTTTCTTTCCTCCACGTAGGTGGATGGGCTGAAATGGGCTGTGTGACCTCCTTCTGTCAGAAACTATTATTCATGTTATGCTACTAGTGCCCCTGGCTAGTTTGTCTGCCAAATCTCACATTCAAAAAAAAAAAAAAAAAAGAAAGAAAAAGTCATTTGGGTCCTTTTCATTGCTCAGGACTGGTTGCTGACATGAAGATGAGATAAACCCTGTGCTTTGTGAGGAGCCACCAGGGCAAGCCCTGAGGTCCTGGTGGGGGTTGCAGTGGGAACCACAGTGGGCACTGCACTGAGTATTAAACTGCAAATTGCAAAAGGAATGGCAATGGGAACTGCGTTTTGGCCGGGTGGTGGGTTGAGGGGTTAGGGTGGTTTAATCCTTCTTCAGGAACCTCTGGAGAGACCATAAAATTGGTGTGGTGCTGAGTCTTTACCTCTTCAGGGAATGGGGGGAAGGTGAGGGGAGGGTGCACGTGATTTCTTGCAGCAGCTTTGATCCTGCACTGATGGAATCAGACAGTTGTTGAAATCAAATATTCAACCCCACTTCAGCCACTGTCTGATAATCTGCATAAGTGATAACAAATCATTTAAAATTAAGGGAGGATATAGTTAAGCCTCTCATTAAGTACTGTATGCATGAGAAGTGGGGTCAGGGCGGCTTTTTAGAAGGTGCTTGGGTTGGTTACACTATCCCTCTGTGGAGATTCATCTTCTGAACAGGAGCTAAAAGCAGACTTTGCTCAGCTGCGAGGAAGTTTATGATCTGCTGCGGCATTTTGTGAAGTGAAATAGAGGTCTAAGTGCAAGAAAGAGATAACTCCAGGTGTTGCGGCTGCTGGGGCTAGCAGAGGGCTTCTGCCCTGGGTGCGTAGCTTTCCCAGTGTTTCCAGTAAGACACAGTTATCTTGTTTTCATTTGGGCTCCGAGTCAGGAAGGTAATAAAAAAATAACTCTTCTGAGTGTTCTTGTACTTTGTGTGTGTTTTTACAGGAATTTACAGACACCTGAAAAGGATATTTGCAAAATGACCTATGATCCTTAACCTGTGGTACACACAATAAATCTGCCACCCTAACCATTGCCAGCCTTTTTGAATGAATGGCTGCATTATAACAGCACATGTGTACAGCTACAGGGTTGTATATCTTATTGGACATCATTCTCCAATCAACATTAAAAAATAAAAGAAAAGCTATATACAGCTATCTACACATAAATTCTCTCACAGAAATTTGCCTCTCCTTTCTCCTTTGCCCCTTTCCAACCTGACTGATGGCTTTATTATACAAGGGACAGTAATAAACATCCCAACTAAGCCAATGAACTTCTTCTCTCACACGTAAATACCTCCTTGGAGAATACTAGGTATGACCAACAGAAGAGTAATGACTTCTTTTCCCAGTTATTCAGTGTTAATGAACTTACTGGTCATCAAACATGGGCTTGGATATTATAGATTTCCTGCACGTAGTTAGACAACAAAACAGATTTTGAGTGGGAGCAGAAAGCAGGTAGCATCTTTAAAGGGAATGATGTTGGGATTATGGTAGTGCTAAAGGAGTAACTGCCTTTTGTTTCATGAGGTGACCCGAAGAAGCCAGGGTAAGATCAACCTAAATAATTTTTATTTGTTTTGATTCACCAAAGCAAAACCAAGAAAAGGCAATTTCCTATTTTGGTCAAGCAGCCCCTAAAATACAATGTTCCAATTTTGGCTAATGCCACAAAAGCGAAAGGGATGAAAGGTTGGATTCAGCGTGCCTGTAAAATTTCTTTGTGCCCAGTTCCACTCAGGGAACTGCTAATGTATATTAGAAATGCAACTTCAAACCCAACATCTGCTTGAGATAATGCAGCCCAGTCTAGAACCACAACCAACACACAGCCCCGGAGTGCTCCAGGATGACCTCAGCCCTTCCTGCTACAGTCATTTCTCATTGCTGACATAAACATTCATTAATCCAGAAAGCCAAGAACTTTGTAGCTCATTGGTTAGGCTCCTCTGAGAAGGGAAATATCTCAGTATTTTGGCTGGGAATCAGGTCCTCCATTAATAATTATCTATCTACTGATGGCATTGTTTCTGACTTTCCCCATCTTACTTGATATCATCATTTGTTTCAATTATTCAACAAAAAGAGCAATGTGATGTGCTTCCCATCGCTGAGCTGAGGTCCCTTTCTCAAACACATTTCCTAAATGCGTCTGTGTCTGCTGAGATAACAACATACATCCCCAACTATGTCCATACTCTTCTCACACTTACACAGTGATACACTGAATTCAAGCTTTATAAAGAACGTGAACAGGCAAATGGAAGGCTCCCCACCATCTGGCAACGCTGCATTTTTGTTTGACCTCACTGAGCTGTTATACTGAAATTTTTCACTGAAGCAAAATTGTGACAGGATAACATTTTAATTTCAAAGCATAATAAGCAGATTAAATTATGAAATTTCCAATAGATTAAAAAAAAAAAAACAACAAATCATTTTTCTTGGAGAACACTGATGATTTTGTTTTGACTACTGAAGTATTTTGCATATTTTATTAGTAATAAAAATCATGTTGTAGAAAAAATAATCACTGTGTATTTAGAGTCATTAGCAGGGCTCAGGGACTGACCATTGACCACAAATGGTTACAGTTTTTCACAATTCTGTGTCTTTACACTTCTCTGACAAAAAAAAAAAAAAAAAGGTACAAAGAGTCAATGTTTCCTATGAAACATTCTGCCTTAGACAAAATCTGCACAATGTGCCAAGGAACCATGCAATTCAATTTTTCAGCCAGCTGTCAAGGTCAGGCAGACTATTTCCCAGCAAACTATGGGAGGAAGAAATTAAAAAACAAGCGTACAAACAAATGGTGCCCATATTGGTCTGTACCTTCAGGAAGCTCAGCCACGGGACTGAGGAGACCTCCATATGCTCTGAATGAGCTTCTGCTGAAGCTAAGGGCTCACTGGCCCACCCGAACGTGCTGAAAAACATTCAAGAGCTACTGTAATTTATGCCATCACGTGGAAGAAAAGCAGCCAGTAACCTGCTCTGCCTCAGCACCACATGGGCCCTTGGTGAGGGAACCAGGCATCCTTTTACCTCAGCCCTTTGTTGCCCAAATCACTGCTCCTGCCCCTGTATTTACCTTATTGCAGTTGTGCATGAAGCATAGTGCACATCCCCAGTCTTGAATTTGAGCAGTTTCCACCAGGTGTTTTTTTGTATAGGCACTGAGCTCTGTTTTCTGGTGACAGCCAGGGCCCGAGGGAACGGCATGGAGCTGTGTCAGGGGAGGGGCGGCTGGGGGTTAGGGACAGTGCTGCACCACAGCGCGGTGGGCATGGCACAGGATGCACAGGGCAGGGGGCACGGCCCCGAGTGCCGGAGTTCAAGGGGCGTCTGCACAGCGCTCTCAGACATAATATGAAGGACATAATATGGCACGTGTGAGTATCAACACCCAAAGAGCCCTTTTTGAGACCACAGCCCCACTCTGGCAAGCACTCTTAATGCTGGATGAGGGCTGCCCTGATGGGAAGCAGCTCTCGCTCTTTCTCTAACTCAGTTGCTTTTTTTCTGCTTTAGTGCACAAACTGCAGAAGCACCAAATTCATGTGATGACCATGTGGTGAGATACCTTCTCTAGCAGCCCTGAATCTTTGGGGCAGAGGTGCTGGTGACCCTTGGCATTAGGAGGAAGGGATTCAGTGAGAAACTCTGTGGCCCTGAGGTGCTGTACTAGAGAGAATAGTCTCGAGTTGTGCCAGGGGAGGTTCAGGTTGGATATTAGGAAAAAATTCATCTCAGAAATAGTGATGAGGCACTGGAATGGCCTGCCCAGGGAGGTAGTGGAGTCACCATCTCTGGAGGTGTTCAAGAAATGTTTAGATGGGAAAATATTGGTGGTAGGTGGTGGTTTGAACTAGATGATTTCGGAGGATTTTCCAACTTTGGTGATTCTATGATCTCCAGAAAATAAGATAGAAGATGAGATTTCCAGCCTTATGTTAGCTTCCCTGTGCCCTAAGCAGTGTGCAGGCAAGGACACCAGCACTATAGATTGCAGTGTCTGAGGCATGGACTCAAATGTGGACAATCCAAATCATTTATTACAGGTTCTGACATCCCTTATAAACATTCACAAGTTTTCTCTTTTAACTTTCCCACCTGCCTTTACATGTCATCAAAATACTCCACAAACACTCCTTAACCATGTATACAATCCAATTATCCAGTCAGGGTCATGAGTCGTTCCTAGCCACGCACGTTCTTCCTCCACTTAGGATCTGCCATCACACAGCTTATTTGAACTTGTATTCCTTTTCTTCTGGAGTGTCCTTGTTCTCAGCCTTCCTTTCTCATGCTGTTTATCCTACCCTACACCTTCTGCTCTGAATATACTTTCTTGTATTCCCACAATAGGTCTTGATGGGTGTGGGGTGAAGGCGTTTCTGAGTTGGGCTTCCCTGCACACGCCACACATATGTGCTGTGTTGGGCATGCATTGCTGGGCCTAATTTACCTCCTCTGCGCAGACAATCTGCAGGGCAGGGTAGGGCCTGTGGTGAACATCCTGGCCATGCTGGGCTCCCTGCTCAGGCACTGCAGAGATGATTTATGTGCAGACAGTGGCCCTTGTACAGTCTTTCTGGGTGCCTGGCAGAGGCATAGTGCTGTCTGCGCTGCCAGAAAAATACCCAAAGTCCTCCATTCTACTGAGCCCTATTTCTAAATGGAAAAACAGTGATATCCAGGGAAAGCCCTGCAGCTCCAATGTTGCCGTAGTGCTCAGAGTGTACTGCAGGTCCAGCAGCTTCTCCTTGCTGGCATCACAGAAGACCCTAACTGAAGTCATTGTCTGCATTATTTAGATCCCATGCGTCTCAAGGCATGCATAACTCATTTGCAAAATGGCCTGACAGCAGCAGACGGAAGAAACAGCCATTGGCCAGCTGTCATTCAGTAGGGCCTCTGCTTCCCTTCCTAATTGGGGTGAGACAAGAACCCCATATACCGAACTGATGGACAGGAGCTGCAGCAGGCAGCAGCAACCAGCCCTTCTGCTTCCTCATCCTGCCATTCAGCTCTGTCGTCCTGCCCCTAGTGCTGGATGGCTTTTTGGAGTGAGCACATCCAAGTGCTGAACAGTCCCAACTCTGAGCAGCTGAGGAGGTACTGCTATTTGTAACCCTGGTGCAGATGATTCACAGCTTCACACTTGCATTGTTAAATGTAACATTAGCACCAGGATACTTTATGCAGCAGCGTTAGCAAAAGCCAAAAAAGGCTCCTCTGAAAAGGTCTTTGTCACCATCCTTCAGTGATGAAATTGTCTCTTACATCAGCCCTGTACTTCTTAATTACCATACAGTGACTCTGCCTCTTTCTCCAACTCATAAAAATCACAGCCAGTAAACACAAATCAGCACCTGAAGCAGGCAGTGCTTTCTTCCCACTTTAATATACTTGCCCATTCTACAAAGAAACACAGAGAGCTTCTCGTATCTGCAGCACCCAGGCTGCCTTGTCCCAGGCAAGGATTAGCCATGTGTGCATGGGGAACAATCTGCTCTTAGTTTGCTTTAACATGGTTTTTATCCCTCTAAATCATGTTCAGCCATTTGACCTGACAGCAGTCTGACATACAACCTGTTTCAGGCATGGAAGATATGTAAGAGTGGGGGATTTTGCTGTTTCCTTTTCAAAAAAGAAAAACCTGCTTGCATCTGTGAGAGTAATTTCTTTTATTTTATTATTATTATTATTATTATTATTGTTGTTGTTGTTGTTGTTGTTGTTGTTGTTGTTGCATGTACATTTTCAGTGTGATTGCTCACTTTTTTTTTCCCAAAGACAAGTCTGGGAATATATTAGGATGCCAAGATACTGGCAATGATTTTAGGACTCCACAGTGAGAAGCTTTGCTGGAAAATATCAGATGAGTGCAACAATGAAGACACATGCAATCCCACAAGGCAGAGCGAAGGCCACCTCGGTTCATCGTGGCAGAGAACACATCTCAGCCCAGACCTGTCCCAGCCTACTCCTGCACGTCCTCCATCTCCCTGCTCTGCTCCAGCACAGCAAGAGCAGAGATTCATTTGGGACTTTTCTGCCAAGTGGTGGCACTTTAAAAATTTCAAAGTGTTGCATGGGAGCCTAGCATGTGACTCCCATTAAAGTCAATATGAGTCATGTGGCAAACAACCCCCAGAGCACTTTGAAGATATACTTCCATTTATGTTTTTCTGATCCCAGCTAAAAAAAAAAAAAACAACAACAAAAAAAAAAACACACACACACACACAACAAAAAAAACTATTGTAGAACATGACTTCAAGGACAGCTTTTCAAGAGCGATTCTCTTTCCTTATTTGCTCCTCGACATAAATCACCAAGGGAGGGAGTACAATCAGTTAGGCTGTTATTTGATTATGACACAACAGAGAGTGAGTAGGAAAAAAAGCAGCGTGTGAAAAAGAAGTGTTGATGAAAACTATGTATGAATTATTTAAATCTTGTACAAAAGACCTGACTGCAAAGGAATTGGGGTGAATATCAGTGGAAAAAGCTTTTAGTGATAAAGCTGAAGAGCTCAGCAGAAACTCCTGTGGTGGGAAAGCCACACTGACCAAGGTTGTGTCAGCACCAAGCCTCAGTGGGAGGATGGGGGTGAGGGTTATGGGTATCACCACATGTCCTCAGCAGCCATATCCAGAAGCTTGTGCCGGGTCTGGTGGTCTTGGCACTTGGTTGGAAAATGTCTGTAAATCTTGTAAAGGAGGGCCAGATAGCTATTTTTTTTCTTCTACACTTGTGCCCATAGCTCACCAGAGACAAGAGATGAGGCCTCCAGGAACTATAGCCCCAGCTGTCTCAGTCTGTCCTCATAGGAGAGGTATTCCATCCCTTGGATCATTTTTGTGGCCCTTTCCTGGACACTTCCCAATAGGTCCACATCTTTCCAGTACAGAGGCCTCCACATCTGGTTACAATACTTCAGGTGAGCTTTCACCAGCACAGACCAGAGGGGCAGGATCACCTCCCTCACCCTGCTGGCCACGCTTCTTTTGGTGCAGCCCAGGACATGGTTGGCTTTCTGGGCTGTGAGGACACATTGCTGGTCCAACTTGCCATCCACCAATACCCCCAGGTCCTTTTTAACAGATCTGTACATCCCCCAGATTGCAATGATAGTGGGAGTTGCCATGATGCTGGTGCTAGCAGTTGGATTTTTTGAACCTCATGAGGTTTGAGCCTGTCTAGGTCTCTCTGGATGACATTTCATCCCTTGGGTGCATTGACTGAACCACACAGCTTGGTGTCATCCACAAACTTGATGAGGATGCACTCAATCCTGCTGTCAGTGTCACTGATGAAGATTCTAAAGAACACTGGTTCCAGTACTGGCCCCTGAGGGACACCAATTGTCATCAGCCTCTACCTGGACGTGGAACCATTGCCCACCACTCTCTGGATACAATCATAGAATGGTTTGAGTTGGAAGGAACCTTTAAAGGCCATCTGGTCCAACTGCCCTGCAATGAACAGGCACACCTACAGCTGCATCAGAGTGCAGCCTGACCTTGAGTGTCTCCAGGAGACATTCCAGGAGAGGTGGCACCCACCACCTCTCTGGGAAGATCTCACAGTTCTACCCCTTCACTACCCAACTACAAAGCCCTGAAGGCAACAACTTCAGCTCAGCACTTTGCTGTGACATTGACCAGCACTGGGAACACATGGATCAGTACAACCACTCCTCAATGAGAACCACGAGGGTCAAAGTCTGTAAGTTGCACAACTGTACCTCAGTGGGTTGGTAAGGATGCCACTTCACCAAGCATTAGATGTGACAGGTGGGGATTTTGAAAGGGCATGCTCTGTTTTTTAAGAAAACTTTCATGTGCAATACTTATTTGAAAGAAAACATGTTATCTTAACCCACATGAGTTGCCTCTACCTAAAATGTGCATTCCTCATAGTAGTGGAAAACAGATACCATGCACTGCTACACCTTGTATATGTTGTTTTTTTTTTTTTTTTTAAAAAACAGATACCATTAGTTCGCATTTTTTGAAGATAACAAAAGAAAAAATATCAGCAAATATCTAAAAAAAACCCAAACAACCAACCCCCCCCCCCACCCAATACAAAACAAATGAAAAAAATGTACTTTTTTTCCATATCAGAAGGTTCACATTTACCTTTATTTTTATTTTTATTTCTATTATGGCAATTCAATTTTTTCAGTTTCAGCAGATGTTAATAGCAGCAGGCTTTGGGACAGGAGCTCCAGCCACAGTCTGATTGGTGCCATATAATCAAGAGGGGGAGGGCAGGAAAGGGGAGAGAAACAACCCTGGGTCCCAAAGGCCTTATTATCCCGATGATTGCTGAAGCCAATTACAGACCTGTTTCCCAGTAATATTCTCTTCACATCGTAAACATAGCCTGTTACTCATCCATCGAACAACCCACCCACCAAATCCATACCTTTCCAATTCAGAGAGAAGGATGTTATGATGGACCGTGTCAAATATGTTCCTAATGCCCAGACAGATGACATCACTGACTCTTCCTTTGCAAATGACAGTTATGGCATCATAAAAAGTGACAGGGATGGTCAAGCAGGACCTGCCCTTGGTGAAGCTGTGCTAGTTCTCCCATATCACTTCTCTGTTTTCCTTGTGCCTTAGTATTGCTTCCAGGGGGATCCACTCCATGATCTTCCAAAGCACAGAGGGGAGGCTGACAGTTTGGTAGTTCCCAGTGTCATCCTTTTCACTCTTCCTAAAAACAGGTGTGATGTTGCCTTTTTCCAGTCACCAAGGACTTCACATGGCTGCCATGAATTTTCATATGTAATCAACAGTGACTTGGCAACTGCATCAGCCAGTTCCCTCAGGACTCTGGGATGCACCTCCTTGGGACCTATGGACCATAGACCTATGGATATTCAGGTTTCTCAGGCTGATCTCCACTCACAGAAAGAGGGTCAATGCTGCCACAGTTCTCACCTTCCAAACAGTTTGCTCAAGGACTGTGTGTAGATTATCCTGAACAAAAGTATACTTTTTTCCCTTTTTTAATTTAATTACTCAACTGTTGACAAAATAATCCATTCATATAAGACCAAGGAAAATCAAGGTTGGTAAGAGGTCTGGTAATGCAATTACCTTCTACTCATGTCTGGCTCGCCCAAATAAAATGTTTTCAGGAAATTAAAAACCTCCATAATACCATAAGTGGAATGTGCTTCTCTGTACTCACCTCCTCTGATGTTCATTCTTCATTTTATCTTTGCTGGTCCTTGTCTCACTTTCCATCTTCTGTGGATTTCTGTAGAAACTCCATTTTATTCCCAGGACAGCAAGCTCAGGGCTGTAAAGATGAGCAGCTGAGAGATGTCATCTAAGAACAAACGCAGCACTGTTTGGTAAGGTGTGATTTACTCAGATAGTGGAATGCACCTGTCCAGAAAGCAAATGCACACACCTTAGCCTTCAGTGTAGCCTCTGCCTTTATTTCCAGATTAGAAGAGGCAGAATCAAGAAACACACTCTTGTCTGTTCGCATCCCAGTAACCTTCCTTTGTACATCAAACTTCCCAACTATTTCCATGACAACAGATTACAGTCTGACACTTTGCTCCTCCATTGGTAGTGAATTTACAAACTGCAGATTTATGAAATATTGTTGTTAAGAGATGCATCAGGATTAGACAGACACACCACACGTTTTGGAAATAACTCACTCTTGGCTGTCAGGAGAATTTGGGTCCTTTGTGAAATAACCACACTTAACATTCATACCACTACCTTGTCACCGAACATCGCCTGCTCACACGGGATCACTGACAAGTGCAGAGCAGATACAGCGAACCATCAATCACTCACTGCATTCTCTCTTTTATGCTTTTGCAGTTTTATGGCTTTACTTTAGCCGTTGGCTGTCATAACTGAATCAATTAGAAGTTTACTTAGTACGTGTTACCCTCCAGTAGGGGATGCGTGGGCACCTGGGGCTGTTCTCAAGGCACACCTGCCCATGTCCCATCTGAGCAGCAGGACATCCTCACGGGAGCATCCTTGGCTCGGTTCCCCACACAGTCCCTTGACCCAAGCTCAGTTGCAAAGTGGACACATACTATGAGCACACTGCGCAGCCTGCACGGGAAAATAAAACAGTTCCTGGGAGGAGATGGACCCCCTCTAAATGCCCTGGGTTGATTTGTAGTTCAGCAAGTTCATGGGAGCAATTGTTCCAAGTGGAACTAAAGGTTAACGGGATAACGCTTCAACCCTAAAAGCCTGGGTATTGCTCCTGATTATGTCATGAGTAAAAAATTAGATTTTTTCCAATACAGAGAAAAATTAATATGACCTTTAATGAGTCCATAAAAAAACATTACAATAGCTTTAGTCACTTTCTTTTTAGGAACTATTAGGCTTGTACATTTTCTTAATGGAAGTACAGATGAGGAAAAATGCTTCCTTACGAGGAAAATCGAGGAAATGGTTACTTGAAATGAAATGGCCAAGGATGTAAGATGTTGTTCCTCCATCTGCGTGATCAAGTGGCAGGGAGGATTAGAGGATAGCAAACCACTGGGTGAAGGAGACTGGAACAGTAAGGGCATGGTCAAGTCATTCTGTGGGGGTTGCTGGGTGATACTGTAGTACTGATTTTCCTTTGAAAAAACAGCAAGACTCAGCCGATGTGAGCAAAAAGCATCTTGTGGGATTTTCTCTTTCTGGCCCTCGAACATCTATTACCTTTGTTAGATTTTCTTCTGGCTGGTGCATTAACATTGGTAATGCAGATTCTCTCTGAATAATGAATTGAGAGATGGAGTTAATGACCTTTCTGCCTACTTTGGAAAGAGTGCCTTGAGTCCAGAGCTATCACACTAAGGTCTACTCCTTAAATCTGCTTTCTGCATCTTTTTTTTCTCTCCTTTTTCCATTCCTTGTTAAAGTGTATTATCAATGCTTTCTAATAGACCGGGATGTGATTGCCTATGGCAGCATGTCCATCACTGACACTGCTGTCCACATGTTGCCTCCTGCCTGTCCTGCTGCTCTGCAGTATGTCCCGCTGGGGACAGGCAGGGGTGACACAGCCTAGAAGGAAGCCACCAGCTTTGCTAGCCATTACATGAGGCAGGAGAAAAAAAATCATCTGGCTTCAGCTTTCCTCACTCCTTAGGAGAGATGCTGGCAGCTGTAAACAGTGGGCTGGGGCAACAGTGATGTTTTCAGTTCTGCTACCCAGAAGTCACCTTAGCTCCTAGGGTCACTTCCACAGGGCCCAGGTGGCTTGGCTGGCATTACTGCTGCCTCTGAATGGCACATCTGCAGCAGAGGGTGTTCCCAGCCACGAGCCCCCATGGCCTGGTAGAAGAAAGAGAGCTGCATGGCATGACCATAGCAGTCAAGTAAGGCCTACAGTCTCTGCATGTGGGTTTTTGCAGGAAACAAGGATCGGAAAATCTTAAAGCAGGAGAAAAGGAGAGGTAGAAGCAGCCTCAAACTTCCCAGGCAGGACAGAGAGAGGAGTCCCCACACTCTGTGTATCCCTAGCTCAGCTGCCTCAGGCCATGTGTACAAGCACTGAGTAACTGCATCAAGCCTTGTTTTCTCCTCATGCCCATGAATAGGACATCCCAGTGTGCGGGGTTTACAGAGCAATCCCATTCCTGCTAATGACTAGTTTGACCTGTATGGAGGGCAGGGTACAGCTGCTCACTGTTTCCTTAGTCTGTGTTTTACATCTCCACAGCTTGCTGAACGTATCCCATCCAGCCCAGGGGAGAGTGGCACAGGAAAGTCCTGCAGTTAGCACTAGAGCCCCACCAGCACTTTGTGTTGGATCAGTCAGAGATGTCAAAGCCTGGTGTGGGGCCTTCGCTTTGGATGTGCTGCTAGTCATGTAGCATCCTGTGCACTCTGCAAGGCGAGCCATCGGCCCCAGGCCAGGCACTGGGCAGACAGCAGCCTTGCTTTATACTCTGTCCTCGGGTCTCTGCAGCCCTGCAGAGCAGCAGGATGAGCCCAGCATGCCACAAACAATTACGGGGAGGTTGGGGGCAAGGGAAGCACTGCTCTGCTCTGTGGCAGTCAGCAAGCAGATGGCTTGCTCAGCTTGCTTCAAAGCTGAGCTCCGAAGTGCGGGAAAAGGCCAAAACTCATCTACTTTCCTGGGGGCTGGGCTTTTAAAACTCTCATAGCATCAGCCCCCGGCTCACTGACCTTCCCCTTGCAGGGCAAGACGTCGGGCCCTGCTGTGGGGTGGAGGAGTCACTGTACAGCGGCCCTATGAACACAGCCCCTGGCACCTCCCAGCTGCTGCAGCGAGCCAGCAGCCTCCATCAGCATTTCCCAGCAGGATTTTGGCACCTGCTCACACGGCGAGCCGACAGCCGAACCTGTTATCCCCCAGCGCAAGAATAATGGCTCGCCTTTTGACAATGCTTCTTGGTGGTAAGTTCCCCAAAGCGTTTCACAAACAGCATGAAGTGTAGCGAAGGGCCCGTTCCTGCCAAAAGCTGAAGTACAGCCGTTCTGTGCTGCTCAATAATGAGGAAGAACAGAACAGATCTTTTTAGGAAGCAAAAACAAATGGCTGGAGGAGTGTGGAAATACATCCTGAAAGCCTAGTTAAGAATTAAGCTGAAAGAAAACTGTGGATGTGTAACTGCTTTGGTTTTTATTTTCATTTCCAAAGGCTACCTTTTGTTACTTGTGTGCTGGGCACAACCAGGCTCCTGCTACTCTGGAAGGCAATGAGCAAAGCAATTTCTGCCTTTATTAAAAAAAAAATGCTGAAGAATATTTATATCTCTTCAGTGTCCTGGAGCTAGCAGAGCAGCAGGGGCTGATGAGTGCTGCTGGGGCACACCAGGGTGTTGTCACAGCAATCTCAGCAGCAAGAGGGTCCATCTGTGAACACTTGCACAGGAACAGGCGAATGTTAGGGGCACAGCTGGGACTCCAATCCAGGTTAAAGATTTCTGACAGTAGTTCTCCATACAGGCTGGCTAGATTCCCTTCTTCATCAGTAGAGAGCCAATCAGTGAAGACAATTTAAGTTTGGATATTAAGAAAAATTTCTTTTCATAAAGAGTGTTGAGGCAGTGAGTGGCACAGGCTGCCCAGTGAGGTGGTGGAATCACTGTCACAGGAGGTGTTCAAGTAATGGTTGGATATGGCCCTGAGGGACATGGTTAGTAGGCATGGTGTGATGGGTTGGTGGTTGGGCTGGATCATCTCAGTGATCTCTTCCAGCCTTAATGATTCCATGATTTTAACCTGCCTCATCCCAAAGTAGGCGCCAGTGAACAGTTCAGCTGAATATCTCTCAAGACTATAATCTAAGGTCCAAACTGGGATACCTTGTGCCATCTGGGACTCCTTGGGGGTTTCCAGAGTGTTCAGCTGGGGCTGACAGACGTGCAGTGACAGCTGGAAGCTGGGGCATGCTGCATCCCCATGATGTGAGCATACTAGGCCTGGATTCCGTGAGCTCTGACTGCACTCAGTGCTGGTGCAGTGAGGGACAGGAGGAGCTCAGAGGGTTTCAGATAAATAGCCCTATCATCAGGACAGGGAGAGGAGTATATGAACCGCAAATGTTCCTGTGTGCTCGTGATTGTGATGGTCTGACACAGACACACGTGGCTCCTGGGTTCAGAGAGACACCAAGGAGACAGAGTGGAAACAGTGATTACCGAAAATTGTACTGGTTTTGCAAATGTCCCCTGCAATTCCTGTAGAAAGCTTTCAGTCATTCTACTATCCTATATTTTCCAGTGAATTTAATGTCAATATCTCATTGCATCTCACAGGGGCTGTGGATTACTTTTCTTTCTTCTTTAGCAAGAATGCTGATCTTGGATTGGTAATGCTGCAGAAACAGTCATGTGAGAGCACATATCAAATGCATTTTTGTTTTTCCTAGAGATTACAGTACTGTGGTTATCAAATCACAGGTTATGATTTAATTACCATTTCTATTGTTTGAGCTGCAGAGGTCTTGAACCTGAAAAATCCACCCCTCCAAAAAGTAAACCAAAATAAAATGTTTAAAATGTGTGTTAAAAAATTGTATCGTCTGAAGACATTTCTATAAACCCTTCTGCAAAAGTCCCTGCACACTCTGAAGGCTACAAAAGAATCAAGTTTTATTGTTCCAGGAAGAACAGTACACTTTCCTGAAATAAAATTCCAAATTCCATACTAAGGCAGGAATTTTATCCTGAAAGGCAGTGAATACTTCTGTATAAATTTGTCTTATTTCAATAAGAGCTCACCTTTAACACTGCAGTAGATAAGGTGCCTGGGAAAAGCTGTTTAATAACTGACAAAATGTCAAAGTACATTTCTGCAAAACAAGTGTGCTCAAGCTTTTATTTCAGATTCTTTATTAACATGTCCAAATATTTAAACTAATCCCAGGAAAGAAGGGGAACAGAGATTAGATGCCAAATTAATTGACTGGCTTAAAACAAAGACTACACTGAAAAAAAATCCCCGTCATGTACCGCCTTGTGTCTGCTTAGCTTATGTAAACAACTGCAGATGCAACTAGCCTAAAGTATTACCAACCAATAGCATCAATGGAAATGTTCAAGACCCTCCTGGGCTCCTACCTGTGCAACCTGGGCTTGGGAGCTGCTTTGGCAGGGGAGTTGGACTCGATGACCTCTGGAGGTCCCTTCCAACCCCTACAGTTCTGTGATTCTGTGAATGGAATAACAAACATCCTCAGAGATACTGGTTTGAGATGACATCTCTTTTGGAAACTGCCTGCTTCTGGTTTTGTAGACTCAGTATAAATGTAGTCTTAGTTTAAACCTCAGGAGGTCAGCTAATTTCAATCCATCTTCCTGTCCTCAGGCAGGAGTGCACATACTTAAAGGTAGATGTTTTCTGTAGACCTAAAAACCTCTACACTCAGCCTCAGGAGCCCATGCCAAATCTTAACAATTGTTGCATTTGACCTAAGTCTCTCACAGTGTAATTTAAGCAGATAATTTCTTGTCTTGTCTTTAGTCATGATGAAGAAATGACAAACTACCTGTAGCAAGTTTAGACACATTTTAAGACGCTCTAGAGATCCCTATCTTCCTTTCAGTATTCCCTTCCGAGAAACAAACCAACTCAATCCCTCCTTCCTCCCCTCCCTCCCTCACTTCCCCCCTTTCTCCCTTCCTTCCTTCCATTTTTGAACAGATCACTTACCAGTAATTTTATTTGTTTGTATCATCTCATATGGAATCCCATTTTGAAGGTCACAATTAGCCTGTATCTCCCTGGTATTGCTAGTATGTTTATGAGTGTAATGTGTAGAAAAATGTGCAAAACTACAAAATCCATGCTTATCATAGCTGCTTTGCACCCATTCTGACCATCACCCAGCCAAATGGGGTTGCTGGGTGAGTTTTTATTTTGAGGCCTTTCGTTCCCTTATTTTCCTCCATTCTAGCACAAATCTGAATATGGCTTAAGCTAGGTCATGCGCTCCAGAGCAAAACTCAGCGCTAGCTTTATGGTCACTCATGAATTATGAGAAAGAACTTGGTACATTAACGCCTTGTTTCAGATCAGGAAGATTAGGGCTCTCAACAATATCTTCCTGCACACAAGACAGATATCCCCACACTGAGGCTCTTGGCTATTTTGGATGTGAGATTCTGGCATTGCAGAAGCAGATGGTCTGATCCAGTGTGCGCACCTGATTCCATGTAAACAGAAAGGCTACAGCTGAGGAACCAGAAGAGAGATCAGCCATTGTCTCCCTGGTCTGCTACAAATACATGCTGGCTGGAAGAAACATGTAACCAACTTTTTCTTTAGTGTTGGTGCAGATCTGGCTGTCTATTCAGTAGCTCTGAAGGGTTTCTTTTTAGAATCCTTTACCCTCCATACTCCTTGCAGGAAGAGCCTGGTACTTGGGTTGTGGCTGATGAATGACATTAGCAGCTTACTGGCTAATCTCTAGATGCCATAGGTACATTATGCTATCACAGGGCTCTGAAAAGCACAAACAGTCCTTTGGCAGTCTTGTCAGACCAACTTCAAATCCTGTTTTCCAATATCTTTTGGAAACAAAAGCATGAGAAACTTAATCTGAAGACATGGGAATACAACTACCTTTTGGCAAAGAATCACACAAGTATGTCTGGATAAGAGCAAAATCCTAGGCAAGATCCATGTTTGTGTATTGTGTACCTACTGCCATTTCAATCACTTAGATTAAAAATTGATTTTTGAAATCCTACTGACTTACTAGGCCAGCTTCTGCAGAGTTAAGAAACCTGAGACTTCTTTATGACAGTGTCAAATGTTGTGTATATGTGGGTGTGAGATGGGAGTTACTATGAACATTGGGAGTTTGCTTTATAACTTCTAAGAGCAGAAGTAGCAAAATGAGTCATCAGAGCAAGAAAATGACAAAGGAAGAATGGAATTCTTTTATTGCCCTCTCAAAGCCAATGTAATCCCGAGTGTTCCACTCAACCCACTTAATTTCAAATTAATCGTCTTTTCTTTTGAATTTTAAAATTCACTCTTTTAGGAAGAAGACATCCACCAAGTACTCAGAAGCAGAGGTAAGCTCACAAGTTCCGTTTTGTATTTCATTCCTCTAGGACCAAAGTCTGACTTCCGTTAAAGTCAAGAAAGCTGTAAGTTTGATGAGGATTACATCCAGGTTACACAAAATAAGGAACACAAACTGAAGGCTTTTCAATGTTGCTGAGCTGTTTGGCTTTGTCAGTCTCAAGGGTAGCCTTTGCTTGCACTGCTGCAGTGAAGCATTAGATGGAAAAGCCACGGGCTTGCTGCTGTAGCAGAGCAGGGAATTAGCTTACCCAGCCCATTAGATATGAGATGTCTGTTTCAAATGAACTTTTCCATCACCTGCCTTCTTCTCCTCCCCTGAAATAGATAGCCATTTAAGCATAAAAAAAATATTGTAAAGGAGAGAGAAATATTATGATATAACCCCTGGAGGCACTTACCTCTCCACATGGTATAAAATGCCATGACAATCACTTACATTACACTAGATACCCACTAAAATCAGGTGACCTGAATCATATCGGATATGATATCTGTCAGTTAAAAACCCAAAGGAATTCCTCCACAGCCTGATGAATTTTAATGATTCCAAAGGCTTGATGTAGGCCCCAGACTGTCTAGTCTGTCCCATCAAGATAGTCTGACCTCAAGCATCATCACCCAGAAGCCAACAAAAGGCTCCACACTTTTATCTAAACGCGTGTTTATTATCAGCTAAGGTGGCACAGAGTCAGCAAGACCTCAGCTGATGGTCCAGAAGGACGCAGGTCACAACACCACCAGTCTCATGTGGAGGCCTCAGACAACCTAAGGTATCGCAAATGGTAATAGCCATTTATGTTGGATATTAGGAAAAACTTCTTCTCAGAGAGAGTGGTGAGGCCTTGGAACAAGCTATTCAGGGAGGTGGTGGAGTCACCACTTCTAGTGGTGTTCAAAGAAAGCGTAGATGTGGCACTGAGGGATACGGTTAGTGGGCAATACTGGTAGTAGGTGAATGGTTGGACTGGATGATCTTAGAGGTCTGTTCCAATCTTAATGAATATATGATTGTATGCTTAGCTGAACAAAGCCCTAGATCACCACTGATTAAAAATACAAGCTTAAACATCCATCTCATAAAGATTTATGTAACAATTTCAAACCAAAACACACCTACTGTATCTACAGGTACTCTGTGAATTAGCCAACTATTCCTGTGTCTTGCTACATCATGCCAGCAAGCAGTGACATCAGCCTTGCAGACAATTGCCCTAAAGGACCTGTCGAATTCCCGAGCTCCTTTGTGGTTTCGGCCCGTATAATTCCATCCCAGAAATGCCAGATTTCACCTCAAGATCTTTTGTTTCAGTAAAACAATATTTTAGTCTTAGTTTCAGCTGAGATGGAGTTGTATAGCATCTGGTATGATGCTATGTTTTGGTTCTAGAAGAAAAATAATGTTGATAAAGCACTGATGTTTATAGGTACCGCTATGTATTGTTGCACATAGCCAAGACCATTCTCAGCAAAAGGCCGAAGGAGCTGGGAGAGAACAGAATTAGGACAGCTAACTTGAACTGGCCAAAGGGATTTCCATACCATATGACGTCACGTGGATGGAGTTTTGGAGGGGTTAGGAATTCATCTTGTTCCCTTCCACTGCTTGGGGACTAGCTGGGCATTGGTCAGGGTGTGGTGAGGAATTGCTTGTACATCATTTGTTATACACATTCATATATATTTGTATAAATATTTTCATATCTATTACCTTTTTCTTTTCTCTGTGTTAGTAAATAGTCTTATCTCGAGCCATGAGTTCTGCTTTTTTCGAGTTCTCTTCTCCATTGCACCTGCTGAGTTAATCCACAATTTTCTAGGAAAAAGTTTTTATACTGAAAAAATAACCATGTGGATTTTCTTGAAAGTACTTGAGAGAGCTTTTCTCTTAATGCAAGAACTATTTCAGCTGTTTCCTTTTGAATTTTCTTTTGAATTTGGGAGATACAGGCTTGTTTTTTAACTAGCTTTTAGAGGTAGTTGCCTGTATTGAGATTACCATCAGGAATGGTGTTCCATCCCTTCCTGCATTTTGTTTCAGAGTCACACAGGAGCCTGCCGCAGAGCTGAGTCTCATCTTTCCACCAACATCCTCTCAGCACCCCAGGGGTAATGGTGGGGAAAAGAGACAGAGTTGCCAACTGCTCCAGTCCTGGAGGACTGAGGTTGTGCTGGTAAGGGGGTATAGCCAGGGTCTTGTTTGAATAAGAGCAAAAGGGATCACGCTTATCCTACCCTTCTTGCTGAAACACTCAAGAAGTTGCTTTCTCCTTTAGCTCTAACCTTGTCTGCTAATGAACTGTATCTTCTTTTATCTTGTAGATGCCCACAGATGTAAAATTGCTGCTTAAACTGCTCCCAGATAAATAGATCAGCAAATGGTTACTTCCTCAGCACTTAGGATTCCTCAGAAACCAATTATTTTTATTGCAGAAGCTGTGACTTCTAGCAAGCCTGGACCTAGCTCAGAACTGTAGCTGAAAGCATCAGTACTCTAAATTAAGAGCAAAATCTAATTCATCAGTTTTACAAAAATAAAGAGCCAAACGGAAGCAGGGTGCAAGTTTTCTTTGCCTTGACTCTTTAAAGCATAAACGTTTCCTTTTTAATATTACTTCTCAATAAATATTCTTTCTAATGTACTTCACTGATGTTTTGTGACTTGCTGTAATGTCATCAGGCTATGCAGAGCCATTTTTGTTTTTCTCCTTGAGATGCTTCCGTGGGCATTCAAGGTATTTGATCTTTGGGAAGGGTGATTTGAGAGGCCATCTGATCTAATGGGGTGGGCACTAGATGGAGACTATAAAGTCCCAGGTGCTAATCTCCATTCAGTGACCTTGGGCAAATCATTTCATCTTCCTGCATTTCTCTCTTACCTTTTATCTTTCTTTAACACTCTTAATTAAGCCAGAGTGCTACGGCTAATACAGATAATAACCAATTCTTCCCTTTCATGAATTAGACATGCTCCTCTTAAAATGCCACAGAGGTTGAACTGTGGTGAATGTGTGCAATTACCTTTAGTAAGGACAGTGGCTGTTGCACACAACCTCACTGGATTCCTGTAAGCATCTGGATTAATTATATCCTGTCTTTGGTAATTCTCTGGAGAATGAGAATAATGAAGGGTAAATACCTTTTATTAATACTGTTATGGAGTGCAATATGAGAAAAGCTAAATGCACCATGCATTTCAGTAACTACTTAATGGAACACAAAGACACCACTAGAGCAAATACTCTGTTTGTCCTCAGACACTCTCCCTACTGAGTTCCAGCCTTATAGGGAGGCAGAGCCTTGCTTCCCACATTCCCAAACCTCACAGGTTTCAACGCAGAGACGTGAGGTAGCAGTCACCATGTCCTTTGGTACTGGGAATTAGGTGGAGAGGAGTCTGAGCTGAGCACCAAGAGAGGCTGTCACTGCTTCAGATGGGGAGAGGTCTGGGCTCTGTCAACATCCCTGAGGGCCATGAGGTCCACAGGAGCAGCCCCAGCAGGCTGCAAATTTCAAAAGGACTGAGGCAATCGCCAAGCTGCTGAGCCATGATTCAGCAGCTGAGGATGCGTCTGTGGAAGGCATGCAGCCTCAGTTAGGGAAGCAAAGCTTGCAGCAGAAACTAATATCCCAGTTATGCACTCTTAGTGCGTAAAATAAACAGTGACGTTTCTGTATTGAAAAAAAATGGGAGGGAGAAATCTCACCTGTAAAAGCCATCTAGGTGCGCAGAGTGGAAAACAGATCACAACAGCCCAAGTGCACAAGGATGTGATGAAAGGTATATTTTGTGTTCAAACAGATAAGGTGGATGAAATGTAAAAAATCCAGAGCCTTATTAAGGCCTCCCCAACATGCTGGCTCTTTTAGTTTAATACCACAGCGATCAGTGCATTTAAGCACCATTCGCCCCCCAGCAATGCTAATTCAGCCCCTGTGCAGAGCCGCAGCCCCCATGGTGGGGTGGCCTTCCTTAATGCCCTCTCTCAGACAGACCACGTACAATGCTTGGTTACTGCTTGAGAATAATTGTAGCAGCACCTAAAGGAGCCACTTATGTAGGACATTATTATCCAGGGGAGAACGGAAAAAAAAGAGGCAGTGTCTGTACAAAAGACTCTTGAGCACAGAGCCCATTCTGCCTCCTGTCTTCAGTGCTGCACTGCTCTGCTCTTTCATTCACAGAACACAATTTGCAGCACACGGTTTGCTAGGAATATGTGCAGTTTACGATATGTTAAGGAATGGCTAGATTTTCACCCTCAGAGGAATTTTGGGGACATAATACGTTTTTCAGATTATAAAGTGGTCTCTGTCTGCTTCTCATCCTTTTGGTAGAAAGAGACAAAAAATAATGTATTTTGCAAATTGGAGATGGTTATCTTTCTTTTCTCCCCCTCAGCTCATGTACTGCTAGAGTGTGAAATCTTGCTAGGTGAGAAATACACAACTAGCATCAAATAAGAGTTGAATCAGGGGGTATGTCTAGACAATCCCCAGAGGTGTCATCTGCACTCAACTCTTGTGTGATTCTGTGAAGCCATATGTAGTCTTGCTGCCAAATAGGTCCTATGACTTTGCTGTCCAAACGCCACTATGCCCATGTTAGTGAGGCACTTCAGACGCTGAGCCCAGACATCTCTGGGGTAAAGATGCTGTGCCTCTACCACACAGCCTGCTGTGCTCTCTTTGCCTTTTATTTTTTTGCTTCCTATTATCTGAGCAGCCATTAAGGGAAAAGGAATTAGCTTCAAGCCAGAATTGGCTTAAGTACTTTATAAGAGAATCAAACAGACCTTCAAAGTTATGTCTAGCTGCAGCCATTGCAATGTATGCCAGTATTTTCCACCCTGAGTACTGGATGTAGCAGTGGGACTGCTGGCTTTTATTTTTTAAGAAGCCATGTGTTCATCCCTGCATTGGTATTAGCCCTACACATGCATGCCATTTTTATTTTCTGCCCAATTAAGTAAAATGTAGTCCCCGATGAAATAGTCAGTGTTCAAGCTGATAACTCCTTACAGCTGCAGTCACAGCCTGAGGATGGAGGAGGGGGCCCTCACGCGCTCCTCTCCCTGCAGCAGACAGATCTGTGGTGCCAGCCCCCAGCTGTCTGCTTCCCCTTTTGCCTCCAAGGCAACATTTCCAGGTATCTCACTCTCCAAATGCCTAAGGCCAATGCAACCTTCGGGGCAGGTCATATCCCCACCAGGAGGGCAATGCATGTTCACACACTATCATTTTCTTCCTCAGCCTATGCTGGTATCCTCATCAAACACCAACACAAATATTCGCAGGTGAAGCTTTTAAAATCAAAACCACGAATTAACCCTGCAGTCAGATCAAACTAAAGAAAACACCCTAGGTTTAAAAAGTTACCAAAATTAGCATTAAACTGAACTTAGTGCCCATCTAGAAATAGGTAACATACCCAAATAATCCAAATTCTTACCCTGTTGAGGGGTCAGCCATCTCCCATCTCTGCTCTTGTTAGCGGAGCACTGAAAATACACACCACAAAGCACAGTGTCTGCTATTTTGTCTGCTTACATACATACAGTCTATAGTACTAAATGTAATGCTATGTTGTTGTGTCTGCCTGTGTGTTTTTCATGTAAGTACTACAGTTTTATGATTTGGGCCTATGGGATGGGAATATAGGAAAATAGAACTGGCGATGCATCTAATGGCACCAAGTAATTCCTTAGAGCAGAGCAGATGCTCAGCACTATGCAAACAGATGAGGAGGAGAAAAAGGTAATACTTGCCCTCGTAGAGATGGTGTGACTGTCAGCCATTGGTCACATTTGTGAAGAATGAATGTGAAAGGTTTTTACGCCCAACTGATGTCTCTGAAGAGGCACAAATCATACATGCAGCTTCAGTGAAGCTGTACCTGAAACAGTTTTCAGTCAAGGTGGCAGTGACAGAGAGAAAAGGCCCAGAATTACAGGCCTGAGAGAAAGAAAATGAACCTCCAAGGCAGATTTTAGTCAATAGCACGTGTGAGATTCAAATCCAATCCTTGTCCTCCATGTGGGTGAGGTGACATACCTGCAGACATCTGCCCTGGGGGCTGGAAACCACCCCATCTTCATTATTAACCTCCAAGTAGTTTTCTTGGGCCTGCCCACCAGTGAGGAAGTCCTGTCACACTTGTGATGCTGAAGAGGGCTGTGTCTAGGGGGCCAGCTCCCTGGACCTCTGTGCTGTAATGGCCTTGCACCAGCATACAGCAGCTCTGACACCAGGAACACCTTCCCACCTGTTCAGCCTCACACAGCTGATGAGAACAGGCACAATCAGTAAAATGGCTGATTAACCTCATCTACAAAATAACTGTGCTGCCAACATATTTGTTAGCTCTAGGCTAATCCACATGTACGATCTAGGCAAGTTTCAGTTGTCCTCAGCGAAACGTGAAGCTCACTCACTTGCCTGCTGTGCCCAGGGCATTGCCATACACATGCCACGAATTTTTCATGTGCAAACTAGTCAAGAAAAATCCATGCCAGATGCAAAGCCATCCTTGTGATTTGCATACAGCCTTTCAGTCATCAGGTTGTCCCCTGCAGCACAGCATGCCACTGCTAGATGTGGCAGGGCAATCAGAATGTGTCTGGTGAGCAGGGAACAACCTCTGTCTGTAGGAACAAAGAAATACATAACATCAAGCCAGTCGTTCATCCCACAGATTTCAGATGGCTCTGCTTCATATTGCATTTGCTGGTTAGGCTCTGGACCACCTGATGTCCATACAGGCAGCCCCCAGAGAGGAACAATGCAAGAAAGAGCCACCTAAATCCATGGCCAAATGCAGACACTGACACCTATTGTCTGTAAATTGTTTCTGTCCAGACGCTGAAATCCTGTAGACACCACATACAACAAATGTAGTAACTGCTCTCTTGCTCAGTGAGATTCTCGCCTGCTAGAAAAAGGAGGCCTCAGCAGCCAGCATAAATCGTAGCAGACTGTGCAGCCCTATCAGCTTACACCAGGGAATAAGGCCAGAGCATCTTGGTGTAAATCTCCTCCCAGATACGCTCCATTGCTTTTCACTTGCCAACAAGGACGAGGGCACAGCAGCTTTGTTATCTGTCATTATCTGCTTTCATGTTCTCACAAGCAAATGGGTAATATTCCCCAAGCAGGTAGCATTCTCTGAGCCTGGCCCACGGGAGCAGATGAATGCATTCATTACAGGAACCTTTGTATTGAAGCTGAACCCGGTGATCTCTGCGGCACGAGGCTCCAAAGGCAGGCAAGCTAACACAAAAGGGGTCAGTGAAGCTATGCCAAACATACGCTGTGTAATTGATTTCCAGATTTGGTTCACTATCTGTATTACTAGAGAACAAAGGAGGAGAAAGACTTAAAATATGATGCAAGGAATAATGCTTCTCAATGGGAAGTTTTAAAAAGTTTTCAGTAAGGCTTCATCTGCTCTTTAAGCCTTGACTATTACTCAATTTTCAGAAATTACAGCACAAATAATAACCACATTTTCTTTCTTTTAGAAGTATCCAGGCAGGTTTGCAAACAGTTGGCGCTCAATCTCAGCAACGAACGTCTTAGGGACGGATTTCCCAGCCGGGCCCCGAGAGATAAGAGGATAACAACACTGTGCATTAGCCCTAAGCATTCCTGAAAGCCACTGTCCCCTCGAAGATCCAGTCACTTCCCAGCACAAGCCGTCTCTCGGTCGCTGGCAGAGCTCACTTCTCCAGCAGCTCGCACAGCATTTCCGGCCGCCCCTTTCCCACTTCTCAAGAAGACTGGGGTGGAACAAAATAGCTTTTGAGGCCACAGTTGATTGCCATCCCCAGATGCTTTACATTCAACATGCCATCTGTGTTTTGTTTTCTTGTTAAGAGGGTTTTGTAACAATTTTTATTATCTACTGTAACTAGAAACAACAGCAGGAAATCATGTAGTGCAAAGCAAGTATAGTGAGCAATTTGGCTTCACAATTGCTGGCCATCAATCTTCCACTTGAAATCTCTCCATTGCAAGCCTTTTCCATCCTTGCATGCATTTATGCAAAAAAGACAGGGTGCAAGCGTAGGGCAAAAGCACACGTTTGGAAGAAAAGCAGAAGGTGAGCGAAAAGACCTCAAAAACACTAAAACAGAGAAGGGTTTAATGCTGCTGCAAACTGGCATCTTTTGCAAGTCAGTTAACTCACTGCTTATTTTTTTGGGGGGGAAACACAAACTTTTCTGCATCTTTGGTTGACGAAGAAATTACCTGAGTGTCCAATTTGCTTGGTTCTATGCTCTCAGCAATGTGATTAACAGCTTCATTGATTAATAGTGATTAGTTTAACCAGAGGAATTAACCTCTGAATTAATGTGTGGCCAGTAATTTAAGTGACTTATAAAAAAAAAAGTCCTGATTGCTGTCATGCAGCCCATTTCTCATTATCTTTCTTTTAATTTGCTGCCTTCTGCTTTCTGTACAAACTCACTGTCTCACAAACTCCAGCTGCAATGTCTGTGCTCCTATATACATTAAGAGGAGGAAAAGGAGAGAAGTAGCATGGATTATGATACCCTAGTATAGAGTTATTGTAAAATTGTACTGCTTGCATACCAGGGAATAGGAAATTTCTTTTTCAAGGGCTCCCTGGGGGGCTGAGATAAACTACAAAAGTCACAACTCGTTATAATTAAACACTCATGCCCACTACACATAAAGGAAATTATGCACATTTATCTGGGTCATTGAAACATACATACAGCTATACTATGCATGAATGTCCATTAATGTTCTGTAAGAATTTAGTGTTCTCCCAGAAGTGATGCAAGTCTGTGCTGCACAAAGATGCTGTGGTAACATGTGGAAGGATAGGAACGGCTAATGTATTTCCAGAAGGAATGCAGAAGAATAGACCCCGTTCCCTCTCAACCAACTAAAGCACAAATAAGTTAATTAGATAACATTCTCATATCATCATTCTATATGGTTATCAATAAACACAAATGGGATTGATTTAAAAAAAAAACAAAACACCTGACACATAGCAAGTTTTTGTTTCTTTTATAATTCTTTTAGAGGTCAGTTTGGTTCATTTAATTAAATCTGTTTTTTCGGAAGTTGGTATCTCTGAACATACATCAAACTTTGCTACTTGCTGTGTACATATGTGAGTAGGCTGATAAATAATAAAAAAAATCCTATAGATGCTGTTGTAGTCATCCATGTTCCTTTCATTCCTGTCATCTCCTGGAAGGTGAACCACAGAAATCTTACTTGCCCTTTGGTACTTTTCAAAAGTAAAAAAATACATTTTTTTCCTCACTGGAAAAAACAAAACAAAATCCACAACCTGCATGGACTGTTAGAAACAGCCATGATGAGTTTGGCACTAGCATCTCCTGGGGAATTAAAGGCCAGGTGTTGCTAATGGCTCTCAGCTTTGCGTCAACACTCCAAGTCACTCCTAATCCCCAGGATGGGCTCTGCTCCTTATTGCTTAATTAGAACACAAATGACTCTATGAAAATAACATGGACAGTCTGACTCAAATCCACAAATGAGAAGAAAATGCAGGAATTAATGGTTAAAAAAAAATCCCAGAAAGACTGACATGCAGCCATCTGTGTAAGTAGGTTTTGTTTTACAGCAAACACTGTTAACAGAAATAGCTGAAAACATATACATATATTTTCAGAATCTGATCTGTAGAGGTTTTGCAGCTAAAGGACCTGTGTTCAGTTGCTTTTATTCCTAGATTATGTTTTATGTTATTTACGAGGACCTGGATGGCTGCCAAGTATGTGACAACCCTTGTGTGGGAAAATGGCATGAATTTTAAGAATGAATGAGTAGTCCTCCAAGTGTTTGTGCTAGAAGCACTTCCTTCACTAGTGGCGTTTAGTTATATAAGATGTTTTATCCATCCAATCAGAAAAAAAAAAAAAGAAAAAGAAAAAAAAAGATATGGGTCATATCTTACCATATGACCCATAAAAATTGTGCAACGCAAATTGGGTAGAAGAACTCACAGGTTTGATATTTCATCAAAATATTGGGTAAAACTTTCAGCCAATAAACATGTTCATGGAAAAACAGTAGTAGGTCACAAACCAGTTTTTAATCCAAAAAGAAGAGATTTGTAACATTTGAAGTGATTCCACTTTCTCTTTTGAAATGCTTCTCAGCTCAGACACATATGAGAGTTTGATGTTTGATGAGGTGCCCCATCCCCAGCTCAAGAGGTAGAAAGCTCCCCTGAAAAGACAGGGATCCAAGAAAGCCAAATTGAATTAACCCTGTGAGTTCTTTCTTAAAATGCAAACTTTATTGTCAGAATGATCCAAGGGTCATGTTTATGAGTATCTAAAAATCTTCCTACATGGACAAAGCAATCCAAATGAAGCCCAATGCCCTGTTTAAAATACAGGAGTTTGCAACTTGCAGTCTGACTATCGGATAAATTTTCAGACCTGTATCAGTAAGACCCGTGTCTGGATGTAGATTCAAACACATGATTTTGCTTAAGACACTTTGTTCCAGCTGCCAAGGAAAGAATTTTTATTCTTCTTTGTGATTCTGGATATACACCAGATAATTCTACAGTAAGCAGGAACATGACCTTTAGGCTTTTATAGAAAACCAATACTAAAACACAATACAAATGATTGTTTTACAGTGCATTAAAACAACCTTTTTCCCTCAAATTAGCAGATAACTCTAGACTAAGCCACATTTCCTTCAACAGGATGTTATTGAAAATATTTTTTTTTATTATTATTGGTTTTCACCAACTGGAGAAAGAGAGATGCATGCATCAGTATTTTGAACATGTTTGGAAGATGTGGCACACCTATTAGCAGGGCTATTATCTCTGTCAGCAGTGCTGCTGTGCTTCCTCTAAACTGCCTTGGCAGGCTCACTTACAATGCATCCCGCTTCCTCTAAAACATGCCTTGGGCTGACTCCTGCTAATCCTCGCGGCCACACAGAGCGGGCTCAGCCATGCCTGGAAGCAGAACCAATCTAATGTGAACCACAGTGCCTCCTGCAACCTAGAAATTCAGCTTAGCATTTGAGAAGTGAGAGGGGGGAGAGAAAGTCACGAGGCTGTCACAGCAAACCTGGTAACAAAATTTATATGAGCTCTGTATCAGTAGTGATAGTAATAACTCAGGACATCTACAGAGCAATTCCAGTAACTCTGCTTTTTGTGTCATGAGACTGGAAGCTCAAGTTTTAACAATTTATATGTGCTAAAGACTTCGTACATGCTGAATCAGAACTTTTGAGAGATCTTTTATGTTTCCTTCAGCTAGTTCTGGATTTAGCCTCTTTTTTTTCCTGTGATCTATGGTTTATATATCACAAAGTATACCACAGACCTGCACTACAAATTATTTCCCCAGGGATTCCCTAGGGTAGTAGAGTTGCTTTTAAAGAGATACCTATCCCATTGTGGATGTATGCATTTATCAATTGAGAGTTTAATTAATTGGAAACACTTAATAGCCACACAGGACCAGAAGCTTTTGTCAAGCTTAGCATGTCTGGATGCATTGCTTCTGTTGGCAGTTACTCTTCTGAACAAATGGTAAAACAGTTCTAACAGTCACAGAAGAAAAGAAGAACATTAGTGCCCTCATTTTATGCACTGCACTGTCACTCTTTGCTAAACATGAAGTGTTAAGAGTTGATCTTGCAGCATGTCTGTGCAGCAGAACAAAGTCATGAATGTAGCATGACTGGGTATACCTATGCTTCATTGAACCTTCTTACCCTGAGTAACAAGAGCAGCAAAAGGAGGTTGTGAAAAGGAGGGATGCAGAATGGCTCAGCAACCCAATTGCCCTCTGGAGACTTGTCTGTGTCACCTGAAGCCTGTTCCACCACATGTGCCCTGCTGCTCTTGTACATCTTTATAAGCACACCTTCATCTTGTTAGCAGACAAAGCTCTGGAAAGGGAGGGAAGGCATGATTTGTTTCTCTCTTAACACATTAGGAAACACCACCTCCTCCTCCTCCTCTCTTTTAAATCAATATATGCGCAAACTGCATTTCCTGGAGACGAGGAAAGGAGGTGATCTTCAGGAAGGAAGGCATCAAAATAGATAAATATTAAGAATTTCCGTTTCCCTCAGGAAGGCTGTACCACATCCCAAGGACTGTGGGCAGAAATGATGAAGGGATGACACCCAGGTAGCTGAGTTTGGACACGTCAACAGGGTGGAGGGCACTAATGAGCAACATAGCTCAGAAACACAATATGAAGGAAAGGGCAGGACTGAGCAGAGCTTCAAAGTAAGTATAAGGCAACTCCAGCTGAGAGATGTCAAGGGAGGATGTCGAGTGCTGAGAAGCAAGATGAGCTTTGTTGAAGCACTGGAAACTGGAAGGGGCAATGTGCAAACTGCAGGAAGTCAGTGCATGGCCCGGGATGAGCGTGAAGCTCTTGAGCATGCATCACCTGATGACTGAAAAAAGAGAGTGCTGTCCCAGCAGGTGTCTGTTTTCCCATAGCATTCCCTGAAAGTTAATATGCAGTTATAACAGACACATGTATGTGCTTTAATATGTTTTCAATTGTTTAATTTATATCTGTGCAAAATGAGTGTTCAAAATCCTGAGCGGCTGTGTAACCAAGAGCTGGGCAGTCCAAAACACTTCCCGAAATACCAGCAAAGTAGCTGTAAATCTCAATATGAAAATGCCCTGCTCTAAAATGAGCACAATATTTAATCTTAATTTTTCTTCAGGACACACATCATTAACTGCTAATCACCTCAAGCTTCAGAAATCCCTGAGCAGCCCTCTCAGCTTTCAAAAATGCAGTCAAGAAGCAAAGGACTTTTTATCCCGCCCTTGGTAATGGTAACAGGTCCCAGAGGTGTCCAGGTGCAGACGACATCACTGCTGCACGCTGAACCATGCTGCACTAGCTATGCTGTGCCTGTGTTTTATAGGGCTTCCACAAAACCCTCCAGGTTGACAAACAGAACTGCTCTGCAGCACATGGTGTTACATGTACCTTGGCTGTGGATCAGGCAGGGCTGAGAAGCAGAGCCAAGAGCTCACTCACTCCCATGAAGCCTCGGCAGGCAGATGCAGGCTCAGTGGGGGCAGAGCCCTGTGCAGCTGTTTCGGCTGGGTGGGAGGCGGGTGGGGGCTTGCTTTGCAGAGCAAGCTCAGCCCTGGCATCAAGCACAGAGCAGATCCTTGCTGCTGAAAGATTTCATTTCCCTGTTGGAAACCAACCTGGGGATGGTCGCCCTTTGTGTGCAAAGGCTGAGCTCACGCACACCCACTGCAGCACCCAGATTGGTGAGGGAGGGACTGCTATTTAATTAGCCTGGTGGTATGTGCAGTACATTTCCACAGAGTGAGAGAATGATGCTTTGTTAAAAAGCATGTTTGCAGGTGCTAACAAGAGTAATTGGTGGATTCCACCCAGCATAATGTTTCTCCTAGGGAGTTTCTTCCTTGATTCATGAAGTCTCTTGTCTCTGGATATGTGCAAGGCATGCCCCTGCTGTCTTGATTCTGCAGGCTCTTGCCTCAGAATCTCTTCCACCTTTCTGGCTTGTTGGGGATATTTGTACAGTGTGAACACACATCAAAAAGCAGGCTGACTTCATTTGAGTCCTGGCAGCTCATGTGGTGCCCTAGCAGCTCATGTGTGCCTGAGGCCTTGGCCGCTTCCTTCCTCTTCATCTTCCTCCTCCTGCCTTTTGTTCACTTCCTTTGTATCCTCCAGCTGACAGTTCAGGAAGCTGCTGATAAAAGTGCTGGCATGGGAGTCAAAATATGATATGTCAGAGGCTACTTCACCAGGTTCAAGATGCCCCAAGCTGTGTGGGAGATAAGCACAGAATTAGATAGGCAGGAAAGGTGCATAAGGGAGCACTTGTGCTGGCCAAGAGGAACTTTGTCCTAGCTACAGAAGCAAGCTTGAAGGCTTAGCCTTCCCACTGTCCCTTTGTTAATAAATCTGCTTAGTGGGCTCAGTGGCCCAGACAGCATCTGGATCTGAGCTGGCAAACTCGTGTGCCACAATATGGATGACTAACGTAGGTCTCTGTGACCTCAGACATTGCTGTACTTGGTGTGGGTATGACTTCCCACCCTCTGGCCATCATTCTGCTCTCGGAAGGGTCTTCCATGCTCCATGTCCTATCTGGTGCATTCTTTCTGCAGGCCCTCATAGTTAAGGTGATACTGCACCATCCCTGCTCTACAGGACAAGCATCATGCCTAATCTTTGGCCTTCACTGCTACAGGCTGGCTGTGTCTGCTGAAAAGAAACTGAGCCTACATTATGCAACAAACTGGCATGTCCATCATTATTACTAGTATTACTGGGAGGTTGGAATAGCCAACCTTTTGTAGTACACAAAACAATGAGAGGGTTGTGTTGTGGCCCTCCAGAACTGTTGCTTTATTGCCTGGCTCCAAAGGTGTGTGATGAGTGGGAATGAGGACGTAGTGTGAGAGAAAGTTGCCTTCTCTCATGCCAGCGCCAGATGACTGTGGTGAGGTCAGACCTGTTATGGTCTGGATCCACACAGCCAGTATGGCAATAACCCTGGCATGTTTCCCATGTTTTGTCCCAGAAAATGCAAAGTTGGTTCACTCCAAATGAGTGTCAGGCAGCAAACTACCAAGAACTCAAGGCACCTGGCTTTAGGTCCAAATGAAGGGGTCAGGCTATTGAGCCAACCATCTCTGTGCTGAATGTTTCCATAGTAACGACTGCTGTGTTACTTAGTGTAGAGGGGGGAGATGGTTTTGAGGTAAATTGGACCCCAAAAATTTATGACCCGGATGATTAGTACCAGGTACTTCAACTAAACCCTCATTTGAAGAAGGAGCTAATGGAGGGCTCTGGAGGGCCATGCTAGTTCTGCTGAAGAAAGCTGCCTGGTGTGTAGCTTATTTCTGTGTTGGTTCGCCCCTCCAAGCTGCAGGCTGGGGGACATGACTATAACTGGGTTTTATTTTTTTCATTCTGGAGGGACCTTTTAATGAGGAGGGTTTGCCTCATAGGCATCCCCTCTTTTGTTCCTGAGTCAGTCTGGTGGAAGAGAAATACGGATATGGCCCAGAGGGACTAGTCATATAAATAAGATTTTAGGATCTGGCTCTGAACTAATAAATGAAAGACTAGCAATTTTGTATTATGAAACTCCAGCTGCACGAGCTCTCAGCTTAGGCCGAGTGCCTCTACCAGGTTCCAGCTGGCTATCAGAAATCATTTCCACTTCAGTGAAACCAATGTTAAAACTTCTCCTTAATCTCTTTCCAAACCATGCCCACACATTCTAGCTGTATTTATTTTTACTGCAATTCAGAAGAAAAGGCAGCCTGATGTCACACTCGGAAAAGTACAGAATTCATTTGAACAATTCAGCTCCACGTTTGCCTTCCTTTTCCCTGCTAAAACCCTGCTGCTCTCCATGGCCCTGTCAAAGCACAGTCCCTGTGGCCCAGAGCCATTTAGGCATAGGCTGCACACCCTGGCACAGGGCAGGGAACCCAAAACCAAAAAATAAAAAGAAGAACAGAATGGAAAACGAAGCATATTTCACAGGTTTTACCACTAATTTTGCTGAGATATGGCTACAGCTCAGCCTCCTCACCTTCCGACCATGCTGCAGCTCACTCATCATGAGGAGATGGAGGATACTGAAGGGGTAGTTTTTTTTTTTTCTGGGTGGTGTTTACTCACACCTGCATTTTCTGGAAGAGGTGAGCTAAATCCTCTCTCATATTTTGGCCATTCAGCATGAACATGGCTCACTGGCAGGCCCAGAAGGGCATGGGACATGAGCAGAAAGGGTCAGCAGTGCTGAGTACCATGGCTATTGTCACTCCTGCACCTGGAAACAATCTTCTGAATACATTTTTTGAGTTAAGCCACACTGACAAATGATATCTTCTGCTGTTAATAATGTTAATAATAATTTCATATGGCCCTTGATGATTTGTGCAGATGCTGCCACTAGCTGGGGAGTAGGTACCACGCAGGTAGATTATTTTTTTTTAATCTTCTCTTATAACTTTTCTTGTTTAGAAGATAACTGATTTCAGTCTCTGAGGATGAATGTCATGCAGAAAGGTATTAAGCAGTGTAAAAATGTGCCAGAGCTCTGAAGCTGCCTGTGTATCACCAGCAACGGAGGTTCAGATCGGCAGCTGCTTAGTGAGCAGTCATGGGAAGGAATGAACCACCCTCAGATGCTGAGGAGGTCCATCATCACACCTCTCTGCACCAATGCTGTCCAGAGACAAGCAGTGGTCATGTGTGGGATGCTTGCATGTTTGTAACACATCAACAGACTGAGCACAAGCTCACTGTGAGTTTGGATCACTTCAGTTGCTAGAGACAGAGGCACCCAAAATCATTCATCGCTTTGTAGAAGATAAGCCATCACATGCACAGAGAAAAGTTAGTGTCCACATATCCTCAAGTGCTGGTCCTTCTCTTCCTTATTATGTAGGTCACAAACAGTAGATTTTTTCAGCTAAAGTTGGCCCACATTTTTCTGTTTTCCCTTCCTTCCTCACCTTCTTTCCATTCTTCTTTCCTTTCTCACTTCCTCACCTCCTTCCTCTCCCTTTCCCTCCTCTTTCTCTCTTTTTTTTTTTTTCTCTGTTCCTTTAACTCTTCTTTCTTTTCCATTTTCTGTCAAAGTAACTGTGATCCTCTTTCAGGGGATATGAAGAACAGAAGACATATCTGCAAGCTATAAGAGTTGTGTGTGGAGAAGAATAAACCATGAACACTCCTATAATTGCTAATCTTCTTTAAATGGCTATAAAAGCTCCTCCCTGTACTGCTTTTTAATAAACCAACAAGCCTCTCCCAAAACAACCAGAAAATAATTCAACCTCTTACTTCTAACAAGCTATCATTGCTCTGCACAGAAGCCCAAATGTTTGCTGCTCATGAACATGTGGAGATGGCAGCACAACAGCTCTTGGCCTTGGCTATGAGTCAGTGCCTCTTGTGGGGTTTGCTGTGCTGCCTCGCAGGTTGGCAAAACTTGGGTCATAAAGCTGCCAGCCAGCTCCCTTGCCAACTGCAGCACAACCCAATCCCAGAGCAGTGCTGCAGCTCATGTTTGAGTGCTGTGACACCTTCCCTCAAAGTCTGTCACGAGATCAATGGCTTTTTAAGGATGGTATTGTTTCTGCAGAGTGTAGCGATCTGATGTTTCCCAGCACTCAGAACAGATTTCCCCTCATCACCCTCATTATCCATAACACCATTAACTGCAAAGTAGCGTCTCACTAATAACTGGCTTTTGCCTATTACTATGAAATTATTCTTCTGTGCCATATGCCACCTATATTCCTCTTCCAAAAACGTGCCAGGGACTCTATTAGTGGCATTCACTGTTTATTGGAATCACAGCAATCAGATACTGCCTGTAACATCCCTATCCACATGGGCATATCATGTTAGAATTCAGAAAAACAAACTTCAAAACAAATGAAGAAATAAAGAGAAAACAACAGTGTATAAGAAACAGTGTTTTAATATCCACTTATTTTACTAGCAAATACAACTCCATCCATAGTGTGGTGCCCCGAGGAGGCATAGACACCAAACCAAGGGCACTAACACCAAACAGGAATTTCCCCTGCTCTCCTTCGCCTGTGATTCAGTCCTTCTAAAACATTAAAGAACCATAAACAAAAGCTAAGCCATAACCATAGTTATGCTGTGAGAGTCAGAATCTACTGGGCAAGGAGAACAAAGGCATAAAAGTGGTTCAGTGCCAGGAAGTTTAAAGGGACAGCATTTGGAAAAGAGTTATTTGAAGGAAAAGTTTCAGCTGTGATGCTCAGCAACCACAATGCAAGAGGACAGTGAGATCCAGGGACACGTTCAGGCATGTGGAGAAAGCAAAAGGAGTGGAACCATTAAAAAGCAAACTAAAGCAAGGCAAGTCCTGAGTAAACCAGGTGGAAACAGGGAGGATGACTTGGGTGGCAGATTAGGGTTCCACTTCCCAGCCTGCATTTGGTTGGCCAGAGAGTAAGCTCTGGCTAGAACAGAGCAACCTGACAGATGCTTAGCTGTGAACAGAGCCAGAGCAGCCATTTTAGTTAAGCAGTCTGGATTATGTCTAATTTCTTCCAAATGACTTGTCCACCTCCTCTCTATTCCCTTATTCTCAGAGACTACAGGGCTGAAGATGAATGGCCAAAACTCTTCCAAAGAGTCCACGATTCTGAAAGAAAATCACGTTTCTGAGCAGCGTGAACATAGTCAGAATGGGTATCAGAACAGGAGCTCTGTTTTTATCCATTAACTTGAGTATGGTTAGCGTTCACAAGCACTTTTTATGCCTGGTAAACATTGTGGGAGCCTTCATTACACACCCGAATGGGAGATTACTTTGTGTGCACAAGTTCTGGGAGCTCAGCGGGGTCTAAAGATGTGATATGTTGTTACTTGTTCACACTTCGTATTACACTGTGCAGACACCTCCGGGTATCTGTATCCAGCTTAATTGAAAAATGTCATGTCCAGTGTAACTTAAGAGTCCTAGTTCCCTCTCTAGACAGTGGAAAGAGACAGGTACCTACAGAAGGTGATTCAGGCGCCTTCAAGTTGGTGATCACTAAGGAGCTGCTTTCTCTCCTTCCAGTAACAATAGAGGATATTAAATATAAATAACCACCCTGGATGCTCTGCTTTCACATGGCTAAAGTGGTCAGATGAGGTTAATTTCTCTTACATATATGGTATTTCTACTCATTTCCTTGCTTTGTATAATAAATATATATATATATATTTGTTGTAGTGAAGGCATTTGAAAGCATACGCATACAAAGAGAGGAATGGAGTTATTGTGCAAAGCTGAAGCATATCAAGTCTTCTCCCTGCATACTAGTGCTGGCTAAGGTGCCCATCTTGTGCTATGTCACAACTCCAGCACTGCGTTTGGGGGTTGTGACAACCCCACACTATGGTGCAGACTTGGCATGCCTCAAATTATCTCTGGGTCTACCACAGAGACTGTAGCATTTTTATTTTGAAATATTTTCTTTCTTTTTTATGTCTTGCTTTTGCAATAAATCAAATTATTTGGCTGTTATCTCAATCCTTCAACATTAAACAATTCATTTTAGCTTTCAGCTTTTATGATCAATGGAAAGCTCTTAATCAGAGCTGCCAGCAGTGCTGCTTTTATTTAAGGCTCACGATGATTAATGAAAATGTATATGATCTCAGTGGTGCTAATTTTTCCTAGCTATGCCAAGTGCTCCCAACTGTCGGGAAGGGTGACTTGCTCTGGTCCACTCTGTGCACCACTGGTGTACTGCTGACTAAGTCCCATGGGTAAGACTGCATTCCCCACTCCTGCCTGCCCATCGTGGTGAATGCAGCACCAGCTGAGAACCACGAGCTGTAGGGCTCTAAGTGAGCCCAGGATCTGGCCCTGAGGGAACCCATGTTAGTGGGGGGAGTGTCAGTAAACCAAAAAAGAAGCCATGCTGGCAACCAAAGCCCAGGGTGAGCTTGCACATCTGGTGAACAGAGTAGGAGTAAAAAGGAGTATAATTTCTTTTTATTGGATTTATTCATATATTCCCATGGAAGCCAGTGAGAGCCTAGAAATGTGAAATACCATGTGAGACAAAGTGCATTGTGTGAGTCCATTTCTGCCAGCTTGTGTGGCAAGCAACACTACCAGTGTTAACAGGGTTCACTCATGAAGTAACCAAAAACAGCAATGACCAAGCAGCTCAGAGTAAATTAATACCTCTTCACAGGAGTCTTTCAAGTGAAAATTCTAATTTAAATGTCGTCTGTTTCTCACTGTCTTAGGGATAGATAAGTTGAGGAGCCCTGAGAACAGTTTTCCGTTACCTAAAGGGAGGCTATAAGAAAGAAGGGATCAGACTCATTAGCGGGGTCTGTGGTGACACAACAAAGGGAAATGATTTCAAACTAAAAGATGGGAGATTTACACTGATAAAAGGAAGAAGATTTTTATAACAAGGGTAGTTAATCGTGCACAGGTTGCCCAGAGAGGTGTTGGGTGCCCCATCCTTGTAGACACTCAAGGTCAGGCTGGACAAGGCTCTCAGCACCCTGATGGAGCTGTAGGGTTCATTGCCGGGCAGTTGGACTAGATGGCCTATAAGTGCTCCTTCCAACTCAAACGAGACTATGACTCCAAGTCAGTGAGGAAACAAAACCAAAGACAGAGCAATATGTGATCTTGCCACTTACTGGAGGAAACAGTGGTGAAGAGGGATGGTACTGTGAACAAGCAGCCCTAGATGGGTTAGATCACAATTCCACGTACAGATTCTGCATCTAATCTCCTGATGGTATTTGATTAATTGTGCAAAAATCTACTCAATAAAGATGGGAAAAAAAATAGAAGACAAAAAAAAAAAAAAAAAAAAAAAGTCCTACTGAGCCAGTAAGCTTCAGGGGGGAAAAAAGCAGATTTGCAGCTACTGTGTCTGTGGTCACTGTTGGGTCTCCTGAGGCATAGTCAAGCAATCTTCAGCATGCCTGTGCATGGAATTTTGTAGTCCTGCTGCTGTATTTCCATTCCATGCTGCTGCACTTGCCATTCAAGGTCAACACTGCCATGAATCGGTATGAATCTATAGCCTCTGTGGAATTCTAGCTGCATTAAAAAAACCCTGAATTTAAAAGACAAAGGTACAACGCAAATGAAATGACATATTGGTTTCCATTTGAAAACAATAATGATTAACTAAAAATTACACTTGAAAATGAGTAGAATTAGGGGCAAAAAGTTTTAGAAGTAATTTGCTGGGTAGTTACAAAGCATGAGCAGACAAATTGCAGTCATTCAGTGAAACTGCCACATAAGTTGAGCTGAGAAAGGGTTTCTGAATGGGGCAACAAAGTGAGAAAGAAGACAGGGCTGCGTATTGATAACACTGACAGTGATTTGGATATTTTTGATAGTGCCAAAGAAAATTCATTTATTTGGTCTACTGACTTCATTGATTAAGGAGAAAAATCAACATTAGTAATTCCTAGGGAAGGTTTTTTTTCAATTTAAGCATGCAAGTGGAAGTGCTATTCATGAACGCTGATTCTAGTCTGCTCTGAAAATGAGAAATAGTCCAATGTGCAGCAAAAAGACAGGAAAATTATTCTTTCTGAAAACAGCTGGGCCACTGACTCACTGTGTGGGCTTGGGCAAATCCTGGGACTTCTTTGCATCTTAGTCATCCCAGCAGTTCTACTGGATGAAAGCAGAATGGATCACAGTATGCTCCAATATTCAATATGCTGCAGATGCCGCTCTGAAAGAAGCATTCCTGGCTAAATAAGCTCACAATGCAAAACCAAAAGGAACCAGGGATAGCTGGAGGCACCAGTGTGAACTGCAGTATTTGTGTAGCCAATTGAAGCCTTCTCATTATTGTAGCTTTTCATGGTCGCACAATCTTATAGCTCCAACTGCATGAGACAAGATTCAAAACTCATTTTACCCTTTTTGTGGGCATTTTTTTTCCAATAAATCCTATACATCTATGTATGTAAAACAATGTGAATTCTGAATTATTTTATCACATATGTAGTTTCAGAATGTTTGGACACCAAACCAGCAAATGCGCTAATGCTTGGAATTGCCCTGAAGTGGTTAATCAAGAGATAAATTATTCCTATCACAAAATACTTCTGCAAGTTAGAATCATTAAAATAGCACTCTGTGACATGTATTTTAGAGTAAATCCCACTTCAAGGCAGAATATCTGTTAAAGTAATAAATATTCTCTGCATTAAAGTGAAGTGCACAGTAGACAGAAATATAGGTTAAAATCCTGTATAGCAATGTTGGCTTTGGGACTCAGCACAGCATTTAATTGTGTGCAGGTACTTAGATCCTGATGCAGTAGAGCACTAATGCACGTATTTAATTGCTACAATGAATAAAGACCTAAATAAGAGTGGGCTTACTCATTTTTAACCTTCGTACTAGTTCTTCGAGTTAAGCAGGTGCTTAATGCACAGTGTTTTACTGATCTGGATCCAAGCTACATTCAAAATGTTTCAGGAAATTTCAAGCACCTTTCTGAGAAAGGACAGGTTCTTCACTTTTGAAAACTGTGCAAAACCTGGAGATTCTCTTGGCTGTGGATGGTGAGAAAACCCTTTTCACAAATTCTTAATCATGCTTTTGAAGCCAGTCTGAACTGTAGCTTGTGGAATCACTTCCATCTAATCACCTGATTGGTGATTATCAGAACAAATCAAGTTTCCCAGGAGCATGTGCCTACATCACAGACTTGTGACTTCCTCTACAACCACTTTGTGAACAACTCCAGTGAGTGAATGGGCGCTGGAGAGCACACTACCTACCTACCAGTTGTAGAAGATAAACTTGCCACATACACAGTGCGAAGGCAGGGTGGAATACTTTGCACATTGTGTTGCACATATTCAGGAGAAAAAAGAAGGTAATGTCAGTGCAGAAACCAAATGGAAGATATTATATTTTACTGTATGTAGTTCTGTACTGCATTATAGGTTATTGTATGTAGTTCTGGTCAGTCTTTTCCAAAGGGGGCAGAAAGGAATGACAGAAGACAGAGAAAAGCATAAAGAGAGTGATCAGAAGCATGGGACCTCTTAGACATGAAGAAGGACTAAAGTGACAATGACCCTTCCGTTCCCTCACAGTGCTAACAGATATAACCACAGATGGCAGGAGGAAGACAGGCGGGAGTGATTTTCTTCTGATACCACAAGAGTCAGGAAGTACCTCCTGAAACAATCAGGCAGCAGATTTGAAAACTGACATAGAGAATCTGGTTTCATAGTGTGCATAACTTGCTGTTACAAATGGGACACAGCAACTGAGAAAAAATGGAGCTATAAAAGTTCCTGGGGAAGAGGCTGTTGGTAGTTAATTAAACTGAATCTCAAATATAACCTTTGGTTTGGGAAGCCTTGTAATGGTTGCTCGGTGGAGACTGAAAACGTATACCAGACAAAGATCATATTGCTTTTTCTTTCAAACAAAATAAAACATATTCCTTTCCTAGATTCTGCTTCTGGCCACTGCAGAACATTAGGTTATGAACTAGATAGAACTTTTGTCTGATTTGTATTTTGGGGAGTGGATAGCAGTTATCTTCTTATGCACATCATAATTGAAAAGTTAAACTGTCTCCACTTCCCCTATTGTGTGACCTTGGATGTGCTTCCCCAAGAAATAGTAAGAGGTGGGGTTAATCCTCACATACTCTTCTTCTTTAATAAAGCTACTCTTAAATAAAACACTGATTCCTCTGGAAACAATGTCTCCCCATAGGAAAATAACCACTATTGTATGCTCTGTGGCTTCATTGTCTAGTCTTAAGATGGAGGAAAAAGGCGAGGCATGCCAACTCCTTGCCAGTGTGATGGAAAAACTGAGTTTATACAGCTCAAGAACAACTTAATGAGCAAGCTCTAGTCACTAACTACAGTGAGATGGAGGAGGAAGTTGATGTCACTGACAGTGGTCCAAGTGTCAGCCAACAGAGGACTTAACAGGTCTTCTGCATACCTTTCCATGCAACTAGACCTCAGAAGGGCATGATCATTGTAGGTGCTTTCTATTCTCTCAGGATAGCTGCCAACGGTGTGTTGGTTGTGTTGTTTTTGTTTGTTTTTGTTTTGTTGTTGTTTTAATAGCATTCAAAACACAGTAGATTTGTTTATATCGTGGAGCATTTTATTAATATTGCATCAGCAATAGCAACCCAAGTATTTGGGATGGTGCAACAGAAATACAACTTTGAAATAGGAAAGGATGTTGTGGAATCAGGAGATAAACTCTTGCCCAGTTAACAGTGTACTAATTTTGGAGGGGAAAAATGTGGCTTCAGTTTAAATCAAGAGAGATTTCAGGGACAGAGAGGTGGAAATCACTTTCTAGTGCATTGTTTCCTTTGTGAAGGGCACCGTCACATGGTCTTGAGTTCCCGTTCCAGCTTGGTTTCCTGCTCCTGCATCTGCTTCATTACTCCCTTCCCTCATTGAAGAGATGGGTATTTTGTGCTCTGCTGAACTGGTGAAGGACAAGACAGGACTCATCACGACTGAGCAAATGTTGCCTCTTCTCATTGCTCAGCTTTGCTGAGAAGGAATGTTAAACCAAGAGCTGCTGACATTAAAACTGACTACTTTTTGCTGACCAT
Source organism: Cyrtonyx montezumae (assembly GCF_038088225.1). Lineage (NCBI taxonomy): Eukaryota > Metazoa > Chordata > Aves > Galliformes > Odontophoridae > Cyrtonyx > Cyrtonyx montezumae. Next base: position 45,213,409 of record NW_027072034.1, on the reverse strand, counting down.
TGTACAGTGCATGGATGGCAAACCCACAACTGCAGATTTCAAGAATAAGCTTTAGGGAAACCCTCCTTTGATCAAGAAAGGTGACTGCATGCTCTGCATGTAATTCAAGCAGGTTGAAGGTGATTTACCAAGGTACCACTGAGGGGTCATGTTTTCAAGTGTGTAGCATCTATAGATCAAATGAGATTTTTCTCCAAGAGCTCAGCTCCCACGAGTGCATATAAGGAAATAGCACCCATGCTTTCAGTAGTGCAGGAATACTTTATTTCCTGATTTAACCATTCATTTTAACAGCAGATACTTATTGTCCAAATAACATTGCAGAAGAGAGGCATAGCAGATGAGGGAATGCCTTAGCAGCCTTGGCTCCTGGATGGAAAGATGTGCAAAATGCTTAGAAACTAACAAACATGGAGAAAAGAGGAACCTCCCACCTTTGCTTCAAATAAGCAGACGCTGGCAGCATCATGAAGAAGCAACAATTTGAGGATCAGCAGGAGAGGAGGAGGAAGCCTCTCCCACCCACAAACCTGAGGATGGTACAGGAATAGGTCAGAGCGTATGGGCATCCCTTCACAGACACGGCTGGAACATCACCATGCAGGAGGCACTGAAGGGTTGGTGTGATCCCCATGCTCTGGGAATGGAGAGGGAGTTTGTGGCAGCTGCTCTGCTTCCAGGGGATGAAGGAGCAGGGATCTGTCTGCCTGAGTCAGGCACAGGCAGCACAACTTCCAGGAGCAGCAGACAGTGTGAAACTTGCTGCAGGCAGGATTTTGCCGCATACAGTCTGGGATTTTAACAGTGCTAGGCAAACATGACTCCATCACAGCCTAGACAACAATATTTATAAACATGGCACAAGAAGGGAAAGGTCACTGCAATGGCTGCATAGGAGCACTGCTATCAGAGGTCCACTAGGGACCCTACAGGATGTCACTGAGAAGAGCCTAGCTCCATCCTCCTGACACTCACCCTTTACATATTTATAAACATTAATGAGGTCACCCCTCAGTCTCCTCCAAGCAGAAGAGACACAGCTCCCTCAGCCTTTCCTTGTACGGGATATGCTCCACTCCCTTAATCATCTTTGTAGCTCTGCACTGGACCCTCTCAGGCAGTTCCCTGCCCTTCTTGAACTGAGGTTCAAGGTCCCCAGGTCCCTTTCTCCTACACTGCTGTCCAACAGGTCGGTCTCCAACCTATACTGATACCTGGGGTTGTTCTTGCCCAGATGCAAGACTCTACACTTGCCCTTGTTATATTTCATTAAATTTCTACCCACTCAACTCTCAACTCTCTGGATGGCAGCACAGCCTTCTGGCACGTCAGCCACTCCTCCCAGTTTCATGTCATCAGCAAACTTGCTGACAGCACGCTCTATTCCCTCACCCAAGTCATTACTATATTGAATAGCATTGGTCACAATACTGACTCCTGAGGGACTCCAGTACATACAAGCCTCCAACTAGACTGTGTCCCATTGACCACAACTCTCTGGCCTCTTCCCTTCAGCCAGTTCACAGTCCACCTCACCCTCTGATCATCCAGAGCACAATTCCTCAGTGTAGCATTTAGTATTTTGCATTACTAACAACTGCATGTACAACTATAATAAATACAGGGGCACTTTGGTCTTACATGGGACTTACTTGGACTCTATTTTCCTGCAGAGCTACTGAGTTCTGTTGGCCTGGGCTGTGGCCTTGCCGGTGGCAACAGGCCTGGCTGGAGCTGCCCTGCTGGCACCCTGCCACCTCCATCTTAGCTTCAGGATGTGTCTCTCGGCCCCACGTTCCATCTTGCCGCGCTCTCACTGAATGCACACTTTGCTTTGTTTTATTTTCTCCCCCTGCCAACAGGCACGGCTTAGGCAAAACACTTGAGTATTTTGTCTTGAAGTATTTACTTCCTCAGAAGCTGCCAGCCTGGCACCCAGTCAGATTCCCAAAATAAGCCAGTAAGGACTTAAGTAAACTGCCTGCAGGTGTTGCCCAGCTGCTTCATTGTGAAGAGCCCTTGAACTCTGCACAGGCCCTTCAAGCCAGAAAAGGATGGCCAGGACCTACCCTGCTGCCTACACAGCCTGATGTGCTGTTCCTGCCCCCAGGCTGGGATGGGGCTGCCCAACCCTCCTCCTCCAGCTGACTGCTGCTGTCTTTTTTCCATTCGCAGTCGGCTCCCTGAGATCATCTTCAGCTTTGCTGTTTGTGAGACAATCGGCCATCTCCCCCACCGCAGACAATGGAAGAGGAAAATGAAGCAATCGGCAGCAGGCAGCCAAATGGCTCCCTCCAGAAGCTGTGTGAAACACAAGAAGGAGGCCCAGCGAGAGAACTGGGGAACCCTGTCCCCATTCAGACCAAGGGGCCTGGTCGGAAGGGGGTTTCATCCCCTGGCTGAGCAAAAGACCAGGCTTGCTGTAGGCAATGGAGAGAGAGTTTAACACCTGGTTTCTGCTGTCATGCACGCAGCTGGACACGGACCTATGCTCCACCAGAAGCATGCTGGTAGCCCTACCCGCCCTACCTGCCCCAATCTTTGCTCCCACAAGCAGCACTATCCCCTGCCACCACAAACATCGGTGCAATTTAAATCCAGGCCACAGGGAGAGCTGTCAGCTGCTGCAAACCTACATTCAGCTGCAGCTGGGCTGGAAATCTGTTCAGGCTGGAAATCTGTGCCTGCTGGTGTTCACTATAGGGAATCAGGCCAAGGGAATAGCTCTGGGGGGTCAGTCTCCAAATCCAGTGTTTAAAAGGAGCTTTTTTACACGCTTTTTCACACATGCCTATTTATCTGTGCCTGCATGCTGTTCAAGTGCTCACCCAGTTGTATTTCCACATGCAAATAATTGATATGCGTGTTTTCTGTGCTTGTGTGTGCATGAACATACATATACACTGACTGGAGGAGAGGCACATTAAGCTAACTGCATCTATGTTAGAAGCAGATTCAATAATGACCCTAAATACGGACCCAAGTGTTCCTTCTTCTGCTGCTAATTGACCTAATGGATTTCATATTTATAACCAGGCAGTGGTTTGTACTTTGAGTTTCTTTTTGTTTGCTGCTTCAGAAAAAGTAGGAAATACTGTTACACTGGATATAAGGAAAAATGTCTTTAACTGTGAGGGTGATGAGGCACTGGAACAGGTTGCCTAGAGATATGGTGGATGTCCCATCCCTGGAGACTTTCAAGGCCACGCTGGATCAGGCCCTGGGCCACCTGATGTATCTGTGCGTGTCCCTGTTCATTGCAGGGAAGTTAGACTAGGTGGCCTTAAAAGGTCCCTTCCAACTCTAAGGATTCTATGATTCTATAAAAAATACCATATTTGCACATGTAAATTGCCATGAAATAGTCCCTTAGGCAATTGCCAATAGTGGGTTACTAATAGATTGGAGCAGTTGCGCTCTAATTTATGATGGCAAATTCTGGGGCAGAAATCCACAGTGATTATGCGCACAAAAACCGTGCTATATATGCATATTAATCTATTCTAATAGCAATGATACTCTTGGTCCTCAATCAAAAAGCATAGTGTTTGCTGTCAGAAATGAAAGCATGTATTTGCAGAAGGGGAGGAAAAGACTCAGAGCAATAATGGAGACAACAGATTAGTGCTGAAGGGGAACAGATCTGCCACCTCCAGGTACGCATCTTGCTGCTGTACAGTTCTCTCCCTCTTCATAAAATCATCTCTGCAATCTGCATTTTCCCTCTACTTTATCTATTTGTCCATTTGCACTCTCCTCCCCTCTTTCTTCCATCTTGACATCCCTTTTCCTGCTCATTTCCTTCACCCTGTGATCTCACCCAGCTACGCCACTACACTCAGCACATGAAAAATCTGGGAGCGGACACCTCAGCCCTTCCATGAGATCAGCAGGCACAGTGGGGAATTTGGACACTGAAAAAGTAATAAAAAATGGTCATTCTACCGCCTTCAAATTGGCCTACTCTGGAGTGCTAAGTGGTCTTAATAAGTAAATAAAATGCAAGCTATTTATCAGAGAAATCAGAATGGCACCTTTGCATCTGTTCCTGTCTCGTGAGGAAAAAGAAATAATTAGGTAATTTTTTTTTTTTTTAATTAAAAACCCACTTAATTTGAAACCACTCCAGCCTGCTGAACAAGTATGTATCTAGGTGAACTTTAAAATACATTTTCTGTACTAGATAGAACAACACCTTGGAAGGAGCCTCCCTGGTTCATTGGATGGGTGCACACTGGGACAGGTTTAAAAACATTTTAGTGCAGTTGATGGATCGTGACCTCTTAGTATCAGTCAAATGCAGATTTATTTTCTAAGAAGTATGCTTTTTAAAGTTTGTGTGAGCCAAGTTAGAGAAGTCTGCCATAGCATTTTTTCAGGATCAGTCCAAGGTATTCTCCAGCTCATGCCAAGTGATAAAAAATTTCTTTTTGTGTGCATTTCTGGACACAGCTGCTCTCTCCTCACAGGCAGACTATCTCCACAAGGTTCAATTTCACAGAGATAGCCATGTTTTAAACCCAGAAGATTCACTTTTCCTTATTCAGATATTGAAACAAAAGAAAGACTGATTTACATGTGTTGTACATATAAAAGGAGGGAACAGGCATGCATTCAAATATTGTACTAATTATTTTTCACTTGTAGTTCTCCATATGTTTGCACTGCAGTCAGGGAACAATAGAAGAACTCTCCTGTGTTTAATTTTACACCTGTAAAGTCTCCTGGATACGAACCAAGACAGTGTGGCCAAGTGGATAAAGTCTCTGGCTTATCTTGCCTATGAATTCTTATGCTCTGGGGGTTAGAGAAGATGGGGAGAACACAAGAAATTCAATTATTTTCAGTCTTTAGCAGATTTTCATTACTTTTACCCTCCAAGGAAGAAAACCCCTGCAGCTTTATGTCTCTAATGCAAGCACTCAGAAAACCCCTTGGCATCCTCTGTGTTCATGTGGGCATCGGGGGAGGGATCCTAGGCTCCCTCTGTGCAGACTCTGTGAGGCTTACGCTTTGTGCACAGGAGCAAGCTCTCTGTTATCTTCACCCCAAAAGCAACCAAGCCGCTGTGTTTTCCTTCCATTACAGCGGATAGAGACTGCAGGGTTTCCATGCTGAGCCTTGGGCGAGGCACAGTACCTGTTCCTCACTTCCCCCTCTCTGTGAACAGAGAAGTGATGCTTTCTGCCTCCCCATGCTCACCTACTCAGGGCTGAATGCTGCCTGGCAAGGACCAGTTCTGCTGCATGTCCCCCACATGCCACAGCAGGCTCAGACCTCCACCGTAGTCACTACACATTACCGTAATATATATTAATAGAAATAATTAGTGCTTCACAATTGTGCAGATTTAATACGCCTGGGAGTCTGACACTAATTTATCAATAGCATAGTTTACAGTACATCATTGGTATTCTTTGTGAGCTGTGACCTATATTCCAATATAAAGGATCTTCAAGGTTCCTTTGCAAATAAAACTAAATGTTAATTAAAGCACTTTCTTCGAAAGGCTTTCTTTCAAATGACCTCCAGTTCCAATATTTGTTTTATGGGGCACACAGATTGGAGATTCACAGTCTTGCAGGAAATGTCATATGAATGTAGGAAGGAAAAAGGGAAAAGAAAAACCTGTAAGGAAATAAATTTCTTTCTGCAGCACATCAGGATGTGACTTTGGTTTCCAAGGGCTGAAATGAGGAGAGCACCTATTACAAATGTTTGAAACACTGTCTTTAACTGCAGAACAAGTTTGGAACAGTTTTTCTTTTTAGTGAAGGGGGGTGCCTGGGACATACAGAAATGAGATGCAGTGTAATGTTAAAGCTGCCTTCAAGAGAGAGACTGCAGATATTTTATTCTCCCGTTCATAAAACGTTCTCTCTTAAAGAAAACTCTTTTACAGAGCTGATGAGCTTTCTACACAGTCCTTTGCAGTATATTTTCAGTTACATTCACAATGCACTTCAGAGTGTGAGATCTGATGCAAAACGCAGTGTCTTTTGCAGACATAAAAACACTCCTCATTTTGCAAAGAACTATTCATTTGTTGTTAGAAGGCCCACAAAAGCTCAGTTACAATATATGATCTCAGTGTATCATCCTATGACATTCAGATCACCAAAAAACATTCTTGGCTTTGTTAAAAACGGAACAAAAACCAAACCCGCAATATCCCCAGGGAACAGAAGACTCTGCTATTGTTCTTTAATTTCTGATGTAAGACGGGAGATACCAGACAATATGAATTACTAAGTCACCCCGTACCAAGCTGCATTTGCTTAAACAACAGCTCTCCTAGCTGATCCTCTCAAGCTGGAATAAATGGTATAAAAACAAAAAAATTCTCTGTTCAAAACAAAATGCTTTTATCTAGCTAGGTATGCTGTGGAGCAGTGGAAGAGGTAAATCGGGCTGATGTAGGGAACAGCTTGGGCTGGAGCTGGCTTGGATGGGTTTGTTCTGTGTGAGAGTGGGGTCCTGGCTACAGGGTGAAGGCAGAAGAGTGTGAGGCAGACAGAGAAGATTGCAAGGAGGCACTAGGAAAACAGGGGAAATGCCTGTATTCCAGCACAGAGGACACTTAATTCAGTCCTGATATAAGGACAGGCAATGCTTCACTAGTAAAAAGAGATCAGAAATTGATTCAGGACAAGGTGTACAGCAGCAATCTGCTTCTTTCAGCACTTTTTCTTTAAAGATCCTAGAATTCACCAAACAGAAGATATATTACACATTCTAATATAAGCCTCCAGAGGGGATGCTGCTAAAAGGCTGTCAGCAGAAAGGAAAAAAAAGTGTTCAAAGTGTGCATGTAGGGTGAGGGACTCCACATTTCAGCTGATCCACAGCTGGAGATCAGATGCATTTGCATTTGCTCCCCTGGCAGAAGACCTCATATTCATTACAAAAGGTATTTCAAAATAGTTCTAGCTAGCTGGAAAAAAATAAAAATAAAAATAAAGGAAAAAAAAAAGAAAAAAAGAAACAACAAAGCTATTCACACATAATTCAAATAAAATAAAAAATGCAGCTAAGCATCAAACAATCTTGACCTACCTCCAGGAAGATATGTGGAAATTCCCTTTATTTGAGTTTGAGGTGGGCCATAAAAAAAAAAAAAAAGGCTAGAATTTATATGATTATCTCAGTGTTAAAGGGCTCAGTGCTCTGGAACTGCTTTGCATCAGGTGCAGTAAACAGAAACATAAATGAATGGGCCCAGAAAGCTTTCTTGTCATGGTTTCAGCATCTCACTATTCTGGAAATGAGTGGCTGTTGTTTATGGTCACTGTCATTTCCCAGACTTCTCATGGAATGGATTTTCTTTGGAGAAATTAAGACAGGCACAGGAAATATCTTTGTAGCCCAAAGTACTAATGATTACATCTCATGGATTTGGGGTGGTGCTGTCTGGAGCCAGGGGTTGGACTCCATGGTCCTTGTGGGTCCTTCCAGCTCGGGATATTCTGTGATTCTGTGTTTTGCTAATCTAGACCCTGATTCTTCAGCCATGTTCCCACAAGTTAGTATTCCTACCTTGAGTAGTCATAAATGTCATGGACTAGAAATAGTTACACACTCAGATGCTGTTTTCAGAATCGGGCCACAGGCTTCGTTGTCAGGTTAAGTTCAAAGCCAAGCAAAAGCTTGCATAGATTTGCTTCCAAACTAAAGAGTAGATTTGGGCTGCAGTTTCTGAGTTAAGGCTTTCTTAAGGCAGTTGCATATTTATAAAAAAAAAAAAAATAATCAGGAAAAGCCACAACAGTATAGAAGATTTCATTCAATATGTAAATATTTTTCCTTTAAAAAGAATATGCAGTCTTTGCTTCTGTTATAATGCATCTACTGCTGTTGCTGGGAAAGGAGAAAGGAAAAAAGGAATCACAACCCACAGGAACATCTCGGTGTAAAATATCTCACTTCTGAAATGCAGAGAAGTGAAGAACTTTTCATATACTTGCTTTTGTTTATCCCTGCACCCAGTGAGTGATGAAAGTGTAGCTCTAAAGAACTACAGTCTTAAAGAAAAGAAAAAAATAATCAAACAAAAAAAAAGATAAAACATGCTCAGCTCTCACCTCCATGAAATCACACAGCAGAAAAATAATCCTCACAGTTCAAATATGTGGAAGAATGGAAAGCGTGTTTTATGGAAAACTATCTTACTGGAATTTAAGAAGAGTTCCTTTGTATGTACAACCAATAGCTTTTCATACTTTCCTCCTTTAAATGTCTGTGTTTCTTTCCAAAAACGTTGTGATCATAAAATGGAAAACTAAGTTTTCTGTCAGAGCAGTGGCAAAAGGGAATAGGAAATAACTACACTATAAGGTTATCTCTGATCTCTTAGAGAAAGTGGTAGGATATTGGAAGCCTTAATGTATTATGATTAAAAAAAATGTTTTCTGTATTTTTCTGTCTTTTCTCATTTTGAAGTCAATAAATTTTCTGTAAAAACATTTAAACAGGAAAAAAAGTCATGGCACTAATGCATTACTATTAATTTATTGTTTTTTGTTGGTTTTTTTTTCTTACCTCTGTGACAATTAGGGGGAAAAACTATGCCTACATACTTCATTTTCATGTCCCATGCACCTGACCACTGCACTCACTCCTTTCCTATAGTCACTAAACCAATACCAGTAACGTGCAACACTTAAAAGCTTAAAACATAAATTCAGTTGATGGTTGTTTTTTTTTTTTTGTTTTTTTTTGTTTTTTTTCTGTGTCAAAGTAAATAGCTTTCCCCTTTTTTATGACAATTCCTGTTTGTGCCAATGGCAAGGAAAAAGAATTATCCTGTGGATCAGAAAACCAAGTCAATCCTCTTTGAGCATATTTATTGTAAAATCTGAGTGGAGATGGATGCACTGAGCTCCCAGAATCAAAGTACGATATGATATGAAAACTGGTCCTAAAACCCAGCTTACTCAACCAGTCTGGGAAGGGGTAAATCACCTCCTTGTCTTTGTTGCTCCATTTTTGAAATGCAGCCTCATGAAGATTCTTCACAGATTGGAGACTGATTTAAGCAAATGTTTTCTTATCTTTCTCAACTGATGAGACCCCTGATCATTGCCTGGTGGCTGAACATCCCCAATTGGATGAGTTTGTTATTCTGTCACAGCAGCTGCAGCTCTATCTCAAACTAACATTCAGTGATAGCCTTATTGCCTCTTGGCTTACAGTATCATGACTTTGCCATCTGAAACCTTACCCAACAAATAGAAAGACACATCCTGACCAGACCGTGGCCCCTCACCCAACTTCTCCCAAAGCCTTATGCGTGTACCTGTCTGCTGATGGTGCTGGAAGTCTCATCCTTGATGGGAGTGCAGCAGATCATAGAATCAGAGGAGCTCAAGAAACATTAAGATAACATTGTCAGGCATAAGGCTTGATTTCAGGTGGTCCTATGTGGAGCCAGGATTTGGATCTGTGGATCCCATCCAACTCAGGATATTCTACAGTTCTGTGGTTGGAAGAGACCTCAAAGCCCACCCAACCCCAACCCCTGCCATGGGCAGGGCTGCTCCCACCAGCTCAGGCTGCCCAGGGCTCCATCCAACCTGGCACTGAGCACCTCCAGGGATGGAGCACCACAGCTTCTCTAGGCTGTGCCAGAGCCTCACTACCACTGGGAAGTTCATACTAGCAAATCAAATGCTGAACAATCAGGGAACACTTATCCCAGTGTTCTCTCACCCCATACATTCTACTGCTCATACAAAAGTGTATGTGAATGGTTGTTATGGTTTATAGCATCTGTAAATCTTGAACAAAACCAAAAATGGTATCTCACCAAACAAGTCCAGTTCCAAATTAGATCATTTTAAAATGAAAATATTTGTCTTAAAAAGATGAAGCTCGGCTGAAACAGAAACTTTAACTGTTCAGCGAGAGCACCCAATGTGTGTTCTCAGAGCTGCTTTTCTCCAGAACAGCTCGCAGTTCTTTCAGTCAGAGCTTCTCTCATTTCTAGGAAAACTTCTGGCTCTCGGTAGATGGTGCTAGAGCCCTTCAGTCTGTCAGGGAGCTACCAGCGCTGGTATTGGGTGAGTAGTGTTAGGATGTCACCTCACTGCTCAGCAAAAGAAAGTAATAAACAAGGAAAGAAACAGTGCTAAATATCTGCTCTTTTTCCCAGCTTTGGAACTAGTAATATCTACATACAAAATGAAATTCTAAACAAATTCTAAAAAATCTCAGAGTTGTGTTGAAAGGGAAGCAGGGGCAGGAACAATCACTGCATATCTTACACAATTTAAATTAACAAGGATAAGACAAAAAGCCTTCAGAATGCAGTGTAACCAGATAGCAAAGCAAATATGTCTAGCCCTGTTCAGCAGCCACAGAGCTGAATATTAAAAGCTATGACTGTGAGCTTGAAAAAGTGTACCATTGATGCTGGTAATCTTTGGCTGCATATTGACAGGATGCAGCACATGTCCTTACAGTGTTAACTGGATGTCCAAGCACTAGAAGAAGATAATGGAAATTATTCTTTCTTATATTGGAACCAGGATCCAAATCTTCTAGACATCTAGATGGAAGTTGCAGCAGATCTGCACCTTGTGGACATCAGAATTGATTAGACATGTTGTGGTGACACGGTGACACATGTGCCACTGTGCAGCTGATTACAACACTGAAGACGTATTTTCATCAGTTTTCATCACAATAAAACATAACCAAACCTTGGATTATTTGTTTTGAATGGTTTTTGTTGCTGCTTTTGTAGTGCTAAATCAGAATGAAGCTCATTGACCTCCTCACACATAATGGAAAAGTTTCATTAACTGTTAATCTCCCTTCACAAAGTTCAATTTTTTCCTCTTCACATTTCTACCTTCTTCTGCTGCCTTGATCATATATATATTCATAGAATGTCTTGGGTTGGAGGGGACCTTAAAGCTCTTGTAGCCACCCCCCACCTCTGCTGTGGTAAGGGCTGCCCCCCACCAGCTCAGGCTGCCCAGGGCCCCATCCAACCTGGCACTGAGCACCTCTAGGAATGGGGCACCACAGCTTCTCTGGGCAGCCGTGCCTGTGTCTCATTGCCCCCTGAGTAAAGAATTTCCTCCTAACATCGAACCTAAATCTCCCTTCTTTTAGTTCAAAATCATTCCCACTTGTCATGTCACTATTAGACAGTGTAAAATGTCAGTCTCCCTCCTGTTTCTAAGTTCCTTTCAAGTACTGGAAGGCCTTAGTGAGGTCTCCCTGGAACCTTTTCTTCTCCAGGCTGAACAAGCCCAGTTCCCTGCCTCAGCTCTTAATAAGAGAGGTCCTCCAGCCCTCTGGTTATTCTAAGGGCCCTCCTTTGGACTCCAAAAGCTCCACGTCTTTCTTATGCTGAGGGGCCTGAGCCTGGATGCAGCACTCCATGCAGATGGGGCCTCATGAGGGCAGAACAGAGAGGGATAATCATCTCCCTCACCTTGCTGGCCACCCCTCTTTCAATGCAGGCCAGGATACAGCCGGCCCTCTGGGCTGCAAGCACACATTGCTGACTCATGTCCAGCTTTTTGATGACCAGGACCCCCAAGTCCTTCTCTGCAGAGCTGCTCTCAATGAATTCTATATCTGGGAATGCCCTGACCCAAGTTCATTTGTCCTTGCTGAATCAAATTAATTTTACATGGACCCACTTTTCAAGACTGTCCAGGTCCCTCTATATGGCTTCCCTTCCTTCTACTTCTCAGCTTGGTGTCATCAGCAAACTTAGTGACGGTACACTCAATCTCATTGTCTATGTTACTGGTAGAGATGTTGAAGAGCATGATCTGTGATGCATCTTTTTTAATCTAAGTAATCTTTCACCATCAGTAAATTATGAAAGGAAGGTTCTTTTAGGAGAGAGCACATCACCAATGCCAAAGGGAACAGTGGAATCCATGTCTCAAGAGCACAAATGCTATTTCAACAAAGAGTTAGGGTTCCTGAATCTTCTGCTAACCTTGATCTCATGAAATATACTATTTTGTGCTGCTAACAATATAGTATTTAGAAGAACCATCTAAATTAAGGTTTGAGATGGTTGTTGAGATAGTGTCACTTCCACACAGCTTTACAGAAGTGGGACTCTCTGTGGGACTCTTTTCATTTGCTTGCACTGCCAAGATTCTCTGTTGGATTCCAGCTGTAGCCTTTTTATAGTCACATCTGAGACTGCTGACTGTGCTGTTTATGGCATCTACGCATGCCTTCCAATCGTATCCAGTTTCCTTTAGATCAAAGGATGGGTAATTCTCTGGAATAAAGTCTAAAAATAAACATATAAGAATAACTTATCAATTATTTATGCAAGTTGCATTCTCTTTTTGGATGTAATTCAATCAAAACAAGCGCATGCTACCAAAACAGAACAGATTAGGTACAGTGTTGGGATGGAACAGCAAAATTGGAGAGCAAATATTTTCCCCCTCTGTTTGAGATACTTGACAGTGACTAAAAGTCACCATCTTGAAGCAAAATATGTAAAGAAGGCAAGTAGCCATTTACATGGGATCAATCTCTTAGAAGTGTTGATTAAGGACATCTTCTATTGCTAAAGCAAAAAGACTCAGCCTCCATTTCAGAATGCATTTGGCAAGACTAACCCCTCCTTCAGAGGATGTCTGACAATTACGTAAAGGATTGTTTCTGGAGGGCAGTATCAGAGCTGACAATGCTCAATCTGTAAAAATGTGGGGATGAAGGATAGATCATGAGGGCCTTTTCCAACCTGAAGTCACTAAACTAAAACACAGCAATTTAACACAACACAAACACAGAGAAACAACAGTATCAGAAAAGCAGCAAGAATTTGTTCCTTAATTATCTTGTTATAGTGCAAACAAATACTTGACTTAGGTAGCAGAGGGGTAAATAAGCAGCAGCTTTCTACCCTTCAACATGTAAAATGATTTGTTGTAAGATCAGATTGGTTTTGCTCGTTTTTATTTCTGATAAGCAATTTTCTTCTTCATGAACCATGCTGTGAGTCTATTTTAGAACTCTCAATGTTGGGTTGAAAACAGTGTCTTGCAGAAGGCAAAAAAAAAATCCTGCTACAACTCCAGCCATAACATATCCTTTCTGATTCTGGAATAGGATTTGCAAACAAAAGAAATAATACTAATTTCCTTAAGCCATCGTGGATTCGTGTAAGCTGAAGTAATGTCAGAACTGTCTACATTCCTACAACGAGGTACGATGGCTTTTCCAAAAGTAATGTCTCCTATTATATTGGGCCACAATATCAGAGGCAGATGCTAGCAGTATGGCAGTAGAGATTGAACCTTCCCACCTGCCTATATCCCATTACATGCTGTTGACATGTGACAGCAGAGAAGCAATCTGACAAAATGGTGTCTGAACAGACCCAGGTCTCTCAGCCTTTCCTCAAAAGGGAGGTGTGCCACATCCTTTATTATCTTTGTAGCCCCCCACTGGACTCTTTCTAGGAGATCCCTGTGTTGTTGGTTTTTTTTGTTTTTGTTTGTTTTTTTTTACCAGGGAGCCCAGAACTGGACACAAAACTCCAAATGAAGCCTCACCAGGGGAGAGTAAAGGGGAAGGATCACCTCCCTCAACCTGCTGGCCATGCTCTTCTTAATGCACCCCAGAATGCCACTTGTCTTCTTGGCCACCGAGCCACACTACTGTTTCATGGCCAACCTGTCATCCACCAGGACACCCAGGTCTCTCCTCAGAGCTCCTCTCCAGCAGGTCATCCCCCAACCTGTACTGGTGCATGCCATTATTCCTGCCTAGGTGCAAGACTCTACACTTGTTCTTGTTAAACCTCACCTGGTTCCTTTCTGCCCAACACTCCAGCCTGACCAGATCTCGCAGAATAGCAGCATGGCCTTCTGGTGTGTCAGCCATTCCTCCCAGGTCAAGCAGGTCAAGCTATTTATCCAGTTTCCGAATGGAATCATACATGGCCCAATAACAAAAGCAGAGGTGAAAACAGTCTTGTTTCTCAAGAACCCTATTTATATCTGAAGAAATCAAGAAAGCTCCTTTAAAGGCAAAATTCCCTCCCTGAAATGGGGCAAGATTAGAAAATAATGAATGCCCTCTGTAAGTAAATTAAAGAGCGATTTATGCATAAATTGTAAACAGCAATGGTAAACATCACAGTACAAAGAATCCTCAGAGAAGCCCACTCCTGCTACGTTAAGAAGGTTGACACTTACAGGTGGTTCTTCCTGCTTCTGTCATATGTTTTACCTAACATTCCATGGAATCATTCAAGTTGGAAAAGACCTTCAAGATCATCTAGTCCAACCATTAACCTGTCACCACCATGCCTTCTAACCATGTCTCTCAGTGCCACACCTATGTGTTTCTTGAACATCTCCAAAGATGGGGACTCCATCTCTTTTGTGGGCATCCTGTTCCAACACCTCATCACTCTTTCAGAGAAGAATTTTTTTCTCATGTCCAACCTGAACCACCGCTGGTGCTACTTCAGGCTATTCCCTCTCATGTTATCACTGTTACCTGGGAGAAGAGGCTGACCACCATGTCACCACAACGTCCTTTCCGGAGTTGTAGAGAGTGACAACATCTCCCCTGAGCCTCCTCATCTCCAGACTGAGTGATCCCAGTTCCCTCAGTCTCTCTCCATGATAAGACTTAGGCTCCTTCACCATCTTCACTGCTCTTCTTTGGACATGCTCCAGAGCCTCAATCTCTTTCTTATAGTGAGAAGCCCAAAATCTACTGACAATCTCTGAAGTAAGCTAGGTGTTATCATAGAATCAGGGAATCAGAGAATGGTTTGGGTTGGAAGGGACCTTTAAGATCATCTAGTTCCAACATCTCTGCTATTGGCAGGAACATCTCCTTCCAGATGAAGTTGCTCAAAACCCCATCCAGCTAGTGTTGTGATATTCTATTAAAATCATAATATGTTTACAAGTACACAGGTAAAAGGCTCATAGGCAGTCACTGAAATATTGATTTCTACATCATTAATGGGAAATACATTTAGAAGAATACTGTCTGTACAGTTAAATTCCTAAACGGAATTGAATCTGGACAAGAATGGCAAAGACAACAAGAAGAGCTCCTAGAAACACACATGTGACAAAAGGAAGAGTAGAGAAAATTTGAGTCCATTGCTAAATGAGACAGAAGAACTTGTTACACAGGGAAGGGAAAAGATTGAAGCACAATATTTGATCAATCATAGCAACTAGGAGAAGTGCCCAATGACTTGAGGAAAGTAAATCTCACTCCTGTCTTCAAAAAGGGCAAAAAGAAGGACTCAGGGAACTACAGGCCAATCACCACACATCAGTCCTTGGGAAAAGTGATGGAGCGGGTAATCCTGGAAACCATTTCCAGGCACAGAAAGGACAAGAAAATAACCAGGACTAATCACCATGGTTTCGCCATGCTTGGGCAGCTAGATCTACAATGAAATGACCAGCCTGATGGATGAGGGGAGATTATTGGCTACCTGGTCTTCAGTAAGGCCTTTGACACTGTTCCTCATAAGTTTGTCATAAACAAGTTGTTGTACAAGCAGTGAGGCATATAGGAAATCAGCTCAATAACCAGGCCTAGCAATAGTGATCTGTGGTTCGAAGTCTAATTGGAGACCAATAAATCTCAGTGTACCCCCAAAGATCAATAGCAGGTCCATCCTGCTTAACATCCTCATTAACAATGTGGATGATGGAGCAGAATGAACCTACAGTGAGTTTAGAGGAATGGTTGATACACCAAAGGGTCATGCTGCCACCCACAGGGACCTGGAAAGTCTGCAAAAATGTGCTGACATCAAGTTCAACAAGAAGCACAGAATCCTGTGACTAGGGAGGAGCAACTCCAAGCACCAGTATAGTACAAATTGAAAACCACATAGCTGGAAAAGCAGCTTTGTGGAAAAGTACTGGGAGGTCCAGGTGGACACCAAGTTGAGCCAAAAGTGTGGCTGTGTTGAAGAGAAGGTGATGGGTACGTTGGGCTGCATTAGTAGGAGTGGTACCGGTAGGCTGAGGACACATCTGGAGTAGCGGACCATGAAAATGGTTAAGGAACTGGAACATCCCTCCAGCAAGGAGAAGCCAAGAGAGCTTGTACTATCCCATCTGCAGAAGAGGCAACTCAGGGTGATTTTATCAGTGCATATAAATATTTTAAGGGTGACTGTAAAGGTGGTTGAGATTGGCTCTTTTCAATGGGGCCCAGAGCCAGGACAAGGGGGAACGGGTATAAATGAAACACAGGAGGTTCCTTTTGAACACCAGGAAGTACTTATTTACCAGGCAGACGACAGAGCACTAGCACTAGATGTCCAGAGAGGTTCTGGAGTCCCCATCCCTATAATGTTCTAATGTTTTCTAGTCAGGCAACCAGCTTTATCTGGGTGGTCTTACTTGAATGGGGAGGATGGACCAGACGACCTCCAGAGGTCCCTTCCAACCTCAATCATTATGTGATTCTAGGAAAAGAATGGAGTGTGGGAACATGAATAATTGACGTATTGAGAAATCAGCTCAGCTGGACCTTTCAGAACCTGGCAATGAAATCAATTGTTTCCACATTTTTAAATATCACAGAATAAAAAGTGTATCTCTGGTTAGCATGTTTTCCTTAGATGGTAAAAATGTGTGTTGCCTAACTTAAGCAACCAGACACAAACTTTTTAAAAGTATGAGTGCTCTGAATGTAATACCTCCTATGTTATTATGTTTGCCCAGGACATCAGAGTTGGATGTTGGTGGTATGACAGTAGAGGTTAAACCTTCCTGTCAATATTCTACTACATTTTGTTGGTGTGTGGCACATGGCAGTAGAGGGGCAATCTGACAAAATTTGCTTTTTCACAGTGTTGTGCTCACGTAACTGTTGTAATTTCCATGGAAATAAACAGGATGCGCTACTTACAGAGCAACCTGCACATTGTTATAAAGTTCTCAGACAAAAAGTCAGATAAACGTAAGCAAAGGTCATCATTTATTCTGCATTAGAGTATTAAAGTTCTCTCATCTGTGTTTCCAGGTGTCACAGTTGGACCTAGGTCAATCTAGATCCTATCTGTCTCCGTGACAGGAAGGTAGCAGACCCATGGGCCCTGTATGGGAACTGCTGAATCAGGGCCTGAACCACTGCTGGATCAGCTGAGGTGAGCACTGAGTCAGCCGCAGGAGCACAGGTGAAGGCAATGCACTGTGTGACCGGAAGGGGTGCAGTCTGGCTCCACCTCTCCCAGACCCCATTTCAGGGCTGACCACCACTGGGGAAGGATCTCTTGTTGGAGATCCCTCCTGTGTGGAGTTCCAGTTGAGCCTTGGCCTTTGGTGACAGGTGAGTCCTTCCTAATTTATTGTGTGTCTTTGTACCATCTGGATAATCCATCCAAAAACTTACTGTCATCTTCATTATACTGTTTGGGCACTATTCATTCAGGGTGTTCACCCTACAGGCCCACTCTCAGGAAAAGGTTGGGAGGGGGAAGATAGGCCTAGAAGGAAGAAGAACAGCAGAAATGTTCAGAGGAAAAAAAATCTTAGTTTACTAATGATCTTTAACCAGCCCTATAAGATATTTGCCACCATACACGAGTCAGTGTAAAGACAAAGCAGACACTGTAAAAATGCCTCTTCATGAACTAGAAGTGGTGATTTCATGCCTGAAAGGCACGGCATGAGAACTCCTTTTAGACGGGGATCAACAGTGCCACCACCTGGACAATGCTTTATCTTCATACTGACTCATGGATGTTAGCCAAATGCCTTATAGGGCTGGATACAGCAGTGGGAGCAAAACAACTGGCAGTGAAGGGGTAGAACCGTTTGGGCTGCTGAACTGAGGAAAGCCATTGCTGCCCGAATAAAGAATATGGTTGTAAAGGTGCACTGTGTAGATGCTCGTGTGCCCCAGAGTTGGGCTACTGAAGAACAACATAATAACCATCCGGTAGATGGAGCTGCCAAAATTGAGGCGGCTCAAGCAGACTTGGACTGGCAACACAAGGGTAAATTATTCCTAGCTCAGTGGGCCCATGAGACCTTGGGCTGTCAGGGAAGACATGCAACATATAAGTGGGCCAGAGATGGAGGGGTGGACTTAACTATGGATGCTATTGCACAGGTTATTAATTGTGTTTTCACAGTCATGAAACAAGAGGCTGAAACCTCTCAGGAGAATATAGTTTGTAGTTGTCTCACCTCAGGCAGATCTCCTCAAAGCTCTGGTTCTCAAAAGCAGATCACAAGCATCTTGTCCAATGCAACTGCATGTGAACCTTAGATCCATGATGCAAGAAATACACAGCACACAAATACTTTGGCAGGGAGCTATATGTTAGTTTTATTCATAAAATACTTTTCCTAAGTGCAAAATATTTTTATTTTAGAAAAGTTAGCAAAAACTGATACATTTCTAACAGAGCCAAGAAAACTATTTCTACTTTTATTCAATTACTCTTTTCAATATGGAAGCCAGAGGGACGCACCACACCAACAGATTTCAGTGCCAGACAGGTTGTTCAATAAATACATCATTCTATCATTCAAATGTATGAGTGACAAAGTTTCATACAGCTACTGAAAAAATATAAGCATTTTCAGCTTTTTTTCCTCAGATTTGGAACTAGTAGTATCTACACACAATATATAAAATTCTTGCATTTGCAAATAATATTGTATAGAACAGTAACAACTGAACATCAGAAGTAGACCAGAAGAACAAATGTGCTTGTGTTACTGACCAACACATTATCTCTTACTGAAGAAAAAATAATAAAAAAAAATCAATTCAGCCTATTTCTTAAATCCTACTGAAGATGTCAGCAAGGAGCTGGTAAGGGAAACTTACGAATTTCCTACTTAATAAGACCATTGCATATCCTAACTTGGAATAAGAAAGCCGATTCTATGCTGTGTATAATAAACTGCCTATTTGTTACAAATAAAAGTGACAGTGAGAACCAGTATCCTTGCTATTACAGCTAACCAAAAAATGAAAACAAGTACAACACCAAACCATGGACCTTTGCCTCGTGGGGGTGGATTTAGTGATATCTTGCTCTGTCACACACACAGCCATAAGCCAAAGTTACTTCAACTGCTAGAAGTGAAACTGGTTCCTTGCTCATCAGCTTTCTGACAGACTGTTTTCAACGCAAGGGTTGGATGCTTGAGGCTAAGCTCAGAGGTAATACAAATGGAAAGGCAAACACATGCACCAGTCAGCCAATGCTGGAAAGAAAAGTAACAAAGGCATTATATTGGACTTCTGCAGAGGGGCGGCTGCAGGTGTGGCTTTTGTGAGAAGACAGAAGGACACGCCCCATGCCTGACACAGTTCCAATCATCTCCAAAAGGGACCCAACACTGGCCAGTGTTAAGCCTGTGATAACATATTTAAGAAAGAGTGAAGAATTTGCATCGCAGCCATGAGAAAGGAGTTAAGAGAATGTGAGAAACGGAACTTTAGACCCTGAGATCAGTGCAGGAGGACAGGAAATGCTCCAGGTGTGGAGCATAAGTTCCCTGTAATCCCTAGAGAGGCCCATGGTGGAGCAGCTGGATGGGGCCTGATGGAGGCTACAGCCTATGGGGGACTCATTCTGGAGCAGTCCATGAAGGACAGCATACCTAAGTGGGAGCAGGGGCAGTCAGTGACCATTAAAGAGAGGCAGAAAGCGTTAGGGACTGACCACAGCCCCCATTTCCCCGTGACACTCAAGGAGAGGTGGGAGAATCGAGGCTTAAGTTAAACCTGGGAAGAAGGGATAAGAGGGGAGGAGAGAGATGGTTTTGATTTTGTCTTGATTTCTCAATATTCTACTCTATCTTTAATTAGCAATTAATAATGAATCTTCTCCAAATCAAGTCTTCTTTGTCTACGATGGTTACCGTTAAGTGATCCTCCTGTCTGCATCTTGACTGTTCATTTTATTTTCTTTCCCTGTCCTGTTAAGTATGGGGAGTGAAAGAGCAGCTTGGGGACTACCTGGCAGCCAGCTTATGTTAACATATATATTCCATTTCATGTGTGGTACGAAGTCATTTATTTATATTTATGAAGTCATTTATTTATATTTATGTAATTTTAGGGTTTCCATATCCTAACAATTTTCAAAATTAGACTTCATTTTTATTATTATTCAGTCCACTAAAAAATCTCAGGGTTTTGTGAAAAGGGAAGCAAGGGCAAGAATAATCATTGCACGTCTTTCACAATTTATGTTAACAAGGACAGAACAAAAAGCCTTCAGAACAACAGCAAGACAAATACATCTAGCCCTGTGGACCAGTAGTCACAGATCTGAACATTAAGTTATGACTGCGAGCTTGAAAAAGTGTACCTACCACTGATGCTGGTAATCTCTGGCTGCATAGTAACAGGATGCAGCACATGTACTTACAGTGTTAACTGGAGGTCCAAGCACTAGAAGAAGATACTGGAAATTACTCTTTCTTATATTGGAACCAGGATCCAAATCCTCTAGACATCTAGATGGAAGTTGCAGCAGATTTGCACCTTGTGGACCATCAGAATAGACATATACCACTGTGCATGCAGCTGACTACACTCCTGAAGAAGTACTGTCAACAATTTTCATTGTGAGAAAACATAAACAAACCTTGGGCTGTTTATTCAAGATGCTTTTTTTTGTGTGTGCACTTGTAGAGCTAAATCAGAATGAAGCTCATTGACCTCCTCACACATAATGAAAAAGTTTCATTAACTGTTAATCTCCCTTCACAAAGTTCAATTTTTTCCTCTTCACATTTCTACCTTCTTCTGCTGCCTCAATCATAGATATATTCATAGAATGTTTTGGGTTGGAGAAGACCTTAAAGGATTCCAGCTGTAGCCTTTTTATGGTCATGTCTGAGACTGCGGATTGTGCTGTTTATGGCAGCCACACATGCCTTCCAATCGTATCCCGTTTCCTTTAGATCAAAAGATGGGTAATTCTCTTGAAGAAAGTCTAAAAATAAACACATAAGAATAACTTATCAATTATTTATGCAAGTTGCATTCTCTTTTTGGATGTAATTCAATCAAAACAAGCGCATGCTACCAAAACAGAACAGATTAGGTACAGTGTTGGTATTGAACAGCAAAACTGGAGAGCAAATACTTTTCCCCCTGAGATACATGTCAGAAACTAAAACATCTAAGCATTAAAACACAATACGCAAAGAAAGCAAGTAGCCATTTACATGGGATCAATCTCTTAGAAGTGTTGATTAAGGTCATCTTCTATTGCTAAAGCAAAAAGACTCAGCCTCCATTTCAGAATGCATTTGGCAAGACTAACCCCTCCTTCAGAGGATGTCTGACAATTACATAAAAGATTACAAGAATCCTCTTGTTTCTGGTGGGCAGTATCAGAGCTGACAATGCTCAATCTGTAAAAATGTGGGGATGAAGGATAGATCGTGAGGGCCTTTTCCAACCTGAAGTCACTAAACTAAAACACAGCAATTTAACACAACACAAACACAGAGAAACAACAGTATCAGAAAAGCAGCAAGAATTTGTTCCTTAATTATCTTGTTACAGTACAAACAAATACTTGACTTAGGTAGCAGAGGGATAAATAAGGTAAGACTGCAGCAGCTTTCTACCCTTCAACATGTAAAATGATTTGTTGTAAGATCAGATTGGTTTTGCTCGTTTTTATTTCTGATAAGCAATTTTCTTCTTCATGAACCATGCTGAGTCTATTTTAGAACTCTCAATGTTGGGTTGAGAACAGTGTCTTGCAGAAGGCAAAAAAAATCCTGCTACAACTTCAGCCATAACACGTCCTTTCTGATTCTGGAATAGGATTTGCAAACAAAAGAAATAATACTAATTTCCTTAAGCCATCGTGGATTCATGTAAGCTGAAGAAATGTCAGAACTGTCTACATTCCTACAATGAAGTATGAGGGCTGTTCCAAAAATAACCTCAGTATCAAGTAGTGTTATTGTGCTCTTTGTGTCAGTAGTAGTTTCTGTGAAAATCAACAGAAGGCATTACTTTCAGAGCAATCTAAGTAGTCTGGTACACTTATGCTAGGAGTGAACCTGGGAGGCCTGTGCTGTCATTTCCTGCCCAAAGCAGGATCAGCTCTGAGCTCAGACCAGGCTGCTCAGGCTTCATTCACTGAAGGGTGGAAATAGAACAGAGGAAGCACAGCCTCACGTGGCAGCCTGCTCCACTGTTTTGAGCGACCTCAGGAAGAAAATGCTTCTTCTCACATCCAGTCTCAATCTTTTATTTCTGTTTAAGCCTGTGATCTCTCATCCTCCCACATTCAATTCAGTGCCACTAAGAGATGGGATCGATCTTCTTAGTAAAATCCTTTTAGGTACTGGCAGACCACCAGTATGTTCCTGTGGACTGTTCTTTTCTAGACCAAGTAAGTCCACTTGCCTCAATGGACATGAGTTGTAGCCTGCTGTCCTCTCTGATGGCCTATGAGCTCCTAGAATAAGCCAGTCTGCTCTCCCAAGCTCCAAGGTGTGTACTCTCAAACCTTTTTGACTCTCCCCAGGATCCTGCGGTTCACTATTTCCTGGTCTCTGTAAGTAATACTGCCACTGAATATCACACCCCAACCTCGGGGTAAAGAGCACCAGAACTTGCTGTGCTCTACTTCTGGTTGGCCTATCCAGCATCAGTATTAAGAAATTCCCCGATGTCTTTCAGAATCCCCTAGGACTGCCTGCATCTTCCAATATGCCCCCTTTCAAGCAGATGTTGAGACAGAATTCCTTCATAAGAACCATGTTTGTCTTCTGGAGACTTCAAGGCCTTGAGGATTCATCAACTTTCTCTCAACTACTTCCACTGCTTGTTACTAATATTTCCCCCAGCGTTATCCGAAAAGAGACATTCCTTCTTACCTCTGATAGCATTAATTCTGTTGCAGTCCAAAGGACTCATGCCACGTTCAATATTTCCATACACATTGCTTTTCACTAGTACATCTTCGGTGAACAGGTGTCGAATTAGGTAACGAGCTGACAGCTCTGGCCGAGACTTCCCCTTAGCTACATAAATGACTGAGACAGGCAGCTGAACGTTGCGCCACGGGTTTCCAAGGAGTTCTGAAAAGGATACAGTGAGAAACGGATTTTACTTGTCCAATATCTACTGTCCTATAAAGTAGCTGAGTTACATTAAAACTAGAACACAAAGAAATGTCTCCTGTGAAACTGCTGTCCTTGCTTGCAAAGACCAGAGCAAAACTGTAACATCATATTAATTCTAAATATAACAGATTGCAGACAGATGTCCAAGTAGCCAAAACTTCTGCGTGTTTTACAATGGCGTAACAGCATTTCTGATACCATTTCAGCAATGCTGGCAATGTAGTCTGAATTATTAATGATTGCCTTCTATATTGTTTTCCTCTCATGTGAAAAGAAGATGCTATTTCAATTACAGAAATGAATTTTGACTATTACAGTGGTGCTCAGATACTCTAAGTGGAAACTGAAAACAGCGAATATTTTTACAGCTACTTGAACCTGACTCCTCAGCAAACAATAGTATTATACATAAAAATGTTATACACACACACACTATATATATATATATATATATATATATATATATATATATATATATAAAGCAGGTATATGCAATTCTATAGGTCTCTAGGGTCAGAGTCACCTAACAGATCTTGGGTATACAAACTGATCTGCTAAAGCCCCAAAACAAATCTAATCAAATAAATCGTATCCAAAGACAATGAAGCTCAGCTCATTTTTTCTTGAAGCTCTCTACAGGTATCATACACTATACATGGATATTTATTTTCATCTGATGTGTTTTCATATTGTCCTTCATTGTGAAAAAGGAAATTAAATTAAAAAAAAAAAAGCATAAAGGTTGCCTTAAGACTTTTATCGTCCTGAATTTTGATTTTACAGAAGGATGTGTTTTTCTTCTGAAATTACAGTATTGTTTTACAGATACTCTCAGCTAGCTCACTCTATGAGAGTATTTATCAAAATAAAAGAACAACTATCAAATAAAAAAAGGGACGTGTGTAAAATAACTACTGAAAAGGTGAATGACTAAGCAGAGTACCTCTTACAACTGAAATTTCCAGTTTTATAGCAGATGTGTATTATGGGATGTTGGTAGATGTAAACGTGCTCTGTTAGCTAGATCCTATTCCTGTTCATTCCCAAGACAACATATGATACATAAAGCAAGTGAGTGCCTTAAGAGGGAGAGTTACACTGTACAGTAAAGAGATCTGCTCAATTATTTCACCTATGGTAGCATGTGGTAGCTTTTCACTGACCATAAAAAAGATACCACACATAAACACATAGGATGAAATTTCCTCCGTTTACCCATGGGTTCCATAGACTGCAGTTTCTTGACTGAAGGTGTATGGAAAGATTCTGGGAACTTATCCCATCCTGAATTCTGCAGACTCTCACTGGTGGTAATGGTTGTCTTCTGAGAGTTTTGAGAACTCCCTTTACTGTCTTCATTGCAATTTAAATCTACACAAAGAGATGTATCTGGAGTATCAGCCACTTGCTCTTTCCCATCAGCTATCTCCTGAAACATATAAATGAGGTTAACAAAAGCAAAGGGAAAATCCTACCAGTCTTCTAATCATCATTTCGCATTTAGAATAGATCAGACTCCACATGTATACAATACAGTTAGTCCAGAAATTCAATCATCAAAGGCACACACGAAACAAAAGAAAAATAGTCACAGATTTGCACAAAGCTTTTCAGAGTAAGTGAATGGAGTTACAAGTGTTTGGGGAGTGATGTTTCAGTCAATATAAGGTTGAAATGCACGACTGGATATACCTCATGGAAAGACAGTGAAAACAGCACTAGCAGTTACATGCTCAAGCTCACAATCAAATCTTATGTTACTCATGGGCAACATTTATAGCACTTTCCTTTTAGTATCCAATGTCTCTTGCTAACTGAAGTCTGGACAAGGAGCAGGAAGAGACAGAGGAAGGGAATATGAAGAATGTGCTTCCAGTATTCCCCATATGGAGCTGCCATTGCAAGCAGCAGACACATACTGAACAATGCAACAGACAAACCCAAGGAAATTCCATTTAGAGCACTCATACAATGAGTTCGAATAATTCATTTTACTAGGAAGCACAAACTTAGTACTGAATAAATAATCACCTTCAGACAACTTACTCGCTTTATTTTTGTTTCAGAGTGCAAGCAGCGGATCATAGCATTGACATGAGTGATACAGGTTTTCCAGTCTTTCCCATATTCGCTCAAATCATAGTTTGGAAAGTTAGTTGCAAGAAATTCTGCATATAAGACGTAAAAAAATTATTAAGCTTCATGAGAAGAAAACACTATTTAAAAGTCATCTTATTTAGAGAGAAGGTAAGGCTTAGAATTGGTTATGTTTCCTGTTCTGCATTTAGGAGCTTTGTATTTCTAGCTTTTATCGAAGAGCGATCAGAAGCTCAATTTCTTAATGCTACTTAGCTTCAAAACAGAAGAGATACACCGATACCTCTTTGATGTGTTGAAAATAATGCTTGGTAGGAAAAAGATGAAATTTATCGTACAAACTTTTTAAAATAAAACTGTGTAGTGCTGATGCTGGAACTATTTAACATGGTCTATGCGATGTGCCAGCCTTTAAGTAGGATATGAGGAAATGCATGGGTTCACACATATGTGCTATAGGATATCGGATAAATGGCTTGACAGCATTTTTTAAAAAGTATAAGTCCTCCCACCTTCACCATTTCTCAAACAACCAAGAAAAGTGAAATTAAAAGAAGGAAAGGAATGTGTAAGAATCATGAGGTAACATTTGACCCAAGTATACCATGGCCAAAAACAAACCAAACAAACCTGCCCACAAAATCAATTTCATACACGCAAAGTAAGCGGAAGTGAAAAATTTAGAAACATCTGGCATAACTAATGAACTAAACGAAACTAGGAAAAAGCAGAATTGTTTTGTCTGTACCGAAAGAAAAAATTAACAGAAACAGAAGGCAGGAATGTCAAAAACCAAAAGACACAGCAGAGCAGAGCATGTTCACAACAGCGTTCAGTAGCTGAGAAGTTGCTGGACAATTATTATGATTATCATAGAGAAAAGGACACCTTCTAAGTTAAAAACTCTGATAAGTACCATGTAGAACATCAATCTGTGCACTTGGAAAGGTAGCATACCTCTTATTGCAGTCATTTTATTAGGATCCAGTGAACACCACCCTTGTGTACTCACTCCTATAATGCTACACAATAAGTCTTCCTTGGGGAACAAGACACGAACTAAGTAGCGTGCTGCATACTTTGGTTTTGTCTTCTGCCGAGCTTTCATCAAATAGTTTCCAAGAACTTTCACATTTCTCACTGGGTCACCAACATATTCTTTTGTAAAACAAAACAACAGAAATTATATAAAAAAATAATATATACATATCACAGAACCATTCTGGTTGGAAAAGATCTTAAGACCAGCTAGTCCAGTTGTCCACTTCCCACCATTACTGCCCACTAAACCACACCCCTGAGCATACTTGTACCCATGTGCCTGATCCTTAAACATAGTGACTCCACCACCTCCCTGTGCAGACAGTTCCAGTGCCTCACCTCTGTTTCTGAGAAGAAATTCTTCCTAACACCCCACCTGAACCTCCTGTGTTGCAACTTAAGGCCATTCCCTCTTGTCCTTTCACTGTTACCTGGGAAACAACCTCACCACAACCTCCTTTCCGGCAGTTGTAGAGAACAATAAGGTCACTCTTGAGCCCCCTATCTGATCTGCCTTAAGCCTCCTATATAAATACATTATAAATATTATATATCTATATCTATCTATATCTATATCTATCTATCTATCTATCTATCTATATATATATAATATTGTTTATTATAACACTATAATGTAGAGGCCCATCATTTTCTGTGGAATACAGAGACCAAACACTGGAGGAAAGAAGGAATTTTCCACCAATAAAAAAACATTCTGTGAGAAGAGAACAAGCATTTCCTTCACACAAATCAGGTATGTTGCTTTCTTTGCAGGAATATGCCTCAACTTTACTGCAGTCTCTTCTGTATTTTTTGAAATATGCATACTATTTATCTATTACGGGTAATATTCATAGGTCAAAGACAGTTTACATCAAGAATACTAAGAGAGAATAAAAAGACTTAGTCCTAAAATAACCCAAAGCACATGCAGTAAATCAAAGGCTTGTCTTAGTCTATGTAACAGCATATACACTTCACAGAGGCTTTTAATTGATCTCTGGCATATTAAACATTCCTAAGATCATCATTTCAAGAGCTGAAAACAAGAGTCTGAACACTATTCCATCACAAAAATGCTTGTAAAGCAGCCAGCTTTACTCCTTTTCCTTCTAATAATAATAAATAGCTTTCTTGAGGCAATTTTTTTTTGCACTAGCAGCAACCTTTTAGCCTATATGCCTGAATATTTATTACAAAGGAAACTCACCAAAGCTTGGATGGATGGAGACTGATGAAGATGGCACCTCTTTACTGATGTTCACACTCCCAGATGTACTTGTGTAGTTAACCACCACTGCCTCATTTCCCAAACCTGTCTCAGATGGTGCTGGCATCACTGATGATGCTGCTGAAGACGACGCAGTGCTGACAGTACTTTCAACAGTAGGTGAAAGATTTGTTTGTGGAAGGAGGTCAGGGATGCTGTCAGCTGCTGTAAACTGTGAATGCAAGGAATGCGTGGAAACGATGGTGGGGAGAGGAGGGCTCTGCCTAAGAACAGGCTGCTGATTATTGAGTTCAATTTGAACACTATTTGTTGTGGAATTGACCTGAACATGGCTATTTCGTAAAGCAACCCTTGTAACTGGATTATGCCTTCTTTGGCCTGATGAAGAGAGATGAAGACTTGAATCCCTTTCCATAGGTTTTTGTGCTCTTATTCTTCCTTGGGGCAAATGACTAGAACTTCTATACGTAAATCCAACTGGTTTCTGAAAATGTGATTCAGAAAAAAAATTTAAAAAGTTAAATTAGATATATCTGGTCTTTCACAAACCAAGAACAACACCTTTTAATAATCATGCTATTGGCAATAGACCGTCACAGAATCACAAAACAGATAAGGCTGGAAAGGACATCTGTGTCCATCTGGTCCAACATATGCTCAATTAGGGACAGCCAGAGCAGGTAGTCCAGGACCATGTCCAGATGTCTTTCAAACATTTCCGAGGAAGAGATTCTACAGCCTCTCTTGGAGCCTGAGTCAGTGCTCACCCACACAGTAAAGAACTCCTCTGTCATTTCAATTTCTGCTCACTGCCTCTTGTCCTGTCACTGTGCACTACTGAAAAGTGCATGGCTCCATCACCTTTGCATCCTGCCTTCAGGAATATATAGACATAGATGAGATCCCCTCTGTATCTTCTCTCATCTAGGGTGAAGATTCCCAGCTCTCTCAGCCTCTCTTCATAGGAGAGGTGTCTGGTCCCTTCACAATTCTTGTGGCCCAGTGTTGGACTTTTCCTAGCATGTTCACATACTTGTGCTGGGGGAGCCCAGAACTGGGCACAGTAGTCTAGTACTCTTTCTTTTATTCTCATTTTAAGTTCTGACAATAAATGTTTTTCCTGGTAAGGCATCTTCTGTTCAAGCTGTCTCTTCACCATTTATTTGACAGCTGAAGGCATTCAATATCCAGATCTTGTTTGCAATGGAAGACTCCATAGTAAAGAAAGTGGACAGAGGTGGGTTCAGTTTTCTGTTACCTGCAGTCCTTTTATGATGAAAAGCATGCACCCTAAGACATACATGCTAGTTCAGAATCAGTTAATGAGGAGGAGTTCACAAATACAGATGATGCATTGTGGGTTTTTTTTACTGTTAAATCAGAGGTCTGATTTAATATTTAATATTCCGCTATTTCAATCTTTAAAAACCAATAACCTGAAGAAAGACTTTCCTGAAAGTTTGTCCATTTCTCCAACTGCATATCTAATAAAAACATAGTACCTCTACCACAAAACCCTATAGTTATATCCTTAACCCATGGGAACACACAGCTGTAAAAATTAAAAGCATTCTTGATGTTATTAAAGAGCAGCTTGTTGTGGCTGACAACAACAGTTATGTTCTGTGAATCTTCAGTTTTCAGATGATTGGACAGTAAAAGCTTGGAGTTATCAGAACAACAGCAATAACTGAAAAACACTCCTAAATAACTCACCCTTGATGCAAAGAACCTTACTGATCTCTTGACATTTCTTGAAACCAGAATCACTTCTGTCACATTAAAAGCTTTGCAATATTGTTGACAAAGAAAGCTCATTAGGGAATTCATGACCTTCTTCAAAAAATACCTGTTCTTCCCTTTAAAGAGCACGTGCACTTAGTCACAAGTACTAATATTCTGTCTCTTAACTTAACAGAGGATTAACCAGATAAGAACAAAATGAATAATGCACTCGGTATTGCATCTTCTTAAAAATTTTGGAGAAAGGCATTGTATTAGAAAACTACAATTCTGTATTGTAATGGAGATGACAACACACTGTTGAGACCTAAAAATCAATTAGCTAATAGACAAGCCTGTGCGGATTCTGTGATGCATAAATGCTCCTCTAATTCCAGAAACCAACACAGTATTTGGTACGGTACAGTATTTGTACACAGTATTTGGTATCATATCATGATAACAAACATCGTAACATCAGTATACCCAAGTATAAGACAATCTAAAGAATTCCTTCCTGTTCTTTACAATACAAACAGAATTTTAAAGAACCCATTGCGGTATCCTGAATTTGAAGGGGAACACTGGCAGTTCTGTGACCACTGGAAAGTAACAACACAGAAGATTATAAATAGCATGCAATAAGAAATCTAAACCAAATTAATTGAAATTAAATCCACACCTCATCATCTGCAACTCTTTTTTTTTTAATAGTGACAAGATCTTTTTTAAATAAGCATCAGAAGAATTAAAGGCAAAAAAGAATTTTTCAGTTCTACAATACTCACAGGTCTGAGCAACAGTGGCCTAGCACAAGTATGCTGCATTTCTGAGACCTTTCGATGAAGCAGGTCAAGCTTTTTATCCAGTTTCTGAATGGAATCATACATGGCCTGATAACAAAAGCAGAGGTGAAAACAGTATTGTTTCTATATCTGAAGAAATCAGAGGCAAAATTCCCTCCCTGAAATGGGGCAAGATTAGAAAATAATGAATACCCTCTGCAAGTAAATTAAAGAGCAACGTATGCACAAATTGTAAACAGCAATGGTAAACATCACAGGAAGAAGAATTCTCAGAGAAGTCCACTCTATACCTTATCACTATATAGAGGGAGATAACATCTCCCCTAAGCCTCCTCAGCTCCAGACTGAACAATCCCAGTTCCCTCAGTCACTCTCCATAAGACTACTAATGCTCCCAACCCTTCACCGCCCTTCTCTGGACATTCTCCAGGGCCTCAATGTCTTTTTCATAGTGAGAAGCCCAGAATCTACAGACAATCTCTGATGTAAGCTAGGTGTTATGTTATTCTATTTAAAGTCAATAAGTTTCCAAGTACACAGGTAAAAGGCTCATAGGCAGTCACTGAAATATTGATTTCTACATCATTAATGGGAAATACATTTAGAAGAATACTGTTTGTACAGTTAAATTCCTAAATGGAATTGCATCTGGACAAGAATGTCAAAGACAACAAGAAGAGCTCCTAGAAACACATGTGACAAAAGGAAGACTATTTGAAATTTGAGTCCATTGCTAAATGAGATGGTTCCTACTTGTTACATGGGGAAGGGTAAAGATAGAAGCAGCGAGCGCCTTTTTGTTTCAGCATTTAGTAATCACCAGTTCCAGAGACCAGGGGAAAGACTCTTAGTGGAAGAGGATCAGTTCAGGGAACACTTAAGCAAACTGGACATGTGTAAGTTCACAGACCCTCATGAGATGCACCTTTGAGAGCAAAGAAAGCTAAAGAGTATCACTGCAAGATTCTTGATCATCTTGATCCATCATGTCAACCTGAATAAGTGCCCAATGACTGGAGGAAAGTAAATGTCACTACTGTATTCAAGAAGGGCAAGAAAAAGGACCGAGGCAAATACAGGCCAATCATCCACACATCAGTCCCTGGTAACTGAAATGGAGCAGCTAATCCTGGAAAATGTTTCCAGGCACGCAAAAGACAATAAAGTAACCAGGACTGTCAAGCTCCACTGTTTCACCATGCTTGGCCAACTTCTGCAATGAAATGACTAGCCTGATGGATGAGGAGAGATTATTAGCTGCCTGGTCTTCAGTAACTGTTCCTCCTAAGATCATCATAAACATGCTCTTGCTGCATGGGCAATGAGGCAGACTGGAAATCAACTGAATGGTCAGGTCTAGAGGCAGTGTGTTCTGCGGTTCAAAGTCTAAGACCAGTAGGTCTTAGTGTATCACAAAGGTCAACAGCAGATCCTTTAACAGTGCTTTCACTGTTAAATATATATACCTAAGAACATATACTGGACATGATACTTAGTTAAAAGCCACTCACAATTACCCTTCCTGAAATATTGCCTGTCATGTCAGTGTGTTTCACTCCAGGGCGTACTACAACTTGAGAGTCACGTACGCACTCAGCTGAATATGGGATGGTTTTAATTTTCAGTACAGTGATATTCAAATTTATCAACTACTGCTTCAACAGTCAAAAGCAAAGAACTTGACAAAACAAAACTACCAAGATTTTGGGACATTTCTGGCAAGCCTGGTACCTACAACGGCTAGGCATGAGTGACAGTCAGATACTGTAAAGCTCCACACAATAAATCATCTTGTATTAAAGCTGAAGATTTGAAAAGTATTCATGCCAGCTGTATGAAGAGCTCAGAGTAGAAAATAAAGGATTATTGTCTCAATGAAAATAGTTAAGTGAAAGCTTAACAATTTCAGTGGACAACTGGAAAGTCTGAAGCCTCAGTTTACCAAACAGTTTTTAAGCTTTCATCAAGTTTAACTAAAATTGTTTAAGTGTCATTTGAGAGATAAGAGGGAAAAAAAAAAGAAAAAAAGAGATACCTGGCAATAACTTAGAACTTCCGTGAGAGTTTTCTGCTGATCCCCAATGTAGGAAGCTTCGGATATAACACTCGCCTTTTTCATTAAAATCATATGAAAAAGAACTTTAAGTTAGCAGTAATAGCAATATATAGCACAACCTTAGGTTATCACATTAAGACAACAAACCCCAACTTCAAACATCACATGTTATTTTAGTCTGTCCTAAAACATGCATCCCCAAAGCAACTTTTCAAAGTCAGTCAAACAAAGAAAGATAACTTACGCATTCATAATCTGGCTCATACTCATAAATTACACTGTCACTGTCTTCATATTCTCCTTCCCTGGTTCTCATCTGGGAATGACATAAATAACTTGTAATGTTCCGAATAATGAAACAATTATAAATATAAGCAACAGAGAGATCCAACCTGGGCACTTTCCACTGTAGGTATACTCTCTCCCTGGTGACAAAAGCACCCAAGGCAGTCAGGTTTAACGAAGGCATCTTATTCACATGCCTACAGTTAAGTCATACAAATACTCAGCTCCCCTTTAGCTTAAGAATATTGTATTCTGCTTTAAAGAAAACCTCTTGCAAATTTGTAATATTAATAACATGGATTTTTAGTCCTCACAGACTAGAAGCAGCGATTTCATGCTTAAAAGGAGTTTTCATGCCATGCCTTTCACGTGGGGATCAACAGTGCCACCACCTGGACAACGCTGATGTTTCTTTTTTACTGGATAGAAGCGGTTCCCATCCATCATACACAATGGTTTTTGCGTCCTGCCCTCCAAACAAACAAACCCACACCAAAATCCAAGCCAAAAAAGCCTCCAACAAAGTCTTCAGGTCATACATAATGAGGACTGAATTTAAAAGATGGAATTATAGTCCTTACAACAGGTAGAAATATAAAGGAAGCTCCGCTGTTAAATACTAGGTACTCCCAACTTCTAAAATTTAAGAAATTAAATTCTGTATGATACAGTACAGATATCTTCATCAAACAAACACAGAAACTGGAAGGTCAAATGATCTTTCCAGTACCACTGTAACTAGTGTAAAACAAGAGGTTACTGTCTGGCTGCACATACCACATTCTGTTCCACTGGAGTAGGGGCAAATCGTTTTCTTTTATTATACAAAGACACAAAATCCATTTTTTCAGGGATATGACCATTTCCTCTCTGTGTACTTGCAGAATGGCTCTTTTCTGATTGCACTTGTTCAGCCAGGACCGATAAGCCTTCACTTCCTGGAAAAGAGCAGAAGAAGCAAAGTACATCAGTGGCTTTTCCCTTTTGAAATAAGCATTTGATTGTAAGAGCGTGCACAGTCACTTCAACACCACAACAGACACAAAAACTAACCATCACTTTCTACTGATTGGTTATTTGAAATGTTTAATCCTCTGCTGTCCCTTCTCCACACTTACAGGATCTCCCTTCCCTACTGCCATTGAAATGTACAAAGAAAAAAGATCTGCTCCAGGTAAGCCTTCTCTTGTGCCAGTGTGATCCCCAGGTCAGGGATTCCCAAACACAAACTAGCCATAAGTGGTTCATACAACAGCTCTAACTCAATATGTGGGCCTGTCACACCACTGAAAACCAACATCACTGCTACAACAGGAATGTTCAAGTAACTTGAAATGATCTTTTCCAACACACCAAAATAAAAACTTCACATCCCTCACAAACTCCATTCAATGAAGTTTTAACTGATATGCTTTACCTATTACCTGTCGCCTATGTACGGTGAAGAATTTCTGTGGATACTGGTAGCACATTCCTCCCAAAAGGGTCTGCATGAGAAAAGTTACTCAGGTAGTTTTTACTACTCCTGCAAAAAAAACAAACTGATTACTTTTACACCTGACCTGACGGAAGAACTAATGTCTGGGTCCCTCAACATGTAAGACCAGAGGAGGGCGTCAAAGATAATCAGAGCTAGAGCACCTCACAATAGGAAGAGAGAGAGAATTGGGGCTCTTTAGCCTGGAGAAGAGATAGTTCTGGGCGGACTTTACAGTGGCCTTCCAGTACCTGAAGAGGCCTTACAGGAAAGCTGGGGAGGGACTTTTTATAAGGGCTTGTAGCAACAGAACAAGGCAAAATGGCTTTAAGGTGGAAGAGGGTAGATTGAGACTAGAGGGCACAGGAAGAAATTCTTTAGTGTGAGAGTGGTGAGACACTGGAACAGGCTGCCCAGCAAGGTTGTGGATACCCCATCCCTGGAAGCATTAAAGGCCAGGCTGGATGGGGCTCTCAGAGCAACCTGATCTAGTGGGAGGTGTCCCTGCCTAGAGCAGGAGGTTTGAAACTACATGATCTAAAAGATCTCTTCCAACCCAAACCGTTCTATGATCTCAGAAATAGGATAAATGCTCTAGTGTAGTGTATGCCCTCAAGCACTAGATACTTTATGCAGGCATTGGAGAATGCCAGCTTCATCCGGAGAAACATTAGGTAGCTGAGTTAGCTGCATTTCAAACTGTTTGCAATGACATTAAACTAATCAGCTTCCTGACTGACTCCCCAAATACTAGATTTAAGTACAAATATGACAACTTTAAAAAAAGTGGCAGTAAAAGTGATACTGAGTTTTTAGACATAAAGAAATAAGTAGAAAGTGTTAACAGTAGTGCTTTGCAGCAGCAGGAAGAAATAATGACCTAGATGTGTCTCTCAAGTGATGCTGAGCTTGCTTTGCCAACTAAGTATCTGTCGGCAAGAAGATATGAGGCAAAAAATAAGAGAAACAAGTTTAGACATACAGAACCAGACCTGGAGAAAAGGCATTGCTCCACAACACAACAATCTGATGGCTGAACAAAAACAATCAGATTTTAGTTCAAAGTGATAAGTTCAACAGCTAAGATAAGCTTACGTCATGTTTTGGTGTTTTAGCCACACGTCACTGTAGCCTATTTCACATAGACAATGTTAGCAATCTGTGACAACAGAAGCTCTAAGCCTAAGAATTACAAAAAAAAAAAAAAAGTTTTACCTTTTTAAGACAATCATACACACTCATCATGATTCCTTTGCTGATAATCAAATACTTACTAATTTCCTGAAACCAAGGTCAGCAATCATCTACGACACTTTCTTGGACTAGAATTTTTAAGTTTATTTATTTGTTTTTAATCAGAGATAAAAAACAGAGTAAACCACCTTTCTCCTTTCCCCAAACGCGTTCTTCATCACAGATATGCAAAAATTTACAGCAAAATCTGCTGTCAAATACAAGACTAAGGAAATTAAAACTTTCCAAAAGCACCTAACAACACTGGGAAATTAAGATGTGTGGGACTCTGTCAAAGAGAAATAGTGGTAAGAACCTCTGTTAACAGGCTGGAAAAAAAAGTAGTAAATAACATCACTTAACCACAGCCATTTCCTTTGCTAACTTGCAAGACTGCTACTGGACTCAAGACAATCTGATTGGGTTTTGCCTAAGCCAATGGAAAATTGGACAAGCTTTATGACAGTCTTTGAATTTATATGCTACAATAACAACAATTAATTAAAAAAACAAAAGAACAAAAAAAACAAAGGCTAGTCAGAGCTAGTATGTTACTACTCTGAATAGTCATCTTACTACTACTGCACATCAGCAGTCCTCCTCTGGGCCGAGAACCTAGAAGCCTCATCTTCTACATTACACTCTTCCATGTCATTTGCTTTCCAAATCCTTTTCCTATGTGCTAATCATTAGTTAATTGATTCCTTGGTATACACAAGAAAGTCTATCTTTAAACAGAGTAGTATATCAGTGGGATTGCTATTAATAAGGATCTCCAAAGTAATAACTTAAAGGCCTCTTATTTTTAAATGCACTGCCATACTTTCTGTAAAGTAGCTTTCAAATAAAACATGTTTTAAAGGCAGGTTACACAACAAAGACATATTGAAGACAGAAGCACTGAAAATTAGCATTGAAATTGGTGATCTAATAGTAGCTAAAGAAAATGAAGTGCAATTACCATATGTAAGTTGAGCCACATGGTTAATGTTACTGTTTACTTCAAAATTTTGTTCCATTGACATGCAGCTTTGTGTGAACAGACCATTTTCTCCATCTTGTATTTCAGAACTGTCAATAATCACTGCTTCAACATTATCCTCAACATTCACAGCTTTGTAATCTACTAGCAAGTGCAGAAAGACAAACAGGTTAAGAGTAGACACTAATCTGCCTTATCAGATGACAACTCATACCATACTCATCATGCCTCAGTTCCACCACAAGCAAACTCAAAAACAGATTCACTTTAGCATTGAAGTATGAGGTCAGGTATGAACATATGTATGAGGTTTTAATGCAAACTAGAATGAAAATGGCTTTCTGTTACTGGCAGGATTTCTAAAAGTATTAGCACCACTTATATTTAAGTATCCAATAGAGAAAGACACACTAATTGGTTTTGAAATTTTGCTTCTGCATACTACACTCCAAATAAATCAGTCTGCTAATTCTAACTATACCCTAATTATTGAAAAACAAATTAATGGAAGGAACCATATTGTGAAGTACTAAACTAAGTCAGAAGTTAGGATATACAACTTAAATTCAGCCAGCACACACATATAATGACACTCTAGCAATAGGAATATATGCCATATTTAACACAGGATCTCTGTCCCCATTCAGTATACAAAATGGGCTGAGCTCCAGGGATGAATTAGAGCTGTTTTAAGTGTCCTCCTTCCTTACTCTTATACAAACAATTCACTCCAAATCCTGCCCCCTTCCCTTTGTTCCAGGTATTTAATGACAAGCGACTTCTTTTTCTGTTGTTATTGTTGCCCATCATTTAGTACTGTACACACTTGGAGAGTTAACTGAGAGTCAGGAGATGCGCAACAACAGTGAAATAGGCGTGAACAGAACACTCTCTGTCCATTTCTCCAGTCTGTATACCACGTTACTATATGTGCTGATCTATTTATGGCTGGGCCTCTACTACT
Source organism: Cyrtonyx montezumae (assembly GCF_038088225.1). Classification (NCBI taxonomy): domain Eukaryota; kingdom Metazoa; phylum Chordata; class Aves; order Galliformes; family Odontophoridae; genus Cyrtonyx; species Cyrtonyx montezumae. The sequence goes on along the minus strand of NW_027072034.1, from coordinate 45,176,407 downwards.
CTGTAATCACCTTTCAGTTCCAAAATACAGGACACAAGCTGTACATTGCCTATGCTTTGGTGTCATATGATCAATGTATTCTGGTAACCACATGGCTGTTTATTTTTTACTACTACTCCTTTACCTATCCCCAAATCAAAGTACAATATAGGCTTTGGTGTAAAAGAGCTGAAAAGTGTGAAACAGATAAAAATGAGAGAAAAACCAACGGAACCAAACCACATACTATTTTTTTTTTAATTTCACTTAAAATTTTAAATTGGAAATAAAATGGAAATGACTACTGAAAGGCTGATCTCACACTCCAAACTGAAAAGTTTTTACAGGCTGTTATTATTCTGCACAAGGTAATGCTCCATTCACAGCACTCCATTTTGCTTCTTCAAACACCTGAGACAGACTTTCCAGTTTTCTCAATATCCATATATGCACGTATAGATAGATAGCTAGATAGATATGCTTTGAGAATATAGCCCAGCCATTCCTCAAAAAAACCTGAAGGATAAGCAAATTTCTTGATGTCGGTCATAATGTACAATTCCTTACTTAAAAAAACAAAATCCCTGAATGCTTCTGAGAACTAGGATAACTAGTTAACTTAAATTAGAATCACAGAATCACCAAGGTTGGAAAAAACCTCCAAGATCATCCAGTCCAACCACCCACCTATCACCAATATTCCACACTAAACTACATCCCTTAGTACATCATCTAAATGTTTCTTGAACAAAGGGATAGTGACTCAACCACATCCCTGAGCAGCCCATTCCAGTGACTGACCACTCTTTTGGAGAAGAAATTTTTTCCCAATACCCAACTTAATTGTGCATATTAAAAGTAATAATAATAATAATAAAACTTTATGAACATACTAGACTTTTTTTTCTTCTTTTTTTTAATAGAAGAATCAAAGCATGCAAATGACCAATTAACACCACTTCAACTTATATTTGGTAAGATTTCCAAATTTTCTATATTGTGTATGACCTCTGTTATTGGCTACTTCTATTTTCCAGGGATCTTTCAATAGAAACTGGAAGTGATCCCTTCCCTGCACTCTTCTCCATATCCATAGAGATAACATTCGATGGGCATCCAAGTGGAAGGATCAGACTGGAACATCTCAAGTAGTGCGGACACAACAGAAACAATGAACTGAACCTGCAACTGCACTCAAAGAAAAAAAGTCGAAATCCAGATGAGTTATTTTGTATCCTAAGTCACAGAAAAGCCAGCTGGCGTTAACAAGGACCATATAGAGCCCCTTGTGCCTATGGCCTGATACTTATGCCAATATAAAAAGAACTGGACAGCACAAGGGACAACAGTGACAACCATATCTCCCAGTAGCAGGACCAACTTATCCCAGCTTCCAGCAATTACTTGCATATTAACTCGGTCTCATAGCAGATCTGAGATTTTTAACATTTCTGTATCCTATCATCTTGAAAGCTGTGAGCACAGAAGTGCAGCCAAAACATCAGCTGAAGTCTGAAGACAGACAGACTACAGCTCTACTACTACGTTTACCCTCCCCAAGCACATCACTAATTAAATACACCACATATGCTACTGAAATAAGGAATGGCTTCCACTGAGTCAGAGATTTCTTACTGAATGCTCTCATTCCCTTCACAAACAGAAATGTAATAACAATGAGGTAGATGACCTAAGGCTGAGGAAGCTGAAAGCAACGAGTACCAATGAATTCTATCCTAGTCTCAACAAAGTTTCTGCTAGTTACTAGCAAAATTGCTACAACTAAATCAAACTTCTCACTGAATGCTTGTGTTTGTTCTTCATTTCCTAAGCACTTAGTTAAATGCATCTGCATTTCCGCAAATGTGATTCCACTTATTCCCAGGTGCAACTGACAGCACTGGGAGATGTAGGTAAGACAAAGTAGACTATATAAAGATGCTTAAACATTGCACTCAGAAAAACTGCGTACCATCCACCTCAGGTTGATTCCTCTTCCAACAGTATTACCCTTAATCTGAATGGTTGCTGACCTGCAGAGAACGACCAGAAACAGTTAATTTAGGATACTGTTATCAGAATCTGTGTGAAACTTGAAAGACGAAGGCAACGGGAGCCTGCACTGAGAAAACACAAACTAATTGCTACAGTGAGAAGAGTAATGAAACCGTATTTCCTGCGTATTTAACTTCTGTATTCAGATTGCCAAGGCGCTAGTGAGATCAAATCTCAAGGTAATGCAAGCCCCGCAGTGAGGCCTTGATGTTTGATAAGACAGGAGGAGCAGCTGAGGCTCTCAGTTTGCTTAGCACAGAGCAGAGGAGCTGAGGGGAGGCCTGCTGGCGGCTGCAGCTCTCCCAGGGAGCGGAGGGGCAGCGCTGAGCTCTGCTCTGTGTGACAGCGACAGGGCCCGAGGGAACGGCATGGAGCTGTGTCAGGGGAGGGGCGGCTGGGGGTTAGGGACAGTGCTGCACCACAGGGCGGTGGGCATGGCACAGGATGCACAGGGCAGGGGGCACGGCCCCGAGTGCCGGAGTTCAAGGAGCGTCTGCACAGCGCTCTCAGACGTAGGGTTGGATTTGGGGTGGTGCTGTGTGGAGCCAGGGGTTGGACACCGTGGTCCTTGTGGGTCCCTTCCAGCCTGGATTGTTCTGTGGTTCTGTGGCAGCCCTCATACAACACGTTTGAGTGAGGAATAGTATTAACGGGACCTCTTTCCTACCTCTAAGGCATTTACAGCAGTTTTTGTACTAATGATCGCTGAGTAAAAGCAAAAAACAGGCAAGAGACTGGAAAAGCAAGGTCAGAGAAGCTGGGCTGGACACGCACCTCATTCCACTTCATACCACTCGTCGCTATTCACTACTAACGAGTACCCCAGGACTGCTGTGCGTCCTCACCGCCCTAGGCCTCAATTGCACCGCTCTGCTCCATAGCCCCGTGCATAATCGGACGCTGAAGGGCCTCAGCTGTCATCACGTTACTTTTCGACCGCGGCCGCACGTCCACGGACAGCCCGCCCCAGCGCGAAAACACTCCCGTTCCCCCACCGCCTCCACCCCGTGACGCTCCGCCGACGGGCAGCGACGTCAGCCAATGGGCGGCGAACGATGAAGGAGCGCCTACTGCTCCTTCCCTCCCTCGGGGGGGCCTCCGCAGGGAGCCTTACCTGCGGCGGACATGGCGGCGGAGCCCCGCTCGGCCTGGGGCGGGGGGGGGGGGGTGGGTGGCAGAGCGGGCTTAGCGTTCCGGCGCGGGCAGATGCGGCCGGAATACGGCGTTGGAAACGGAAGCGGCTTCTCCGACGTGAGCGCCGAAGCGTTTCGGAACAGTGCGGCTGCGCGCTGGGCACGGGGCAGCGCACGGCAAACGGGAGGCGGGGGGGCGGGGCCGGGGTGGGGGTGGGGCCGCCGCTGCTCCCTCAGCCGCGCGGATGTGTGTGTGCAGGGCGCGGGATGGGAGTGAGGTGCGAGGTTGTGTCTTGGCAGGCCACAACAGGGCTTTGGGGATCAGTGTTCAGGAGCAGGCTGGAGCTTAAGGGCACAAAGACGGTGGAAGGACAAAGGGGTGCAGCTGTATTTTGTTTAGATGGGATTGTGAGTGCAGGAACTGGAGCAGTGGTGGTGGTCAGGCAGGTTACCCATGCACTCAGTGAATCCAGGGGCTTCTGTAAGGATGAGGTCACGGTGGGGAGGCCCAGGCAGTTCTGCCCAGAGCAGTGGTGGGAGGAGGATGGATTCTGACAGCAGCTACCACAGGGCGTGGCCTTGTGGGCACATATGTGTTGGTGGCATCAACTGGGGAGACTGGGATGAAGTGTGGATGAAGCACAAGTGTGTAACTGAATTTTTCCTTGTGGAGAAAAATGGCACCCCTTGACATTCATCAATACTTGCTGAACATTGATGGAGACTGACCAGTGGATGTAAGTGGTGCTTTTCAGCTGTAGTGGCAGTGGGTCACCTTTGCTGGTGCAAATTGTTATGAGCATGGCACATAGGCTATTTTTCATCACTGGTGAAAAAGCATAGCTGATGACGATGACTGTTGAAAATGAGTATAGTATTGTAGCTGAGAATTTTCTTAATCAAATAGTGTTAATTGTGGTCTCTATCCGTTGTAATCTACGTGGAAGTAAATGGGAGGCATTACTTTCGGAGCGACCTATCTGTGTGTCAGCTAATCTGTGAGAAAGCACGTGTAAGAATTATTATTGTACAAAAGGAGTGTTTATAGACTTTACCTTATTTCCTCATAAGCGTTCGGAGAGAACCTGAAGTATTAGTCAATGCTTCCTTAATTCTTTTCTGTTCTTAGTAAGGTTTAAAAGCTTTTCTCTCTTTCATAGCAAGGTGGAAGACAAACATCCTCAAACTCCATCTTGTATGACACCAGTGTGGTACAGGCAGTTTCTTGTGCAACTGATTCTTCATCAGAACACATCAGTGTCTACTGCTGTTTCTTTTCACTTGTCTGTATGTACACTGATTTTTTCTTCATTTTCCCCGAAAAATTGAGGCAAGAGGAGAATGCATAAGTAACTAGGAGTCTATCTGTTTTAAAACTAGCTTTTTATCTTCTCTGTATTTTTTTCTGTGGAATCATTTTATAGATTTAATGATAGGGCAAGAATTTGTCTGGGAAGCAGTTCCTGAAAGGGGTGATTTTGGAATAAGCAGATCTTGGAAGGCCACAGAGGCTGAGCGGGGAACAGAAACACAGACCAAGAGGTAAAGGACCGGATACTGGGGATAGGGAAGTAGTCTCTGCTGTGGAGAGGAAGTAGTCAGGACAAGGATAAAGAAATGTTGAGATTGAAGGAAAAGATTGAAAAGGTTTATACAGATATTATTCCTGTATTCTTGTGGGGCAGTGGTATTTGTAAGAGCTTACAAGAGAGAGATTTGAGAAAGAAGTAAGGGGAGTCCAATCTTCAGGAAGTGAAACTGTATTAAAAGGAATTATTCATTACACTGGAGGCCATAACGTTTCAGTTTTGAGTTACACCATTCTGTTTTAGAAAGTTTTGTCCTGGTGATATGAAATGATAGACATTCCTCTGTGTTTCTCCAAATATCATTTCAGTGGCTTACTAAGCGGGTAGAAGGATGGATTGGAAAAGAAAACTCAAGGAAGTGGAGGCAGTCAGGATGTTGTTACAGGCAAAGGACACAGCTAATAGGATTGAATTCAGGAATGAGCAAACCTTATCTACAAAGCATTTATTTTCCTTAGGTCTGTTTTCACACGATCTTTCCTGGATTTAATCTGTTGGCCATGCTTTCTGGTACTTAGATTTTGATGTTCCTGGGTCCAGTAACTCTTACATTTATCTTTATTATCTGTTTGTGAAAGGTCCTCTTTTCAGGTTTGAAACGTGGTATTTTGTATTGTTGGATATTTCTAATGAAGAGTGAGGTTCTGAACTAACTCCAGTTACACGCTTGTCTTCGTAGGTCCTAGAACTTTTGTGCTTTGAGTTTACAAAAATAACAGGAATTACAGCCTAAATTTGTGTGATCAGGATCTGTCTGTTGGTTCAGCTGCCTTGGCAAAGTGAAATGGATTAAAACAGATCATGGGATTAGGATATTATGGTTTGGCGTCACTACTTACAGGGTATGGTCTATATTTTGTTCACTTTGCTTTGGATCTGCCTTTAAATTATCTGCCAGAACCAATAAAACAGTGGAAGTGTGGAACTCAAGAAAAGATTCCAGGTGATCCTTTTTTGAGGATGTGACATTCTTACATGGTAATATAACTGTTTGTTTTCATTACTTTTATGTGAAGAATTTCTGTAAGGGCTGTCCATCTGCTGCCTGGTAAGCTTTTAATGAACACCTAGAGGAGATGCTTTTAAAGGGAAGACATTAAAGGATGAACACGAGATACAAGTAATAACATCTTAGTCCTGTGCCAGCCTTATAAATATATAAGTAAATATGACCACTCAGGAACTGAGTGCTATGCTCCTACCGATTCTGAATGTCGTTTACTCATGGAAGTGCTTTTATCTGATGATTTCTTTTTCTGGCACTGGGAGCATATAATAGATCTAAGCCACCTGCTCCAGATTCGATGTGACTGGTTAAGAAAGTGGCCAAGCCACAGGTTCAGTAGTGTGAATTTCCACAGGAAAGTAATTAGATGATTGCTGTTTTGTGGATGTCATGTTTATTTGAGTAAAATAAAAAAGAAATAGCCTCGCACTAAATATTGCAAAACCATTACTATGAAACAAGGCTCCACTTCATTGTTACCATTGCCAAGGGGGCCAGTTTTTGTGTTTCACTGAGTACCTTGCTGCTAGGTGAACAGTGCTATAACATGAATGTACAGCCTGATCTGAGTGGTGAGTTATCAAGATATGGTTATTTCTGTGGCCTTTGTTATTCTTCTCCTGGGCCTGGGGGAGCAGTTCCTGCCTTTCCTCTGACCCTACAATGAATATGAAGGGAGCTGTAGAAGCAGTTGTTTGCTCACAGGGATGGTTTATGGTTTGCAAATATGTTGTGGAATAGCAATAGTGAGAAGTAGTTGTGTATTAGCTGGATAAAGTTCTGATTAAAAAAAAAAGTATCTAGAATGAGAGTGAATGAAAGCTCCCTTCTCATAATGTGTTCTGTTTTGTTTGCTGTTTTGCACATGTTTTTAATTCATCTTGGGAAAAATCAGAAAGCTGTCTTTCCTATACCTTTTATAGGATAAATTTGCTTTAACATTCACAGCAGTTTTCTGATTTTCCAACTCTGGGGAAGTTTAAGTAGCAGTGCAGGTAATTGAGTGGGAAAGACTGTGTTTAGCTGTTTACTTGTTTTGCTATCCTGACCTTGAGCCTATGTTGGAGGGTATGGATTCATTACAAATACGTTTTCTCTTTCAGGAATTATCCAGATGATAAGTTATGGAACCTTATCCATTCATAATGAGGTAATTAAAGGCAAGTAGCTCCAGTCAGTGGAGCTGCATAACTTGTGTTTAAGAAATTAAGAGAAGTGCAGAAGAATTCTTACGACCAATAACACTGGGCACTAGGAAAGTTTCAGGAGAATGCTATCAAGCTGGTAGTTAAAAACACAAGTGGGACAAGCTCGGTTGACAACCTGTTGGCCTGACTTTAATCCAGAATCAGAACACCTAATACATGCTTCTGTCACCAATGAAGAATTAAAGGAAAAAAATGTAAATAGCACAGTTCAAATAGCTTAATGGAAATCAGTGCTAGGCTTGCAGCCAGCACTTGGCTGCCCCGTTCCCCTGGAGCTGCCTGGTTAGAGGGATGGTCAGGTCAAGAGAAGGTTCCAGCTCCAAGAGGTGACAGAACTAATGGCATAGCACTTAGGAGATCAAATTCATAAAACTAAGTGACACTGCTAACTGGGGATGCCTGGTACGCCCATGATTGAAGATTGAGATCCAGAAAGCATTTGATTGTTGGAAGTCACATTTGAATGCCTAAAAGCCCCCATGTAAAATAACAGCTCCAAAACACCTGTGCGGGAGGCTGCCCAGTCCTGAAAGCTCTGTTGTCTTTTTATGTGTCTCCACCCATGAGGCTACTGCTGCCCCAGTGCAGGCATGCACTGTGTGTGTATCTCTGGGCCCAAATGGTTGTTGTCTAGCTTTTGTGCTCTTGGAAAGGCCTGGTCTTAGGGATTTGGTAGTGGGAGTGTTCCTCACTGCCAAGATGCACTCTCACAGACTGAATTTGAAACCAGTATAAAGCAGCAGTTGTGGCTATTGCTGTCCTTTACTAGAGTAGCACAGTGGTAAAAAGGTTGTGTGGGTAGCAGGAATCCAGCCTCACATGCTGCAGGGATGTGGAAAGCATCCTGGCACCAGCCCAGTGCTCCTTCTGTGCTGCCTTCCCGAAGTATAGTGCTGCTCTGGGCACAACAAAGAGCCAAGTGCCAGGAAAAGGCAGATCAAGAAGATGGATGGCTGTAATCCAGTGACCAGACCACTGGGGAAGCACTTGACTTCCCAGATAGCAGCATATGAGAGCACTGGGAGTACTCCCAAAAGCAGGCACCAGCATCACTACTTAAAAAGCATTCTGATGTTGAATCCTTTTGGATGTGGAAATGAAGATATTCCTCATATTTGCTAGTTCAAGGAGGATCTCATTTGACTTGGTACTTGAACTGAATTGCCAAGCCTCTGTAAACACCACAGGCAAGGCCTTGTGGTAGGTAGTTTTGTTGCGGGGGTACGTATGTGTGTGTTTGAATTGCACTCTGCAGAGAAAGTACCAACATTTTAACTGCAGCATCTATGTTATAACACCCATGTGCTTTATAATCTTCCAAACAAAACTCAGCCCCTTCACGCTCTTTAGTCTTCCCACACACGTCCACTGGACAGCATGGTGGGATGCTCTGCTGAGCCAGAAGGTGCAACCTGAGAAGAGCTTGTGTATGCAATAGTACCTATAGCATCTGGTTTGTATTGTCACTGGATGGGCTTGACTGTGGTATTCTACGTACACAGAACCAAAGGTATGTGCTGAAGCCTGGATTTTGCAAAGACAGAAGTCACTGACTTCACATACATAAAAAAAAAAAAGCAGTGGTTGTATTTTATGAACTCTAGCTTTTAATTTTCTTCCCATTGAGCATAAAAAAATAGACAAGCGTACAGCAAGCAGGTAGGAAACAGATTGTGCCTGCCTCTGTGGGCTAAGTTTTTCCTACAGTTCTTGCTTATCTGTATTTCTGGATTGGAAGAGGTGCATAATACATCAACGGATGATTGACGTAACCATTTAATACTTGACCATCTGGTTAAAGCAAATATTACATAAGCCAATTCCCACTTGGAGAATACTGTAGTACCACGCCACCATGGGGAAATCTTCCTATCTTTGCAAGACATGTTTTCAGATAGCTCAGCTGCGTTCCCCAAGGCTGATTTTTTCCACACTGAGGCACTGGAACCCTGTCTTTCAGCTTTTTTTTTTTGAACACGTGCATTTTTTTTAAGAACTCGAGTACAGGGTTGAAAAGCTACTGGCAGAATGACAGATGAAACAAAAGTGTCTTCCCTTCACCTGCAGGCATGCAATTTTAGAGCATTTAGAGCACCTAACTTCCAGCCCAGACTTCTCAGTCTCCCAGGAACCAAACAGGCTTAACTTTAAGGGAAGACAAAGATTAAATACTTTGCAGCGCTGAATGGCCCGAGACTTCTGGAAATACCACACTTGTTGTTGAGTAGATTAGACTTCACGTTTCATGACAAGTAAGGAGGAGGTGAGATTTAATAGCAGTCACGTTTATTTGCAGTTTCTATACACACTTTCTAGGTAATCAAACTTTTCCGACACATTTTATTGAGAGGGGTTCACAATGAAACTGTCACCGTTTTTACTAAAAATAAATACAAGACTTAAAGTGTTGCACAGCTCTAAAATATACAAAGGCTTGGATTTAATGTAAACTTTGAAAACATTTTACAAAAGAAACCATCTTTGCAACAATTTAAAAAGTTCCTATTTACAAATATTACAAAAATACAAAATGGATGCAAGTCCATAAACCATTGTCTTTTCTGCCAGCATGAACTGGTGCTAGTACCAAAATAGTTACACTGTAACCTTCTTAATTTTTTATTTTTATTTTATTTTAATTCTTTAAGTCATAACCTACAGTATTTCTCTATATCTGCCACCACTGCAGCAAATGCACTCCATCACTGACCTTTGGCAAAAGCACATATATGCTTTATTTGCTACAACTATTCCATCTCCTCTACGCTGCCACAAGAAAAAAAGGAAAAGGGGTAAATGTTAGTTTTCAGAACATACAGCCGTGTAACTTCCTCAACATCAGTGCAAACAACAGAACATGGTTTGAAATGATGGTTCACTGGTTGCCTAATGCATGTGCTGTACCCTGTCTCAAGATATACGATGTTCCCCTCTACAGCTTGTCCTCTGGTCTTACTGTTCTCTGACCACGTTGCATGTGAAGTACTGCCTCACAATTCAAGTCTGTCAGTGTCTGCATATTGTGGCATCTATGAAATTGTTGGTAATAAAAAGCGGTACCACCAACGTCAGTTCAGCTGTATTCTCTTTACAGGTTTGAATGACTCTTTAATCATATGTAATGTCTTTATGGACAAATGTGTTTATAAAGGTGCTCCGGGTAAAACTTGTATGGAAAAAGAGTTCAGATGACAAAACTAAGGCTTTTCTCCCATATCTAAGCTTCCTCATGTTTTCTGAAACGTGTTTTGTTATATGCTACACAATTCCTTAGAACATTCGCTCCTTTTACTTGCATTTCTGCTCCTTTTCTTAACTAAGCTACTAATAAGAGTAGCCATTTATTTCCAGAACCTAACTCCACCTGCCCTTACTACAACTGATTCAGACTTCCCACTATTGAAGCCCCTTAGCTGATATACCACCCCTCTTCTTGACACACATACCACGTGCATAGTGACTCCACCTCGCATACTGCACACAAGCAGACGACACAGGAGGATGGCAGGATACCCTGAATTACATATTTTGTAGTGCATGCGAGACAAAATGAGACATAAACCTTATGGGGAATGCCTCTGAGGATTTGTTAAACCCCTCTGACTTGCTTGAACTGTTTTAAAATCGTAAGAACCTTCCTCTTCAAAACACAGTCGGCCTGCTTTCAGAACTCTTAGTTTTATGCACTACATGATTAAAAGCAAAAAAAAAAAAAAAAAAAAAAAAAGAAAAAGAAAAAACAAAAGGAAAAACCCATTTCACACATCCCGCTTCCCTACCATTTCCTTATGCTTAAAGCCAGCTTTGATTCATTTTTTTTTAGGATCCAACTATTCTTTTTCTGCTGTCCTGTTCAATCTGTCTTACTGCGTACCACCTTTCTTCTTGCGCTATTTCTGTGCACTAACATCCCTTCTATTCCTCTACTCCCAAGCATATCCTACAGCAAACAACACCAACTGCACCAATTTTGGACAGAGAGGGCCTTGTTCTCTGAGCAGCATGGTTGGGCTACGCTGTGAAAACAGTGGTGGCCCAAAGGAGAATCAGACCAACAACTGGTTTTATTTCATTTACAAAGAAAAAGTATAAAGCAACTTGTGGGCTGAGCTTAGAAGTACGCATCCTTTCAGTTTTAAGACAAGAAAATTCAAGTAACTTCAAGTAATTAAGCTTTTATTTCCCTGCCTTCATTTGTATCAAAGCAGTTGCTTTGATTTGTCTCCTCTCCCAGCCCGTCCCAGTCCCCCACCCTGCTGCACGGCTCTGGTGAACCCAGGCGAAACCCAAACGTCTGCGGCTGGCACAAGAAACCAGAGCTTTCCCCTTTGCGGTTTCGCAACGAATATAAATAATGCATACACGTACCTATTTCCCAGCTACATTTTCACAGTGTCATTTTGGTAAATATTTAGGTAGCATGAATCTCATCAGCACAAAGAGAAAGCTTCACTGAAAATCATCGCAGATATTTACTGATAAATTGAAAGCGCTTGTTGCATGCTTATCGTTTATTTGTTTCCCTTAAGAGCCACAAACTAATCATGTTTAAAGATTATCGTTACCAGGTTATGACTGTGTTATGTATCCCAATAGCCTAATAGGAATATGAATACTATTTCCTTGCGTCTATTCTTGCTAAAGCAGTCCCTGTTGGCACAAAGGCCCGGGGGCACCGTCAGATGGGACCGCATGGGACTTTGTGTTAGGAATGACTTTGTTCTGTCAGAAGCACGCCTATCTTCCCAACCGATGGTCGTGCTACAACTCACAGATACACTTCTCAGTTAGCTTGTTGGAGCTATGCTAGAAAGACAAATGGTTACTTCAATCCCATCTCGGTCAGCTGGTACGGTTCGTTAGCTGAGGTGGAGAATTCCTTTCGACTGCTGAATGTCTTCTTTGAGGCTTATGGCACCGAAAGTGGTTATTGGTGGCCACATGAACTTATGTTTGATATGAAAATGGTATTCACAGAATACAGTTATTACATTTGACTCCTTTTGTCTTCTATAAACATAAAGTTGTTATGCAGGAAGTTGTTTGCCACATGTCCACTTTTTGATAGTTCTATTTACAAATTCTTATCAAAAATATGGTATTTACATATGTTTTGTTAATTTCTTCTAAATTTTGTTTCAGCTCATTTTAGTGTAGAAAAATACCAATCCTCGAGAGCATTTGCTTTTTTATTTTTCTCTCTAGGGAAGCACTACAATGAGGAATCTGTTTCTAGATGGGCAGCTTCTGGGAAAAAATAAAAATAAAAAATAAAAAACCAACACAAAAAGTCACTTTGAACTCTATGAAAAGTGTATACCCTTGAAATATACAGTGATGACAGAAATGAGTGGGATAAACCAAATGAAGCTAAAGGAAAACAGAATAGACATACCCTATCCTTCTACGTTTAGAAAATGTATGGTCATAAATAGCTACAGCCGTAGTCCTCTGTTTCCCCAACGTCCTATGAACACAAACACATCGAAGCATTGATATTGCCCTGCAATTATTGTTTTGACTGCTACAGCATTGGCCTCTTCTATTCACATCCTTACGCAGCTCGCATGGTGTCAGCAGTCCCTGGCAGCCTATGTTGAGCTCTGAGAAGAGCGGTCATCGTGGGGGCTGCCATCTGAGTTCTCAGTTTCTCCCTCTGAGATGGCCTGCATTGGCGTGTTGTACAGCCGGCAGCGCACGCTGTACCGGCTGCTGCTGGCGGCCGGTGGTGCCCGCGAGCGCCCCACTCGTGAAGATGCTGACATGGGAAAGCTCTTGGAGGAGAAGCCTTCTGTGTTGACCCTCGGCGAGCAGGGGGACAACGGGGATGATGCATCGGGGCTTGTCACCGGGGGACACTCATCCTGGCTTTGGGAAGCATCTGCTGTCAGCTCTCCAGGAGACTTGGGCAGAATAGGGCTTTTCAGGATTTCCGTGGCAGACATCCTGTAGCTAGAATCAGACCGACTGCCCTTTTTAAGGAGCAGTAGTTTAAACTCCTCGTTAGATGTGTTGGACTTCTTGGCATTCCTGTATATCAGCCCGGGGGACCTCTGACTGCTTATGGGGGCACCTGCGCTGCTGGCAGGTGACGTGCTGCTGGCGGGCAGTGTGCTGCTGGCGGGCGGCTGGTTGCTAGTCCCAGAAGAAGCTCTCAGTCTGTTCCTCACAGACAGATCTCCAGAGTCCTTTCTCCCAAGAACTTTCCTTTTTGATCTGTAAAAATACAAAGAAGCGCTCTTTCATATGCTATCTTTGTAGAACAACGTCTCCCACTAGTCTGGAGTTACACTGATTCACCATGCTTTCAAGCAAACTAGGTCTCTCTTAATCCCTCTGCCAAATATCAGAGGCTGTCAGTGACTGACAGCACTTTGAGGCATAATAGCTCTTGTGCAAGGAATGAAGCACTGTGTCACATTCTCTCTCGATCTTACCTGGCTCTTTTAAAACAATCTTTTATGCACAATCTGCTGTTTTTATGTAAAGACACGATGCTTACAAGTCCCAGGCTAGCCAGATAATCATCGTAACTGAGTCACTATTAAAAAACTTTCATCTGTGATCACAAATTTCAACTGAATGCAAAACACCCTAAATTTGAAGAGATGCCTCCTCTTCATCAATGCCCAGGCACTGGGTTGCCAGAATGTGATACAGAACATGGAAGCATAATGGCATGTGAAATATTGCCTATAAAATCCAGCAGCAGCAAGCCCTAAATGGGACTCAGTCAGAAACACGACTGGATGGCAAAGCCTGGGTGGCGAGGGACACCTCCACTATCACCTGGTTTCTCCAAGGGCCAGAGTGATTCATCTTCTGTGTAAAGTCTGAGTCTAGATTATGATTATTATACCATGTGTCAATTATTAAGAATTTGACCCAATCTGAGAAGGGTTAACTCTTCCCCATACTCTCAAGGCCAGGCACCAGTGAGACTTCATGACATCCAAAATTAGTACTGACTGAGATATTTCTGCATGCCTTGGTCATAGCTCCACAATAGCTACGACTGTCTGGGGGAAAGACAGGGCTTAACCATCAGATAATTATTCTGCAGTGGATGACCATGCAGCTGGGGAAAGGCTGGCTGGCTTTCATGGTTCTTAGTTGCAAGGTTAGATCACCTGTGAATGACTGCAAACAGGTCCTCAGTAGTGCGAGGCTTGTTGGGAGACACAAAAACGTCCTCAGCTTCAGCCTGAGAGTCTTCACTCAGTGGGGACATGATGGAGTCGTCGCTTGGAGAAGACTCTGAGATAAGGACAGAAACCACGGTTAGAGTCAGACCACTGCTGTATTTTGAAAGAGCACTGCTATCGCAAGGCATCAGCTCACTGCATAAGCAAGTGACCAATGCTGGCCATATAGACTTTATCCTCTAACCTCTGATTGCTGTGCTGTCAGCCCAGGAGGGCTAACTGAGGTCTGTCATGCTGTGTGACACCTCCAGGGCCCCAGTCCTTCATCTCAATGTCAGTGACACCCCCCACTGCAGAATGAACTGCAGCACAGAAGAGAGGACCCAACTGACCTTTCAGCAATGGCTCTTCTGTTCCACCCGCTGTCTCTTCTGCCTCGCTGGTACCAGAGGCACTTCTGGTAGGAATACCTGATGCAATGTTTTCCTGTTTGCAACTGACTTCACTGAGCAAGTTTACTGCTGCTGTTTCTGATTCGTAGCTGATATTCCCAGGCACGTGGTGGCTTAAATCGAGTTGGTGCTTAAGCTGATCGCTGACATCTGCTCCCTCTGCCTGAGCGGGGCCGTCACCCGCCATGCTGAGCTCCAGCTGCTGCCCACTGCCACAGAGATCAGGCTGGGCCTGCGCATGCTCGAGGCGGCTCTCCGATTCTGCTCCCCTGTTTGCTTTCTCTGCTTCATGATCACCTGTGAGGAGAGCTGAGCCTTTCTGAAATCCTTCTGTAGAAACTGCACAAGTCTGATTTAGAGCACTGTCTGGCAAACACGCAGTGGCTGGGGTTATTTGGTCATTCAGAGTTTTCATTTCAACCAGAGGCACACCTGCTGAAGGTACAATTTCCTGCTCGCAACTACTCTGCCCACTGAAAGAGGAGCTTTTTTCTAAAGATGGCTTCCCAGGGCCCATTTCTGCAGAGGAAGAGTCAATATACGACATGATGGCCTCCTCAGTGGAGTACTGCCGTGATACTGGCTTCTTAGCTAGGAGTGTTCTCATTTTCCCTGGTGAAACATCACCAGCCACCAGTGTGGGCTCATGGATGCAGAGCAGGTCAGGGATGCTGCCCTTCTGCTTCACTTCTTCAGGCCTGCTGATGGCCCTGAGGTGCACTGACTTGAGGACGGACGGGGTGATGGCGAGAGCAGAGGGGTGGCTGGGGCTGAGGGCTTCGCCCACCGCGCTCTGTTTGCTGGGGTTGAAGGCGTGCAGCTGGTGCCGGTGAGTGAACGGTTTATTCAAGACGCTGTGAAGAGCACTTAGGTCGAGATGGGTTGGAGGTATAATCGGGAGTTCAAGGTCTTTGCTTGCAGACATGGTGCCGTCTTTAGAGAGTGGCTGCTGCAGCGAGGACTTCCTCTCAGGTACTTTTGGCTTCCTCTTGCTTCCCCCTGGGGACAGTGGTCCAGAGAAGAAAGCAGTTGGGAAGGAAGAGGTCGGTGTCTCTGACTGGCTGGAGTACCCACTGGAGGGCGAAGCCAGCCCCGCCAGCTTCTCTGGGGAGGCCAGTTTAAACTCACTGTCAACAGAAGGGAGGGATGGGGTGGTGGCTCGTGACCCAGACTGGGATGTCTGGGACTCCGAACTTTCTGGTGACTTGATGCACTCTATGACTGTGGTACCCGTAGCAGTGCTCGAATTAGATAAAGACCTGTAAGGATCACCAGATTTCAAGTCGTTCAGGAGCCAGAGGTCTGCATAGTGAGGTTGTTCAGCACCTTCATCTTTGAAGGATGGCATGTCGGCCGTATCAAACTGAGCATCCTTCATGCCGCCATCGCTCTGGCTCATCCAGGGCAGCTCGGGTTTGGGTGGCAGGCTAGAGGCCTCCACTCTGGAAGGTGTGTTGGAAAACTCAAGTGGCAGTTTCATTTCCCTGGCAGTGTGTGACACGTGCTGCCCACCGCTAATCTTTGGTTCTTTCTTCTCGGGAAGATCCACGCTGCCCTCAGATTTCCTCAAAGATGAGCTGCGTTTTGGTGGAGCTGGCTTTGCCTTTGGTTTCTTCAGAGAGATGCCCTGCCGTCCCTGCCTTCTGTGACCAATGCATTCCTGCCAGGTGCAGTCAGCCAGGCTGGAGGTCACACTTGCTGTCTGGCCGCTCTCGGAGCCTGCAGCTGCACAGTTGCAAATATAGCTCTTGTTGCCCTTGAGACCACAGTCAAAGTGCATGGAGGTATAGTATCCTTCAGTATCCACAGAGAAGTGTGAGCTAGTGTCTGCCTTGTCAGAGGGGCTCTTCTCTAGGAAGCTGTCATATGTGCCCATGCTCGTGAAGCTCGGGCATCCCAGGCTGTCAGCCTTAGTGCGCTCAGGGCTGAAGTCCTGGCGACAGGATGCATCATGGTGGTGGTGCAGATAGTTCCACTCACTGTCACTCGTGTTGCTGTTGTTGGGGTCATCAAGTAGATCTGCCACAGTGGAGGTGAAGGAGCTTGCCCTGTGGCCTCTGACCTTGTCCACGTGGTCACCATACTGCTCTGTAATGAAGACACTCGAGTCCTCATTGGCGTTGGGAGCGGTGTTGAGGGAAAGCTCAGAGTCACAGTGCGAGGAGCCAGTCAGCGGTGGAGAGGCGGCAGGAGGAATGGTTTCGGATGTCTGAGAGGGACATGTGGAGCTGCTCCCACTCCAGTTGCCGCTGGAGGACTGGTGATCGTCCTTCTGGTCCATGTGGCTGCTAAGCAGGACTCCTGCTGTGGAGATGGAGTGAATGGGGCTCCCAAAAGTGTCTGAGTTGGATGAAATCTCGCAGCTTCCCGAATCTGCCATCCTTGACAGTCGCGACCTCCCTCTCTCACCGATGCTGTGTTCAGGGCTGTGCAGGTGCTGTGGGCAAGTTAAACCCAGGGGCTGGTGCTCTTGCGAACCCTGTTTGCTCAGGACCTCGTTTGCTTTTTTTGGGTGCCTCTCCTGGCTGGCTAGGAAGCACTCCGCTTCGTACGCTGAACTCTTGACGGTGGCAGCTGTGTCACCCTCGCTGGCTCTCGCTCCCTCGCGAGGGAGGCTCCGCGAGCGGATGCGGTTGCTGACAGCAGCAGCGAAGACAGCATCCCCGTTGTCTGCCAGAACCAAAATGTTGCCAGCGGAGTGTGAGAGGGAGGCGACCACACTCTGCCCTCTCTGTGCGCGGATGCGGCGCCGGGAGGGAGCGGCGATCAGGATTTCTTCCGTCTGACACTCTGAGTCCCTGGTCCCTGAGCGTCGGCTGCCAGCACTGGAGAAGTCCGGGTTGGCATGCACAATCACATTGCGCTCCCTTGCCACCGGCGACTCATCCGAATCTAGGGTACACGTAAAGCTGGGTGAGAGACCGCTTCGAATGTCCTGACACAAGACGACCCACAGAGCAACCCAAGAAGCGTATCAGCATTTAATCTTGCTGAGTGTTGTACCAAACCTAACTCAGCTACAACATGTATATAAAGCAGACCTCATCGCAGTGAGGTGGGGAATTCTCCCAGTCCTGCAATGTGATATCTGTTCTCCTATTTCTGCAATGTGATCTCACGCAGAGCTGATCTTGCTGTGGTAAATATTAAGATGAATATTAACTTTTTGGTTTTTGTCACTGTAGCGCAAGTAGCTCCAGGCAATTTTCAGGAATAGCTGCCTGACAAAACACTCTATAAACTTCTACAACTAATACCATTTTAACTACATATCTTTTCAGAATTTCCATTATCTGCTTCTTTCCTACCAAGAATATTTGCACAGTAACAGGATCTTTGTTTCATAGGTTCTCTGGTTGCTTATTCCCTATGATAAACACATTCCTTATGCTTCCGATTAAATTTCAGAGCAACCGACTGAGGTATCAGAGCCATCTTCAGGTGCAGATGAACATTAAGAAATAATGATCCCGTTCATTTATTTTTGAGTTAAGACCAATTTTACACTTGATTTGCCCTCAACAGAGTTGCTCTTAATTCACCTGGAAAAAAGGCGAGGTAAGCTTCTTGATTTCAAATAATCTTGGTAATAAAGAACGCAGGGAAGGAACTGAGCACAAGCGTGACAACAAAAAGGAACTTTTAGCAAAGCTTTCAGTGGGGGTACCAGCAGCTGTCTCTAATGCGGATATCCAACTGATATCTGAGTGAGCTGTGGCAGCTCAACACTTTGCTGAGCAACATCTGTCATTTCTTTACCTTAAGATCCCCTCACACAAGAAAAAACTTTCACTTAATCTAGTTACTTTTTATGCACGCAACTATGGGTTTATAACAAAAATTAAATGAAAAAAAAAAAAACCAAACGACTGATTAACATTTACACAATAAGAGCTGGACATGTACATCTATATTACTCGGTAAGGCCCCCACTACATCAAGGCCATATGGAGTAATATAGCTTTGCTGACTGCAGTAAATAAAAAAAAACAAAACACATCGTTCCCAAACTCCACGACCAGTTGTGCTTTCAGGGTTTCACTTCTTCGAAAGGCCCACTACCAGCTCAATATCTCTGCAATTTAAGTCAGTTAGAAAGCTATCTACAGAAGAGTTGTATTTATACTACACCTATTTCTTGTTGCACTCTTCTGGGGATGCCAGAGATGGTTTTCCTCCTCCTCAACTTTCGTCTCCGCTGTAGTACAGATTGTGAGTGAACAAGAGAGCAGCGTATACTAGCCTCTCTGTCAAAACCAACTCCTGCAACCCATAAATAGGTCTCATTAGCCTTTAGAAATAGTAAACAAAATGTCATGGCTGGAACACAGTGGCAGTATGTGAGCTTGGATTAAGCCTGTGAATAAACATAAGGGAGCCCTTATGTAGCTCTTACATAAATTATATTACAGCGTATCACAGTTTTACATCTAATTCCAGCTCCCCCTCAGCAGCCTGGTCTGCCACAAGTAACAGAAGGAGTATAGAAAAAAGAAAAAGAAGAAAAAGAAAAGAAAATCAGAAAGGAAAGTAGATTTGAGAGCTCTTGGTAGCAGGACATCTTTCTTATAACTATCTATCCATATGTTGTAGGGACAATGATGGTAACCTGTCAGCAAGGAGTAATCTATCTAGCTATAGTCTGACTTATTTTATGCAACTAAGCATAAGAAAACAATTTAGAATTTAATGTCATATTGTAGTAGCTGAGGTCTTATTAGGAGACCAATATGCCAAAGGGGATAACATTTCAGAAAGGAAGAAGACAGCTAAAAGGGGCCAACTCCAAAACACTCTTTTCTTTCTTCCACACAGCAGAAAATAAAGTAAATGGGCAGCAGATATTGATGTGTGCCAGTACGTGGCCTGACTTTCCCAAGTGCTCTGCACTCAGCAGGACACGTGGGAGTCTGCTCAGGGAATCAGCTCACACATTCAAGATCCTAAATGTGGATTTAGGAGCCTAGGTTTACATGCACATCTATTTATAACCATGGTCACGGAGAATGGGCAAGAATTCCTCATTTTCTTTATGTTCCCATGGCATTGCCACAGAAAAGTCTCTTTCACTTTGCTTTTTACACTGTGGTCAACATAAAGTTAAAAGGAGGCTTGCTGAAAGGCCTGCCCCCCCCCCCCCGTTCTGTTTTTTCTATATGCTCCCGCTCTCTAAAGCTGACGTGGGATGGGGCAGAAAAATTATGCCAGGTCCATAAAAACACTAACATCAGGATCGCTGGTACAGTGGTTTGTAATCTTAGGAAAAACAAACGAGTTGAAGAAAACAAAATAAAAAAAAAAACACCTGATAAAAACTATTTTAATAGCGTATAATTATATAAAACATAATTATACACAGACGTACACATACATATTACACTACATAACAATGTAAAACGTTAAAAAGTAACTTTCTTGTAAAAGTTCTTCTTGAAAACTACTACAGTGAAATAGAGGCTTCAGACAGATGTCCTGTAACCACCAACGCCCCTGAAATAAGGAGAGGAAGAACTTTCTTTAATATGGAAGGAAAGTGCCATAAACTCCAACAACAGTCAATTTTTGAAAAGTGAACATTTCTCGGGGTTGGGAAAAGCTTGAAGAACAAAACAGAGAAATGAAAGCAAACTCTTTGAAATGAAAATCAACCGGAACCATTGCTGGGCTTCCAGCAATTGTGAGTTAGCTGAACATGCTCTGTGTGCCAGATGCACGGGCCATCTCCGATAGGGAAGTGGAAGAGGGTACATCCTCCCCGTGACGCATACAAATTATTCCCATTAGTGCTAATGAGAATGATACACATAAACATCCAGAAGATTACATACCATTCTTGATCTGTAAAAGTGATCAGGAAATTTGGTTCCAATGTATGGCAGGTGGAGTCTAGGCAAAAATTTCTATTACTGGAAGAGTAAACATTGGTCCCATTGGTTTGCTGCTGTATTTCTCCTCTGAACTGCATTGTGTGACAATAGTGATACTGAAAAGCCTACATACTGAGGGTCCTATGTGCTACACACAAGGAGCATCACTCTAATGCATCATGGAAATGTGCCACACCGCTTCTTTCTTAAGGGATGTCCATGGGGAGTGCCCAGCCTACACCATGCAGCTTATTGAGGCTGCTCTGCTGGCAGGTGGCCTGATCCCGTGGTGTCCCCTTAGCTTCCCACCGTGGGGACACCTGCTCCTGGCTGCTACCTCCTTGGGGAGCAGAGCTTGTGACACCTTCACCGCCCTGGGCAAGGGGGACCAGGAGTGCACTGCTGCCACTGAGAAGAATCACCTGCCACACAGTGGAGCAGGAGGGATGCCACATTAAGGCTGGACAACAAGCAGCCAACCCCAAAGCCCCAAGGGCCCTGGATGGGACTGGGGCTGTGCTGGGGTGTGCAACCCTCCTGCCACTGCAGGGCAGCCTGTCCTGCGGGAAAGCTGGGTGCTATCGACAGACACAAGTGGGAACAACATGATGTGACCTCCCTGTCATCCCCCAGCTTCTGGAAAGACACTGTGAAACATCAGTATGTTGTCTGAGACTAGCTGAAAGCTCCCTGCTTTTCTTCCTGACTGCTTATTGTAAAGTCTGTAAGTGAGGAAAAGTCAGCCCACTTTGTGCTTTTATATTAATCAAAACATGGTACAAAATATAACTGAGGAAAATTTAGATAAACCTTATTTTTACCATAGCCCTCTGGAAGGAGAGAAAGAGAAGAAGAGAAAGAGAAAAACAACCTGATTTTTGATTCTGGAAACAAGTCATCCATCACATTTAGTCAGTGATAAAGCTGGTGCTTACATAAACAAATTCTTCTTCAAATAAATCTAGTAAAATGCATCCAAGCGTTACATAAATAAAAGAAAATGCCATTACTATACCTTCGGCATAGCTGCATGTAAAGAGATCTCAGAGCGACGGTTTACATGCTACATGGTCATGACTTGCATGTTTAAAGCATTACAAATAGTAGCCTGCATTCTCTAGTTTCTCTTCTCTTGCTACACATGATAATCATATGATTAATTTCTGTGGCTTTCTGCGTTATTTCAGTCAGCTACACTCAAAAAGCTATTTGAGGTCTTTGTGAATGCAGGCTGCAGGTTATATACACAACAAAAGTACATTGTTTATTCAGGGAACCAGTGTTACATTACGCTGTACAGCATGACTTGCAAAGTATGGGCCAAATTAATCCTAGATGCGGCTTCAGTGACTTCAGCGGATGTGCATGAGGGATGAATTTAGCCCACTATCCTCCAGCAACTAACCCTCAGGCTAGGGTCTTCACCCACAGACTGTAACATCCAGTGACTTCAAACAAATTAAACAGAATAAGTACTTGACCTCCCTCGAACCATGCAATAAATACATAAAGAAATAGAAGAGATTTGTACCAGTGACATTGATGGGGATAATGCAAGAAGAAATCACTTGGGCATCTTGTTTCATTTTCTCCTCTGGAGTTGGGAGAGGTAGTGCTTTACTCCAATTGGTTTGTTTATCCAGTGTAGAAGGGATATTATGTATTGGATTTTTCGGCCTCTGCCCTAACATGACATCTGTATCTTCGTCCTCTGGTGGATGGGACTGCAAATGAATACATTCAAAATCAGTGTCTACCACTCAGTCACACAAGGCTACTGTTGAAACAAAGCAGGCACACAGATCAGCAATCAATTACAGGCTGCAATGGCAAGCTGCTCTCAGTAAGTCACACAGTACAGGCTGAAATCACACCGTTCACAGAAGACAGATACCTCACGCATCCTTTTGAGCACACTGCTCTGCTGGCTGCCCATGAGGACCGGCCCCTTGCACACATTCGTTCGAGGACAGGCAGCAGAAGGCCCGATGCCTTAAAAAAGAGCCCTCTGTGCTCCAGGAAATCATTTGCATTTCATTTTTACAAACTATGGACATGAGCAGAAAAAAAGTTACAGAAATCTGGTGGGAAGTGGCAGGTGTTAGCAATGCCAGGGTCAGGGGGACACTGGCTGAAGGAGATGGGCCGCCACCAGAAGAAATTCAAAGTGTTGTTTAGAAACCATGCACATTTTTACAGCGTGATAAGAGAAGCACTAGATACGGAAAGTAAAGAAACAGAGAGAAAAGTAAACTGCGTGGAAGCAACACAGATGCTTTGTTCTCTTTCTGAAGCAATACAAGTCCCCTGGCAGCACCTTGTCCTGCAAAGCTGCTGTAAATGCTGCATATAACAGACAGATTAATCATGTTGTTATGTGGCACTAGCTACAAACCTGTTTTGGATTATCTTTGTAAAAATATTACGAAAAAAAAAATGTTGTTTTGGAGGATTACGCGTGAGAAACACTCACCTTTTTCTGCCCAATTCCCCCCCTTTCTCCACGAGAACACTTCCAGGAGCTGTGACAACTCTTCCCCCCAGCCAGGGATGTCACTCTGCCTCTTCTTTCCACATGAAGAGCAAAGCCTCCTCAGCTGCCCTTCTCCTGAACCCCCAGCTGCTGCCTACCTGGCTTCTCCCTTACGACTTCTGTTTATGCATCACTCTTCAGTTTGTGGTGATTTCTGATGAAGACAGAGCGCTGCACCCCCAGCCTGGCAAGGTCCGACAGGCAGCAGGGTGATGCTGCCTTTGTAGCGCTGCCATCCCTCCCCGGCTCCACATACATCCCAGGGGACGAGCCACCTCTGGCTCCAGGCAGCGACCTCAAAAACGTTCCAGACCCTAATGCAGGGTGCGGGGGGGACGCTCACTTACCTGGCCAGCTTTGCCCCCCGCAGCACCCCCAGGTCCTCCTCCCGCCCGCAGGAAGCCCCGCTTTCCCACGTTGGTTTTAGGAAAACATCGCAGCCTTCTTTCTCTCTGCAGCTTTTGTGCCGATCCCCGGCAGACGTGAATGGCTCATATAAACTTGCAGCACAAAGGACTTTGTTTCCTAGGTAACTCCCCCCTCCCCAAAAGTTGGATGCATGAAGAAAAAAAAAAAAATCCCACAAAACCCCAAAGGCTGCCCACACACAGCAGACACGGAGGCTGCACTGGCTGCCGGCTCTGCCAGGATAACAATGGAGCGGGGACAAAGCGGGTTAGGTGACCCCACTGCTGGCTCCCGCTGCCAGAGCTCCTCCTCAGCACAGGGAGGCAGCGCAGGGTGCCCAGGGTGCAAATGCCTTGGCACTGCCCTAAGGACCCCTCACAGTGGAGGAAAAGAAAAAAAAGACTAAAAGGGCAGTTGGGCAAAAATATTGCAAGAAAGGCAAATGCAGTGACTAATGCTATGGGCTCTGCCTTGGCCAGGCCTTTAATGGGGCAGTGGGCCCCGTGGCTCTGGGGCCACGAGGTCCTGAAACCGTTCTGAGGTGAAGAGTGGAGGGGAAAAAGCCATCGTTACTGTGCCCTACTGACATGAGAAACAGAAGAGGCGTTTTTTAGAGCAGTAGAGTTAGCGAGTGAAAAGCAAGCAAGAGGCAGGGTGAGGATCTGGAAGGGAGAAGAATGAGTGAGACAGGGCTGTCAGCAGAGGATTGCTTGTTTTTCCAGTACCTTTCTACTCCATGGGGTCATGTGGCAACACTCAACTGGGGAGGGCGAACGGGTGCTGTTAAACTATAAGTGTGAAATGTAAAAAAGAAAAAAAAAAAGAAATCAAATTAAAAGCATGCACAAAGCGTTTCTGGTAAAAGCACATTCTTTTTGTCTGGATAAACTAGTGTCAG
Organism: Cyrtonyx montezumae; assembly: GCF_038088225.1. Taxonomy (NCBI): domain Eukaryota; kingdom Metazoa; phylum Chordata; class Aves; order Galliformes; family Odontophoridae; genus Cyrtonyx; species Cyrtonyx montezumae. The sequence continues at coordinate 45,152,134 of NW_027072034.1, read as the reverse complement.
AGGCAAAAACCCTGAAAAGTCCACCTCACTTTCCAGTTCACACTACTCCACAAATGAGCCCTACCTCATTCAATATGCCTACAGAGTTGCTTGGATCCATGTGAGGTCTACACTGATTTTGCTTACTCAGATCAGACAAAACTGTAGTGAAATTGGTTCGACCTCCTTCTACAAACATACTTAAACTGTCCTAAGAATGCCTTGTATTGATCTGGGGAACTCAGACTGTGTACTGCCAGAAGCTGGAGCAGTGCAAAGTGCTCCAATTACATTATAAATGATCTATTTTGTAATACAAGGAAATTTTTTGCCTGAGGTATTTATAAGCTATGGATATAAATAATGCTGGTCCTGAGGATGATTTATCAAATACATTGATCACTAAGGTCTTCTGTAAATTCTGTGTCTCATTCTATCTTCTTGCTAGACTCCAACACCTGTCGCTTTACACCATTTATATGCGTGTGACTAAAGCCAAGTGAAGCCTCCAATGAGTAGCCCATAAGTCCTATAGCAGAGCAGAAAGAGAAAATCAAAAGAGGACAGTTTCCAGCAAACATTTCCAGCAGACCATCCAAACCTCTGCAAAATATTTCTCCTAGGCTGGAAAAAAAGTCCTTATTGTGGGATGAACACTTCTGCTTGAGCAAGAAAAGGTGCGAAGATACTGAATACGCCAACAAGCTAAGTTTGCTCTTCAGATTGATGAGAATGATTTTTAACTTGATCTTCTGGCTGACAGCAGTTATCTGCTTTGAGCAGATTTACCACAGCTAAAAGGGTCAGGTTCTGAAATTCACCTTCCCCTTGGAGGGTGTCAGAGCTCCCTGGGGAGAGCTGAGATGAACAGAAATCAGCACTGCTAAAGTGACAAAGAGTTCAGAATACGAAAATCTTTTACATCTTACAGAGGTACTATAAAGGCCCAGGAGGATCCCAGACAGCACACAAGAAGGAGGACATGAAAAGGGATCTGCCCCGCAGGCTGCTAAGGGCAAAGCTGTATGGGAGAAGCAGCAGGAGCTTGACTTTGGCCTTAGAGAGAGTAGCCACCAGCTGAAGCAGACACAAATAATGACTGACAATCCATGTCCTGTTGATGCAGGATTCTTCTCTACCTCCCTGTGTCCTCCTCTGCCTTCCTGGCTCCTCCAAGAAAACACCAATTGTTTATACATACCCACAGACTTGTCTTGATGTGCTGAAGCCACAGGTCTCCTATGCACAGCCGGACAAATTTCTGGGATGGAGACTTAACATGGACAAACACCAAAAAATGGGAAAGGTAAAGGTTTGTTTCCTAGTGTTCCTTCTTCTAGCCATAGGAACGGGACAAAAACCATGAGGAGATGGAGGTGTGTGGCAACATTTCCAGCTCCTGCTATCACAGTGTTGTGAGCTTCCACTGTGATCTAACAGAGTGGTCCTAAGGTCATCTAGCTACTGGCTGACGCTGCATGGTGCCCACTGCCAGGCAGCTGAGCACAGTGCCATGCAGCAGCCTCTCTGCCTGGGGACGGAGCGAGCTGCTTCTCCTCAAATGTTCTCTTTCACTCACAAGACCAGAATATCTCTAAATGTCTTGAGTGAACACATAATTAAGCAAGAAATTATTATTATATACCCAAAGCTGTTCTGGTCTGATGGGCAAAAATGCAGTTAGGCAGTTTTCAAGTGAATTTCTTTTGTGTGGGTGTGCTTGGCAAAGAGCAATGGTGATAATCAATCTGTTAAACACAAAGCCAGAATACTTTAAATAGGCATTTCTTCTTTAATGGGCTAAGATTGCTTTGAAACCAAACTGGTGTGTAATTGCTTGAATAGGGATTTATTCTGCAGTCACTGACAAATGTGAGCATCTCTATTTACTGAGCTATCCCATCATGCAGTTGCAGAGGTGATGGTGTGCTCCTGAAACTACTTTGCAGTACAAATCTTGGTTGCATATGCATGTGATCTGATTTCTCATTGCTCTGCATCTCTTCATTGTGATAGTCTTTGTCTTCTGTGCGCTGCAACAAAAACATCAAGATGTCCAGGCCTGAGATCATCAGTTATGCTTCCTGACAGGGAAACAGAAAGCAGCACAGCCACAGAGTATTTCAGCTTAACCTTCCCTCAGCACTCAACAGAGGATGAGAGGCATCGCTCTCAAATACTTGTCCCACTGATCTTAAGAGGAGCCTGCCTTTACTTGCAGAGACCAAAGCTGGGATGCATGAATTGCCCTTTTAGCTAATGAAAACCTTGAATTCCATCAGTGCAATGGCAAAGAAGCAATTTGGCAGTCACAAACATGCCAGCCTGGTAATTTATAGATCTGCCCTATCTCTTGCCCCACAGCTGGGATCAGGAGGAGGAAAAGAATGGGCCAGTGCCACATAAAAATGCCACTTAATTCCTCTGGTTTTATATCCTCCAAAGCTTTGATATGCCTACTGTTCAGGATCTTCAAGATAAAAAGGAAGACTGGTGCAAGAAGCATCATGTGTGTTAGATCGTGTGCCTGGCCTACCTGCCTAATAGTGACAGTGTTACAGGAGGAACTGGGATTTCAAAGCTAGTGCACAGGACAATTTGGGCACTGTGCAATGGAGGAGTTAAAAATATAGAAATGAGAATAAAAGGCTGATTTTTGTTCAGATAATAAAGCTGTTCTGTGAATGCTGAAGTCTTGTCAAGAGCCACACACATTTATCCCCAACACATTTCTCTAATTCAGTCATGGCTGAGCTAATTCTTTCCCCACCCCCTCAGCACTGCTGTGACCACGTAGGCAGTGTGTTCTCTTCAGGAAATGCTGGCAGCTCAGTCACAGCCTGTGCAGCAGCAGTGCCTGGTGCTAGAGGTGCAGGGAAAGCCTGGGTGAGGGCGCGAGGTGGCTGGCAGCATTGCTCTGTTCCTCTGAGGATGATTTCTTACTCCTGCTGCGCATAAGTTACAGCTAACAACAGACATGAAGGATCAGTATTACTCATGACGTCTGGCTTCTATAGCACTGAGTGGGGTGTACTGCCTTCCTAAGATGAATAAAATGGGCAACATATCAGCATATAGCTTCAGGTTGCCAAGCTTCATACATGGACCACTTCCAGCAGCAGACAAAACTCACGCAGGACGCTTACAACCTAAATGAGTGCAGGAATCAGTTGTACTCATGTACGTCCTGACTTCACAGCTGAAAGCAGCCATTCCCATACTGGCAAGGTAGTGGGCAGAGCAAATGGGAACAGGTGTTCAGTCCCACTTTCACATGAGGCTGCTCCTGACTCCTTCTGTGGCCCTAGGTGCAAGCTCCCTCCTTCCCTTTCTCCCTTCCTTTCCTGTAGAACACAAAGCCTGCTGCTTCAGTAACTCAAAAGAGCTCAAGGAAATGGTGTTGATTTATATGTTGGAAAAATTAAAGGCCTGGTAAAAGGAGAAGAAATACTAATAAAAGATTAGCAGCTTTCCAGTGTTTTAGGAGCAGAGCCAGCTGCTTGATTAGAAATTAACGTTCATACCTACAGAGCATCTTTGTAAGGCAGTCAGCTAATGCTGAAAACAAGAATACTTCTGACTGTGCTATTTTTGCTGCAAAACACAACCCCGCTCACCTGCCTGCTCTCAGCATTTGTATTTCCCTATGATTCATTCTCCTCAGTTTTTGTTTTAGCTGCTTGTGGGCGTTTCATTTTATTTTGGAGCATCACAAATGCGACCTGTTCAAGCACTGACAGTCCGTTAATGATTAATGCGCCGCTCCAATGTTTTGACAAGGTAAGGACAAAAATAAGATGTGCTTTCTGACAGAAGTCATGCCACACATGGCATCCCAGCAGATGAAGGTACAAAATAATAATCCTACCATACAGGGTGGTAGGTATTACGCTCATTGCACGAACAGCGCTATGCAAGTTTGTTCCGATGAATGAGGTCAGGTGGTTTTCACCTGCTACAGGCAGGATTTGCATGCTGGAAGCATGTAGTGCAAATCCTGCCTGGCCCTTAACTCAGTTTTATTGAGGTCTTGTAGAGCTTCAGCACAAAAACTGTGTGAAAGTTTGTACACGCAACTGTGTGCTGTACAGAGCATCCTAAGGCAGACCACAGGGGATGCTTCTAAATGGCAAAGCACCAGAATAAATTACCTGATGCATTATTTTCTTTTCGCATTTGGTCTAGCTGGTGTCTCCTGCTTCTTGTCTTCAGATTTCTGCTCAGAGTGCAATTATGAACAAACTGACATGGCACATGGTGCAACTGTGAGTGTGAATTCCCAAACACTACAAGTTCCTTGCTTGATTTCCCTGATTATATAAGGTGTGCCACAAAGGGTTGGAGAGATTGTGGTCCCATAGCACCTGCACTCCGATCTGGAGCACTGAGATTTTGGAGCCTCGCTGGAAACGCTCAGTGAAAACAGAAAGAAAAAAATGTGGAGAATATGAAAGAGAGTCTGAAATGCAGCTGGAATGACACAGCATCTTCACACCCAGCAGCACTACAGGCAGGGTTGTCATGGGAACGTGTGTAAGGAATATTTCCCTCATTTTCCTAAGTCTGTACCTTTCTTGTACTTTCCACTTTTTTTTTTCTTCCCACCCATTGGCAAAAATGCCTGAATGAATGATGCTTACAAATATGTCTGGTTGTACAGGTCCTCTGTGTGGAGAGAAACTAAGCAAGTCAGGGGTTTTTAGCTTGAAAAATGAATGTCTGGGATGAATAGGGAAGTAAAATCATGCCTGCAAAAACAGGGGGAGAATGGAGAAAGTAAGGGAAATGGTGCTGAGTGTTTCTCATAGTCTAAAAATTAGAAGGGATGCAATGAAATGATGAGGCACTGAGTTTGAAACAAACAAAATACACATTTCCATACCAATTACTAAAGTCACTGTCACAGCATGCTGTTGAGGCCAAAGGTATAAATTTGAAAAGGGATTAAATAAGTGTCAAAATCGATGCAGAAGTGTTGTTCCTTGGTGGCTCTTATTCTGTATTACATCTCTGGCTCAACAGCTCTGTTACCAATTTCTGCATGAAACTGCAAGGATATATCATGGAACAGTAAGTGGCATAAATCATGCCCTGTTCTGAAGGATCTCCTTTTGGTGTCTGGGCTAAGTGCACCTTTCATCAGACAAATCAGGGCAGTTTCCCTAACAGGAATAGACTATAATAAAACAAACTGTAAACACATCCTGCCAGGGACACAAAAGAACCTGAGACACAAAAAGTCCTACTGCATCCCTGTTTCTAGCTCTCTGCTGCTTCATGACAACATGATCTTATGACGGAATAGTTCAAAATGGCCTTTCAAACACATTTACACTGGCATCAGTCACTCTGGACTTCAATTCACTTGGTCTTCTTGGAATGTGTGGGACTTACTTTGGCACCTTCCTACAGACAAAACCAACCAACCATGCTTAAAAGTGAACCTTCACCTGGTAAAGTTAATATTCTCTAACTTTACTAAGCAGTATGCAAGATCTTTGGAAAGGCTCACTGGTACTTAATTGGCAGCAATAAAAACAGCAGACAGAATATACTGATTTGGAAACCTCAGATGGTCTCAGACATCTCTTTTGTGGTAGCTTTCAGTACTGACAGATCTCACAGTTCTCAGTGCTACACGAAGTCAAGCCGTTTACTTCAGTGCTTCAGTGCATACATTTACTGCAGATGCACAGTTTGAAAAAGTCAAATTGTGTAGCTTCAAAATTTCTCAGCTTCTTGCTGACCATTCTCCTAATTTCTAAGAAACACAGAAAGGGGTGTCTGCTCTCCTCTCATTTAGTATTTCTTTTACCAGCACTTTCCAATGCATCAGAAAAGTGGAACACAGAACAGACTGCTGTGCCACGAGTAAAAATTCCTGTGGGACTTCAACATCTTCAGTTCATTGATGAACAGATGATACGATCAACTGGCATCAGGTTCAAACACTTCCAGCAGCCCCTGAAGCATATAGACATTTGCAGATGCCAAAAAGCTTATGCTGAAAAGGGCAAGTTAGCCAATAACAGCACTCTTAATTTTCTCTTGTAATGATATCATTAAGTCACAAGGGTTGGCACAATATCAATTAGTTATTCATTGTTGCACTATCTTGTAAAAATCTCTTATTAACCTTCTCCCAGACAGAGCATTCATGTGCAGTTTCATCTTGCCTTATTCTGTCTAGAGTTGCCCTGTGAACAAGGAGCTCTCTATGAAGTGGGTCAAGGCACTCTGAAATATCCCGCCTTTGGAATATTTGCACTTCTCAAAGTAGAACATTTCCAGATGCCTTGAAATCCATAGGACTACAACCTCCAAGCCAGCACTTGTTTGCTCCTCCTTCAGGGACCATCACATCTGGATGGCTTCCAAAATAAGCCCCAGTATGGGTGGGCAAAAAGCTTAATATTTCCCCTCTTGAAAAGAAAAAGGTGGCCTTGCTGATAAAGCCAAGAGATCTGCATTCAGCATGACTTAATTTTGCCATCTAATACAGGACTCGGAGGGTTGCTCACTGTTTATTATTATTTTGTGTTACACAGATGGAAGTGATGTCTAAAATCCACTGGTTCCAAACACAGAAAAGATTCAGGCCTTTCAACACTGAGTATGCAATTTCAAAAGATATGACTTGTTCTCCATCTGATACTAAGAGAGTTATATGTTCAGTACATTGTCCAAACTATTATCTGTAACTAATTCTGATCCATAATGTGGGGTCACCTCTCCCTTACCTTTATGACCCTATAACAACACTAGCTTTGATGATGACTTACAAGGCAAAAGAACGTAAGCCTGTTTCTCCTTTAAGTCTTCCTTTTCTATTCTGTCCAAGATCATCAGAATATGTTCTTTCATTTCATTCGTAGGGCCTGCAAATTTAGCCAGTTCAAAGCCTGCAATTGTAGTGATGCTGTCCTTGAAATTACCCAGGTAAGCAGTCAAAAAGTAGGTTAGCCAAACTATTTGAAACCTTCTAGTGCATTTCATGTTTTAAAATGAGAAACAAAACTCTGTGGACTGATTACCTTAAGTTTAGGTTCCTGGGCAGGTGCTTTACACTGTGACTCCTTTACCATTACAGTATTTCCACACAGTTAATATAATGGATTAGGGTGAACTGTAAGTTCAGCAGGTGATGATTCAGTATACATTTATAATGTGCTCATGGTTGCGGTGTCTCTGTAAGTGCCATTGTCCCTGTGCCTGCCTGCATACATCTGTCGCTACACTAAGGGTTGGCATCGGGTAGGTGCATCAATTACAAGACAAACCCAGGTATGACCTGCTGAATTTCAGTAGGTTTGAGGAATGCACTAGCTCTTAGCCTAGGGGAGAATGTAGCCAATACGGCACTTCCGCACGTCAAGCTTCCAGATGCGTAGAAGTACCATGTCCACACAAGCATGAAAACTAGTTTTTCCAGAGAGGTGTTGCTGAGCCTCTCTGCACCCACGCAAGCCTCCCACCAGTCCTCAAAGCCCTTGAGCTCTTGGCTCCTGGCAGTGATAATTTCAGGGCTGAAATAACAGCGCTTACTAAAATGACAGGAGAGTTCTGGAAGTGCTGCTCAAGGCAGGAGCAGAGAACATGAAGAGCTGTGGAGAAGCATATGAACGGGTGTGAGTGTGTTTGTGTGCTGACCTTAAGTGAAATATAAGGTTTCTTAGTGGAAACTTCCACCCTGCGGCTGGCTGCTGGAAGCTGCTACCTGAGCCATGTTATGGGTGAATTGCTAAGATCCACAGTGTTGTGCCTACACATGCCTGGGGGGCACTTCTTAAGCAATGCCATACCTATGTCCCACAACGCTAATAAAGTGTTTGTGTGGGATATCTGTATCACAGAAAAAAGACTTACTGGTAGAAAGTGCCGGTCCTTTGTTGCTTGCCTCTTCTGACTGCAGACTGCAGGGAAGGGAGGAAAGGGGGGAGCCACCACAGAGATGGGCCCTTGGACTTTTTGCTCTCTGTTATCACCTCGGCTTCGATGTTCTGTTTTGGAGGAGAATAAAGAAAACGTGAGCTTTTCAGAACATTAAAAACATAAACGTCTCTACTAACTGCAATAGCTCTATGGAAAGGACGCACACTCCCAAGCTGAAGTTCCTTCTCCAGTGAACACTGATGCTGATTCTCAACAAACATGAAGGGGAGAAGCACATCCTGAACTCCCAGCCCCTGGAAGAGCAGTGCCTATGCACCCAGCATTACAGAATCACACAGAATGACAGAATTATAGGGATTGGAAACGACTCCTAAGGTCACCTAGTCCAGACCCCTGCTAAAGCAGGATCCCTACAGTATGTAGCAAAGAAAAGTATCCAGGCTGGTTTGGGACATCTCCAGAGAAGAAGACTCCACCACCACTTTGGGCAGCCTGTTCCAGGTCTCTGTCACTCTCACAGCAGAGAAGTTCTTCCCCATTTTTGTATGGAACTTCCTACATTCCAATTTGTGCCTACTGCCTGAAAAGAGCCTGGCTCCATCCACTTGACTCCCACCCTTTAGATATTTACAAGCATGGATAAGATTCCCCCTCAGTCTTCTCCAGGCAGAACAACCCCAGGTCTCTCAGCCCTTCCTCACGAGGGATATCAGCCAGGCCCCTCATCATCTCTGTGGCCTTTGCTGGGCTCTCTCCAGAATTTCCCTGTCTTTCTTGAACTGAGGTGCCCAGAACTGGACACAGTGTTCCAGATATGGTCTCATCAGGGCAGAATAGAGGGGGAGGATCATGTTCTTTGACCTGCAGACTCTTTAATGCACCCCAAGATACCATTGGCCTTCTTGGTCACAAGGGCACACCGCTGGCTCGTAGTCACCCAGCTGTCCACCAGCTACTCCAGTCCTTTCTAGCAGTCCCTAACCTGTACTGATGTGTGTGGTTATTCTTCCCCAGGTGTAGGACCCTATACTTCCCCATGCTGAACCTCCTGAGGCTCCTCTCTGTCCACCTCTCTAGCCAATCCAGGTGTCACTGAATGGCAGCACAGCCTTCTGGTGTGTCAGCCATTCCTCCCAGCTTTGTATCATCAGCACACTTGATGAGGGTGAACTTATCTAGGTCACTGATGAAGATATTGAACAAGACCAGACCCTGTACAAATCCCTGGGGAATACAAGGCTGCACCACTGACCACAACCCTCTAAGCTCTGTCAGTCAGTCAGTTCTCAATCCACCTGACTGTCCATTTATCTGTCCCACACTTCCTAAGCTCACCTACCAGGATATTATGGGAGGCCGTGTCAAAAACCTTGCTGAAGTTGAGGTAGACAGCATCCACTGCTCTCTCCTCATCTAACCAGCAGCCATGTCATAGAAGGCTACATGTTGGTCAAGCATGATTTCCCCTCAGTGAACCCATGTTGACTACTCCTCATAACTTTCTTCTCTTCCATTTGCTTTGAGATTATATCCTGAATAATGTTCCATCATCTTCTCAGGGATGGAGGTGAGGATGAATGGCCTGTAGTTTCCTGGCTTGTCCTTCTTGCCCTTTTTGAAGACTGCCTTTCCTCCAGTCCTCAGGAACCTCTGCCATTTTCCATGATCTTCCAAAGATGATAGAGAGCAGCTTGGCAGCTGCTTTCATGAGCTCCCTCAGCACACATGCCTGCATTCCATCTGGGGCTCGTGGACTTATGTACATCGAGTTTGCCTAGGCAATCTCTGACCAGATCCTCCTTGTCCAAGGTGAAGTCCTTCTCTTCCCTGACTCTTAACTCCAGGGTCTGCGATTCCTGAGGAGCAGCCTTAGCAGTAAAGTCTGAAGCAAAGGTGTTCAGTAACTCTGCCTTCTCAGTGTTCTCCATTACCAGGGCTCCCACCTCATTCAGCAGTAGGCCCAAGTTTTCTGTACCTTTCATACCTTTAATTCCAAGTGATAAATGAGCTGACCAGGAAGCAAGTGGGATGCAAAGCCTGATTCCCAGTGAGAACCTGCAGCTCCTGTTGCCTTGAAATGTTGAGACACGTGATCATCTGTATTCTAACGCTACAAAATATACCTTTCTAAAGGGAAAGAAGGAAACAGCCCTATGTAGATCTTTCTCCTCTGTCTTGACATCATGCAGCAGTTCTGTGGCCCAGCATTGAAGAGTCTATCCTGAACAAGTCACAGTCACTCTATTCCTGGCCCAGAAGGGTCTTCTTCCACCATGGGTTCATGATATCCATCCCTCTTCCAGCATCGGTCCCAAGTCTTTGAAATTTTCCATGTGAATGAGGGAATGCTTATGGATTTCCTACCTCTAATTTTAGGTGAAAGTTAGGCGAAAGGTAATTAGTGTTTGCACAGAGTGCTGTTGGAAGGGGAAGATGGATTCACCTCATGCACACAGCTATGGTCCAGCTGACCATAGCTGGTTTCCTGATCTAACATTTAGTCAGAATTACTCCTGGTTAAACAAAGAGATTACAAAATTCTAACAGAAGAAATAGAGCAGAGACAATAAACATATTCAGGTTAAATTTCAGATTACAATTTCATCCCGATATTTGCAATTATTTAGAAAATAAAACCAAGCAGCACACGACAAGCTGCCTGCAGAACCTGCACATCTGTCTTAGACTTGCAGGACGGGCAGTAGCCCAAAGTGCTGCTTTGAAGCCAAGAGGCATTTTTGGCCGCTGCCTTCCCCCAAGTGTCAGGCTTTCTGCTGCCCACCAGATGGCAGGCAGAGATCAGTCTGATGCTGGCATGACTGCAAAGCTCAGCTGCTGGGGAGAGAAAAGCCCACTTCTGTTCTGTTTGAGCACTGCAGTCCCGCTTCATTGCTCTTCGCGGTGCTCCAAAGGCATGCTGCACCTACGCGCTGGTCCTGAGCTGAACTCTGTAGAAAGGCATGTGTGAGAATTAACTGGAATATTTCATCCAGCTAGCAGATGCTCCACAGATCCCGGTAATCATTATTATAACCCATTAACAACAATAAATGGGCAAGGCAATGAGATATGCTGGGGCAAAACACTTCCAACAAGGGAGTCCGCAGAAGAACATTTTAAAAGTGACCTGCATGGATTTTATTCTTTCTTATGCCACAGAAAAAAGGATATATCTGTTTGCCTCCTGTTGGGAATTTTCCCTCACAGATACTCTGCAGGAGAAAGCCAGCCTTATCCCATCTTTTGCCTACTACTGGTTTCACTCAGTAAAACCCCTGTATGACAGGGATCCCCTCCCTCCCTACGGGTTCTCAGCTACTACCCAGAAAGGATGCAGCCCTTCTCCAGGGCCCACACTGAACGAACCCCATCCAGGCAGCTCACCTTCGGTGGAGCCTTTCTAATACCACTGACTCCCGGTTTAACCCTTAGAAAGTTAAATCTTATCTGTCTTGAGACTGTTCAGCATGTGGTTAGTAGGAGATACGAGGCCCTCTTAAAATACTCAGTTCCTCCATCCTTAGTCAGTGAATCAAATAATTCATACTTGCAATGCAGAAACGCTTAACAGAATACGAGAATGTAACACGGAAGAGTAAAAAGTTAATTTCAGATCTCCTCCAGTATCATAAGCCAAAGAGGACATGAGCTTTCTGTGCTGCACAAACTTCTTCACCCTAGTTCTCAACCTGAGTGCTGTACTCCCAGGGAAGCATGGTGCTTGAACCCTCCCATGCTGCCTGGAGGTCATGTATGCAGCAACACCTACCTCTGCGCAGGGCTCGCAGGTGCTGCTTGGCGTGGTGGTGCAGCTCCTCCACACACGGTGGTCGGGTGGAGGGGAGGAAGATATTTCTTTGCTGATGCCAAGGTGCTCGGTAATAGACACTCAGTTTGCTCTCTGCATCCAGGTTGGAGACGGCTGTAGCAAAAGAGAAGAGACCCAGGTAAGACTCAAAGCACGGAATGCATCAGTCTAGCTGAAAAGCAAAGTGTCTCACTTGGAACAGCAATGCCAAAAATGAGCACTGAGGATGTTATGACAGCCCTTATCCCACCAAGTAGCAGCAATCCTTAACTTCTCCATGTTGCTATGCCACATTATGCCACTTAGCATTTAGATAATGACTTTTTGCCACATAGCAGATGACTGTAAAGGAGGCAAGCAGGTGTGATGATACAATATAGATGCTGAATGTATGCACTAATTGGCTAATAATTCTATAACCTCCAAAACAAAAATGCAAAGAAGCCCTACAACATTCCCACAGCAACATTTAGAGCAATGGCAGCAAGAAGCCTGCATCTGCTGTCTACCCTCTCCTCCTGCCACTGTGTTCTGCCACTACATCACGTTGCACATGGCTAACTCCTGACACAGGTTGCTAGCTCATTGCCTTCCCATGCATAACGCCCGAGATTAACTGCCCATCCAGTTGAGTGCTGGTAGCTGTCACCTGTCAGAAGGGATTCCCATAATGCACACAGACTTCTGAGGGACAAGGAAACTTCAGTTCGTCTAGCGAAATCTCCTAACTCTGTCTCTGAAAGTAACATGAAAACACTTCAGGTTTGAGAAGCTTCCTCAAGAGTGACAGAAATTGGAGGAGATGTGCTTAACTCCAGTGCAACCAGCATCCTAAGGGACAGATAGGGAGAGATGTGAGGAATGTCCTGCCTGGTCACCACACTTCTCTTGGGGAGCCAGTAGGTGATAGTTTCACTGTCACTAGCTGATTTTACATTTCCTTTGCCTCTTGAGGGTAAGGAAACACTATTTCTATTTTACAGACTGAGACACAAAGAGACTTGTTCCTACTTCACTTAGGAGCTGTGAGAAACCTTGATGGGGAGCTCATCCTGGGACAAGAACTGGAAAGTACAAGTAGTGGCACCCCACCCGTTCCATCTATCACTCAGGGTATGTGATATTCATGATCACAAATTGCACCCTGGAGGCTAATGAAATAGCACACGCAAGCAGTTCCTTCCTGTCCCCAGAAAAAGTCTGTCTAGACGACAGCTCTTGTAGTTGTCTGTTACAGAGCTAAATAAGTGAGCAGAAAGTTCTACCTACTTAGGAGCTGTTCAGACATTTCATTAGAGTAGAATAGATTTCACTGCAATATTTAACTTGTAGAAAGCTCTTCAGGCTTTGGCAGCAATGTTTTACAAGTAAGATTGAGTAGGAGTTGGATTAACATACTTTGTGTGAGACTCAAAGATGAAACCAAGCTAACACAATCCCCACTACACGCTCACTGTGGTAGACAGGCACTGCTGTTCACAGAAAAAGCAGCATGACCTCCTGGCCATCCAAGTCTCTGCGAGCAGACAAACTGGCAGAGAAGTACCAGAATGAAAATGACAGGCAAATACATTGCTTGTTCCCAAGTGGTACAATCACAGAATCATTAAGGTTGGAAACAATCTCTAAGATCATCTAGTCCAACTGTCTACTAATGCTGTCCACTACCACACATCCCTAAGTATCATATCTGCATGTTTCACCTCCAGGGATGGTGACTCCACCACCTCCCTGGCCAGTCTGTTGCTGTGCCTGACCACGCTTTCAGAGAATCAATTTTTCCTAATATCCAACCTGAAAAGGGCAGTAAGCGACGTGCAGCACCCTGTGCTGCAGCCCCAGAGTCCGCATATCTGTGTGCCACCTTCTCCTGCAGGAACTCTGACTTACTGTGCCAGGGAATATGCCCTACTGACACCAAGAGAGGAGAAATATTGTGTGATAAGCACTGAACCAAACAGCCCTTTAAATATTGAAAAGCTGGAGTGGATTTTCTAGGCAGATCAGAATAGAAACTTAAAAGAGCTGGCAAAAATATGCTGTGAGGGGATGAATGGTCTCTGCCGGTGGTGTGTGTGTGTGGGGGGGGGTGAAATGCTGGGTAGAGCAGAGGACAATGCTGACCCTGGGACAAACAAGAACAAACACACTCAAACGCAGTCAGGCTGGCTGCCGGAGGACACATTCCAGCCTCTGAGCAGCAAAGCTCTGCAACCATGTCTCTGGAAGTGGCAGGAGAGGGAAAAGCCTCCTAGCAAGTGATAGGGCCCACATCAGTCCTGAGGAAGGTCAGAAGATGTGACTAACTGACAAAAGCAGGCCAGCTTCCTCTTTACCCTCGCTGACTGTCGCTCCTGTGCTCCTGCACAGGCACCCAGCCTGACCCTGCTGCCTAGGCATAGGCCCCAGGAATTGCTGTCAGGGGATGTTGGGGGCTGTGGGCTTCCAGGGCCATCAGACATCTCACTCAGGGCACAGGGCTAGGTCTCTTGTCCCCAGTCTGTAAAATAGGGATAAGGTATCTCTTTCAGCCAGCACTTCCTCTCTCCTGGTTATTAACACTGCAGGCTGTTTGTATAAGGCCTAGCTTGCACACGCCTCTAGCCCCTGAGCATCATCACAGCAGGCACAGTAAATAAAGCAACACAGAAAGGGTAAAGCCACAGTCCTTAAATTATTAACAGCTGGACACCAGAGTGAATGAGCGAAGAACCCTGCGGAGACAACAGGAAAAGAAGCATTTCAGGCATCAAATGAAGACTGCTAATATATTTTTAGCATGAGCTTTGATCAATTTAGAATATATCAGTGAATCATATTAACTATCACGTTCATTTCATTCTCAATCTAAAGTAATTGTTTTTTGTCTTGTGGGAGGGCAAAACAACAAGAGACCACTTAAATGGATTCCCCATTACATTTTGTGGATCCATTAATGTTGGCTGGTTTCCTGACAACCAGTGTCGAACAGACATACACTAATGGCTGCTCTCATGAGAAGATTTTCACCAATTCTCAAATAACTGGTTTATCAAAGTTGATCACATCAGTTTTAAATTCTTCTTGTCTTCACATCCTCTTGTTCGCTCTCCCTCCCTCCCTTAACTAAGCAAACAGGGAGCCCTGCCACAGCAGAGATGCATGTGGATGCTTGAAGGTTGCACGGCTTTAGTGCACTCAGGCGTTGTGGTTCTAATAATAACACCACAAAGGCCAAGCAAGAAAGATTTCTGCTCCATTTATTTCATAGATTCAAGGGTTCCCCTCCCATCTCCGTCTGCTTCTCTAGACATTCACCTCCCCCCCACCCCAGCTCCTTCTGCTTCTCGACTTACTATTTCTTTCTGTATTATAGTTGCCATCAGGTGCCAGAGGTAAAGCAAAAAACAAAACAACAAAAAAAAAACCACCCAAAAACACAGGATTAAGGATTTCCTGGTTCAAAGAAAACATAATTTGGTGTGAGGTGTGAAAAGAATGAAAAGTCTGAAGGGGATTTCAGTGGCGAATGAGGACATATCCTATGTGCTCAGGGACAGACTGCCCAGAGCCACCACACCACAAATCCCCACACAAGTAAAGCCAATCCAGCGGTTGTCACATTCTCATCAAAATGCTTTGGTTCCAGAAAGAAAAAAGCACAATCAAAAAGAATCAAATCAAGGAATAAGTAGTCACAGAGTAGAGCAGGACGTTCTCGAAGGTGGGCAGCTGCACTGTGTCAGGTGCTAGCTAGGAAGTCCCCCTCCAGCACTTAGGTGGCTGACCTGCCATTTTAGCAAATGCCACATTTTCCAGACACTTCAGGTAAAAAAAAGGTGACTAGTTTTTCATGTGATATAATAAGAAAGCTTTGCATAAATAGACCTAAGACAGCTGCAGCAGTGGCGTCCTGATCAAACTCTTCCACACTGACTGCACAGGTCATCAGTGAGCTGTCTGTCTTCTGAGCCTGTGTGCAAAGCATGCAAGAAAATGAATTCTGAGCGAAGCTGGTTCATCTCAAATACTAGATAATCTAGCAACACATCCAACTCCATCATGCGTATTAGAGCATAAATGTTTCATTGAGGCAAGTGCTGAGTCTGATGTGAATTTTATTTATAGCTCTGCATGTCTCGAATGCATATTCCCCTAAGTATTTGTGTGTCTGCTGGAAAATCCAGGGGGTTTAAGCCTGTAAAGCTGGTAAGAACCTACACCCACTTCTCTGCTGTACACGTCCCACATTCCCTGCAATGTATCAGCAAGCTCAGCACTTTCCAAATGGCTCCTTCTTTGTCTGCTGCTCCTCAGTGATGGTGCAGTAGGTGCCTGGAAGGACAGAGCCCGGAATAGCTCTAAAGTGGGATGATCTGCACCCATGTATGCACCCAAATATCTTCCCTGGTCTTGACCTACTTGCTAACTGAGACCTCATTCCCCAGAGCTGCAGACAGCTATTTGGATCAGCCCCCTTCCCATCACCTCTTTATTAAGGATTCAGAAATGCCTGTGCAAAGGGGCTTCTACTCCTTTCAGATAAGGCTCCTGGCTCTTCAGCATTTCAGCTTCCCAGCTGAGCAACACCATTTTTCTGTAACTCCAGGATCTATACATAGATGCATGCACACTATGTCCCGCAGTCCTCTGGAGTCAGAAATGCATCCTGATGGCTTTGGGTTAGTTCTCCTAGTGAGAGCAGGATGTCATCCTCTTTCCCCACCAGAAGGAAGCAATAATTTATGTCCGTGTCAGCATGAAGCAATGTTTGACAGTGATGGCTTTTTCTTCTGAAGCCCTTGTATGGGAATGGGGCAGATGCTTGGCCCTGCAGCACCACGGGGTTGTGTTGGATACTGTTCTATTCTTCTGCTCTCAGACAGGCTGGTGCATGGCCCAGCAGCCTCAAGGCATAGGAGAGCCAAGGCAGGTTGCACCAGAGTCTGGACAGGACTTCTTAAACACACTTCTCACAGAAGACAAGAGATAACCAACTCACTGAAATGGAAAACTGCGTGCCAGAGCCCCTGCGTCCTTTTCCTCACCACTCCCGTGTGTCTTTGGGGTTTGTTCAGTGTCAGGATGGGATCCCCTCATCTCCTGTTACATTTTTCCCACTTTCCTGGTGTATGTACTCTGATATTCCTGGGGGCACTATTCAGTGCAAGTGTAACTCTTCAAGTCCTCCCAGTGCCTTACTGGACTGACCCTTCATTTTTAGTGGATCTGCTCCCTGACTACCCCTCAAAGCTGTCATGGCTATCTCTACACGGGCCGTACTTGCCCATGACAGCAGAAAGGGAGACACAACAATGTAAGATAAGCCTTTGGCTACAAGCAGGCAACAACAGGAGCACAATTGTTATTCTGTTCTACACTCATGGATGGACAAATTGCAAATTTTCCAAACTCAGGCAGAAAGGCACTGACAGCAGAAACTGCTAAGAAAGACCATGATCTTTTACACTCTTTGTTTTGTTTTACATCTTGGCAGTACTTTGCACGTTCTGACCACAATTTCTTAGTGCATTGCTGTGACATTTCTCTGCCTCCAATTATTTCATACATATGGAAATGACAGCTATTCAGGAGGAATAGGAAAGGACAAGTGGACAAAACCCCATCCATCTCCATCATTCGGTTATCTGGGAAGATGAAAACACTGGAAAGCATATGATTTAGTTGTCGTTTTCATGTGCAGATCCTTGAATTTTGCATTTACCTGGTACTCGGTTAACTGGCACAACAAACAGACACAATTCATGAGGGCTGGGAAGTCTAGATTCTTACACGTGTAAGAAGATTATACTGTTCAGCAATATGCACTTATGTGCAGAGTGCCACATGCTAATCCCATTCTTGGCTTTGCTGCTTTCGATCACTGTTGGCGGTGTTTGAACATATTTTTAACTGCTTTCCCTAACTGTCAAATAAGTTACAGTGGCCAGATTGGGACTTGTTATTTCAAAGTCTTTCAAAGCTGTCACTGCAGGATAGACGGTAACCTCACAGAAATGCATGGTATTTTTTATGTTTAAGGCTTAATTCCTGTGAAGCTTCTCTAGCCAGTGATTTCTTCTTCTCCTTTTATTCCTGTTCTCCAGCCTGTGCTTTCCACTGCCTCCAAGAGTGGCTGGGAGAGAAACAGCTTTGTGCTCTCAGCTACAAAACAGGAGCAAATGTAGTCACAGACAGAAGGTTTCTGTTGGGGGTTTTGTTAATAGAGTTGCCCTTCTCACCCATTAGCCAGACTGGAGAGATGAATGGCATTTTTATCCTTGGTGCACGTGTCTCCTTATTAGACATCTCCATGAATATGTGCAATTGTGCATGTGCCCCTACCCCATTCACACCAGACTCTGCGCCAATAAAATCCCCCCCAGTACTCGTCCCATCTAATGCAGAACGACAGCAAGCACTGGAGGGAATGCAACACATTTATCTATTAATAAACAACTGAAACGTTCAATAATGTATGTGTAGCCATGGTATTTCTACAGCGCTTGTTCTGCCTCAGCAGCAGAAAGTCCATCAGAGAAAGCAGGTTAGTAAGTGAGAAACAAAACTACTAATCTGCTCTGGCTGTATTCCCAGGGCAGCTAAAGACTTATGACTAGACAAAAGTCTTCTTGGCTGTGCATTTGTATACATGAAATTAAGCATTTAACTGAGTTCTACCTCTTCCGAGACCATGACCCAGCTGGTCACTCATGCCCCAGATGAGTGGTTCTGCCAGAGGTTTGAAGGTTGAGGTGGTACAAAAGGCAGCACTGGAGTTGCCTACAGGACAATGGTACAAATGGCAGACAGCACCTGAGTCCTGCAGGTTTGAGGTTACCGGATCTAATGGTGGGGCTGGCACCCTTGCAGTAGGGATGATATAACATCTGACGTGTGCATGCACACATATATGTGTTTCTATACACACACACCACACAGCATGTAACTAACATCTCCAGACCTTTCTCAATCCCACATTCTTAATTAGCACTTCTTTCAGTTTGAAGCTCTTTCCACACTTTTCAACACAGATTTCTTCACATTGACCCTTCTCATTACTCCCACTCTCGATGACATGCAGCAAGATAAAGTCTCGTCTTCAGTAGTGCAGTGTGTCTTCCCTACAATACACTCAGCAAGCAGACATTTAGACATCCTTTCCAATTCTCTCTCACCTGCTCTGCTATTTTTCTCCTGTACTGACTCATCTCAGATCACTACTAGGTTTGCCCTAGTTGTTCCAGCAGGTCACCATCTTGCTCTCCCTTTTAAAACACAGAAGTGTGCTGCTCACTGTGATATTGCTCTCAGATCAATCACCTGGATTCCACATGCACTCAAGAACAAAGCTCTACAAAATTCATTTACTATTCTGTCTTCCTTGGTTAATGTTTACCTTCAAGATCTTGTGAAAAAACCCTCAAGCGTGATATTTAAACACCTGGCAGATATTTTTATGTGAACTATTGTACACAAATTTTTGTCATAGGACTGTGTTTCAGAGGTAGTTTTAATGCATTCTGCTTACTCCTCCTACTCAAAACGTTCACTCCCCCTGCATTTTTCTATCTGAATATTTATATCCAAAGTAGCCCCTTTCCAGTGCTAGCCTTTTGCGTTCACGCCAAGGATTCTCCTTCCAAGAGGAGAGGCTTGTACATCAGAGCCCCTGTCTCCATGTCAGCATCCACAACACAAATCCTGCTGTAAAACACAGGGGGCCTTGAGAAAGCACAGCAGAAGATGACACTTGACACAGAATATGCTGTGTTTGGCATATTGGAAGATAAGGTTTAGATGACTTATTTGAGGAACAGCAAATATATTTCTGTTTTCCTTGAAATCTTCATAAACTACAGACTTCCATCAAAGCTCTATGAGTTAGTCTCCATCAATCTTTTTTGTTTGGCTCAGGAGTGTAATTTAGCATCAATTACACCAACAGTGCAATGATACACACACCTGTCTCTTGGACAGCAGATTGAGGACATCAACTTATTTTACACAGGGCATCAGATGGCCATCAGCAGCTGACAGCACTTTGTTTACTACTGACACACACTTCATTCAAGATGATAATCTAGAAGAAAAAGAGCCCTGTGGCTCCACTGTTTCATATTGCTAGTCCCTGATGTGCTTTTCCACAGGTGAAGATCAAGTCACCTGTCTGGAAGCACACTCGGAAGAAAGAACACTAAGAAATGTGAAAAGCAAATAAACCAATAACAAGTTCAGAGTGGAGAAGGCTCTGGGGAGACCCAATAGTGGCCTTACAGTATCTAAAGGGGGGCTATAAGAAAAGAGGAGACAGACTGTTCAGCAGGGTCTGTTGTGAAAAGGACAAGGGGAAATGGTTTCAAACTAGAGCAGGGAAGATTGACATTGGATATAAGGAAGAGGTTTTTTACAATAAGGGTGGTGAAGCATTGGCACAGGTTGCCCACAGAAGTGGTGGAAGCCCCACTCCTGGAGATACTCAGGGTCAGGCTGGACAGGGCTCTGACTGTGCTGTAGGTGTCCCCATTCATTGCAGGGAAGTTGGACTAGATGGCCTGTAAGAATCACTTCTACCTCAAGTGATTCTAGGAATGTTATTATGAGTTACATTTTATATCTACTGTAAAAGTACTGGGGATTTTTTTTTCTGTGAATACTTCCTCTATGACTATTTTTAAAGGTTCCTGATAATCTCCTTTTTGTATGTAAGCTCAGAACATTCATTATCTGTCCTCCAGAAAACATAACAAAACAAAACAAAAACAAATGTTCTTATTATTTGTGAATATTATATGTGAATTTGTGAATGTACCTATCATTAGCAAGGTCATTATGATTAAGAGTTAGAAACCAAGGTCATCCCTGGGTGACAGACCTGAGCAAATTTTGGAGGTGGGAGAAGCTGCCCTGTAAAGGTTTCCCTGAGAGGGAGGAGAAGGAGAGAAAACTTATTCCTCATTAGCATATTTAAGTCCCTTGTCTTCAGCCAATAGCATGGGGAAGCCAGTAACAGAGGTCAAAAGCTGCTCCCAAGCCAAAACCAAGACTGAAGACTGGTAACAGCAGACAAGGAGAAGGCTGGGGTACTTTTTTGCCTCGCTCTTCTCTGACAGTTGCTCACCACACAGCCCTCAAATGTTTGTTTGGTAGGAGGTGATTGGGGAAGCAATGTCTCTCCTACTGTAACTGAAGATCATGTTGATGACCACCTGAGGAACCTGAACATCCACAAGTCTATAGGTTCTGATGAGATGCATCCCAGAATCCTGAGGGAGTTAGCTGATGTAGTCACAAAGGCACTCTCAATGACATTTGAAAAGTCATGGCAAGCAGATGACGTCCCTGGTGACTGGAAAAGAAGTAACATCACATCCATTTTTAAGAAGGGTAGAAATTGTGACCTTGGGAATTACTGTCCTGTCAGTCTCACTGTGCCAGGAAAGATCATGGAGCAGGTCCTCTTGGAAGCTATGCTAAGGCACATAGAAGATGGGGAAGTGATACAGGAGAATCAGCAAAGCTTCACCATGGGCAAAGCCTGCTTGGCCAACCTAGTAGCCTTTTATGATGGTGTCCCTGCCTCAGTGGAAAAGGGAAAAGCCACTGATGTCATTCATCTGGACTTCAGCAAGGCCTTTGACACAGTACCTTGCAACATCCTTCTCTCCAAATTGGAAACACACTGATTTGATGGGTGGACTGTTCAATGGATGATGATCTGGCTGCAGAGAATGGTGGTCAATGGCTCAGTGTCTGGATGGAGATGGCTGATGAGTGGCACCTCCAGGGGTCAGTGCTGGGCCCGATATTCTTTAGCATCTTCATCAATGACATTGACAGTGAGGTCAAGTGCACCCTCAGCAAATTTGCTGAGACACCAAGCTGTACGGTGCGGTTGACACATCAAAGGGATGGGATATCATCCAGAGGGACCTAGGTGGGCTTAAGCAATGGGCCCAGGTGAACATCACCAGGTTCAACAAAGCCAAGTGCAAGACCTGGGTCAAGGCAACATCGAATACCAATACAAGCTATGGGATGAAAAGATTGAGTGCAGCCCTGCCACAAAAGACCTAGGGAAAGTGGTGGATGGGAAGCTGGACATGAGTCAGCAATGTGCTCTTGCAGCCCAGAAAGCTAGCTGTACCTTGGGCTGCATCAAAAGAAGTGTGGCTAGCAGGGTGAGGGAAGTCATCCTGCCTCTCTACTCTTTGCTGGTGAGACTTCACCTGGAGTACTTCATCCAGATGTAGTCTTCAATACAGGAGAGACATGGACCTGCTGGAGTGTATCCAGAGGAGGGCCACAAAAATGGAACAACTCTCCTATGAAAACAGGTTGAGAGAGCTGGGGCTGCACAGCCTAGAGAAGAGAAGGCTCTGAGGTGACCTGATAGCAACCTTCCAGCATCCAAAGAGGTGCTATAGGTAAGAAGGGACCTCTTTAGCAGGGTCTATGGTGATAGAACAAGAGGAAATGGTTTCGAGCTTAAAGAGGGTAGATTTAGGTTAGATATAAGGAAAAAGTCTTTTACAGAGAGGATGGTGAGGCACTGGAACTGGTTGTCTAGAGATGTGGATGATGCCCTGTCCCTGGAGACTTTCAAGGCGAGGCTGGAAGACAACCTAATTTAGCTGCAGATATCCCTGTTCACTGCAGAGGAGTTGTGCTAGATGACCTTTGGAGATCCCTTCCAACTCTAAGGATTCTGTTTTTCTGAGATCACACATAAAATGAACAAACACAGCCCTGCTTCCCATCCACTGACGGTACATGTAGGCTGAGAAATCAAGCTCCCAAAAGTCAGGAACAACAAGCCATGTGTTAAGAGCAGAAATGGTGGCTAGTATTTCACACTTTTTCCTCTCCATCAGTCTTTTTCAGTATGCTTGGCTAGATGCCCTGAGCACTGCTTAACTGCAAGCTGAGGTAAGCAGCATCAGTGTCTTCCAATTACATTTCGTAAATACTAGCCTACCATAGCCACACGTGTCCCTCTGAATTACTCACAGGCATCTGGGGGAAGACAGAAAGTCAGTCATCTCCAAGGGACTGAGGACAACTCTCTTCTCTTCCTCAGGGAAATATCCTTGCAGCTCCTGCAGTTCCATCACTCCTTTCCTGCAGTGGGACTGAGAAACCTGGCTTGCTTCCAGGTCTCTGCACCTGGGATCATGGCTGCTCCACACAGCTTCTTTCACACAAAAGCAAGCCAACTTCTATCTTTGCTCAGGCAACATAATCCACACACACAATGCTAGGAGATGACTTATGCCACCTTGATGATAGCCCTGGTTAGACCTAGCACAGAGGTGAAGCTGAAGATACAAATAATTCACGAGGCAGCTCCTCCAGTATTCTTTCAATGAAACTCTTCCTCAACTCAGCATATACCTAAGTCATTCATCACTGCTCCTCTCAGATGTTCCTTTTGGCCTCAACCTCACAAGTGATTTATGTGAGTGTACAGTTTTGTACAACCAACTTTGAACCAGCTGTGCAGAGCACCTAGCACAAAGGGGCTCAGGGCCAGAAGAGGAGGTCTGATTTCAATACTGTCTGGCAATATCCTTCTTCAGTCCCACTTCTGACATGACACTTCTGTAAAACATTACAGCAAGCAGAGCCATAAGGGTTCAGAAAGACACTCTGAGCACAGAGGGCAAGATATAATATGGCTAGCTAACTTTCAGAGTTTCACTTGTTGAAATAATACTGAATGTAGTCTTTACTGTATAAGGAGAACTGCCTAAAAATACACATTTTCCTCGCCCTCTTCTGTATTTCCTCAAAGGAATATATTTTAACCAATAAATCTCCTTACAGAAGGATTCTTGTTAGCCTTGCAAGACGGAGAGAGAGTACAGTAACTTTTCCCTCCTCAAGCTCTTTGTTCCCTATGAAAAACCTACTGCAATTAATGGTACACCATGCTGCTGCATGCACAAACTCCAGTGCAGGCAGCAGCACCTCAAGCTACAAAAGGCACAGCAGGAAAATCAGGGCTACGGCTGTTCCCTTCCAATCAGGGGCTGCTGCACCATCAGACACAGCTCTGAACCAACTCCCAGGCACCAGATCCTATCCAAGTACTGCAGCTTATTTCAACAGGCTTTAAGGCTAGAAACTGGCCCTTCACTGGGAAAAAGCAAACATGCAATAATACATGGAATGGACTATATTACTTATTTTCTGTATTTTCTATATACAAATCCACAAAGCCACTGAGACATACTGAATTACTTTATAGAAGGAGTCCATTCCAGTTTGGAAACTGTCACTGTGATGATACTGTACCTATAGATTTCAAAGTGAGCAACTTACATCAAGATAAGCTATTTTCCAATTGTTGTTGTTTGAATAACACCTTCTCAGCTAGCTCACCTTAGGCACTAATATTTTTCTGTGGCACTGCTCTATTTTTCTACTGCATTTCAGGTCCTTGCATACTTAAAATGGTAAAGAAGCACCAAATGCTTGCTGTGTACAGCTGATTGGTGAGCACAGTTAGCTGCAGCCCCTTGCACAACGCTGCAGAGGATGCAAACCTGTTACTATGCCAGCTAGGGAGCTCCAATGGCTCACAGTAACCTGCTAATCCCTGCTTCAATTGAGACATCACAGCCAACAGAAACTAGCACAGAAAATGCAGCCTGAGAACATTCAGATTAAAACAAATTTCAAAACATTTACTTCTTGTGAAGTGTCAAAAGGTGTTAATAAAGACTATTACATACATTATCTTTTATCACTGTGGCTAATACAGCTTTCTGAGCAAAACCATACCCTGTTGTTTGTACTCATATTGTTAAGCTGCATATTTACAGATAAAAACTAATTGAGATCTTATATATATATATATATATATATATATATTTTACAAACAGCCACAATTGCTGAAGAGCTCCAGGTTTTGTCAGATGTTGTAAGACTGTGGACCATTCTGTCAAGTGCTTTCTGTCAGAACATAATAGCAAACAGCAAATTCTTGCACGTTTATAATTCACCAGTGTTTGTGCATGTGCTGAACCATGTATAATGCAGCTTTCAACACTTCAGTTTCAGCCTAGCAAATACGCCGAGTGGCAAATGACTGCTTATATGTATACAGAATGATCACCTGGTCATACATATTAGCTTGACCATGTACTGTACATGAAGAATGAAAACAGAAGATGTGATTGAATGAGTGCATGTGGTTCAGTCCAGCCAAAATGAGTACAAAAGCATCAGGTGTCGATATCCAGTGATAACTATCAATAATATTACTGAGAAATGACATTGGGCTGCAACACTGGACACAAAGCCTTCAAACACTAATCTGGAAGCAGTGATGACAAATTAAAATAAACTGCAGGAAATAACTTGCTCTAAAAGCCACAGGAAATAAATTAAACTAGGATACACTTTCCAGAAAGGAAAAAGAAACAGCAAAAAGGAGAGGGGAAGAACAGCACCATCGTTATAATTATTATAATGTAAGTAAAAATGTGGTTGTCAAGTAGAAAATAGTGTTTGATCTTAATGTATCATGTGCTGAGTAGAATGGTGAATCATGGGAGAAAGCACCCTAGGGAAGTGAAGATTTCTTCGCAGGGAGCAGAGTTGACAACACTCCCAAGCATAAAGCAGCAGACAACGGAACGTATTAACAGAATTAGCTTTCCCCAAAGGAGATCTGTCTCCCTGCAGGATTTCTGTAGCTTGCAGCCACACTCCCCTTTGATTTTGAGTATGAATGAGCCTTGGTGAGCTCCAAGTAATCTTCCAGAGGAGCCAGAACTGCTCTGATCACTCTGTGAGGACTGTGAGAACGTGGACAGCTGTCAGTCCAAGGGGCTGTGCTGGGTATGGGTGTCCAGATCCCACAGGCCGCTGTGGAGAGCCCTTGCAAGGCTGAAAAACCATCCTGCAGGCCTCAGCTTCCTGGTGACATCCAGTGACCAGACACCAGTGTGTACACAGACATGAGGAACCAAACAGCCTTCCTTCTGACACAAACTGACCAACATCACTTCCATGTCAGAACCTGGCGGTTTTCTTGTGCTGTGATGATGAGCCTGCAGTCTTTGTCGGGACATTTCCATTGCTGTCACTGTGCAAAGGCCTCAGACAGACAAATTAGTGATGAATTATGGGACTTAATCTCAAACAGTAACCATTGTCCAAGGAACTGAACAAATAAACTCATTTTTATGAAGGAGGAAACCATGCTCAGAAATGTGAGACAATAAACCTGACCAGACAGTCAAATTTTGCTGTCTTTGCCCTTCCTCTCTCAGCCTCTGTATACTCTGGCTACTTGAGGACATGAGGTCAGGCTGTAGCTGGCTCCCTCCTGCCTTACTGGCTTCTCCTCTTTGCCACTCTTCCTTCAGCGTGGATTTTCTGAGCAGCATTAAATACTGAAGTATTGGAAGAGGTGCTAGACTGTGCCCAAGGCTGAAACACTCTTAGGCATCGAACAGCAAAAGGCAGACAACACCCACAGAGACAACCCAGCCCTGATCCAGCAGGATGCTGTCTGGGGGAGGTGGCAATAAGGCTTCACATCCCATCAAATCCCAGAGCATCTGTTAACGGAGAGAGGGGGAGGCCACCTCAGCCAACTTTTTTGTTTTGTTTTGTTTTTAATACTATGAGTATTTTTTGTTAAGTTGGAGACGTTTATATACAAATACAGATCAGTTCACAGCCATCTGCTTATTTTCTGTGTAGCATCTCAAGTATTGTTAGGGTGTTAGAGAGAATATGAAAACAAGCTCTTATCCCTGCTGCTGAGCTTAAAATAAAAAAAAAAAAAAAAAGAGAGTGAAAAGGAGAAAATATAGGAACTCTGAAGCAATGAAAAGCAAAGAATTGAGACAGTATTTTCAAAATGGTGGAGACCTGGGATGCACTGGTTGGGAGATGCAGCCTGGTTCAACAGGTTAATATGCAGGCAGATTCCAGCTCTGACCTTGGGCATATTCCCTCTGCCTTTCATAGCCATCATGCATTCCCAGGGACCTTCTTCTACCCTTACCTCTTGTGTCTACTATGTGTCTTAAGGGAAGAAATCACTCTTTGCACCAAGCATTCACATATGCAATAACAGGCCCCTCATTTTCATGTGCTATGTGCAATGCATTGGCACAGGCTGCCCAGGGAGGTGGTGGAATCACTGTTCCTGGAGATGTTCAAGAACTGTGTAGATGTGGTACTAAGGAACATGGTTTAGTGAGCAATACTGGTTGGATGGTTGGACTAGCTGATCTTAAAGGTCTTTTCCAACCATAATGATTCCATGGTTAGTGAGCACGGTGATCATAGGTTGACAGTTGGGTTAGATGACCTCAGTGGACTTTCCCAACCTTAAGGATTCTGTGATTCTGTGATCCTATTCTAATGATATTTTATCTTTGGGGCTTTTTTTGTCTTTTATTTCTCCAGATAAAAGTAGATCTGCCTGTTCCCTGCTAAGGCATATCCCAAACCTGGACAGAAAAGCTGTGGTTTGTGTTCCCTGTCCCACAGTTTTGAACCTATTGTATGCCCCAGCACAACAAATCCCCGCCATTTACAAGCAGCTACAAAACGTAGGCCTGTGTAAATACTGGGTGGTTCATTATTCAGAAATGATCTGACATGTTCAGGAAAGAAAAAAGAGCCAGCCTGGCTCCCTGTCTGATTTCCACCATAACCCAAACCCACACGACATGGGGAAGATGCACAAATTCACCAATCAGCTGCCAGGTTTAGAATCACTACAGGCTTTTATAACTACTCCACTTAAATCACAGCTAATTCTGGCAAATAAAGACTGTTTCCCTGTCCTGCCAGTTTGGTAATTCCATCTTCACATTTGTTCATATTAGTAAGTATCAATTTCCTGTGGGATGCAGTTAATCTTCTCAGTGTAGTGAGTAAGGGTGAGGTCACTGCTTGGCAATGTCTTCGTTAAACAAAGTTACATCTGAAGTTTGTTTTTTTTGGCACACTTAACACACTTTGATTTTATCCCAAAAATGGGATTTGATGTAACAGCACAGAAGAAAACATTTCTAAAATGTAGCTATGAAAATGGCAGTTAGAGATTAATGTCAATGTTCTTTGTATGGGCTCTCCTTTTTGTCTCCTATTAGCATCCATACTCCTTTCCACTTAGTAGTATTGTTTCAACAGTAAGATTTTACAAATTCTGCAGTGCTTTGTCACTTTTCCAGGGGACGGAGCCACCTGTCAACAATTAGTACAACTCTTCCTATTTTCCTACATGTACTTTTGAGATGGAACCTGTTACAGCAAAACTTCATTCAGTCTGTCAGAAGGAAACATCTAAATTTTGTTTGTGAGAACAATCTATTTTGCAGGTACTTCTACCGCACACTGGAATAATTTCTGAGTTTTCAAGAAATTACAGTTCTATGGCTGTTGAGGTCTGTGGCCATATCCATGATAACTTGAGACTGAGTCTTCAGACTAATTTGGAAAAGAGCTGGCTAAAAGATGCTCGTATTGCTTCTCCTTCAGTGCATGTTTACTTGTGGACACTCAGAGAACGTAAGATCACATTGCTTTATCTGATACACCCGTACAAGCAGAAATGAGTAATGAAAATGGGCTTACATACATTCAGTCTGACATGGTAAGGGGGAAACAACCTTTCAGGTTCTACATGAAAGGGACTGAACAGTGTGGGATGATGCTGCACTACAGTTTTTAGTCCCCAGCCTCACTGACTGCAATTTCCCCCCTTGATCTTCCCTGATTTGACATACTTAGTAAATACTTCTCATGCCCAGCCGAAGGCTTTTTAGAGTACCAAATCCTACTCTGGTAGTCTGCAGACCACAATTCATAACATAGTTTACTGAGCCTCTTGGAAGTACTGACAACAGTACAGTGCCCATTTAAACAGCAGCTGCCAGAAGATAAGGACTCCAGAGAGTTTCCAAGAATCCCAGAGATTCACTGTGATGTTGAAATCAGAAAACATCAGGGACCTGCAAACTCACTTCACCATGGAAACACCAATTTCCTTCCTCCACAGTTCAGCTAAGAGGATAATGCATGGCCATGTGATGTAGAAAAAGAGACCACCAGAATAAAAGTTACTGTGCTCCAGCCTCTGCTGATTTTGTTATGTCCATCCATACTTACTACTTGATACAACAGAGCTTCAGTGCTTCTGCTTGTATCCCTGCTTCTGCTAAGGTTTCCTTTGCACTCATTCCCCTTCCCGACTTGCTTTCCTGAGAAGACATAGGTGTGATGAAGAGGCACCACAGAGCAAGCAGAAGAACTGAATGAAATGTAAAATATGCACTGTGGGAAAACAGAGACACACAGTTGGTAGAGACCCAAAATAAGCTCAGAGCACGGAGCTGCAGTAAAACAGTCTGACACATCAGTCAGCCACTGAATAGGGAAATGCATCCAAATTGGCTAAACGCTTTTTGATACATTTATGCGGTGATGTACAACTGAAGAGATTTATTTTTTATTTTTGCCTCATGTGAACAGGCATCCAGCCTTGCCAAGACAGCAAAGAACACTAGTCAGTCATACACTGAGACAAACCACTCTTTGGTTTCTCTCAAAACTTATAGAACATGGTAAGATTTGGGCTGAGGAAAAGCCCTGCAGCTTCGGAGTTGTCTGAGATAGGTGACCAGTGCCTGCACAGGATGAACTTGAGATGTCATGTGAGCAGCGCACACTTCATGCTATAAAAGTTTTCCAACGTATTATAGGAGGAGTTCACTAGTTTGTGTCATACTACAGCTGCAGCATCTTAAATATATTCTGTCTTCCTAAAGTGCTTATTAACCTCAGACTCCCGGGTCACACTTGTTCCCCCCTGCCCCTCCCCCCATCAGCAGTGCATAACGTCCTAGAACTATCAAATATCCCGAGTTGGAAGGACCTACAAGGACCATGGAGAGTCCAACCCCTGGCTCCACACAGTACCATCCAAATCCAACCCTACATCTGAGAGCGCTGTGCAGATGCTCCTTGAACTCCGGCACTCGGGGCCGTGCCCCCTGCCCTGTGCATCCTGTGCCATGCCCACCGCCCTGTGGTGCAGCACTGTCCCTAACCCCCAGCTGATTATCCTTTGACATAGCATTATGCTGCTGAAGCTGCAAGAGTCTAGTCCTTTTCTGACAGATCCTCAAAGAACACCTTGAGAATAAAAGCTAGTCACCACAAACGTCATGGAAATTCAGATCAGCGAGGAAATAAAACCATCCATTTTGATGAAACTGAAGTCCGACCAGAACACATTTTTTATTGTTATATGCCATGTTCACTGCTTTGCTTATAACTGAAAAAACTGTAAAGTCAAAGAATTGTTCCGATCTGTAGTAAAAATACAACCATGAGCTACAATTAAATCCCTAAAATCCTGCTGAATAGGATGTAGCAAGTATTGTGGGCTTGGCTCAACATTTGGAATTAAGACACTGGAGAAAAAAAGCAGTTGGTAGGGTGGTGCCAGGAGAAAAGTGCAAGGGCAAATACATCCTTCCCTGAGTGGCCTCCCCTCCTGTGCTGGTTTTTGAAGCAGACTGCCCAGCAGAGAACACCTGACAAAAGTCACTCTGAGGTCCACAAGTGCTCCTGCAGCACAGTTGGCATGTAATACCTGTCAGCAGGTCCCAGTATTGAATAGCAATAACTTTCAGTGATAACTAATTAGTGTCACCGACAGAAGCTTAAAGATAGAAAGCGCTATAGCTCTTCTGTTGTCAGATTGCAGCACTGAGGCCGAGCTTCATGCGTCTGCTGGGCTGGCACAAGCAAGTCACTTCATGCGAGCAGGGACCTTTCCTTCGCAGAGCTGTGTCAAATAATGCAGATTGCCACCTCCTCCTGCTCTATGGTGCCACTCCTTCTGCAGCCATCCAGCCAGGGCTAAACCTTGGTACATCCTCCAGTTCCCTTAGGAAAAGCAAGCAGAGGCTCATTTTGGCTGGCTCTGAAATGCTGGCACGGTCAGAACACCATTCCCCCATTTTTCTCGCATGTCAAACAGAGGGACGTATCAGTGTCAGTCCACGTCGAGCATGTCACCTTTTCATTCATAAAAGACAGCCTGTATCTTTAATCACTTTGCAAGAATAATAGCAAAGAAACAAGCACTTGATTGCCTGTGTTATCA
Source organism: Cyrtonyx montezumae (assembly GCF_038088225.1). Classification (NCBI taxonomy): domain Eukaryota; kingdom Metazoa; phylum Chordata; class Aves; order Galliformes; family Odontophoridae; genus Cyrtonyx; species Cyrtonyx montezumae. The sequence goes on along the minus strand of NW_027072034.1, from coordinate 45,121,328 downwards.
GACACTATTGAATAAGTCTAGATAAGGATGCCGAACAACCTTGGCTGATTAGTATTCCTCATGCAAACACTTCCCCATAACCCAGAGTCATCTGTATCCCAGCAACCCTTAAAATTTCATTCCCGCTGAATTGCCAGATCTTTATCAAAATATAATTACAGTCTTAATTTGGAAGATAAATTTTGATTGCCTGTGCTGTGCCAAAAAAAAAAAAACCAGGTATGGGTGAGCCGAGGTACAACTGGCAAACATGAATCTGCATATTCTGACATTGGTGCATCACCTTTCCTCTGAGCAGAAGTTAGCTCCAACAGCTATCAGTGAGGTTATGCAGGGGTAGACTGGCAGACATGAGAAACCAGATGCACGATGCCATCAAGTGAACTTCATGATAAAAGGCTTGGGGAGGGGAGAAAGGGGGGAAATCTGTAGCTGTATATGAAGATTATCACCATTATGATTATCACCATCACTATTATCACTACCAGGTGGATGCAGCACTGTTGTAAACCTGGCAGAAAACACCGGTCTTGAAAGATGAGGACATTGAACAGAACTAGCCTTTTCTCCCACTGCTTTTTCCCCTCCTTCAAATACTGGCAGAAACCAGTGCAGTGTTGTAGTTATTTCCAGAGGGTTCTCAAAATGCAGGGGTCACAAAATGGCTTCAGATTTCAGCAAATTGTTCTAGTGTTCATCTCAAGCCTAAGTGACAGCTTTTAAAAGCACTCTTAAGAACAGCCTCTGTGGCTGATTCATTCTAGCAAGATCTTCTGGCATTGAGAGCTTGCTGCTATTTGGCTGAATAAAAGGGGGGCTGCTTTCCAGAGCTTGCTGCTATTTGGCTGAATAAAAGGGGGGCTGCCTTCCAACAGTGACAGTAGAGTTCTATGTATATAGGCTGCTACCAGCTAAATACCTCATGTCTGCACACTTTGTAGGGCACAAAAAAGCTGTTCCTCCGCTCATGTGTGCCATCACATTTATTCCTCACAGTGACAGAAGACATTAAGATTCATGCATGTATCACAATGGACCAGAATTATCTATCTTTACTATGTGCTGTTACAGTGATGTATTATATTTGATCCCACTCCTGTCTGCAGCAGATGCAGAACCAATCTCTACGTACAGTGTGAAGATGCAGTTGGAAATGCCCATCACTTAAAGCACTATTACTGAAGACATACTTCAGAGTGGGAGTTACTCTGGTAACTTCCAAGAACTGATGTGATTACAAGGACTTTTCCCAACTCAGAGTTTGGATAGCAGAATAGAAAAAAGTCTCCCAGAGGAATATAGCCACTGCCAGCTCTACCAGTAGAGCCCAAAGGTGAAGAGACAGGCTGGCAGGCAAGACACCGAGGTTACCTAGTTTCTGACTTAGCAGACTACAGCAATCCAAAACCACCTCAGTTTGAAATGCCAGGGGGGAAAAGATAATTACTTGGATGACAATAGCATAAATGCAATTAGACAACTGACCTCAGCGTTTCTTGGTCACACGCACCGAGTTGAACTCATTGTTAAATTTGGAACTGGAAAGTTCTTCCTTTCCTCCTCCCCCACACATACTCTCAGGAACTCAGTTATTTATATTTCTTTTGCAGTACTGATACTGATTCCTTCCTAGGACAATTGATCTCATCCCTTGAAGTTGATTTCCTCACCTCCTATGGTAGCTGTGGGCACTCTCCTGGGCAGACCATACAAGGTGAGAACTGGAACAGTGTATAAATTCTATCACAAAGGAATAGAAAAAGATTATTCTGCAGACAGAAAGTCACACTGTGTCAGAGTCCTTCCCCATGGGCAGTGGTCAGCTACATCACACAAGCAAAATTTCCTTCCTTCATACTTTACTGCCTCAGTGCTCCCCAAGATGCCAGCCCAAACCAGAGTCTGGTATAAGCAAACATAGCCAGCTACTAATAAGACCCAAGGCTCAGTGAAATCCAGAAGGATACTGCAACCTTTGTAGCTACTTTGTGCACTGGTTCCCGTTTCCTGTAATCATGTCCATTCATGGCAGTGATACTTCTGCTGGCAGCATCAGCAGTTTTACAGCTGAAGGGGCTCAGAGACTGAAACATTCCCACTCCCTTGGTGGGAGGACTTCAGTGGGGTTATGCTGTATCGTAGCAGAAATGCAGGGAACAAGGAACCATAAGAGAACTGTCAGGATCACTTTAACAGCCCTGAAACACAGATAAGCTGTCATGACTAGCAAACGAGGTGCTCACCCCCAGAGGACACTTCCTGTACTGAATTTTGACTCAAGCATAGCTGAACTTGTCCTAAAAAGGTCAAAATGAAATGCTAGGTGCAGTTTTCCTGCTCAAAAGTGGTGCATTTCCTGACCACCCCAATTTTATTCTTACTCGTTCTTAAAAAACCTCAAAGAAGGACAAAGCACAAGCTCTGCAGGCTGCCTGTCCCAGTGCTTTATTTCTGTTTGCACTTGGAAAGGTCTTACTAACCTTCCTTGCTGCAAAGTCAGTTGGTTCTTCAGGGGGAAGAGGCTGCAGAAGCGGGCTCAATGGCTGCAGTCACGTGCAGCTCCCCTCTTCTCTGGGTAGCAGACTCCCTCTCTAGAGCCAGGAATTTGCAATTTCTCACCTCAGATGAACTGAGACAGACAAGCCAGATCTAGTGCCCTGGCATACTCGAGGCACAGGGAAGGGGGAATGCTAGAGCCTCCAAATGAGGAGGATGAAGAGAAGCTTACAGATGCACAAATCTTTGCTCTCCTTTTCAAATACATTATTTTTCTTGTGGTCAAGGATGCCACACTAAAATGCAAAGAGAATAAAATTGCCTATCCACAGCAACAGATTCAGCTTAGCACTGGAGAGATGGAAAGCCTCCTTATGCTTGTAGTGACTACTTCAGTACCGTTATCTGTTCCCCGCACCTGCCAGGCACCCACATGAGCACTATCAGTGACAGGCAACTGTACATCTGGATGAAAACCAGACTGATACAAACATGGAATCTCGAAAGCTTGGCTTCTGCCTCAGTTACGTGTTCCAACACTGAGGCTCATACCGGGAGGACCTGCAGAAGGAAGAGGTGACCAGATTTACTCTACCATCATGGCATGTCGCAAGGGGAGGAGCTCAAGATGACCTTATGTCAGCTGCCAGCATCTTCATGACAGCTGGTAAAAGAAAGCCTTATTCCTCCCCAGTGGTCTTCAGTGAGAGCCTTCTCAAGGACAGCGACAGATTTACCAAGCCTTAATCATCAGCAACAGCCTCCTGAAGGAACATGTTGTATTGGTTTGATACCATGATGTTCCTATTTCTCTCCTACTCATTCTCAACCCAGATTTCCCAGCCTTAAATTCACAAATGCCATCAAAGCCTGCAGCAGAAGGTACATGGTTATCGCATACATGTGAATTCCTAGTAAGCAAAAATAAGGTCTCCTCAGGTATCACTCACATTCTCTTTAGTAAGAAAAAAGCAAGTCTTGCTATGGGCAAATGGGAGTCCAGGCAGGAATATTATATTACTGTCACAGCCAAATGGACCCTTGGCATCACAGCCTCTGTGTCCTGTCCAAGCAGCACCAATAACAAGCACAAACCCAGACTGTACCAGTGACAATGATAGCCATTACCTCAAAATATGGACTTGCGATGCTCTTCCCTGCCTGCCATTTTGGTGATGCCTCTTCACCCTCAATGGACCTGTTGTAATAACCTTATCTACCTAAAAATGGCTTGCCTATCCACCCAGAGAGCAGAATAAGTCTCTGTGCTGCTGACTGTTCCAGAGCAGCCTAGCAATGCACCAATTTCTATCAAAAACAGCAACAGGGTAAGTGCAATGGAGGGTGCAGCACACAACTGGTTAATGCATGCCATTAAGAAATATGTATGCACATGCTGTCTCTAACAGTCCAAACATCCTACGTTGACATTTAGCATTCAGTTCCACTAGAATTAAAATGCTCATAATAAAAAACCTGGCAAATGAGAGAAGAAACTGCCATGAAAGCGTGATTCATTTCTGTCTCTACAGTCGGCTAGAAGACTTTTTGCCTCCTAAAAGCAACACTAAATGCCACGCATTAGGCACAAATGCCAGCCGAGTCCTTTTCCATCCACCTGCGATGTTGAAGGCACATTTCCCGTGTGGAAGGCTGAGCGCTCGGCAACCTCTGCATCCCCCTTCCAGGCGAGTCGCAGAATGCTGCATGCTGAACTCTGCCGTCACGACACGGATCCGCACAACGGATACAAATCCTCAAACTAACCAGGCAAAACTTCAAATACCTGCAAGGTATTTAACCAGCAAGAAGCGAAAGCTGATGTCGGAGCATATATTTAGAGAGAGAGGAGCAATGCCCTCTGCCTGACCCAAACCAAAGGTCTCCCAGAACACTTTTGCAAAGGAAAGAAAACGCATTACCGTCGCGGGGACCCTCCAGTCAAAGCTGAGAGCCACTCCGGGACTGCAGGTTTTTCCTCCAACTTCCCTCACCGCTGCGGGAGGAACCGGTTAACGATGACATCACTGCTGGTGCTGCCCTCCTCCCGCAGCCGAAGCGGCCGCTGCTCGCCCCGCACCCCCGGCCTGCCCTGCTCCCGGTGCGGGACGGGGCCGCCCCGCAGCCCCCCCGGACAGCCCGGCTCCTGTCCCCCGGGCGCGGAGCGGCTCTCACCTGGCGGGGCGCAGCCGGCTCCCCTCGCGGCAGGCTCCCGTGTGAGGCAGGAGGGGCAGAAAGGCCCTCCGCAGGGTTCTGCCTTGTGCCTCGTCTTCCTTCAGGGCGAGGACCCTCGCTCTGCTTTGCTGCATCCTCCTTGCGTTAGGACTGCAATCTCTCTTTTTTCTTTTTTTTTTTTTTTCCCTCCCTCCTCCCCGAGCGTGACATCATCAGACGCCAACTACTTCTGACGAAAACCAGCAGCCCCGAGCAGCGCTACCTGGGACAAACCCATCCGCAGCACCCCGGCCGTGCCGCCGCCGCCACCGCACCACGCCATCTCGGCTCGGTACCTGCTGTATGCATACATGCAGATCAGTAGGTAGGCGTGTGTTCTCCTGCCGCACCAGCAGTGCTGCAGATGTACTGAATGCTGCAACAGGTAGCAGCGCCATGGGGTAATGCGGTCTGTGCTAACAGCCTCAGACTCATCTGAGCTTTCTTCACAGTGAGGCTAACAGGGCATTGGAATAGGCTGCCCGCAGAGGTTGTGGGGTCTCCTTCTCTGGAGACATTCAAAACCCGCCTGGATGCATTTCCTGTGTGGCCCAATACAAGCGTTCCTGCTCGGGCAGGGGGATTGGGCTAGATGATAATTCGAGGTCCCTTCCAATCCCTGACATTCTGTGATTCTGTGTGCTGTCAGCATCCACAAGAGGCTGTCTACAAACATGCCATCATTAAGTTTGGAAAAGACTAAGATCATCTAGTCCAACCACCCACCTACCACCAATATTGCCCACTAACCATGTCCCTCAGTGCCACATCTACATGTTTCTTGAGCATACCTAGGGACAGTGACTCCACTGTCCCCCTGGGCAGCCTGTTCCAATACCCTTTCGGAGAAAAAATTTTTCCTGATACCCAACCTGGCACAACTTGAGGCCATTCCCTCTTGTCCTTTTGCTGTTACCTGGGAGAAGAGGCTAACCACCACCTTGCCACAACATTTCAGCTGGTTGTAGAGAGTGAAAAGGTCTCCCATGAACCACCTCCAGACTGAACAATCCCTATTCCTTCAGTCATTTCCCATAAGACTTGTGTTCCAGACCCCTCACAGCTTTGCTGCTCTTTCTCTGGACATGCTCCAAGATCTCAATGTTTCTCTTGTAATGAGAATGCCATTGACCTTGACCACCTGGGAACTCTGGAAAGAGTCTTCCTCTCCATCTTTCAGAGAGTGTGCGGCCCTACAGGTCCCTACCCCAAATGGAAGTTTGCTCAGGCTGCACCCATCTCCTCTGGGTGTGCAGCAGGAATGGGCCTCTGATGCAGGCTGCAAAAAGCTGCAGGCTTAAGAAAGATGGCTTTCTTGAACAGGAAAGCTCCTTGCGCATGAAATTTCAGATAAACACAGAAAAGTGAGTCCTCTGTCACTACTCATTAATCAACCCTCAGTTTTCTCACTGCTGTGATAGGTATATCACAGTCATTAGCAAAGGGGGATGCTATTTACATGTAGCAGCATCAATAACATCTCTGGAGTAACATCGATTATACATCATACAGTAGTTCAAAAGAGAAAAAGGCAGAAGATGTGCCAATTCACCAGATAAATATCCATGTTTCCCTTTCTAAATGAAGAAAATGTTTAGCTCACATTCTTGAGGAAAAAAGTAAAACCTGCTGTCTGTCTCCTACATCCTGGGCCCTTAATTTTTGAGTTCCCTGCCCAAATTTATCAGAATAATTTATTATTTTCTATATAATTAAGAACCTATCAATTTCAAATGGGGAAAAAAGAAAGAAGAAAAAGAAAAAAAAGCAAATATGTGCCATCCTCACTGAGAACAGCCAGGTAAAATTTAACCACTGCACTTTCCATGTGAAACTGGCTCGTTGGCCCTGGGCTAGTGGCAGCCCACTTGCCTTTGTAGTGGAAAGGGGATCCTGTGACTCTTCAGAGAGGCAGTGTGCATCTCATAGAGCGAAGGACAAATAGATACATCCGCAGGCAGTCCTTACTTCTTGGTTTTCTTTGGTTACTGGGACAATTAGTTTAGTGTTTCTGCTTCTCATAGGTTTATCAGCTCTCTGAAGTTCAATTGCATAAGTATTTTCTTGTCATGAGAAAAGCCTTTCTCTCCCCCTTCTTACTTCACTTCAGTTCTTCTGAGGAATGGTATTGTTTTAATCTGCAGCCAGGAGTGTTAGCAAGCTGCCAGCTAGTTACAATGGCTCTCAGATCCAACCAGATCCATGCTCACCCCAACCATGAGATATTTTTGTAGGAAAGCAAACAAAACCATTCTCCTGAGTGGGTACAGGCAAACAAAGTGCAGACTGTGGGTGGAACAAACCCAACATAAATAAGTGAGAAATGAAACTACATCCAAAGCTCCCCAAACTCCCAATTCTGATTGGGAAGAAATCCTTTCAGCCAGGAGAAAGTAGAGCTCGCCCACCTCTCCTGTAATTTCCTATTCTACGATAATGATATTAACAAACAGTTTCCCTTGGCAAATGCAGATTCTTTCAAGTATTTGGGTGACTGAGTTGAAGATCGGTGCCCACATAAATGAGCACCAAATAGAAGCATTGCCGTAATATATGCATTTCAGTGTACCTTGGGGTTTCTCCAAAGTAAATGGGGTAGAATATGCTCCATATTGTATGAATTCTCCACTTGCCTTAGCAAATGCACTCATTCAAGATTTCCAATAGCCTCTTTAATCTAGTACTATACCTCCCAGGAGCACAGTTTAGCAAATGTATTGTGTCATTGAAATGGGTGTTTCCCGTTTTAAGAATCATTCAGAGATGAGCTGAGAGTCACGCACCACTTTTCTTCTTTGACCGGTCTTTAAATGCAATCAAGTTTGGTAACAGACATGGAGTTACCAGATGAATGTCACACATCTGAATCCTCTGCTATTTTTAAAGCTACAAAGTGCACTGAAAGGAAGAACAAAATGTCCTCTTCTTTAATGACATCCCTGCAATTTTCTGAAAAAAAATATGAATTTCAATACTCTTTCATTTCAACCCAAGTTGTTACAAAGTAAATCAAGGTTGTGGCTGTCTGTCATTTTTCCGGATTACTCGAGTAAAGGCTTCCCTCAGCCAAATAATATGAGCCTTAATAGGAACTCAGCCTCTCCTGTTTCATTATTTCAGGGAGGTATACATTTCAGAGTTGATGTAGACTACATAAAAGTTAGCTTTCAAGCAGTGGTATGAATATTCTTCCCACCCCTCTAATTTACCTTCTCAGTGAAAGAAGTAAGATAATAAGACTCAGTGCCAGTCCCACTGACCTGAGACACGATGAAGAGGTGGAATAGCATGGTCAGTTCTGCTTTTTGTAGCCTGTTTCCCTTCTGATCCACTTGACTGTGTAGTACCCCACAAACAGGACACTGGAACCTTCAGCTCCCTAAAAAGCAGAGCTGGCTGTCCTCAGAAAGGGCAGCTCTGAGCATCATCATATCATCATTCAGCAAATACTGGCATTTCAGTTCCTTGGGGAGCCTTACTCGAGTTGTGCTTCTTATTAGTCAGGTCCTCGTAATCAGACACAGCCCAGTAAGGCACAGATGAAAAGTGAGAAATGGAGAAAAAAGGGGGAAGAGGGAAGAGAAATCCGGAAGGGGGAGATATGAAAAAGAGAGGGGGAGGCTATTTTCTGTTTTCTGTGTATCTGCCACATAGGTCAAATAGAAGGCATGCACTGAACATAGATCCACAGAATTGGAGAAACATTCAGGTTGGACAAGGCCTTCAGGATCAAGTCTAGCCACTATATAACACTATAAAGTCCCATCACTAAACCATGTCCCTTAGTGTGCACAAATCTCTTAAAATTTCTCCAGGAACGGGAACTCCACCGCTTTCCTGGTCAAGATATTCCAGTGCTTGATCATCATCTCTATGAAGAAATTCTTCCTAATGTCCAATCTGAATCTCCCCTCGCACAATTGGAGGCTGTGAGATAGGATACAGCTCACATGCTCATCATGTCACCTTTGCTGCATTTAATTCACTACTGATGAGTTTCATTTCCTCAGAAGGCAGTGGCCTCAATAACGGACATACACTTAATGTCTGTCTCCAGATCTTCACACCAGACTCCTTGTAAAGCCCAGTATTGATTTTAACATTCTTATTTTAATCTTGTACAACCTTTAGGGGCACTGTGCTAGTATAGTTGTTCCCTGCTTCCTTTATGTTCATACCTGTCTGTTGCATCACTGGCCTATTCCCACCTCAACCTTGGCAGTCAGACCAAAGGCATCCCTCTATATAGCACTGCAGCCCCATGAAGGTATTGAAGAGAAGGTCATAGGAGGGACTAGCTCATGCCTACCAGGTCCTCTAGATCCAAGCTCTTTGCATATGTTACTCACATCCTGATCTACATCCATCATGATGCCCATTAAGAACAAGAAAATGCTTTGCTCTGAAAATCTCAACTCCTATCTTAGTACACTAGGGTAAAGAAAGCTAGCTTGCCATTTGGGAGGCTAGCAAATGTTATCTTGATGAGACAAAAGAGTTCATGCATTATTAAAATAATTAAGACCTAGAAAACAATTCAGTACAATGAAGACATAAATTGAAGTATTTGAGGATAGCACTGGGAGGAAATCACCATCTAGTGAACTAGATTCCATTCTCAGGTTTTCTTTTCAACCATTCCCCATGGCTGTCTGCATACACGGGTACCTTCATGTGGCCACAGACCCCTGTTTCTCACCCTCACTGAACACTGCAATAAATACAGAAAGCGTCAAATAGATCACCTCCTCACACTCTGCAGTTTTGTTCCTTAAAACGCTGTATAGAATAGCATGCATTTTTCTTACACATCATAAAAAATCATTTCTCAAGGCTACAAGGTCATGTACTGAGGGCTCTTTCATAACAGCAACTCATGAAGCACAATTCCTCCTCTTGCTGCAAGCCAAACCTTTGTTATTTTCAACTGTATGTTCTTCAGGCTGTAATTTCTAAAATGTGAATTAATGAGCATCTGGTAAAAGATGAGCACCGCTGCTCCACGAGTCTGGACATGTGCATGTCATTGCAGATGAGCACTGCAATGGTAACTTGGCTTTTAGATGAAGCACCTGCAGGAATGGTGTGAGCCTTGCTAACACTATCCCAGCCATTCATCTCACTGTCTACTCCTCTTCTTGCCCTACAGCATCCCTCCCAGAGCCAGGGCCTTGGCATGCATATCCCACAGCCTTGGCTGTCAGACCTCTGAGCATCCCCAAACATCACTTCCTCCTAGAAGAAAGAATACATTGCAACCCAAGACCTAGAGCAAGCAACTGGGTCCTGTTTCTGGCAAGAAAACATAGTGAGAAACACAACCTGCATGCAGTGAGCAGAGCAAGCTGGTTTGAACCAGGGGCCATGATTCTCCTTAGCCCATGCTGCTAGTATTGGTTTTTCTGCAGCTGTGGCAGCCATGCAGGTTGGAGCTAATGAGGTAAAAGCTTCTACAGCTACACTGAATGATTTACAAAGTGCTCTGTGCTTCTTTCAACTGCCAGTTTGTTCTATTTCCAATGCAGACAATGTTTAAGATTGGAACTGTATCTGTAAATATCAGGACATAAGGTTACTCTTCCTCCCCTGGCCCCCCAGTTTTTGGAATTGACTGCTATATGTATTTTGGGGACCCATACAAATGCTTCAAGGTGCCGCATTTCAAATGTCACATATGTACATATAAGTGTACATTAAAATGAGAGCAGGAGGCTTGCCTCCCTCCCCAGGAGCTGCCTGGAGAGGGAGGGGCGCTCAGTGCACAGCAGAGGTCACCACACACCCTGTTGAGAAAAGGCTGAGTCCTAGCTATGCCATATGCAGAAGCAGCTATGTGTTATGGAAGTACTTTTGTGTCCTCCCGTGATGACAGGGTGCAGTTCACTCACACATGCACATTGCATAAGCGGCTTTTACTCTCATGCCCTGTAGAAACGAGTGGGATGGGATCATGCCATCTGCCCAACTGTGCTTTGTCCTCCTCCCCAGCCACCTCAGTCCTGTTAGCCAGCCATTGGTGTGGGTAGGAGGGAAAGTGGATGACAGTGGGAGGGACACAAGTGTGAAGCAAGCTGTGGGGACAGAGGGTACAGAGAAGCAAACTCTCCTCTCTTCAGAGGGCTGTGATGCTGTGCCTCCTATTTATGAGAGCAGTACAGGACTGTTGCATTGGCACCAAATAGTGGTGCTGTCTTGTGTTACATTTAAAAAAAATAGTAAGAGGAAACTAAGTAAGGGTTTCTGGTCACAAGGACATAAAGATCATTTCTCTCTTTCTTTTTCTTTTTTTTTTTTTTTTAATTTTTAATTAGTATGTGCAGTAATCTGAAATGAAATCTGCATTGCAACAGGCTGCCCAGGGTGGTGGTAGAGTCATCGTACCTGGAAGTGTTCAAGAACCATGTGGATGTGGCACTGAGGGACGTGCTCAGTGGGCATGATGTGATGGGTTGGTGGTTGAAGTTTGAAGTATTTTGCAACCTTAATGATTCTGAGATTCTGTGTGTCTGTGATTTCTACATAACCCATCGATGTCTCCATTCCTGGGCTATTTGCATACCAGCCACAGAATGAGGATTGCAGAAGAGGATTCTCTCACTCCCCCCCACCAGCATGTACCCAAGCACTGGCTTTGTTTGTCTGAAGCCTTTGCTTAGCAATAGGTGAATGTGCCAGGGTTTGTGGAATAACAGAGTCCTGAGTTACATGAGTTTCATACTGCAATTATATTATGTTTACTGTTTTTCACTAGTGTTTCCAGCCTTGCCCGTCCTTTTTCACAAGATTTTCTTCTTATTTGTTCTGGGAGAACTACTGACTTTATCATAAATATTTATGTTAGATTTAATGTATTTTTCTTTTAGTGTGGTAACCATTTCTGCTTGCCAGGGCCTTTTCAAATAGCCAGAGACACAATCATTATAGTACAGATTAATAAGGTTGGAAGGGTTGGAAATTTAAGATGAATGGAAATCCAAGTCACATTCAAGTAACCTACTGCCTGAAATAGTAACCATACCATTGTCCTAAAAACTTGCATTCTGCAAATCATCTAGGGATAACTGCCCTCTTCTGACCTGCTAAAGCAGGGTAGAATGGCAATAATCTCTTACTATTTATGGTGCCCTTTGGAGCAAAGCTCTACCCACAAACCCCAATAACAATGTAGCGAGCTATGCCTCTGTACTGACTGCATTGGTTCAAACCACTATTACTTATCTAATAATTAATATTGATCGATTGAAAAGGATGGAGGAGTCTGATTTTCAGTGCTATGTTTTCAATGCTGCCTTCTCGCTTTGATACAGTGTTAAATCCTGAAGACATTCCTGCTGGATTTTACTGACAAATTGCATTCATCGTCTACATGCTTGTCTTGTCAGAGCATGAGATGTGATACATATTAAAGGGTGATACGCAATTTTCCTGTTAACACATTTAGCACATGCCACACTTGCATGTTGTGCTTGATTTCCCACAATTCAAAACAAGGCATTTAATGACTCCAGGGAAAAGCCAAGCCATGTGATTAGTGACCTCTATAAGAAGTGACCACAAAAACAAGACTCAAAGAGGAATTATCCCCCAGTGAGTTTGCCATCTGCTTCCCCAAGAGAACCACCCCAATTCCTGTCAACATGCACAGAATGTAAAACGGTCGTGGGAATGCTGTATTTATCCCTCCACATCCATTTTCTTCATCGGCATGCTTAGGAGGGATTGCTTATCATTCTCCCTGACTACATCTGCAAGCTGGGCACGCTGCTTGGTGGTAGGATCAGGAAAACACCAGCTTGTAACTGTGGGGCTTAGTGCTGTCCATCTGGAGTTTGCCCAGACGGCAGCTCAGGGGGAGGGGATTGACTGATACGGCCATGGCCGTGGTCAGAGGGACAACAGCCTGGAAAAGATCTGTGCAGTCCAAAGTTTTACTGCAGTTGGCTGAGTCTCTTCATAAACTATATATCTGCAGAGGTTGTGTTGCTGGGAAAAGGCAGCAGTGCTGTTCCCAGGTGTGGGCAGTGAGCTCGAGGCAGGGCATGATAGAACCTCACAGAGTCAAGAGGCACTGTGGGATGTAAAAGCGAACTCTGTGATGCATACAACCCTATATAATTCAATCTCTTTTGTTTTAAAACATCTAATCCTTTTGTTTGGTTATTACATCTGGGGAATGGTGTGCAGTGGAATTCCATATGAGTGCTAGAAACTAGAGAAAACTCATCGATTACAAAAACTGCCCTCCCAGATTGAAAGCAAGAGGAAGAAAGCACCCAAGGTGTCTCTTTGATTGAGGGATAAACAATGCATCTCTCCTGTCAAGCTTTGACCACCTGTTGCTTTTAGCTAAAAAGTAGCTTAAAAGCCAGGTGTCTGCACTTGTCTCAGTGATGCTGCAAGGAGAGAAAAGTTGTGTCTCATCCTCATTATCGCGTGAGGAAAAGGAAGAGAGGGACATGCAGCATGAAATGGGAGGGACAGATGAGTTCAACTAATTCTATATGCAGTCTGTAACACAAAAACCTCAGGGTAGGGAAAATAAGGAAGAAGCCTTGAGCCTTTATGCCCTGCAAATAAAAGCCTGCCTGTTTTAGATACCAGACGATTTCAGCTGCACTTGTCATGGGAAATGGAAACAGCCTGTGGAAAGCGTTCTTTGTGAGAGGCCACTGCACTCACCCCCAGATTGATGGATGCAGTTCAGCAGTGAAATCCTGTCCCAGCAGCAGCCCTAGAGCACCTTCTGAGGCTGGTGATGAGAAGACTTGGTTATTGGCCTCAACACAACCCACCTGGCTAAAATGTTTGGGAGCTGGTGTTCACTCATTCTTTCAAAGGTGTCGTTCCCACTGCTAGGCAGAACCTGGGAGGCCATAGATTTTATAAAGGGCTCCTACTTGTCTGTGGTTTATGGGCCAGTTTGGCTCAGTCCCATGACGAATGAGGTGGGGGGACCCTGAGACTCACTCCTCGGGAAAGGGAAAGGGGAACAGGGATAAAGAGCAGGGAGATGAGCCTAAAAACAAAACAGTGTCAATGATCTGAGGAGGAAAGCTAGTTTACTACATAAGATATCAGAATGCAAATTAACACCATATAATACAATATAATTGGGATTGAAGCTAATAAATCAACTAAAATGAGAATGTCCAAGAACTGAAGGCCTTCTAACGCTGAAGGTGAGACAGCTAGGGAGAACACATGCTGCTGGGATGATCTGAAAGGGAAAAAGAGAGTGATCTCATGACCCTACCAATAGTTTTATCTTTCCCTCTGAACGGAAAATGGAAAAATGCAAAGTAATGCGAAGTCATCTGGGGTATGTAGTCCTTCTGTTCTGAGACAAGTAAACCCAGAACTATTGACTGTCCACAGAACTGGACCATTAACTCTTTAACTTTAACCTGCACACTACGTGATGTTGTGACGTGGAATATCAATAATAAAAAATCATAAAACCATGACACTACTTCATTTAGTTTCTAATATACTGAATGTTTGAATCTCTGCTAAAAATGCTTAGCTTGGAAGATGCAAGGTTCTATGGGAAGGCAGGTGGCTGAGGTAGAAGTGTGTGATAGCTGTGGCAGGGCTGAAATAAGCACTGGTGGTAATCCTCTTTGTGGATCAAACTTTAAAAAGCAGAAGCCAATGTGTTTGCAGTGAGCCATGTGACACCATGACAACATGCAATGGAATGTCAGAGTGCAAATATTTTCTACAAGTTTCATTAGACAACCCTGAATTTTGTGGAAACACTGACAGGCCAAAGAAAAAGCCTAAATGCCACTTAAATTTGACAGGAAGCAACAGTAATGCCTTATACCGAGCATGACAGCCTCATGGTCTGATTGACCCATTTTCCATCTTCAAGGACCAGCACCCAAAAGCAGAACCCCGGATAAAGCATGCAACATGGAAGTGGAAAGGTAGAGAGGTTTTATGATTAATTATTTACAAGAGAAGGTGGAAGCTATGAGGAGGGAAGGAAGGATGTATGTGGAGTGCGTGAAACAAATGGTGCAGAAGAGACAGACAGATATGGAACAGCCTGACGTGAAGCCAAACCCAAGGCTGCTGGGGAGGAGTGACCTTGTCACTTAGTCGCTACAGCTGCAATTGGAGTCATCCCAACAATTTATTTCAGTTCTTTACTCAACTACATTGCTATTTGATAAGAAAATAGCTTCTCCTCATAAGCATCTTAGAGACCTGGCTAAAAAATATACTTTGTTCAAAGTATATCTGGGACTAATTTTATTATAGTCCTTCCTTAGTCATTGCACTCTTCTTGAAAAATATGATGCCAACAGCTACAAAAAGACTATTAGCTCATACAGACCTAATTCCCTGAACTGGTATTGAAACAGTGATTGAAATTGGTTAGACAAATTTGGTTAGTGTTTTCTGTTTGCAAATCAGCAGCACTCCAGATGACTTTTCTGTTTCTGCCCATCCTCCGTTTGCAAATGCTGCTTTGGTTCACATAACACAGGTCAATACCTGCCCTGTGATGGATACGTGCTGAGCAGAGCTGGCCCTGGCTGCAGAGCTCCAGCCACCTGCTGCATTGCTGCACTGCACAGTGTCCGTGAGGCAGACACACAAGATACCAGGAAAGGTAATTAAAGAAGGCAAAATCACTTCTCTTTGATGATATTTAAAATCTGCTTCCCCAGCCCTTTGAAATACACTTCTCACCAAAGCTCCCTGTTTGAACAAACGTGGTGCACTGTGCAGTGGATTGGTCACAGGCATCTTTGTTCTGCACCCGCGCAAAATTAGAAATGACATTTTGCTTCCATTGCAGGCCAGACATCAAGCAGAGTCATGTCCCCACTTACAGTTCAGTTCGAGCCATAGCTGACTTTTTAGGGATCAAAGAGAAGGGGGTGCAGGAAGGGAATGCTGTTCAGAGGAGCACTGGGAACAAAACTACAGTTTAGTCATATGTGTCTTTGGCTGCTTACTGTTTTTGAATTACTGAAGTGAGTAAGGCAAGGGAATTAAGTGAAGCACTGGATGCTAAGTGGTGGTCTGTGAAGCTCTTTCAGCCTATCAGCACCTCAGCCCTCTGCAAGATCTGTCACCAAGATCAGCCCCATATGGTACCCTTGGGCTGCCTACAAGCTGTTGGAGACAGCAAGAGCTCAGGGTTTGGTCAGCCTAGGGCATGAGCTGGAGCTGGGATGCAGCATAATGCCACCCTCATAGCC
This sequence comes from Cyrtonyx montezumae, assembly GCF_038088225.1. NCBI lineage: Eukaryota > Metazoa > Chordata > Aves > Galliformes > Odontophoridae > Cyrtonyx > Cyrtonyx montezumae. The sequence goes on along the minus strand of NW_027072034.1, from coordinate 45,105,402 downwards.
TATGGATGGGATGTTTGCAGTGGGCATGCAGCTTTGGGTTTGGTTTTTGTCACAGCCTGGACTGTGTTCCAGAGGTTCCCATCCTGGGTGGGTCTGGCAGGTCTAGCTGGGCTCCCTTCCCCTTGCACCTTTCTGTTAGGTCTGCAGTCAACAACTCTCATAAGTGAGTTAATTTCCCTTCATTAGCTCTCCCAAACAGCTGAAGTTTATTTCTTTGTCCGTAGCCCCTGAGGACCTGGTGAGGCTGGATAAGCCCTTCTGGAAAGGAGTGGGCACAACAGCAGAATGAAGGAGGCCTCCTCTGATGATACAGGGAAACCACAGAATGGGTGGGGTGGAGCGTTAATTCAGAAGAGAGACTTATAAAGCAGAAATCTGGATAACTGTTTTCAGCAGTTTTCTTATTTGATGTAAGCCTTAGCAGGAAAGGTATTACAAATTATTGATCTCATGTTTGCAAATTCAGTTTATCCCTCTCTTTCCAACCCCAGCCTCTCATTTTCTTGCTTCTCTTTGCAGCCCGATAAGTTCTCCAGCTGCTAGCTGAGAACCCAGGCTTTCCCCGCCATCAAGTTTTGTTCCAATACTTGATCCAACATCAAGGCCACCTTTTTTTACCCTAGAATGCAGTGCGCTAGAAGGCTGGTTGGAAAACCTTCCAGCATCCTCTACGCCAGGTGAACTTTTGGACCTTCTTCTTGATGGAGACATTTGGCTCCCTGTCATGCACGAGCCTTCTGGCCTAAACCAGAAACTGTGTGTGTTTTCATTCAACCTGAGTTCTCTCTCTGTCTTGATCTGTCTGGTGGGATTTTTGTACCCTAAGCTCACACGTTTTCTTAAACAGTGGAACAAGGAACTCCAAGCAGCTGCACAGTTAGGGTAAGGCTTTGCACAGGGGTATTAAAATAGCATGCACATTTCCCTCCAGAAAACAGCACAGAAGATGTAATAATATTGAAGACTGATATAAAAATACAGACAGTACAGCAGGGCCAAGGGAAGGGACTTTTACCCCTTTCCAGTGCATGAATACAGCATGGAGAAGCATTTGTCATCCACTGTAACACTCCCTTTAATGACCCTTGGCTAGGTGAATTATTCCAAAATGACAAAAGCAAAAATAAATCCAACCAAACCCACCATATGGATACATACATTTCTGTGAGAGGGCACGTTCCAGTGATCAAAATGCTGGATAGCATGTGAAGAGATCTGGGCTTGGGTCCCAGCTTTCACAGAGGCTTTATATATGATCTTGAGCAAAGCACTTAGAGTGGGATTCGGTTGCTTAAATAAAGGTTTATGGTACCATTTGAGATGCCTTAGGGTATCCAGCACATCTGTACAGTGCTGGCCGATCCAAAATAAGACCCTGGGGCAGCAGCTAGAGGCCAGGAAGGGTTTAGACACCTGTACTGTATCTTGTACTGCTTTCTCCATGAATGCTGGAGATCTCCATGTAGCTTTTACCAGCCTTGCAATGCCTAGGCTAGTGCTTCTGTTATTCACCTTTACTGAACCTTGGTGTCCTGTATTACCAACCATAAGCTACAGCAACCAGAGAATCACAGCCACAGGATGGCTGAGCTTGAAAGGGACCTCTGGAGGTCATCTGCTGCAACACCCTGTTCAAGCAAGGACGCGCAGAGCAGGCTGCCCACATAGATGACCGTGAAAAAGATTAGTTGCACTCCTCTCTGCCTGCAATAGTTTTTTCTTTTTCTCCAAGTGAAGATTTTAAAGCTGGATATGCTCTAGCAGCACAGGTGAAACCAGGTTATGCCACCCAGCTAACCCAGTAACACATGGCTTGTGGGCTTTGTGCTACAGTCCTTGTATTGGGCATGAAAAGCTATTGTCACCTCAAGCAACAAAATGGCCTTTTTATTTATTTTTATTTGACACTACGGTCATGCATTAGGCTTCATTGTAATTGTCAGGCATTAATCAGAAAACCTTGTATGCTGATTTCACTATCATGTGTGACATTCTGCAGCATTTGCAATGAACTGTGACGTTACAGTCTCTTGACACATCCAGTGCTACAGGTTGATCTGTTGCTACGTGGAGACGTGGCCCAAGTGCAGTGTGATGCTCTGTGTAAGTGCTGGTTTTACTTTGTTGCTTTGTGAGGAAAGGCTCATGCAGCCACTCCCTACAATCCCCATGCCACACGTACCCACAGCCTTTGTAATTACTATTATTCCAGTAATTGCCTGCATCTTGGTTAGACTGCAAAGCAACCATGGGAACTCCGTTTCCCATTGAAACTCCACTACATGGAAGTTTGCCCCTGTGTGTCTTTATAGCGTTAGGCACACAACCTTCACCCAAAAAACACACCCTCATTACTTTAGTGCCACCCATCTGTTCCTAGCAGACTTTAAAGCACAGTCATGTTTCAAAATTGATGACCTTGTTCCAAATTGGCAGAGTACTTACTTACTTTCAGAAAGTAAAGCTCTGGCAGCTGGCATTGGTGGATTCATGGTATCTACAACACAGCATTGTAGCAGCAATTTATTGCTTGCTTAAAAAGTAAGTCATGACTTCCTCCTTACCACTTGCGGATGCAATAGCATAAGGGGAATGGAGCATTTTCACAGAGTTGCCCCTTTTCTGTAATTGCAAAAAGTTTGGTTTTTTTTTTCCTCTATCTTACCAATGTATGCTACTAACGCTGTCTGTGCTGTTGAGAAACTGGGACTGTGTCTGAGCCTGTCCCAAAGTCAGGATGACTCCTGCACCCACTCCATCTTGGGGCTGCTTTTTAAGGAAGAGAAAACTTGTGCCATAATTGTATTAAAGGGTTCTGAGAATTGTGGAGAGCTGCTCTAGATTAAAAAACACTTCTGGGCTACACCAGCAGAGCAAAAGGGCTCTTACTGTATCCTGCCTGTGCTCTGCCAGCGGATGCACAACTGCTGCCCTGCTACTGTGATGGAATATATGCAAAATCCACTCTTACACCAGCTGCTACTGACTCTCTGCTATCCAAAAGCAACCCAGATAGCTGGCAATAGCAAAGCAAAAGTATTAAATCAACCGTGTTTTGAGGGACTTCATAACAAGCCAACAAAAGCAAGGACGTTCAAAGCTCTCAGCTAAGCATAGTGAGAGGTCTCAGTGGAGCGTTAGATGACGAGAAACAGATTTGCTGCATTACATAGTCATGTCAAAGGGCTGTGCTGGAGCATTAGCTGATGGCAAGTCTGAGTTTCTTTGCATTCACTCGCCTCAGCCAGACAGAGGGCCCTGCAGCTTTGTGTTTCATATTCTGCCTTTTTCCCTAATTTCATTTTTCAAATTCTAACATCTCTCTTACACATCTTATCTTACTTGAGAATGGTCCCATTGTTTTTGCCTAGGGGATGACTTCAGCACCACTGCTAGAAGAGTGAGGTATCCCTTGTTATGATTAAGGCTCGGCCCACAGATCAAACTGCACCAATTAACTGAAGAATGCATTATTATGATTATGATTTGACCAGCACATGGTATTTCTCTCTGGCCATTTTGTCTAATTTCTCACGAGGACTCCCTGTTCCAAAGCAAAAGTAGGTTTATCCAAGAAGCACAATATTAATAAATTCTAAAATCCCTATTTATTCTGGAAGAGAGTACACAATGAGGGCTTCTCCAGAGTAGCTGTTGTTACAGCGTGTCTACCTTTGTGATACACTTGCCTCTCTACCCCAGGAGGACAGATCATGTCCAACTCAACGCTGATTCAAAAATGAGCTGCTCAAGAAAAATAGCCTTGCCTGCCCGTCCCAGAGTCTGCATCCCTTCAATTTAATGGTTGTACTCACACCTTTATTTAGACTAGAAAATATTTCTCACATACACAGACATTTAGAATTGGGCTCAGCTGAATCAAAAAACAGTCCCTATTCAACTAAATACAAATGGCTTCACAGTTTCTAGCTAGGGGCACATCCACGACTGGCTTGCTGTGTCTTAGCAGTTGCTATCTGCAGATATGCTCCAGCATGTGTACTATCATACAAAACCACACAGATCTACTCATCCGCACTGCAAGCAGTGTTACTTATAACTTGGAGAAAGACAGTAAACTAGGAAAGTTTTAAGCTGAAGTAGATAGGAACACAGAGAGGTGGAGAGGTTGCTCTACTGATGATGGAAAACTTGAATTTCCACAAGTCCTGTTTTTACCTGATTTACAAGTCTGAAACATGTTTAAGTTGTAACTTCAAGATCTGTGGAGGCCCTGGACATTGCACACTATGAGAAGCACAGACCATGGAGATTGTTCTCATAATGTGAATCCATTAACATCAGCAACAACACATGGAACAGTAAATCACTTTCTTGAGCCACAGAACATAGTTATATTTGGAGAACTTTAGTGTACCATGATGCTAAGTCTTCAGGAACCCATATTTGTTTCTAACTCAAAAGTCAAAGTCTCTCAAAAGAGAGCGGAGGATGCAGGACTATCTCTATAAAGAACTTACTCATAAACCAAAATGATGTTTCAAAAGGCTTCATTTGCACTTGGTTTCATAAACCTGTCGAGGAGGAGCTCTGCATTCATTTCAGTGAAATGTTCTGCAGTGCCACTGGGAGGTGTTACTATACAGCAACAGCATCAGGCGAAAGAAGGAAGCTGTCCGAGCTGCTGTGTGGAATACAGGAGAGGACACATGCATGATTTCTAGGACTATAAAAGTGGGGGGGAACAAGGAGGGGGGAAGGATATCATTAAGTCATTAATACTTGGATGCTTGACATTTTTGTCCTCAGATGCCATCCACTGACATTATTTTAGTATTACCAACTTTAGCCACTGTGTTAAGCAATGTATTATTGACCTTCTCTTTAACCCTGTTAGGATCAGCATTTGCCACTAATATATTTGCACATGCACGTGTGCATGCACACGCAGGCAAACCCCAGAGGCTTCTACATTAGTGTAATCTCTACCAGGCATCGATAGATTTGACACTAACGAGGTTTAACAACAAAACCAAACCCTATCCTGCCGATCCTTCAAGTTATGTGGAAAACTGCTGAACGAGCTGAATGTGCAGCTCAACAAATCATGCTTCATTCTGCTCCCCTCACTCTCTCCCTCTCTCCTATACTCTTCCTTCCTCCGAGCATTTTGCTGGATCTCCCTTATTAAACTGATCATGCATCTGATGCAAAAATACTTGACTCAATCTGCATTTTGCCTGGGGTCTTGTTCATTTCTTTATTTAATTCTATCTTTCATTCGACAACAAAAAATCTTGCCCAGTCTGCATATTTTTTTCTGCAGGGAGCAGGCAAATGGAGCTATTTCTCCATGGTAGCAGAAGTGAACAAATCAGAAAGTGTTTTTACAACCTTCCTCTGCTGATTTTATCACTTAAGCAATCGGGTGATATTGATGCTGTGATTTTAGAAAAGCAGTAGAGACCCCCACCTCGCTCCCACTGATGGTATGCACAGAGAGAAGGAAGGAAGGAAAGGAGGCTGTCTGCTGCTGGGCTGGTACTTCATGAACCCCTCTCGGCCATGTGGAATGAAAAAATAAAATCATAAAAATGAAATAACTCAGGCAGGCTTGCCAACTTGCAAAAAAATCAAGGGCAAACACAGAAAAGCCTGAGCACTCTGTAAATCAAGTCTGATAAGAAGTACCTGTTACTGGAAGTTTTACTGCATTCTTTGGCTCTGGAAGTGGAAAAAAAAAAAAAGTAAGGGAGGAGGCATCCCTAAAACCAGAGGCTGCTGGGGGCGGGGGGCAGGAAGAGGTCCAGCAGCCCTTCTCTGACCCTCAGATGCACAGGTGGTTCCACCTGGGGTCGCAACCCTGCACATTTCCCTGAGCACGGATTGGACCAAGGCTGGCAGAAGCAGATCCTCGTTGAGCTGTGCTGAAGCTGAGCACCAGGCCTGGACCTGCAATGCCAGGCCCAGAAGCTGTAGCACAGAGGGACACATGACCAGTGTCTCTCTGTAATACTTCCTTCAGCTTCCTGATAATTGCCAAGCAAATACTTTCAGCCTCTTGATTTCTGATCCCCATACAAAGAGATGATGCCATGCAGAAGAGCAAGGTGGAATGGTCCCTTTCAGCCAACCATCAGTTCCTGCTCCAAATGCACTAGCTGCTCCATCATATAATGGCACCTATGATTTTATTACCACTGTGCAGCAGAAATGTCCTCACGTAGCACTGCTATTCTCTTTTTCCAATGGGCTTCATCTGTTCTCTTAACATAATTTTTTAAATAAATTAAAAAAATCCTAGCCATGTGTTTTACCTCCTATTACCATTCATGATAGTAACAGGACTATGACATATATAAACCAAAAAAAAAAAAAAAAGAAGAAGAAGATAAAAGAAAAGACAGCAGGAAAAGAGATTCGGGGAGAGACAAGAAATAAAATAAAAACAGTGATAATAAGATGAGGGTTTTTCTTTTCCTCGTGGGGAAGGTGCTGAACAGTGCTCGGGCTCCCTGGTCAGGGTGCCCACCTCAGCAATTACCAGGAAAACTGAACAATGCAGCTCTAGTTCGTGACAAGAACTGAAGCACAGCAGAGGCACACTGATATACTGAGACAGCCCAAGCCACCAGCAAGCCCTGTGGAGGCAGCAGCCTTGGAAAATATGACCTACATAGGGGCTGCAGCCTTCCACCCCACCCTGCATGGCATCAGCAGCTCATACAGCCACAGACTTCCCAGACAATACTTGTAATTGCAGTGCTCATTGCAAGCTGCTCTGTCCCCTCTGCTCTGTGTGTAAGCCCTGGCACTGAGATGGAGCAGACAGAAAAGCAGGGAAAAAACACTTCTAGAGGGTTTTATCGGGGTATGACTTACAAATGATTGTTTTCATTTTAAAATAAAAAAAGGTAAATTAATCCATACATTTATTCAACTCTCCTGCTCTGATTCCAAGTCAGGCACAAAACAACATTTCCTTCCCAAGCCAGTATTTTTTTTTCCATAAAAATAACCTCACAAATGGAAGGAAAAGGTGCTTTACATTTTATTTTCTCTAGGAAGTAATAATAATTTTTAAAGAGTCGGGATACCTCCAGCCCTGTTTTTCCCTTAAAATGACCCCAAGCTGCACAGGAAAAATATTTGCTCTCAGTGCTTGAACAAACCTCAGTGAATTAAGTTTTTGTTGTTAATGGCAAGGCTGCTGTTTATATGCAGAGAATAAAACCAGATGTGGAAAATAACTGTGGGTTTGGTGGCTCTACAGCTCGCCCTTCATCCTCAGGAAGGAAGCCCACCGGCAAAACCTGGTCAAGGTCACTGGCAGCCTGAAAGCCCTGGACATGCCCCTAACTGCTGCCATGGACATCAGTGCCCCAGGCAGTTACCCAAGGGGGCTGGGGGGACTGAAACAGAAACCCCTGGCAGTGCCTCAAAGGGAGAGCCAGGCTCTTTGTCACATCCATATCCTGCATGGAGAAACCTTGCCACAGTGCAGCAAGCTGTGAGCTCTTGCAGTCATCTAAAGTTAATTCAAATTAATTAAAAATAAAGAAATAAATCTTCTGTGGTTGTCATCCAAGAGAAAATGCTGTGTTTGATCCTATCAAATTTTGTCTTCCAGAAGAAGATCCTCCCAGATCGGCATGGCTGTGCAGTGCTGCTGTGTTGTGAACAACTGAGGGGCACATGTGCAAGTGCCCACAAGTCTGACCCCTAGGCAGGCGCTGACAATCAAAGCACAAGGAATTAAAACACCCACACAATGGTGTTTCTGAATTATAGCACAAGATCTGTGTCAGAAAATTTTTATGTTGTGGCTTTTATGTTTGTGTTGAAGGATTTTGCAGAAAGACCATAAAACCATCCCTCGGTGTTTTCTGACCAGCTCTATTAAATACTTTTAAACACATTTTTGACCACTGAACCACAAGGATACTGCACTCCTGAAGCTCTTTCCCTATTTATTTCCAGCCCATCTCAATAAATAACTGTGGTATCAACCATAGAGCAAGTGCACAAGGGGCCTGAGCTCTGCTGGATGCCTGGCTAGAATGAAAACCTGGCAATGTTTTCTCCCACCTCATATTGTCCAGTACTTCTTTGCAGAATCATAGCGTGGCTGAGGTTGGAAGCGACCTCTGGAAGTCATGTGGTCCAATCCACTATGCAAGCAGGGGCACTCCAAGCAGGATCATGTCCAGAAAGCTTGATAACACATCCAAGGAGGGAGATTCCACCAGGTATTCCTTGCTTAGCATTTTTACCCTCTAACACTTGGACAGAAGGGTAATTTCATATCTTACATGAGCAGCAAATGCTACTGGCTACATGGGGCTGCGTCAGCCCAAATGTTTGCCCAGACCTTGGGCATGAGAAGGAGAAGAAATGAGAAAGTTAACCAAAAGCTGTGAGAAACAGCAACAATGGTGCTGGCTATGAAAATAGCTACAAACAAGGATGTTCAGAAGGTGCTAGTGTAACATGGCCACTGTCCCCATACCTTGGTGACCCCATTGCCCTAACCAGACTAATGATTATTCCTATTCAGACATACTGGTTTTGGTTCTGTGGGAAGTTGTATGCCCTTCTGAAGCTGCCTACAGGTATTGCCTGGGAGGTGCTGGGGATGCACCTGGCACTGACGATTTCTTTCTCTTAGTGCCTCTGAACAGGATCACTAACTGCAAATTTAGTAAAAGGAGCTTCAAGGGCTTGCCTGTCTCCCACCCTCTCTTCTTATAGCTCTTTTTCTGAGAACAGATAATATATCCCAAAAAAATAACTTCACAAAAGAAATTTTGTGTTTTGGACAGACATTCAAAGTGCAGAATGCAGCAGTATTTCCACTTAGTGTGTCAGTGGCCACTAAGTAGATCCCACTGGAGTCAGCCTTGCTAGGTGCTCATGTGGCTGAGATAAGGGGGTGCACACTGTACAGTGAGGGACCAGACCCATCCCATTCACCAGGGAGGCCAGGGCTAGACTGTCACATTATCCCCCATCTGATAAAGATGTAATGCTGCTCTTGCAAACTGAATGCACACCCTGTGATCCAGTCATATTTATCAGACTATGCACATTGGAGTTAAAAATTGCTGCAGCACTGCAGGAAAGGTACCTGCACGTGTAATGCAGATCTGCATGGGGCTGACTGTGTGTGCATATGAAGGAAGTGCTGACTTACAAAATCAGGTTGCCTTTGTAATGCCATGCACAGATCTCCTTCTCTCCCCTCCCTGGAGAAATCAGGATGTGAAGAAGCAAAGCTTTCTTCCTTCTTGATGTTTCCTAACTAGGCCAAATCGCTTTGGAATATGGCCAGAAGTTCATTTAATATTCACCGCTGACCTGTTCTATTCCTCTGGGGTTTCAGCAAAAAGTTGGGTGAAAGCCTTTTCCTCTGTGTGTCTGAGAGAGTGTCACCATTACTGCCAGTCCCCGAAGCGCAGTCTGCAGTGCACACATGAATGATTTATTCAGAGCCACTGCTACTTCCTTGCTCCATTGCCACGTTCCTGCAGAAACTTGCTAGCTGCTAATCAGGTAATATTCACCAGCAATCTCAGTTGCACTGGGGAAAAACAAGGGAATTAACTGTATCCATTTGATATTAACACTCTTCTTCATGTTGTTTCAGAGTAGGGAAAGAGATGTGGAGAACAGGAAAGAAATATTCAACTCACAGCTCTCCTGCAGCTGGCTGCACCTTGCTGTGCTGCTCAGCCAGGAGCTTATGCAGTCATGTGCAATGCAAAGCCGAAACCTCCTGCTACCCACCAGTACCTGACCTGAGAAGAACAGTAGCTACTGGAGCCAAGAGATGGTAAGGGGAGAGAGCACTGCAGAGCTGGTGGTATTTTATTTTTTTTCCCTTAACAGCACACAAAAATCCAAGAGCAATAAAGAGTGAAAATGAATTAGAAGTGACTGAAAACGGCAATTTCTTTTTTTGCATGCTGAGGGCATTGTAACTATTAGTTGACATGCTGATCACAGCTGCCTTTTCAGAAATCACTGTTTTGACAGAATTTGGAGTTTACAAACACTATACTCACATGTGCATGTGTGCACATGCAGGTTCACTGAATCTTCTGTTTATGGGCATACATATCCACATATATACATACATGAAATGAGTCCCACTTGCTTCAGTAAGATGGTCCTAGTCCACAGTAACCCTCACGACTTTAGAAATTACCCTAAATTCCAAGCATATGGTATGTGCTGTTAATCCTCTTAGCTTCCATTTTCTACAATAGGAGTTGTGAATGTTCAGCTCCTTCTCCAACTTGGATGTGGAGGAGAATATATTTCTGTGACTGCCACTACATGCCCAGATACCTAATTTAAGTTACTGGTTGTGACGGGGACATTGAATTTAAATTAATGATTTTGGATTCAGTCTTTCTTCAGTGGAACTGCTGCGCTGTAAATGCAGATGTTCCAACCAGTAGTGGCCATTAAAGACCATGATGAATAAAGATCATGATGATACATCTCACAAAATGACCACTGGTCTTTTTCTTCAAATCAAGCTGCCTTAGAAGAACATAACCCGTTCTACACCATTAGCTCCGTGCCACCTCTTCCCTGTCAAATACATTTAATTCAATGCAAACAAATAAATTGAGCACCAGAAGAAGTAGTTGGACAGTGCAGGTCTGTACATAAACATCAGACTTTTTTTTGTCTTGGTCTCATAATTAAATTAAAAAGAAAAAAAAAGTAAATAAACTGTCAAGGCAAATCTGCAGAAAAAAAGAAACTGAAATGAGGGGTTCTCCTGTTTTTTCCCTTCCATGAGACTAACCTTTTCTTGGCATACAAGCAGCACATAGCGAAAAGTTCCTATGCGACTCGAGCTGTGGTCCTTGAGTGGGGCTCACGGGGAGCAGTTAACTTGCTGCTGACACACAGCCCAGCTCTCACTTGATTTACAGCCTCCTTACGCTGATCTGATGCAGACATCCTGCAGCCCAACCTTATTGAATAACTCGCACAATCTAACTCCTGTGATTTCCATCAAAAACACCTAGCCTAAAAGATTTTCATAGATCATAAATCCTAGGTTTTACCCGGATTTCTCAAAGGATGGTGAGCAAGATGTTTGTGCCTATGGGAGCCTATTGAAAACTTCCTTCAGCAAAAGATGGTTTTTGAAAGGAATAAAGTTTTTCATGTCATTTCCAAATCAATACCATCACTTTGTAGGCAAACAAAATGGAAAGTGTTTTGCTTTCACAGAAAAAAAAATCTTACTTGCTGCAGCATTTGGTTTTGCTCAAAAATATGATGAGATTCATTCCCATGGATGAGAAAAATATTAAAAATCTCTTATGCCATCATTACCCAGTGTTTAATTAAGTAAACAATCTTTCTTTGCCAGAAAGACAGCAATCTACATATGTTGGACCAAAAACCACATGCATTTTGACAAGTACAAAAGCAAAGCAAGAAACTATAGGCACACAACAGCAGCCAGTGTTTTCTCTACCAGCAGTGCAAATGTGTCCCTTCAGCTATCAGAAAGTGAATTCACTTCTTAAGGTGAATAGTTCAAGTGATAGAGGCATGTTGGATATGAAAGCAGAGGACACGGACTAAGGTACGCTTGAGCTAACTACAAATCATCTCATGTAGTGTGACTTATTTATACCACACATAAATAAAATAAGAACTTTCAACCCACTTAGTGACTTTTTGTGTAGGGACAGAAAGCAGGCACACCTGAGTAGACAAGGAATATTCAGGTTGAATATACAAATTATTTATACCTTGCAGTCTATTTTGGAGGAGAAGGGTTGGGAAAGGAAAGAGGAAGAAGCAGAATGCACTTCAAATAGCATTATTTATCATTTCCTGACTAAATATAGCGTGTGTATCAGGAAAAGATTGACTTGGGCTTTCCAATCAGCGGATCGGGGAATTAACCCATTCTGGGTTTGGTGTAAGCTGGTAAATCCTTCTAATATGATCCACCCTTACATTAAAGTGCAGGCTAAACTACTGGAACTGGATGTAAATAGAAGCATTCCCCTTCTGATGACAGTTTGCCTTGAGAAAAAAATGACTTTGCCTCATTGGCTACTGCTCTGTGCTCTTGCCAGCATCTCTGTGATGCTGGTGTGATGGTATGGGAGGATCACTTGCTCCCTCTGCAGCCATCCCATTTGTGTGTCACAGCCAGGAGACCTGTGTCCAGCTTTGCCAAGGAAGCCAGCCCTGGACAAGCATCCAGATCAATAAATCCAAACAAGCATGAATCCACAAGCTCCAAGAGACCTAGGCTCAGAGCAGTGCAAGAAACTAGCGATTTCTGAAGTTCTAAGTCCCCGTGTTAGTGTAAATCCTTGCTTCCCTTCCTGTTTGCTGGGGCCCAACCTTTGCCTGAGTGAGCAAAGTTGGCGGTGCTGCTCACCAGCAGGATTAACTGAGGGAACGATTTCAGTATTATGTTCCAGCACTTACCTCAAAAGCCGTGCAAATGTGCAAAATAATATGTGCCATTAAGTGATGAAAACTGAAATAGTGACCCCTTTAGAAAAGTAACAAATATTTCACCAAGCAGAAGTAAGCTCGCCTTTGCGCTTCCAACACCAGACCTATTTTACAACCCTCAGAATCAACTCCGTCATTTATATTTCATCAGCTATAGCACGCAAGGGTGCTATAAACATAACCCAAAAGAAGCTGCCAGATCAGCTTTTAGAAAGAAAGAAAAGAAAACATTAAAAAGAAACAACAAACCCAACACACTACCAAACCCAAGCCCTGTCCCAAACAGAGCCCAGGAGCAGCTGTGGAGGCTGATGCCACATGTACCCTTTCCCAGAGACTTAAGAACAGAGTTCTGTAAAGGTCTCAGGATGTTGGCTGGTGTATCTGTCTACAAGGAGAAACAGGAAGGCTTCTCAACTGACTTGGCCTAGAATGCTTATCTCATTTTAATCCCAAATTTATTCCTGGCCCCAGAAATCACTGTTGTTATCCCACATATGCTATTATGAATTATATGCGCCAAGCATGCTGAAATGCAAGCCTAAGGCTACAATGTTCTCTCTACAACAGGAGCTGCTCCTGCGTTATCTGAAATAATTTGTATGTCTGACTTTGTCTTCTCTCTGTTACATTAGCTCTTTGCCCAACAGTGTTGTCCATGTCTGTGTTATGATAACCTGACAGATACACAAACAAGCAGCAAAAAATTCAGGAGTATTTATAGTGGCATTCCGTTATCTGGTCCAGCTGCTCAAAGGAAGAGGAGTCAAGGCAGGCTGGGTGCCTTGGCTGATTCTAGCAACTGTCAAGCTTTCCCTCTAAGAAATCACGGGGTCGAATGCAGAGCTGGCAGTGCCTGGCCATCATTACAACTTCCTCCAGCTGCCTTGCACAGCTCCTGAAATGCCAGGAACTCTCACAAACCATGCACCTATTTCAGGACAGGCACTATTGCAGTGTGACTTACAGCCACCAGCAAGTGGCCAGGCACAACAGAAGTGTCCCCTTCCACCTCCCATCTGGGTGAGGCAGTGGTTATCAACCACTGGAAAACCAAGCCCTCAGAGAGCTTCCATGTTAACAAATGGTGCAGGTCAATCAGCATCAGTCTGCAAAGCAAAACACCACTAAGATGTTCCACCATGGCCATAGGAGCTGCCATTCAGGTTGGTTTTTTTTTGCTCTCTTATCTCTTGTGGACTGGGTGCAAATGCTCTGAGTGTCCTTCTGGGCCATGTCCTCTGCTCTGGTTTACCGTGTGACTGGTCGTGTCAGAGGCAGCTCCACCATGTGAAGCAAAACCCAAGAGGCCATGGGGAGCACCCTCCTGGACCAGCCTTCCTGGACAGACCTTCCTTGCAGCCCCACTACTTCCTCCCTTCAGGCAACTGACTCCTACTACTACCCAAATTTCACAACAAAATGTAGTTGTGTATACATGGATGCTGCTGCCATCCAAATTATGGCCACACAGACTGTGGCAGGTGTGAGAAGGTGTTTTGCCAGAAGTAGCAGAGAAAATGGGTCAAGCCGTGACTCACGCACATATGCACACATGGGGTTCCGCACACTGATGCTCAAGCAGCTCTAGGATTTTCAGTGGAGTGAAAAAGAGATGGCCTAAGAGGCTCAGTGCACACTTGCTCCCCTCAGCTTCATCACAACTTCTCTGGCAATCCTATCTTCACCTTTTTGTTCAGAACTTTGTGCAGAGGACAAGAAGAATCAAGATGTTGTTCCCAATGTTCAGCCAGTTACTAATTCACTGGTTCTACTGAATAATTCTTCTCTTGTCTTGGTTTTTACATGCTCTCCAGTTGTGGACAATTGTATCTCCTCCTTAGCCTTTAGCTGTGGCACGGCCAAATAAGCAGGTTTGATTCCTGTGAAGCACAGCATCCTTCCATCCCTGTCACTGCTCTTTCCTGAGCTCCAGCCAAATTACCTGTATTTTTCCAGCAACCTAGTGACCAGGACCAACCCCAAAATTCCAGTTACAGACTGAGCAGGCTGGAGACAGGAATTATCACCTCCCTTCCAGGGACTTGAAGCCTCTCTGTAACATTGCACATTTTAAGCCTACTTTGAATCCAGCCACTGCCCACCTTCCCACATGCTCCTTCAGCACAGCTGTGCTCCACTTCAAAACATCAAAACCATGTTTCATGTTTTTCCCTAGAGCTTAAACTTGTATTTTAACAAGTCAAATCTCACTTTGTTATTTTCTGCTCTTTTTTTTTTTCCAAACTGCCTAGGTCTGCCTTCCTCCTTGTTCACTGTCGTTCACAGTTCTCACTGGCACTTCCCAAAACAGTACCATCTGCAAATTCCACAAACTGGTTTGAGAAAGGAGGTGTCTTCATATTAAATAAAATAGGAAGGGGAGAGAAATATCAGATGAAGTAAGCCAGCAAAGTGAGTTGCAGAGCCAGCCTGAAGTGGTAGACTTTGCAATCTGTGTGTGTGCCAACCAGATATGCAATAGTGTGAATACAGAGGGATGATTTTTTGCCTAGAGAAAAACTAAGTAAAAGACCTCCAAATAAATAAATAAATGAATAAATAAAGGTAGTGTCTCTGCTCTTCCTAGTAGCAGGCATTATTCACTTATCTTTCAGAGAAATTAAGGCATAGAGATTTAAAGGGATTTGCCCAAGTCAGCACATGAAAAAAATTTCACACAGATATGTCCTGATTTTTGTTCTATCAAAGTAAACCCACATCTAATATATAGATACATACAGTTTGTTTCTAGATTCTGACTGATACACTGATACCAGTGTTCTCCAGAGTGCACTGCAGTGTGATAAATTTCAGCCAAACATTCTGGAAGAATTAGTACCCATCTAACAGCAGCAATAGAAAAAACACAGTCAGACTCAGTTTAGTTTCACAGACAAGATTTCACTTGCTGTGTCTCATCTTATTTCAGCCTATTTCATTTCTCTTCCTAATTGCACTCCAGTTACACAATCCCCCTCTTGGTACTGAGTTCTTAGGAAATGCTTAATTAACAAAACCAAAAATTACAATCATTCTTCCTCCTCAGATTGCTGGAGAAATTGCTTCATTGACATATTTTCTAAATATTACCTGAGTCTAAATATTACCTGTTTACGATTGGCTCTGTCTATGAGTAACTGCAAAGAAGGTGAAGCAAAGCCAGAAAAAAAGGAATGGGTTTTGAATATAATTAAAAAAAAATCATTTCTTTTTGTGTTTAGAGCTAAGAGCAAATCATTTACTCCTGGTCACTGGGGTTTGACTTAAGCAAAATCTCTTGTGAAGAATACAGTGTATTTCAAAATAATGTAGACAGCTAAAAAAACAACAACAACAACAAAAAAACAACCTACACAGAAAGGTGGATTGTGTTCTCCTTGGACACAATAATCAACAAGAGTGACAGTAAAAGATTATTAATATTCCAGATGGTAGAACAGTGAGTAGTTAAAATATAATATGCCAAAAGATTACAGCCGAACAAGAGGTTTGCCCTCATCTGCATCTTGGTGTTACTAATTGTACAGTTATTAGGCCAAACAATGGCTTTCTTTGTTATTACTAATTCCTTTATTTGCTGCGGAGTGTCTTAAAGCCCCAGACAACAGAAAACTGACTATGAATAACTTGGCAGAGTTGGAGAGGGGTACTCGGAAGTGACAGTGATGGAGATATGTGAATGGTGGGAGCACAGAACTTGAAGCAGCCCTTCATAACTCTTCACTACAAATCTCTTTCTTGGCCAGAAAATTACCCCTAAACCAAAACAAGGTCCAGACTGGAATCTTGAATCAGTGTGGGCACTCAGTACTATGTGGAGGCAAGTCAGTGCAATGGGTGCAGAGACAAGAAAGAATGTTGCCGAGACAGGGCAAATATGGTCAATGGGGAAAAAGAAGTACATGAGGCAAAATAAATGCATCTCACTTACAAGCCCTTACTACGAGGAATGTGGGTGTGCAGAAAGCATTTGCCACACCACAGGTGCTCCGAGCTTGCAGTCCTGAAGTGTCAAAGCCCAACATGCACTGCACAGCAGTGTGAAGCTCAACATTCCCCTCCAGCAAAGCAAGCCTCACGCCCCACCAAAGAACTGGCTGGGACCTGCTCTCTGCATGTCCTCCCCCAAGGTCTGCGCAGACACATGCTTGGGTTTCCAGCAAGCACTGTGTGCACAAGATGAAGGACGTGGAGAGCTCTTGCCATGTGGATAACATGCATCCTATTTGAATGCACATTAAAAACATTTCCCCACTGGAACTCTGCAGTTTTTAACTTCAAACACATGCTGTGCTTAATCTAAACAAAGCTAAAAGAGAATGTGAAGAATTGGATCTATTTCAAAGTCCCGACAGCCTGGCTTTTCACATCTCAGACCACCCTTCATATGATTATTTGTGGGTCTAATGAAGTAATTGCAGAGTGGCGGCCTGATTTCCTCAAATCAAATGTCAACAGTCACAAATCTGCAGGAGGTTACACAGCTTGGTAACACAGCAGCTCTGCAATGTGGGGACCTGCCCATGTTTTTCGTATTACGGAGCAGATGGAAGCTGTAATCCCTCTAGAACAGAGGGATGCATTTCACCAAACAGTAGCAGATGACATGCTCCTTTCTGGAAATGTTTGCTGCTTCTCTTCAGCAAATCAATGAGTTATGGTTGAGAATGAGCTGAAACAATGAGGCGTGGTTGGACAAACCACTGCAGAGAGGATGGGAAACAAAACAGCCAGCTCTTGACCTGTGAGTATTTTGGTCTGTCTGTCTCGTGCTCAGCATGGCTGCTCACCACTCTGGAATGCCAACTGGTGCAGTTATCATAGAATCATAGAACAATTTGAGTTGGAAAGGACCCTTCAAGGCCATCTAGTCCACCTCCCCTGCAATGAACAGGGACACCTACAGCCACATCAAGGTGCTCAGAGCCCCATCCAGCCTGAGCTTGAGTGTCTCCAGGGACAGGGCATTCACCATGTTATCTCATGCACAGACAAAAAACTCCTCACTTTATGAAATGGAAATCCCATCAGCACTACTCGCATGATGCTATTTCTAAAGGAGTTCACACTTCTGCACCAGGTGGGCTTCGCATGGGACGTAACCTTTCAGCAGAGAACACACCAGCTCAGGACTTTTTAAATTCAGCCTTTGCAACTCAGTCCCTGTGAAGAGTATCCCTATCTCCCCTCTCCAATTTCCAGCACAGAGAAACCAAAGCCCACCCTCAGGAAAACACACTCCTGCAATTCAGAAGAACATGAACTGGCAAAGGGAGAATAGCCAGAAGACTACAAAAATACAGAATAGTGAAGTTGTTGAGATCTGTGTTGTTGCGTGGTTTTAAAAGGTGCTCAAATTTGTTTCTCTTTCATGGTGCTGATTATACCATGTTCCCAGGCTTCACGGGGCTGTTTAGAATTCCGTCTCCTGCATGACTTGGCTCCTTCTAACCTTTTTAGCTTTCTGGAGCATTAATCTCTGCGCTGGTCTGCATACTAGGATACATCCAGAAGACACGTAACCCCTGTTCCCAGAGGTGCCAGGTACCCACTGTGGCCGCTGTTTGTCCTTTTCCCCTCCCAGCTGACAGCAGCCACCCTCAGATTCACTCTTTGAATTCTGCTGAGCTTTTTCCAAGCTTAGGCATCCTCTATGGCAAACAAATGAGCCTCTGCCATGGAGCAAAAGCACGTGGATATTCTGCCTACTCTGGCTTATGTTGAAACACCATCATTATTAAATTGGTCTCTGCTATTTTATTTAGAGGAAACGAGCAGAAATACTTCCATCAATACTGCAACACCTGATTAGGAGTCTTGACCAACACAGGAAGCCTGCCAGTTCATCAGGACCCTGAAAGAGGGAACCTCTGGTCTGTGGAGCCTGAATGCACCTGAGCAGGTTTCTGACATAAATCCCTGGTGGCAATGAGCCCTCAGACATGTAGACTTTGAAATTTAGCCTGTCTGCTGCATTTGCAGATATTTGACTTGTGCATGCGGGTAGATCTCTTCCATGAATAGCATTATCTGATGATAAAGCCCAGACCTGATTTGATTAGAGGAATTTCACTTGAAACTGGAAAATTAAATTCTTCTGGCAGTTGAAGGAGAAATAACTCATAAGCTGACGACACGTTCAAAATTAATTCTGATTTTCAGAGGAGATATCTTTCAGCAAGTCTGATTTTCCTATCAAGCTGACTTTTTAAAACACGCAGGTCGGTATTTGGTAAGCAGTATCAGAGATTTGAAAATCGAGGGAATGCTGCTGAAACAATTGGAACAAATTCAGATACATGAGAAAAGCGTGACATTATACTGACTTATTCAGCATGAAAACAGACATATTGAAGTAGATGTCTAAGCTGAAAAGTCAAAAAATTTTGCAAATTTTATATAATTTCTTCTTCACGCACCTTTCTCTGAACTACACGCACATTTTAAAATGGACTCCAGTATATTTTACTTACATTTAATGTATGTATAATCTCTAACCACAAGAGTTTGTTTAGTCATTTTCCCATGTGTGTTAGGCTGTGTGTGTAACAGAGGGTTGACAACCCCCTATCCCACAACCCCAGCACTCCTACCAAGGCTGCCTGGAGGTGCAGAGCATCAGCATGCTCTGTGCTTGGGATCCCAAGGGAAGGATAGCTTTGAAAAGCTGTGACTTATCCATGCAGAGTCATGTGCCTGAGAGCACAGCCCTGACATGACATGCTGCCACAAATACCCTGTGGCAGATTAAGGGAGGAAGATGTTTAAAAACTCATGAGATATGATCGTGAATCTGTAGCATTGCCCTTCCCCAAGTTTTTTACACTAACGGTGGTGAGGCATTGGAACAGGTTGCCCAGATTGGTGGTGAGCCCTCCCATCCCTGGAGACACACAAGGTCAGGCTGGATGGGGCTCTGAGCATCTTGATGTAGCTGTAGGTTTCCCTGTTCATAGCAGGGGAGTTGGACCAGATGGCCTTTAAAGGCTCCTTACAAGTCAAACCATGATGTTCAAAGCTTGCAGGGCCACTGCAAAGCATCACTCTCCATGAGTGGGTACATATTTGCATGAAGATATGATGCCTGTTCCTGCGTCCAATTTTGTCTTTGTGTTTTCCACTGCTCTTGGTGTGTAACAAGTGCACGTGGCTGCACACAGGGCAGTTCAAGGGAAAATGGGCTCCTTGGAGCGGACAGAGGATTAAAGGTCTGTTTTTGAAAGGCACTGTTGCCAGAGCAGGTGCTTCCACTCACACAGACAGGAGCTAATTGTAGGATCGGTTCTGGCCTGCAGGCTCTTTTTTATGGTTGTGTCCACAAAGGCTTTGACTGGTCCCTGTAGTTAGTGACTGCACACACAAAGAGGTCTTTCATTAGCGTGCTCTATGGGAAGCCTGGGCAAAGAGTAAATGATACCTTAATGTTCCTTTTCAAAGCCAGAGGGTTTGACAATGACTCTTGTTAGAGTATCCTGGCATGTTCCTCCTGCCCTCCTCCTTCCAGCCTGCTCTGAAACCCACGAACACCTGATACTGAGCTCCAAAACACAAATGGTAATTGTTTACACACTGCTTTGGGAAAATGCAAGGAAACAGCCGTGTTTGAAGAGCACGGCCCCAGTTCCAGGTTACAGCCAGGGCTTGTCCATCACACTGTGCCAGGAGGCACCTAGTGCCTTGAAGCATCAAGCAGGGAGCGGGCAGGCGAGCACAGCTGGTCCCATGCACCTAGCAAGGATGTTAAGGAGGGATCAATGTGTATGAAACTGGGCATTGCAAAAACCACCCCTTATGAATTCAGTTCTGAGTGCTAAGTGAAGTCCAGGCAAAATATGAAAGAACTGGTCTATGACAACACCCCATTTCTAAAGCTAGTGGATATGCTCCTTGTAAGATCTGCTTCCCTCATAAAATCTGTTTGCCCATGTGGAGCTGTGTTTCAGTAATTCCTATTTTTATAGGGCGTTCTATTTTAGAGACTTCACATCAAAACTCTATCTTCATGGGAAGTCCAAGAAAGGGATGGTGTGAAAAACAGCAGGGAAGAGAAACAAAGCACACGTTTGCTGAGTCGCATGCAAGACGTGTTTGCAATAACAGACCAAATAAACCTAAATATTTTCATCATTATTCACTTCAAAGCCCCTCAAGAATTTTACAAAATGCTCTTAGCTTTGACAACTTAGATTATTAAAGGGGATTTTATGCACCCAGTCTAGTTTGAATGATGTGGCTACAAATGCTCTAAAAAGGGGGTGAGGGGGGGTAGGGGAAGCCCACTAGTGAATACTAAGTAAACATATTTAGAACCATTGAAAAAGAAGGTAATTTATCATCACTTCTTTTATGGATTTTAGGTTGCATTGCATGTAATTGAAATACAGGCTGATGGAAATGTGCCATAAATATTTTATTTTAGTTTCTTTCTTTTTTTTTTCTTTCTTTTTTTTAAGCTTGCAAAATTAGCATTCACAAACCCAGACAGCCAGGTGTTTTGTCTGTAAGAGATAAGCATCTCATCTCTCTCCAAGCTTTGTTTGACAGATGAGTACTAACCCATCAGTTTCAAGTCATATTGGTCAAAGAGAAATCTTCCAGCTGCACTCTTTGGAGCAGATCAGTAAAATGGTGTGTAGGAAGTATGTGTTAGTAAGGTAGCTGTCTAAAGCATATTTATAGATACTTATATTTGGGAAAAACTAACCACAAGTACATGATCAGATAATCTAAATAAGAGTTGGACTGTCATTGCAGTATGCATCATATTTTCTGTCTCATCAAAGCCGTCTTAGGAAGATCTTGCTGTCCCTTTTCTTCCCCCATGCTCTCAGCAGCTTGCATTAGGCCTTTTGACATCTCACGCAAGGCAAGTCAGCCTCTGGAAATGCTGTGCTTCTCACTGCCCACAGAGTGCCTGTGCTAGGAGTCTGAGTGAGAGACAGTTAAAACAGAGTAGTAATAAGCAATAATCCTCCAGGAGAGGAGCAGGGGAGGAGCGAGTCCTAAAGCAGTTCTCTGCTGGGCTACTGACTTCTGAAAGTCAAACATTGATCTTTTGTGGCAAGTCTGCAGGGCAGCTGGTGTTGAATCTGTAAGGCATTCTGCAGAAGTCCAGGCTCTACCCCAAGTTTTCACAGAATCATTTAAGGTTGGAAAGACCTCTAAGATCATCTAGTTCAACCACCAACCCATCACACCATGCCCAGTAACAATGGCCCTCAGTGCAACATCTACACAGTTCTTGAACACCTCCAGGGGCAGTGACTCCCTGGGCAGCCTGTGCCACGGCATTACAGTGTTCCTTACTACTTGTAAAAATGTTAGCATCTTCAGTTCTGCTCAACATCTGGCAAATGGAAGGAAAAGATGGGACATCTACTGAGTTTAAAAGAAGAATGCCTACAAAATTTACAGACTCCAATACCCATCTACAAACCACAAGATAATGTTGTTAGTCACAGTCCAGATGGCAGAACTGTGCACAATTTACGTTCATGAAACTGACTTTTGATTTCAGTGGGACTAGGTTTTAACTGTGCTTCTCCAACAGCATAACCAGGGCCTCCTGTGTTCCTTATAACTTTCCAATTGGCTGTGAATCATTTGTCTTAGAAGACTTAGAGGATGGCTTATGCTGCAGATACCTCAGTGTCCATCATGCCCAGACTCTGCTCCAGCAGTGCACCCAGAGCAGGGTGCCAGGCCCACGGCCAGGTGGCTCTTGGAGATCTCCAAAGAGGAGACTGCACAGCCTCTGGGCAGCTTGTGTGGTGCTCTGTCACCTGCACATCACAGAAGTGCTGCATGATGTTCAGAGGGAACTTCTTGTGCTACAGTTTGTGCCACTGCCTCTTGTCCTGGCACTGGGCATTGCTGAAAAGAGCCTCGCTCTATCATCTCTGCACTCTTTCCTTAAGGTATTTATAAACACTGGTAAGATGCCCCCTGAGCTTCCACTTCTCTTGTCCTGGGGAAGATTATAGCCTGGAGTCTCAGCCACAAGAAGGTCCTGCTCAACACTGCTCCCATTCCTCTGTCTTACCCTTCATCACTATTGGGATGTCCCTTAGGCCCTTTATTTTGGTCTTATCCTTTTCCTGCAAGCCTGGCCTGGAGTCTTTATCATAGCACATCTAAACACACCTGAACCACTTTATTGTCAGGTGTTTTGATCATCCAGCATCTGGCAACTTGTGCCACACTCCCAAGAAGTGACATATCTTCCAAATCTTAATTTGACAACTAGGCACTGGGCAGCAGAAGTCTATTTTTAAAAGCACTAAAAATAATCCTTCTTTTTGTTGTGAAAAATGGGATTAAGCTGCTGTTCTATGCAAGGAATGTGTAGGGTTTCCTGCAGGGATTCAGAGACTTGCTCCAGCAAGGTTATTTTTAGAGCATCCAAGACAAGTTCCATAAACATGTACTAAACACACTTTTTTATTTTATTTTATTTTTTTTTGTCAGTGTAACACAATGCTTTTTTTAGCACATTTGGCCCTTTCATTTTCTGAGTTGCTGCCCATTTGCAATCAGGAGTTTCTTTATAATTCACAGAAAAGTAAGAGATGGTTGGTGGCAACAAATTATCCACTGTATCTCCTACTTTTCTCCTCTACCCTTTACGACAAATGCACTCATCCCACTTTTTCAAAGGATATCCCATGCCTGGATATTTGAACTCACAGCTACTTTTGTTCTGGAGTAATGTCTGCCACTTTGTTCCCCATGGACATGGGGCAAAAGACAGTTACAGAGTGACTACAGCAGAAGTGACCACAGGGATCTGCTAATAACCTTCTATTTGCTAATGCTCTTCTATTTGCTCTTTGTAGGGTGCTGAGATATTTTGAAATTATATTCCAGGCAGAAGCAGCAGCAGATCACACTGAACTCCAACTTAATGAATCCTGTAAATCATCCAAGTAGCTTGTCTACAAAATATTTTTGGAACTAGAAGCACCCAGCAGTACGTGTAACTTAGAAAAGAATTATATTCCTAGCAAGCTTCCCCACAGTGTTGTTGTCAGTTTTCAGTGCCTTTGTATGGCTATAAATATCTTTCAGTAACTGTGGTTCCCTTGTGCTGCCACTCTTCCCTTTATTTCTCAAGCTCCAGCCGGGCATCCTTGAGTAACTCAGAACCTAACGGCACACAGGAAAGAACACCTTCATGCCATTCTTGCCTGGCCAGCTGAGTGTGACTCACTCCAACACTTGGGGCACAGTTCCTCCACTAGTGGCAGGGCTATGAAACACATTTGTGTGGTTAATAGAATGAATAACACCTAATAGCATTGTAGCCAAGATATTTTACAGATTGTATAGTTAGAAAGACTATCATGATGGAAAGAGACAATCAAAACAAAGGAAAATAGGAATTTGCAATAGGAAACTCTAAACAAGTGATCTCCAGAAAGAGATCCTGCCCCAGTGGTGGTCAGCCCTTAAATGGGGTCTGGGAGAGGTGAAGCCAGACTCTACCCCTTCTGGCCACAGAGGTGAATTGCTGTGCTCCCGTGGCTGACTCAGTGCTTGCCTCAGGTGATCAATCAGTGGTTCAGGCCATGATTCAGCAGTTCTCATACAACATTTCATTAGGATAAGTTCTGCTCCTGGAACTGGTCTGAACACTTAGGGAGGATGTTGTTTCCATCTATAAAAACAAGCCATCAAGTTCGGAAGCTCCCTTTCTGATAACTATTTTCTAGTGTGGACATTTCCATTCTAAACTGACCTGATAACATTAGCACTGAAAGGTAAACCACTGCTCCTAAGTAGAGACCTTATGGGTAAGTCTGTGAGGAGGTCTTGAAAGTTGGTCACCTTCACACCTAGATCCAGTTTAAACAGGTGTTGACTGAAGGAGTGGAAAACAAGAGTCAATAAACAAAAAAAAAATAGAGATAGTAGGGTAATAGGAAGAACGGAGCTTATAAGAATATTCTCTGAAAAGTTGCTGGCACTGGGACCTGGGGACACAATTCAACAAGACAGAGCTGCTGGAATAGTTTATTATGGATGTTTTAACTGTTCTTACTGATTTTTATATGAGCACAGCATCGTAATGATTAGGAAATTTTGGCTTCTTTTCATAACCCCATGGTGCCATGCAGATGACGAGGGCTTTGAGCACTTGCCCAGTGTTTTGGAAGGCTCTTGCTTAAGCAACAGCTGCAAGGTATGTGAAGGAGTCTGGAGACATCAGGGAGTGGATTACCCTGCCTGGATAGAGTAAGTGACCGTGTAGTTCATGGAATAAACCGCTGCACTCTCAGCCTCCTCCTGTTCATTGAAGAGGAACTCAATGGCAGAAAGCCTATGGCAGCACTTTGGAATAAGTCAGTAAGCAGTATGCATTAGGGCAGCAGAATGGTTCTTCTTAATAACTATGCTGTTCATTTTTGCAATGGTCTTGTCCAGTAGTTTAGCAAATAACACAAATAATGCAAAGCATGTGTTGGTTCACTTTGGTTTGGTTGGTATTTATATTCGAAGCTTAGTTTCATATTCTCTCTTTTTTCTCCCTAACTCTGTAAACTGTTTCTGTTAACACTCCTGCCTCAACTTTTGGCAACACCTGGATCACATATTTAATTTGTTTTTTACCTCATCAGCTTATTAGCTTTAAACAACTGACACACTCCATCAAAAGAAGAGAAAACCCAAACAAGAACCCTATTAACCTCTGCTCCCGTATAAACTAATTACCTCTAACCCCTCTGCAATTATCCCTGGTGAAGGGAACTGCTCTCATTAGCTTCCTGCCCTCTTCTCACTCCTCTCCTTAGGAGCTTGGCAATAATGTGCTCCTCCCCTTGTCTGGCCTCACAGTCCCAAGGTGTCTCCAGGCCAAGTCCCCATCTCCCCAGGGCTGAGGTGCCCTTGTTGCTACAGCTCTCGATCACACCTGGTTGTTTGGTCCACAGTTGAGGGCGGTGACCCGTACCTTCTGACCTTGGATTACATTTCAAGTTCTAAACGGGCTTCCCGTCTGCTGATTAAAGCTTGTTTGTTCAAAGCCAAAGGATTAAAAGGAGTAATTATAATCCTGCTAATTTATGTGATTCTTCATGCTAAACCATGCCTGCATGCATAGACATCTGTGAGCACACGTGCCTGAGACATTTTTTGTGCATTTGTTCTAAACCTGTGCCAGCAGTGAGGGAGACAAAGATTATTAACTGGCTGCAGTTAGTCCTCTCTGTGCCATATATATGTCAGCACGCCCGGTCTTTCCTTCTTTTTCATTAAGAACGAAGCAGAGGCAGTGAGGCATTTCAGTGTGCGACATTTTTGCTTCTGAATTCATATTCAACAAGTAACCTGACATGGAAGGTGAGCTAACAGTGACTTCGTTCCCCTCTTCTACCAAACACGGCCACCACCACACAGTTTCACTGCACTACGCAGCAAGTTCTCAAGGCAGACAGATGGCATACGCTGCATGTTATTGCACACGGTCCCGGGCGCTCTGCATTGAGAGCTCGATAGAGCAAGAGGCAGTGTGCAGGGCAGAACTCTCTGTTCCAGGCTTGCAGGATGGATTTCCTACAGCAGTTCTGAGGCTGCAACTGTGCAGATCAGCATCGAGCAAAGTGAGTGGATCAGTTCGGAGTTCAAAGTGAGTGGGAGGTACATGGCTCCAGTCTCTTGGCAACCCTGTCTTAATCATTTAATGTTGAGGATGGTGTCAGATGGGCAGCCCTAGACACTGAGCTCCTTTCTTACAGCTAGACTGTGCAGACAACCCCATGCACACCCAGCTAAGACTCAAGGCATAGTTCATAGTTACCCAGAGGGATCTTTGGGTTAGGTCATAGCTTGATCCAAAAGTCTCTTCAGGGACTTCTCAAAGCGTTTCATGACCTGGGCCAAGAGAGTTGTTTGGATTAGGATTTGGTGGAGCCTGGGGTTAGCCAGTGCCCAGACCAGGGTCTCGTCATCCTACAGTGAATGCCTACAGCACACTCAGGGCTGTGGGGCACAGACAGAGAGGGCCCAGCCAACCATGGCCAGAGCACAGGCTCAAGTTAACTTCATGCTAACGTCAATAATAAGAACATCAATTTATATATATAAAAAAAATACTGCGAGTGTTGCTGGCCTTCTTAAGGGGCATACTGTTTTATCAGTCAGCATATCTATTATAGATGGGAACAGTGTCTGGGCAGGCTCTGCAGAGCCCACAAGGTTTTGCTTTTGTTGCCTTCTCACTACCAGCTGAAGAGCAAAGCTGCAGAAACCTGTCTTGCCTTCCTCTTCATAGACATGATTTTCCCAGAGAAGCTGAGGATGCTCCATACCTGGAGGTGTTCAAGGCCAGGTTGGATGGGGCCCTGTGCAGCCAGATCATGTGCCTGATTTAGTGATTGGCAATCTTGCCTACAGCAGGGGACTGGAACTAGATGATCTCTGAGGTCCCTTCCAACCCAAGCCATTCTATGATTCTATTCCATCCAAGGGTGTGTGACACTCTAGCATTACCACTTAAATAATAAAAAAAGTGCCAGATGAAGTTGGTGTACAGCCATTACAGAAGAAATCTGTAGTGCAGGGAGCTTTGATGAGCCATTGGGACTACAGCTGATCTCTTAACCCTCTCTGTCTGTGACGGTGAACTTGCACTCTTTTCTCCCTCTTCCATCCCTACGACAATGTTCTCTCTTGCAGTGCAGGGACTTGAGCCTGAAAGACACACGTCCCTGTCTTTGGCTCCTCTCTGGCCAGTCCTGCACTACCATAGAACTAACCAGTGTGAGAGTGCAGCTTGTGTGAGAGTGCAACCAACTTGTGTGAGAGTGCAGCTGCACTGAAATTAAGGCTGTAGATTAGAAATGGTAAAAATGTTCATCACTCTCCCCCAAACCCTCCTCTTTGGGAAACTGCTTTCAATCACTTTATATACTGAAAACAAACATGAAAGGGAAAACTCTCCTCTGCCTTCAGTTGTCAGAGTAAAAACCAGAATTCCCTGAGCTCTTTTCAGAAGTGCTAATATTCTCCCACAGGCCTTCATTATATCGCACACAGATCTGCAGTCCTCTGCACACAGACAAGGAGGGAACAGCCTGAAAAAGTTGGGCTGCTTCATTTATTTATTTATTAAAAAAATTGCCATCGCCAGTGAAAAGATGATTGGAGAGTGCAAATAAAAAAAAAAAAAAAGTAAAAAAGAGGTGGAGGCTTTGGTTCCAGTGGCAATCCAACGGGAAATGTCAGGTTGGTGTTAAGAAGGCTCAGAGGGGAGGATTCAGTGGATGTTGCTATATCACTTTCCTCTAGCCTGGTGCTTGCAAGGCACAGGCCACATGAGGTTCAAAATGACGGAAATGTCTTTCTGTAGGTGTTAAGTTTGCCTTCCTTTGTTCCCAGCAGGAATCTCAAACTTCTGTGAGTGAATGATGTGGTGCGCTTGGTGCTCCTTGAGATCAATTCCCCATCCAAGCATTTCAGCGCTGATCTCCCCCAAGGTCAATTCCATTTTGTCACTGACTCCACTGCTTCCAAGCTGAGGGAGATCAGGCTCCTTTTTTTGTAAGAAATAAGTAGTCTTAAAACTCCTATTGCAGGCCAGTTGGGATATTGTTTATATCTGGGCAAACCCCCAAATCATTATAAAATTTCCCATCAGACAAAAATAAATTCCCTTTAGTTCGATCAACATTTTCTTCTCATTTCAACAACAGTGGAAGTTCTTCATTTGGTTTGGAAAATCTTACATCTTGCTC
This sequence comes from Cyrtonyx montezumae, assembly GCF_038088225.1. NCBI lineage: Eukaryota > Metazoa > Chordata > Aves > Galliformes > Odontophoridae > Cyrtonyx > Cyrtonyx montezumae. The sequence goes on along the minus strand of NW_027072034.1, from coordinate 45,077,200 downwards.
TTTTAGGAAAAAATTATTGTGATGAAAGGAAAATTATTTCAAACAGGAAAACTAAACCGTTTGGTAAGGGGAACTTCTGAATATAATTTTTTAAATTTACTGGAACTCTTCAGAAATTATTCAATAGAATAAATCACACTGCAATTTACACATTTGGGGGAGACTTCACATTTTTTTAACAAATCAGCACTTTCAAGTGGAAAAAAAATAGTACTGGGAAATTTCTGAGCATATGCCAGCTTCATCCCACACTTATGGATCCCATTCTCTTGCTCATCTTACTTCTGATTCACTAATAATTTCATAGAAGAATAGAATGGCTTGGGTTGGAAGGGAATTTGAATGAGTCCACTCAAGGCCTAGCCAAGGGAGGGAAAGAGAATGTATTTGTCATGAATACTCTCTTTTCTCTGCAATGAACAGATTTGACAGCAATGATGAAGGCATAATATACAAACTGTAAGTAGTGGGTTTTGTAACATGAGGAAATTCTCTTCTGTGTTTCTCAGCCTTTCACAACATCTGTTGTCTCACTGGTGCTGCAGTGTCATTTTGGGGAGAACTATCTGGCAACCAGGCACCAGACTGAAGATAATGTAGAGAAGCAAAGGACTGCATGTCCATTAACATGCATGGTTAATGTGAGGCCCTATATTCGAGCGCTTCATTTTGGTATCTGCAGTTAAGTAGGCCAAGTGCATCTTTTTTTAAATAAAAACTAAAGTAAATGGGAACAAGACCCAGTTAAAATGATTACTTTTAAATACCGTAGCTTTCCTTATTAATTCTTGTGTCTTGAACCCCATTTATGATGCCATGTGGCTTTTTTTTAGCACACAACACTGACGGGTATTGGCTAACAGTGGCATGGCACAAACAGCACCCTCACTCCTGGAATTGCTCCAGCCCAGAGATGACATTTATAACACGCTGCCAACAGTCATCCCCACACCCCCCTCAGTTTGCAGTTCACAGTTTATAGCAGACTGAGCTTTTTGTCTCTCACTTTATTCACACTAAAGAGGAGAGAAATTAAAAAAAAAAGCTCTAAAACTCTAAAGCTCTGTATTCATCCCTTTGAAAAAACATGAAGCACCATGGTAGGCATATTTCCCAAACACCACGAGAGAGATTAACAGTAATGTACCATTACAGGCACATGATGTCTTTGCAAATGAAGATTCACTTGGATTTCACCTCCTTGCCCTAGGCCTCTTCTGGGTTTCTCCAGATTTATGTGAGAATTTAGATGAGTTTAAAATGTCAATGACAAGAAGACGTTTTTGCAAGTGCAGGGCATCTTTCACCTGCTTCTAAAAGCTCTGTGGTTAAAAATTTGATGAACTTATTCAGTGTTCCATATAAATGCCAGGATATCAAGCCACGATGAACATTTCGCTGCTAAAAGTTGTGAGTATTTTTATCATTGTGTCTGCTGAATCAGTTGGCTGTGCCAGTACTGGGAAGCACTGATTAATTCTGACTCTCCCCAGATGCCTCCCCAAAGGCCTGTAACATTTGTCCAGGGCCCAGAGCTTGGGATTTGAGTGGTTTAGCATGTACTACCATCCTTCTTTTGTATTTCAGTGCATATTAGAAACTGCTAGGATAAACAAACTACTTCAAAAACTGGTATTTTGTGAACTGCCTGCTGCTGAGCATCTAATAAAATATCTAAGTTTGATCACTTGCCTCACTGAAGTAATCCAGAGAAAATCAATAACATTGTCAGGACACAGCCACTCCATTCATATGGAAGCTGCAGTTTACTAAGAAGTTGAACATGGCATCTCTCAGGCTGTTTTCTAAGGCCAAGGAATTGTTAACCATCATTACAGCCCTGAATGCATGCCATCCAGCACATGTAATACACCCCCTCACATACACACTCTTCTTTTCTTTTTACCAGAGACAAAAATCTCTCCAAAGCCAAGAAAATAATGAACTGTCTTGTTTTATGGTTTATACAGTGCCCAGAATATTAACCCTCTGCCCTCATCATATATCCAAGACACTCCAAAGCACTGATAGAACAACCAGCTCTTTGGCATAACCACCTACCTAGAGAATTTGCCTCAAATGATCCAAAAATACCAATCATAATTTTCTTGCTTTTCTGTTATATCAATTGTGTTTGACAGCTGGTCTCCACAGTCTCTTTTCTGTAGCATCTCAGCTACATGTTTGCTCTTGTAGCTGAGACACAACTGAAGGAAGGCCTGCAAGGAGTATTATTTTCTTTTCACAAAGGCTGGCTCTGAACTGAGGTTCAGAGTGGACCGTGTTCTAGGACAACACACTACTCGCAGCAGTAAAATGCCCTGGGCCCTACTCTTGATCTCTCTGGTGCCATGGCCCTAGTACAGCAGTGCTACTGCTTCAGAGGATTCAATGGGTGAACAGGTAAAATACTCCCAAGGAAGGGAGCAGGAAGCATCTACTGATAGATCTGCTGCATCCAGCCTGCCAGGCTCCATAAGGGTACCACATCTGTAGATCCCTTCATCTCAACTCTTCACCTGGTATTATCCCTCTTCTTGCCACAAGCCTTGAGTTTTGAGGTGTAAAAATCATTTTTGCCTGGGCTGCTGAGCAGTTTGAACCAGCAATGTTAATTAGTCCCACAGACCAGAGTTAAAAAAAATGGACAAGCTTCATGTACTCAAGTGCTTCTTAATTGATGAAGCTTCTATCTGCAAGCAGAACACATTCAAATAACGGAATACCCTTTACTGGCAAGAAATCCAATTAACTGACAGGATCAGAAGGGATAGGATGAGGAAGGGGAGATAAGGTAAAGTAATAAATTGTAAAACTAAAAAAAAGTCCTACATAAAATGAGACGGATTTGGAGTGTTTCTTGGTGTGGGAGGAGTGATACAGCCAAAAGGAATGGTTGTTCTTACATGTTATCAGCACTCAGTAAAAGCACAATTTGATACTAGTTTAAGATGTAATACGGGCAGAGTGAAGTATGGTTGTCCAGTGGGTTCCAGTCAATCAGTATTCATAGAACAGAATCATAGAATTATCCAGATTGGAAAAGACTTTCAAGATCATTGAGTTCAACCATCAACCTCACCTACTGAGTCTCGTCTCTAAACCATGTTCTTTCCTGCTACGTCCACATCTCTTAGATATCTCCATGGATGAGGACTCCACCACTGCAGTGGGCAGCCTGTTCCAATGCTTGACCTCTCTTTCTATGAAAAAATTCAACCTAGTGTCCAACCTAAACCTCCTCTGACATGACTTAAGACCACTAAGAAAAATGTTTAGGATTCTACATTGTGATTTTCACTTTTCTCTTGGTCTTGTCAACATTGCACTGAACACTGTGCCCTACAATGACCTTCACCAGCTTGAAATTCAATCAGAATCATTTGTGAAATTCAAAGGTCTGAATTTTAGAAGGGTTTACATCATCAGTAGTGAAAGAAGCTGATGCTGGATCTCAATGTCAGCATGGTCTTATAGCTCATACAAACCATCTAACGGGCTATCGCACCCCTGCTTCAAGATGTGGGCAGCATTGCTCAGGAGCTACCTAAAGGAAGTTGTATAAACAATGCTTCAGATGCTGTTTTTGCAAGGTTAGCATTGATTAAGCCAGGGTACAGCATGCACGAGCACCCCCCAGTGAAACAAAAAACAGCTCACTTTTCTACTGCACACAGCTTATAGTACACAGCTTGCTACACAAATGGAAAAGTCTGAAGTCAAGACATGGTTGATACTCAAAGATGACACAAGGGAGAAGAGGTCCTGTTCATAACCACAGCACCACTGGCCCAGCAAGAAGCTTTTAAATTCCTGAGGTTGAGGAGAAGATAAATGTGATGCATCCATCTGGCAAGGTTGTCAAAGAGTTTTCCCAAGGCAAAATCTGAGCCGGGACTCCACTGGGCCAGTTAAACAGATGTACGGAGCACATACTGAGATATCCAAGAGTACACTAATCACGCTTTACTCTGTGCCTAGAAACAATCCCACTAAGGTTTGCTGCACGGATGTGATGACCTAGATACTCACAAGCAACAGAGTAGAAGGCATCAGCCTTTTTCTCATGGAGTTACTGGCAGGATTTTCCAGCCTGTGAAACCACCAGGTGCCAGGTATACTAAATGATCACAGTTCTTTACTGTTAAGTATAATACTAGAAGAAGCATAGCGAAAGGAGACAGACTCAGGAGAAATACTAAAGAAATCATCTTGGCATATCTTGACGTCCTCCTTATGCCAAAATCTCCTTCACCCTTCAACATCCTTCTCCTCCTCCCTGCTGTCACCCACCAGCAGAGATGAAATAATCAGGTTTAAATGATGAGCATTATTGCCAACAACATCTGTTCGAAAGTACACTTTTTCAGCAGGGCTAATTGACTATTTCTAGGATTGACAGCTTTTAAAACGAAGACAGGAATCTGATGCTAAAAATGAAGTTTAAGTAATTCACCTTTTGTCATCTACTAGCTTGACAGTAGCAAGAAAACAAGATCAACGACACTCTCCATAATAAGAAGTCCACATTTCCTGATTTTTCCTTTGCTTCTTAAGTTTTATGTACATGAAAATTCTGCTCAGGGTCTGCTGAAGACCAAAGATTACTCATGTGAAAGTTGCAGTCCCTTAATTAATGCTAATACACATCCAAGAAAATCCTATTGTAATTAGTGCAGCCCCATGAAAATACTGGAAAAAAATGGAGTGCCCTACATGCAGGCTGCTGTACCATCAGATTGTCAAGCAAACTGCAAAACTACTTTAAAGCAGCAAAGGGCTGAATCCCACGCTACTTCCAGGTATGTCACTTCAGCGATGCTACAATGAGATACAGCGCTGCAAGCATGAAAATCAGCCTTGTAGTTCAGCAATAATTTTGTTTTAATTAAAAGTATCTCAAGGCCCTGAGAAAAGCACTTCTGCATAAATCAGGCCATCCAGCCACCCTAGTGAGTTTTGAAATAATGTTACCAATTCTGGCAACACACTACTGGACTGGAGCAGAGACACAAAAACAACCTAAGTTGATCACAGCAGTTCAGCTCAGTTGCACTTTCATTTCTCATTGATCTGCCTATTGCTCATTAAAAGTAGTCGTGAAATTCATTCTGGTTTCTCCTGCCCCTGGAGACACTCAAAATGAGGCTGAATGGGGCTCTGAGGACCCTGATGTGGCTGTAGGTGTCCCTGTTCATTGCAGGGGAGTTGGACCAGATGGTCTTTAAGGGTCCCTTCCAACTCAAACCATTCTATGATTCTATAATTCCATAGCACAAAATGAAGTCTGTGGATGATGTCCAGGCCAGGCTAAAAACCAACAGGTAGTAATCAGTGTCCTTTGGTGCTGCAAGGTATCTAAAAGTAGGCAGAAATAGACATGAATTAAATTTTATTTCATTCCATGCTCCAAGTGCCATATAGAGTAATATATCCTCACCACTGAGGAGTCTCTCCAATTCTGCTGCCCAGGGCAATAGTCATACCACCCCACAGAAGAGGCTTGCCCTGACATTGGGCATCAATGAAGTTAGTGAGATGTGCTGTATTCTGTAAGGGACTCAGCACCAGGAAAATGCCACTCTACATCAGAAGACAGTCAGTACACTCAGAAGTCCAAAGAATTAAACCCAACAATGACAGATAGTTCCAATGACTATTTTTAAATGGTAGCTTCCACGTGAATGTGAAATACATATTTCATTAACTATTTTTAGTCAATTTGCTGTACCATAGGATTCAACAATCAAGAGGCTGCTCTTTTCCTGCAAGTTAAAATATTGCAGTGGCAGTCCTTGAGTAAGCATATTCCCATATCACAGTGTGTCCTGTGATAGTGTAAAACAGCTTGCAAAAAAAAAAAAAAAAAAAAAAGCCTACAACAACAAAAAAAAACAACCAAAAACAAACCTAAAAAGCCTGACTCTTCACATTGAGTCAACCTTTGACATTGTTCCTGCCCTCCCCTAAATGCTGTGGCTGACATCCTTGCCTCATGGCACCAAGAGGAAGGATCTCACAGACCCACAGGCACAGCTTTCATTTTGCTGCTCCACCCTGCCTGCTTCTCTTGCTTTCTCAGTCTGCCTTCTTCCTCCTCTTTTAGCTCATGTTAGTGCAATCACTGCCAAATTAAAAATTAAAGACATTAAATCAATACAGACCTCAGTGCTAACAATCTGTGTCCAAGCCTCATTGTTCATTCTTCTTTTTTGCTTCTATTCCTCTGGGCTCTTGCTTTTGTGGTTTCTATTTCTCTCATGAGGAATCACTTATGCCAAAGGTGCCAGATTATTATTAGGAACGATATACCAGCTCTCTTGGGAAGGATAACCTGTAAGCAAGTGCCTGAGCGAAGTGCAGGACAGTGGAGGCAGCTGAACTTTCCCTGTCTATGAGAAGTCTATGGGAATTCTCAAAAGCAAAAATGCTGCTCTTGTCTCATTCTGAGCTCTGCAATGAAGATCGGCTTCCATAAAATGGCAATTAGGGGTCTCTCTTCATGGCTAAAGCTAAAACTCACATTTTTTCAACCAGCATTGGAAGGACTGGATATCCAGGTTCAATTCTGTTTGGACAGATCTTCCCTAACTCGTTACAGGGAGTCACAAGCAGCAGTAACATGAAGTCTATGACTTGACTGTACAACAAGGAGTGGAAGACAGAAAGATCAGAGCCAGAGAGAGGAAATTTGAGAGTGTTTTGTCAGCAAAGTTTGACTCCTACTATTGACTTTATAATGAACCAATCCTTTCTGTAGTATTCTGCTATCTGTCTAAGAATATATACAGTATACACGCTACAGAAAGGATATATGCTATATATTATACACATATGAAACTATTTTCATGTTCTTAAAAAAAAAAAAAAAAGTCTGCAACCCTGCAATAATGAGATCCAAACCTCAGACTTCTGAGCTTTTATTCCCAAGAGTGAGAAAAAAATATTTTTTTAAGAGATGAAAGTTGCAAAGGGTGTGCCTGTCTCCTTTTCCTTCTGCTTCAATTCTATACAGTGCACAGTGTGCAGCAGTTACCTGACAGTGGGATTCCTGAAGTCCTCTACACCACAATGGCGAATCTGAAGGTGCATGCTACCAACAGCATGGCTTGTTTTACTAGTTCATCATCAATTCATGCTTGTTTTACTAATTCATCACATCTATTTTAATAGCCTATTTGAGTATTCCTTGCTCTGCAATGGTGTCAAAGTTATAATTTACTGCAGCCAGACTCTGAGGAATATTGCTTCAAGCAACCAGCATTTTGACCTCTGCTCTTTCTGATGATCAGAACATCTTAGAAACAACAACAATAAAAGTAATGATATAAAATAAAACCCACAAAGGTGATTATCTGCAGAAAGGAAAAGGTAGTCAATGTCTGAGACTATCCTTATCTCCCACCATTAACATTTTCAAAAGAGATGTCTTCTGTGGGTGGTAGGTGCCCCTATGTTACTGTTTTAGCTCACATCAAGTGTAAGCTTTAGAAGCAAACTTACAAACCATTCTCACTTGCCAGATTTTGGTTTAGCTCATGGAGATTTGGAACTGGGTTGTTTTTTTCTTTTTGTTTTTTTCTTTTTGTTTTTGTTTTTACCTTGAAATAAAACTAGAAGACAAATACAACAGTGGACATTCAGCTACCTGGTACCAGACAAGAGTTAGTCTGCAGTAAAACCCTACAATGTATGTGGCGTGGACATCGGTCCTCACCACCTTCTGCTCCTCTCCTCATGCAGCGTGCTAATTGCTAGCATAGGCACAGCCTCTGTAATGAGTTTCTGACTCTCTAGTGACTTCTTGCTGACTGCCTGCTAGGTTACTGTTGAGCAGCAATCCTTGCTGGTGCAGGATACAAAGCTGCCAGTGCATGGATGAAAGGCTGAAGGCTTCCTTCCCTCCTCCTTCCCTTGCACTGAATCTGCCTCGTAAATAATAACCCTTAAACATGACTTAATGGAAAGAGAATTTATGTGGTCTCCATCCTTGGAGAGATTCAAAAGCCATCTGGACATGGTCCTAGTCAATCTGTGGTCCTTGAGCAAGAGAATTGGAGCAGATGACCTTGACAGGTCCCCTGTTTGGTGATTCTGTGACAACTACTCCTTTGAACTAAACCATAAAATCTGAACTGTATAGCTTACTCAGGATAGAATCATGAAATTGTAGAATCAAGAACTGCAGACACCTGCAAGCAGGTTGCATCCCTGTCTGGATCTGGGAAGAAATCTCTCAGCTACCACACTGCCTTGGGGAATGCTTGAAGGGATAGTCATGCTGATCTTCCCTACAAAGCTACAGGAAGCGTAGCAAGAAACGGTATTGCAAAAAGTATAGGAACAGGGGTTGACCAAGGGAAAAATGAAGATTAAGTAGATCACAGACAGAAAAGAATAGTGATCTATTTTTTCCAGGGTCAGCATTTTTGAGGATGAGAAAACAAAACAGTTTTGCTATGGTTCAGAAGAACACAATGTAAAACAATGTTTGAGGGTAAGTACATTCTGAATTCATAAAAAGAATTTTAGAGGTCAAATAATTTTTTTAAAGACAAAAAGAAATCTCGGGCTTAAACACTGCAGAGAACTCATCATTTTGACTAGTCTCAGTAACAAGTATGGGGATAGCAATACCCTCCAGTTAACTCTTTTTGTCAGTATTCATCATAAGAAGCATTTCAGATGGTCCCTCTGCAGCTTTACAGAGCCTTCAGCAGAAGCTCTCTTTTAGGGTCTGCATGACCTTTTGGACAGTACAGCTGCCCAAGGAGACCTCCTGATCAGTCAGATGCTGATGCGTGGATGTTACAAAACGAAACAGATCAATAGCAATACTGTGAAAATAACATATATTTACATATACGAAAAAGCAGCAGCAATCGTATCTAAATCATGTCCAACAAATAGAAGAAATATAAATGTAAAGTGCATCTTATCACGTGCTTTCATATGATGATTTTTGCCATCAGCCTAAAAAGTTTTGGTTAGGTTTATTGTGTGCTATCAAGAACTTTCAGCTGTACTCATAAGTATGCCCTGATAGAGCCAAGGCCTTCAGAGTGTTTTATTCACTAACTAAATAGAGGCTGGTAGGTTGAGTGCCAGTCGGTGCCACTACACAATTAGGGGAAGAGGTCTATGTGATGTAGAACTTTCATCATTTGGGATTTTTACAGGCTCTCTCACTTTCTCTACTAATATCAGCTTATTACAGTAGTTGTTGTCATCATTGCTTGGCCAGCCAGAGCCAAATTCGCAGCCAATCCAATGCAAACATGCACTTTTGGGTATCAATCAGTGAAGGGTTAAGTGTACCACATGGCCATCTTCTTCAGCTCCACTTTACAGAAGCATCTTTGAGGACAAGTTAATCTTCTGGGACAAAGCAGTGAAAGAAACAATCAGCAAAATATTTTAAATGGGATTTAAGATCATGCTGCTCAGGACTGAATCACAGAATCATAGAACCACTAAGGTTGGAAAAGACTTCTAAGATCATCTAGTCCAACCATCCACCTACCTCCAATATTGCCTGTTGACCACATCCCTCAGTGCCACACTCTACACGTTTCTTGAACACCTCCAGGGACACTGACTCTACTACCTCTCTGGGCAGCCTTTTCCAAAAATGTCATGCATCTTTGAGATCAGTTTTACGACAGTGGTAAAACACCACGTCTTTGTTTCTGGAAAAATACTCCAATGGAGAACATTGCCTTCAGGTTCGCATCTTTATTTCTGCATTTGGGAAGCCACAAAATCTGACCCAGCATGTTTGCAAGACTTATTATGGCATGCAATCATCCTCATGGCTATAATTTGAAAGAGAAAGCTTGTCATTCCTGGTCAGATACCAACTGCACACACTACAGTTCTGTCAATTGTTCTAAGACCTAAAGAAAGCCAAGTGTCTGCAGTTCCTGCAAAATATACTTTTTTTATTTGTTGAGTTTGTGCAGTACTCAAAATGCTCTCCTGCTCTGACTGGAATTCGTAGAATCATCAAGATTGGAAAAGATCTCTAAGATCATCTAGTTCAACCATTCACCTACCAATATTGCCAAGCAACCACGCCCCTCAGTGCCACATCCATATGTTTCATGAACACCTCCTGGAACAGAGATTTCACCACCTCCCTGGTCAGACTGTTCCAGTGTATGACCACTCTTCTGGAGAAGAAATGTTTCCTGACATCCAACCTGAACCTCCTCTGGTGCAACCTTGGGCCCCTCCCTCTCGTCCTATCAAATTTGGAGAGCAGTGGCCTTCAACAGCTTTCATTCACTAACAGACAGTCTCTGTGAATTCACATTCTGTTTTCATTCTGATAGTATTTCCTATGGCTTGGAAGGACCTAGCTGACTGGAGGCTCCAAGCTCTGGAGCCCCAACTACATTTAGTCTGCCTGGAACTGAGCCCACAACCAACCAGATTTCTCATAACAGACTCCTCCATGAAACTGGCTTTTACAAATGATTTTCTATTAAGGATGAGGGAGGATGGTGAGGATCAGCTCAGGTAAGCACTGGGATTTGGAGTCTGTCCAAATGAGATCAAACATTTTGAATTCTCCTCTTGTTCAAGTCTCTGTCAGCTCCTGAGATTTCTGTCTGTTGCTTAATGCCTTCTGGCACTCTCCTGTTCACCTGCAAGCATAGGATATCTTTGAGGGTTTCATGGGAATTGCTTCTTTCTAATGTACTCCCATGACTACTATCTTATACCAAAATGAGAAATACATTTGTGAAATACACATGATGATCTTCTCCCTCAGTTCTAGCTAAAATCACTGAGCAATGATTGAACATAAAAACAATGCTTAAATCCAAAAGTTAAATAATCTAGCTCAAGTCCAAGGAAAAGACTTCTGTAACAGTTTGACCAGCAAATTAGGTTGGCACCAGATTTTGTAAAGGCTGGCTCAGTTCCTAGATTTTACAGACACCTGTTAGCAGCCATTAGCCACATCTTTGGGTTTTACTTCTAATACAATGGCTTTATTCCAAAAGAAAGAACATTCTCCAGCAGGTAACACAGATGGGCAATCAGCACCTACCAACCAGATCAGTGTGAATACTGTGTGTGATAACAGCTAGAAGGAAGATTTATCATGCTTATCAGACATGATATTCTCGCTGACATATCAATTTAGTTAATCTGACACTCAGCTAACATTTCCTGCACCAGAACTGTTTACAGTAGGGATACTCAAATGGCAGAAAATGCTTTCCAGATCTAGGTGGCAAGTGAATGTAACCTTGACACTGAAGAGGTACACAATGTTCCCCAAAATTCTGCAGAAAACTCGCATTTTGCACTGCCTTCCTGGTCTCTGAGCAGTAGCTGCAGTTAGTATCTACAATCCCAGCCATGAAAGGGACAAGAGAGTGGTCAGGGCTCTTCAACCTTAGCAGAATTAAGCAGAGGACTTTAAGTTTTCTTAAATCCAACCTCCTGGGGTATTATACAATGTCTGGAGTAGCCCTGGTAAACAGAAACACAGTGAAACCTAGATCCTCTAAAGCTTGAGATCCTGTTGATATCAAATGACATACAGGAACTAGACAACACAACTTTGTCTACTTGTGTAAAACATTTATTCAATCTGATATTGCTCTACAGACGTTCAATAAGCCTCACTCCCACTCCTCTGACATTGGCTGGATGCCTATTTTGTGGATGCCTGTTTTGCAGGTGCCTAGGATAAGGCATAGGTAACTGCTAGCTGGGGAGCAGTGGGTCATGGGCAGAATTTCAAGTAAAATCTAAGAATTCTGATTTGGAATCACACCAGACACTGTGATATTCATTTCCCTAGGAAACCTGTAAACTTGAATCATACAGAGGTCAGAAGCATAAATAATCATACTAATTATTCGTAGGCTTAACTGACAAGAAAGGCAACAGGGAAAAGTCCTGACATTCCTTTTCCCCTCCCTACCCACCCTGGAAGCCACTGACAATATCTCACTGAACCTAATGGAACCAGTACTCTTGGTACTAGCAATTATGACTGTCAAAGCTGTGTTCTCATTAGTAATAGGAGGTTTTTTGTGATATTCAGGTACATGCCTAAGAGCAGAGACTTTTACAGATCCATCTGTTAGAAACTGAGATGCTCATGCTCTACAGTCTCTTATACAGTTCAGGTATCACTAAAAACAGATAAGGATTGAATATTAATTATCTAAATCAGGAGTAGAAAAGCTCTGGCTGTGGAGCAGCTCCTGTAAGATTAGTTCCTGTAAGATTGTGTTGGTCCTGGGGCTCATGGGTGATTTGTGTCTCTTGATGGGACCTGCCAGAAGCTGATACCACAAGGTCTTCAGCAAAGGTGTGAGATGATGGCTGTTGTGTTGCATTTGCTTTGACTGTCTTTAATAATAACAGTCAGTTCCCTTCAGGCAAATGTTTGTAGACACATTCAATGAATGTCTTCAAGGCAATTTGCAAGGAGCCCGCATTTCTATAAACTGCAGCAAGTATCATCATAAAGGCATCAAGTAAGAAATAGAGGCTCTTCATAAACAAGATGTCTTCTGAATCTAAGCAATGACAACTGTCACATATAGACTTATAATACAACTCATTTTAACCTCTTCTCTGGCTTGTCTTGTTATCTCTTGTCCTTAAAATCCTTCCTTTCCCAATTGGAAAATAAAAAGTGAGGCTCTATTAGTCTCACTTCTAGAGATTTAGGGAATCCATAGTTATTCCAGATCAAGAATTATGGATTTGAGGATGTACGTTTTAATTAAGATTTATATATATAAAGCTGAGGATGGTCTAGGAAGTCTTCTGTTCATCTCAACACTACTAGAGCAGTGTTCCTGCTGCTAAATTAACTAAGGATCCCCTTATTCCCATGATGAACTGTTCTACAGGGACTCCAAAAGGGTGTCTAAATGTAGCATTTTAAATCTATACACAGAGAGATTATTATCACATCCTACAAAGGCTGCTCTGAAAGTAATGCCTCCTACTTAATTATACTGGCCCACAACAACAGAAGCAGATGTTGGTGGTATGACCACAGAGGTTGTAAATCACAACTGATAAGTTTACCAACTGATAACCAGTTAAGGTACCAACCAGTCTAGATCCTGCATTCCTTGTTTTGGGAAGTAAGGGTTTAAAGAGCAGGCTTTTTCCAAGATTAAAAAAAAAAATCTTAAGAAATATGACTAAATTCCAAAGTAGGCTCCATCTCTACATGAGCTGCCAGAAATAAGACCATCAGTGCATTAAAGCAAAGATGTGCACCAACTGAAGGGTGTATTTTCAAGAGCATTAGCAGAGCTAATACTCAAATAGAATAGTCCATATTCCCATGGAAATCTCAATTTTTGTTCTGCAAAGAAATGAAGTCATTACCCTGAATGTTTTCACTCAACAAGTATTATTCTAACGTTATCCAAGGCCTACCAAAGCCAATCGAAGCATCGTCTATCAGCCAACTGGTTTCTTCTTTCTAGGATTTTTTAAATATGCATTCGTTTATGAAAAACAGTGCTCACAACTTTGTGGGAACAGTTGCCAGTCTACATCATATCAGAAACAACGCAAATTAAAAGGCAGCATCTTCATCACCCATCATTCTTTTATCTTTACGAAAATCTTGCCTGTGTGTGCAGTTAAAATACTTCCCACCCACAATGAGGTATGTCCATTTTGCATAATAGCTTGATTTAGTGGCAACAGATGTGTTGAAAAATTAAATGTTCCATGATGAGGGAACATTCAATGCTCTTCAGTTAAAAATGGTAAAAAAAAAAAAAAAAAAAGCTTTGTGCTATTGCTCTTTCTCTCTCTCATTCAGCTGTTAATTTGGGCTTCCCAGCAGGCCTTCATCAGAAGAAGCCAAAATCTGGGGTTAGATCCTTAGCCACTGGATATTGTTAGTGGTCTCTCTACCAAAGTCACTGAAGCTATGACAATTTACATCCGCTAAAGAGCTGCCTGCAGGGCTTGAAATGCAGTCAATTGTTGTTTCTCTTCTTCCTTCTCCACACAAGCAAAGTTTTGTGCCTCTTCTATGGTAATTCACTCCATAATGCAGGGAAAAGGAGAGGAGAGAAGAGGAGGGGAGTTCCCTAGATTAAATATTTGCTATTCAAGGCTTGGACAGAAACCCACAAAACTTTGAGCGATCAAAATGCATCACATGGAAATGATGATGGAAAGCCCTAGTGAATAAACATGCCAGAAAATACCCCATCTCTAAATAACATATTACTGTAGGTTTTCTTAAAAAAAGAACAAAACACACAACCAGAATTTACAGTTGTTGCATGTTTTTATAAACATTTTCTTTTATATTCTGCTTTTTCTCTTCTCTCCATAAATTTCTCTCCTCCCTCTACAGGGACATTTAAGAGGGAGACATCACAAAAACAACCAGGTCAAGTACAATTGAAGAAGTATGCAGAAGCACAGAGCAGGCTACAGAACAAATGAGAGCAGAGAGTCATTTTTTTTTTCTTTGAGGATCATCTGGTTAGCATCAAAACAGAGCTGATGAGATATCTGTACAGAAACCTCTCTCACTGAAAAGTAGGATGGAAATCCAAGTGCATGTAAGCACGCTTTCACCAGAGGTGGCTCTGCAACATAGAGCCTTTCCAAGTCTGGCCCATCAAAAGACCGGGACCTCTGGGTATGCCTTCAAAGTAGTCTTCCCCAAGTAACAGCCATGACAAGTTCTCTCCCCTATGCAGAATTTAGGTACCATAAAACTGAGTGAGAAGAAGCAATGGGTTTTATTTTACCTGTCTAAAAGTTAGGACTAAGTTCTTTCAATAGTCAAGAAAGATTATGCATCTCCCCAGCAGGGCTCTTCTCAACTCCTTTTAGATGAGCTGGACCTGTCTTCAGAGGTACTTGTCTTTCTCCACCACCTATAGAGGGCATCTTAAATACTTTCAAATAGCTAGAAATACTGAATTACTCTCACTCATCAAAACTGGTTCCTTCCATTCTTGCAATTCAACTAGTAAGATTCATCAGTGGAGTGAACTGACTCAGGACAATACTGAAGATCAGGGACTTAGAGGATTCAAGGCAAGATAAAGGAATCCAAGCTCTCTGCTGATGTGAAGGAGTGAAACTTACAGTTACTGTCTGCCCTGCCATTAGGAGAACGATGTATTTTGATAAAGAAAGCTTTGTATTCCAGTTCATGAGGTACAGAACATGTGTTGGTTGCGCCCAAAATGCCAGCCTAGTAATTTTCAGTCTAGTAGTTTTGACAGTCTTAATGAACAGCATATTTGCTCAGCAAAAAACAAGGACTGGAATAGGGAGATAACTGTATTAGGTTGACTGACAGGCTCTTTAAGAATAGCTGTGTAAGGCCTGCCCTAAATATTCTTAGTCATTCTGTGCTAGTACTTCTTCACTTTCTTAAGCATGAAATCCACTTACATATTCAAAAAAGAAAAAAAGCAAGGGGTGGGGGGTGAAGAAGAAATTGGCATTTTCAGAGTACAAGCAAATTTACATAATCAGGGCAAAAACCTGCATTTTAAAAATGCCCTAGATACATATTTACATGAGAGAATGCAATGATTCCAAAGAGGCTGATAATGTGCATTTTAAGTACTGCTAACTACATATTTATACAACCAAGACAATAATCTCCATTAAGGTGGTGTTGTGTGTGTTTGTTTTTTTTTTGTTTTTTTTCTCCCACAATGTCACATTAGAAAACAGAACAATTATTAAATCCATTCAACTCCACATTAACTCCTTGATACTGCTTGTCCTCAGGGCATTCCAGTGCTAGCAAGTGCATGCGGAAACCTAGAAACCTGTTTATGAGGAAAGGAGAGGTTCCCTCTCTTGCTGGGTTTTGCTCAATTATTAGTCCTCTTCCAAGAGATCTCTGTAACCACAGTTTCACTGCTGCAAGCAGTATTCCTCTCATGCCACTGCTGATCCGCAGAAAGAACAGAAGTGGGACCTTTCTAATAATTTGGGTTTGGAATGCTCCTTCTGAACAAACTGTGCCTACACAGGCAACCTGTCACCTCGACATGGCTGCTCCTGATGAATGAGCTGAGTGTCAGGGTACCTGTGGTAGGGAACACCCATTTCTCTTCTGATGGGAAAACCTGGTCTCCTTTGAGGCTATGACAAACAGAGAGCACAGGGGAACACACTGCTCATAGTGTGACAAGGTAGCGGGAGAGATGGCAATAAGGAGAATAAGAAAATGTCTGTACTGTCAACACTAACAACTTCTTACAAACAATTTAATGTAGTGAATAGGTATGGGAATCCTGATTTTCATCCTCTGTACCCCGTGCGTTTTCCCCATCAGGAAATCTTATCTCATTAACAAGTTGAATATGTTTTAATACCTTTTTCCCTTCCTTTCTCCCAGCCTCAGTTCCAGTGACACAACTATCAGCACGATTCAGGAAATTAGAGACACTAATGTTGTATTCTTCTGCTAGTTCTCCATTTACAATCAACCCAACTACATTAGTATATCTGTGAGGACTTTTTTTAAAAATAGACTAAAAATAATAAATTATGAAATATTTTAAAGATTAATGCATGCTGCAGTTTAAGCAGCTGTCGAATTCATCTGCTTCTCCTCCCCCACAGGAAAGCCTCTCTTTCCTAAAATACCAAAACCCTAAAGACAGTCAAATACAGAGCTGTGACTGGCACAGGAAGGAAAAACATCCACCATCAAAAGTACTGGCCATCTTTCACATGATTTTTGCATTCCCTTCCGTCCAGTTTGACCGCATTGGCAGAATCTCTGAACTCCCTCCAATGCACAAAGCAATGCTCTTGCCATCTGCTGTGTGTGCTTCATCCTTCCTCTCTCTGCTCTCAGAGTGTAGAGCAGTGTATACAGTTGAGTATTTTGGTAGGGTTTTGCTTCAGGTTTCCAACCCCTACACCAAGAAAGGCTTCCTGAGTGCACGCAGGCAGAGCTTGGACAGGCAAGTAGAGGGGGCAGCAACATGTAGTAGCCCAGAGAACTAATGTGATACAGTTGTTGGGAACAGTTGACAACCTTATATATATATGATATATGCATATCATAGCATATATTATGCTGATGTTTCACAGCACTTTGATTTGCTGGACAGTCCTTCTTCAGTATTTATTCTGCATAGGCTAACTTCTGCTGCTCTTCTTCCCCAGCTCCTTATAATACTTCCTGCTTTCACATTAATGGAGAACTGCTAGCAAAATGCTGCTTCTCTGACAAGTCCATCTCATTCTTTTCATACTCGTCCATCTCATTCTTTTCATACTCCTTTGCACCTTCTAAATCTAATTCACTGATACCAGCCTTACACAGCTGAGAATCCAATGAGAGAAGAGACAAACATGGGAGCAAATCAACATTTCAAGGGTTGCCTCTTCAGCATCCCCAGCCATTGCCAGGGCTCAGGGGCACAAACCAAATTCACATCCTCCATTGAAAAGAAGTACCACGCTAGAGCAAATAGCATCACAGGCCTCCTAAACACGAAGAAGAGAACAGTGATGAAAGATTCAAAGAGTTTCACCTCCTTCTCAAGAGACTTATAGAGAAACAAGGAATTTGGCTATCAGCATAATCTATGCTGCCTGGTAGGCAAACATTTTCATAAACACTTGTAATTTCTTATTCAAATTAAGCAAATAGTAGTATTCACACAAACACAAGTCACTTGAAGAAAGATCCAAGCTGTGGGTATCTGTGACAGTTGCTTGCAGATGTGAAAGCTGTTGCATGGCTCTTCTATGAATATTTGCTGCAAACCCACTGGTGGAGCACCAATAAATGGACACCAGGATAGAGAGAGCGCAGAAGTAAACAAAATTCCAGAGGGTCATCAAAAGATCGATCAAGAAGGAAGTTACACAGCCAAAACAAGTGAACTGAGAAATCAGTTGTGCTTTCAATAGCTTACGTTTCTTGGGCCATAAAGCTGACACTGAGACTGCACCCTTGCATTCCAATCTGACACATTTATTGGAGAAGTAGAAAGCTAATGTTGGCCTATTAACAATTGCTGTCCACTGTAAATCACTGCTGGACCTCCCCTGAAGCACACTGCCTCCCATTTATTTCACAGGCATCAAGGAACCCTTTGCCCTCTTCATATTGTTGGTTAGCAATTAAATGAGAACACTGCTTTTTGGGGAGAAGACTGGTTCATGCAAGCTCGAGAACAAGAGAGATATCTCCAATACAAGGCTCAAAACATGGTTTGAGGATATACAAGACTCAATCCCAGCTTGCCCTGAGCTTCTTGCAAGGAATCATAGAACCACAGAGTATCCCAAGTTGGAAGATCTGACTTCATTTTATCTCTTGTTCTGGAAAAAAAGAGCAGTGCTATTAAGGTTTGTCAGTAAGGGGAGAAAGTACAACAAAAACAGAGCTCTTCAGGATGGGATACATGCACAGACTGCTACTTTTGAAATGAATGGAGATTAACAGTTTTGCATCAGTCTCCTATAGACTGTCCAGAAGAAGTTTTTCCTGCAGACTTAATAGGGCTGTAATGATAGAATTTAATGCTATAATCATAATTTTCATAAATCTGAGTTATGCTGAACAATTCCAAGGCTACGTGTTTTTTTTTACTAACTAAAGAATAGCCTTTGTGTTTCCTTTGCCATCCATGTGAACACCACCTGAAAAAGAGTTGTTGTGGGAAATACAGGGATGTGGAAAATGCGGAGACTAGATATTTCTATGTGCTTTCTTATCATCTGGACTCCAAGGATTGGGCCAGATATGTTCCCCAATAAACCAATTGCTTCTGACATCAGATGAAAATGTGTCCCACAGCGTTCCCAGTTCACACTACATTTAAGGTCTGCATGCCTAGAGTTGGGCATGCACTGAAGCATCTGCCTGCAGATGTTGGGACCAGGTGGGGAATGAGGTGAGAGCTCCCAACAGCCAAGCATACTGATGCAGGAGGGCGGCTGTCTGCGGGTGCTGTCTTGATTTACTCACAGACAGCAAACATGAAGCAGATATTTTTATGTTCTGTTACTAATGTTAACCACAAAACTAGGAAGATTCTCCATAGTCAATAAAGATAACAGTATGAAATCCACAAGGGCCAAGCTGCTACAGAAATGTGAAGTTGTAGAAAAAGTTAATAAATTCCGGAGGAATGCTCCAGGCTTACTCTGTTTCCAAGGAATCCAGAGACTCCCAGCATACGTCGTTCACAGACCTGCCTTCCCAGTGCCTGCTCCAAAGGGGGCTTGGATGGACTTCAAGGGAAATCTGCAGCTATCTGTGTCCAGTGCCAGGAGAAGTTTAATAGCGCAGTGCAACAAAGCACTGCTGTCAGTTGATAGAAGACTGAAGAAACAGATTGGATGCATGCCTGCCTCTGGGGAAACATGCTGCAATCCAAGAAAACCTTCCATCATTTTGATATAGTGATCCTCCTTTCAAAAACTGGTTTCACATTATCCAAGATGAACAGACAACGATCCTGATACTATTGTGCAATGATGCGATCATTCTGTGCTGCTATAATGCCATGAAAACAGAACTCCCTCTAAAACCCAAACGTTCTCACAAAACCAGCCTAAGAGCAAAGAAGGAAGAAAACAGTTTTGAGCTCTTAAAATAGTAAAGAAAAATTGAGAACTTAGAAGGAGCAAGTTGATACAGACACGTTCTGCTGGGTCAGCAACACTGTTGCTGCAAAGTTCACTTTTCATAAAATCACATAATGGTTTGAGATGGAAGGAACCTTAAAGACCATCCAGTTCCAAACCTCTGCCACAGGCAGGGTCTCCTCCCACTACAGCAGGCTGCCCAAAGCCACATCCAGCCTGGTCATGAACACTTCCAGGAATGGGGCATTCACAGCTTCTCTTAGGAAGGTAGCAAGGTTTCCCAAGATAGCAGCTTCCTGCTCAGCCCTCACATCTAAAGAACAATGAGTTATAATATCAAGGAGGTACATGTGGGGAGGGAAAAATAAATGAAGGGAACAGGTAACATCTGTCCAGAGACAGGACAGACCATATTTCACACTCCGGCTACTCTTTGTAAGGATTACTCTTTGATATAATTCACACTCAACCTCAGTTTTTGCTTCTAGATGCCTTTGGATCTATTTGTCTCAAAAATCAATTACAAGTTTAGAAGCATGTGGAAACAGCACCAACCTTCAGAAACTACATTACAAGGAGAAGGCAGAAAACTAAACACAATCTTAGGAGATGAAAAACAAAATGTGAACAGGAAGGAGCCTCGTGCTTTGGAGATACTTAAAGGGGAAAAGGAAATTATAAAAAGGTATATATAAGTGTATGAACAATTTTACTATTATTCTTGCTATGCAGCAGGATATAAAGTTGTTTAAAAAGGTCTTTTGAATAACTCACAATGTACACAATTAAAAGGTTTATTTTTACCTTTTACCTTTCTGGTTTTAGGCTAAAGTTGTTCTGCTGATCAGAACAATTATGGTTATAATGGGGAATAAAAAGAATCCGTTACTTACAGATACACAAACCAGCAATACTGGAGGTAAAGTCACAACACAGCATTCTGCTGCTTAAATTGGTTTCACGTGTGAATTTTATTTCTTCATAAAATATATATATATATATATATATATATATATATATTACTATGAGAGGCTTGCCTTTGCTTTATGCAGTCAGTATGTATTTTTACAACTGTAGAATAAGCCAAAAGGCCTTCTGGTTTGGGAAGAAAGAAAATAAACAGGCACTACAAAAAGCAAAATAGTGGCTACAACTTACTTATAGATTAAAAACAGACAAAGTAATGTCAGAATGTGGATTCGACACTGACTTTGCTGTTGCTACCATATGAAAACACACAATCTCATGATTTGTGCTCTGTTCAAAACCCACTGGTGCCAGCTGTTGTCAGAAGCAGGGAAGCAGATCACACACACTACTCATTCTCACAGTTCTTATCACCCCAAAAGTTTTTAATCTACAGATACCACAATGGAAACTTCTTCCACAAAGTCGATCCAGAAGGAGCGCATTTTCATTATCCTTCAGAAGTCTAACTGGTGGTTGGGTCTCTCAGTAGTTTTGCTTGCTCTCTTAACACTGTCTTATTGCTTAGGACTGTATAGATCCTGTTGTAATAACCCAAAGCATCTAACTTATGGAAACACTATCTCTCTAAAAAGTAAAAACAAATGAGGATTTGGGTTCAGGATGGCTTAGCAACTGAGTTCTTATTCATACTCTTCATATTCTTGCTGAAGCTCCAGCTTATCATATTGGCTGCCATTTTTCTGCTGCTCTTTGATTAGTGAGACACACTTTAGATTTCTAGGGCACTGCTGAAACACGTGTTTTTGCAGTACTCATGCTCAGCAGTGTTATGGTGAGTGGAGAAGAAACGATGAATGAGTATGAGTACATAACTTTATTCTGATCTCTGTGTCAATCAAGAGACTAGATTGCTTACCAAATAGGAAGGATGTTGTAAAAAAAAAAAAAAAAAAAAAAAAAAAAAAGAGAAGGTACTGAGGTACAGCCCTGGAATTGGTTTTATCTTGGCTTTCACAGAGAATGAGCTCTGCGAAGCACTCTCTCTTGTATACCAAATGGATTTTCAAAACAAGACTTTCCAATAGGTTTTAATAATCATAGAATAGAATCATAGAATCATAAATGTTGGAAAAGACCACATAAGATCACCTGGTCTAACCGCCACCAACCCATTCCCACCATTCCTGCTAATCATGTCCTTAGTGCCACATCCACATGTTTCTTGAACACCTCCAGGGATAGTGACTCCACCACCTCCCTGGGCAGATAACTCCTAGGCAGGAGCAATTATGTCCTGGTAGGACTCTGAGGAGAAGAACAAGCAGAATATGACAACCAATTATGTGTTAGACATGGTAATCACAGGGACATGACAAAGGTCTCAGCTTTTTCACGTGCTGAATCTTCTTAATCTGTATTTTGGAAAAAAAAAGAAAACAGAAAACACCAAAAAAGAAAACAGAAGACCTAAGCTTCTGGGCTGTCAATTTCATAATTTTGATTAACACTGCACTCACTTCAAAATTAATATGAAAACCAACAGCACAGGTAATGCTAACTTCGGAATGCTACAGCTTATTAGAAAAGACAGGAAACAAAAAACTGCATGGTGCTTAGTTGGAAGTCCCACAGGATCCCAAGCCAGGATTCTGTGGAGCTTTTTAAAGCAAATTCTTAAATCAGGACTATATGTGTCACTTTTACAGTTCCCAGGTTTCAACATCCCCTCTCTCTTTTGCACACAACTACATACACAAATACTCCCACAGATTCAACAAAGCTCCTGCACACACACCTCTGCCAAGCCCTTGTCTGCATATGTATGAATTCCATTAAAACTGGCATGAGTTCAGCAAGGTGGAGGCAGCAGGGAACAGGACAAAGCAGGGCAAAGGGCCTACCTACACAATGGTGCAGTGGGGCAGGATCACTGGGCAGGAACTCAGACAATACACAGGAAAAGGAACCCAGCACACTCTAGTTGTTTTTACATTTTTAAATCATTATTGTTCCCAACGCAGCATTTTTTTTTAGTTGTTCTTACAACAGTTTCCTGAGGAGGTGAGATAATCTGTTATTTATCATCTCCGAAGAAGATTTCAGGCTGATGGGTGGTCAAGTGAAACTGTTAGAAATGGCATGGAGCCCAAACTAAAACCATGAGGAGGCATCACATGCAGAGACCCACTCTGGATTTGTGCAGTCAAGCTGTCATGGCAGAAGATAAGGAAAAACAAGAACGTGACCACAGAGATCCCGCAGATTTCATTTCTTAACGGCACCCCAGAAACAATTACTCATCCTCACTCAGGCTTGAATCTTCATTTTTTCCACATAATTTCCTGCTTCCCAGAGAACTTTGTCTTTTCAAACCCCTCCTGTTTTCATGAGGATTATCCCTCCCAAGTTGTGGTTTTGAAGGCATTCATATCCATATACATAATACCATGTTTTAAAGGTTCCTCTCCAGCTAATCACTCTTGACCCACTTCCCCACCAGCACTATCCAGTGCGATAGCTGAGAAGTAGAAAAACAGATAACAAAGCAAAACACAGATATGTATATAGAATCACAAAATCATAGAACGGCTTAGTTTGGAAGGGATGCTAAAGACCATGTAGTTCCAACCCCCTGCCCACGACAGGGTTAAATATCCATATATCTGTAGTTCCATTCTGTATCCATTGTAAAGATTCGCTACAAGGCAAAATAACTACTAATATTGTATCCTCCCAATCTATTATGGACATAAAATACACTCTTTACATATACTCCTTTTTTTTCTTTTATGTGGCCATGTTGAATACACTGGAGTTAGGCAGAAAAAGAACCTTTGTTTTTTTTTCTTTTTTTTTTTTCCCACAGAGGCTCTCATCACAGCAGTGAGGAGACCTGAGAAGTTGTGGTGATTGGGCATAGGGCACTCAGAGCCTCACTGCCTCACACCAGATCCCATACACTGGGCTGCTGTAAAGATCTTCAGCCTCTGAAAGAAATTATAGCCGCTTATATCTACTGCTCTGAGCAATCTGAAGAAACATTCAGTAACTGACTGAAGGTCCAGTATTATGTTTTGGACTTTCATGCCACATTAATCTAACCTAATGTTAGTCATCTGCCCTGTGGAGTCTCTCCTGCTGCTGGAGTTGAGGCATTTTCTGAAAGCAGCTCAGGTCTTACAACAAGGTGACAGTACTGCTCCTCTGGGACCTTATGTCAGGTGGGATGAGCCCAGATATTAACTAATAAGTCTCTTCATCTGGCAGAACCTTTTGAATAATAGAATCCTTAAGGTTGGAGAAGACTTCTTAGATCATCTAGTCCAACTATCCACCCACTACCACCATGCCCACTAACCATGTCCCTCAGTGCCACATCCACATGGTTCTTGAACAACTCCAGGGACGGTGACTCCACCGCCTCCCTGGCTAGCGCCTCATCACTCTTTCTGAGAAGGAATATTTCCTGATACTCAACTCAAGCTCAGGGAAAGGGAGATACTAGAGTGTAAAGCAGCAACACTGAATCCATGTATGCCTAGATGTGGAAAGACTACAGTCTATCTCTGACTCACTGTGTTTCTTAGTTTACTCCTCTTGGCTATGGTCTACATTTCTTGGTGGAAAATTCCTCCACCTCTCTGTTGGCAGATCAGTTCTACACTTGTTGCACCACATGTGCTGGTTTAACAAATTAATAACTTAATTTTCTCTGCAAAGCAGTAACATGCTATGGAGCAAACATCCATAATTTTTTTAAAGCAATAAAAAGTCTCTCAATTGGTCTGTTTAATAGGTTAAGTGGTCACTTGGTATTTAAAAAATAACCAAGAATGCTTTGCTTCCTGGTCAATCCCACTTTTTTAATCTGATGTTTTAACAGTTTCAGGATCAGGGAAGTGATAATTTTTGGCATAATATTCAGAAAGACAATCTTGCAGTAGTACTCTGTACCAAGTAAGTGCTCAAATGAACAGAGCTTAAAAGTGATTAATATAACAGCAGTGATATAACCCTGACAAGAGCATCTGGTGTTTGTTAACTGAAGATTATTGCTTTTAAAGTTTTAATTGGGTGGTATTAATTTGATGCTTCTCTTCACTAGACATATTTCATGTCACAAAGTTAAGCCAGGTTTTGTTCAGCAAAACTGTAAACAGGCAATTAATCACAGAAAAGCATGGACCCTCCTTATGCTTGGAGCACACCCTGGAAGTCATTTTCATGGGGTTTTACTTCCTGAAATCAAGGAGACTCCTACGGCTGAGGGCTAGCACAATGTTCTGAACATTGAGTGAAGTGTCTGTAATTACCAGGAGCCTGCATAACACTGCCAAATCTGCCAGGATCCCTTATGGATACAAACATTCTGCACGCTTCAGCACGGAGCCTCTTCATGAGAAATGGTTTACAAGAATAGGGCTGCAGCAGCCCTTTGTTTTCCTTGTCTGTTTGAACAGAATATTTCCTTGTCTTCACTGAAGAAGGCAGCAGCTCTGTTTTTGCACCAGAGGGTTCTGATAACACTCAGGAATGGCTTTGCCAGTGTTCAGGAGGACTCTCTTCTCATAGCACTATGACCAAAGCCAAGAGGAACATAAGAGAAAATTTACTACCATGTTACCTAGATGATTCAGAGTAAGATTAGAAGCCACTATAGGATACTGCCAGGAAAGCTACACTAACCCCTTCTATCCTGCAGATGAGTTAGCTAATGGCAGGGGAACTGCAGGGAGTGACTTGATCAGCACCAGTCTCGCCCACCTATGGAACCAATGGGGGAATTTAAGAGATTCTATCTACTATAATACATTTTGGTGTTTTTGAGTTTCAGCCAAGACATTCATAACTATATTGCTTTTTTCAAGATTATCACTCCTTCCCTTTCCCTTCTCTCCTTCCTTCCCTCTCTTTTTTTCCTTCACTTTCTCTCTTTCTTTCCAAAATTAGTTACCTACTGTGTAAAAGACTTCCTGCCTAAAGAGGCTTCCAGAGTTCTGCACAAGCTCCTTTCACAGTGACAGCACACTGAGTTGTGAAAGAAGATTAGAAACCACAAGAACAGTGTTATTTATGGGAACAATTTCTACTTTTGCACTAGAATAAGAAGAGGTTTTAATCTATGTCTATGATGTAGAATGACATACAAATGGTAAAATATGCATATACTAAGGTACACACACAAAACAGAATGTAACTGTCATTTTCTGATAGACTGGAATTATGATTGTACACAACAGTCTAGTGCATTATGTAGGTATGAGAATGCTTTTACATGAGTAGCTAAATAGCTATATAGAGAATAGCTATATAATGTCTTTTCACATTATATGGTTATTAAGCTCATTTGTCCTGAATTAAGTTGTTCGTCTTACAGATCTACACCAGAGGAATTAGGATTGATTAAAAGTACTTCCAGTCATGATCTCCTTGAACTTAGTGTCAGAAGTTTGCAGCTGAGTGCCAATGTAAATTAGACTGCTACAATTTGCCTTTCATTAGCCATCAGGCTTTTGTTTGAAATGCCCCCGAGGAAACTCTGACCTACTCGATGATCTGTAGAAACACACTTTACTCCCACAGGCACACTTCAGGGCAGTGTGCAGCATGAGCCTGGCGTTAACTTGCTGGATACCCTGACCTGTCTCAGCAGAACCACTCACAAACTCAGTGCTGTGCTCCTGCACCCACTTGCTGAACACAGAGCTAAAAGCAGATCAGACTGAGAAACCAGACATGTTCCAGATCACTTTCTGACATACAAAAGCTTCATTTTTCTTTTTCATTTTAGCTTGGGACTAAAAGACATATAACAGACATTTTCAAGTGACTAAAACCCAAAATTATTTCATTCTTAGGACACAATGTGTTTTCCAGATTTCCATAACCAGCCTAGCTAGCTGCTTGGACCCTGGGATGTCACAGCTCTCTGGCAGCAGCACGGTGTAAACCTCACCAGTACCGTGGACACAGGACTTCCCAGACCATGAATAGGGTGGGGCACTCAAACCAAGCAGAAAGCCTCAAGCCCTTGGAGACCCGGGTGGAGATCTGCGTCTGACAGTAAGTCCCTCTCTGCAAGGATGGGGAATCTAGGGAGCCAGCTGGTTGTGAGGTTAGAAGCCACAAGGTGCATCTCCTTGGGACAGAGTATCATATAGGATATAGAAGTGCTTGAGTTGGAAGGGTTCCTTAATGGCTATCTAGTCCAACCCCCTGCAATGAACAAGGACACCTACAGCTCAGTCAGGGTGCTCACAGCCCTGTCCAGCCTGACCTTGAGTGTCTCCAGGGATGGGGCATCCACCACCTCTCTGAGCAATCTGTGCCAGTGCTTCACTACCCTTATTATAAAAAAATCTTCCTCCTTACATCCTTCCTCCTTCTATCTAGTGAGGTTGTCCAGCAGCTGTGGACCCAAAAAACCTCTGCACTTCCCAAGCTGATGCTGTGTTTCAGGCAAGTTTTTAAGCTGCTGGCAGGTAAGCTGGCAGAAAGTCTTCAAGGTTTCTGAGAAAATCTGTCAGGAAAGTTTGGGATCCTGTCAGACGGGAGATTGGAGCATGGGGGAAAGGAGATGCTTTACAGAAATTCAGCAGATATGATCACACTCCCATACAATGTTTTACATCAGAAAATGAGCACATCCTTAGTTAAAAACATTCTTCTGGAAAAAATCCATCACCCCTATTTAAATGCCTATCATCCAACACCGTCTCACTTTCAGCCTCACAGGACTGGATCTCCATGCGCTACCTGTAGAAAGCCCTAGCTGGAATAATTTCTATGGCAGATTGTTTCTCAGCAAGCTTCTTTTGGCCCTGGGAAAAGATACACTATTTAGCTCCACCATGGTGCTTGCTATCTTGGAACTCTGAATGATAAGAGGAAAGCATTCCCCTAAGACAAAATATTCACTCTAAGAAACAAAATGGGTGGGTTACACGAGTTTTACAAGGTATCCTACACTTTCAAATTACTGAATGGCAGCAGCTACCCGAGTCCATTCCACTGCACAGACTTTCCCTTTCCTCCTTTAAGTTTTGCAGAAGAGCTCACCGTACCAGGTTGCAGTGGTTAAGAAATACTATTTCAAAGAAATCTGTCATCCAGATTTTAATAGGGTTTCAGCCACTTCAAAGCTGTTCATTTCTAACAGTTTTAATCCTTTTTCAGCCGCTGGCTGTCTCCCTGCCAAAGTCAAGTCAATTAGTTAAGAAGTCATTAGAAAAGCCCTCAGATATGAAAGCTATGCCTTAAAGTTCATCTCTTTTGCAGCCTCTCACAAAAGACAGGGCTGACACTTTGGCATGGTTTCAGCCTCTTGGTCTACCTGAAACACAAATACAAAATCAGCTGCTTTGTTTGATTGCATCCGGACCCACTGGAATATGTTTCCTATGGGAAAGCAGACAAGCAGGCAGGGCAGCAGCCACAGCTTCTGTGCTGTTGGCTGCACAAAGAGCCAGTTGCTTCTGCAAATGACAAAGTCATGCTCAGTTTTTAATGTCCCCACAGGTGCTGCTGTACACACTGGTCTTGCACAGAAGTCTTTGTGATCAGTGGGAAGTTCAGTCCAAGCCAACTGCCCATGCCAAAGTCAGTCCCTCTGCCAATCATAGAATCCCAGGATCATCTCTGAGTTGGAAGGGGCCTTTAAAAGTCACCTGGTCCGACTCCCTTGCAATGAACAGGGATACCTACAGCTCCATCAGGGTGCTCAGAGCCCTGAACAGCCTGACCTTGAATGTCTCCAGAGATGGGACACTTGACACCTCTCTGTATAACCTAATGATGAGTTCTGGTTAGGACTGCTCTCACTGTGGGGTCCTGCACAACCCAGAATTCCCTGCCAAGAGAAACACTTGGCTCCTTTCTGCCTACAGCATGGGTGAGGAGTGGAGTGCTGCCCCAGGGCAGAACAGGGAGTGAACCAACCTGACAGAATAGCAACACAAAGGGAAATTTATTTTCATTTTTGGCCCATCTTCTCCATCAAGTTTTGTGTTGCCATACAAGCTGTCAAGTATGCCAAGATTCGGTATTTTTGCACTCCTAGGTCTGCTCTGACCAGACTCAGGCATAGCAATGGTGGAAACATTTATTTCGGGGGTGCCACCATGTCACACAGCCATAGCTACACCAAGAGCAGCCAGCACCCATGCTGCTGCCCCGTAGGCAGGAGGGGATTCCTTCTTCCACGGTACTGAATGTGGCATTTGCAGCTGACCTCACTCAGCCACACCTCAGCAAACAGCACAGGGGAGAGCAAAGCAAACCTGGTCTGCAACACGCAGTCCTCTAGGCATACGTGATGCAGAGATGGTGCACTGGAAACTGCCTGATGGGTCTTTTTCCTAAGCCCATTTACATCCTAAGGCAGGCTGTCATAAACTTGGCATTGCAAAATAGAAACTGGCAGGGACCAAAGGCAAGAAGCATGCGCCTGCTGCAAGCACTTCCTCGCAGATCCCCACATTTTGCATTGCAGCACAGCAGCAAACAATTATATCAAGCAACCCAAATTTGCTCAAATTACACATATTTACCCCTACAGTAAGTCAGAATGGGAGTTGATTCACTCATCACTCCAAAGAAACTGGATGGAGTGACTAATGTGGAAATGATCATAATTTTCCCTGCCTTTAATTTTGAAGCTGAATTTAAAAACATACAGTCTGATGATGGCAAAGGATGGGTTGTAAATATTTTGATAGAGCAGCATGAAAAAGGAGGCTTAGTGTTAAAAGACATCATAGCATGAAGCAGAAAGGGATGCTCTTGCTGTACTTTCAATTTTCACATTAGAAAGATACTGTCAAAATAGAAGACATTTGGGAAATGGTCTAACAAGCTACGGCTAGAAGATGGCTTAAGTGAAAAGACTGGGAGAAGTACCACGTATGATGGTAATAATGGTAGGGAGATAAATCTTAAAATTCAGAGTACTACAGAGTATGAACAAAAAAAATGGCTGCAGCACAATGAGCTTACAAAAACAAAACAGAATTACTCTTTGTGGCCTTAGTTCACAACTCTGGCCAAGTAAGAGCCGGTGGAGACAAGGAAACTACTTGAAAGTGCTCCTGAACCAAAGCATTGAGAGGGAACAAAGTCAGTGCACAGAGCTGACATGCTCTACTTTTTCAAGATGTTTTTTCTTTCCCCTTGGATTTGCCCAATCCTATTTTTTCTCCTTCTTCTTCCCCAGTCAGCAAGCACTTTGTGCTGTGTAGTATTGAAAAAAAGTTGTCCTGAGGACCGAGATGACAATGGGGGTTTTTATGGCTGGCACCTCCTCATAGTGATGCAATGTCCAGACATCTGGACATTTCTGCTAAGCCAGTCTGCACGTTAAGGCCAGAATCTACTGAAAATCAAAGCTAGCAGAAGGCTGCTCAGTGCGGGACCAAACCTCATCCCTTCCCCAGCACCAGGCCCCAACCCACATCCATGTCTGCTCTAGCTGGCTGCATGAGTGTCAGTCTTTCATATCCTTCCCTTCCCTGGAAATTCTCTGATCTTCATCCATTTGCAATATGAGACCTGGGTTCTGCCTCACACACCCAGCCATGTGCATTTGGGCCCTGTGTGGACAAGGGCCCCCTGCCTGGGGCACACAATGACCTCTGCTCGGAACTGTGCTCCTGCCCTGGGGGACTCCTTGCAGCACGGCAGCAGAGCTGGCTCCCAAAGCACAGCTGGAGGGCACAGCTGGAGGGCATGACTGTCCCTAATCTTCCAAGAGATCAAAAGCAGCTGAGATGGGGAGGGGCAGTAGGGGAACTGTCCTTGGCTTGCTGCCTGCTCTGTAAATCAGCATATCTGTTCCTCAAACGTGGCAACTGTGACCACTCTGCCAGTGGAGAAAAATGAGAGGGGATGAAGCACAGGTTGCATTCACAGAATCACAGAACAGTAGGGATTGGAAGGGAACTCTGGGAATCATCTAGTCCATCTAGTCCTCTGCTAAAGCAAGTTCCCTGAAGCAGGTCACGCAGGCAGGCCTCCAGACAGCATCTGAATACCTCCAGAGAAGGAGACTTCACAGCCTGTGTAGGCAGCCTGTCCCGGGGCTCTATTGATCCTAACAATAAAGAAGTTCTTCCTTGTGTAAGTATGGAACTTTCTGTGTTGCAGTTTGTGCACACTGTACCTTGTTCTATCACTGCTCACTACCAAAGAGTCCACCTTCATCCAGTTGACTCCCACATTTTAGACATTTATAAACTGTTACAAGATCCCCCGTCAGCGTGCTCTTCTCCAGGCTGAACAGCCCCAGGTCTCTCAGCCTTTCCTCACACAAGAGATGCTCCAGGCCCCTAATTATCCCTGTGGCCATCCACTGGGCTCTCTCCAGAATTTCCCTGTCTTTCTTGAACTGAGGAGCCCAGAACTGAACACAGCATTCCAGATGTTGCCTTGCTAGGGAAGAGTAGAGGGGGAGAACTGCATCCCTTGAATTAGTGGCCACACTCTTTTTAATGCACCCCAGGATACCATTGGCATTCTTGGACACAGCAGCATACTGCTGGCTCGTGGTCACCACTGTCCACCGGGACACCCAGGTCCTTCTCTACAGCAGGCCAGCCCTGTGGGCTATCTGCTTAGCACCAGCATCCTGACACCATGGATGCTCCTAGGGGCTCATCAGCCACATTTTGGCTTCTCAGCAGACAGGTAGTAGCTCTGGACCCTCTATTATCCACTTAGCACTATGGGCAGATTTGGAAAAAGCTAGGTGAAAAAGTCCTGCATGTGAAGGCACAGGTACCCACCATCACCTCAACATCTCCTTCTGTGTTCACAGTGGACATTTTCTAGGATTTTCTGATGACTATAAATACTACAGACAGGCGCTCAAGACAATTTTGCCCTGAGGTCCAAAATAGTGTGTAGCAGTTCAGTGCCAGAGCAAGATGCCATGGCTGCAATAGGAATAATGCAAATATAGGGTAAAGAGCTCAGTCCATCTGAGAAGTCTTCTCTGGTTTAATGCACATGACTAATGAACTGCTTTGTCTTTTCCAGTGCTTTAAGACTTATATTCTTATAAGTAAAATGTGCACAGTGCCAGTTCCTTGCCATGAAGTAGCAGTATACCTTTGTTAAACCTTTGTCCATCACAACACAATGTGACCATATGGGTTGCTGGGAGCAGCTCCTGGGCTGCACTAGTACCTGAACTGCAGCCTGGTGTTGCCCAGCAGAGTAATGTGTGCCTGGATGACACAACAGGGTACCACCATGGGTGATGGGGTGAAACTCATCAGGCCTGTGCCATGGCCCCAAGTTATTTGTCTGCTGTAGATGTACCCTGAGATACTGCAAAAGGTTTTTCTCTTTCAGACGACTCTGTGACTGTTATTCCAGGTAATGCTGAGAAACAACTTCGGACAGCACATGGTTGGGATAAGGAGTTTGCAGAGTTATACAAAGTCTCCACAATGTCACCCTGACCTGTAGAGAGCCTGATAGTTCCATGCCAACTTAATTGAGTGTACCTTTGTTTCAGATAAGGCTCCCAAACAATCTTCAATCCTTTTTATCCCTTATTTATTTATTTATTTATTTGTATTTCTTTGAGTGAAAAACATCTGTCTGCTAACAGTGCTGTTGTCATTGGAAACATAATTAAGACTTTTGTTTTTGTAAACTAAAAATAATTGTAAGTGGTATTCAACAGCCTGCAGTCTTTATGCTGTATGTATAGGAGTCATGATTTTCCTAATGAGATGGCACTTTGAAGTGTGTTTGTATGTCTATAAAGAGAGCTGAATAGCATGTATTGATGTTAATTGCAGAGCTGACAAGTCATTCTACCCTGTTATTACTTTACCCCCTTTCACATGATCCTAATTCATAAGTGATCTGAAAAGTCGTCTCGTTTTATTTCAGGCAGACCTCCCTTGGCTGGGACCACTTTGGTGCATTCTGCCACAAAGTGCTGATATGAAAGCTGGGAAGAGCATGGGACTGCTCATAGCCAGCATTTCAGCCCTGAGATCACAAGGGTTTCCTGCAAGTGAGGCAGATTAGTTATGAAACAACCCCTCAAACCTATTATCTGCGTCATGCAAAATCTCACTTGGATTACCACCCACTTCAGGAAAGTGTCAAACTCAGCACTTGATTATCT
Organism: Cyrtonyx montezumae; assembly: GCF_038088225.1. NCBI lineage: Eukaryota > Metazoa > Chordata > Aves > Galliformes > Odontophoridae > Cyrtonyx > Cyrtonyx montezumae. Next base: position 45,044,526 of record NW_027072034.1, on the reverse strand, counting down.
GGTTCCCAGAGGACGGGAAATGGCTGAGGGAAGTCTGGGGCTTTTACAAGCACTACCACTGGCTGTAAAAGCAATACCACGAGAAACCAGGTTCAAGTTCAGTTCCAGGTTCCTCTCCTGACCCTGCAACGGGACCATGGCTGCAGGAAATTAGCTGATGTCTAAGGGTCTTGATAAGACACTGGACGGTGACAACTGGGGCAGCACATGTAGATATCTGGACCCACAGACAGATGAGTATCTGGAAAACTAGTCTGCTCACTGCCAACAGCTGCTATGGATTAAAGACAAGCAAAGCAAGTGATCGCACTAGGCAGCCCCCCAAAGTCAACACCCATTCGAGAGACTGAAATGGAGAGGGCAAATGAAGCAGCAAGCAGAGACGGCAGTCCTACTGACATTCCAACCCAGTTGCTGGAAAATCTGGCATTATGAAGCACCACAGGGTCTTTGTCTCATCCGCATGGTGATGAGTGGCAACATACGTAGGCCACGTTTCTGCATTGAAAGCTGAAAGTCTCACCTTATCCCATAAATACACCAGCTGAAGCATTAGGAAATCTATTAAATACTGCAAGATTTGCAACAGTGTCACAGTTGAAAATGCTGGGCTCACCAGGATGCCAGTCCATGCCAAAAATAGGATTTCTAGCTCATCATCCAGAAGAATTACTTAAGTGAGAAAATAACTCAGGCAAAAAAAAAAAAAAAAAAAAAAAAAAAAAAAGCTGACAAGAAGCCACATGAGAAAGCAAATTCTTCCACTGTTGAGGAAAGGGGAAAACAAGGCCTCCTGCTTCTGGGCAGACCATTAGTACCACTGTCTTTCTCAAAACACTGCAGAACTTTTCATTTGGTACTGTGGCACGTTGCCTTGACAAAATGCAAGCAGATAGAAAGAGCAAAGGAAACAGCACACACACCTTTTCTTAATAATCAGAACAGTCTCAGCCAGGGGATGCTGACACCTAGGTGACACACTAGCAGTGTGCTATTTACTGGGGCGTGCTTACTCAGTAAGGCAACTGTAAGAACATTATCCTATGAACAACACTGCAGCAGTATTTTCTCTGCTTTGCCTGTCCCTGGCACACAATAGCACATTGTTAATTATCACCACCCTCTATTTATAGCTCACCCCATGCAATTAACGGATACAGACTGAGTAGGATTTTCCTCTTCCTTCCCTTGGAGAGGGCTGATTTCAGAGGAATGCCTGTGTGTTTCTCTGAATTATGCAGATGCAGAGCTCGGCTACCTGGGGACTGCAGCTCCCACAGGAGCACCCTTTCCTTCAATTTCTTGGCAATCCATGACAAAACAGAGAAATCCCTGTGCTTAACGCAGTCAAGACAGATGTTAACATCTGTTGTGAGTGACATCAAGAAGACCTGTTCATCTCTCCTCTGACACAAACACAAAAAAGTACCAAAGAGGGGAGGTTAGGCAGAAGAAATAGATCAGTATGGGATGCTGTTACATTCACGATGGCAAAAACATGTTCATTGCACGGCAATATGCACAAAAACAAATAAAACACAGACTGCTGGAGGGTCAGAATGCCCTGTTTGCTGTTAGTCTGGAGGGAACTGCTCTGCTGAAGGGGATCATGGAGGAGCTGGGAGCTTCCCATCCAGTGCTGTTTGCTCCTCTTGAGGCTGAGCAAGCTTTAGCATGTCAGGGAGGGTCACTCTTCTCCCCTTTGGACTTTGCCTTCATAAAAGGGAGGACACTTTTTTGGCATCTGAGGAGACAAAAACTATCTTCCACATGTGAAAGCAGAAGACATACTCTTACAATGTGATGAGCACATTCAATTCCCACTGACAGAAAGGGCTTTTTAAATAATATTCTGTCTTTGCTGACTGATATATGTGCTGACAGGTTATATTATTTGAGAATAACATGCAAGGAGGTTTATTTTACCATAATCCAAATGGAAAGAGTTAAGGTTAAATGCTATTGTTTTGCTTTAAAGAGAGAAAGCTTAGGAATTTACCATTCTCTTGATGATTTTTTACTTTATATAATGTGTTGAACTTATGGCATGTCAGTACACGCAGTCAAACAAGATGCTCAGTAGGCACAAGAGAGTTGTGGCTTATGGAGATGGTGACAGTTTCATTTTTGTATTCAGCAGACATGTACTCAGTAGCACAAAGCAGATCTTCTCTTCATCATCTTCATTTACAGAAATACAGAGGAATGACACTTAGCTGTAACCAAACTCATGCTATTTTCTACGTCAGGAGGCATATCAACCACTTGCATGCCGCCAAGGGTTTGGTTTAATGCATACCTATATTCTGCCACAGAGACCCAACAGTGGGATTGAGTGCACAAAACTCTCTCTTGCATCCTAAGGTGAAATGAATACAGAAGCATGACAAGGGCAGCCAACAGTGAGGCATAGATGACTTTGGTCACATTCCATGGAAAGGGAGGCTCTCCATAAGCTGTGAGACTCCTACACATACCCTCTCCATACATACTCCATTCCACAGAAGCAGGGGCAAGAGAAGATCGTTTGGTTAGGACTACACAAAGATCCTTCTGCCTTGTTTCTTCTAGGTCAGCAAGTAAGCACTATTGCTAAATTGGGGCTTAATGTACAAACTGACACCCAGTTGTTTGATTCTCCAGAATATATCTTTGTTTAAACATAAATCTCCATCTGGCACCCATTACCAACTCATTTCTTCATGTTGTGCATGAGTAACTAAACACAGAAGCTCAGAGGAAGAATGAGCTCTGCTTGTCCACATGGCCCCACAGCTCCTCAAAGAGCTGGCCATGCAGACACAGTGGTCAAGGAATTGTCTCCATTAGCAGAAGGGAACAATATGTTAACGTTAGCAAAAGGCAGGCTCTCCTTTGCCTAGGAAGCCAAATCTCTGAGAATGAATTAGCAGAGATTGTGTTTCAGACAGACATTTTAGGAGTAATTAGGAACTGTCAAGGGTAGCATTACTGAAGTGGAGAGGGCCAAGCTAGGGGAGGCCCAACTGCAATGGGCCAAACTCAGGTGATTCAGATCTGCTTTTTGAAGCCCCAAAGGAATGAAACACATTTCACACAAAGCCACCTCTTCCTCCCTCTCACACATCTACAGGTACCTATGGTTTGCATCATCACTGTAACAGAAAAGAAATCTACTCAATCCTTTGCTCACAAAAAATAAAATAAAATAAAATAAAAAAGTTCTTCTCCAGTTCCAACCAGCACAGGCTGCAAAAACATCAACCTATCCTGACTACGGCTCCCCAAAAATGTCTACACATTGTAAAAGTGGTATGATGAAACAGATTATGTCTACAATCAAGCTGAACACCACATACACAGTTATTTAAAAAGTGTTTTACGCATCTGTAACTAAGAGTATAAGCACTTAACCTTTGTATCCTCCTGAATATTGAGTTGAAGCTCATTCTGTATGTCACTGAAGGTGACTCCCACATTTTGTCTGGCCACCAGTGCAAGATGAGATCTTAGAAAAACTAGCTGATCTGGGAGCACTGCACTGATCCCTCATGCTATCAGGTCCTTGAGGCACATGAGACAGCTTCTCTGCTTTCAGATGCACTCTCACATGATGGGAGCTGACAGAGATCTGCACAAATGCTTCTGCAGTTTGAGCCCACACACAATGTTCAGAACGTCATGGTGTGTTCCTGGGTCTAAAGAGTGGCAACTGTCCTCAGACTGGCATGAAGAGGAGAGCAGGGGAAATGAAACTATTCGGAATAATGTGATTTTAAAGATAAATGACAAAGGGCAAACCTCACATTTTTACTGTTTGCCAACTGCTCCTCTTTCTAGATAAAGGATGACCACCATGTTAATAAATCATGTTAGGTCTACTGTTTCTTTCTCTTAAGATAAATTCAGTCCACAAAACTAATCCATTTCTAAAGTCAAGTTAGTTTCACTAATCATCTGAATGCAACAGACAGAGAGCTCTGTTAAATACTTTTTAGAAAGATATTTTATATTTAAAAAAAAATCAAACTTTAAGCATTCACAAGATTGGTCTGTGCAATACATAATGCATTGGGGTATTTTTTTATTTAGCTTCTATTTTTTTTAGACACTAGGGGATGCGATTTCTAATAGCTCTCTCGCATCTCCAGATGTCTAAACATTTAGAAGAAATCTTTGATAATCACCATGCCAGAGGAAATGGGGTCTAAATAAAGCTCATTGAAAATAAACACACTCAGCTGTTTTGCACTTAAATGTAGTAAAATGAAAAAGGCCAGGATTAGGACTCTGCCCATGTGTATCCTCGAGATTTAATTTGATTTGATGACACACTTAATTTGGTATCAAACAGCTAGTTTGGCTGTGTGTATGATGATGAATGGACATGCAGGTGCCAAACACTCGGGGCTTTAGCTGTTAAATATGCATACTGCAAGTGCAAACACTTACCTACTTGAACTCTGACAATTTTCTAAAAGCAGCAGTTCCTGGAGCCAGGTGATTAAATGAGAGTCAGTGTTTTATTTGAAGGACAATAAAACATTACAAACTTCTCTAGAAGCATGGAATAACTTATACCACACGTAACGCCCATGGCAAATTTCTCATCCATTAATGACTGGTACTGACAAAACTGATGCAATCAATTTGTTGGCAAGAATTCTGACTTCGATGACCTTCATGAAACATTCCAGAGTGTCTGTGAAGAGGACAGGTAGTGATCCACATGCCACTCATACTCTCAGCCTCAAAACCAAGCAAGCACATCAAAAGCACAATGACCGTCTCCAATGGTTTGTGCTTCTGTGATCTCTGCCAACCCAAGGCCATATTTGCTGTAACGTGGACTAAATGTACTCTTTTATATGTACAAGCCCCAGATGAAGTAAGCAAAAATTACACCGAACTGAAACTTAGTGGTTTTCTACATGCTTCATACTCAGCGGCTGCCACTGTGAGTACTGGGAACTTTCAAACCTGAACAAAAAAAGTGATGACAGACAGACACATATACATACATAAATACACGTTAGCTGGGAAACAACCAGAAGGCACCCAGCCTGCTTATGTGGGTTTGCACTCATGACAAATCTTCCTGAGAAGCAATTCAACTCATCATCAATGGTTTCCAAGGCACCCCTTTGCCCTTCTGTGCAAAACTAAAGCTGTTGCATTTTACTCCCTCAGAGTGGGATTTAAAGGATAGATTTTATGAGCTGGCTGTTCTTCAAAACTACATGTGAAGAAAAGGGAGGAGGAGTCATGAAAAATGCTCATTTCTATTAAATCCGAGATAGTTTCACATCCCTGAGGCAGGCTCCTGTTGCTTTTGGCGAGCAGGACATAAGAAATAACACCAAGTCACAAATGCTACTTCTGAGCAGTTTCCTGTATGGGCTTTGGATTTCCTTTGCTTTCTGCTATTATTATTATTGTTATGAGATAGGCGTTACAGAAAAGAGCATAGGTGAACACAAGGGGAGAAGTAGGAAAAAGCTAATCTGTCGTGTCATCGCTCCTTTAATTCAAAGCATAGAAACGTTCTGTTGGAGTGTGAAGTCTGATAATAATAATTCGACACCACCTGAATAAACAGTCTGTGGTGCAGCTCATACCACTGTTAGTGGGATCTGAGTGGCCCTCTGTCTGCTCTCTCCTCCAAGGAGAAAGATAACCATGTGAAAAGGGAATCGGGGTGCACAGTGATGTGCCTGGTCCCTCAGTAGGGTGCAGGGCTATGGCATGCAGGGACTGGGTGAGCAGAACAAATAATCAACAGCCTGAATCGCAGAGAAAAGCATGCTGAAAGTCTTGTCAGAAATCTACTCCTGCATCACTCTGTGTCCATGTCACTTGCCAGGAAGGACATGTCCCAGTGCTTGTTCGTGTTCCTATCACATACGGATGGAAGGAAGCACATCATGCTGTAACATCATGCTGGAAAAGGCTGTCCACACTCCAGGATTACTGTTCATATTGGGAAAACAGTCTGAAAATACCATGCTATAATTTAGTTTGGGTATGGGAAAGCTTCTAACTGTAAATTGGATGAATTAGCAGCACTAATGCATGGTGGGAAACCACTGGACCAGTAGGAGAACCTGTGGGCTGTAGACCAGCAGAGGGGCTCTTGTGTTGCTTGGTTTAACCCTGGTCAGACAGCTGAAATAGGAAAGGAAACTTCAAATGGGGAGGAGATGGTCAGAAAAGTGATAAGAAGAGAAAACCAGTATGGGGAGGTGGCTAACATGCCTAGCCTCTGAACACAAATGACAACCAAAGATGGACTAAGAGTCTGAGCAAGAAAAGTAAGGATGACCACCCCCTGCTCAGTGTTGTAACGTAATTCCCATTTCTCTCTGCCTTCACTTTTGCCTCCTTCCCTCTCTCGCTCTCCATTCTGGATGCTCCTTTATTACCACTCTTACTTGAGATGAACCCTCCAGCCTGGTGTATCACACCTCATCCTTCCTTGGTTCAGTTCTTTCATGATCATGTATCCCAAAGGACTATGCATTTTCAACTCTCTCTCCAGGATGGATGAACAAAACAGACAACAAATTCAATAAGCTCAGTGCAAGCAAAACAAAATGCACATTAACTCTACTGCCTTATCGCTGGGTTGTTCAGGTTCAGTGCTTCTTTAAGTGCTCCACCCTTTTGTAGTGTCAGCATAGCATATTCCTCTGGGTAAGTCTTTATATTTGCCAGAGAAACATACTTTATGTGTTTACATATCTGTATTGTATCAGTGACATCATTAGTGACTTCACTGGTCAGTCATGTCATCAAATCAATGTATTCATCGGGATTTGAGGGATTTGAGGCTGACTTGTTTGGGAAAGTGAAGAAGAAAAACAACAGCAAACAAGAAATTGAGAAAACAATGTGATGTATTAAGGGCTTCCATGAGGGGTCTGTATTTGAGCTGGAGAACTGGAGAATTAGCAGGTAAAAGAGGAATCTCAAAGGAGCAGCTGTGCCATGTCATAGCAGAGTAGCTGCTTCAGACACCTCTGTGGTGCCAGCTTAAAATGGGCAACCTAAACTTCAGAGAAAGCTCTGCACCACTTTATCATTTATGATGATGTGTCTGACATATGTTAACATGAACAGGAGCTGCCACTTCAATAATGGAGACTACTCTGAAGCAAAGACTTTCCCTAATAAATACATAAACTACTCCACGATAAAAACCTGGAGGATTACGGGAGCCACTGAACAGAACCCATTCCCTCTCTGTCTGCTAAGCTCCCTGTTGTTCATCTTTAGTCAAGAGAGAAACAGAGGCAATGTTCAACCAGTGAAGGTGAAAAGAAGTGAAGAAAAAGTTTTTAAGAAAACAAAATCTCCATTCCTTCATCTTCAGACATTATAAAAGCAAGAAGCTAGTGCTTCTTTCACAGACAGCTCAAGACTGAAATAAAAATGTACAGTCACTCTCTAGGTCATCCCACTGGTAGATCACCAAGCAAGTAGCATCACAAAAGCTGAGAAACCACAAGTAGAAAAAAACCCTACAATTTTGGTACAAAACCCAAAAGAGTTGGAAGGGGTGGAAGTTGCTTAGAAGTATTATGGGATGCAGGAAGAGCATTAAGTATCTAAAGCATAAAAGCTCTCCAGATGATTCATAGAGTAGGTAACAAATGAAAATGAGATCCTTCCCCAGAAAGATGGGGCTGAAGATGTATGAAGCTCACAGTCTGAAAGCATCCTCAGCACAAACTCAGCTCAGGTGATTTTACTGACCAAGATCCTTAGAACGTCATGTCTCACGTGCACCACTGGGCATATAAAACTATACAAGATTACTTAGGTTGGGCTTGTCAAGTCTCACCTCAAAATAAAACCAAAACAAGTCCCTAACCATGTCTCCTTACCTCTTCCATATGAAACACAAGACCTCTCAACGACTGTTGAAAAAGCAGGAATGCTTTGCTACTGAACTTCTTTTCACTGATTTATGACACAACATGAAATCTGATATTTGTAGCACCAGAGCAAGAATTGTAGAATTGTTATCTTTGTTTATAATTTGCTCTGCACCTGGATAATCACCTCCTTACCACAGAATTTCTCTGAGAGATATGACTGTGCTAAGCAGGCATGTTGCTGCCCTCCAGCTACTTCTCTTGTATTTGCATATGGATACAAATTTCCTCTAATGATGTAGTATTACATTGGGGAGGGTAGGGGGGGAGCAGGGAAGAAGCTTTCCTCTTTGCTTTCCAAAAATGTAGGAAAATTCTTCAGGTTTCTTTATTATTATTCTTTTTTCTTTTTCTCCTGCAACAGATTTTCTGTGCCAAAAGATGAGAGCAGTGTATTATTCTTACATGTAGTCTGGCCCTTATTCAGTTAAGTGTTTAAGAGTATGCATAACTTGAGGTACATCAGTAGTTTGAGTGATTTCACTGGAATGAACTTTGTATCCGTGGAAGATCCCATGCACCCTGAAGCAGGGCTAAGAGGTTTATTTTGATGGGTACCATGTACATCCAGACAAGTGCAGATATGTAGGAACTCCCTACAGTCAGAGCCACACTACAATAGCCAGTCATTTTGATAATCCTGTACCTGTTAGGGCACTCCTGAAGATTTATCTTCCTCCTAGGTAGGAAAAATGTACAAGATCTTGCAAAGTGGTCATGGAGAAAAGAATCAAAGCGCGTCTCTAAGACATATTTTTTTTCTCTCCAATCCAGTCTTGCTTAAACAAAATATGGTTTAAGCCAATGGAAAATGATGCAATCCTCCCAAATTTTATTGTGAATTCAGGATCTCTTCCTCTTAGTTTCTTGATGAATATGGAAGCTTATCTGTGTTCTGTCCTGTTTCTTCCATAGAAACTGTCAGCTGTGTCCTGTGGCCTATTCTGGCTATGGTAACAGCTACTTTTCTCCACCCTTCTTCCCCAGCCTTTGCTAATGGTGTGTTTGTTCCCCCAGCATTCAGAAATTGCTTTCAGTGTCATTGAGTATTGTGCCTAAAATCTGTTTATAAAGGAGAAAATAGAGAAACAGAGAAAATAGAGAAACAAATATGCCATTAGTGATGCTACTTAATCTAATCCTCTCAGGTACTGTCCTGTCTTAGCAAGAAAAAGCAAAACAACCCATAACAACCCAACTCAACAAGAGAAAATACTCTCCATTCTGCAGATAAGATCAGAGAATGTGGGGGAAGCTATGTCAGTCCTCAGGGCACACACAGCAGTCAGCTGGAGGGAGAGGGGCAGTGAGCTGTAATACCAGCTGAAAACTTGCCAGGAGACCGGGGCCTGATTCAACCTTGTGAGGAAATCTAGGGAGAAGCACTATTTTTCCCATTTTCTTGTCTTGCTCTTTTGGCTTCTGGGAAAGTGGACAGCCAGTAGAAAAAATGATATGATCTCAACTGACAGAATTGGAAAGACTCAAGCTTGGCTAACAGAAGGCAGGAGACGAGAGAAGAAAATGACCGCGCCCCTGATTTTATGGCTTCTGCTAATCTGTGGATATTCGTGTGGGGCTGAGCAGTGAATTATAAACACCTTTCCCACTGCATGCTTTCCAAGTCTTCCTACGGGAATAAGGCATGAGGTAAGGAGTGAGGAAACTGCTACCAGATACTTAGAGCTGCTCCAGCCAAGAATGAAAATTAAGCTTTCCTCTTTGCTGCTCACCTAGATGCTGGTTCCAACAGGATCTGGAAATATTATGGTCTTACATTTTTAAAGGAAATTGTTCCATCATGGCCACGTTACTGGGTGTCACATCTGCTATTACCTTCATGCCAGAAGATTATTCTCTTGCTGCCAGTACAATTCTGAGAGTTTTAAACACCATGCTCACAACCACTTTCCCTTCCACCCCAAAAATGTAATGACTTGAAAAACAGTGTGGTGTGCTCAGAAATGACTACCAGCTGTCACTCTGTAGATGGGCTCCTCTTTATGGATGAATTACCCTTGAAAACGCAACTGACTACATCCTCTGTGAAATGAAGAAGACTGTCCTGAAAAAAATAAGATTAAACATTTAAACACATTCAGTACTTCTGAGTTTGCCTTTACTCCTTTCCCTGTTCTTCCCCTTAATTGTGCATGTCCATGCATGGAGACAGCAAACCCCAGAACGGAGCCTCTTGTAATAACAGAATTAGCATTCACCTTCCTCCCAACAACAGAGGAGACTGTACCTCTTCTGCTATTTTTTACCCTAAAGCTACCAGAACAAACACACCCACTCTCTGTCTCCAAATGGGGCCAAAAAAGTAGTGTGTAATCACTAAGTGCTCTGAGGGCAAATAAACAGACAATTTGGTGCATGGCAACCTGGAGAGAAGCTGAAATGAAAGAGGACACTTGATGTTAACTTCTGGTTTTTTCCACATTTATCAGCATTGGCTTGCACTTCTGCTCCAGCCTGGGAGAAGTAGCTGTGCACAGCGCAGATAAGACCTGTTGACAGACTGACCCACGGCACTGTTCCCACATCCTCACAACTCTGAGCACCGAGGAGGATCGTAACATTATGGGACCATTTTTCCAGCCTCTTCTGAGCAATGGAGGAAAAACAACCAGGGGAAAAATAGTTTCACTCACTGCCATGAGAGCCCCACGTTCAGCTGCACTGAATTCACAGTATTCAGTCACTGAAACACATGCATAGTAAAGGGCCCTGTGCTATGCCCCTTCGTGACTACAATATCACCTGACTGAACAATAAGGCAAACTCCTGGATGGCTACCAGTAAATGAGATCTTCCTTTGTGAGTCCCCAGGCTTTCAGAGCTCTGCACTAGCACCATTCAGATTCTGTTCTGATACAAGATTGGCCACACTTAAAATCCTTCCAAAATCTCAAACTAAAAATAATTAAAAATAAAATAAGAAGCTTGGCCCCACATGAACAGACACTCACACAAGAACAGTGACAGATATGGCTTGCTCCAAGGATTCTTTGTCTTAAAACCTAGTCTTGCATAGAGCCAAGCTAAATTGAGCCAGCGTATCACCTCCTTCCAGCCCTCCAGTAGCTGTACATACATCCAGTATATAAATGGGGAAGGACAGGAATCAGAACAGTGCACCATTTCCAAGAGCTACATTCTGACAGACTAAAAACCCTGAACTCTGTGTCTGTTATAAGTATCTGAACTCTATATGTGAACATACTTCACTCTGAAGTGAGTAGGGGCTGATAGAAAGCAGAGCCAGCACATTTTTATCTGCAGTGGCATTTGTTTTGTACTGCACTGGATTTTGAGGAAGGGGAATGGGGATATGTGAGAGATGGAGGTTGAGAATGAAAAAAGTGGAAGACAGAGGGAAGCAGAAACAAAGCGAGCTGCTATTTTTTTATTTTATTTTTCTCTCAGGACCATCCCCAGACCTGTTCATCTCATGTCTGCTCAGCAGCTCTGCTGCAACACGCATGACCTATATTAGAGTACCAGGTGAACTGCAGTATTTTCTCATCCATGGCAGGATGGAACATGCCACACTTGGATACCCAGGTTCTCCATTTCCAGATCAGCCAAGTTATCCATGAGATGAGTTATCCATGCAGGCATAAATTTCTCTGACATTTTGTTGGCATTTTTAGGGAGCTCTCTTCTTTGTATTTCTGAACAACTTAGGCACACCTAGATATATGGGAAGGATGTTAACTGCCAACAGCTCTTCTTTGCATCTTCTATCCATCCCAGTGCCAGGGAGTGCTTTGGGTCTCATAATGGGCAAAGGCAACAGCATCAGCTCTCTGGAAGGATGGGATGGGTTCCAGGCAAAGCACTGGCAGTAACCTCATGCTTGTGCCCAGTTTTTGAGCAGGTAGCAGGACAGGGGAAGGGGAAAATGGACAAAAGCCACACCTGAACCAGAGGAAGGCTCCCACACACAGAAACCCTTCAGCATGCAGACCAGTACAGGAAGTCAATTTGTTCACTGGTGAAGTTTTTAGCTAGGAACAGCTTAACAGCAACACATACAAAAGGAATGGTAGGAGATTAATCCCATTTTGTTATAAGCAGTCACAGGGAATTGGTCTTATAATATTTAAAATGAAAGTGGAACTAAATTCAAGGTTGTGAGGTCTGCAGCTGAGCTGTAGTTGCCAATGTAACATATTCTTTGAGAAAAAAAAAAAAAAACCAACATCCAGAAAGCAACTGTAAAAGCTATGCTATGAGAATACATACAAGACACAACTAAATGCAGTGACATTCCTGGAAACTTCTACTGCACAAGAGCAGAGAAGCCCCAATTACCTCTATAAGCATATGGTCAAAAATCCATGCCACAAAGATAGGCAGTGTTTCTTATATCCTCATTTTATTTTATTATTTTATTTTATTTTATTTTATTTTATTTTATTTTATTTTATTTTATTTATTTTATTTTATTTTATTTTATTTTATTTTATTTTATTTTATTTTATTTTTTTCAGAAATGAAGATAGCAAATTATTGATAAAATTTACTTAGATAAAGTGTGTTCTTGCCTACAAAACTCACTTCTGTATTTTACAGAATTGAACAAACACAGGCAATTGTTATGTGGTATGGACAGGAGATAAGTTCACTGGCCAACCCAAACACTTGAATAGATCTCTTTTGTTCAATCAGTTTTCTTTGCCTTCACCTTCCTCTAGCCAAAGAATAAAAGGATGTATCACAAAAAGATTAAAGTCTATTTTGTACTATACTGAAATCAAATCCTTGATTCTGTTTTTGTATACTTAGCACAGTTTAAAGCCTTTTTTCTACTGTTCAAAATTCCCATCATGTATTTAAATGAGCACACTGTTTCAGAATTAAAAGTTGGAAAGTTTCATTTAGAAAATCTGAAAATGACATGTTTCCATGTTCAGACAAATGCTGCAATGAAATGTTTTGACTTTGCTAAAGCTTCCCACCCTCCTCTTTTCCTTCAAACATACTAATCAAATGTAACCCATTCTCTAGAGCAATTTCAGTGCCACTGAAATTGTTTTAGGCAGCATCAACCATGTTCTGACACAAATACCTCTTGCTGTATTATCATCCTCCTTAAGATAGTTTTGTTAACAATGTAACAACAGTGTACTTTGTCCATTTTTGCTGTTTTTTAAGAATTATGATCTCTACCATTCATTAGGCACACCTGCATTTCTGTGTATGATCACAACTGTGCTTTACATGTGAATCTCCCTCTTGTCCCCAGCTGCCATGCTTTGATTCACATCACAGAATGCTTGGGGAGCACACAAATTGGATTTCTTTCAGAAAAACACTAAATTGAACTGTGTGCTCGAGCAACACATTTAGCACAAATCATGGCATATAGTCCATGGGGCTAGATCTGGAAAGCCATTGAAACATACACAGTGTGGGGCCAAGATCTCAGCACTGTTCTGTACGCATTTTTTTACAGGCCTACTGGTGCTGCCCAGCACTGCTCTAGACTGAGGCACTAAGTCCCACAGGGAATCTCCTCCGTTCTTGGTTCATGACATACTTCACAAATCTGTCTTAGTGTCACTGTACCTGCTTTGAATGTGGAGAAAATATGAGAGGGACAGTGCACTTATGGTTGGTATTTTTGCAGGTGCTTGCTAATTTTGCATCCATCGTGGTTGGGTAGTCAGTGAGAGAAGCTCATGGTAGGACACCCCTAGACCTGCTGAGACTGGAGGGCACCTAGGGAGAACATCAACATCCAGTCCACCCCCTGCTCAGAGAGTGAACGGCTGCAGCAGGTTGTTAAGGGCCATGTCCATTTAGGATGTGAGTATCTCCATACATGGAGACTTTTCAACCTCTCTGGGCAACCTGTTCCAGTTGATGACACTCACTTCTTACATCCAAATGGAATTTCCTGTGTTTCAGCCTGTGCTCACTTTGTCCTGTATCTGGATTCATCTTCCTTTGATAGTACACTGACAATTAGATTAAACTGAGCAATCTCTCTTTAAATGTGGTAATATTCTGGTTTCTTCTAGTGATCAATAACTCAGTTCTAAATGAATATATTCCGTTAGATATTTTCTGACAGACTCATTCACCTCTATGACAAAATCAGATAGCTATTCTCTCAAGCCTCAATATCAACCTTCAACTGCTTCTGTTTAGAAATTTCACCATTACAATGTTTATTCATGCTTCATAATCTCAAATTCAGTGCTGAAAGATGCAATGAAGCAACAATAAACTTCTATTTATCCAGTTAAAAGTTTATTGTATAACCCATTCCAATTTTCATGATATTTCTGCTCATAAATTTCTGCAATCCATTTTACCATCAATGTGTGTGCACAAAGTGAAAGACAGAAAGAAGACAGATAGACAGTAATTTCTACGCTTAAGCCCATGTAAATGAAACCTAAAATTCAAACTGACTCTGTAGACTCAAGCTGTGAGATTCACATTATGGCTGAAAATGTATATGCAGAAATATAGTACAGGTGTGAAACTGATACAGTGTTGGGCATACATACTGATTTTTTTTTCATTTTCCTTAAGAGTTTAAGCAAAGTTTATGTCCATATCCATTCTTCCTTTGACAAATTGCAGTTACATCAAATTAAATTGTGTGTGTGCATCTTCATCTCTCTTCCTTTCACACATGACAATTTAAAAGCCTGTTTCTGAAGACAAATAAATCCAAAGAGAATCTGAAATGAACTATCAGCAGGAATTTGAAATGGACATGAAGTCAAATTTTTGTGGCTGTAATTATAATGGATGTTGGGTGATTGACTCCTAGTAGCAGTGATTTAACAAAAACAGGGGAGGGGGAACCAAGGAAAAGGCTATTCTAATGGTTACTGAAAGATTTCCTTTGCCACACAGCAGCCACCTGCCACAGCAAGCTCAGTGGGACAAACTCTTTGTCTGCCTTCATAAGATCCACTCAATTTCAATCCATACTGGGTCGGCAAGTCTCATTTGCCAGCTTCAGACAACAGGCTGGATCAATACAACTACATCTGGACAGGACTAAATATCCTCTAAGATGAACGCCTTCTTAATGGATTAAATCTTGCAGTGTATCTCCTGGCTACAAATTCTATGGCAGGACAGAAGACATTGAGAGAAAACTCTTCTGGAGAGGCCTCATTTGGCCTCAGTACCTGAGAATGAGACACTTGCCAGCACTATAATCATGTCAAACAAATGGATGGTGGACAGAGCAGTGATAGCACAAGATGGGTTTCACTAAGTGACTTACTCAGAGTTTGACACTTAGTTCAGGCCTGACCTTTGCTTCCATGATGAGGAATTAGTAAAATGAGCTCCCATGTGCAACGAAGTGACTGCATAACGGGATACTTCCAAAACTTGTCTTCACTCCTCATCTAGGCCAAATAAAAAAACACTTGGTCCTGTTCCCTGTCTGATCTTAACATACACAGACATTTATGGAAACCCATGAAACTTAGTTTGTTACATACCACTGTTTACAAGAACAAAAATTAAAGTAAAAACTAAAGATCAGGATAAGTCCACATAGGAGCTGAATTAACCCCTGAAATTCCATAGCATCACATCTCAGGAGCAAGAGGATCTCAGGACAATGAATACTGGTCCTAGCTCTGAGCAAAAAAAAAAAAAATGAAAGGCTCTTCCATTTCTTCCTAATTCCGTTTCCTCTTTTGTTTAAAGAAGCCCAGCCAGCCATCAGCAGCATTTCTCTGGCAATTTTGCAGAGAGCTCACAACTGAAAAAATTGCTAAAAGCAGTCATAATAGCGTTATGCTGGTCCTAATTTACCAAGTCTTGGAGTGACTGATAAGACTGTACTCAGTCTCTTCCTCATGCCAAGACTGCCAAGACACTCAGCAGCAGAAATGGAAGTAGCATTTTCTATCATTTCTATTCATCTCTTTTCCCTCCTTATCTTTCCAGAAAGAATAGATTGTTTCAAAAAAAAAAAGCAGCAGTAACTACTCCAGCTTATCTCGTATGAATTTGCTTTCCAAAAAGATGGTCTTTAATGCCACCTTTAATGCCAATTCAAAGTTCTCAGACTGGGTTTTCCTTGAAAACCTCTGTAGCTGAAGCAAAACAGAATGCAGTTCAGAAGCAAAAAGAGATCTGGCTGTATAAAACCTTTCAGATGCTTTCAGCTGCTATCCCACCTTTTCATCTGAACCATTAACAACATAGTATCGTAAAGTGAATATTATGTGATAATGTGAAGTCTTCATAAATGAGAGACTTTAATGGAAGTTGTTGGCTATATGCCCAAGCAGGCAGAGGTTTCTGTGCTCCAACTCTCAAACCTCACTTGACCATTTAAACACCACCCTGCATCGAGGTCACATTTATACCTCTGACTCTTGGGATCCAGCATATTCTTTTGAAATGAGCACACTGTACCAGCTAGAGCTGTGATGCCCTCCTTCTTCTTGATCTAAAAGCTATTAAAACTTTGGCAATACAAGAGACTCAAATGCCTATTGGAAAGCTCTTGAGCGGTCATACCACAGGCAAGCAAAAAGGGCTCTTACAATAGCTCCTTGTTTGGTGTGATCATCGGGGAGGAAATCTATGGTCAAATTACAAGCCTTTACCTCTGTTGCATAGAAAGAACATGGAGATTTGTCATCTCAAAATAACTATCATGCTGTTTATAAGGAGATTTAGGACTCGAGTCAATGATAAGAGTCTGTCAATGCAAAACTGTCATAAACATATTTGAGGCACGCAGCTCAAGCATGCTTTCTCTTAGCCAATTCCCTCTGTTTGACATGACTACCATTCACACTTGTGTGAGTAACTAGCAAATGGCAAAGCAGACCTGAGGCTCACCTAATCCGTGCCAAGAGAAAAAACAGGTTTCAGTCAGCTCTAAGCTTAAGTATGTAACAGGTACTTAAAGCCCACTTTTAGACCATATATTCTCCCACTGACCCTTGCTCAGCCACAGTGGAGTATCTCACCTTCTAGTACTCTTGTTTTTGTAAGACTGTAATACTCTTTTTTAACCCCTTCCAGTACAAGCTGGCTTGACTCTGGCATTCAAATGCAAGTTTTGAGATCCTCTATAAGGTGTCTCTACATTCAAACATGACTGTCACCCTCTGCTTTGTGGGAGCATCACCAGCCTAGTTCTCACAGAGCAGACATCACCATCTGATTCTTCTGGCACAGATACTTCCAATTTCTTTCTGGGAAAATAAGTGTGCCACAGGCTGGGTTCAGCACTCTTGCCACCAAGACATTCTATAAAAAGAGAGACAAAAATGCAGCATTTTTACATGCTAAATAACATGAGGTAGCCCTGGAGGCACTAGGTTGGTCTGGGAGAAAATGGCCTTTATTGTTCAGTGAGATGATACTCAGCTTCCAGATGTAGGCACTATCAAGAAGAAGTGTGCCTAACACCAACAGAAACCAAACCAAATGGATTCCCATGCTGAGCTGCATGGCAGGAGCTGTCAGGCACTGCAGATCAGTTAGGAAGCATACACCTTGCAAAAGAAGGGTGGCATAAAGGGGTGTTTTCAGTGTCTGGCACTCTTCGCTCACAGAAAGACTATATTTTATCTGCTCTCAATTTTGATCTCTGTTTAAACAAAACACACTCTCACTCAAAATGGAGACACTGTTTGCAATGGAAATTTAAAAGACTAGACTGCAAAATAGCCTGTTTTCCTGGCTGGCAACACCAGCGGCTTTACAATACCAACTTCTTTACTTCCTCTGAAACCTTGTATCTCAGAAATACCCATGGAAACATTTCCCTTCACTGGCTTCTCTGACAGGAGTAAAATTACTTCAACAAGTATTTCTCTGTAAGAGATGAAAACTGGAGATCAGAGGCCTTTTCACCACTGCAATTGGCGCCTTTTCTATACTGAACTGTGATATGTAATTTTGATTTGGGCCTCTATGAAATTACAAAGCTATTTGCATTCTTTGATATAGCAAGGAGTAAAAAATAAATCAAGCAGTTCAAGTGAATACAGGCAAGGCTTTGTCTGTACCAAATAGTGATATGCATAACAATTCCCAGACATCATATCTGAAATATGGACATGTGCATAAGCTCTACATATTTGTACATCTGTTTACAAGCACACAGCAATTTTCCAGTTAGCCTAGTAGGAGTGACAAAACATGGAGGTCACAGCACTCTAAAATCACAAAGTCTTTTTGGGGCAACATTTTCAAGAATGCTCTTTAGCTAAGCTCTGGAACAGAAACATCACTAGGTATCAAAGATCTGTGAACCTGTCTTACAGGAGGCCAGAACTCTTCACTTTTCATCTCACAAAATGAAGGTAAAGGTATTATGCAGATGTCACCCCTTCTATTTCATCATGGAAATAGAAGTCAAGGCAAAGACAGGCTATTGAAGCTGGCTCAAGAATTAACATTTATAACCCACTCAAAATAAATTCAAGCTGAAATTTGAAGCTTACTAAGTTCTGGAGCAGTGAGGTCCTGAAGTCTACAAAGCAACTCAGAAGGTCTTTCTCCATAATTATTTCTATATTGCTCCTATTTCCTTACAGCTATCTCTCGCTAAACCTTGCCAGCCCTTGCACCAGCAGAGTTCATACCCAGTGTAAAGCAGGACATATTCTACCACCAAAACAAAATCATTTATCTGGATTCTTTCAAAGAGAAAAGCTTTGTTACAAGAAGAAGATTGTTTGTGAATGTCCGCGTTGATTGGAAAACAGTTTTTCTAGGCTGAGCTCAATACCTTGCTGCTCCAAGTAGGATTCTGTGCCCATCACAAGACTGTGCTGCCTCACTAAGAGGAAAGGCAAGAATGGGGCAATCTCTCTGACTTCTGGGTGCCAAGAAGGCCAGGGTGACCGTTGGATGAACTTTCAAATGCCTTCAGCTGCAGAATGTAGACTGGCCAATCTAAATAGTCCCAAAATCTCACCACTTTTAAAAGAAATTAATCTTACCTGGCAGGTTAATTAGAGGACCAACTTTGGAAGGCATGTTTGTTTTAGATCTGTGTTCACTTCTGCAGTGCATCACTCTGTCATTCTTTCGTTTAAACACAACATGGTTTTCTGATAATAACAACAATCACACTGGGTGACATCTTGGTAGTCACTCACTCTGTCAAATTTTAACATAAGGAAGATGGAAAATAATTTCCTCTGCCAATTAACAGAAAACAAAATGTATTTTAAAACAAAAAAAATACCTCGGAACAATCTGATTGACAGGAAAGTAAAGCAAAATATTTTGTAACACTAATAACAGTAAAGGATCAATATTTTAGAGAAAAGTATCCATAGACTTTGTATGACAGGATTAGCCTTCATTCTGTGTCTCTGAAATGGCCAGCATTTTCGTGAATCTACTTCATTATGAGAGATCCATAGCTCTGGAATAGATTGAGTCACTCACCTACATCCCTTGGCAGAGTGGCACTGCCTCACCCAGCCTCTTGGAGCACGCACCTATGAATGTCTCCAGATTCCAGGGCAGTAACATCTGATGGACATACAGAAGTGCCTTACCTCTCTGTCTTCACTGTTCTTTGTTGCCTGACAGCCATAAGCAAAGTATTTGCTACTAAACAGAGAAACTCCAGTGTTTCACAACAATGTGGTGTAAAGGAAGATGGCTCTGAGGACTGAAGATTTCCCTCGCAAAGCAGGGCTGGCGGCATGGGCTTGCCCAAGTTCCTTGCTGGCATGCTTCTGTCACATACCCCAACCTTGGCCTGTAGCAGCCTTGGCTTAGGGCAGCAAAACATCAGCCATTTGACCTGCAAGAGATGCTTCCTCCAATGAATCCTGGTTATTTACAAAGACAGTTCTAACCCAGTGAGCCAAAGCATGCTCAAGGGGGCAAACAAACAGTAAGGGGACACCCTCACAACTTCCTTGGTACTCTGCTACCCTGCACAAACCTGCTCAGCTCACCACTAAATCCATAGCTCAGAAGGAACAAGGGCACGACCAGCCCCTGTTTCCTCTCTGGGGGACTGGTGTGAATGCAGAACCCTGCTGACACAGCCATCTCAGTACCTTGTGCTGCCCTGACCTTTCAGCAATGTGCTGCCCACAGCTCTGCCTTTGTGTGCTGGGCTGATCCCTCCATCTGTGCGCGGCTGGACCCATTCAGCTGTCCCACTCCCAGTTACTGTTGCTCCTGCCCCATGCCGCCACAGCTATTGTGTTCCTAAGCCAGGCACTGTCCCCGCACAAAAGTCCTCAGAGCTGCATAAATCCTTCTGACACCAGCCCAGCAGCAAACAACTGAACGTGGACATCCCCTCTGCTCCTCATCCTGCACTTAGGGACTCATTTCAAAAAGCACTGAAGCACCAATGTGCATTTAAACAGCCCTCCACATACACATGGGGATGCATCAGGAGGATCCTCAAGAGCCCATCTGAGCTGTCTCTGTTTGAAAATAGACAAACAATACTGGCAAGGCCCTAATGCTACCTTCCATAAAGCTACAATCCCAGTGCATCAGGACATCTCCAAGTGGGAAAAATCCCACAGCATTATCTTTACAAGTATTTGCACCACTGCACCCTGCACATCAGGGTGCAAGCTCTTAAGCCACAGCAGTCAATAACCCATCTAAAGCATCTCTGTGCACCAGTGTCTCTGCATTTTCTGCAATGATGGATCAAAGCGCAGCCTCAGTATGCTCATTCTTCATTCTCCTAATCAATATGAAAACGTGATGGAAGATAAGGGTTTCAAGTGCAGGCTACAGTTCCTTTTAAGGATAAAAAGAGAAAAGAAGTAGTGAAGGGAGAGATTAAAAGTTTTGACAGTCCATAGGGATCTAGTTTTGAACACATATACAGGGAAGACTTATTCTGTGTTACTGATGTCCCTTTTCCTTCTCTTGACTGAGGATTTCTGTTAATTTCCACTGTGACGTGATGTAAAGGGCCTACTTACAAAGCATATATAATAGCCACTGTGCAGCTGATGACAGGACAGGACAGGACAGGACAGGACAGGACAGGACGGACGGACGGACGGACGGAAGGAAGGAAGGAAGGAAGGAAGGAAGGAAGGAAGGAAGGAAGGAAGGAAGGAAGGAAGGAAGGAAGGAAGGAAGGAAGGAAGGAAGGAAGGAAGGAATTAAAGAAAGAAAAGGGAAGAAAGAGAAAAAGGAAAGGAAGAAAGAGAAGAAGGAAAGGAAGAAAGAGAAGAAGGAAAGGAAAAAAGAAAAGAAGGAAAGGAAGAAAGAGAAGAAAGATGGAAAGAAAGACTTAATAAATCAGACACATTCAAAGCAAGTGAAGGTCAAGACTACCAAGTTCAAAAACACTTCGGTTTGGCTTCACTAGTTCTCATCATCTCCCACCATATTCATTGAGATTGTGATACCGTTGAGTTGTGCTTTTGAAGCTACGATGGAGTGGTTGGTAATATTCTCCAAGTTAGAAGAAAAAAAATAGTTGCAAAAGCCCCCATGGGCTCACTAACCCTTCTCAGACAAGTATACCAGTCACAAAAGTGTCTCAAAGTTGGTGGAAATGAGAGCACAAGAATTCCAAGTATCTCATGTTCACCAAATGACAGCTTTCAAAAAAGAAACTTAGAGCACTCCAGGGTAAAGTGCAGCCTGAATTATTTCCTCAATTAGTAAATTTAGCTTTCCTCTGACCTACTCCTGATGTGGCCAATGTAAACTTTTCCATTTTCTGTTTGCTTTCCCTTGGAGAGCACCATACCTTACAGCAGTCATGAAATCCCATGATTCCACTTCCCACTGTGCTTGGTATCTTTTTGCCAAGGCTTGCTTGCCATCATAGTATGAAACTGCCTACAGAATGGTGACTTTGGGTCAGTAGTATGCCAAGCATTTTAATTTATTTTTTTTAATAGACTGTTCTCCTGCCGGTTTCTTGGGACATTAATACTGCTCAAAGGCTTCAAAGAATATTAGCACTTTCAGCATTACTTACTTGTGTGATTTGTTTTCATCCTACATAAAGATGAGAGAGGACTTTGAGTGCTTTCTCTCTGTGTCTGACAAATGTTAACAATGAGTATTTGCATAAGAAAGGCTCATGATTTATATTTTGATTTTCAGTCTATAGTCAGGATGGGCCTAACCAGAGACTGGGGAAAACAAACATTTATCCCATTTTTCTTTTGACAATCTAAAGAAAGCAAAAGTTCAAAATGTATTAAAGGGAGGATACAGCCTCCCTACACTGAATTTATAGACTACATCATCAGAGCTGGCCTTCTCATTTCCTCCTGCACTCCCCTTTTCTGTGCAGAAAATCTTAAGCACTAGGACCTTGTGCTCATGCCTTTTTTTTTTTTAAGCTCTCAGCCCTTGGTGGTAGTGCCTGAATAATTAATCATAATGCATTTGTATGTGGTTATGCATGCAGAACTATTTGTACCAGAAAATAACAACACAGACGCACAAAAACCTTGCACACGCTTTTGAGACAATGCTTTACTAATGGCAGGCAGAAACATAACTTATTAGTTGAGTATTGTCTTCTTAGAAGGAATAAATATCCTTGCACTCTAAACCTTTTATGTACCAGTAGTATTATATTACTAGTACCGTAAATCCTAAGAACAGAAGTTCAGACCCCACAAGAAAAAAACCTGTTATGGACAGGGTGCTGCAAGAGATTTTTCTTCTCCAACCTTTCCCCTGGAAAAACAAACAACAAAAAAAACTATTTTGCAAGCCTTTTCCACCTATTTCATTTAGAAAGATGCTCCCAGCAGATAAGGTTAGCACAACACATATGTCGCTCTCCAAAACCTCACTCATCTTCCTAACTAATAATACTGAGATTCAGCTGGCTAGTCATGCCCAGCATTCATTCTGCATGCTTTACTGAATATTTGTAGAAACCACAGCTTCAAAGCCATTGTTTCTTATGGTGTTTTTTAGCTGCTGTAGCACTTTTACTGTGCCCACATCCTTTACCTACAGGGCTTTTCCTAGCAATTATGATTTATGCTGCTCTGCTTCACAGCGTTTTTATCTAACTGTGGGATTTTTGCCCTACCTCATTCCGAACTCCCAGTTCCTACCTTCATCAGTTATAACTGGCATGCTGGCATCTCACCCAGCTCTTCATCTGACAGCCAAACCACTTACTCACTCGAGCCGGCGCATGCTGTTCCCAGATCCTGCACAGTCTTTAGGATATGAACAGTCACTTCTGGGAGCATCCCTTACTCCTCCCCTGACTTCTACCCCTGCACCCCATCAAGAAGCACTGTTCCCGTGAGTATAGTGTTACAAATCAACCTGGTACCAACTTCCCCATGTGCCACAATGCTACGATGGAGGTTGCCAAGCAGGGCATGCCAAAGCAAGCCCCCGGGGATAAGCGTGAGATCTGCTGGAGCAATCCATGGCTCCCATCCAGCCTGTGTGCACTGGCTCCCTGGCACAGCAGAGGGTGGGAAAGGACGGTGCGTGCCCTAGTCATGCCTCAACGTGGAGTGTGGACACGGCTGTGGCATGCACCCAGATGAAGATGCTGGGAAACACTCTGGGGTTCAGCAGCACTGCCATTACATTAGACAGGGGTTGTCATCATGCTTCACAGTGGCCCTGCTTGAAAGTGCAAGGCATTGAAGGTTATTAAGTACCTCTGAAATACATGTCACCATGCATGGAATTCCTCTCTGGAAGCCAGGACAAACAAAACCAAGTCATTACATTAACATCTCTATCTCCCAAGAGTGCCAGACACTGGCAAAGGATGATGCTGGGGAATGGAAGGAGTTGCTGCAGAGGGAGATGGGAGGGAGGGGAGAAATCTCTCACTATAAGCAAAAATCAAAGTAAAGTCTCCATGAGAGCTTGTGATACTGTCCTTTCTGTGACCTTCTCCAGCCTGTGTTTACCAAGAGCACTGCAGAAGTCATTCCAATTATTACACACTCAAGTAGAAGGCTCTCACTGGCACATAAGCATGCGTATGCGAGAGATGCTAGTCACAGTTTCCAGACTACTGCAGACCACAAATGTTCACATCACTGCTAATAAGGGGAAATCAGTGGGGGAGGAAAGTACTGTCTCTCACAATGCAACTCATAAGTTTTTCAGCCTGAACAAAGGTAGTGTCTGTGGGGCACACAGCAGCAGCTTGAGTGCCTGGGTAGCAATTCCAGTCCCCTGTTTCCATTCTTCACTCTTGCTGCAACATTCCTCTGCTTTTGGTTGGATATCAAGAAACATTTCTTCTCGGAAAGAGTGGTGAGGCAGTGGCACAGGCTGCCCAGAGAGGTGGTAGAGTCACTGTCCCTGGAGGTGTTCAAGAACTGTGTACATGTGGCACTGAGGGACGTGATTAGTGGACATGGTGTGATGGGCTGGTGGTTGGACTAGAAGATCTGAGAAGTCTTTTCCAATCTTAAAGATTCTATGATTCTATGATTTTTCCTTTCTTCTAGCCAGCTTTCAGTATCTGAAGGGGAGCTGTAAGAAAGAGGGGGACAGACTCTTCAGCAGGATCCGTTGTGATAGGACAAGGGGAAAAGGTTGCAAACTAATAGAGGGGAGACTTAGGTTGGATATAAGATAATATATTTTTTACAATAAAGGTGGTGAGGCACTGGCACGCATTGCCCGGAGAGGTGGTGGATGCCACATCCCTGGAGACACTCAAGCACAGGCTGGATGGGGCTCTGAGTACTCTGATGCAGCTGTAGGTGTCCCTGTTTATTGCAGGGGAGTTGGACCAGATGGCCTTTAAGAGTCCCTTCCAGTTCAAACCATTCTGTGATTCTATGATTTTGTGGAAGTGTTGCAAGGCAGGTCAGATGAAGACCAGCTCTAATTCCGCAAGGACCTGCCTAAGCAATCAGTCCTGGCAAGGACAGCAAGTACAAGAGCAACTGGCTCTCTCCAGGCAGGTATTGCACACAGCCTGAGTGAAGGTGGCAGGGCTTGGCTGACTATGAGCATCGTTATTAAATCTTATCTATGTAAATATTAGGTATTACTTACGTAAAAGTTTGCAACAACAGGATTTTGGTTATTGTAACATCTCCCTGCGCAGCTTACCCCCTGGAACAAGCTCATGAAAAGTCATTATAATACAGTACAATACAAACAGCCCAGCTTTTTCTCCAGGAAGTACTTTGCATGTCATATACTTTTTACCAATAAGCACGAGTCCTTTTTAATGCAAGAAAATGGTTTGGCAATAAAAAAAAGGAAAAAGCAACAGCTAGAGACAGGATTCTTTAAAAAATGCTGACTTGAGAGTCACCTTTTAAAAAGTAAAACAAATAAATCTTTACTACAAAGCCAACACAACAAAGCATTCTGGCCTTTCCTATCTGCAGCACTGGAGCAAGACATACGTAATTCTGAGGCTCTGGCAAAAGGAAGCTGCTGATAGATAAAAAAGGCCATGAGACAAACAAATGGAAGTTGCTGGTGCACGAATCAGCAGCAGAGGGGATTTTTTGACAGCCCTTTGTGCAACACCACAGCAATCTGTCAGGTGGTTGGGACTTTCCTCTGGAAAACAGGAGGAGTCAAGTATGGGTTATTTTTGAAAAAGAACACAGAACTACAGTTCTTTGCCTGATACTGCCAAAAGCCCCATTAGGAAAAGAGGAGGAAAAGCAGCAGCTATCTGTGTGATGTTGTGAAGGACTCACTCACTCAGTGAACTAAAAAGCCTTAACCTTGTTTTGATAAGGATCCTACAGGAACTAGTGCATGCAGTTTAGGAAAGGTGATGGTGTGTTTTATTGGGTTATGGACAGGGCTGCACGGAAAGAAATGCTCATCACAGCCCAGTACAGAACCAGGCCCAAGTCTTTGAGGGCATTTCTTTCACTGGAGCCATGGCACTGAATCTGCATTTTTATTGCATGTTGCTTTCAGATATAAGGAGGGCCTTGATAGCTACGCAGGAACACACACGCTTTCCCTTCCAAATATTTCCTCTGGAAGTACGGCACAGCCTAATTAAATAATGACATTTGCAACAGGAATGATAACACAAAAATTAGAGCAGCACTTCAGCTTACATTGCATCCCTTCTTGACAAGCAGCCCCAAGTATCTGACAGTATGCTACTTGTAGCTGACAGTACGCAGTGCTGCAAGACCTGATGTGCTCAGAAAAATAAAACTCATCCTCAGTTTGTTCTGCAGCAGAGGAAACAGGCATAGAGCCCTCCTAGGAGCCCCTGGCCAAATCACTCAATAAACTGAGGCTGCGGGGCTGAGCTGCCTGCCTGCCCTCTGCCACCGGAACCACCTGCAAGGCAGTAGCATGGATGGAAATAAGGCTGCTCTGAGATTTGGTGGCACATGGCCACCAAGACCAGCTCTGGCTCCATACCATACTTATACAACAATTTGAGTTGGAAGGGACCATTAAAGGTCACCTAGACCAAGTCCCTTGCAATCAACAGGGACACCTATAGCTAGGTCAAGGTGCTCAAAGTCCCATCCAGCCTCACCTTGGATGTCTCCAGGGATGGGGACCAGCACCAAGCAGTGAGCGGGCTCTGCTGCTAGGGCTGAGACTGCAGCAAGGAGGTGCACACTATGGACAGCAGGGACATACAGGGAGTATGGGAGATGTGCTCTGCCAAGTTGGGGAAATCTTTCAATAGTGATTTATACGGAGCTCCAGAAGTAGAATGCAGCAATGAAAAGCAGCTGGGCTGATTCAGAGGTAACGTGGCCTACAGGGACAATACCTACTGCAATTCATTCATTTCTGTAATCAGCCAGAGGAAGGAAATTAAAAGCAAACAATCAGACATAGTAGCAATATCTCTTCATCAAACAAGGAGAGGCAAGTGAGAGCAAGATGCCACAGTCTCACAGTTGCATTCCCTTGGCCCTGCTCTGTACGGAAGGCTCTTTTTGCCCCTCCCCATCCCTTCCTTCAGAGCTGTTCTGCCTCGCGCTGGCACAAGTGTTTGCTCAGCGCTGCAGAGAGCTGAACCCAGGGAACAAATCCAGGCTGAAACTAATTCAGCAAGAATGAATTACAGCATAGGGGCAGGAATGTGTGGCCACAGTGAGGGGAAGGGCAAACCCAGCTCCCATGGCAGCAGCATCCCCAGGGCACACCAAGAGTTGGGTACAAACAGTGGTATCAGAGCCTGCACCTGAGGAGCAGTGGCCATGGGCACGTGGGGAACTCATGCCCAGTGGTGTGTCTTCTGGCAGAAGGTGAAGGAAGGTCCAAAGCTCAGCAGTCGCAGCAGGGTCTGCTTGACAGACTGTGTAGATATGCACACAGTTAGCTCTGTACTGAATGCAGCTGCACGCTTAGCCATGATTTAACGCTGCTGTGGGCTGTCTGCATCCATCATGGTCACACTGAGAATTAAGCACTACGACTATCAGTTAAGAACCAGAACTGGCCCTGCTTGCTCACATCCTGATTGAAGCTCCAAAGGTAAAAAGCAGCAAGAATTTTTAACATTATTTCTGTCATTTATAAATAGCCTCTAAGAATACTGCAAGGAGCACCCCTGAGAAAAGTCTGCAAGATTGGGGAATAGAAAAGCATTAGGAAAAAGGATGGTTCTGATAATTAGTTACAATGCGATGAATGCAAATTATACTTAATCCTAAACCAAAAGCCACAGAGAAGAGAGGAATAAAAGAAGAATTAGAAAGGTGGGCACACATGCAGAGCCTTGTGGCTGCCTGTCCAGTGCACCAGGTTGGCTCCTTTAGGATGAAAGGTAACAGCCTCTAGTTACGCCAGGGAAGGTTCAGGTTGGATATTAGGAAACATTTTTTCTCAGAAAGAGTGGTGAGGCAGTGGCACAGGCTGCCCAGGGAGGTGGTGGAGTCCCCATCCATGGAGGTGTTCAAGAACCATGAGGATGTGGCACCGAGGGATGTGGTCAGTGGGCATGATGGTGTTGGATTGGAGATTTGATTAGATTACTTTAGAGGTCTTCTCCAGCCTTAACAATGCTATGATTCTCTCTAGGAAAGTACCAAATGCTTACAGTGTGCCACCATTGGATGGCATTGTCTTGATAACTGAGGGTCAGATTCTGCTTTCAGTTACATTGACAGAAACTGAGTAACTCCATTTATATCTGTGAAGATGAGATCAAACCCAGACCCAAGATCTGTGTTCCAAAGAGCTCTCTGTGTTCTGTTGGCAGCTGAAATGATGAACTTCACGGAAAGAGGGAGAAGGAAGGCGACCAAACAGTGAGGAAAGGGGTGGGAGAGAAGGAACACTCCTAGGAAAGCAATTAGAGTTTCTCTTTCATGTTCTCTCCTTTAAGATTTGTGAAGACTGTGGAGACCAAAGGTGCTTTGCTTTATAAAGCCAGGTATGGTGGGAGGAATGGGGGAATCTGAGTGGAGATTAATGGGAGCTTCAGAGACAAAAGAAATTAAGCGACTTTCCTGTAAGAATATTTAATGATGTTCAGCCCAGGCCAGTTACTGACTTCCAAAGGTTGATACCAGTCTCTGTCTAGCAGACAAACCTGCAGGTGCTGTCCCACGCAGTCATACAGATGAAGCACATACTTTGGTAGAAGCATACAGAAGATGCTATGCAATGTCAACTAACATCACTGTATCTTGCCATTCAAGGAACCTGCTAAGCTTGAAAAAGAGACCTTGGGGTTGATCTGTTCCTCAATTTTAAATTGGGCACTCTCCTTTGGTAGGCACAAGTCATCCTAACCTCAGTAAGTATTGCTCTGAGCACTCCATCTGTGAGAATTAAAGACCAGGAGTGTGCTGATGACTACGGTAGAAAATTGGTGTAAAATTCAGCATGCATGTGAACACACGTGCAGGCACATATGCATGTGCACACGTGTCCAGATTTCATGTGGGGATACACAGTAAGGAGGGCAGCAGCAGGACCTCTTTGCTTTCACTTGCAGCAGGGATGCTCCCCCCTCAGTCCATCTTCAGATGAGCAGCTTGCATCTATGAAGGCGCTTGGGAACATGGTACTGCACAAATACAAGCACATTTTTCTCTTCTGCACCAAATAAATCAGGGGGAAGATGAAAAGCCCTCGGCAGAGCTGTCTGCTGGCTTTCTAGCATGCTAGCTTGCCATTTTACATTCCTTCTCCTCAGCTACGTGCTTGCCCTGCTTCATGCAGTGCTCCTCGTATGGCTCTACTCTCACGGGGCAGAACACAAGCAGTCTGCTTGGCCGCCTGCCCTAGAACAGTGATGGGGCTTGCTGGGCTCCCGTTCCCACACAGGAGCAGCTCTGCAGCCTCCCCCGTGGCAGGGCAAGACATTTCCCCTCAGCCATGCTTCTGGAGGTGCAGCAGAAGAGAAGAGCAGGCTCTTCGTGCATTCCTAATCAGCTCACAGCGCTGCACAGGGCAGGCTGCAGAACTCTGGGTGGCTTTACCAGCATGCTGACTAATAGCCTTGATTAAATTCCTAGGGCGCTTTCTGTAGCACCGAGGAGCATTAATTCCAGTGCAGTTAATTACCTGTGCCTAAAGAAATTCTACTTGCAGCTTCAGCAAGGCCTGAAATCCTTCAGCTCCTCTCCTAAAACTGTTGCTACGTGCAAACAGGCAGCTGCCCAAGCCCTTGGCCTCACGCTGCCCACTGTCCCTTTCCCACTTCACATCTTCACTGTGACTTGAGATCCACTGAAAAAAAGATGCAGTGCAAAGGCAAAATACTGGCTCTACCTCCGTGACCCGATTTTGTCCTTTTCCATTTGTCAGATGTTGGGTTTTGTAGCTTCTAGCTGCTAGGGTTTCTTCTGTAAGAACGGCATTTTGAACTGGGGACTTGGACTGCACTGCTGTGGCAGCTGCCATTTTGCATTCATGTGCAGAGGGAGAGAGAGCAAATGAACTCTGAAGAAGAACTCACATTATTCTTTTTTCCTCCTTGTTTTTCTGTTGCATTTAAATATAAAATAAAGGTCATTCTGACTGAGAGGATAGAGTTGCTCTATAGAAATATATAATGAATGTGCTGGATGTAAAAAGGGCAAATGTCCTTTAAGCAAAAACACACTTGAAATTATATTTTTAAAAAAGGAAAAGCGCTTTCATCCTCAGACAGCTTCTTTCTTTGCATGACCACTGTGGGTCATGGCTACAGGAATGATGAACTCACTTGAGCTGCTGCAATTGTGGCAGAGGAAACATTTCTACTGCACAGAAGCTGCTCTCCTCACCAAATTCTTCTGGTCATTAAGTAGGGAATTTCAGGAGGGAATAGAGCTGTGAAATTTGGAGAAAAAAATACTTTTGTATGCTGTTTTACTTGCTTTATGCACTGTCCATATTAGAGGTGCTGCTGGCGCAGCATCAGCATGACCACAGCTTGAATCCACAGTAAAGAGTAACAGCAGTGCATTTCTGAGCCTGTTTCATTGAATCCCAAAAGAAAAACAGTGTTTGCAAAGGAAAGGCCACAGATGGTTCCCTCTGTAGCCTTCCCTATTCTGTCCCCTCCAAAGGCATCCCCAACTAAGCAGCTACTGCTTATTATTCAGACAATAGCGGTGTGAAACAAATCATAGAAACTGTAGATCTGCTGGGAGCAAGCACAGTGGCACTTCATGCAGGCCAACGGTCACACACAGGTTGGAAAACACTTGGGGGAAAAAATGTGCATGTGCACTCTGAGCACTGAGTAAAAAAGCAAATGCAAAACCTAAACAAATAAGTCACGAAATGCCCCAGCACTCTGAGAAAATCATTACAAACCCTGTAAGAACAATCATATGTAAGCATTATCGTACAAAATTGAGTTTTCACTCAACAGATTATGACAGCTCTTTCAAGAGGAGACGCATGAAGACAGGGAAAGGAAGGAAGTTAAAACAAATGGGAGCTTCAGATCATAATAAGAGGCATAGAGGAGAAAGATTAATCCCAGTTGGCAAGAGGATTTGAAGAACGATAATAATAACTGTTCAAGTTCCAACTCTATCATCACTTTGGGGGCTAAGCATTTAAATCAGTCTTATCAGCTGCACATAATGTACAACTTTCTCCTATACTGGTGCATTCTGGGGATTAGAGTTTGTTAGGTCAGTATTCCATAAATACAGCATAGTATATATACACTCACAATATAATCTAATTAACATACTTATGCATATATGTAGAAGATAATGATTGGAGATGTCAAAAAACATAGCCTCTGCAGCACTCATTGCCCCAGACAATGGAAAAAACTATGACTTCCACTTCAGTCAGGGATAGGAGTAACTTTAAAACCTTAATTTAATTTAAAAAAAAAAAAACCTTCAGAAAATTGTCTTGAGATCTTCATTTGTGCCCTGCCTTTTGAAACTTCAGTATTCCTGTTTCCCAGATTTTCTTACCACTGGGAGAATTAACACATGCAGCCAGCACTGAGACTGAGAAATATGTCAGGAATTTGAAATAAATCACCAATCACCGACAACCCTGGAAAAGGCTGAACTCAAGCGCCATGGCCATTTATCTCATTTGAAATACCCATCGCTCTCAGAACCCCGACCAGGTTTGTGCAGAGCCAGCAATCCCCTAGAGGTGATTTCTTTCATGAAGAAAATGCTGAACGCTGAAGACAGTGCTGCAGGATTGCAGCTTGTGATGTCCAAGTCACGATCAGTAGCAGTGAACCATGGGCAGGCAACAAGGTTGGGGTTACCCACATGCCTGTGCAGCCACTTGAATTTTCTACAAGGAATTTTCTGAGGACTAACAGGAGGAGGTCCCTGCAGATGCCATCACAAGCAGAGATGCTCTCCTGCTGTGGTTCTGCCTCACTGCAGGCACAATCCAAACAGTGCCTTTTAGTGCACCGAAGCTCCAAGTTTGCAAGCAGTGGTGCAGGACGTGCTCAGCAGGCTGCTCCAGCAGCAGCAGCCCTCTCTGGCAATTCCTGACTGGGCGTACAGTAGCTTGGGAACTTGTCTTTTCAGTATAGGTGATCTGTAAGCACCACGTAGGTATCTTTGGGGGAGTGCAGAATGCACAGACTGTGCTTGGAGTTACTCACGCCAACATAAAATATGGTACTGCAACTTCAGGAACATCTTGGGAGTCTGTTCTCCTTCACCTCCATCCCTACAAATACTACCACTAGAAACATGTTACTCAGTACTTCCTTCAGATTCGGTTAATATAAGTGAAGAAAAACACACCTACTGACACAGTGACAGGAATTTTAAATCCTTCAGCATCCTCTCAAGCCCTTTATTCTGCATGTTTGAGAGCATGAAAATTCACTCCCCCGTCTTTTTTTAAAAACTGCTCTTTTTTTTTTTCATTTTGCTGCCTACACATTCTACCAAATGTCTCCCTGAATCAAAATCCTCTTTTTCTTCCAGGCAGGAGCTTAACAATGGCTGTAGAGCATGCAGGTTCCTTTGCTGCTCCTCCTGCATCTCCACATTTCCTTCCCCAGGAAGAGCAACATCTGCAGGACAGCATAAAGTTGTGCATTGACCCTTACCATTTAGCTATGACATCTGGTGTTTCGCCTGAAGTGCAAGTCTTGGTGTCATGACCTCAAAAGCCCCAGGTTTGACTGAACACTAAGAATTTTTCTAGTTAATTTCACTGTGGATCAATAAAAAGACTTCAAAAATTTTATAATTATTCAAAATTAAATATATATATATAAATAAAAGAAAAACATAGAAGCTAAATGTTTGACTTGAGCATGAATTGCATCTGGGGCTGGCAGCAGAGTGGAAGAGCTGTCTACACATTGTCTCCACATCATGGCAAGTGTTCCCGAAGGCCCCATGAGCCAGGGAGCTCAGCATCCTGAAAATTACAGTGATTACAAGTCCTTAACAGGGTTTTGTGAAATGGAGAACTGAGTAGAGGTACAAGAAGGTTTAAATAGCATCCTATGAATCATGTGAGAGAGGTAGAGCTAAGCTGTGAAGCATCTTCTCTTCTTGGCTTCCAGCCTAGGGGCTCAATCTTACCCAACAGTCCTGTGCAGACTATCCAGCTGGAGAGCGTATAAATCTCCTTTTATTTCAAAGCAGTAGGTAATCAATACCCTAAATAAGACAAAAACACGACTCTCTTTAGAAAATTGCTTTCTTGATAGAAGACAGGGAATAAATATTCCTAATAGGTACCTACTTGCTTTCAAATAATAATGGCATCCGTTCAGTAATGTGAGATGCCTCAATTAGAACCCCATTGTGCTGTGAGTTGTACAAACAGGTCAAACTGGTTCAAGCTATTCTTGTGATAATTTCCAAAAATAAAGAATGGAACGTGGGAAATTATCAAAATGCTGAATCCGTTCAGTCAGTCATTTCGAGTTGAGAAATGACCAGGAAAAAAGAAGCAAATTGCTGAGATAGGCATTCATTCATTAAAAAAAATAATAAATAAATTAAAAATAAAAGGTTTACCATCATCAAAAAACACTTTGACATTATTTATTGTTTCATGGGTTGCAAGGATAAAAGGCAGCAACAGAATGTCAGGTAACTCCCTCTTCTGATAACAAATGCACATACGCATATACACACGCTCCCCTTTTCCCATACACGGTAAAGAAGATCACCCAACTTTAATTTTTGTAAATGAGTCATACTTAGCCATAAATTAACATGATTAATACTGAAAAGCAATCTATGACTTTAAGTTTGCCCACTGGCAGTTGCATACACAGTTATCTTCAGTATTTTCTAAATGTTTCCTCAAAAATGAAATCATCTCTCATATTTCAGCTTTAAACGTAGGATGAGAAGTGGTTTGTGCCAGCACCCTCCAATACTGCGAGACGGGGTTTCCCAGTTCATTGTAAAAGCAGGTTTGAAATGCGAAGATGGAATGAATTCCAAACCTCCTTTGATTTTGTCTCTAATTAACAGAAGCAGATCAGATCTCCAACCACTTTTACTTTCCCCGGAGATAGCTCCGCAACCCCACTACATACAATAGGAGATGTAGTCTTCTACATTGTGCAATGATGTATAGCCTTCAACATGGCTCCAGAGATCCTGGAGGTTTAAAATACAGCAGCAGCTCAGGGTTCAGCTGTTGCTATTATGAGGACTGATAGAAATTTATCACTGGAAAACAGCTAGGGAGAATACTGAGTTTCTGCTGAAGGAATATTTCCTACTAAACACCTCTTTTCCACTGAAAAATCTCAGTTCTCTAAATCCCATGCAGTGTAGGTGTTAAAGGTTGTTGCAGTGAACCTTGGGCCATGTCCTGCACTCCTTACAACCACACATTTGGTGTCTGTCCAGGCTTCGCTGTGTCCCCTTCCACAAGGAGACACTGGTTAGACTAGGCTAAATAGAAGGGTGAAATATCTAGTTGGTGAGAACCCTGCCCATGGCAGGAGGGGTATGATTTTTAACCTTTCCAACCCAAGCTCTTCTATAACTCTACCATTCTATAAAACCTGACAAATCTATGAGCTATAAAACTCATGAAGTACCCTGGCAGTGTTTCAGAATCAATATATTTAAATGCTAGAGCAAATATTTCATTGAAACCTCACAAACTGTGTATGGGAAAAAAGCCCCTCTATTTCCAGGTCCAATTACCATCATGAGCTCAAGTGGTAACAGAATCAGTGGCAGATACAAAGCAGACAGGATCATCTGCCAAAAGCGACATGCAAAGGTATGGTATATGAAACATGAAAGCAAATGCTTCTTATTTGTATATCTGAAATATTACTACAAAGTGCTGACTCTTCTCATCTAGTGGTTCTCAGTTATGCAATTCTATGTACATAGAAAACAGGGATAAAAGAATGTCTTCAGGGTCAGGAAAAGACTTTGCTTACACAATTGAAAAAACTGAAAACTTTCCAGTCAAAGTGAGCAGCAGTGCAACTTGGAGCAAATGGATAAGAAGACAGCATGGAAGAGAAGCACACTTATGCGAGTAAACTAGCCAGGGGCAAGGGGGCTTGAACAGGGACTGGTGAAACAGCAGGAGAGATTTAGATTAGATATCAGATGGAAATTTTTCACTGAGACAGTGGTGAGGTGCTGGAACAGGTTGCACAGAGAGGCCATGGATGCCCCGTCCCTGGAGGTGTTCAAGACCAGGTTGGATGGGGCCCTGGGCAGCCTAAGCTGGTGCCTGATTTAGTAGTAATTTTAGGTTGCAACTTTGCCTGCGGCAGAGGGATGGAACTAGATGATCTTTGAGGTTCCTTCCAACCCAAACTGTTCTATGATTCTAGGATAGCAGTGTGGTTATAGAGAGGAAGAATAAAGAATCACCACTGAGGAAGAATTCGGGTGGGTTTTAAGGAGGTCAGACAGTTCTTGACAGAAGAGGGGAACAGCACCATGTTTCCAAAACAGATATATCAATGAAAAAGTGCCTCCAGTTTTTACACACTGAGCTCAAGCATCATTGCTTTCTCTTCAGACATCATCTTTGCTTCAGTTTACAACTCTGATGTTTGGGTGGCTGTATTTGGATTGTTAGGTGATAGGAGATCATTGCTGCATGCTCCCTATCATTGTAGCCTTTGCAAAGCTATTGAAAACACCAGATCTTTCCATTCTCCTGAGGAAATCTTGATGTTAACTTCCCTGCCTTTCAATGTCTTTGCAGTCAGAAGGGTTATGGGTATCAGGCCTATGAATTCTCCTCGTTTTGCCTTCCTGGCAATGACCTGTCAGGAGAAGCAGTGTCCTGCCATCCCTCCCGCTCAAAGACATACTATCAGCAGTACCCATGATGAATTTGAACCATGTGGCCGGACAGCAGAGTGCAGCTTCGCTGTGGCCTTCAGATAGAAACCAGGAATTGGGCGGGAGCTTCAGGGAGAACATTCTGTTCTGGGAGCACATCTGGTAGCCTGCCTGCCACCTCCTGACAGAAAAAAAGATGCACACGTAAGGTTGCTGGAGCACAGCCCCTTAAATTCTTAAATTAAGAATTTAAGAGTCTCAGGTCTATCCTGGCAAGGGAAAGGTCTAACTTAGTCATCAGGTCTGGAGAGACTAAAGCAAAACAAAAGCTTTTATTTTACAGAGGAATCTCCCAATTCCCTCATTGCTCTTCACGTGTGCAGTTAAAACACTTCAAAGGAAGAGAATAAACACAGGTGTCTTTGAAGAGGAACAAAATGACAATGCGGCCATGAAAACCTTCAGGGTGAGCTGGCTTGGTCCTTTTCTGCTCCCCAGAAAGTGCAGGCTGAAGGGAGGTGCAAGCAAGCAGGCTAGTGAGGCTTTCTCCTCCATGGCTGAATTCAGGTCATGCCTCCACAATCATTAATCCTGGCTCTTTGCTCTCAGTACACATTTGATCTGGATCAGCCCAGGGCACATAATCACATTTAAGATGAATTAGCTGGAGCACATGATATGGAGTTTATGCTGGCCTTCTGCCAGCTGCGGGAGGACGGATGACACTTGATCCGGCATGAAGCCTGCCAGTACAAAGTTAACCCAGCACTGTTTTTGGAACAAATGTGAACCAGCAGAGCCACACCACTCCCCTGGAAACAGCCCTGTGCACAGATCGGCTGCAGCCCTTTTGATGCATCTCCTCTTAGTCAGAGGCGGAAGGACTAAGTCTGGCTTAATTACAAAGCCAAGGTAATCAGACTTACTCTTAATCAAATCACATATCAGAGCTTACTGCAGAGCTGGCACAAAAGTTAGGAGGATCTAAATCCGCCTAGATTGGGTGTAAACAAACACGTGGTGTCTTCTTAGCTGTATCTCCTTCCTTTCTGGATCTGCTTAGGGCACATCCCACAGTTCTCCAGCACCACAGCAAGGAAAGTTATGCTAACTAACCCAGTGCATTCTGGGAAAAAAAAGGTCTCACGTTTTCAGGACTATAAAAGAAACTGTGAAGGTGCTAGGAGACCATCTCTTGACATACAGATGATCAAACCTCAGTTTGATCCCAGTGACTTCACTGTTGAGTTTCTACACTATCAAACTCAATGCGCAGTAAATTCAGGGTTGAGGGAAAGAGGAGGGATGAGACACCTCCTGTTCAGTACTTACTATTTTACTGCACCAAAGCAGTCAGCATCATCTCTACCTCTATTTGAAAATATATCTCCAAAACATTTTCTTAGCATGCCAGAGATAATAATTTAAAAAACATCATATATATTGTGACTTTAATTCACCTCATCAACTTAGCTCAAACACAGAAATCAAGCAAGTGCTTAGCGCGAATCGTACATGGAAGCAGATGACACAGCGTGCTGTTTCCTGCTAAGGCCTGTGTGACAGTATCTACATGCACCATTCCAATGTGAGCTTGTAACCACAGTAAAAATACAAGTTTTCTGAACCAACCATTGCACAAGAGATTTTTTACTAGATGCAAATACATTGTACTCAAACTTCTTGGACTGGATCTCTAACAGAAATTAGGAGAAAAAACGAAGTTCTAGAAAATAAAAGCTGTAGGTGCCTCACATGGGAATGCTCACAGATGTGAGATAGTTTGAGTAGGGCCCTAAGCAGCAATTCTGCTGTTTTCCTTGCAGCAATGAAAGAAGAAGCGGAAGAGAAAGGATGAAAAACAACCTGGCTCATCTCCTTGGTTCCCTCTCTGTGTTTCCCTTAGTTTCATTTTCCCTAGTAGCATAAATCATTTCTATCCTCCATCCTAAACTACATCATTCTTTTCTTTCTCAGGTGTGATAAAATTTCATTATTCATTCCAGTTGTAAAAGAAAGCTTACAAGGACTTAGCTGAAACATCTTCTGTTCTAGCCTACCTGATTCATGAGATAATCTGCTCTTAATATATACAGTCCTAAGCCTGTAGTGCTTAAGTTTTAGATCGGTATAATAGTCATTCCTTGCTGTGACTCAGTGGAGGCTGCAAGAGATGGTGGAGAGGAAAAAAGAAAAGTATTTTTATAGTAGGTTATTTTTATTAGAAAATAGTGTGCTGTATAAAAACAGCATTATTGAATTGAGGTGTTCAAAGCAATTCCTGCAGAGTAAGATTATAGTGAGCAGAGTGCAGGTGAGAAGGTCAGAACTGCAAAGTAAATGCAATTTATTCCACTACTGCAGAAACACAGGAATTATTGCAAGGTAATTGTCAACGTGTGTGATACAAGTATCTCACATGCACATATGGACATCACACCATACAAACCCTGAGGTGTACAGGGAGGCACTAATGACAACAAACACAGTAAAAAATACAAACTTCTCTCATAAATTCATATGTAACAGATAAATTTCAACACAAGCAATGGCAACAACTACATGGCTAAAAAGGCTGAACTCATCATATGTTTAAACAGAGCACTTATTAAAGCAATGAAAGCACTCAGAAAAAAAGTGTGTGTTCAGATGTGTAGGTAAGTCTATTTGAATCCACAGTAATACCCATGACATAAAAGAGATCATTTAAAAAACAACAACAACAACAAAAAAAACAGTTGATACTTTAAGCATATGCAGGTGAAACAATGAGGTACAGTAGAAGTAAACAGGTATGGGGATTAAAGACAACACAAAGGGACAGATAAAACATTTGTAAGCTGCCCAGGTAAAATAGTTTATGAGGCCACAGGGAAATTTTATCTGTTTGGATGCATGGAAACGGAGTGAACCATTTCTGCAGAAAGAGTGATCTCACTCTCATTAAAGAGTGAGCTCCTTCTGCCCAGCTGCTACCTGTTCCAAGCTGGCACCTGACTCACTCTGTCTGCTACAGGTGCAGGCAAGGGAACTTGTAACAAGGGAGTCTCATTAAAAACTCAGTTTGCTGAAAAGCAGTGAAAAGAGAAGGGATGCAGATGGGGAAGGGAATGAGGATGGGAATAAGTATGGTACAAGCAAGACACAGCAAGCATGAGCAACCTACCTGAAAGGAGGCTGTGGTAATGTGGGAGTTGGCCTTCTCTTAACAGCAATAGGACGAGAGAGAATGGCCTCAAGTTGCATCAGGGATGTTCAGGTTGGATGTTAGGAGGAATTTCTTCTCAGAAAGAGTGGCACAGGCTGCCCAGGGAGGTGGTAGAGTCACCGTCCCAGGAGGCATTTAAGGAAAGGGTAGATGTAGTACCTAGAGACATGGTTTAATGGGCAATATTGGTGGTAGGTGTGCAGTTGGACTAGATGACCTTAGAGGTCTTTTCCAACCTTACTGAATCTATGATTCTATGAGCAACTTCTTCAACAGCTCTACATAGAGTAGCACTGCATTTGAGTACACAGCTCTGTATGCACAAACCAAACCATTTACAAGCAGCTACTTTGTCCAGTGGCTTTAACGGGATGCAGCCAGCCTGAAAAAACACATTTATCTCTATTGACTCCTCAACAGTTATC
Source organism: Cyrtonyx montezumae (assembly GCF_038088225.1). Classification (NCBI taxonomy): domain Eukaryota; kingdom Metazoa; phylum Chordata; class Aves; order Galliformes; family Odontophoridae; genus Cyrtonyx; species Cyrtonyx montezumae. The sequence continues at coordinate 45,005,360 of NW_027072034.1, read as the reverse complement.
CAAGATCAAAGCAAATGAAGATGAAGAGGACTCAGTCTGGATATTTTACTTTATTATTCCACAGCTTATTCTATATATTTTCTGAGTGATATATTTCTAAATATATCATAAGTTCATAGTTTGTCCTTTCTCATCATGCTTAACTTCCAGCTTTTACAGAGGAAGAGTAGTTAGATGTGCAGGTCTCCCCAGCATATATGGCATGCCCAGCAGCAAATACTGCACAGACTTGGTTCGCTCCAATGGCATTTTATCATATTAAAATACATAAACAAGTCTGAGAGTTATGTTAACAAATTGTCAACGGTTTACAGACTGGTTTGACCTGTTCCACGATGAATGGGGTGGGGGGACCCACGAACCCACCCCCTGGGAAAACTGCTGTGGAGACCAGCTTCAAGGCAGGTAAGACTGCAGTTGGCAAGGGATCTGAAGTGAAAAAGGACAACCAAAAGGCTCTTTCTAGGGCTTTTTTGAAGCTAGCAGAAACACTGTGTCTGTGACAGGGGCTAGCATCTTTTAGGCAGGCTTCTGAGATAGCAGGGGTGGAGCTGGAACAATAGCGGCAAAGTTTAAAAATCCTTTTAACATGTTAAACGGTGGGAAATAAGCAGGAGGAGTTGGAAACTATGATGTGCTTGGAAAATTATAATCTGGTTGCTATCATGGAATGTGGTGGTACAAATCTTACAACTGGCATACTGCTATTGAGGGTTACAGGCTCTTCAGATGGGACAGGCAAGGTAGGAGGGGGGAGGAAGCTGTCCTCTATATAAGGAAGTGGATAGATTGTGAAGAGTTGTATCTGATTAACAACCATGACCAGGTTGAAAGCTTATGGGTTAAAATCAGGGATCGGTCCAGTAAAGGATATCTAGTGGTTGGGGTCTACTACAGGTCACTTGATCAGGAGGAGCCTATTGATAAGGCCTTCTTGCTTCCCTTTCCCTGCAGAGCACATGTGGTATAGTGTATTAGTCATAAACTGGAATTTCCTGCAATTAATCCATTTAATAAAAATAATTAGACAGCTTTCCTTCAACTGCTGTCCATGGTTTGGTTGCAATTCTGTTCTGGATATTTTGATCAATCAAGGAAGAAAAGTGACTTCCTGGACTTGCTCTGAAAGAACTGGGAAACTCGTTTATTTATGTTGGAGAAAGAAACAGAGACAGACAAACTGACCAACCAGCTGAATCAGGCCAGTGGCCAAAACAATTGTTTGTGTCTTACCAGTTATTTCATTCCACAGTTTTTCCCCTAACAGAAGTAAGTATTCAATTTGCCCAATTATTTGCTTAACAACATGAAGAAAATCCAAATTCTTCTGGATAGATTTTAAACAAAATTTGTATATAATTTCATATTTTGTTCATTCTTAATAAGAACAAGTTGGATGCATTCAGGTATTTCCATTCGCTAATACCTATTAAACAAACAGAGTAAAGCTAACTCACAGAAGTCTTCTCAGCTGATAGAAACGTAAAATTGGGAATTTCTGCAGTTAGTCTGGCCAGTGCTGGCTTGTGGCTGAAGAGAAAAAGTGATTTCCTCTATAAATTATGTTTCAGATGTTCCATTACCCAAACCAGAACTACACAATAAGCCCAGGTAGGGGAAAATTGAAGAACAGGACAAGATCCTGCTGGACAAAACTAAAGGGTTTTGCACTTGATTTATGGTCTCATAGCCTGGGAACATACCTCACTAGTGCTGCTGCTATAGTAACGAAACCAGACTGTTATGCAGGTTTGTGTTAACAATATTAGTTGAAAGAGTTTTCTCAGTTGCATATTCATGCTTATGCTTTTATTTATTTATTTATTTATTGCATTATCTCTAAAGGAGACCCATACATGACAACAAGAAATGCAAAATCTGAGGGAAAAAGGTGTGCGAATGCTAATAAGAGAAACACAAAAATTCTGCAGTTACTTCCCAGAAATTAGAGAACAAAATGTTAATGAGATTTGGGAACATCCTAGAAATGGCAGTCCCACCTTTGTCTTTTTGGACTCTGACCTGGAGGCAGAGTCTTCCCAAACTTTTAAACATGGCTGCAGCTTTCTAACCAAAGCAGCAGTGAATGGGAGTGAAGGAGAGAAAAGAGGTCTGGTTTATTTATGGCCAAGTTCATTCTATGTACGGAACCAGTCACACAAAGCCTATATGCTTTTGCTTAAATTCTGTGAGCAGCTCCAGTTCATGCAGTGAAACTAAATGCAAATCTCCCATTACTTGTATACTAAAGTTAACCACATGATTTTGTTCTTGTGTGGACAGAGATTAAACCACATGTATCATATTCACTCTCAGATTGAAATGTGGGAATCAGTAGTTCAGCCTTGATTTAGCTGAGTTCCTTAGAAATACTTGATCTTAGTATGTGCTCTTCTTACCCCTGACCTTAAAGAATGACAACATTATGGGTATGAATGTTAATTAAAAAGCAAATGAAGATGCTTCATAAATGTAATAACGGATAATCTCATCTGGAAAGGCATGCTATTCTTTTCTCTGGCAATTTTTTTTTTTAAAGAGGAAAGCAGTTTACTCATTATCATGACCTCTCTGAGAATATGTCCTTTAGCACAGAAACAAAGGAGCAGGCTTTTATTTCTAATGGAGCTAAAACCACACCAGTTTAACTTAATATCTCAGAAACAGCCATGAATTCGGGAACCAGTTGACCAAGGAATGGTATATGTCTTTACTTACACGTTTTATAATGCACATTGTCTATGAGATAATCTTTGTAGGTCCCTTCCAATCATTTTATTCTGTTCTATTTTATATCTGCCAATACACTCTTTCACTTCTTTTCTCTGTTTCTGTGGAGTCACAATGAAGAACAAGGTCCCTCCACACCTACTCACTCTGGTTACCTTTCTTTGCCCTGACGTCTCAGCCAAAGAAATAAACTGAGGAATGAGAATCCTCTGCTTACGTGAAAAGGGAAATGGAGATCCATGGATCAATGGAGATGCAGCTGATCTTTGGTTTAATTCCTACACAGAACCCATCAGCCTGAAACTCCACCAGTGGGAAAAAAATACCTTTCATGGACTATAGATCATAAGCACATGAGAAGAGAGGAGTAAAAAATGATCCGATTTTCTGGAATAGGATCTGGAATATGGAAGAGGGAAGACTCATAACACACAGGACAATTTACCTTCTTCATCAGGAAGAAATACAGCCTCTGCATTGGAGATCATTTCTCCAAGGCCAAAAAAGGGAACCAAAGATCTACAGTACTGTTCCTACTGTGATAAATACTGCAGTTCAAAAAAAATGAACCATGCATCAACACACAGTTTTGAAGAAAACTCAAGGCACTGCATCTTGGTGCAGGCAATCTGAGTCACTTCTTAAAGCATTTTCCCCTTTGATGAATGAGGGTAGCTACCACGTTGCTCCATACTGAGTACATTAATTGTGGCCTTTGGTTTTCTGGCGAAGCACCAATGCATCCTTTCAGTTATAAAAACATGTCATACCAACTAATTTGAGAAGGTGGTCATAGTCTAAGTACCCACTGACAGTCAACCCTCGTTAATGGGACTGAGCAAGAACTGTGGTAAAAGAGGGGATAAGGAGGATATTATATTAAACTACCCTGAGACCGGCAGAAAATTTTTAAAGCTTAAAGTGGCACTTTAACTTCTTTTCTTCAGCTCCCGAAACAGGTCAAGAGCCAAACCAGGAAATTATAGAGTTGTAGGATTAACATCTGGCACAGGAAACCTTTAAGGGATGTGACATGAGAACACCTGGAAAGACAGTTTGATTAAGGACAGCCAGCATACATTTAGACACAGGAGGTCAAGCTTAACTAACCTGCTGGATATCTTTGAAGATAATGCTGCCATGGCAGATAAGAAAAACATGACAGATGCTGTATAGCACACTGAGATTAGATTTTTCAAACAAAGTTTTGACAAGGGCCAGCCTCAGAAATGACTAATGGAGACGAGCAAAAAGTTACGGATTGCTAAGTAAAAGGACAGAACAGTGGCTGCATAGCAAGAGATAAAGTCAGGTATTGTGTGGGAGAATAATATTGGGAAAAGGGCTACTGAAAGGAGGGGTCAGACTTACAATGCTTCTCCCATCCCACAAATAATGTTTCCATATTAGCATCTTTCACACAAAAATGTCCTCATGACCTACAATACCTTTGATGAGGGATCTTATTTTATGGCAACTATGAGCAATGGCTTTAAAGTCCCTTTTGGTTCACAGTACTGAGTTTGTACATGTATGCTGAGGTCAATACAGAGATACTGAAAAGAGTATCTTCACACAGTGTTCTAGCTCTCAGTTTAGGAAATGAACACTGTCAGTGTAGAAGAATTTGGTTCACTCAGCAAATGTAGTTCAATTCAAAAAGCACAAAATAAATTAGTCCCCAAGAAAGTACTCCAGCAAAGTTGTATATGCTAAGTACAATAATGGCAAGACATGCAGCAGAAGCAAAGGATTTTAAGCAGTAAAGTGGAAAAAAAAGTTAATTAAAGTCACAAATATATGGTAGAACGTCAAAGAAAAAAAAAAGAAATGAGATACAAAGTTGTGATAGTAGAGATACAGTAATAACAACTAGAAATCAATGGCTTATTCTGGAGATGGAAGCTTAACAGATGCTCTGTATTAGCTGCTATCTCACAGCAAGAATATTATTGCATTGTAGGGTGCAAGAGCAGGGCAACAAAAAGTGAAACCAGACCTTGGCTTGGTGGATGAACCGAGAGCATGTTATGCTTATTCTCTCTGGAAAAGAGAATACTTTGAGTTGACCTAAGACAGGATTTTCAAAATCATGAAAGAAAGGTAACCTCTACTCATGCAGGGTGGAGAAGCAGGGGGGAAGGAAGGGAAGGAATGTTGAACCAGACTGCAAACGTTTCAAATATAACAACAGGGAGTAAACAGGCAACTTGTCAGGCAGAACTACTTAAGCTGAAGGGCAATAAACATGTGGAACAAGTTACTAGGAAAGGCAGCTGAAACAGAGACTGTACATTAGCTCAAAAGTCACCTGGACTTGTTTCAAGGGAAGGAGAAGAATTCAGGGATTTTTGTACAAAGCACAGAGTTGGGATTAAGATAGACTTTAAAATGGCAGATATGCTGAGCCAATTCAGGATGCTTAAAATTGTGCATACCGCCATGCACTTCATGGCAAATTTCCCTGTGTTGACGTCACACCTTCACCCTGGAGCCACGCTTAATAGAAACAGCTCCCCATATGAGCTTTCCCTGTTTTGGCCAAGCCAGTCAAATCAAGAACAGTTCTCCCAAACTCCTCTCTGCTGTAGTCTACAACAAAGACAGAAAAGAGCCACAATAGGGTGACAGAGCCCCACCAGCAGTGAGCTCCTGAAGCACTGGCCTAAATCTGTTGCCACTGCCACATTTGCTGCACAATGTCCCTGAAACTCTGAGGAGCACATCACTGGGACATTGCAAACAGCTGCCATGGAACCTCAGCAAGGAGAGAGAATCAGGAAGTGGGTGGGGAGTAGTGTGCAGAGGACACAGACTTGGCCTGTTTCTGTGGTTGTCCCTGCCTGCACAAAAGGCCTTCCCATGCTTCCTCTGCCTTCCAGGCATGCCTCCATATGTAAGGCATTCGCCTCACGTAGGCCAAGGGGACACATACAGCTGGGCTAGCACCCTGAATCAAAAGAACCATAGAATTATTTGGAAAAGACCTTCAAGATCATCAGGTCAACACACTAGCAAGTTTCACTGCTAAACCATATCCCCATAGTGCAACATCTGCATGTCTCCAGGGGCAGGACTCCACATCTTCACTGGGCAGACTGTTCCAATGCCTACTCATTATTTCCATGAATAAATTCTTCCTATGTGCAATCTAAATCTTTCCTGACAAGACTTGAGGCCTTTTCCTTGCTTCCTATCTCCTGTGAAAAGAGTCTAGCTCCTTCCTCACAGCAGTTTCCTTTCTGGTAGTTGAAGAGAACGATGAGGTCTACTCTAAGCCTTCTTCTTTACAGACTGAACAGCTTCAGCTGCACCTCACAGCTCCTGTTTTCTTATCTTTTCACCAGCTTCATTGCTCTTTCCTACACATGCTTTAGAAACTCAATAACCCTCTTTAGTGAGGGGCCCAAAATCAAAGATAATATTTGAAGTATTGTCTCACTAGCATTGTGTACAGAGATCTCAAAGTACAGGCCCATGTCCAGTTGCCACAGTTGTATCCTTACAGTGGGATGTGCATAACCCCTTTGCCCAGGGATAGCTGTAAGTGTTTGGATTAGCAAAGCACAGGGCAGGCAGAAGACAGCAGCTACCAGCCATCAGCTCACGTTGGCCTCTTTATTGCGTCTCAGCATGTGTACCCTAGCAGAACACAAGATCACCGCTCACATCCCAAGGCCAGGTTCTGATTGACTCCACTTAAGCATTTCACAGAATAACCTCCCTGCAATACCAGCAGCTATTTCATGTCATTTGGACAAGAACCATGTCAAGAAAAGGTTAATTGAAAGTGGGTAAATAAGGTTCTCAACACTTACTATTTAAACTCTATTCTAATTTTAAAGTAGCCACCTCATAATTAGCCCCAGTTTCATTAGAAAAAAAATAGCACTCCCTGGTTTGGACATCTATGTTCACCAGTTTAGCTTTGAGTTATTTCTTGTGGATGAGATATATCATGCAGAAATTAGATGATTGTTGTGAAGTTTTAGCATGCTTCTAATAAGGAATTCACCACCACCAAAAGAATGTTTTTCGCTACTTTGTTTTTATATTTGCTATTAGTTATAGAAACATGCGCTCCTGAGTCTGAAACAGGTTTTCTCACTGGATATTTCTTCTTCTAATACATGACATCCATATTCCTCACTCAAGTAACAATCATTGGTTCCCAGAATAAATTTAATTTCAGTATGATGTAAAAACAAGTGAAAAAGATTAGAAAACAAAAAGAGCAACATGGACGTTGCAACTGTATACAAGAGAAAAGAATAACAGATAAAGAAACTATCTTACCAAACCCATGATAGTAAAAGAACAAGGACTGAGAAGGTACAAGGCAGAAAACAGTGGTGTGTTATACTAAACACATTACTGTTCTTTCAAATACAGCTTAGCTAATGATGCTGCCTTCAAATGCTCCTTGGATGGGTGCTTACCAACTACAGCAAGTGCCGATCTCAACTCTTATTTAAGGGTCCTCTTAAGGGCTGGAGGCTGCTTACCCAGCCTTCTTCAAATCATGCTCACAGCAAGGCTGCTCCCAGCCTGCAGGAAGCATTTCGCGCAACGTCAACCTTTCATCTGTTCTTCTGTGCCCCAATTCGTTGCCAAGTAAGTGGGGAGAAGAACATACTGTTTTAAAAGACTGTAGTCAGAGTGCCTTATAGAGACATTGGGACTAGATCCCCACTCTATTTGGGAAGATGTAAACTCTCTGAAGCAACTGCTAAGTGCATAAACACAAAGTGGAATTAATATCAATAACTGTATTTGCAATGAAACAACATAGGTTGTATCTGCCAAACAACAATACTGAAGACTCTCCCAGACCCACACAGTCACAGTGACTTGTCCAAAAGGTTGGCCAGAGTTCTCCTTCCTCTTGTCAACCACAGTTCTACTTCCCAACTGGCTTTCCTTGGTCTCTCTGCAGTTCTCTCTCCAGGAAGCCTGCCATATGATTCATAACAACTGCTTTGTGGAAGTCCACTGAGCTTTTCTAGTTTGCTGACCTCAGGCAAAGGATTTTTTCTCCCTTCTAATCCAGCTTCTCAAATAAGACCTTTATCTGGCCCCAGTTTTCACACCATCACCAACAGGGATAACAAATGGAAATCTCTAGGGAAAACTAGCATTATTAGGCAGGGTGTGAAAGCAGTTAACACTATTCCAGGCAATGTCAGACCGCATTTGCTGAAGGTATAAATGGAGTTTTGGCCATTTATGGGAAGAGGGGAAATTTGGCTTTTGTTTTGCCAACCCCACCAGCCTCCTCTGTGCATGCAACAGCACTCACTATGGAAACCTCAGCAAAAGCTAACCTTAATTAGAGATGCAGGCAAGTCCCTTCCAAACTCATCAACTTTTTCACTGGAAAGTTCACATCTGAGAGACATTGCTCAGATGACCATATTCATATGTATGATTTTGGTTTTCTACAGAAGACAACTGGTACTATTCAGGCCAAGAAACAGTTGCTAACAAAACTGAATGATGTACTGTGCCATACATTCTTCTGCTTAACCATGTTGTTTGATTCGTTGGAGTACACATTTTCCAGCAAACGTGTATTCTGAATTTTTTCCTTATTTGCAACAAATTCTCTTCATATCCAAGATTTATTTAGGATAATCACAGTCTTCCTGGTCTAATTATCCACAGGTTAATGATCTTCATAATCATTACAACTACTTGTTCAGATAGGTGTTGTTTGTGAAATGTTCTTTCTACCAATCCAAAAGTAATTCTGAAAGAGAAATGGGAAGCCTGTGTTCAGTTTAGGCCTGTGAGTAAAATTAAGGACATACAACTGACCAGTGGACTGACAGAAAGAAACATCATGTCTAAACCCATACAGAAGGCTTGCCATCAACAATAGACCAGACTACTCTTAGCAAGCAACTCTTACCACCTGAAAGACAGCGTAGTTAATGCTGTTATGAGACTGGGCTGGGATCTCAAATAATCAGGAAATGTCCTTGCAGTAATTTCAATTGCTAACTACTTGTTTCCAAATATGGGAAAGCATAAATGCATAGATATAACATATATATATATATTGTTCCAAACTATGAATCTATTTTTAAAATAAGTTGGGAACAAAGTTTATTGTTTATTATTTCCTATTGGCATGGCAACAAGCAGAGAAAATCATCTACTCCACATGGCAAGAGCTCATGGAGCTGAGTGGCTGGGACAGCAATAGGAACAGATGAGGAGGTGGCCAAAGGGTGGGTCTTTCCCACCATTCTTGTTTACACCTTGATCCAGAACAGTGAAACAGGTTGCAGGATGGTTTTTCCCTCCAAAACAGCCTCTACAGTTTTGTCATAAAGGAAATTAAGGTTGAGTGAATTAATATCACCCTGGTGTAAACCAGAGTGCTGAGAAGTTGGGAAGAGTTATGCTCATAATGAACTATCTGCACCAAATATTTTGCTTCCTTCCAGTAAGTATCTATAAAAAGATCTGACTTCCTTTGAAGGAAAATAAAAACGAAGCACAGAGAATAGACTATTTTTGCTTTGATGAATCTGCAGGCTGATTGGCTAAGGACAGCTTTAATAAGCAAATAAATAAATGTCCAAAACAACAAACAAACAAGCAGCCCAAGATAGAAGCTCAGCTGAACCCACTGTAATACAGCATTCAAGTTTTGCCCTTTCCCACTTCCTTCAATGCATATTTTTGGCTTGACTGCGATATGGTCCTGCTGCCCAGGGAGTCACAAGGGCTGAGAGTGAACTGTTACAGCAGATTAGCACCTAAGTCTCTTACGAAAAGAGTGAAAAAGCACTCTCCCCTATTTCTTAATGTGAAGAACCAGAAAGTATGTTTAATTTTACTACAGCAGTAAAACAAGCATAAACACCCATGCAATGAGAGCAGCTATTCTCTTCCCATCTTCACAGTTAGCATTTTACAGATCATTGGTGCATCCTCTCCTCCTGCGTGTCCCAAGACGTTCAAAATGAACATTTCTGCATTCATACATAGAATGAACATTACAATGATGCTGTGCAAGTGCTGTGATGCCAAGAAACAAGCACAAGGTTCTCCTCCTATTCAGGATGCTTTTTTGTTTGTTTGTTTTCTTTTAAATGGAAAAGAGCTTTATCCTAACATGACTGCTTTTGGCTGACATTTTTCAGTTTTCAGTGTTCATAGAATCCACCAAAGATATGCTGGCATCCAGAAAGTGAAACAAGTCAGTTCTGAGCTAAGAATTGAAGTTTTCCACTTGGAAAGACTGACAAACAGATATTGTTTTGACTTTGATCTAAAATAAAGTTTCAGCTGCAACGAGACATTGTTTGGTCTCACTTCTTGCTTTAAATCAACTCATCCCTTCTTCTCAGTGATTTTTCTGATGGTGACTGCTTTTTATTTATTTAAGGGGAAAAAAGGAAGTTTTCTTTACTCCACTTCCTCTCTCTGGATAATAGATATCACCTTAAGCCCAGAAAACAAATGTACTCATATACCTGATAATTAGGAGTTGAACATCCAGGTATTTTTGTGTAGCTGAGCCTATATTCTTAAGCTCAGTTGCTTTGCTCCCTTTTATATGCATCATATCATGTCGCACAGTCATGGACAGGGAAGGGATTTCCAGATCTCCCTGAGAAAACAATTTAGTCCCAATGGCAAATAAGCTGAATGAATTCACATTGCCTCAGACTATGCTAATTGCACTAAAATCATGGTCACGGTTAAGAAACAGCAGGACACAATTCAGGCCTTCACAACAAAGCCACTTGTGGATGTCTCTGTACACTTTAGCTGTGCTATTTCACCTCTCTATGCTCCAGTGGAGACCAGAAGCTGTTACTGCTGAGTGACTGAAAGAAAGGCTGCTGTGGAAAACCAGAGCCTGATTCTGCAGCCCAAACTGATCTGGGGGGTCCCAAGTTAAGGTACATCAGATACAGCTGAGGTTCACTTGTAATTAAATGCATTCATGGAAGAGGCTGATGAGCCAAAATGAGAATTTCTGGACAACAAGGAAGGCTCAGTGTCCCCCTCTTCCTCTCTTTACTGTTGCACCTACCTTAGTCATTACTGCTGGCTGTTTGTTCAGTGGTGGCAATCAGACTAATCAGCCATGATGCACAAACTCCCTGGGGTAGGCATTGTACTAGCACCATGGGGCTGTATGACCTGCAACTGTATAAATGGGTACAACAGAGCCCAGAAAGTGCAGAGAGGTGTCTCGGCTTCTCAGCAAATCCACAACTTGGCTGGACCCATTGAAGGGTTAACACAGAGCCATGTGCATGTTTCATTTCCCTGCTCAGGTCTGACACTGTCTTAAAACCTGGGACTATTTGGAAGGCATAACAATTTCGGGTGGAGGTTTGGCTCATGCCCTGGATATCTCAGAGCTTTAACTTCTCCTTTCCAACTTCCAGAAGCAGGAGAAATGGGATTTTCCCTTGTGTTTGCTTTCCTCATTAAAATGCCTTCTTACATTTGCTGGCCTTGCTGGTCACCTCACTTGGCTGCTTCAGCACAGAAGTTGCAGCCCTCCACCCCAATCTTTTATTTACAGTGAGGAAAGCAAAGAGAGCACTGAGGGAAAAACCCAGCCTTCCCAACACCAATGCCTAAACACCAAGGAAAGGGGACACCTTTCCTGGAAGCACCCACCTCTTTCCAATGACTGTATAAGAGATCTAGAAGGACATTTTCAGCAGCTGCCTCAAGTAGTGTTGTGTGGGTTGATGCCACTCCTGCTCACTCCTCTCAAATACCCACTGCTAAAGGTCATGTTAATGCTCCTGCACCTAAGAAGGAAGCATCTGATCATGTGCAGGAAGACTGCAGAATTGGGCACATCCAAGCAACGATGCACAAGCGAAGCCACTTGTCATTTCCCACATCTACGTTTTGCAACCTTAATTGTATTCTGTCAATGAAGACATTTGTAGTTTTGTGCTTTTCCAGAGGTTTTTTGTTTGTTTGGGGGTTTTATCCATAAGATATTTAGTAATATACACCAGGCAGGAATCTCAATCTAATAAACTGATAGAGCACTTTTTTTACTTCATAACCAGATAATCCCAGCTGACCAAATCATAAGAGGCAGGGGAAGCCTAGAGAACAGTTTGATTTTCAGCAGATCCATCAACAACAGAACAGAAACTTCCCCAAAGACTTCACTTTGACTCGCTACAAAAAAAAAACAAAACAGACCCCATGCAGAAGTTCAAAGCTTAGCTGGAGCAGAGCTGACTCGGCCACTGGGGAGTGGTAACATCAGGCAGAAGTGGTGACACAAAGTGAAGTTATCAGGTGGAGGAGAACAGTGGGACTTTCCCTGAGGCCAGCAATGAATATTAGCAGGCTGGTCTAACGGGGTCACACAGCAGAAGGGGCACACAGGGAATGAAATGACTGTCTTGCACTCAGAGAATATTTTACTTTACAAAAAGAAGTTACTTGTACAGTTCTTAAGGTTTTTTTTTTCTTCATTCTGTAGGTTTCCTGTGGTGGCAGAAAGGCATCGATTTATTTGCCCTTAACATCACTTCCTCTCAGTTAGTAAAGCTGGTGATGTTCAAGATACTCAGTACTCTGTAGGTAATTAGCAGCTTTATGCAGTGCAAGGGGAAAGTGAATAATTTTCAGATTACCTTGCTTAAACCACTTCAAACTCTATCTCCCAGTGAGACTTTTGCCTCTAGAGTGATAAAGTATAAAAGCATGCCATTTCTTGTGCTGGAGAAAAAAAAATGAGAAGAAACCCCACATCCATCTTCTTTGTTTGTCAGATACTGGTACTCTGCTTCATTTCATAGCCATTATGCTTTTAAAAAGTAAAACAAGTAAAGGAGAACACACTGAATGCCAAAGCCTAAAAGAGATCAATATAAAAACCTACCTAGAACAGACTGCGTTGAGACAGTACACAAATGGCTTCATTGACCTCCTTCTTGAACCTTGTGGCTTGGTTGGTACCTTACTTAATCTGTTCAGCATGGAAGCCATCAGTGAATTGGATTCTTAATCTACCATCAATCCATGCCAAGAGGAGAAGAGAACAACAAGAGTTTCATTCTTGACAAAAACAAAAACAAAAAACAACAACAACACCCACCTAAAATCAGGGAGACAACACAACAGTACAAAGAAAGCATAACAAAAGCAGATTTGATCATCTCATCCTCAGAAGGTAGATGAGAGGCTTACACATTATCTCAGGTACCTCTTGTGGCTTCTAGAGCCCCCAGGTGCCCTGAACACTTACCCATACACTGGTCCATCTCCACCATACGCATGTGACATAAAAGGTACTGCGCCTATTCTACAAAATGTTCTCAGACCTGTCCATTTCTTCTAAACGACTAGGATACTGTAATGCCCAAAGCAACAGAAGAGTTTGACCTTAGCAGACTGGTTTTTGGAGTACTCAAGGAGGAGGCATGATCAAAGCCCTTCTTTGGGTCTTTTGGAAAAGTACACTGAAAGACTACAGACCACAGGAAACTCCATGGCCCTGAGAAATGAAGAAAAAGTACTCTCATTTAGGATCACCTCAAAAAGCAATGTGCTTCTGCTGTTCTAACAGTGTGGCTGAAACCAAAGCAAGTAGGTGTAGCCAACCAAAATAAAGCCCGTTGGAGACAAAGAAGAAACAGAAACAGTGGGCCTAAATAGCATTTAATTACTGTATGCTCTCCGTATGACAACTCTAATGAGAGAGGTGGCTTATTGTAATCACCTCACAGATGTTACATGTAGCTAAATCTTCTCAAGCAGTAGCCCTGCTCTCCTACAATTCCTGGGTTGTTGGGGAACTTCTCTGCTTCAGTGGGGGCAGTGAATTTGGTTTTGTTTTGTTTTTAGTTTGTTTGTTGATTTGAGCACTCCAGTTACTTTGAAATTAGGCATCAGAAAGGTTGCAATGAAGCCTTGAAGAAATGTGGATATTTTGATGAGTTCTTGACGACCAGAGTTCACATTTATTGATTAAAAATTCTACATGACTTATCCTTGCCATGTCAAACAAAAGTTGTTGCTTGTGATCTGCAGGAGTTATTGCCTGAAGTCAAGGTGCCAGCAGTCATTGTACATGCATACAAGATTGCTGCACTAAACCCTTCTTCTTTTTTAAAGAAAAGTGATGATATGGCTTACAAAAAAAAAAAAAAAAGGAAAAAATCAAAACCAAAAAAGCCAGACCACTGCTTCAAATAGGGTGAATGATAGCTTTAAGAGTTACATTTCTGCATCCATATTTCCTTCTTATCATTTCCAGATACAGAAGAAACATTCCATGCTGGGTGAAGCATCCATCAGGTCAATGTGTGGTTTCAGACAAAGCCATGAGCAAAATGGGCCATGGCTAACATGGTCCCACAGGTTCTACAAGGTTTTTCTTTGCCTCGATAATGCATACAAATCAAAACATGTAGGTACACAGGTTGGCTTTAAAAAAGACAGAAGAGTATTTATTTCTAAAGATACATCTTACCTAAAAGGAGATGAGGAAAGCACTGTAAGCCAATAGAGAGCATGGAAAGAATTCAAACAGATGGAAAAGAAGAAACACACTGTTCTTTCCATCTTCTAAAAAGGCAACACATGCAGCAATTTCTAAGATGCAGACCAGAGGCTCCTTTGTTAGCAGGGTCTGAAGGAGAGGAATAAAGAGCTAGGGAAGAAATGGAAGTTCTCTAGCAGCTAACAGCATGTGTTATGCCAGGGTGCCTTTCAAGAGCTGCAGCATTGGTGTCCAAGCATTAATTCCCTTTCACTGCATCACAGAAAGCCAGTGGCATCTTAGCAGATTCCAACTTTACCTTTGCAATGCCCAATGGAGCAGCTGCACTCCAGAGAGCATCTTGCTAGCACATCCCCAGGCTGTCAGCTTGCAGCATGTCACTCCAGCCATCCGAACACGAGGCCAGCAGAATGGGGAAGGCTCACAGTGACCTGCCCAATAACATTTTCTGCAATCTGGAAATCCCAGTCAGATCTCATCCAGTTCTACTGTAAACCCCTGCTATCAAACCTGACAAGGAAAGCTAACTACAGAATACATTTCAAGCCCCACCTGATCTCCCAAGGCTAGCTACACATTTGAAACATTTTGATGAGTTTCCTGCAGTGTTCGCCTGGCTGAAGTGACCTACAAAGACCAATTTGCAGCAGACCCTTGATGAACCAAAACAAAAAACAAAAACAAAAACAAAACAAGTTCAAGATGGAAGATAGAAAAAAATTTCTTCTTGGAAAGAGTGATGAGGCAGCAGCACAGGATGCTCAGGGAGGTGGTGGGGTCACTGTCCCTGGAAGTGTTCAAGAACCGTAGAGATGCAGCAGTGACTGGCATGGTCAGTGGGCATGCTGTGATGGGTTGATGGTTGGACTAGGTGATCTTAGTGGTCTTTTCCAACCTTAATGATTCTGTGATTCTATTAAGAAGAGGTGGACAAAGGAAGATGAAGGATACACCAACAAGTATGTTGTGATTGGCAGTATTAACCCTAATAAACATTTATCCAGTTGCTTCCAAAGTAGAATGGTCTTTCCTTATTATCTCTACCTATAAGTCTAAGAGAAGGGATAGAAATGTTCAACTGGCAAAACTATTCTCTCTAAGTTGTGTGTCTTACCCTGCTCCACCACTCTGCCCAGTCCCATGGATGTGTGCAAACACAGAGCAGAATACTTTGTACACACATCTAATGGCAGTGTTTCATCCTTAACACAGTATCTTCTGCCAAAAATAATTACCTGAGGACATTAAAACTGGCCAATTTATAAAAAAATGGGCTTGGTTTCTAAAGCATAGGAGATGGGTGTAACTTCATTGATACTAGTCAACTTACACCAGTTAACTCCCACTGAAGGTCTGATCTATTAAATGCAAACAGCGTCCCTGGGTTTTAATTCCTTTTGCTGATTTATGGGAAATAGTACTACTGTTTTTTTTTTAATAAAAACTGCCTCCTGATTGTCAAGGATCTGTGTTTGAACTCAAAGAAAAAGGAACTGCAGAATAATATTCATTTTTCAAACACACTTTTATCAGAGTATGTATAAAAGTAAATATGTTTCTACACATGTATAGATAGATAAAACCACACCCTATATACCTGGCATATACCACACATGTACCATATATATATTTGCATGAACATCACAGACACTCATATATGGTACAGACACGGGTCACATGTAGAAACTCTTGCACCTATGGAGGAATAACCACATGCATCAGTACAGGCTGGGGGATGACCTGCTGGAGAGGAGCTCTGAGGAGAGGGACCTGGGTGTCCTGGTGGACAACAGGCTGGCCATGAAACAGCAGTGTGCCATGGTGGCCAAGAAGGCCTCGGGTATACTGGGGTGCATTAAGAAGAGTGTGGCCAGCAGGCCGAGGGAGGTGATCCTCACCTTTTCCATCCTGGTGTGGCCTCACCTGGAATATTGTGTCCAGTTGGGGGTTCCCCAGTACAAAAGACAGGGATCTCTGGGAAAAAGTCCAGCAGAGGCCACAAAGATGATAAAGGGCCTGAAGCACCACTATTATGAGGAAATGGTGAATGACCTGAGTTTGTTCACCCTTGAGAAAAGAAGACTGAGAGGGGATCTGATCCATGTCTATAAGTATTAAAGGTGCGGGAGGCAAAGGGATGAGGCTGGACTCTCAGTGGTGCATGATAGGATGAGGGGAAACAGCCACAAACTGAAGCATAGGAAGTTCAACACAAATGTGCATGGGAACCTCTTCGCAGTGCAGTGACGGAGCAGTGGCACAGCTGCACAGAGAGGTGGTGGAGTCTCCTTCTCTGGAGACGTTCCAGACCCGCCTGGATGCCTACCTGTGCAACCTGGGCTAGGGAGCTGCTTTGACAGAGGGTTGGACTCGATGATCACCAGAGGTCCCTTCCAGCCCCTACAATTCTGTGATTCTAAACACTTTGTTCAACCAACGTTGAAGAGATTACTTTTTTTTTTTTTTTTTCTAGCAGGAAAGGAGCAGGCCTCTGCACAAAGCAGCAGACCAAGGTTCCCACGGATGCTGTCCTTATCTCACACAAAGCCAGGAGGCAGGGGAAGAAGTGCCAAAGTTTGCCTTTTCTTTCTTGAAATGTCAGCACTCATTGATCACTAAATCACTTCAATAGCTTATTAAGTAGGCATCACAGAGAGTTACTACCAGTCTCCTATTAATTTTAAAATACTAATGGGTTTTTTTGGAGCATAATTTCTTTCAAAATGAAAAATGCTCCCTCTTCACTATTAAAGAGTGAGCATTTTGGACCCTACTAGCCAGAGTGCAAGGCTGCTGATAATATATAATGCACATTCAGTACAGGTTTTAACATTGCAATATGTTCTTAAGGTTGCTTTATAGCTTTATTGTCTTTTTTCTTTATCATTTCAAAGGATCCTCTCCATTTGTTTTGCCCATTTGCACACAAACTGACATTCTCCTGATGCCTATTATTCACAGTTTCATGTCAATACCAGCATAAGTAGAGGCTATCAATCACTTCTCTGATGATAACAGTAAATAAATAATGCACACTTTAAACTTTCAAGGCACTGCATAAATATCAGTTTGTTTTCACAACATCCCTTTAAGTGCTGAGCTAAGTACTTTAACCATTTTACTAGGCACTAACTCCGATTCAGGAATGGTTTAAGACCCATATGACTCATTACAGAAAAGCATATAGAATTGTGGGCATTATTCTAACCTAAAAATAAGCTTCTTCCTATGTGAGAGTTGTTGTACACCAGTACAGGTTGCCTGGAGTGCCTGCAGAGTCTCCAGTCATGGAAATACATACAGGTTGACTGGACCTGGCCCTGAGCAGGCTGCTGGAGCCATTCCTGCTCTGCTCAAGGTTCAATGGGACATTTTCCAGAGGTGCCCTCCAGTCTTCTGCCAGTCTGTGCTTTGCTTAATAGAGTTGGGATCTTTCATCTGGTTGCCACATGCTCACGCAAAATTACTCGTCTGAGGACACCACTGCATTTTACTGCCTTATACTTTTCTGTGGGTGCAGCTCAAAATGTCATGCCCGTGGCTAGAGATGTCATTAACTACCCATTCTGCAATGAAGTTATGGAGCGAAACACATGAAATGAAAAATACACACAGAGGATCAAACCGAGACATCTGATTCCAATACAGTGTGTGAGGAGCAAACGGATGTTCTCTGTGTTTGGAAGCCTTTCCGCTCAAAAATAAAACTACTGTTCTCCCTCTAGCAAAAGATTGGAATTAAGCATCTAACTTCCTTATTTTTTTCCTTTTCTTTTTGCTCAACAGCTACCTGCCAGATTTAGTAGCATCTTTCTCCATTTTCCTTCACAGACACAAAAGTTTCCTGCTCGTTCCATCTTTGGTTATTTCACATCCCATTAATCATTCTGCCTGTCCAGTCAGCAGAGCATCAGCAAATAAGCAATCCAACTCAGACAAGGCTAAAGTTCTGCCCTGTAAGGCTGTAGTCGTGTGCTGCCTTCCCTGTGTTCTTCTCTCCCTCTCTCCCTCCTTCACGTAACTTCTTTCTTCCCCAGAGACATTTCCAATAGCAGAAAAATCAGCACTTTGAATTCTTCTTGTGATGTTGTAACAAGCTGGCAACTAGCATGACATGTTGTAGAGAGACACATGTGAATACCTAAGTCAGAAATAATGAGATTTCTCTCTCATATTCAGCGTGAAATGAGAGGCAAACGACATCCCTGCTGAAAACAGTGGTGTGCAAGAGGAGGTGTGGGGAAGGGAAGGAGAAAGTGGATGTCTGTTCCATTTTGCTTACTACAGTGGATTTCAGAAGAAAAACTGTCTGGTGGGATAGGCAGCCACAGAGCACAGCGTCTCAGAACCAGGCAGCTCCACCCTGCATCCCAAAAACAAGTCTCCCGTGGCCTGGCACCGCTGTGCATTGTGGCCAAATGAGGCCTCAAACAACAACAGAGGCAAGGGAGGGAAACAAAAGAGAAAGGGGATGAGAGGGCCCAGTAAATCAATTAATGCAAAAGTCTGTTTCAGTGTACAGGCAGCAGTGGTAATTGCTTTGTGTGCTGCCTGTGATGAATAGGTCCCGGTTACCGTTGCACAACTCATCTTTCCTAGCGTGGCTGGGAACCGGCACAATGCTGATCTCCACTGAAAGTCTTTAATTATTGTTAAATTAATCAGGGCAGGGTGTCAGCTTTGGGTTCATGCTTAATTGCCCCATTTTCTCACAGTTTCAGACTCCCACCTGCCCCCCTGCTCCTCTCGCTCCCCCTCCCTGGCCCCTGAGTATGCATCACTTTGGGATCAGTTTGACATCGAGTCCTCTCTACGTAGCAATGAGCCCCCCAATGAACCCTGAGTCCTTTCCTTTCACACTTGCTCTCTTCAAAATCCACAGTATAACACAAAACCTTGGAAAGGAGAACCCCAGACATACTTAAAATCACAGGACAGGAGGTTGAGCATTGAATCACCAGCTAAGAAGCCAGAGGTAGCAGCTCTGCTGTCACTACTAAGCACTGGACATGCATCCAATCCCCAGGCACCACCTTATTCTCCAGGGTGGCAAGGAACAAGGGTCATTACCATCTTAAATCTTTTCATTCACATTAGGTGTCACTTCACTGAACTGTTTACAGTTCTAAATCAGCATAAACAAGGGGACAATCTGATCCAAAATGTTCCTCTTTCTGGTATTCAGAGAAAAGCTCGAGAGTCTCTCAGGCATCCACATCCTGCATCTTCAGAAGAGCCCTTTCCAAAATCTTAAGCTTGTTCTGCCTTCTCATACTGCTGAAGAATTTTTTGGGGGTTAGCCAGGATATTTCATGCAACTTTCATAGTGTTAAGCTAACAGTTATGTATAAAATCACCGCAAAGAGAAAGAGACTTTTCTCCATGAATACAGAGGATTGTTTAAGAAGTAATGCGAGCGATTAAGGAATAATTAAGTTGTTGCAACAGACATCTAGGTTAGATGAAAGGAGAAACAAAGCAGTAAGAGTAGGAGAGGAGTGGAATACATTTCCTAGGCAAATTGGAATTACTGCATCAGAGGTTTTTAGAAAGCAGGCAGACAAACAGTTGTCAGGAACAACTCAGACATGGTTTAAAGACATTAAGATGATCTGAATGACCTCTTGCAGCTCTACAGTGGAGAATCTGATTGGTCTAAGGAGAGGGTAATTACCAATGAGCAAGGCAGCAGCAGGAATGCTGAGAACCTGCTCAAAATAAAACTGCATTGACAAATTCATCACACAAGGTCTAGCCCAGCAGAATTCTAAGAATTACTCTCATCCCTATTCTAGCTTTTACATACAAAATGAATGTGATAGAATTTTCCTTGATTCTTACAAAAGCAAACATATCATTTAAAGAAAAGTCAAGAAAAAGGTGCATTAGATTGAACACATTATTTATTAAACGAGGCATAAACCTAGCACTCTCAGCAGCCTGCATCAACTACTTTCCATCACTATCCAGAGAAATTTAGGTACATTTGCAATGCACCATATATAACATCACACAACTTTACTTCCTCACCTAGTTTAAATGATCCACAAAAAAATGAAAAAATGGAAATGTCTGAAAACAAAAGCTGTCCACAGCAACCTTTCATTCTTCTAACTATTCTGACAAATAAAAAAAGAAAACTTTGAAGAGATGGCCCAGAAAGTTCTTACTCTTTCTAGGTCACTGACAGGCAACCAAACTCACACTTTTGAAACATTTATTAGCACGAGATGCCCAATTTAAGTGATCTAATGCATCTAAAGCACCCTACGGGGCTGCTCACAAGGAACTTGACCACAAATCTGAGAAAGACTCAAGCTCTGAAATTTCAGGCAGGATCTGTCCTTCATGCTATCATGTGTCTTCTTTACTTTGGCCTTCTCACTGGCAAATGAGAAGCCTCCAACCCGAAGAAAGTAGGCTGTATAAGAAAGTATCTTAGCATAATTACATTTGATAAAGAGCCACTTCAGAAAAAATATGCTTGTATCTGCAACATTTTTTCATCCTTGTTTCCTAAAAATGAAGACAAATTAGCAAGTTTTTATTGTCCTAGAAAAAAAGCTTCAAGCAATTTATTGGCATTTCCATTTTTGCTTGGCTCCATTTTACATTCATCAAGAGTGACATCATTCACATATTTTTATCTGCATTAGAATGAAAATTTAGGATCATTGTGCAATCCCAGCAATAGGCATCATACTGCACAGCTCTGATCTCCCTACTGTGCTGTGAATAGAGAATCAAACACCAAGAAAGTGATGCAATAGTTTATAAAAGTGATTGCTTTCAGCTTCTAGTGTCTAGTTTTTGCAAGGCTAGAAGAAGGGAGAAGGTGGGAAAAAGAGGGATAGAAGGAACAGGAGAGAGATTTTGAAGAGATTCCCGCTCTCAAAAGAAAATGTCTTTCAGGTTTTTTTTCAGGAGGGCAAATATGCAACAGTGTACTACAGAAATGTAAGCACTGGGGTGCCACCATGGCAGACAGACACTAAGGCAAGCATTCCCACAGAATTTTCCATCTTTTCCTTTTCAAACCTGGAGTCAGAAATTCCTTTGTTTTCTCTTTAGTCCCCAAACTGCTCTAGACTATGCAGCCCTAACAACTCCTGGGCTTCAATTGCCTCTTTGTCTTGGATCATTTTTGTTCCCAAGATACTTGTAAGAATGATGGCCCCCCAGTGAAGTAGCATTACATTCTATGTAATAACAGAAGCTCTCTCATATATGTATTTTTTTCTAAGAATCACTAAATGTCTTACCAAAAATGTTATTTGTAAGAGGGCGTTTAACCTCTCTTTCTTACATTTTTCCACATTCCCTCAATTTTACAGATAGCTGTAGTTGAGATTTTATTGATTACTTCTTATCTGTGTGAAAGCAGTATAACAAAATTACTGGGTTTCATACTATCAGGAAAGAATGAAAGAACAGAGTAGATAAAATCAATTTTAGGCAGAGTACAAACCAAATCAAGACAGGACTCATGAGTTTGCTGGCACTTATTATTCTGTCTTTCTTGTCCATTATACACATCATAGCATTATTTCTGAAAAATGTTCTTAAAGTCTTTTTTCTAAGTTTGTTTACCCATGGGGCTAGCATTTTGTGCTAGGACTTGAGCTCTGCCAACAGAAAAGCCAGCTAGATAGTGCACCAACCAATCCTTGCACTTCCCTGCTATATTCCCAGATGCAGCAGTTCCTATATTATCATTAAATAATCGGAGGTGGGGGAGATTTGAGAAGGAAGAAAAAGTTACATGTATTGGTTTCCATAGATGAGATGGTAAAATATAGTTGTTTTTTGTTTTGTTTTATTTTTTTTTCCAAATGGATTATTTCTTAATTATCTGTATAGATTTTCTGTCTATCTTGCTATTAATACTGTTGTATCTCATTAGGATTTATTTAGCTTCTGACTGTCTCACAATTGTTTCTAGATGCTTCTGAAAATCACTATAATTTGTTTGTTACTTGTGTTTAAAAGGACTAGAATTATGAGCTTTTCCTAGCCTTTGTTATCCATAACAAAAATTCATAACACTTGGTGGTTTTATTTTTCACAATTATGAGACTGCATTTTGTTTTGTTCTGAAATCTGAATCATAACAACCCTAGCAAACAGTTAAGCCTAAGAGTTCTATAGACTGAAGTCCTACTGCCAGTACTCTAGACTAACCTAGAACAGCCTAGATAAAGTCTGGAATACTGGAAGTAGGACTTCATTAATTTGAGTAGCATGTCATTACAGCTTACAGATATCGCATCATAGTCATTAGTACCTGAAAGTTATTACTTAAAAGCTTGGTAGGATCTTGCCTGAAACAAGTTAACAGTCCTGCTTGCTCTCCTAGTACCGTGTACCGCACCTGCACATCACATCTTACAACCAGCACAAGTGGGGAGTTTAAATACAAAGAGACTGTTTTGAATGCTCCTATGAGACCAAATGTGATTCAGCACTCTCGGGTTTTGAGAGCTGAGAAAAAAGAGATATGAGAATGTCACCCCAGGACCACTCTTCTGAAGTGGAGCCTGCAGCAGTGGCCAGAGGGTTCATCACTGCCCTCTCTATGGCTGGCAGCATCTAACAGGTAGTGTGGCAGATGGTCCCAACATCCCCCTCGAGCCACTGCAGCCCAAGATGCACATGAATACCCTAACATGAGGTGGTGGGGTTGTAGCCCTTCAGGTCTTTCAGTAGGAAAAGCAGAGTTATTCATCACATTAAAATATCACTTTTCCTTCCAAAAGCACTGTACCCATTTCGCTTTACGTGAAACCTTTAACACACTAAAAGGGTTTAGGGAAGGTATCATTTGTCTCTCTTTTGCTTGTAGACTTGACAACAAGAATTTGTTCATTTCATGATGGAAGGTGCATGCTCTTCACATGCTCAGCAATCAGATGCTTTCCAGAAGTAGTAACTCTGAGAGCAAAAGGCCCTCGGTAAGATGAGTAATGCAGAGAGCAAAGGGAGGGATTTCTGTGGCACAGGGCCCAAGCTGCAGCCCTTCGTGAAGATCAGTCAGTTTTGGATGTTATTAAGCCTGAACAGCAAATGCCTCTATGTAAGAAAAAAAGTGCCTGCCCTTCACTCATCGCTGTCCCTGGGGAGTTAACACAGTCATTGGGCTGTCCAGTGCCTTTGCTATAGAATGTGGTGTCAAACCACATCAGCTTGAAAACTGTATTTCTCTAGGCTAGCACTGACATTCATAGTTCAAAGGAAAGGCTGCAGGCTTGATTCATCCTCATTTTATGCCATAGCAGTTCCACAAAATATCAGAACGCCAGGTGTACTGACACACACTTGGAATGGATCTGGCTTCATATTTGGGATGTTCTCTCCCACAGTTTCTTTGGAAAAGAAGCTTCTGCAGGATATGCCCGCTGCAAGAGCAACAACGGTGCTTTTATGCACTTGTGCATGTGATTTTGAAAAGCAAAAAATTCATTACCACTGGAAGTATAAACCCAATATGGGCACTTCACTTGGTATCTCATACAGAAAAAAATCACAACTGTCAGAGCACTGATTTAATTTAGATTGTAACAGTGCTCTGCAGCCACAGGTTTTGGTTGTGTTGTAGCCTCTTCAATGACATGCTCTGGAAATCATTTCCAGAGCTGCTTCTAATATTTTGAATTATTAAGCTAAGTACTTTGAAATCAGCTCTGCTGTGAGACTCTGGGAGTCCTAAGCAGACAACCTCCAGAAGTCCCTTCCAACTCCTTGAATGTAAGATCCTGAGATGATTTACTTCTGCTGCTGTTTATTCTGCCAAGTTCTGCTTCAGACTGTAACCCAGCTCTCTCTTACCACAAAGCACTGACTTTCCAGTTACTAAGACTACTAACCAGAGTGCTTTACTGCAAGATTATTACTAGCTCTATTCCTCTATCCCAAATCTGCTTTTACTGTTCACATTTCTCTGTGCATGGGAGTACCTTGTAAGTTCCCCTTTCTTAGACATTCCTTACACCTGATAAGCAACCAAGACTTTTGAGACCGCCCTCGTCCGTTCTCCAACTGTTTCCATATGGTTTAACAACTCCCCACTGTTGTTATCTTATGGCAGACGAGGAGGGTCTGATGGCAGCCAGAATATTTTGTTTTAATCAAAGAGAAACAATTTTACACACCACTATGGCTGGGCATATGCCCAGGTCTTCCTCTGCTCCATACATGTAGACTCTGTGTTAGCAGCATTCTTTCCCAGGAAAAGCCAGCCTAAGCCCCAAACAGACACACCCTTTCCTCCTCTAAACTCATCAGTCAAATGCAGACAAATTACAAATGTGCTACATCATTCATGTTTCTCTTGGCACTTCTGGAGACTTTTCTCATGGTGTGCCAAAAGTGCTTCCATTAGTCAGTATCCAGTATTTCTTACCACCACTGCAAAAGCTGAAGGAAGTGGTAGAGTTGCACAGATTTATCAGGTGAGGATGGTAGGAAGAAGAGGCTAGAGCAGGCTTCACCCCCTCCATTAGTCTCAGCCAGCAGCTCCCAGTTCTGCAGATAGCCAGACACCCTCTCAGCCCACCACCTTTCTTCGTTTTGGCACTGGGTACACCCTGGTGCTCTTTAAATGAGGTGCCTCTGCCTGGCGGCACTCCTGGAGCAAACCCATTCATTTGAGCTGGTAAGCCTGTCACTCCCTATTTAAAAGAGCTTCCAGTTTTGCAGTATATAAATTAACCTTGACACTCGCTGCAGTGGTACCTTTGCTTTTCCTGCATAGCCAGCTGCACTTGACGGGAGTTAATAACTGCAGGTAGCAAGAGAAGGACACTGCTTTCAGGAATTAAAAGAACGTGGGGAAGAACTTTCAGGGAACAGGAAGATGATTCCTGCAGTACAGAATTTTGAAATTAAGTTACCAATACCCAAAAGCATTTAACTGTATTCTTTTGATCCCTGGTGCTCAGCCACAGGGGACACGGCATTTTTACTTCTTTTACTTGTTTTTTGCAGGAGTTGTATTTCAAGGCATCAGACTGCTTAGGGATATTAGTAAAAGGGAGCACATGTCCTTTAATTCAGCCAACTAATCCCAGAGATAGCATGACCTTTGTCTTTCACCTCCTTTATCACACTCAGCAAATTAACAGGTTCCCATAACCTAGGCCAGCCATTACAAATAACCAGTCAGGACTGAACTCTATAGCTTTTGTCCGCAGGTCCAAAACACCTTTTCTCTGCCAAATTCAAAACAGAGCTACAAGCTTAGGAATCTGCTTGTAATGCATTAGCAGCAAATATTTTATGCAAATTCTGGCTTTTGTTTTTTTCAATTAAACACTCCATCAGATATTCATCAGTGATTCCAGACTTTGACTAACCTGACTACCAAGTAATATTCTGCAAATATTTGTCACAAATCACCACCTTATGCTTTAATGCATTTCGATATGAAAGTAAGCTGGAGCAAAGCGTCCACGTCACAGCCAGTTGGGCTGTGCAACCAAATCCAGCCCAAGATATAGGTCAGGAGACTCTCCGTTATTATATACTTTGGTGCACACTCAGTGGTAACAGCAAGCCAAGAGGGACGCATTAAAAAAAAAGGGAAGATTTCTTCTGTTCTTCTCTTAAAGTAGATCACTCAGAAATCCGCAACTTAAGGATTATGTGTTTCACCTGGAAGAGTGAAGTCAGGACTTCTCAGGGTGATCTATGTCAGCTGCTGAGGAGAGGGTCAAAAGCCATCACAAAAGCAATGGCCACTGAGCCCAACCAGATCACAGGCTCCCCTCACTGCATACAGAATAGTCACCAGGAGCTGCCATGCACACCGGTCCAACTGAGCAGAGAAGGCCCTCTTCCTTTTTCTCCTTATTTTGGCAAGAAACCTGATGACTCACAGTGCATAGAGCCCTCTGGGACATCAGAGGCCAAAAAGAAGACATCAATAGGGCCAGAGCTCATGGGGACCAGCAACCCAAACAACCAGCTGCCAGCCTGCCAAGAGTGGCTGTGCCACAGAAATAGGCATCCATCTGCTTCAAACAGAGTCCACTACACCTCTCCAGTGACCCAAACTACTTTCTGAAAGCCAAAACATGGCTGGTAGCCTTTCCATTGGCATGCCAGTCCTCTTTTTGACTGCAAGTCTCATTCTCCTTTCCTGCCTCCACCTCCCTTCCCAGTCTGCTTAAACAGCCAGCAGCATTTGTTCACATCTACCGTGCAGTGATGGCCCAAATCCAGGCCCAAGCTGGCAGGATCAGCATCGTCCTATTCAGCGACACACAACCAACTTGTCATCCTTTTGGGAAGCAGTGACTCAGATGTAACTCTATTGCAGCCTGGCAGCTGGTGGGACCGGCAAGATGCACAAAGGGAATAATAGTGCCATGCACAGTGCCACACAGAGCTTGGCTGCAGCCTTCATTCAAGCCCTGGCATAATTAAAACAGTATTACCATTCTTGGTGGCAGATTTTCACCTTCTGTAAGCCCAGACTTTATGTGAGTGCTTTGTTTTACCAGTCTACAACGTCTGGAAGTCAATGTATTATGAAACAGAAAAGCAAATCCTCTTCTTTTGTGCTACTGCTGTTAGCAAGAACACTAGGGCCTACCATCCGGGTTGTGCATATGGCAAAGGCTTGGCTGGAGTCTTGCCAACCACCATGGAGACAGTAAACAAAAGTGGAGGTTACTGTTTCACAAGGCTCCAGACAGCATCTTTTTTTTCAGTCCCTACCTCTGAAGCAGGCAAGTCAGAGAAATTCTCTGCATATATCTATTAACAGGCAATCTTTTCTCCTCATTTGCCTGGAGAAGCTGTGGTGCCCCACCCCTGAAGGCGCTCAAGGCCAGGTTGGATGGGGCCCTGGGCAGCCTGAGCTGGTGGGGGACAGCCTGGTTCATGGCAGGGGTTTGGAACTGAATGTTCTTTGAGGTCCCTTCCAACCAACCCAAGTCATTGTAAGATTCTATGATTCTATGGTTTGCAGTTTCAGAGCAGAGGTCTCTGCATTGCCATACTCTTCCTTTCCCACCCACTGCCTGCTCCCACTTGCATCCTGCTGATACAGCTGGTTTTGCAGGCATGGCTTTGCAGACCCAGAGAACTCATCTGGATGGACGGATGAAAAAATAAAATAAATAAAATAAAATAAAATAAAATAAAATAAAATAAAATAAAATAAAATAAAATAAAATAAAATATAAAATAAAACAAAAGAACGAGTCCCCCTAAGCAGAAAATTGCAGCCAGTGATGTCCCACAGTTTGTCGCATCTAGCAGCGTGTTATTTGGGGTACTTGTCCCTTCCCCATGAGCTACCCTCACCTATGCACTGCAGCTTTCATGTTATGAATGCTCTGCAGAGAACGTGTCCTCCTGGTCACTTCACATAGGCTCTAGTAGAAATTCAGCTCCTCTCTATCTTCCCTTTTACCCAAGATCAAGCCAGTATCAAGCCACAGTACTTCTGATTCACTCAAAATACAGACTTCAGCTCTGCCTAAAAACTGCAGATACAAACAAGTGGGTAAGGGAAGTAAAAGCATTTTCAAGGCAGCTGAAGGCAAGAAACTAAACACATCTCCCTCCTCTTCCCTTCTCAGGATGCAAGACACTGCTATTACTTCACCCCTTGCCCTATTCACATCAGCATGCAGCCCATGCATGCGTGCTCCACCTGAGGCAATGCCTGCTCCTAGCCCAGGCAACTCCAGCAGCTGATCCCTGCTCTTTCCATCCCGCTCACCATCGTCCTAACCCATCCCCCAGCTTCCATTTTTGCGCTTCCATGGCTGTCTTAGCAGCTGCTCTTCTCTTTCCCAAGCAGCAGCGGAGCTAAATTGACCTAATTCCTGCTTGTTTCCCTGCCACCCACAGAATTTGAAATAGCAGCAGCAAAAGCTGCCGATGCACTCGTCAGCATTTGTTCTGCAGCTGTGTGGGATCGGCTCACGGTCGCTCAATTTCCTTCAGATCCTTTAAGGGTTAGGAACTTTCAGACTGCACATTTTGAGACCTGCAAAAGGGATGGACAGTCATTCCAGAAAGCTCCTTAGGCAGCCTCAAGGACAAGTGGATTCTTTGTACTCCACGGCACAGCATCAGCTCTGTTCTCTATACTGCAAACATGAGACATATGTGTTTGGAAAAATCCACGGATAAGTCTCCATCTGCTGTCTTCTCTCTGTCAAATGTAGTTTGGGTTTGCACTCAGGTTTGGCTGATCACTTCTTGTGGTAATGAAAGCTGGATCAGTCTTGATCATAACTTCAGCAAGACAGGACTTAAACTTTCATTTGCATTCTGTAGTGAAATAGGTAATTTCCTGTCAGGAAGTATGAGGGACCAGGTACTGCTTCACCAGGAGCAGCCTCCCTTTGGTCAAGCCCCCAGTCTCAGATATAAAAAAAACATACAAAAACAGTTATTTCACCCTCATGCCACACCCCAAGTCACCAACTGCCTCCAAAATTTAGTAGTCTACAAAATGAGCAGGAATGGGAACATTTATATTAGTGTATGTATGGAGAAGGAGACAAAGTTATATTAAGGTCTGATATGTCATATGGGGTCGGATAGCATGTCATTAGAGGTAGAAAGCAATCCTTCCTAGTGTAGCTTTTCAGTTGCTTATTAAGGCTTTCTGTCCAAACTTTAAACTGCTCAGGCTGAAATTTTCCATGCTATAATTACTTCTATTCTGGTAATTAAATCTTGCTACAGTGCAGAGACACAAGGACATTTAACTTTTGAGAGTGTGCCTCTAAGATCCTACTCAACTTTTGTCTGGTAATCAATGAAGGGGACAAAAGGCTTAGTTCTAACTGAGTGTGAGCAAGGCTGGCATTCACAATCTCCCAAACATGACAGCAACCAGCCTACATCAGACAGGGATGCAAACTTGACCAGAATTTATTTTCTGTCCTTGCATCTGCACTGGGATTCTATTGCTATTGAGATTCAAGGTATATCCCCTACATCAGTCAGACAGGAGGCATAAAAAATAATGGTGGCCCACCACTCTCCAAATAATCCTTCATCCAATACCTTTGCCAAAGGGAGCTGTTATGAGCAGACAAAGGCTCATAACATGTGGATTCAAAGTGAATCGAATGATATACTATATACCATTAACCTGGTCTGCAAATATCATGCCTGATAGCTAGAAGGTTTCATTCTAACTGAATCCTGATCTTGTTCTGATTTTAATATTTAATTAAAGCTCAAGCCCTTCCATAGGTGTTCTATCCACCTACAAATGTCTGGACAATGCTCTAAGATGCATGGTCTGATTTTTGAGTGCTCTTGTGCACAGCCAGGAATTGGACTCAACAGCTCTTACAGGTTCCTTCCAACTTGGGATATTCTATGATTGGTTCTACAGTTCTATACACTCTTCTCCAAACCCAGCCCTCATCACTAGAATGACCGGTGAATGTTGCTCTTTTAAAGCTTGTCATAGCTTCAAATAAGAAGATCTAGCATACTTGGACTCTAAGGAAACCTCAGTGTCAGACGTGTAATAACTATGGAAATTGTATTATTAGCTTCTAAACAGAAGCAGCATGACACTCTGCAAAAGAAATACACAGGCTGTCAGATGCACTGAGAGGTGTGAGCTAAAAATTAATGGCTATTTAAACATATTATTTGTTCCAAAGTGTTAAAAATGAGCTTTTTAGCTCTGATGGCAGAGAAGGTGCTGGTGTGTCAAGTCCCACATTGGCACGCCATCACTTCTAGCTGCTGCTGCCAGTAGTTCAAAGCTGTTGATTGCTACAGCTTCAACAAC
The DNA here is from genome assembly GCF_038088225.1 of Cyrtonyx montezumae. NCBI lineage: Eukaryota > Metazoa > Chordata > Aves > Galliformes > Odontophoridae > Cyrtonyx > Cyrtonyx montezumae. Next base: position 44,975,346 of record NW_027072034.1, on the reverse strand, counting down.
AACTACAACTTCTTCCCTTGAGGAACAGAAGCCTCTGGAGAAACAAAAAGAGGTTTTATTCCTTCCCATTGGTTTAGTTTGGGCAGAGGCATTCCAGTTTTGGCTCTGCTGACGAACACATGATTAAAGAAATGAAAGCAGAGAACACAGACTGACTGAAGTTAGCACAGATGGACAACTTGGATGTTAATCTAGCTGATGGACTCCTTCTCATTGAGAAACAGCACTTACAACTCATTAAATATGAGTTGGCTCAACTAAGCAGCACAATGTGACTTTTATATCCTAATCTCAGGGTATCACATATTTCCAAAGAGTACAGTGAAAGCTTAAAAGGCCTCCACAATCAGAAATTGTTACTGCCCTTCCCATTTTGCCTGTTTAAAATTTACCACCTCAAAGAAGCCGAGCTTCTGATATGAAACAGACTAGGAAAATGAATTGGTAGAGGTAAAAGCTAACTCAGTGGAAGGCAGAAACCTCTACATTATCTGAAAGAGGCTCTGTCTTAGCTACTCTGCCAGTTTTTTTGTGTGGGTGGGAGTGTGGAGGGATGTGTGCATTCACTATCACTATCTTAGATGGAATTCATCCCATATACACTGCAACTACATATTCGGGAACTATATGCTGGTACTACTAAGTGGAAATACTACTGAAATTTGTTCGCAGCACTTGCAAAGAAAAAAAGTGAGGATGGCATGCTCTGTTGATAGATGAATAAGGAACACTAGATTTTAATACATATGAACAGCTATCTGCTCAATCTACTGCAAACAAGTTGATAGAGACTTGTAGCTCCAAAGTAAATCATTTGCCACTCCTAGCCACAAGAATGGGTCTGAGGAGTCCATACTTGGCATAGGCATGAAATACTCATGTTTCTTAACAGCATTTCATGAACATCTTCCTGCAGGTCCCTGGAGCCCTGGCAAATGCGAGCAGAACTCGCAGTGCTCAGGGATGTGGGAACTAGTACTTCAGAGGCTGGCTTCAGGCTTCAGCACCCTACCAGCTGGGTCTCACTGCAGCCACAGCTCAGGTGCCTGCAAGACAGATGATGCAGACCTGAGAGTCCTGGCTTTGGCAGCTGGCAGGGAATGAGACAGGTTTCAGACCCTGCACTGCAGACAAGGTTTTCTCAGAAAGTTGCCTGCTAGTAGGATCTGTTGCAATAGGATAGAGGAAATGGTTTCAAAATAAAAGAGGGGAGATTTAGACTGGATATAAATTTTTTCTTTACAGTAAGGGTGGTGAGGCACTGCAACAGGTTGCCCAGAGTGGTGGTGGATGTCCCATCCCTGGAGACAGTCAAGATCAGGCTGGCCAGGGCTCTGAGCAACCTAATCTGGGGGAGTTAGAGCAAATGACCTTTAAAGGTTTCTTCCAATTAAAAAAAATCTATTATTTTATGATTCAAGAAATTACAAACTAACGTGCCTGCATATAAAATGATTAAGGGCTTCCCCTGTGTACAACAGTGCCTTGAGGCAGGCTATCTGCAAAGCCTGGCTATTCCACATGTTTCTCAGTAATTTTCTGAGTCTGCAACCCAGTGCCAATGTCAATATATCAGCCATTTACAGCTAGAGGTCTAGCACCAAGCTTTGTGCTTATGGCATGGCTCCATCATCTAGACAAAAATGCTAAAGCATCACAATATTGGTGCATCCTTGGTTATATTGACACAATAAGCATTTAAAAACTATTAAAAAAAAGCAGTGTAAACTCAATATGCTATCGAATGCCAAACAGCAGCAATTCCAGCCTAGTTGCTTACTCATTTCTGTTCTCAGTAAATTACTTCTTTCCACATCTGAAGTTCCACAAACTTACTCACATGAATGTAAGTCTCTCGCTAAATCTAAGTCCACAGAGAGCTTGGTTACTGAGAATAATAAAGCTGATAAAAGGATGCAGGGGTCTGAAGTATTAAAGAAAAGAGCATGGAGATGAAGGGGGAGACAAGATACACACGAGCCTGCACTGGCAAGTACTCCCACAAGAAATCACACCATGGAAGTTAGAAGGAGGTTTAAATTAGATGAGGTACTGTTATTCTTAACATTTGTAATCAAAAACCTGTGGTTTCAATTAGGAAAGCAAAGATGCCTGGCCAACATGCTATTACCAGCTTTTTGGCAGACAAAGCCATTTACAACAACCGGGCCTGCCTCTCCTAAGCTTAACTATTTGTTTTTACATTAAGCCTTCCTGACTCTATAGCTCTTGGAACAGACTCCAGCCACACTTGCGGAGGGCAAAGTCCATATCAGATGGACTGTCAAGCAGAACAAAGTGTTATTACTTTCTCAAAGTTGCAATTCAGTCACACCCCTTATGTTATTGCTATAAAAATGAGGGAGTGATTTTAATTATTACATAGAGTAAGGAAAAGAGACTGAAAATAAGAGATGAGTTGCGTGTGGTATTTTTTTTTTTTTCACCTTTCAAGGCACAGTTAACAGTAGAGCTCCTCGGAATAACCCGAAGCACCTTCCTTTTGATTTTGCTCCTCCACCTGCCTACCCAGAGAATGCTTCTGGAAGCACCACCACAGGTGGTTGGCTCTCAGGAGAAGGTGTTCAGTAACATTAGACCAGAAACAAGGAAAGTATGTGAGAGAGATACGCGCAAAGAGCAACACTTGCTTAAGGAGAACTGGGGCTCCTCAAGCATCCTTCCCAGTTTCACTCAACCACACGGTCCCAGCACAATACTGCTTGTGCTCTGTAGAAAATGCTCTCATCTTTTTTCTCCAACCTATTTAAAACTCCATTATATTTAGAGGTACTCTGACTTAAATAAATAATAATCGTATGCTTCTTGGAGGCTCTAGGCATCGTAAGACATAATTAATCGTACAGCCAAACCCCATGAGCCTTCAAATCATCATTAGAAAGGAAATCTTCCAGTCAGTCACCTTGAAAAAAAGGAGATCCTTTCTATTCCTTAATTGGTCTGGGAAGCACAGCCACAGTGCTCTTGAACGGATGTCTTCTGCTTCATACCCACAAATCTGGGCTCAGACCAAACCATGGAAATAAATTCCAGAGACATGCAGCCCCCACAGAAGCATATCCCGCCAACACTCATCTCTGCTATGTATTGTGTCAGGCTGAAGGGACTGCAAGGAAAAGAAAGGAAAAAAAGTAGTATCCTTTCTTCTCAAGCAAGAGTAAATATAGAGGGTGATAATTTAGGGGATAAAACACCACACACAGACACAGAATCATAGGATCACAGAATCATTAGGGTTGGAAAGACCACTAGGATCGTCTAGTTCAAAAAGCAACCCATGCCTGTGAATGCTCTAGGCCACATCAGTCGGTGTGACAGGCAACTTAAAAAGGCTGGTAAGTGATGTGAAATTGCAGACAGTAGTGAGTCCATGTGTAACGTTCCAATGATCATGCAGCAGGTGGCCAGGCCTACAAATTCCCCACCCACTGCCACAGTGGTGCCACCTCACTACTACATGGTCTTCCAAGCGAGTGATTCCACAACACCCTTCCCACTTGCTACTGAGGTCTTTGCCTTTGGCATGACCCTGCCACAGGGCTAACCCACAGACCTAACCCAAAGCTCTCTAAGAAAGGGAGAGCAGGGAGCTTGAAGAACTATTTCCTTCCTAAATCTAAGCTCCCTTCCATCTCTTACTGAAACACAATGAAGTGAGGACTAATATTTAATGGATTACCAGCAGGGCAGAGGGAGCAAATAGCTAACTTATTTGTTTTAGGAGTACACAATAAAAAAATAAAAAAAAAGTGCAGCCTACTGTATCATGCCCGTGAACTTTATCCTTCTGACTAGCTTTCAGTCTCCAAGAAAAATTTCCTGCTCCAAAAGATTGCAGCTTGGGACCAGAGCCCACAGGCTCCCAAGAAGCCCAAGCTAACCAGCTCCAGCTCACCAGCTGTGTGTCCCGAGGGGGTGGCTAAGCTGGCAGTGGCTTTCTGCACACTAAATGCTTACTGCTTTAACAAGGTTGCCTGGAAGTGGCTTGAACAGACGAAAAGGGAATGCTTTTCTGATCAAGTGACTCATAGAAAGAGGGAGGGAGGTCGTAAGATATTCTTTGGAAAGGATTTCAAAGCTGAGAATATTGTTCCAGGAAATGTTTACAGACTGGAAAAGAGGAAGTTTTGACTTTCATTGGCTCGTTCTGTTGCAACATGACATGTTTACCAAAAATCCATACAGAGAGAGAAAAGAAAAGCTCCCTTCTGAAGAAGAGCTGGGCAGGAGGCAAAAGCAGCACTGCCAGTGTGAACTCTGCTTTAAAGAAATAGCCAAAAGCAAAAAATGAGCCCCATCCTGTATCTGCAAGGCACACTCATACCTCAGCCCCAAGAGCACCACAAAAAGAATAGAACTCAGATGGAATAAGAAGAGACTGGAGCATGAGCAGGATGTTGTCACTGCAGTATTTTAGGCTGTACCCGCCATACCCTGGTTGTTTTACAGACACCAAAGAAGGCAGCACTCCTCCCTAGAGACGTCAGAAAATGCCCGGGAGATGGAGCAGTGAGAGGGAGACCGCATTTGGCTGGTTGGTTTGTTTTCTACCAGACTGAATACAGTTGCATCATCCAGCAGACAAAGCAGGAGTTTATGGACATTTCTGTGGAAGAACTCAGTAAAATAATATCAGATTTTACAGCAGTGACTCCTAATATTTCACAGATGAGATCCCATTAAGGCAATGACCTGGGCCTTATTGTTCAGTTCTTCAGCCACCACATTTCTTCCTGAGTGTTGCCTCATCCCAAAACCACTCAGGATGGCTCCTCCTGGTCCCTACCTGGAGCCTACTTGACTCTCCTTCTTTTGGAGGTGACAGGTCTCACTGCTATGAGACAGTAGTGCTTGAGCTGCTCCTCATCCCTGCTGAGGTCTCATCTCTACAAATCTGCATCACTCTCCCATCAGGAAGTCCTACAAGAAAAGAGGCCCCTAGGAGCACCCTTGTGAAAACAGCCCAAGTGGGAATGGCAAGAGAATAAGGCAGGTGACAAGAGTCCTTCAAATGTGGGGGAGAAATAGTTTTAAACTCAAAGAGATTGAGATTAGATGTCATGGGGAGATTATTCACTGAAAGGTGCTGGCACAGGTTGCCCAGACAATCTGTGGATGCCCCGTTCCTAGAGGTGCTCAAGGCCAGGTTGGATAGGGCCCTAGGCAGCCTGATCTAGTGCTTGAGTTAGTAGTTAGCAACCTTGCCCATGGCAGGGGGGTTAGGAACTACATGATCCCTTCCAAACCAAGCTATTCTTATTATTAAATAGAATTACAGACTCTGTGATTCTACGATTCAAATCTATTTGCTGTGAAACCTTGCAGCATCTTCTCCTCACCTCCCAACTAGCATGACTCCAGTCTTTCAAACAGGGCCCAGAGTTTAGGAGATGGGGGAATGAGAATAAAGGCTCATTTCAGACTATTAACAGCAGAAATAAACCCAGCATCCACAAAAGGTGAAATGATGTTAATTTAAATGACAAAAGACAAGGAGTGTGTTCTAGAAGGAGTGAAAGAAAGTTTGTCGAGAAGGTAAGCATTTCATTCTTAGAGATATGTGCCAGGAGATGCAAAAGCCATCTTATTCATCTTTAGCTCTTTTTTGCAAACCATAAGTATTCCTTGTCATGCACTGCAGGAAGCCTAATAACGAAAGAAAGAAAGAAAGAAAGAGAAAAAAAAAAGGTACTTGGTTTGCAAACCTTTTTTTGTTCAAGAGCAGAAGGAAGTCTCTCAGATGTCAACACCACTCTAACCTCTGGACCCCTACGAGGAATAGCTCTTGCTTTGGAAATGAAGGGTCCCTGCAGTTCAGTGATTTAGAGACATTTTGAAATACTAACCTATTTGACAAGATATTAGTCAAAAGCACTGCCAGAACGCGTGAATTAATAGGACCCATATGTAACTGCTTAATAGTAAACACTCGCTTAATCTTGTGTAGCTAAATGGTGTAACAAAAGAATTAGCTGGTGACATCCACTTTGGAAATATGATCCAATCGATATTATGATTTCTTTTTAACTGCTGAACTGGGTTTGGCACATGTAAAAATGTGGTTTCAATCAGACAAAATTGCGCCACAAAAAAAGCCTTGTAAAGGAGCCCAGACCTGTGGGCTTTAAGCAACGTGAAGTGAAGGAAATTCACAATGGGACTGAAACTCAGAGCTCAGGAGGAGGAAATAAGCGGTCCCTCAGCCATTATTACCAGCCATGAGATCACACAGACCTTTCATCTTATATTATCAATCTCCCTTAGTGCTGGGCTTACAATAAAACATGCAGTGCCAGGCACAGCTGTAACAGGAGAAACAGCAGAATTTCCCCTTTTCCCCTCCTGACTGCCCTCATTTACATCGACTCCTCAGCAAATAGTAATAGCTAATGGAGCAAGACTGTAACAGTCCTGGTTCAATGGCACTGCCTAGCTGGGGATGCTAAAAGGTTGTTCAGAAACACAGACCAAAATGATGGCAACTGACACTTATTTGAAAAAGAAACAGAAAAAGAAACAGAAAAGAAAGCAACTCCCCCCAGATCAAACCAAAGCATTTTCCACAGCAGGGACACTGCACAACTGAGAAAAACCAGCATAAAATTGTTATGAGAAAAGCCCACTGCCCACAGCTAATCTGTCTGGCTGTACGTCCAATGGGAGCTGAATAGAGCTTCTAACTGGTGATGGTCTCAGCCCAGGCCTCCCACCCACCAAGCACCATAACTGTCTTGGCTCATGCAGGATGCAGCCCCTCGACAGTGTTCCTCCTGCAGTTTTAAGATGGCATTTCATTAAACTGAATTATCTTTCTGCAAAATTTACAGATTAGCTCCTAGGCTAGCTCATATTCCTCCACACTCAGAAGCACAGATGAAGCCAATGAGGCCTGATCCCATGCTGGGATAAATGACTAAGCTAACTGAGCCCTTACAGATGGACCGAGAGCAATGCATCTCCTGTGCACGGGAATGTCAAAGAAGAGAAAAAGGGCCAGAAAGTGCACATACATTATGTGGAGGACAAAGGAGAAATATGGCTATGCATGCCAAATGCTTTAAAATTGCAAAGGCTACAAGGGAAAGCAGGACCATTCTGGTTTTAAGCTCAAGAAGCAGGCAGCTCCATTTTCTTGAGCAGGTCAGTACCAGTTTTACAGCTCCCAGCTGCTCCCTGGAGTGGCACCAAAGGCTGCTGTTCCCAACACCTGCAGCCTTGAGGAAAGCCAACCCACGCACTGCTCTGCGGGTGCAGTTGCATGGCACTCCTCCCTCACACCCACACCTCTTCAGTGCTTGTGCTAACTGAGCTTGCACCCACAGTATTCCACTCATAGCACCACAGAATCATAGAAGCATTACGGTTGGAAAGACTACTAAGATCATCTAGTCCAACCATTAACCCATCCCCACCACGCCCACTAACCATGTCCCTCAGTGCCACATCTAAATGTTTCTTGAACACCTCCAGGGACAGTGAGTCCACCACCTCCACATCTCACCACACTTTTGGAGAATAATTTTTTCATAATATCCAGCCTGAACCTCCTGTGGCACAACTTGAGGCCATTCCCTCTCATCCCTGTTATCTGGGAGAAGAGAGCAACCCCCACCTAGCCACAATCTCCTTTCAGGCAGTTGTAGAGAGTGGTAATGTCTCCCTTGAGCCTCCTCTTATCCAGACTTAACAATCCCAGTTCCCTCATCTGCTCCCCATAAGACTTGTGCTCCAGACCCTTCACAGTTTCATTCTCCTTCTCTGGACATGCTCCAGGGCCTCAATGTCTTTCTTGTAGCGAGTAGCCCAAAAGGGAGCACAGCACTTGACGTGCATGAAGCTGATCATGTTGGTATTTGGCCACAAAAACCATTTTGCAGGCTGCAAAACATGGCTTGTGGCAGGCAGGCATTTTTTGATACTCGATACAACTACATGCCTGGCTGTACAGCCAAATAGTGCAATCAAGTGAGCTCTACAGTCCCTCAGGTGGTATGGTCCTCCATTCGAGTAAGAAGGTGAAGCAGTTAAACAGTTAGCACTCAGCTTTCTCAGTCTACCAAACATTAACCTTGCCAAACCATGCTAGTATCCAAAAGGGCTTCATTAAATAAATAAATAAATAAATAAACACCACCAAAAATCAACTGCTCCTTTTAAACAGCTTCGGGTTTCTTGGCTATTTCCTTTCAAAGGTCATGTGGAGAAGGTTTTAATATTCAAGGAGCTGTTTTCCTTTCAGGATACTGCCAATTAGTTTCACAGCTGAGGGAGGATGGATAGACATGAGTGGGCTTCTTTGATTTGCTTTCTGAAATAAATATTCGTTCCCACAGATCTAAGTCAAACATTAACATTAATGCCTTACTTTGGGAGACCATGACAACATGAAAGGTAAACCTGTAGATTTAGAAGAGTCAGCCTTCAGAAAAAAGGTAAATAAGGCAATGCTTAGAAGGGAGCTCTTCACCCTTTTGTGTAACTGAAGTCCCAGGTCACCCAACTCTGTACTACCTAGGAGCTAAGAACTATTTCTTTGTTTCTTTCATCTGATTTTCTAGTTACATTGTTCTTCGTTCATAAGCTCCTCCTTGGCTATGCCAAGATGGCCAGCAGTCCTGAGAAGGACATCTTGCCAGTTGGGATAATAAAGCTTTCATCACAGAAAGGCTGTTCACTGATTAGCACAGTCCAAATTCAGACACAATTTCTCCCCTCTCCCCCAACAGTCAAATATTTCCTCTGGGCCCATGAGCAGCCCATCACAAAGTCGAGGAATCACCGCAGTTCATGCAGGAGGGAAGGATGGGGCTGGTGCGCACTTCATACTCTGCAGTACAACCTTCAAGGAGGGAAAGAAGGAGCTCCTACAGCTGGATGTGCCCCACTGGCAGCATGGAGCTGGCTTTACCGAGCTAAGCCACCACACTAAGATCTACAGAGGAAAAAAAAAAAAATCCAATTAATGCTTGCCAAAGCTCTTAAAAGGTTTATTTTGTTCCAAAAAGGTTGTTCCCAACCAGCCCAGCCTAGGAGTAGACTGATAATCTGGTAAACAGCAACACAACAAACACAATTCCTCTATTTCTGAGCAAGAGATTACTAAAGCTTCTCAAATGGCCCACTGGAAAACTGATATTGATATTAACACAGTAACAGCACTACGGTAATGAAAATAAAACAGGAATACTAGCTGGTAAAGGAATATAAAAGAGCCGATTGATTTATTCCTTTTTGGGTTTTTCTTTTTGCATGAGTGAGAAGCAAATGTAAATTTTAAACATGCTCCTCAGCTGCATTCCATCCCTTCTAACCTTATTCATTTCAAAGATCCAAATATACTGCACTGAGCTGTCTTAGACCTTGCATTCGCAGTTCACTGGTCACTGTGTTAAAAACCTAAATGCTCACAGAAACTAATGCGTGGTTTTATTTATCAGTATATACGTTTCAGACATAAGATAAAATTCAAGAGAGGTCTTAATTTTTGTAGAGTGGGTCACAAATGATGTACAGGGACATTTTTTCCATATTCTGCTAAAGAAAGTGCATAACACCCTCCAGCAAATGCTGCAGTGTATCCCTTGAGAAAAGGTAAGCTATAAATGCTCAGTTCACTTTTAAGTGCCTGTTGACATGGCTCTGTCTTTGAACAGCCATCTTCCCATGGATATGTCTGCTCATGGGAGAGGCTCTCTCCTATTGCCTTCAGCCACTTGTCACCCTACTACAGCTACTAGATGCCATTCTTCCTCTTTCCTATTCCATCATGAAAGAAAAGTGGCTCCCTCAATTGCTTTAGGCAGAAATCAGCTGGGGCAGTTTAAATAATGTGGTGATTCAAGCTAAGCCAGTCCCTCTGGGTTTTAGTGCCTCTAAGACTTATTCTACCCAAAGTATCTCTAATGGTTTGACTGCTTCAGCTGGGAAGAGCTGCTTGGAAGGGAGCATTTTAACAGGGTGAGAAGATACGAATGTGCAATCTCAACCCTGGCAGCCTCATGAAGGCTGCCAGAAAGAAGCTGCCAGATGGGACTGTGGGGAATGCGTACAAATTACAAATTTTTCTGCTGATTATCCAGACAAGACCACCCATCCGTTGCATTGGAGGCTTCGCAGCTGATGCTAGTGACTTGGAAAGTAAGGTTATGCACCCTAAGCCATCCAGTCTGGCTATTACATTTTATAGTTTTTTTTAATTTAGATTATCTTGATTAATCCTTCCATCTTCCTCCTCAGTCCCACCGTGCTGAAGACTGCATTATATCATGGGTAGAAAGCAGAAATGAGGGGGAGGGCAGAAAGGGGAAAAGAACAACAAAACTGCAGAAGTGGTCAGGTTGGCCAGGGCAGAAAACAACAAGAAGCATATAAAATATGGTCAGTAAAAGGAGAGACCAAAGGTACTGATATGGCAGGAGGGAAAAAAAAAAAAAAAAGAAAGAAAAAGAAGAAGAAAAAAGCAGTAGGATGGAGGGGTTTTCAGCAAAAGATAATCTTTAAAATAAAAACAACCAGTCTGTGCACAGCACCTTCATAAAATACTCTTGGTACACAAAGCAACACGATTCTCCAATACGGGTCAAGAAAAACATCTTTGCTCAACACCCTAAGTTTTCCCACAAAGGACAGAAAGGGAAATTGAAGTGAACTGACCAAACACTGGCAGTCAGTACTAACTCCACCTTGCCTTTTAGCTATTAGCACAGAAACTAAAACCATCTGAATACGGAGTTTCTGAAGGACTTTTATCAGAAACTATTTTTTTTTCAATATATCCATTATACTAAAGAGAGAAAAAAAATAAAAAGAATACTAGATTTAAATATCGTAGTGGCAGAAACCGTATTATTAATCAGGCTGGCCACCCTCCAAGAATAGCCAGTAATCACATCCAGTAACTTTACTAATTGCACATGGTGGTTTGCTTACAGCCCAGGCTCCTGGAGCTAGGTGGCTGGGTGGGAGCTAAGATTATCATTGCAATAGGAGAGAAAAAAAAAAAAAAAAAGAGAAGAATCAAAAATTCAAACCTCATCATTGTGGCGATGCAGCCAGAATTTAAAGAAGATAAAAAGAATCCAAATGCGTTGCTATGTTAACATGTAGCTGTTTTTAAAAATCACCCTACAGTACTTAATTTGCTACATTTCGACTATTTTGATATTACAACTCATACTGGATAGACAAATACAGTCAAACATAATGAACCTTTCTCTGGACTTTATTGCCAGCTTGACATTTCTGAGCACTCTGCAGTAATTTTCAGTTTCACTATTTAGACCCTCTGACAGAAAGGGAAACAGAAAGAGCCAATGCTCTGCCATCACCCCTGCCTGCAGACTCCCAGACAAGGGACCACTCTGGAGGAAACATTTTATGAACAGTCCAAAGGAGAGAAATGAGAAAGATGGGATGCCTTGAAAATGTTCTGAGAGTACAAAGTAAAAGAACTAGCATTGCTTAGCCTAATGAAGTAATGAAGCAGGGACTGTGGGACAACAGTGTTCAAATATATGATGCCTGTTGCAAAAAAAAGAAAAATCCATTTTCTGTGTTCATGATGAACAGGAAAATAAATAGCAGGCTTACATCACAGAGAAGAGAACTGCAGATAGAGGCTGGGAGATACTTTAGGATGTTAAAAATAGCAAAGCACTGGAGAGGGCTGACCATAAAGTCTTCAATATCAGAGGCTTTTCAACATAGGTTAAACAAATACCTTCTGAGAGTGACAGTGGTATAGCTGATGTGCCTCAAGGGAAGGAGGAGGATGGCAAGATCCTTTGAGTTCCCTCCAGCCTGAGCTTTCTAAGATGGCATGCATTACTTGTTTATTAAACTAAAATTACTTACATTTTAGAAACTCTGTGTTTTACTCTGCCATACAATATGAAATAACTTCTGGAAGCAAGATACTTTGTGGAAGAAATTTCCTTTGCAAATAATTCCTCTTCATAAAAAAGGAGTGGAATTTTCTGTTTTCCTTCTTTAAACTGTAGCAACAATATTTACTCACTGGTTTCATCCCTATAGCAAGCTGAGAGGCATACAGAGCATTCCTTTCATTGAAAACAAAAGCTTAAAGCAACAGTTTTCCCCTTCCCTAATCTTTCTTTCTATTTGTCTGTTCGTTTGTGAACTACTGCCTTACTTTCCTCAGATGGTCTTCCTCCTCTTAGCAGCTATACTACAAGGGGAACCTTCTTCTTGGCTTGATTTCCATCTATCTACTACACTGAGAACATAAAGTCCCGCTTGCACAGGTAGCTGATCTTTCACAGACTCACATCTGGGAGGAGGAAAGAGGATCAATGAAGCTTCTCCACAAAACACTCTCTAGATTTTGGACACAAAGGACTGAAATCTAGGCAAGATCACCTAGTGAGTGATAAATGCTATTTTAGAATGGCAGTAAGCCACAAACTCATCTCACTTTCAAGAAGACCCTTGGGAAATGCAGCCTAAGGCCCAGGCAGTGATCTGCCATGACTAGTTGTCCTAGTACACAGGGGCATTTACTAAAAGCAGCATGAACTTAGGGTACAATGCAGCAAAACCCCTTCAACATTGACCAAGTCTTCTCTTACTGGATTTTTCCTTTGTTCTTCAAAGTCTGACAAACGAACCTGAAAGATTCTCTCAAAAAACAACTTCAGCCTAGCACTCTAACATCACAATGACTGTACCACAAACATCACAGCAACTGCACCACAAGCTGATATTCTTCTCTTTCACTCTCAACAGGGGAGAAAGAAATGGAGTGTCCAATGAACTTTCTCCATCACAACTTAATGGTATAGGTAAGTTTCTTCCTAGAAGTGTATCCATCCTTCCATTTAAACACACTTATGATGAACAATATGGGAAAGGATGCTCCCTGGACAGTGTGTCAACCCCATCTCTATGGCCCCAGATGCTCTTGTAGGATCAGGTAATTAACAAGACTGTCATTAAAGTAGGAGTAATATATAGATCTAAGGATTACAAAAAAATAATTTTGTGAGAAAAAGAATCGTTTAACATGAGAAAGAAGAGAAGTTGTGGAGCAAAAAGGTGAAATTGTTGCATTCCCTAGTAGAGAAATGATAAATGCCAGCACCTCTATAAATTCATAACAAATCAAACACTGGGAGCTAGTAGTAAGAAAGAGAGTTCCTGGAGGTTACAAAAACATGGTATGATGTATAGAGGATTATGAAAGTAGGAGGTCTCCTAGGGTACCCACTCTACCTACCTACATCACAGTGACTAGATAAACCTTCATGTTTCCAAAGAAGCTATTGTACATTCAGGTTGCAGAAGCATGCACTACAAGTTTTGTGAACAGAGTTTGGCTCTAAGAACTGTCAGAGAACCAGGAGGAAGGTCTCATGCCTTTCTTTCACACTTCTATAGCTTTCTGATTAGAATACATGCCTGACCTGAGGCACAACTAAGAAAAACTTTCCCAATTAATATCACCTGCAAGATCAGCAGGCATTACAGGTTATCAAATATTAAGAACAGCTTTTTAGAAATGCAGAATTGGCCTTGTTAACCCTAGGGAATGGAAGTATGTGTGGTTGAAATCATTACTTCTCTGAAATAACTGGAGTTTAGTTTTAACTTCAAGTGCTTTTCCCTGAAGCCTGTCATCTCAACATCCTTCCTCCACTGGCCATTTGCAGGATCTGCAGCATGGTTGGACTGGATAATCTTGGAGGAGTTTTCCAACCTTGGTGACTCTATGCTTCTATGATTGGTGATTCTATGACTGGCAAGGGCCATTGCTCAGCAGGTAGAGCAGCCACAAGGAAGGGAAAAAACAGCTTTATTGTTTGTTTTCCTGTTCTTTCTTGTCTCTAGGTCTATCTCATTAACTGTCCCTCTTGGTTCTCTTCAAGCAGTTTTCATGTCATCCTTTCATACAGAAACGTAAAGTGCTATGAGTTGTGCATTATGGGAAAGCCAAGACAAGTCTCCCTCCTTCCTTACCCTTTTCAGAAGCTTTGCTGTCTGCATAACTGGAAGGAAGGTGGGAGATTTTCTTTTTGTCTCTTGCTGTTGTTTTGCCCAAGGCCTACCATAAGCTACCAATAAATATCAGATTGCCAGCTCAGCTGGAGAATCTGTTAAACAAGAGCTAAGGATTACTTACAGAGGAACTGTAAACTCATCATCAAAATGCTTACAATTACAGGAGAAGACAGTTATCCATAATGTAGAGGCCTGAGCCAAGTTTTGCTAACAGCCACAAGGCTACTGCTTTCCACCTCTCCTCTCTCCTTATTTAAGGAAAGGGGAAAAACAAAACAAAACAAAACCAAACAACAAACAAACAAACAAAAAACTACCCAAAACAAACAAAAAAACCTTTAGCTCAATTAGTGAGAGAGCATTTCCTCTGGTAGCTTATGTCTCCAAGCAAGGAAGCAAGTGTCTGCCAATTAACTACAGAAAGACAAGTACAAAATCCCTGCTTGTGACGGGTTTCAAAGGTGATGCCTTGCTTGGTAGTAGCCTGTCTCCCTATCTACTTCTGCAGAAACTGCAAAATGCTTCATCTTTCTCCCTTTGCTCTCCAATTTGGCTTATCTAAGGCCTACCAGGTACACATGCTCACGAGGAGCTTTTCATTAGAAGCAGAATTTTGCCAACCTAAGCAAACATAAGAGCAGACATAAGTTAACCACTGCTTGATACTCTCATTGCACTGACTCTCTCTCTACTACTCTACCTTGCTTTCCTCATACCCAGTGGTGACCTAGACTGCTCAGCTATAGGAACTGGGCGGGTATTTCTAGCAACTCATAAAAGCCAAAGCCGTGGAACAGCTCCTGTACTTTAGTGAGTCAGAGGTGCTTGATCTCAACTGCACATCAGCCCACCTTAGAGTAGGAAGGAGTTATTTTTCACAGAAATGAGGATAAGTGGAGGTTCATGCCTGATAAAGCAGCCATCACAGCCTGTGATTGAGTCATGATAGCTTCTTCAACCATGATAGCATGATATTAAGGAATTCTATTTCCCTGCAGTCTCTTTTTTTCCCTTATAGTTTCATTTTACATTTCAAACTCAGAGCTTTCTCATTTTTTTTATTTCTTTAATCATCACAAAAACTATGGATCATTTGTACCTCTTGAAGTCCCTAGTGATGTGTATGGTTTGTCCTTGACTTTAACTATGGACAGACCATGGACAGAAAAGGGTAATTAAAGAGGACAGAGGACCTGAAGGCTGCAAAGGTGGCCACTGCTCCGATGAAGACTACATTTCTGGTTTTAAAGAACAGATGGAAGGTTATAACAAACAGCTGGTTTATGTCTGACTATGATAAGAGGCTAACAGACCACCAGCACTATTAGTGAGTCAAGTTCTGCCTCCACTTTTTTGAAGAAAGCAAGATGTCATCCCTGGCCACTCATTCATTCCTCGTGCTGTTCCAAGTAATGACAGAATGACAAAGCTGCAGTGCAGGTAAGCAAAGAGCAGGAGGACATCCAGAAACAGCCAATATCCTCATACCGTGTTATAGGTATCTATCATACAGCAAGATAAAAAATGTAAAAGCAGCTTCCTGTGCTTCTAAACAAAAATAGACATTTGAGTGCAGCTATTACAGCTGTAGTATTCTCCCACTCAGCCCTGTGCCTTTTTTCATACCACCCACTACACTCACAAGAGCTTCCATTTCCTTTTCACCCAATGACCTAAATCTCCTCACAACCCACTTTACCCTTGAAGCCTTCCTACATCTGCCAGATTTGGCCTAGCGTCTTTGTGCCATTCCATGGCCAAATGGTTTCCCAGTCCTGGTAAACCACCTGGAAGAGGGTCAGATTTCCTCCAGTGTTTGTAAAGGGTTACATGCATTTATGCAGCGTTGGACGTAACAGGAATCTGAGAACGACTTCCCATATTACGGGCCATCTTACAGCACGCGCTCTCTAGAATTCATTACAAAGAGCCCTAATCCTCACACAGTCATGCCTAAATCTGCTTTTTGCTACAGCTACAACATCAGCATCACGATGAAACAGCTGTGTTGAGGGGAGAAAAAAAAATGCAGCAAGCTTCTTTTTGTACAGTATTCATTTTGTCTCCCTCACATTTATGTGACTTGCAGTAAAGCAAATAATTCATGGTCTCAAATATATATATGTTAATTTTGCTGTTAATGCTATTATTAATGTTTAATTAGTCTTTGCTCTGAAGATGAAAAACAGTGAAGCACATAAGTTAGGCTCCTGCAATTACTGTGATTGCACTCACAAAACCAGCTAATTGCACTTGCAAATTACAAGTTAGCTATTTGCACATCTACTCCCACAGTCTGCCAGCACCACCACGATAAGCGTGTAGAGAGTCTGGGAAAAAAAGTAGTGTGAATTATAGTAATTCTGTCGACTATTATTGGTTCTCTATTTCACTTCCTACATACCGGGATTTTCTGATCCTGTTCCCAAGGCCTGAGGATTTCAGATGATTGTGCCTCATGATGTGGGACCCTGAGCTGCTCCCTCACAGCCCACAGTGCAGAAAGAAAGGCCCAGCAGGAGGCAGTAGGCACAGATTTTCAGTTCCTGCTACAGGGACTATACAGGACATTGTCTCACCCTTCCAGGTTGTGCTGCTGGCCCTTGCTCTCCACTTGGCATTACTGTGGACCAAAAGCTTAGGTGTGGGCTGAATGTGTCTGGTGGTGAAACGCAAAATAAATCATATCTTGGGCTCAGTGACTGCTACAAGATGGTCTGCTCAACATACCAATTTATACTTCTCAATTCCACACAGAGAGCTTAGAAACCCCTGAGGAAACCTTAAGGGAGGTGGTGACAACGAGGCAGCCTGGGCCCTCATCCCTCAAATCATGCCATGCCCTCAGAACAGAACTGAGTATTTGTGTGGTGCAAAGGGCGACAGCAGCGTAGCTAATTGTGCTGAGCTCCCTGACATCTCTGTCTGGCGGTGCTCAAAGCCTTCATACTGCCACGGAAACACAGAAAGGACCAGAACCATCAATAGCCTCCCTGCAGCAGCACTGGAGGGAGCCTGCAGTGGCTCTGCTGCACAGTTCATTTTTGTTTGACCACTTATTTGACAAGTGTGTTAATAAAAGGCTTTGTGTTTGCTAATTTTTCCGAACAGTTCCTTAGGAAATGCACATAACATAGGTGTCTGAAGGGAGCAGGAAAGCAAGAACTGACCAAGGCTCTTTTTCCTGATGAGCAGCTTTCAATCTCTGCTTTGCAGCAGCATCTTATGTCCTCTGACAGCAGCAGGGCCTTAGAGCCCTTTCCCCTCCCCCGCACAAAATTAAACATTTGCTTGTTTTTCCAGTCTGGCTGTAGACAGCCTCCAAAGGCCATGCACAGAAATGAGGACATGATAAGAAAACCAATCTGCCCCACATACCCATTTAAATGGAGGGGGAAAAAACACAGAGCAGAACTGTAGAACTGGAATTAAAACCAATAAAGCGCCCCTTCTCTAATTTCTCTGAAGGTCTTTCCAGAGTTTTATTCCCAACTGGGCTCCTCAGATGCCTCTGTTTGCCTGCAGAAACATTTGATATTTCTGTAGTCCAAATCAAAGTGAATTAAACATTAAAGCCCTGCGATAGCGTAGTAGGTCTACTGCAGGAGTGAAACCGGTTAATGTGGCACTGAAGTTTATGAAGCAGTAGACTGGACGTATCCCCTCCTCCTCCTCCTTCCTCAGATGTACTTACTTATTTATTAGTTCATTCATGCATCCTTCAGCATGAAGCAGAGAAATCATCTTTCAAGGTAACTCTTAAGTTATATTGGTCTGGCACTTTGAATTTTCTGCATATTGCATGACACACTTATGTACACACAAGCTGCGGGACACACTGCATGCTGATGCGTCCTCGCAGATGGTGCTTTCCAAACACTCCCTCATTAAAAGGCAGCATATCAGTTGAAGGCTCTCCAGCACTCCTCAAAGATGAATCCTTCATCTTTCAATAGAAGGCTGAGGGGTGCATAAGCACCCGCTGCCTGCACACTATTACCACCAATCTTCTTCAGTCATAGGGTATAAAAAGCATCAAAGAGATGTCTTACTCACAGGTGAGATCCTGGATCACCCTGCACTGACTCCAACTCTTTTATCTTGACTCACATAGGGCTAGCAAACTGACAGGGGATGGCAAACTGCTTTCTGCAGTCTGTTGGCAGTTCAGCTCATTCTCTTCTTTCTTGACCATATGCACTCACTGTTTGTTCTCCTTTAGCCAGTGATGTGGGGTTACCAAAGGCGAAAGGAGCCAAGGACTCCTGAGCATGAAGGGGAGCAGGCACTCACATGGGTACAGCAACTAACTCAACATTCAGACCTAAGGAAGAAGAGCTCAGCATCTGCATAATGCAGATGTAGGAAACCAAACACAACAACAGCAACAGAAGCTGAAGCTTAGCAGAAGAAATGAAAGAAGTAATTCAGAGGAGGACACTGGAGAGTAGAGAATTGATTCTTAAAGCCAACTGAAGGGAAAGAGACTCTAGCCTGGGCCTTGACTTACACATAGTAGAAATTTGCACTTCAAATTAAGCCCAGAGGAAGTTTATCCACAAGAGCTGAATAATTAAACCATCATTCAAAAGGATTTAATGTAACTTCTGTGGTTTTCCATTTGTTGTTTTTCTGTGGGTTTTTTTGTTTGTTTGTTTTTTGATTTTTTTTCTAGTTGTTTTTTCCAAGAGAGAAGCTGCAATGCAATTTAAAGCTCAACTTTATCAAGGCAAGGTCATCTGAAGATGCTCTGATTCCCTCTATGAGTTTTGGTGATTCTGACTCCCCTCCCACACATTTCTGTTTCCCCCTCTTAGCATGTCACATCTGTGGCCATCAAGCCTTGATCAGTGAGAGGCTGAGTATTGCTCAGATCCTGTATTTATTCTCTTCAGAAATACTTAGCAGGTTCTCCCGAGATGTTTTCCATTAATTACTGTGCAGGACAAAAAGTTCGAAACCTCTCTGAGCATCGGTGAACCCATTCCTGCCCTGTTTTTGAACTGCGGACATCAATTTCACAGATAACCTTTTTACAGAAGGACAGTTTTGCATAAATTGCAACATTGCTCTAAGTCTCCATTATGCTCCCTGCAACAATGCAGAGAGAAAATGAGATATGTATATGTATCTGAGGCCATCGTCACCTGAACCAAGTAACTCCTGAGGACAATGCAGAGTGCTCTTACACAGATCCCTACTGTCACTGGCATAAGGCTGTATGAATATTCCATTTTAGCGTTTGCCCACACTGGGAAGGAGGTGGGGAGGACACATAATCATCCCAGGCCAGATAAATGTACAGAACTGCAATGGCAACAAGCCAGAGAACTCATATATAACTTTGATCAAGAACTACAATATAAAATTCTTTTTTTTTTAATCTCTGTCTCTGTTATTATTGTTTTCAGGAGAAAATGTGCAGCGCCAGCATTCAGGAAAATGAGCATCACGTGTGTTTTAGTAGCTCTACTAACATGAATACAGGATGAAATTTTAAGCCTTAGGTTCATCTATTCTCTTTCAAATATTCTGTACATGTTTTTCTCCACCTTCACTCTCCTTTAAGAACATGGCCACAGCAAGTATGCACTATCAATAATTTATTAAAATCCTTGGCTCCTTCTGCTCTGATTTCTGACTATAAACATGAATGAGCCTAGTCAAAATGAAAAGGTACATCATTGATTCAAGCAAGTGCTTAGTTGATAGATAAGCAGCTTAAACGTCCTTCACTGCCTCCTTATTTTCATTTATATTAAGTGTCCAAACAGCCCACTAACATCAGGGCTTCTCTGGTCTATATACTAGCCAATACCTATGAAAAGACTATCCCTCTCCTAAGAGTTTCATATTCTAAATACTAGTGAAAAACAGATAGAAAGAAGTGAACAAACCTTCTTGACACACAGTGCAAGCTACTGGCCAGGCACAGATCATAATCCAGATCTCCTGCCTCTCAACACAGGTGGTAGCATCTTGCCACACTGCTGCAAGCTCTGCAATAGCTTTCACCAATACTGCTAAGTGATTCAGGTTGATCCAGTGAGGTTGGCTCACTGCATGATGGCCTCCACTGCATATGAGAGCTGTTCAATATTCTCTTAATATTACTTTCACCCTCTTACTTAGTGTTGTCTCTTCAGGAAGGCTCTGTGGCTGGGAGAGGGAAGGAAGGAAGGAAGTGAGGAAGCAATCTATCCACTCAAACATGCTCTGCACTAACAAAAGTTTAAAAATAAAAATAAGATCTGCTGGACCACCTCCTATTTGCTTAGGCAACGGAAACAAAGGTATAGAAAATTTGTGTATAGAGATCTGAGGATGGCTTGTTTAAGCCTACAACATTTCAGTCTATTTATTTATTTATTTATTTATTTTATTCTCTCTCTAAATGAAAATTTTATTGTCAGGAAGTATTTGGCTTTTTCCCCTTAAAATTAATTCTGATCTTCATCTTTAAATTCCCTTCATAAACTGCAGCTTTACAGAGGAGCAAGAAGATAATAATGACATACTCCTTTTCCCAAGTAAAGGCATTAAAAAGCAAGTACCTGCTTTCCCCAAGACACTCATGTGCACAGTGTGCCTAGTTTCCTTTTATCACACGTGTTATCATTGCCCTTCTCAGAAAAGCCAGGGACATTAATTTTTACTAAGCACATTTCTAAAGGCTTCTAGATGTCCTATCCTCCTGAAGTTCCCTGCACCCATGAAATTTCTTGCAAAGCCTAGCTCTATGTGGAGGCTTATGTTCTATTTATGACTGCACAGGGATCTACCTCTTTTTCTCCCTTCATGGGGTAACCTAGGATTCATACTCTTCCTTACTACATTCCTCTTTTCTTCCACAGATCATCTTGAGTGAGATCACAGGGGACAACCAGGGGATCAGGCCCAGTCATCATGAATTCATGAAAGTCAGGTCCTGCCCAATCAACATCATCTCCTTTCTATGACCGGGTGACCTGCCTGGCAGATGAGGGAAAGAGGCAGCTTCTTTCATTTAGAGCAGTAATGCTTTATTTCATATTATAGCATGTGCAGTTGGCCGGAACTAGATGATCATTCACTGTTGCCAACATTTTTTTCCCATTGCTTTAACGTTACATAGGTGAATTCCATAGATGGAAGTACGTATGTGAATAGGGGAAAGGCACCAAGAACAACTCCAGCCCACCTTTGTCTAAGGCAGGATCTGTTTTGCAGAATGACTGCGGAGTAAGTTGAAGATTTCTTACCCTGCTTATTTTAGGAATTACCTTGATATAATGAGTCTTTTTTTCTGGGAAAGTCTAGCTTAATAATAGACCACATGAAAGCATCCCATTAATACAATAAAGGCCACATTTGGTTTCATACACTCAATGCAGAAGGTCAGAAGCATCAGAAGCCCTATTTAAATTGCCCTCTGGAGAAAAACTGCCCAAACTTGTTATTTAGCAACAGCATAACTGACAGATACACAAAACACACACAGTACTACATGAGCTAATGGAAATTATTTGCAGGAGTGATGGTGGAACAGTTTGTTTCATTGACTGGTGCAGTCTTTGTGATCATAGCTTTCAAATGCTGCAACTCACACTTGAAAATTTAAATGCAATCATAATGGTTGACACAGAAACATGGACATCTGATTACAATGAGAAGCAGGAAATATTTTGGTAGGGAAAAATCTGGGATAGCACTGACAGTTTTAAATCACACACACACACTTTTAAAAAGGTCTGCATCCCTGAAAACACATTTCTAGCCTTCTGTTATCGAAAAAAACCTTTTAAAATATTCAGACATGATTTGATCAAGCATTTCGCTACAAAGCCCGATGAATGAGCTCTGGCATTTCAGCTGTCTGAAAGACATGACTGCAGAGTGAAGCCTAGGGGAGGAGAAGAGACTTTAAGCTTCACTGACATATACTCCATATAAAAGGCATGCTAGGCAGACTTTTTGGGTCAGTTGTAATCAACAAGAACATTAAAGCCTTGCTCTACTGTAACCGTGGAAAAAAAAAATCTACTCTAATAGCAAAAGCAGTCGCAATGGCTGTGTTGAGCAGCCAAGTGAGGGGCCACTCTCACTCTCGTTGTCGTGTTATCCAGCAGCCAATGGCACTGCAGCAATGATGCAGAGGAACGGTGCCAGTGAGCAAAGCTGACTTGCCAGAGCCCCGAGACATTATGGTACTGCTGTGCTGTGGAGGCGTGCTCTGGTTCTGTGCTACCTGGTGAGAAGACAGCTTAAGCACAGGTTAATCTAATGAAAATGTTCCCATGGCAGAGAACATAAAAGGGCACTGATGATCTGTATTGAAGACACGTCAGCAGGCCTCTGACTTGCAAGCTAAAGAAGGGTGTTTCTTTTATGAGGTATTCACTATTGTTAAAATCAGCTGGCAAGAGGCTTGCATCCCGTGCTCAGGTTGTGTTCTTTCCTCCTTGCTGTTTGAAATTCTACAGCTGTTCGAAGCAGAACTGCCTATCTGACCGTCAAGTCATTCAAATCCCAGATTTCATTTCCCATTAAAATTGCACACTATGATAAGAAACAGGTCCTTATTTTACCCCAGCAGAGATTCTCCCTCAGATTGATCATTCGTGCTCTCAGCTATTAAAAAACCTGTATTTTATATGCAGCACTTGGATAGATACTGTACTTCAGTATATGTAAACAGGCTCCAGTGGTAGATGGTGTGTTGGCTGAATCTTTGGGATTTCAATTACCTTGTGCTCAATTGGAAATCTTAAGCAGATGACATAGGATTCTCACCCAAGTGTTAAATATACAACGTTAAATGAGCTTCATTTCTTTATGATATATCCCAAATAACCAGACAAAGCCTCTTCAGATGTCGATCATAGACGTGACTGACTTCACAGAGGTTTGTCTCTATGTGAAACTTACATTTAGAAACAAAATCAGGACTTCATCAGGATCAAAGTAGAACAGAGGGTATCCAGCAGCTTTCAGCAATATGCACACCATTGAAAAGAGTCTGCATAACATTCTGGCCTGCTCCTACCCCCTCTGATGCCTGCTTACACCATTGCTCAGTTAGTGCTCCTTCACCCTGACCCAGAGGGCAGAAAGAAAGTTTGGTTTTAAAGACAACTGGCAGCAACAGCCTTGAGGAGGATTGTGAAGAGGAGAACCTCATGAAGGGCTCCCTTAAGGAAATCCATGGTTGAGGTGAATGGTGAGGACATGTACCCATCAAATATTCAAAGGGTCTGGCTCCAAATCCTGCAGAGACCTTTCAATATCCCTCATATGCACCATCACAATTTATACTTTTGTCAAAGCCATGTGACAAATTGATGTTACAGTGTGGATATTTGCCTCCTTGTCCTGTAGTCTTCATGACAGGTGAAGTTAGTTTTAGGAGGCAGCAAGGAAGCAGTCACCTGGCATTCAGTGTGTGGAATATACACAGGCAGACACACACAGCTGAGGAATGCAGTAAATAATTAAATATGAAAAACGGAAGCCTGGGTTATTGCAAGTACCTGGAGCTCCCACAACTCAAATTCTAAGAGCACAGGCTCAAAATACAGAAAAGGATGACGGAAAATAACAGGAGAGGAATCCAATACTCTGTCTCAATGAAAGCATTTCCTAACTTCTAAGAAATGATAAAATGACCAAACATGCACTGCAATTAATGGACGCCTTTCCTCCATTTCTGGAGCCAGACAGCCTGCACACCATCACAGTGGCATTACAGGTCTCATTCTGGGTGTGATGTGAGCTTTGCTATGTAAGATTGACTTTGACATTCCATCCTGAAAGCACTCTGTGTTCTGCAAAGATGATGCCTTGGTCCTGCCTGGCAAAAATAAACAAGTGCACGATGCTCCTTCTTGAGCAAGTAAAGAGGCTCTCACTGGCATGGAAGCAAATGAGCAGCTTTCCCAGGACTGTTTTTACAGGACACCAGCTCAATATTTAAAAAAATAAAAATAAATCAAGGATTATGTATGATGAACAGCTGGAGTATGTTAAACATATTTTACTTTAGGTTTGGCAGGATTTAGTAAATCATGATTTAATCACACTCCCAGGCCATCAGTGTAACTGAACTCTGGAAATGCTCAGTAAGACATGAAGAAAGGATAAACAGAAGAATGGAAAAGCCACTTTACAAGGAAGGACACAGCCATTTGTTATTTAGCTTTGGAACAAAACAAATGTGAGAAAGCCTCAGAAAGGATAGATGAGAAGTGATGTGAAAGAACACCATGTTATCCTTCTTCCTTGATCATGGGCATGCTTCAGCTGCAAACCTGGCTTGGACCTCTGGGTGAGTGCCTCATCCTGCACGTGTGCATGCATATACATACACGCACACAGAGCCATAGGCTCCAGATGCTTTAATGTGAACTGCCCATTCCTTACTGCAATAAGACTTCAATGCTAGAAAATGCTGCCAGTTTTTTTCAATCAACTAGGCTGTACATAAGCCTAGAGAAATAAAAAATTGTTCTGTGCAAGTTTTGAGGAATACTATCATATATTTTACTGAAGATTAAGGGATGAGTCAGTGAAAGCTAAGAAACTGACTTCAGTTGTACAAGGTTGACTGTCCAGGCATTTTGTTTACCTTATTCAAGCCACTGCAATAGTTGTTACAGTTAATGCTCTGACCTATTCTTTATTAGCACCACTCACTCATTTTTTGTGGTTTCCTTACTCCCTAGGAGCCAGAGGTTTATACAGTCCGGGCCAGATGCAAAAGAAAGGCTTAGAAAACTGATCTAAATTACACTTCAGCAAATTATATTCTCCAAGATCTCCTTAATTCTTAAAAGAGCTGGGTAAACAAAATGTTAAACAGGAGGTCTAAGTGATTAAGTATGATTCATTGCATGCTATCTTCTGCCCTTCTATTAACTTATAGAGGGAAACAAGGAGGACAAGACCAATACTGGGTAATACCAACAGTCTATCCAGCTCAGCTGACCCAAGTCCTTTGACTAAGCTTCTACATCAGAAAACATTTTTAGATGAGACTGTGAGACAGTCTAGATGCTTGCTCCAACCACTCCACACACATCCCCTGTAAAGTAAACAATGGTGACAGCAGTTGACTGAGGCAACATATAAGAACATGCCATGACTTTTCTCAAGAGCACTCCACTTCTAGCAATATGCCCCTGTAGGATTTCCTGGGAGAGAGGTGACCAGTTCTTATCAACACAGCTAAAACTCTTACCAAAAAGCCAGATCATCTTCAGTTAGTTTTATAACACATTCATGCAAAACTACTTGATTGCTTCTAATGGTTTGGTCAAGCGATCATTCGAAGAGCTTTCTTACATGGGAATTATTTTTTTCAAGCGTACTCTTTTTAGATGTCTTGACTTCATATCTTTCACAGTAAGAAGATACAGCTGGTGTAAGAGGGAAACCAGAGAAGGAGGTGAAGCACAACTGGTGCAAGCACAGTTCATTACTACAGGTGACTACAAATAAGTCATGCTTTAAAACTCAGATACTTGAAACAAATTCAAGGTGAAGTCACACTGTGATGGACTTCCATATTAGCAGTGTGACAAAAACAGCCTTGTTACAGATTATCCATTTTCCTTAATGAAACATAGGTTTCTAAAACAGAGCAATTGAGGGAATTATTCTAAAACATGCTCAGTTTATCCTTTCCTGGGACTGCCTGTGCTGAGTCAGATTCCCACTGACAAGTTACTGAGACTCTGGAAGAAAGGTATTGAATACTGTCCTATAAACTCATCTTTTCCATGCAAGCATACTTCGAAGGCTGTTGACAATCACCAAGCTACAGGACAAAAAAAAAAAACAAAAAAAACAAAAAAAAAAAAACACCCATCTTTTCAAAAGAGAAAACTGGTGAAAAAAAAACATAATAAGAAAGAAAAAGCCACAAATCACAACCCTCGCATAAATCATACTTCATACATCAGTGGCAACCAAGCCAAAGCACAGGCAGCCTTCATGAAGAATTAGAATTCAAAACCTACACTTCAAAAAACCTACACATAATCAGTACCTAAATACGGTATTTCCTGCCATTGTAAGCATTAAGCAAATTGCTTGGGTTTGGATACATCAGCAGAGGCAGTGTGCATTGAAGCCTTTCCTCCCAGCCCTGGTTAGTGGTGGCTGCAGAAGCCCCAGGACAGAGATGACGTCCATAGGCAGCTCTACAGCCACCACATCCAAAGCTGGTTGGAGAGGCCCAAGCCACCCGATGATAAAAGCATCCCCTGAGGGGCCACTCCTTAAATCTGTCTGCACAGACAATGGCATAATCTGGCACCGATGAAATCCATAGCAAAGCTCCCCTGGGCAGAGAGACATCTGTGAGGCCAGAACCTCACCCAGGCCGTCTAGTGGAAGCTGGGGAAACAGTGCAATCATCACTCCAGCTGCCTTAGAGACAGCAAGAGACATGAATGTTTGAAATAGAGGAGAAAGAGAGAACATCCTCACAGCAGATTTTGCTGTGAGGTCTTAAATTAAAAGAAAACTCCTTAAGAGAGTGATAAATATCATTCACAGTTTTTATCTAAGCATCAGCTCAAAGTATTCCCTTCTTTTCTAATTAAAATAGGGATCTGAGCACCAAAACAATGATCTGTAGTCAAAGAACCTCAAAGACAGGGGGATCACACTAACTCATTTCCTATTTAAACAATGAAATCAAACCAAGGTTTGAGGGACCAGGGTTTGTTGCTATTATTTGAGCTGGCACCACACACGCTCTGCAGTACTTTGATGTGGCTGCCTTAGGCAGCTCATAACAGGAGCAATAATATTGTAAAATATAAACAATTGCAGTTAGCAGTTTTGGAAAGGAAAAAAAGTCCCTTGCAGTAAGAAACAGCATGCTGCCTCCCATGCTCACAGGGCCAGGTATAAATCACCCCAAAACTGAACAGACCCAAATCTGTGCTCCTTCCATGTGATGGAGCAGGTGGCACACAGATCCCCTGAGCCAGGTGGCTGTAAGCACTGGGCAGCTCTGGTGCACCTATCACCTCCACGTGGACAGAGACTGGCTGAGGACAGGCAGGGATGTGGGCCTATGGCTGGTAAGGGCCATGGCCAGATGGGGCTGTGGGGAGCTGGAGCCCAGCCATGCTGTGGACTCTCTGGCAGCACCAGGGTGACATGAGGTCTTGAGCCTGGGCAGATGGGGGTCTCTCTTCATTCACATCTTCTCAGTTATCTGCCTTTTACTTTCATACTGATCCAATAACTCTAAAAATCACCAGGCTTTCTATCTTTCTACTAGTTTTAATGGTCATAATCTCTTTTTAGCAAGAGAAGACGTAAATTCAACTTGAGATGGGTGACAAAACGGACTTTGTTATAAAAACTTCAGCTCCACTGGGGACAAAAAAAAAAAAAAAAGGCAGCATATGTCACAAAAGTAGAGGAAAAGTTAAACACAGAAACATAGAATTGTAGAATGGCTTGGGTTGGAAGGGATCCCAAGAATCATCAAGTTCCAACCCCCTGCCATAGGCAGGGCTGCCAGCCTCCAGATCTGGTGGTACTAGAGCAGGTTGCCCAGGGCCCCATCCAACCTGGTCTTGAACACCTCCAGGGATGGATCATCCACAGCCTCTCTGGGCAGCCTGATCCAGCACCTCACTACTCTCTGTGAAGAGCTTCCCCTCGACATCCAATCTAAACCTTCCCTCCTTGAGCTTCATGTTAGGAATGCCAAGAAACAGGAAGCTCCATGTGAACCCAAAGAAGTTATTATTCTTTTACTATTAATCGCTATGCTAGAAGCCTTTTGTATTTTGAAGCCTGAAGCCAAGCTCACAAGCCTTAAGATTCATTAGATCAAAGGAAATAGTTTATACAAAACCAGACAGATTTAAGGATACACCCAAACATATCTATTTAGAGGCTTAATCCTTAAGGCATTGATTATATTACTCAGTTTGTACATGGACAAGGCACTGGTGGTTGTGGTGTTCCAAAACCATTTCTGAAATACATTCAGATGGAGACCTAACCATCAAGAACTATGTTTTCTAGCAAAGTTGTATTTATTAAAAACAGGCAATATTCCTCAATTCCTTTATAACAGCATTTCCGGGTGAGAAGTATGCATGATACAAAATGCTGGACATAAAATATTCAACGTCTGACTCACAAAATGAACAGTGATTTTAAGTTAATCTATTCAGTAGCAGCTTAAGAGTTTTGGGTAAGAGTGTTTTGGGAAGAAAAAATGTTGGCTCCTTAGCATCAATCTAGATTCCTCTCATTTAGAAATGAGTTCACAGGAGGAATGTCATAAGAAAAATATCTAAGTGCTGTCATATTCGTTTTTCAATTTTGACAGAAAATTATCTGAATTCAGCCAATTTTAACTGCTACTCTTCTGTAATTTTTCACTTTTTTTTCTTTTTTTCCAAAAGTAGAAGGTATTATAACTGCCAACTATCACCATCACTTCCGGATTAAACAGAAAAACCTACCAAGATCTACTTTGAAGAAATAGAAAAGGAAAAACATGGACATCTGTGGGGAATTCAGCAGCAGTAATCCTTTGAGTAGAATGAGAAACTTCCTCTTTGTTGTTCTTGTAGAGAACACTGTGATATGTCTATCAGAAAGTCCTCTAGACAGACAATCCACCATTTATTTATGCTTTTGGTTTATTTTAAGGTGCTGAGATCTGTTCCAAGTAAGTTCACCTTAAACGGGAGAACATATGCTAATCTTTATCCATTACTGCCAACTCTAAGTATTCAAAGATTAGTAGTCAAATATCCTTGGCTCCTAAAACAAAGTCTGCATATATATCAGTCAGATGAAAGGGCTGTGTATGTTGTTTTTTAAAGGGTAGTTTGATCCTTTTCATTTAATTCAGGCTGTGGACTTATAGAGTTCAAAATACTGATGTTTACAGCTAGACAAGCCAGTAACTTTTTTCTTTATAAACAGAGAGAACTGATGCTCAAGTGAACATATGACTCCAGGTTTTGGCAGTCTAAGACGGTCAATAAAATCACAGAAGTTGGCAGCACTGCCCACATGCTGTTAGCAAGCCATGAACCAAGGGCAACAGTTCACCTATCATTTTATAAGGTCCTCTTCCATCAATTTTTTTTTTCCAAACAGCTATTAAGAGCAATTCTCAAACAGTACAGCCCATGCTAGCGCAAAACTAAAAAGGTTAATAAAATAACTGTTAACTGCATTTGAGGACAACATCATTCTAAAAAATAAGATGAATACAAAATGCTTCAGCTTCATCTGCACAGTAGACTCAGCAGAAAGCAAAGCATTTCACTTGTGCACAGAACTCACAAAAAATGAAGACCTTATAGAGTACCCTCAGCTTCAATGTTTCACTTAATCTCATCTCTCAGAGGCCATAACCCAAGCCTAGGCTACCGACTTCCTCAAAACAACCAAGCTTCAGTACAGAAGAGGCAAGCAGAAGGATTATATGCTTATTTATTTATTTATTTGTTTGTTTTCTGCGATGCAATCTCTCTTAATGCTTCAGCACTGGTATGAAGCCACTTCTCTTCTTGCGAAAGACAAGCAAATATATATATATAAAATAATCTTCTGGGTTTGGGAAACATTTGGGACTGTACTCTGGGTTGTGGAGTGGCTATATTGGTTCATTACGCCCATCTAACATGAGACTTCTCAAGCATCTTCCTTCTCAATAAGTACAAAAGTCCTGGGTCATATCATGGAAGAGGGGGTGCACTACTGAGACCAGGTCATTTGTTAGGAGAGGTATTGAGAGACCTTGGCTGTGTCTAGTCAAACTGACACTGAGAAGATCCACTTCCCACTAGAAGTCTGCTGTTATGTGGCATAACCCCAGCTGCATCACAGCAATTCTCTTCCACAAGACCCAGTTCCTCCTGGTAGATACAGTCAGTCACAGGTTGCCACTGAAGAACATGGGCATGGCTGCTAGGCAGAAGCAGGCAGAAGTCAAGCACAGGTCTCAGTAACAAGATAAGTACCAGTCTGCTCCAAGCTAGGCAGCAGTCACAGTGCTCTCAAACCACACATCTTCCAAAGCCAGTGTGCTGTCCAAAAATTTCTGCAGCTAGGAGTTCCACATACAGCAGCACTGCCCTTAGTGTAAAAAGACAAACATAGTCCCTTCACCGAGCTTGGAGAATGTAAAACAATTATCACCAAGCAGCACTTGGACATGCTACAACTGTTTATACAGGTTGATAGTGATTTGACAAGGGGGAATGGTTTTAAACTCTAATGGGATATTTAGGTTAGCTATTAGGAGAAAATTTTTCACTCAGAAGGTGGTGATGCACTGGCTCAGGTTGCCCAGAGAGGTTGTGGATGCCCCATCCCTGGAGATACTCAAGGCACGGCTGGATGTGGCTCTGGGCAGCCTGCTCTAGTGGTTGGTGGCTGCTCACAGCAGAAGGGTTGAAACTAGATGATCTTTGAGGCCCTTTTCAACCCAGGCCATTCTATGATTCTACAACAGAGCCAGTTAGTTTGACATTCTAATCTCTAAGTTAGAGGACCTTAGCCATGCACACAGCACACAAAGGAGAAAATTTAGCACTAATTTTCTTGGCAGCCCAATCCAAAACCATAACGATTAGAAGAATCTCATCCAAAAGGGCCAGCCTCCAGAAATTGATGCCAACCTACACCAAATTATATACAGCCATGTGCTGAAAGGCTGCTGCAGAGCTTCCAAAACTTGAAGAAGCTCTGTTCAAATTCTAGCCTGGCTATAAGCCTGCACAAGGATGGCACAACTGTGAAAAATACTTCCCAGTATGAGCATTTTTCCTCATCTTACCTTAGCTTTAGTGGGGTAAAAGAAGGTAACTGCAGCATGGGTATACGCTAAGGCAAGGGACTTTGAGGAGTAAAGCATTTCTATCTTAAAATCATGCATGCCATAAAATTTTATTTTTCTGCTCCCACACACTTACAGTTATGGTGATTTGTTCGAACATAGGGTTTTGTTGTTGTTTTGTTTTCTTTTAATATGAAAAATGCAAAATTGTAAAACTGAAGGTTTAGAAAGTCATTTACATGAAATAAAGTATCTCATACTGTTATAATTTTCTTGTTGATATTCACAAGGGTTCCTCACAGCATGTTTATCAAACATTGCCCTTTACATTAAGACTTTGGCAAGTATGATAAAATACAAATGCAGGCTCCATAAAGCCATATTCACAGCATAAATTTACATTTATAGCACTTAATATAATTAATATGAAGGACAACAACAGTAGGGTGCACACATCCTATATTCTATACAGCTGCTGAAATTGTAGCAAGAGTATGCAGTCTGAAGGTCTGAGGGTAAAGATGCAAATAGTAGCTTCTTTGATACAGATAGGAGGAGGCTTGTACATACGGAGCTGGTAAGACTCAAGAAGAAAACCAGTGAAATGAAACAAGTAACCCAGTTTGTCAAGAAAAGAAAGATAACGCTGTGCTCGAGCTCAGTAGGGCTGATTAGCAGAATATACCCTCATTTATTGCTACTGTATAGATTAGACGTACATAGCCAAGTTCCATAATTAGTGCCCTCTTTTATATGGATGGAGTATACATTCATTTCAGAATGGAAGGGAAAAGAGGAGGGGTGGGGGAAGATACTTTTTTTCCCCATATAAAAGAAGCTACTGTGTTTCTGGTGCTCTCCACAGCCTGGTTCTGTAGGTGGCCATTTAAACAACAAAGGAAGTTCAAGGGTTCAAAACAGATTTCTGCTGCTTAATACCCAGGAATCTGCATTTTTAAACTCTGTCTCCCTGCTGTGCAATTATGTATGAATTTAAGACTAGCCGTTTTCTTCTAAGAGGCTGCGTTGTGCAAGTGGGAGACAAAATCAGGTCACTCAATCATGAGAAGTAAATTTCCCCAACCAGCTGTTATACTCCAGAGAGAGACAAAGAGAAAAAGGCAGATTTTATTCCCTCCTCAGACTAGTCCAATTTCTAATCACATCCTTTGGAGTTTTGAATACCCCTTCCCTCTCCCTTCAGACTCAGACTGGAATGGGAACCTAATTAAACGTTAAGTTAGTGCCATGTAAAGACCAATGCTGTGTTAAGATTTCTCCAAAAGAAAGGCTCAACCAAGACTGCCTCTGTAAAAATATGCATCCTCTATTTAAAGCAAGACACCTGCCATCTCTAAGACTTCCGTGCCCATTCTAATCTCCCTTTACCTCTTATTTGCCTTTGAACATTTGAACACACCAACCTAGCTCCAAGTGTTGGACCAGAATTCAGTATTGGTGAACATCCCTGGGATAAAATTTCTATCACTAGAATAGCTGATATGTACTGGTCTGTTTGAGAAAATGTAAGGTTAAGAACTTTGCCAGAAAGACATCGCTGAAGGAGGAAAATCAAGCCTAAAGCAGGTGTGTTTTTCATTTGCTCCCAAGTGTATTGTGTGATCACGACAGCAACAACAAAAAGCCATTTTGGGGATTCAACACAAGAAGAACCAACATGTCTGATACCTTGGAGATGTCCACGCTCAAACCAGCAGCCAAACACAACTTCCATAGGAAAGATAGGGCCCAAGTCTGTTGTATTTATAGCTGACACCCCTCCTCAGGGTTACGTTATGCAGCACGCATTCCAGGTGTTTTGCTACTGCCTCACACAGGTTGGCTCTTCCAGGGCTCCCAGTGTCTCATTTGCACTAGGAGTACACTCTTATTGATTTCTGTGTTAAATATAAGTACTGTTGGACACCAACATTGATTAGGTATTTTATACAAATCACTGTTTTCAGCAACCAAATGTTAACACCAACTATACCTTGTTAACCAAAGCCTATTTGCAAAATAAATTAATGCTGTACTCTAGGTTACAAAGCTCATTCTGTTTAGTTTCAACAATGTGCAGCATCAGATTAAACAGGAAAAATAAATCAGAAAATATGTTTTCTTGACCTGATTGTTTGACACAGTCCACAGTTTCAACCCTGACCCAGTGTTCTTCACTTCTGAAGAGCTATGGACTAATTCATAGCTAGTGAGTCAAGGAGGAAAATCAATCACTGGATCATTGTAGTACACTTTATCTGCAAATGTTAAAAAGCTTGGATTTTGCCCTTTTTTTCCATACACAATAAAATACCAACAGCTGCAGAGAATCTTGAAAGAGAAATTAAAAGGCCTGAAAAAGTCTAATAAATGAAGATATTACACTTTAAACATATTGATGGATAGATATATAACATGCATGTACATATATCTACGGATGCTAGAGATTACAGCTAAGACTGCCCTGCTCAAATTCTGTTGAAGACCATGGTTGGATAATCTCAGTGTTACTCAGCTCTTTGCCATGCTAGAGTCACAAGGCTATTTTTTATGGAAGAGAAAAAAGAAAGCGGAAGTAGAATTTTGAAAAAAATATATATTTTTTTCCAATCCGATTTGCCACTTTTCTATCTGTAAGATACAAAGGGAGGCACTAGTGCATAGTTGACTGAAAACAAACTTTTTCTTCACTAGTGCATGGAAGATGTACTTTTCTCCCACAAAGAGTGGGCATCATAACTATGTTCTAGGGTGAGGAGAGAGCTCAGGTAGCCACAGGAGTGCTATTAAACATCAGTGTATGACTCCTGCTGAAGTGTTCTCCTGAAATGAGAGCAAGCTCCAACACTATGTGACCAAGCGGTGTTTTTTTCAGCATATGTTCCTGCAGAGATAACTGGGGGTCTGCATAACAGCTTCTCTCTGAAACCTTCATCCTCCAAACACCTGGCAAGCTTCATTTTGCATTTCAAGGTCTTCTCTTCTCCTTGTTTGAAGTGCACTGGGCAGCATTTCTACCAGCCCATTTTGACTGAAAATGGAAGTTTGCTCATCAACTAGCTGTCCATCTTTTCCTGTGCAGTAAATCCTAGCCTTGTGGAACCCCACACAAGGGGACAGAAAATCAAGCTCTGACAAATCGATGCTGGATTGAGGATTGCAGCACAAACATGCATCCTCAGACACAGCATGAACATCTAGCTAAGCTTCTTAACACTGTTGTGGAAGCAACAGTGCCAAAACCAGAGGTAGGGACTGCCTGATGAGTGAGGAAAGCATCCACTTGCTCAAGGAAAGCAATGGTAAAGCAAGGAGAGAAACTGGACCCTGCCAGGCTCAGAACCCACTCAGAGTTTTTTCACGTGAGGCATGTGACTGCGAAACAACAGCAAGCTCAGTATTAGAAGTTCAGATGAAAAATTCTTCCAGATGGGACCCATGCATTACTGTGCCTTCTGTCTGTTCTCCTGTTACAAAGCATCAGAGCCACAAAACTGCTCTCAGATCCCACGCATTTATGGCAAACTAGCTCCTCTTTGAATTCAATTTTAGCAGGTATTAAAGAGAAGGGATTTCTCTGTCAGCTCTTGTTAGTATTTTCATCCTATTTTGGAATTTGTCTATCATTTTTATCTTTTGATTTAGAAATGCTAATAAAGATTGATGGCCTCCCTGAGGAAAAACAGGTGAGGAGATAGTGTGAGTTAAGTTATATCATCCCAATAAATCTTCTTTTCAAAACAAACACAGCTTTCTCTTCTTGCAAAACACTGTTCTTAAAAGACCATACTTTGTTTTTTAATAAAGAAGAAGGTCTTTCAACTAAGTTAGTGATTAGCAAATAAATATGGCAACTAACCAAGATGCTCAGGCCTGTAGCTTTAGTCATTTGTCAGATTAATATGTATAAATGAAGGATTCTGTAGTCTTTCCTTACAATGGCTGAAGTCATCAGGATTAGTCGGCACAATTGGGAAAGGCTGAAGCATTGAGCCCAGAGAAACAGGGAGGGCAAGGAGAGAAACTGAAGAGAAATGAGCTCACAGAATGCATGCACATAAGGACGCTGCTGTCTGCAGCCTTATTCAAGTGGTGAGAGATGCAGAGAAATAAGAGTTCCAGAAACAGCTTATAAAAATAATTAGTGGCATGAAAAGATCTACAGATGGAGAGAGACTGAAGAGGTCTGATGTGTTTAATTTAGATATAAGGGCACATGAAAGAGGTACACAAAGTAATGAATAGCGCAGAGAAAGAACTCCAGGATTCTTTAATTATCCAGCTTTGTAGTGCAAGAACAAGTGGGTATTCAGAGAAACGAGACCAATTCCATAGCGTTCCCAGGCAATGCACAGGTAACCCGCAGAGCTGCTGGCTGAGTCTCATCACTGATGATAAGAATTTTAGAGGAATTTAAAAAAAAAAAAAAGGCAGGAAAAGTAAGCTCAATTGATAGTAGCACATGCAATGACAACATACGGACTGAAAAAAAAGAAAACCAACACATAAGAGCTAGGAACGCTGATGATTCAGGGAACCTGACGAAAATGATCCTGCTTTCTCTAGGATAAAGCTCCATGTGTGGGCAGTTGTTACTACTGCCTACTACTGTATTTCTTGCACTTTTTGCTTGAACCATCTGGTACTCACTATGGCTTTTCTGATCAAAACTATTTTCCCAAGTACACTTTTCCCCTTTCAGTGTAGGATTGCCTTGAGGTGAATAGGATGAATACTCTTTGCAGGCGCTCTGCCCATGCCAGCACCTGGGAGCAGGGAGCTTTTGTACAACCCGGGCCATATGCGATGGGACAGCTTTTGCCTCCAGAGGGCAGAGAAACGTTGATGGAGACAATAGCCCAGCTTTCTGGGACTGCTCTACAAGCCCACTTCTCTTTGTGAAATACCTCACGGAGGGGAAGAAAGACAGAAAAAAAACGCAGCCGTGATCCATGAGGGCGTGCAGCTTTGTCCACCTGAATAATGAGCTAACGGTTGGCCTTGCTGACAGCCCTGCAGCCCCTCACAATCCCAGCAGCCTGTGCTTTGTTCCCAGGCCCAGCTCCGGCATCGGCTGAGCAAGTTCATCTGTCTCGGCAGCATGCTGTAATGATGGCGGGGGTTAAATACCACTTGCACAGAGGTACAAAAGGCCGGTATCGTTTTATGGGAGGCCAGACAGATGGTTTGTATAATTCCAGTTCTCACAGAGGTTTTTGTTTTTTTTCTTGTTCCAACTGCTATTCTTTTCTAGAGCGTCCCCTTAAAAATCTTTTCCTTCTAAGCTAAATCTCTTGCTAGAGAATGCCAGCGTGGCTCCAATTATCAGTGGCACCACTCAAAGCTAAGCTCACTTTCAAACTCAGACCCAAGCTAAGGATCCAAGGCACCGATTCTTACAGAATCAACAAGGTTGGAAGAGACCTCCAAGATCACCTAGTCCAGCCATCCACCTACCAACAATATTTCCCCATTAAACCATGTCTCTCCATACTGAACCAAAAAGGACAAGGTAGATATGGCTTTTTGTGCCTGTCCTGCTAGGATTTGTCATGTGTGCTTTTGTGTTTTTTCCCTTTTAAACACTATTGCTCTACCTTTCTAAGAGCTCCCAGATAAGAACATCTGTTTTTAAATAATCTCACTGCTGCTCTTGAGTTTCTACAGTCTACAATGACATAATCAGCTGCTTTTTATTAACTTGGTTGTTTGTGCAACAGCATTGGTGAATGTTCCCCCATTCATCGCTGCACATCAAGCAACTGGGGCAGATCCAGTAGCCGGAGTGTTCAGCATTTGCCAACTCTGATACATCAGCACTAACGAGCAACTAAATCATGTTTCCCTTGCCTGAGTAAGCAGTCACTGAAGACAAAACACACACACACTTGTTTATCAAATCATCTTTCCTCCACATTTTAGCAGCTAAAAAGTCAGCTGAAAACTAAGTGAACATTCAGAGTGCAGCTGAATGCCCCTTCCCCTTCCTCCCTCATTGGAAAAAAAAAGTGGCCTTTTCCAAGCAGATCCCAGCACCATGAGTATGGGATGGAGCTGACACACTAGGACTCCTGTAATCAGATTCTGCACTAGTATGATCAGCTTTGTAAAGCTTTGAAACACCAATCTGGAAGCTCTTGGGATTTCTTGTGGACCATGAGCCAAATCTATCACCTGCAAAGAGCTGAGGGGAAGAGCAGAGCAAAGCCAGTCCCACATCAATTCTATACGCTCCTCCCCTCAGCTCACTGCTTAAAGATTTTGGTGTATCACCTCCTTTTGAGGATGGAGGCAGGACACTGGATCATAGAATCACAGAACTGTTCAAGTAGGAAGGGATCCTTAAAGGTCATGTAGTACAACTCCCCTGCAATGAACAGGGACACCTACAGTGACATCAGGGTGCTCTGAGCCCCATCCTGCCTGACTTGAGCGTCTACAGGGATGGTGCACCCACCTCCTCTCTGGGCAACCTGTGCCAGTTTTTTAGTATACATCACTCTCCAATTCACAGGACAAAGCAGGAGCAATACTGGGAACTGTGGGCACAGGGTGCACCACAGTAGCCTCCAGGGATCTGAACTGAGCAGTTTCATCTTTTCAGTAATGTGTGTGCTACCACATTTCACTAAAGGCGAGTGAGGTCTGTCCTCTCTGCAAGTCTTCACAGCAGCTCAGAGAACTGGAATTGCAGCCTATCCTCTTAGCAGCTAAGTGAAAAAGAATAGTACTTGAAACTTTTAATCATGGCACCTCAAGCTCTTAAATGCTTCAAAGACTGGATTATAGAGGGGCACACAAAAGAACTAGAAAATCCTATGGAGTTTGGTCTGATCTCGGACTGTACATTTTGTAACTATCCCTTTGACAGCACTATCCTATCTGATCTGGTTTCGGCTCTCTGCAATGGCTGGATGTGGACAAGCCACTTGGCTGCTGTGATGGCACTGAGGGAGTGCTTTAGCAAAAAACAGGTCTCAATTTGTCCTACGGTCCCTGATGACCTTACAGATTAAAAGCAGTTTTGACATGTCTGGACCAAAGCACCACTGCTGTCCCCGCTGGAACCAAAAGTACCTTGTAATCATGCCACAAAATGACAAGTTTTATAATAAGCCCTCCCCTCCACCGATCTCTTGCTGTAAATTCAAGAATGGAAATCTTCACCACACGGGCACATCCCAACCAAAATGAACAAAGCTGTAGATCCGGGTTTAAAAGTTAAGGGGGATCTAATTACACTTTACAAGCCACCTGCAGATCTTGCGTAAATGGCTATTTAAATGAATCATTCTTCTAAAATGCTCTTTAAAAAGAAAAGAAAAAAAAAAGAAAAATGCTGCCTCATTCATTATGGTTTCTTTGACCCTTTCCAACACAAGTAGCTATGCAGAGAAAGCAATTTTCCTTCCCTGGGTCCTCTTCTGTTTGCTTCCCTCAGCTTCAACCTGCTCCAGCAAGAAGTCCCAGCTTCTGCCACAGCACCGCTTATGCTGCCTGCAACTTCTGTTAATATACAGCAGTTATGATTAAGCACCACCAGCATTACTGAAGAGGTAGGGCTCCTGTCATGGCTGGGTAAGACTAAATAAATTCTAATCTCAAAGCAGTCACAACGAAGAACTACGACAACAAGGCATCACTTATGACTACTACTGTCTCTGAGGATTTTGGGGAAGAGCTGATGCCTAGTGAGCCTGTTCTGGCCAGCACTGCTCAGGAATCCCAATCAAATTTAATGTTCCCCTGAATCCTTTTATGCTGTAGCGTCTCTTTCCTGAGAGACTTCATATATATACGATCATTTAAATATTCTTCTGCAGGTTAATGATACCTATGCTACTTCTACTATGCTTATGAACTATGGAAGAAGAGAGAACATTAGGTTAATAATGCAGTAAGGTGACAGTAACAAAGCAAAGCTACAGCTTTCCATAACATTAGATTTACTATATTAAGCTTTTAATACCGTGAAAGATTAACAGTGACAGGCTCTGTTGTAGACTAGCAAAAGCTATCTGCAATTCTTGCAACTTTCACATTAATCACATTTAAACATGCTGCTAACAGACGGGCATCATGGAGTGCTAGGTCTCTCACAAGCTAGTATTAACAAAAAGCGTGTCTAGGAGATCTTGTGGCTTCTACAGTTCAGAGAGATTGAATATGCAGGTGCTTTATTAATGTTTTTATTATACATTATCTGTGATTATTAGCAAAGTTTAAGCCAAATAGATGACAGACTTTGGCATAAGTGAGTGGGAAAGGAAAGGTGCCGGGGGGAGAAGAATCAAAATAAGATTACCCACACAAAGTTGCTCTGTGTCCACACTTCACAAGCATGATCATGATTTTTCCACTACATGGGGAAAGCCTTAGACTCTGCACTGCAAGTTTTCCTCCAACACCACTACCCACACAACCCTTTTCCCAAAGCCCAGACACTAGCACAAGCTGTGAAAAGTGCAATGCCAGGCATCAGCCCGGTTGGACAGATAATGAAAAGCTATCCTCCCCTTTCATTAGTGCAGATGTCAAGCTCAGTTGGCTCTTCCTGACAGAAGTTGAGAGCACCTGATGAGAACTGCAGCATTAGCACTTGGCATTCAGATAGATCACATCAGACATTTATTAAACTTCCCAGCATCATTTTTTTAATTAAACCAAGTCCCATGGTAGAACCTTATCTTTACATGACTGTAATTAACCAGGATGCGTTGTCTGTAACATAGAAAAGCTCACTCTCCTCTACAATCCAGGACTCAAAAGAAAGACTGGATACCGCAAACTTCAGTTTAACTTCAGATTGATAAACAAGGGGCAAAGTCTGCAGCTCTCAGCAAGTAGAAATCCCACTTGCTGAGGGAGGAATGGAATATCCCACCTAGAAACAGTGCCTTTATCAGGTGGAATGGCACCAGCAGTCCATCCCATCCTCATCGCTTATGTGATATCACCTTTGAGAAGAAGGGATGAGCTATCAGCCTGCCATAAAACTAAGCAACAGAGGTCCGCAGACTTGACAGCATTACCCACTGCACTCTGTTTAACAGAAGTTACAAGACTCTTCCTCGCATGCAATCCAGAAGCTTTCTCTGCTCAGAAGTAAGACCCACCTAACAATGGGATGATGGATTGTCTAAAATTTACATTGATAAAACTTTGTGATCTGAATCCCACTAATACTGTCCACCCAAGCCCATATGAGTTGCCAGGAGATTATGTCTTAGCTGCTGGGCTCTCCTCCTCCTCAGCTCCTGCAGAGCTGAATCCAACAGAGGAGGAAACGAGCACCAGGTTGGATCTGGGTCTCCTCTTGACATCTCCAAGCCACTTACAGATAGCCACTAGCCCACCTGCTATGTGTTCACATAAATTAAACAGTACACACAGGGGCCATCAGTAGACAAAAAAAAACGCTGTGTGTGGCTTTCTGAAATGTCAGGAGGCCAGCCCTTCTGTGGGGCAGCAGGCTTATTCTGGGGGATGCAGTGGTATTGAAAATGTTTCAGAAGCTCTGTTCTATGCAAGTATTGCTGCCTGTAAGCAAGTTTCAACTTTACCCAGTCCTATGGATCCTGCTCTATCAGAAGTGATCACATTACATGAAACACATATGGGAATTCAGCACTGTTCCATGATGGACAACTTCCTTGGCAGTGAAAAAGGAGGTGCTGGCCTGAATACACACCTGAGGTGGCTTTTCTGGGGTCCACACAACTGCTCCCCTCCCACACTACCTCACTGACACAGCCCCTTGGAGGCTGAGTTGCACCAGGGAGAGCCACATCACTGCCTTATATTTTTGGCTACGAGGATGTTAAATTATATACCAAGTACTACGGTCTGAAAGGAAAAAAAATAAACAAAACCAAAAACTACTTTGACACAGCAGATGTATCTTTGACTAAGAAGTACTGAAGTATTGCCCAAAGTTTGACTCAGTCAGCTCCAGTCTCGCATGCTAGCACATTTAATTCAGAATTCAGCTCTAGGGCTCTGTCCATCTGGCTCATGCCACTAGAATCAAGAAGCTGCAGGAGAGCAGATTGCAGCAAACAAGGTGAACGTGTGCCAACTTCTACATAGACTTATTTAACAGGCCCAAAGTTGGACATTGTCAAAAGGAAAAAGAAACAGTGGCGAGATTTCTATGCAGTAGTAAATACGAGCGTAAAACTCTCCTTCAGTGTACCTGCAATCTACACTGTAGGCTCGCATCACTCTAACTTTCACTTTCACATCTCTTCTCTTGGAAGAATTTATTTCCTTAACTAGGCTGAAGTTTTCTATATTTTTAGTTTTCAGCCCTCACTGTAATATAGCAGAGGCAATTCAAAAGCAAAGTCTTCACTCCTGCAAGTCAGAATAATATGAACAAGAAAACAGCATAATTCCCACATCCTCAAGCAAGGTGTGCCCCACCTCTGAGGTATGGTCGCCCACTACATGCAGTACAAGAGTTTCTGTCAGTACCACCACAATTCCTCAAGGCAAGACAATTCCAGTGTGAGAAGGAGGGGAAGAGGAGGAAGTGAACTCTACCACAAGATGCTTTTGGATGAAGACACAAAGAAAGACAGAACAAGACACATCAACTACCTTCAACTGCTATCTTTGCAATAGGAACTATATGAATAGATATCTCCCCTTGTTTTCAGCATATTGCTGCTGATATAGCTGCATAGTTTCTTCTCTTCCCTATTAAGCTTTTCTAGGCTCAATGACCAATGTTATCTGGCCCACTGTTTCCACTGATATTTATTCCTCTTTCATCTCTGTGTACATAGATATACAAAAAGGTGTTTCTTTTCCAGTGACACACAGAATTTTGAGGAAGATACTGTCCAAATCTCTTCTATTCCAACTCCCGTTAAGAAAGGTCTGCATGAAGTTGGGCACGTTCATCTATTTTATGACAATAGAACCCTATAGTCTCACAGTCCAAACTGTTGCTTATCAAGACAGACCTACAGCCAATCAGGAAATCCAATATGAGAAAGAGAAGAAAAAAAAAATCATTCTGAACTGCAATATTTTGCATTTCCCTCTCATTTCCTTTAACAAATTGCTATTCTGTTGGGTTCTTCAGCACAGCACTTAGGAACAAGCAGATAAATGAAAAATACTTCTAATCTACATTAATAATTTGTGTTAAGTTCCACTTGGACAATTTCATAAATGAATAGCCACATTATAGCTATGGAAGGTAGCTGTAACCCATTCATTCACTTGCAGACCCAACACTCTTCAAACAGGGGTTATTTCCACACTATATTGTAGGCAGATGATTTTATCATTGGACCTGATAGAGATTTAACCTCTAAACTGTGTGTGTATTGACAGAGGTCCTTAAAATGCCTACAGTGTAAGCTGGGTAAATAGCCTGGGTTGTAGGTATATTTTAAACAGGCAGCAAAACATAAATAGGGATCACAAGCACAGGTCTGGCAGCTTAGTCATAGAATGACAGGATGGCTAAGGTAGGAAGGTACCTTTGTGTCCATCAGGCCCAGCTCCTGCCCCAGCAGGGACACCCAGAACAGGATACCAGAATCACGTCTAGAAGGCTCTTGGATATCACCACAGAGAAGACTGCATAGCCTCTCTGGTTAGCCTGTGCCAGCACTCCATCACCTACACAATGAAGAAGAGCTTCCTGACGAAGTTTCAAATCTTGAGTAAGAGCTTGCTATGCCTGGCCCACCTCACTCTCCTCTCAGCCAGGCATCTTGGCTTTGGCCTCTCTCCTCTCATCATGGCAGCTGACCACCAGTCAGGGCTGCAATCCTGGCTTGCCTCCCAGGCACTGCAGCAAATGGATATGGCCCAGAGCACCACAGCACAGAAGATCTCCAGCACAGCAAGTGTCTGGTGCACTGCAACTGCACACCTCTTCATAAAGTATGGCTATCTTATCACAGTCCCACAGCTGCATGGGGATGGTGACACCGCCGGCAGACAGTAGGTGTGTAAGGGCTGTACTCAGGGCTATAAGGATGGTGATGGGTCTAAAGGGTCTAAAAGCGAAGATGTGTAAGAAGCAGCTGAGGTCCCTTGGTTTGTTCAGCACAGAAAAGAGACTCCCAGGGCTGTGGGCATGGACTGGAGCTGCCAGAGTTTAGGGACCAACTGGACAATGTTTTCAGACATAGGGTTTGATTTCAGCTGGCGCTGTGCAGAACCAAGGCTTGGACTCAATGACCCTTGTGGTTCCTCCCAACTTGGGATATTCTGTGATTATATGATATGTCATATGATCTCTATTGGTGCTTGGGCAGCCCCATACATGCAGCCCAGCCCCACAACCCTGCCCTCAGCATGTCAGCTGGTCCAGTGAGCAAGAGTGAAACTGGAGACATTTGCATCCTAACCGGTGTTGCTTTGGCCACTTGTGCTTAAAGAGGGATGGCTCACAGGCTCCAGGCACACATTCACAGCAGCTGAGCAGCCACTTCCTAACAGTGACAGAAAGCTAACAGCAGATCTTCAGGTGAGCCTACGGGTTCTCCATTAGGAGGATGTTATTCAGAGCACAGCTTACCCATCCTCTGTCTCAGCACTGATGTGGAATCAAGGCTACAGAAGCCATAACAGAGGATAAAAAATATTGCTGAAATCAGGAACTAGTGATGCATACTTCAGGCTACTAGCAGAGCAATGACAAGATGATTGCCATAGAATATACTTCAGCTAGAGTACAATTTCAAAGTAAAGGAACTTAAAACAGTGATTTTAATAAGCCAACCACAATGAATGCATTTATAACATCTATTAAAAACAGGTTATGTTTGGGGGAAGGGAGGTTAATTAAATCTTAGCAGGTTATCAGTAGTTTATTAACCGAACAAGAC
This sequence comes from Cyrtonyx montezumae, assembly GCF_038088225.1. NCBI lineage: Eukaryota > Metazoa > Chordata > Aves > Galliformes > Odontophoridae > Cyrtonyx > Cyrtonyx montezumae. The sequence goes on along the minus strand of NW_027072034.1, from coordinate 44,931,645 downwards.
AGTACCACATTAAAGATAATCAATGGAGAATAAACCACAGCTATAAAAATTAATGCCATTCATTCTCACAATGAGAGAGGGTTGCCTTCAGTGATAAGACAGAGGTAAAGGCGTAGGTGCATCCCTCATGAAAAAAGAAAAGGAACAAAGTAGAGGATGTCCTAAAAGGAAAGTAATTCAAGGCATAAGTTAATAAATAAATAAATAAATGAACCTAAAATTGCAAAGACATAATCAGTAATTCTAGAGGGGAAAAAGAAACACCAACAAGCATTTCTGCAAGCAGCGGAACTAATGAAGCCTGGTTTTCTCCAGCTTTTATGTCATGCAAAGGACTGACTTTCACACTGATGAAAATGTGAGCTCCAACTACAGCACTCTTTTTTTATTGGTTTGGAGCATTTATATGGGATTCTTCCCCAGTGGATTTTCTAGTGTCTAATAAAGAACAATCCCTTCCTTCAAATGCAGCAGTAATAGCCTGTTCTCTCCTTTACCTGTCAGCTTCTTTTATGATTCCTACCCTGTGGCAATGTAGTTGAGATTGTAGTTGAATAACAGATATAAAGTTTCTAAATGGCTGGCGTGAGATACATAGGTATGCCTATCCACTCCCCTGCTATACATGCACAGAGTGTACTATTGTTTCAGTAAGAAACCAGGTTAAAAATGGTGTTGTCAGAATAATCCATCCCATAAGGAAAATTTAGCTTTGGCATGCTGTGTAAGACTTCAAACAATCTGTTGTGCTGACCCAGACTTCGGGTTGCTGAAGCAATACCTGACCTAGGGGAAGGAGTGAACACAGGAGAAAAGACAGGCTATCTTAAGCATGCTGGGACAGAGGCCCATAAAATGATGTTGTAACTGTTGGGCTACAGAAAGCCAGGCAAAAAAAAGAGAAAGAAAAAAAAAAAGAAAAAGATGCTTGTATGCAAAACTTGAGCCATACCGAGCTAAGTAGCTTCCATGGTAAGATATGGTCACATGGAAGTCAATCCTTGATATATCCATTTGTTTTTGAGGAGTCACTGTACCTCTCTAGACAATCATCCCTCACACAACACTTCACCAAAAACCTCTTCACCAAAGAAAGGGCCATTTCTATGCCATGAACTGCCCCTCTTCTTCCTGCAAGTCAACAAACAAATCACACAAGGGTAAGGGAAGATGGAGCTGGGCTCTCTTGGGACACACTCTGATTTGCATGATTAATATTTAATCACAATTCATCTCTCATTCCATCTAAATCACCCTTTTTCACAGCAATTCAAAGCCTGTTCTAAGCAAGGAATTTTTCAGTGCACCCCACTTAATTCATCCCCCAAAACGTCCTGATTCTGCAGCCACAGAAAATTACACATAGCTCTGAGGAGAAGAATCTTCACCTTTTCCCTTCAACACACCTTCCCTCCAGACCAATTTAAGGGCCTTTTCAAATGCCAGCAAGCTAACAAAACAAAAACAAAAAAGCAATCTGGGAGGCAGAGGAAAAGCTGTAGAGGCCAGAGCAAGCTATACATATTTATAGAACAAATACACCGCCCTATGCTCATTCTCCTTAATCACATGTGCGCTTGAGCAAGAAAGCTTCTCTGAACTTTCTCAGGAACTCAGCCTGAGTGGCTGTAGTTTGAAGTCCAGCTGTAAAGAAAGTGAAAACCACAGTGGCTTTGTAGAATTACAGTGATCCTATTAAAAAAAAAAAAAAAAAAGACATTCTCTGCTGGGACTTCCCATGGCAGTGCCATGCAGCTCCCGTTGAATCTAGTGGCATTTCAAGCACACAAGTCCTGATGTAATTAAGCTACAGGCTTAATTAGATTCCATCACTATTTCTTTCTTCCTGCCTTCAGCCAAGAAGGTATAAGAAAAGATTGTCCAATACAGATACTGCAATTTAAAGTCTCGAGTTAAGAACACAGTGGGTGTATATCTACTATAAAATCTACCCTAAAAACATGCCTGTTGTTAAACTGAGCAGTGCATTAGAAGTGGTTAGATATAATGAAAATGTAAATGGAAAGGATTCTAGGGAGATACTTCAGCTAAAAACAGCACACACTGTATGCTATCTTTTATTTTAATCATGCTCTAAGCCCTGCCTTTTTGAACTTTTTATAAATTCTGCTATCTCCCTTTGCAGTTAGTTACATATTGGTATATAAATTCAAAGACGAGAAGCAATTAGGAATGAAGCTAAGACTCTCCCTCTTGATGCTAATACATCAAAGGAAGTGAACCCCCCCCCCCCCTCCACACACACGCACATTCAGTAACACAGAAGGCTTCTGCTCTTCACAGCCTAATAGCTCAAGTAGTTCCAGCGGAGAGTCTGATGTCAGACTCCGATTACGTGGAGATGCCAAGTGATTGGAAAGAACAGCTTTTGAAAATCCCAGTTCTCTGACTCAGAAGACCACACAGCTGCGTAGCGATGCTTTTAAAATGCAAGTGTGCATTATTCTCATAAGCTGGTCATATTTTTTTCTGCTTTGGACATTGTAACACTGTTTTTAAGAGTTCCCTGTGGGCCTCTGACTTGAGTACAATACATCTAGGCATGTGTGAAGGAAATGTGTCAGATTAGGGGCTTTCGAACAGACGGGTCTGCTTTGCTATCCAGTTCAGAGAGAGGAAGAGCCCAGTCTGCCTTTCAGCAGTCATTTTTAATAGGGTAAGGAGAGGCTGTGGTTGGCCCGTGCCATATTTCCTCCCACCTTTTCATATCCGTGCCAGACCTGCCATAATCTGACCTTTGAAATTTAAGCCAGAGAACAGGCAAATCTATTGAAGAAACATCTACAAAACCTGCTTCTGCTGAACCTGAAGAGCAGTTGGGTGGCACCACTATGCCTGGTTATTTGTATTTCCTCCCCGCAAATCCTTCTGTCAGTCCAAGGACATTTGAGAATTACGCAGTAGTCTTTTGGAAACACTCCAGGCCCTTCATCTTTCATAAAGGGAAACTACTATCTTTTATGTAGGTGAATAAACAGGTGAACGACCTTCTCATGTCCTCAGGAAACTATCAGGATCCACTTACTTTTTAATCTCCAGATCTCTCCTGTATCAGCAGGGGAACTGACCAGAAGTAGGAATGACGCCATTGGTTTTACCAAACACTCATCTCACATCTCCATACAAACACATACATTAAATTACAAAAGATCTTAAACAGAAGCAGAGTTTTAAAAGGCTTGCAGGATATTCAACCATCAGATCCACAGTAAGTGCAGGTCTCTTACCTGATTTCATTGTCTCTGCAGTCTTACTCCTGGGTAAAGGAGATCTCATCAGTCTTAAAGGAGTTGAGCTATTTCTACCTGGATTTCTAATAAACTCGCTGGAGCTCCTTCTTTGGCTATTAAACACTAGCCAGACAAAAAGTCCCATAAAGGGCTATGATACCACACAGCCATCTCACTGCAGTGAGATGGAAGTCCAGCTTTAGGTGTATTTGGATATCACATTTTCATTTAGAATGCTCTCTATTTAACCAATCTTTTCAAACCTGTTGCATCAATTTAAGCATTACTTATGGGATAAAAAATAACTACAGAAAAGGTAAAGGTCTTCTGTACTACACCAGTGGAAGACAAAGTAATGAGATTCAGTAAAATTCTTAAAGATTTACATCTGTTTAACAGAATGGCTACAGAGGAAAACCACAGCTGCTTGCTATTCAACAGTTACCAGGTTATACAGATAAAGGTTAGTTAGTCTCTCTAAGCACTGAGTTCTCAGATCTGCCCCACTGATCTAAACGTGACAAAGGATTTTGCCCTTTGCTTTTATCTGCAAAAAGGCCAGAGTCTGCTCTACAGAACTCAGTGTGAGTGAAGGCGCCAACCTCCACTTTGAGAACACTACGTCTCTGCCAAAGCAACCTGACAAATTTCTTCCCCTTACGTTCTATCTCACACTAAATGGGTGAAAAAAATCTCCTGACCTCAGGCTCTTTAGGGTTGTGCTCTTGTGTAAAAGGTCTTCTATCACTATTCTGTAAACAAAGATAAGGAATCTTTCTTTATGGTGGCACTCTTTCTAACATGATGGGCAATGTTCAAATGGGATTCTTAAGTGAGCAGGATTTTCTTCCTGTACTTTATTGTTCCAACAGTAGCAAAAGGCAAATAGGAACACTAATGGTTTGGCCTCCTGCTCCTCCAGGCTGGGCTAACTTGACATCAGCCCTCTGCATTTGGAAGAAGCCAAGCACTAAGGAAATTTTCTAATCTTCACACACCCACAACTTGTTTTATTTGCATTAATGGGAAAAGTACAATCAAGTGCACTAGAGAGGAGAGTTATATAAAACAAATAAGCACCAGCAAGCATAAAACCAAAAGATCACACCTGGCAAAAATAAATAAATAAACCCGCAGCCTTCCTCTACTTCCAAGAGGACAAATGAAGATGCTGTGTTATTCAGTTCGGACACAAAACTGAATGCAATTGATTACTGCATCTAACATACAACTCTTATTCTTTGGAGGTTTTGTTACATGCCTTATGAGAATTTACCAATTAATATGATTTCAGTTTGCAAACAAAGCTGTGAATACGCTATTGTACCTCATGTTCCCAAACGACATTAGTGTGTATTCTTAAGTTTAACTATCCTTACACCCAGATACGCTTGTGCAGTATAAAACTCTACAGCGCAGGGTTAAGGGAAGGCAGAAATCTTTTCTGACTTGTTGCCAGCAGCATCAGAGACCCTTTAGTGCAAATGTATCTAATATGTGGGATCTACAGTTGCACCTCCACACAATAGGAAATCTATGTAATGAAAATTGCACTGAGGATTCCTTAGGACTTTGTGAAGCTGAGATAAAGCTCAGCATTTATCTACACAACTTACACTTGATTGTCTTTTCTTGCAATAGGGCACCTGCTCTTCAAGTCTTACTACCTTCCAGAAGATCTCTGCGTTGCCACATGACCACCTGCAGTTACTTTGGGATCGCCTCACAATGTAACCACGTCCTGAAACATAAGCATGGGGGTGGCAGGGTTCTAGGTTCAACAGCAACTGATGTTTCACTGCTGAAAGCCAAGGAGGAGGATAGGCGTTATCTGCTGAGCTTTGCATCCAGCGTATGTTTTGTGAAAATGGTAGAACTGCAGCGGAAGATACATGGAAACCTCACAGTTGCTTAAATATTTCCCTTCAGTGTTCAAAACCCAAACAGAAGAGCATTATAATTGTGTATAAATAAAAAATGAAAAACCAAAACACCTCCACCAACAAAACAACCATCTAGAAAGCCCAATGAAACAGGCCGAAAGCAAAAGTGAAACTATTCAGGATGTTTCCACAAACCAGTTTCAATGAAACAGAATAAATTAATGCAGTCTAAAATAATAAAGGAGCAGTTCGCAGCTGTCTTTTTTATCTCAATACTGTCACATCCATAAAGAAGAAAAAAAAAATATAGGGGACCTCTGATGAACAGAGTAATACAGGGGATGTCCCTGCTCCTAAGCAGCTGTATCATTAAATGAGAACATATAGGAAAATCAGGAACAGAAAAGTGGTGAGATGAAGATACAAATACAACTGCTGGAAAGGGCACTTGTTTTAGAAATGTTTGCTTTTGGTAACACATTGATGCTTTCAGAAAGAAAAAAAAAAAGCCTGGAATGCATGGAATTCTCAAGGGTGCCAGGGTGCAAACAAGATCTCGTTAACTAGGGCTTTAAGAACCTGCTCTCTGGTCACATCGGTTATTCAGAAAACGAGAGAGCCAACACCATCAGTTTCTGAAAAGTAAGATATTAGACCACCAGGTCTGTAGTCCCCTGGACTGTGAAATCATCATTCCAAATACAAACAGAGGCACTCAGTCCTAAGTCTACACAGAAATCCAGCACTTCTACATTTCTGTGTCACCAAGATTATGAAACTAATATCATGCTGCTCGTTTCTCTTGCTGTTAATAAGAAAACTCTAAGCAACAGCAAGATTGACAACAATCATGTTACTCCCACATGGTTCTGCTTTAGAAGCAGAGCCTGGAGCTGATCATGATGAAAAGCAGCAAAGTACTTAGACTGGCAGAAGGGCAAAGCAGTTTGTTCATGAGCTGAGCAGGAAAACATTTCTCACTCTTGTTTCTCTTCCCATCAGAGGGTGGAAAAGGACTTGTATTTGCAGGATACTATCTGGCCAGAGGCTTGTAAGAAAGACAAAAGGACCAGCAGCATCTGGGAATACAGGAGAGAGGGACCCAGCGTTTTTGAAGATGACCTGCCTGTTGACTGCCCGCAACCTGTCCCTTATTGTGCCTAATAAGATGTTCCAATTGCACTTTCTGAACAGTGGCTAAAACAAGAGAGCAACATATAGGTAAACACCTTGAACAGCACCTCAGCAGAGCAGTTCAGGCAGTTCTCTTAAAGCAAAGAATATCCAGGCTTGCAAATCTTAACCACATCAACAGCAACAAAGCTGAAAATGGAAAGGCCTCATGAAAACGACAGCCGTAGTGATAAGCATTACTAGAAACATGCTGTAATTAATTCATTTCAATTAGCTGTTAACAGTCCCTGAACCCAACATTTGAATGCAACAATAAATAATTTCCAATGTAAAACATGCCACTGTAATGTGTGTGATATGCTGTTTTCAAGAGAGCACCTTCACGATCCCCTACCCCTTGGTGTCATGTCTGCAACAGCCAAAGACTGAAGCAGGCTAAGGTGTTACCACTGTCTCCAGCAGCTCCCCTGGTAGGGCTGCCCAGCATTCCTTTTCCTCACCCATGCTACCCCTTCGTCAAAAGGGGAGCTTGGGACCCAGCTGGCTCACAAGGCATGGAGAAAAAGGCCTTCAAATGTCACAGCTCCATATCTAGGCCACGTCTGGTAGCATTATTCTCAAACCACCATGCTGCAGTTGGTGTTACAACATCAAGAATGTCTCGCTGTACTGAGATAGCCTGGTCGTTTTAAGCTAGTACTTAAAAAATGCTGGCTGTTCTCCTCACACACCAGCACACAGCACCTCGGCATACACATCAAGTAGCCCAGCATCCCTGGCTCCTGGTGCAAAGCAAGTTCAGCATGACCATCCCATGTGCAGCAGGTGCATACCTACCAATAACTTATTGCAAGCTACAAAGCCTAGATTTCAGTGTGGTTCTGATTTAATCTTAGATATGGCATTTAAACTGCATGACCAGGCTGTGAGGATAGTGGTCCTGGGCAGACCTGTGGCCACCTGTGCTTGCTGTTGCTTTGATGAGGACAAAGGAGGTTGCAGCGAGGTGGGGGTGAGGCTCTTCTGCCAGGTAACAGTGATTAGACTAGAGGGAAGGGTCTTAAGTTTCATCAGGGGAGTTTAAGGTTGGGTATTAGAAAAAATTTCTTCTCATACAGAGTGGTGAGGCAGTGGCACAGGCTGCCCAGGGAGGTGGTGGAGTCACCATTCCTGGAGGTTTTTAAGGGTAGATGTGGCTGAGGGACATAGTGGGCATGGTGTAATGGGCTGGTGGTTGGACTAGATGGTCTTGGAAGGCTTTTCCAACCTTAATGATTCTGTAACTGGGTGCCATGACTTGAGCGAAACACGGACAGGAATTGATTATGTAGGCACAGCATGTCTAAAACAAACATGAGCACAGCCCTGCTGAAAGTAACAATGGATGAATTGTCAGCCCAGAAAGGAGAACACACACTACCATTGCACTACAGAAAGGATGGGCAGCTTCCTGCAGGGCTGTTGTACATGGTCCTTGGGACCGCTGAGCGGCCTGAGAGCCAGCAGGAGGTGCTGCGAGTGGATATGGAACTGGAGGATGGCACACAGAACAGTGCAGCTCAGCTCCAGGTCCCAGCTGAGATGTTCACATGTAGCATTATGCAAACAGTCCACAACGAGACTGGGAATAAAAGCAGCCAGAAGCAGGGAGAGAAGTAGACCACCCGTGACCATTGGATGGGGACAGAGCCATTCCTGCCAAAAGCACATGCAGCCCAGGGCTGCCCAGAAAGGAGAGGGCTGAGTGCTGTGCCTGCAAGCAGCTGGGGGCTGAGGGCAGGCAGGATGCACACCTCTGCAGAGCAAACAGGGCTCGGGACAGAGCTGCATGGAGCCCTCGGTCACCAGACCTGGGGACATCTGCAGCCTTGCCGGTGGCACTGCACCAGGCATGTTGTGTGCAGGCTGAGAGGGGGATCAGCGGGCAGCCGGGATGGAAGGGGGGGGGGGGGGGGGAGGGGGATCGTGGCCAAAAGTCTCTGCCCCTCCTAGGGAGAGGAAGGCTCAAAGTGAAAAAGAATGATGAAGAGGCAGATCCTGCATTTAACATCACAGGGGAAAACCCAAAGTCTCTAATTAAGCACATGACATAACTGTGCTGTAATATCGAGGTTCTGCACTGCGATTTGAAAACAAGCTGCACTTGCACAATCCACAAAGAAAAAGCCGAGTGGATTAGAAAGGCTCAGCTCTGCTCTCACTTAAACGAGTATACGGGCACGGTTACTCGACTCAAACGAGAACGCGATCCGAGGAATTCCATTTCCCAGCCCGACCCCACAGCACACCGCCGGCACTCCCGTTCCCAGTCACATCCCGGCACTCTGCTCTGACTGCACCTGGAACCACAGCCTGAGCTGGAGTTGATGTACAGAACCGCCCTCCCCCTCCAGTAAAGTCACCGTGCCAGCTGCCAAGGATCCAGTTTAAATACCTCTGAATGCTTAAGGCTCTATGGTGTTAATGGGCACAGCTTTGCTGATGGTACACGAGTTACTCAAAAATTGGCTCCGAGCTCCCAAAAGGGAGTGCGGAGGACATTTCTTTAAATGGCACATTCATTGAAAACGATGACAGAAAGGCATGCTCTCTCTTACTCCGGTGTAAATTCATCTCTCTGTGTTCACCAGATACACGGGATTGTGAGGGGAGCAGCAGAAGGCAAAACCTGAACCGAATTCCCCACCAAAACCGCTGCTTTTTCTAAGGCAAATCGGGACTAGCAGCGATCTGCTGCTCCTCACCTCCAGTCCGCAGCCCTACCTATGAGAAAACACTCAGGAGCACTTGGGAAGTGTATGCGTCAGTGGGAGCACAGAATCATTACGCTGCTGTAAACACGAGCCATGTTCAGCAGAAAGCAGCGGATAGGACTGCGCAGCCTGTCACCGCTTTTATGGCTCGGGTGGAGAGGCAGCAGGATTTAAGCACTTATTGCTCAGAACAGAAGTCGCGTATCGCCCTCATCCTTTCCTTCCCCTCCTCTTCCCCCCTCCCCGGCTCGTCGGGCTGCTCTTTAAACAGAACCAAGTCATTAACCAAACTTCCTTATTTTATACGGCTCTGAAAGCTGGATAAAAACGCGGCGCTTGGATTATTTCTACTTCAAAGCTTCGCATCTCGATCGGAAAGTCAGAGACACGTCTAAAGGGAAAGACAAACGTGCCCGGGAAGGAGACCGGCAGCAAAAAGAGAAAACCCCGGGGACGGGGCTCCGTCTTCCCCTCAGAAGCACCCCGGGCACCCGCAGAGCGGCCAAGGCCCCCTCCCCGGCTGCAGAAGATGCGCCCGGAGAGCCGGGCGGCCGCTCCTTATGTAAGGCACAAACCACTGACATCATCCCTCCCGCCGGCGGCGCGGCGGCGCCCAGCGGCACCCACCGACCCGACCCGACCCGACCCCTTCCCACGGGCTCCGCTCCCCGCCGGGAGCCCTCAGCTCCGCCCGGGGTGCCTGCTCCCGGTGCCCGCTCACCCGCCCGCCCCGAGCCGCGGTACTCACGCACTGCCTCCTGCTTGGGGTCGAGGCCGCGCACGGCCCCCTGGAGGCCGGCGATGCGGCCGTGCAGCGCCCGGACGCGGCGGTGGGTGCCCTGGATGTCAGCCTCGACCTCTTGGAACAGGGTGCAGGCGTGCCGGGCCACGTCGGAGAGCTGCCGGAGGATCCGCGATAGGGCCACGTTGCTGACCGCGCACAGGTCCAGCACCATCAGCACCGCCGCCTCCCTCTCGCCGCCGGCCGCCTGCGCGCCCTCGCCCGCCGCTCCCGGCTCCTCCGGCGGCGGGTCCCGCGGCGCCGGCTCCGCGCCCAGGCTCTCCTCCAGCACGGAGGCGGCGGGCTGCCGCCGGCACAGCCGCTGCGGCTCCACCGTCCGCTTGGCGAACGGCATGGCCGAGCCCTCGGCACGGGGCTCTCTCGCGGGGATCGCCGCTCCCTCGCCCCGCCGCCCTCACGCGCTGCCGCCCATCGCCGGGCTCCGGCCCCGCGCCGGGCTCCTGCGCTGCCGCCGGCCGCCGAGCATCCGCCGCTGCCGCCGCGGGGAGCCGGGGAGCATCCGCGCCGCCTCCCTCTCTCCTCCTCTCCCTCCTTCCCTCGCCCGCCCGCACGCCGCGCCGTCCCGCTCCGGCGGCGGGTGTGAAGGGGCGGCCCGAAAACCCGGCGAAAGGAATCCCGCGGCCGCGAGGAGGAGCGAGGCGGCGGGGCGGGGGCGGGGGCGGGCCGGGGCCGCCGCCAGGAGGCGTCGGAGGGCCCGTAGCGCCCCGGGAACCGGAGCTGGGGACAGCGGTGGGAGCCGGAGCCGGCCCCGACCCCGAAGCCCCGCGGCTCGGGAAGTGCCCCGGGGCGTCTCGCGGCTCTGCACTTCTGCGTGGGCCCGCGGGGAGCCGAGACTCGAGGATCCTCGGGGGTCCCGTCTAGCTCAGGGTATATATCCAGGCGTGGAGCCGCCCTCTGGATGCGTCCGGGAAATCGCAGCGTTATAGGATGGCTTAAGTTGGAAGGCACTTTAAAGATCATCGAGCTCCAACCGCTGCCGCGGGCGGGGCTGATACCCAACAGCTCAAGCTGCCCAGAGCCCTGTCCAACTTGGCCTTGAGAACCTCCAGGGATGGAGAAGGTGGGCTGCGGTTGGATGGGGGTGTTGCTTCTGGCACAGAGTGTCCAAGCTCACTTCTGTGCGGTCCTCAGAGCAAGCTTAAGTCTGGACTTTACCTGTAAATGATTGGTAGTAAGCGTTCAGCAACAGAAAGCACAGAGAAAGCTACTACAGAAGGACAGCCCTTCCCCAGGCTGACATTCTACAGTTGGGAAATGTTCGATTAAGCCTGCCCGCTTGACCACTTGTCACCCTGGTACATGATGTGGCCTGTCCTTACACAGCCTCAGGCAATTACCTATGATTGCAGGTGGTCTCCACCAGCTCAATGCTTCATGAGTGCAGGGAGCTGCCCCAGGGGCACACAGCCACGTTCAGCTCCTTCTGCAGAGCTGACCCACTGGGCTGGACCCACTGCTGACTTTTGGCACAGATGCTTTGTGTGCCCTAAGACTGTCACGGATCTGGTCAGACCTGTTAAAGTCACTGTATCCCTCACACTAGTTTCTTGTGCAGCAGGGTGGTTTTTATCCTCAGTGATGGAGCACAAATTGTACAGCTCTTCCAACCCATGAGAGTCAAAGTACATTATTCATTATCCACTGAAAGGTACTTCATGAATGCATGAGCTCATGCCAACCTTCTCCACAACCTTCTTGTGCTGTACTGCTCTCCAGCACGCGGTGAATTTGCGTTGGGATTCTGTTGTGGATGGCACTGACTTTCACCCATGTCAATGAAAGGCTATATGATGGTTTGCTTCAAAGCCATATACATTGTCAAGATGGGAAAGTGGGCAAAAAGAGTGCAAGAAAGTTCTTCTTTGACTTCTCACTGCTGCTGCTGCTGCTGCTGCTGCTGGGAAGGCCCTTGGCCATAGAATGTGCTGTGCAACATCACAGCCTTTACACCCATACTCCAGCTGTGCTCCTCCCCCCCCTTTGGATTTACTGCTAACATCCCTGCTGAGGTGTGATTTGCCAGTGACACCAGCCAGGCAGCTCCATGCTGGTGGTGGCAGGACCACAGATAGATAAGAAGGAATGCATGGTTCTCCAGTGCAGTGAGTACAGGAGACAGGGAGGTCAGGTTGGGCAATCTCACCCCGCTTGGCTCTGGCCTGCTTTGGTATGCCTCACTCCACAGCACCAAAAAGAGAGGAGAAGCTGCTGAGTGCTTCAGGCTATTGTCATTTCCTCCTCTTTCCTCGACTGTCATGCCTTCAGGCATGATATTAATGAAATTGTGGCCTTTTGACCATAATGTAGTATCTGTCATTGCTGACGCTAGTCCCGCTAATATATCATGTATTTATTCCCAGCAAAGATGTCACAGGCAGCACATTACCAAACCTGTGCCCACTCGGACTTGCAAAAAGTAGCCTTGTTCAGAAACTGTCCTCAAGGCTCAGCTGCCACTCTCCGCTTAGTCCAGAGTGACATCCATTGGTCACACCAAGGCCTCATTAACAATAGAGGCCCATTAGGCAGGAAGGCAGCGCAGCCAGGCACTCTGCGGTGAGTCAGGACCTGCTTTTTTAGGTCTCACAGCTCTGCCTGTTCATTTCAGCATGAACATGCTAAGATTGCGTCCAAAACAGAATTGTAGCTGAGAAATACTTCTACCGAAGAGGTAAACATTCAGGGTCTGAATGGCTTAGTCAGGCAAAATGCTGGCAGCTCAGCTTTACACAGCGTGTCCTGTGTTTGCCAAAACACTCTTCTGTTCTGGACACCGAGGAGATTTCTTTCTTCAATGTTATCTGGTCTCTGATGGCAACAGAACTGATGTACTAAGGCACACGTCTTTTCCATTCTAGCTCTCTCTTCCATATTATTATTAGCACACACAGATATCCAAAATATTTTCAAAGAAGGCAAGAGACGACACATCTCTTCTAGGAGCTGCTAGGTATGGGCAGGGACAAATATTCCCTGTCCATCCTTGCCCCCATCATCTCTCACAGTAGTCACAAATACACCATTGCTCTCTGTTTACCATCACACGACTGCTGTGCATATAAAATTTTCTCTTGTCCACTAGGCCTGGGCACCCTTTTTCCTCATGGCTCCTTGAGAGTAAAGCTGTTTCCTAACCCTCCTCCCACTTCCCTGTGAGCAGCTGTATGGGAATCAAAGCAGTGGTATTTCTCAGTGTCAAATTCTCTTTCCTCTCCCTCTGGATTTCTCCAGCCACGTGTGTGCTGTCACCAACTCCCATTCTGACCCAGCCTGCTACTGCCCTTCCTGCTATTTGTTAGTATTTGTGTTATTATCTTAAACTTCTTCACCCTTAAACTATGACCCCACTGCTTTAGTCACCACTTTAAGTAGGAAAAATGCAGGGCCTGAAGCAGTGTATGTACCTGTAGCAAAATGGATAATTGGGCTCCACATGCTACTGCAGATCACGTAGCACAGGCAAAACAATTAAAAAGTGAAAGTTAACTCCCTTTCTCTTAATTATAGTTGTTACAGAGTTTACTTGTAACCAGAGTGGGGATGACATTTCAAACTGAGGAGTGATTATTAAATTGACACTTTCTTTAAAATGTGCCTTAAGTCAAGGCTGACATGATAATTGAGTTTTATTACTAAGAAATGTCTGTTTTAATAAGGAAACTTCCTTATCTCTCTAGTAAGTTCATGTTAAGTGCACATCAACTGAATGTTTTCCATCAATACTACTTGGCATGACAAGTCAGGAAAAGCTCACTAGAGCCTCCCCTGAACAACAAATGCTGTGATTTCCTTCGATAGCAATATTAGTTGCGCATTCTTTCTCATTCCAGAAAAATAAATGTATTGACTGCCAGGAGTGGGATGCAACAAAGAGGGGAAAAAAGAAGTCTGTTTAAATACTGCTATCATTTGGACCTTTAAAAATATGAGGACTGCTCCAAAAATAATGCCTCCTGTATTGTAATGTTGGCCCATGACATCAGAGGTGGATGCTGGTGGGACAGCAGTAGAGGCTGAGCCTTCCCATTCCTCCATGCAGAAAAAATGGCACCCTTTGACATTCATTCACACTTTCTGAACACTGATGGAGACCAACCAGTGGATGTGAGCACAGTGAGCTGTGGGTGGTGCATTTCAGCAGTGATGACAGCAACAGCGTGTCACCTCCGTTGGTGCAGATTGTTACAAGTGCAGCATGAAAGTTCTTGTTCACCTGTGGTGAAAATGCATAGCTCATGGTGGTGACTGTTGAAAAGCATAGTTTTATAGCTGAGAATTTGCTCTGCCAAACGGTGTTATTGTGCTCTTTGCTTCTGTTGTAGTTTCTGTGGAAGTAAATGCGAGGCATTACTTTTGGAGCAACCTACATAATAATGGTTAAGAAAGTGCAATGAATTCAAGACCAAATCAAAATGAAGTTCTACCTTATGAAATCATGCCTTAAAAAAAATCTAGAGAGAGAGAGTTAAACAAAAATAATCTATTTGTTACAAAGAAACAATAATTCACTGAAGGGAAGAGTAAGGGAGAAAGAAGATGTTTTCCTTCCAGTGAGAAATTCTTCCACCTCTTTGTTGCTCTGACTCCTTAATTACACTTGATTTGTTAGCAGTGGGGGTTTAACCTGCACACAGTGGATATTTTCACTGTTCTCTTTAATTTTTCCTGCTGGCATCTGGCAGTTTGTACACATCAGGCACAGACAGCAGTCTCGATTCAGGACTCGGCTGACCTCAGCTGACACTTCGCCTCTATTGGGACAGTGAGAGCAAAACCAGTGAAAAGAAAGGAAGATTTATTGGGAACAGAAAGTGAAAACCCCAGCATCCACAGAAGATCATTTGTTCAATATTAACAACATGCGTTTTTCACACTTCCCAAAATAATCTGGCATGTGCAGATTACACACTGAATGTACTCTAGCTCTCTATCATGCGGTCTAAATGTGGAAGTAATTTCAAGTTTCTATACTCTGGTGCTTAGCCCTCTCTTCCTTGTTTCAGACTCTTCTCTGGAGAATATATATAAAATAAAAAGAAAATGAACCAACCAAACCAAAATCCACCAGCTTGCGGTTCATGTCGCCAAAACAAGATCAGTAAGAGACCAGATTCTCACATCATGCTCACAGTGAGGAGGTGAGAAGAGAAAGAGGCCAGATCATGTTGACTTCACATCACCCAGCCCCAGATGCTTCTTGTACTGAGTGAGCTAGCTTTGCATTTTGAGCCAGGTGGGCCCACTCCTCAGATTTGCTCACAAAGCCCTGTGCCAGTCATCAGCTAGGGTTTTTAGGCAAGCATCTGTTTGGATCCCAGAAGGGGAAAGCTGGGAGTGAATCAGGCCCACTTAGACTTTAGTATAGTACAGAAGATGCTGTCTGAGTATTACAAGCTCTGGCCTGTAATCTGCAGGCCATATTCCTGCTCTGTGTGTCAGTTCAGTTTATCAGAAAGTCCATGTTCCAGCAGTACAAAATAACAAAAAAGGAAGCAAATCAGATCTGAAGACCATTGGGGCAAGTCAGTGCAAAGGCTCATGCTGCCCTACACGTATTCTTTCCATCTGTATGGTTTCCATTATGAATAAAAGTTTGTCTGCCAGGAGTAGACCTTTGGTTTTGAAAGAAATCAAAACAAAGAAAGATAAGCAATCATGTAGTAGGTGGGCTAATTCCTTCTTCCACCTCTTTGTCCACAATGGAGACAAAAACTTTATGCTCAGTGGCTTGGCACCATCGCACCACCAGCTGGGTGGGAAAGCACGCCAAGCACTGGTATTTTAACTCCTGCAGTGCAGCACTGCACGAAGCTTAGAATCATGGAATCATAGAATCATTAAGGTTGGAAAAGGCTTCTAAGATTATCCAGTTCAATCGTCCACCTACCACCAATATTGCCCACTAAACCATGTCCTTCAGTGCCACATCCACATGTTTCTTGAGCACTCCCAGGGATGGTTACTCACCACCTCCCTGGGCAGCCCATTCCAATGCCTCACCACTCTTTTGGAGAAGGAATTTTTTCTAATACCCATTCTGATCCAACCTCATGCTCTTCGGCAGCTCTGGCATGTGGCAGTGCTCGGCACTTCCCTGGCTTTTCCACAGAAGCTCCTTCGGATGTAAATCATTCTTAATCTGAGATAGCTCGTGGGCTCATCATGGCCAGACAAATCAGCTCCCTGTTTTGTTTAACTAAGAAGTAATACTTTAAGTGCTCTGAAAATGCACCATACTAGGAAAAGTCTGATGAAGTAGGTGATTATCGTTTCAGAGGCAAACAAAGTTTATAGAAGCATAATTAGTCATCTACTCTTAAACAAGAAAAATATGGTAAAAAAAACTGAAAAGATCATTTTGGGGCTTGAGAGAGATACGGAAACACATTAAATAATAGAATGCCATTAGAGTCTACATTTATTTTAGGGATAAACAGCACTATTATACAGGTACTCACCTTTATGTCTGCTCCTTCTGTGCTTTGCTAATGGCCTCTGTTCATTGTGTACAGAAAAAAATCAGCCTTATCCTGTTTACAGCTGAGCTGCAATATACTTAAAATTATTACTGAGGATTTCAAACATTAACTCTGTCTGCTGGCAAGAGGAAAACCCTCTCATATTATATAATTATGGCTTCAAGCAGCACTAACAAAGAAGTTGCACAGGCCAGGGCCTGCTCACCCATGTCTGGAGGCATCGACAGCATGTCTGTGGTTGTGGTCACACAGACACAGAGAGGTAGAGCCGGGCTGCCAAGCAAAACAGCCTGCAAAACCTAGCTATGCACTTCAGGAGCTGTGCACCTCAGCTGCAGCCACACCAGGCTGTGGACAGAGTCCTGCGTGACACAGGGAGGTGAGATGTTCACCAGTGCAACCACAACCATGCCAACACGCATGGTCCTTGTGGGTGAGTGGGATAAGGAGCTGCTGCAGGTCACTGGTGGGTGAGACTCGGGAATACATGCACTAGAATCAAACAAACTATACACTCCAGCATAAGTTAGGAGGTACAGGGGAGACCTTACTACCCTCCACAACTGCCTGAAAGGAGGCTGTAGTGAGGTGGGGTCTCTTCACCCAGGTAACAGCAATAGAATGAGAGGGAATGGTATCAAGTTGTGCCAGGGGAGGTTCAGGTTGGATATTAGGAAATATTTCTTCTCAGAAAGTGGTGAGGCAGTGGCACAGGCTGTCCAGGGAGGTGGTGGGAACACTATCCCAGGAAGTGTTCAAGGAACGTGCAGATGCGGCACTGAGAGATGTGGTTATTGGGCATAGTGTGACGAGTTGGTGGCTGGACTGGATCACCTTTGTGGTCTCTTCCAACCTGAATGATTCTGTGATTCCACGATTCCGTGAAATAGGGGAAGATCAGTGGACAATCATGAGACAGTCCAGCCTATGTCTGCACTCACAGCTAGAGGTGAAGCATGGTGTGAGATCAAGGAGCTTGCTAACCGTAAAACATGTTGCAATATCTGACCTTAAAAGGCACTTCCAAGCTCCATGTTACCATTCCTTACCTACTAGAGATTCCAAAGCTAACTGATTTTTGGTTAAATTTGCTAATTTTGTGAATGTTGAAACAACAACATGGGCATACATATAGTCAGCACATTAAAACAGGCTAGTGCAGGAAATTGGATTTTGAGAAACTCCACTGGTAACTGGCCTACATGGCAAGAAAAGAGACCCAAACTCAGATATGAGTTAATTGGAATTTTCTTCTACATCTCATTAACCTCTGAGATGACGAATCCAGCAAAGCCGTGATTTATTTACCACAGATGCACTCAGAGGATACTGCATAACTTAGTGTTCTGGCACCATGAAAGTTATTTGCAATAATGAATTTTTAAAATTCTTTGGAGAAAAGAGAATGCACATCTCCTTCCCCCACCAAATTAAAAAAAAAAAAAAAAGAAAGAAACTGCAGAGTAACATTCAAAGGCTCATTAAAGCAGCCAGGGAAAATAGATTACAGAGACTTCAAAGGCTCACGATACTGGTTAAGAATCAGCTCTCTTTTTCAAAGAAAATGTTATTAGCTAATCCTTGAAATTTGGGTTTTGGCAGATGACATGTTATTTCCTGCAGGTGCAGAAAAAAGAGAGTATTAAAAGAGTTTTGGTAATGCACAGAAAGCCTCCCAACTAGTCTTATAATTCAATCTGTTCAAACCAGCCTGAGTGAGCTCTCTGATTCCTTGTACTGTAGTGGCATTTAAGGAGAATAACTCGCATGAAGCAGAGTATCCTCTTTACTGAGAAAACCTGTCTGTTAAGTAATAACTTTTTGTTTGAAAGGAAAAAAAAAAACCTTTATTGCTGCTATTATCAGTAATATCAGAGGTGCTAACCAGAAAAACCAACACAATGTCTAGCAGAAACAACATCTATGTACAGATAACAATTGTACTAATAAAACTCCATAAGCCTTCAAATAAACTTCACTCACCACCACTTTTCTGCTTGCATCATTTTGGAGATGCTTTGACACAATCTCTCTTTTAAGGCTTTACTTACTTTACAACATCCCTCGTGTGTGCTTTTTCTTCTCAATCCACGGCTAATCCCAGCTCCTCCATTAGTTACAAGTCCTTGGTTACCAAAAGAGACAAGGCCAGCCACATCTCACTTCAAGGTCTTTGTTAAGCCGAGATCCTTTGGCTTTGATTTAAAACCCAGCTATCTTATGACGACAGTTTTCCCACTGAGACTTTCACCTAGAATTTGGCTGGAAAGATGCCCAAAACTGTGTCTTACTGTCCCCATGGCAACCAATTGCTTAAAGTCAAATAACTGGACATTAGATGCCCTTAGTAGTTAGCAACCTGAAAAGAAGCACCCAAATCAATCAGGGAGGATGGAACAGCAGCAAAATTCTTCAAGAAACATATTTCTTTTTTCTAACATCCAAAAAGTTTCTATTCCTTTTCAGATACACTCAAAATATCTTTGCTTATAAACTCGATGAAAAGGCATATAGCTGCATGAAACTCAAATCGTGGCACAGGCAGTGTTCATGACTTGTAGAAAAGAGGCCAAGGGAGATCAGTTAATGAAGCCTGCCACTCATTATAGACACCCATATTATGAGACACAAGTGTTAGGAGGACAAATTGAAGCATATCCATTTAATAAGTACTTTTCCCCAGTCCTGGAGAAAGTAATTTGAGGTGTTTTTAAGATCTTGAATATAGGCACTTGCAATTGCTTTTAAGAGGTGGCTTACCTTATTTCTTACAGATCCATTCTCTGAAATATATTTTTCCGTATACACAAGATCAGAAAGACAGTGATGAGGCCTCGTATCAGAAAATCCAACATACTTGTGAACATTATTAAAGCCACCTGCATATCCAGAGGTGAAAATAGAAAGGAAGTAGTGTATCCAGCATGTAACATAGCTAGATATTTTTCATTAAATATTTTTAATTGGGGCGCTCTGAACGAGTCCTGTTGGAGCTGGAGCAGGAGGTGGAGTATGGCTGATGGCATCAAATATGATTAATGCAGCATTACTAAACAGGTATCACCAACATTATGCAGCTATGTGTCAAGCAAAAAATAAAATAAAATACAGGCATGCAAAGCACATAGGTCCACACTGAGGCATTACATAAGTGCCTTGATTTTCAAAAGCTTCACTCATTGGCCCTTATTGCTCTAGTTTTATTGACATTTACACAGTTGCATCAAAAGATCTGCTGAAGAGTTTAATATAATACTGTTCAGATACCAAGAGGGCTCAGGAGATTTAAATTCCTGCCAGAAGAGAGGTCTAATACAACTTGGGTGTTATGGAATATTTATTGCTAAAACAAACGTAACCCAGAAGTTAGTAAGTGAAATAAATATTTCTGGAAATAAAAAGGTTATGTCTTGAGAGCAGGGCAGCTGAATAGAACTGTGTGACTTAATGCAGCCCTCATTCCTTTTGCACAGATTTATTTCCTTGCATCTGGCTATAAGATGGTGCTGGGAGGACTGCAAGATCACCCCATCACAGACTCTATTCTGCAGCAAGATACTCTCGATATTCTCACCATCATCTGTATTAGATGAGCAATGTTAGGGGTTCCAGTGGACACTCTTGCTTTTCTCATCTGAATGACAGATAAACAATGACCCCGGAAAGTTCTGAGGTAACATAAGTTATGGAGGGGGGGGGGGGAACATCAGAAGAGAATTATACCAGCAGCCATAGTGAATTATAAAAGCCACAGTGCTTATAAAGGACCTTACAGTCTTTAACCAGTCAAGAGCGAGCAAGATAACCAGATCACAGGAGGTGGTACTGAATCATCATGTATGATTTCTGCTGCATGGAAACTATTTCTGAAGTCACTATAGCATCTGTTCATTACCCATTATGCTCAACAAGTAAACACCTCCTTTCCATTAGCTGGAGTGGCAGCTCTATTGGATGCTCTACCTGTAAGAATGATGTCAACCTGACCAGTGCATTTAAAGTATTGGTTAAAAGGAATATTTACTACTTTGTGCCTATCTTAATAGCAGCCAAAGCTGTACAGGCATCTGAGTATCCAAAAAGGAACAAAGAGCACACCCTCTGGTTCTTCATGACACAGTCTGTGCTAGCCACACTGGGATTCCCCTTCCATACCAAGGCAGTGATGTTTCACTGAGGCTGTTGTCTGGAGGATGTGTCAGGATAATGATGTTCAAATGAATGATGTGGGACCTAGGATATTCAGATGTGCACCTATGCTGCTTTTGGAACTGTATCTAATCTCTTAATTTAAAAATAAAAATAAAGCCCTGATAGTCAAGAGCAATGAGAAGCATGAGGAAATAACAGTATTTTTAACCTTGTTCTTACAGCTTTACCTGCATTCGTTACCATCTCAACGTTTGTCACAATACTAAAAATCTTACCACAGGCAAAATGTCTCAACAATATTGTTTTCATTTCAAAACTAGACACAGAATTCCACTACTGCAAGTCTGCCTTGACAAGCATACAACACTGAACACAGTAAAGTGAAATCAAACTGAAGTGGCAATTCGGAAAAATCCATGTGTGGAGTGTATTAAATATTCACTGCAACAGCAACAGTGATCAAGCATGGGGTCTTAGGTTACATGAAATGAGTTACTAAAGCACAAATCGTTCTTGAGAGCTACTTATCTTGCTCTCCATAATTAATTTAATACCTTAGATGAGGAGAACAAAGTTAAGGCTTGCTCTCCAGTGGGGGTCACTGTTGAAAAATAGCCTCTGATTTCTCTTCTATGGACGTTCAAATACATCCTAAAAATGCCAGGAATAATCCATACAGCTCCTGCGAATGTACTGGAGTTAGATTTGAGAAGTCACATCAGCTGTCAAAGTGAATCCTGTGAAAAGGCAAAGTGTGTGGGCTATAGGAAGTAAATTTTCAGGTCATTAACACTCTATATACACAACAAAGAAGTGAAACAAAAAGAAGGTGTAGGTGTGTGGAAGAGCTTTTTCATATGACCTCAGACCAGGCTCGGCCAGGAGGCTCTTGTCACTGACTGAATGAATTACCAGAGTTAGCAGCCCCTTTTCCTGTTAGGATGCCATTTAGGCTCCTACAGCATGTCACTGAGATTCCTGCAAGTTCTGGTTATCACATTTCGCAGTAGCGAAGCCTTTTCAGACAACCTTTCATTCGTTTTTAGTAGAAATGTAGAAGTGGAGGAACTCCAGTGTGTATCTTGGCGAGGTCTCCCCACGTCCCAAAGCCTCCCACAGCAGGATCCACCAAAGTGTGTGCTAAGGGAAGGAGGGAAGGTTTTGGGAAATAGGCTGTGCATTTGGATGCATGCACTTGCCCTTGTTCTCCATCCTTCCTGGGGTTAACATCTTCCTGCCAAAAGTAAGAGCCTGCTGCTGCAGCTGTGAAATGAGTGCCAGCTCTTGGGCCAGTGTGAACAGACAAGCTCATGGGGAGTAAGGAGCACACATCCATGTGTCATGGTACAGTGTATCCAACAATTGTCTTGGGTCCCTATATTCTCCGTATTATTAAACCTTTGTTATTAGTAGCCACAAGCACTGAAGGGAAAGTGATACATCCCTGGTGGCTTAATGGACAAGCCGTTTAACGGTGATGAACAATAAACAAAATCAGTACTCCTCTTTTTCTACACAGCAAGGCTCCTTATGTACCAGCTGACCATCTGGCCCATTCATTCCATTTGGTAACATTAATGAAGGCCTGTATCTTCACAAGGATCACTTAAACCCTGAGTTTCACCCTTTAAAAGATGTGTACTGCTATTCACTCCTGGTATTATATTTCTTACTAGACTGCACTAATGCATCCATTCTGGACTGAAAACTCCCATAAAACTGAAAATATCCTCTTTAGAAGAGCACAGCTGTTACATGATACATTGTGTGTGGACAGCATAATCTTTATACCTGGTTGTATTCAGATTAAAAAGCTGCTATTCCTCTTTGCTTCCAGAAGTCAGCAGCAGCAGCAGCCCTCGGGCCACAGGGGATGGATAAAGTTGCAGACAGACCTTATATACAATCACCTATTCCCAAAAGCGTGGTTTGAACTGAACAAAATAACCATACACACTGGGTCAGATCTTAAGCTCTTGTAAATTGGAGTGATGCTGGTCAAGCTCTGTCACTCTTAATGGCTAACATTCTAGCTCAGAAGCTCTCAGGCCATAAAACACGGAGTGGGGAGCTCCCTCTTCACTCAGCACTGAGAGAAAAGAATTGAGGAGGTGTTCAAGGAGTGGCTCCCAATGTGAAGATGTTAATCCCTGTTTGTAGCAATTACAGAATTCAGCATTTTACTCCTCAAAGAGCAACTTCTACCACTGTTAATCATTCTGAGTGGTACTTCACTGGGAATAGGTTAAAAAGGTCTATTGGTTTCAGGTAATGGATACTTGATGCTTCAGATAGTCCTACTAAATTGGGGTGGAATTGGAGGCATTCAAAATGCAGATCTGACATTTCCTATCTACTACAAGTGTTGTGTATATTTTTTAGCCATTAGTATTTATCAAAGTTGGCAACTCCACAGTCCAGAGGAGAAGTCTGGAGAGCAAGAGAAATGCAGTTCATTTGTTCCTGAGCTGGGACTGTGCTTCACCATGCTCATTTGGACACATTCACACATGGAGCATGCCTCCATTTGGTACTGAACAGGAGTCAACTATTAGGTACAAGCACAAGAGAGAACATAGTTTCTGGAGAGATATTTAAGAAATGTCATTTCTCTGAGAAAATAACACTATGAAGAATCAAATTTAAAGCTGCAGTTCTTAGAAATGTAGTCTTTGCTGAAGAGGAAAACTGCTGGCAAAGATCATTCAAAACCTGAGCACTCACACGTGGCTGTGAACATCACATGTTGTTTAAAGCTTGCAATCTCAGCACCTTTGCAACTGCAAAATACTAGTTCTTTCACTTTTGTACATACCCATGTCCTTTTCATGTCCTTGAACTTCCCTTCTTCATCTGGCTAAGAACTCAACTGAATCAGGCAATGCTCATCTGCTATTGCATACACCAAGTATAGAAGGGAACAGGATACTAATACAAATACTTCATTTGGAGGTATTGGGTGTGGTATAAGGAGTGCTTCTCCCGCCTCACCTGGACAGATGTAAGCATGAGACCTCATTACGTGTTTCTGCTGTGCTCTCTTATAAGATGAAATTTGAGCATTTCGTTCTGCTCCAATTTTAGCACCATCTCCACAGATAATACAGAACACTTCACAGACTTTTCAAGAACAACCTTTTTTTTTTTTTTTTCATAATGTTTATGGAAAAAGAAATTTGTCACACTACCTTGCGAAAGGCAGTTGCTTTGTTGACCAGATGCCAAACTGAAATTCAGACATGGATGGCCAGAAACAAGATTTACTTTAATCCTACTAATCCTGAGCTGTTGATTGGTACAAGGCACCATCATAGCCGGGTAAGCTTCCCAGGCTTATCATCTGATTCTGTTTGGAGTCATGAGATCATTTTGGATTCTCAGTTTTTCCCTTGTAAGGGACAACATTGCTGCCTTGTGTTCCATTCTCTGCTATAAACAAAAATGAGCAAAAGAAATAATGGACCTTTGCCAGCAGAAGCAGAAAACTCATGTCAAATGGTTCACTGAATCCTGACAATGTTTCTTAAGGGTGAAATGAGAAGACTTGGATCCTTGGATCAGTCCTGCAGGTGGTTAGTGGTCTACCTGGATAAATATACAGCCCTCTTTATACTGACTTCACTGAAGCCCCAAGCTATCTTCAGAAATTGAAACCACGCGTCATGGAGAATAGCTTGGCTTTGTTTTGCTTAGAGGAAGGGGGAAAAATAAGCTCCTCAAAACTTTTTCTCTGACTATGAAGACCACTGTTGAGGCGGTGGGAGCCTATTTATAATGCTTTTCCAAGAACATCTGGAAGCAGCCGAAGGACTTCCAAGGTTATGTGGATTGCAAGGTTGAAAACCACTCTCTAGGCAAAGAGCACTGGCCCAACCCCATTAACAGCACCAACCTGTGTACCCAAAAAAAAGAAACTGCATTTGCACCACTTGGTTGGAAAAAATAAGCAGAGCCTCTGCAATAAGGTTGTCTTGTTACTGAAAATTTTGCTTAACTTACTTTTTTAATACACTAATTAAGTTGTATGTTCCAAATTGACAGTGCTGCATCACATTCCAGAACACCATATTAGGTTTGCTTTATACCTCACTAGGACATTATCTGTTTGTCTGCTGCCTGAATTCCAGACCCTTCGGAAAATTCCTGCCCTTGAAGATTATCTAGTCGTTGGATAATTAGAAGGATACAGATCCCAATATATGCAAAGTACCTCATGTTACAATGTTATCAAGGTAACATCACCGTGCCAACAATGCAGTTTGACTTGAAATGAAAAGATACATATTCAGTGTTAGGCTTTACTCTATCTAGTGTCCTGCAGATGAAACTTAAAAGAGCAGAAAATGTGTAACAGAAAGCTTCCGAGGCCTACTTTCACCCGGAAAGGAAAGGTGAAAGTTTTAAAGAGGTGAGAATGATTGAGTTACACAGTTCTTTACTTAAGTTGACTGAAGGGATGAACACTTCAGAGATTATTTTGAGACTGCAATGGTCTTTTTTCTCTCACTCTCACTTTCATCCCAATGGAGCCCTCTGCATTTCTGAGGCTCTTAGGTTCTACAGTAATATAGATGATAGCTGGTAGTAAACAACATAACCTCCCACACACAGTATCTGTATAAAGCAGATGATTGAGAACAGCTCTTGCAGTCCCTTTTAATAGTGGATGCAATTAATTTGTTAACATTTCCCTGTAGTGTCACAAAGAAGCTGAACAACACGGAAAAATGAACCAGATAATAAATGTACATAGTTGATTCAGCTCAACCCTAAGATGTTATCCATTGTTTATAGTGAATATCTTCATACATCTTAAAGAAGAGGCTCATCCTCTGAGTGCAGAATGCATTATTGAGATAGTGGAGTCCTTCCAAACATAATAAAATATGCCGTAACATCATCACCAAGGCAGAGCTTAAAAACAGTGCAACCAAGGTTAATTGCTGTAGTCATGGGATGTGCAACATTGAATATCTCCATTTACTAGTCTCCAGCCTACCCAGCCCTTGCCATAGTCCGGAGGGATTTTTAAGTGCACTAAATTGTCTGCAAAAGTATTGTTTGCAAAACTATTGGCTCAGGGATAGAAAGATGCCTGGCCTGCCTCTCCAGAGTCTAACCTTCCAAAAGCACAGTGTGATAAAACCCACCCTTGGTAAGTGCTAGCAGGCAGAAATGTCAAATTGAAGAAAATAGGTGAGAAACAGCAGCTGCTGGCTAACCTAGAGTTTGGGAAGCAGTGAGAGGTAGACATTTCTACATCTGTGATAATCTGGGGGGAGCTAAAGAAAGTAGCATCCCGCCCCATACATCTTAGCCCTCAAATTGTGGTCGATTATCTCTTATGCAGAGAATAGGTTCCTCAGAGACTGGCAGCCTACACGTACTTGTAACTCTGTGCTGCTGGTGTCAGTGGAAACTCCTGTATTTGTAATGGAGGGCACAACACTGCTTCAAATTGAAGGAACTGGATGGCATTGGAAAGACAAAGAGCCTTTTACTCCTGTGGCTAACAGAGCAACAATTTTCCCTATTAAGAGAGTGACCTATTATAGTGGAAAATACATTTCCGAACACCCTTAGTCTGCAACGGTGTTGTCTTTGCAAGAAGTTATTACAGTGGGATTGGGAAATTGCTCCAGTAAGTTGTCTGAACTTCTTTTAAGATTCCTCTCCTAGCAATCTAACTGGTGAGCTATTTACCAGTTGAGCAGTGGGCATCTCTGTGTCTGCTCCCATCAAGATGTGGGCACTTCAGAGATCTCTGATGTCGTACCTTCCTGACTTTTGATTATATACAGCTTACGTTTCTGACAATGCACATAAATAGTCTTATTTAAAGCTGACTTTATGATCTCTTAATGCTTTTCAAGGCTAAGGTTTCAAAAGAGTTTTCTCTTCAATTTAGTTTATAGCACAACTGTATTTCACAGATGGTTTCAATGTATTTTTGGAGTCTATATGGAATCAGTATTTGAGTTATAAGGTATGTATATCAGATGAAGCCATAGCCACCATTCCTTGGCAAACTGTTAGATCTAATGAGCTGAATCTCCTCTACTTTATTGCCTAGTTAATTCTTGAACGATCACTGAATTACAGGAGTGGGAAATCTGCCAACTTTGGTCACACTCTGTATTGCGTTTTGCCAGAAAGGATTGTAAAGTGAGGGTTTTCTTTAATCTGCATACACAAAGGGAAATTTCTAGGTAGGTGGGCAGGGGTTTCTTTCGCCTGCTTGTGCAATTGAATAGCAAGAGGAAGTGGGTCTTCAGCCAAGGGTCAAAATCAGCAGGGAAGAACAGATCCCACCAGGGAGCAGGGCCATGAAAGCGTTCACATTTCTCAGTGTTGGCTTGCTGCTGGAAAGCTCTGGGCTGTTAATCTGCAGAGGAGTCTGCCTCGGATAACTAGACCTTTTGTGGCTTCTGCAAGTGCTACCAGCACAGCAGATTAGTTGGAGTTAAGTCAGGGGCTGCTGAAGATGTCCTAGTGGCAAAGAGAGATTTCTCTGAGAACTGACTGAAGAATTCAAGAAGCAAGGTATTACAAAGAACATTGATGCTGACAGGGTGAAGTTAGACAAGGGCCATGAGTGCAAAACTTGTATTTTTGCAGGGCAGCACTTTCTTATTTCTGAAACTTTCTCCCGGTTCTGATCATAGAAAGCCTTTTAGACATTTGGTCAAGTGGCAAGTTTATTGCCTACACACTACCCGCAGAAAAATAAGAGCTATGTATTTATTCTAGAGACATGAGCATCCCAGAGGGAAAAAAAGTAGAGTACAGGCAAAGACCAATGGGCTCTGACCAACTCTTCACCTCTCCCTGTGTTGTCTTCAACAACAATGCACAGAAGCACCAGTCAGAGAGAGCACCCAGGGTTGCCCACTTTCCCTTCATACTCCCAATATCCAGTGTTTGTGTATTTAGGATCGGAGAGGGGAATCTTCTCAGTTCCCCACCTTTAACATTTGCTTGTATAACTGCTGTCCATGAGTTTGAGCAATTTGTCCGAGGCAATAGGGTGGAAACAACGCTGGCAAGAAGACTGATTTATAAAACACTGTGGATGTTGTGGCTGTGCTCCTTCCTGATATAGAAGATGCAGTTGAAATCTTATGAACTAATGCCATTATTTTTACTTAATGTATAAATAAACTCAGGTTATACCTTGGTGTGGGTTTAAACTGAGATCATTGGCACAACTTGTTTATTTTAATGGGAAGAGTAAAATGACCGGTAGCTAATAGAAAATTTTAAATCCAAAATGTAGAGGCTGTTTTACATTCAGATGGTAGGCAATCAGCTTTCAACTGCTGTCCTGGGCATTAGTGAGCCCTTCTTTTCCAGCAGACTGAAGCTCCTGGATAGTGATCAGTTCGAAGTGTGAAAGCTCAGCACTATGGTGAAAACCAACATCAAAGCGAAGGAAAAGGCTCTACAACAGTACTCAGGCAGATTATCTGATTTTTTGAGATCTAAATGATCCTCACTCATGTGTCACTGTCCTTTGCCACTTGCCTTCAACTCTTGTGTCAGCATCACTTCTATGCTGTGCAGCCCTCTGAGGTATTGCTGGTGATCTCAGAAATAATGCAGAGTTTCTGTCTGTGCACAGAAACACTATTCCTTTAGGACTGGTGCTTGGGGGACGTGCAGGAAACATGTTCTCTGCAGTATTATCTTGGCTTGCTTCTCCAGTGTTTCCCTGGGAGCCACTTTCACTCAAAAGCTGTCTCCGATGGGCCACTAAAGCAAGCAAGCTTCTGCTACTAGCAAAACTCTTACAGCAAGCCCCACAGACTTTTCTGGAATAAAAGCTTTCATTAAAACAGCAACAACAAGCAGCCACGTGTGTAGCAGCACTCAGTGTTTGATCACACGTAAGGGGATTCAGACCCCAACCAAAGAGCCCACCTCGTGTTGTCTACATGACAGCAATGGAAAAAACTTCAGTAGCTTTTCATTTCTGTTGGGCCTGAATGACTTGTCAAATGTTTAGGAAAACACATTGAAAAAAACAAGCCTGTTTCTACATAAATGTCTGTTTGACACATAGAGGTTTACATCAGCGTATCACACTATCCAGGGACCACAGATTAAAAAATGTTGAAAACAACAGTTCTATGTAATCCACATTAAACCTGTGCAAAACCAGGGCTGTTCCAAAAGCCCCTCTGCCATCCTGGGAATAGGTGGGTGTGGGGTAAGGAGACTATCTCTGTGATGCTCTTCTATGTTGGTCTCTCAGAGTCCCAGAGAGAGGGGAAAGCTGAAATAACTCCATGACAGAAAGCCCTCAGGAAGGAGGATGCTCACCAAAGAATTTTGTCTACAAGAGTGAAGCCCATGGGAGTTCATAGTAAAAGCATGAGTGGAAGTGTGCTTGTTCTTTCACAGTCCTGCAGAAGTTCTTTGAATGGTGCACCTGTCATGTAGACACCCATTTGGAGCCTGCTTTGCCAGGGGGGTTGGACTAGATGATCTCTAGAGGTCCCTTCCAACCCCTACAATTCTGTGATTTCCGTTCAGTATTTAATGTACAAAATTGAGAGGAATGGCTTCTTCTTGTTGAAATACTGACTAATCACAAACTGTGACAAGTACTAGCTCTTCTGGTATTTTCAAAGTAATTGTGAAGTCTTTGCAAAGAACCATGACAAGCGCGACAATCCATTATCTCTTCATCGCCTGTTTTCTTTTCTCACTATGTACGCTGGAAAGTCCTAAAGAGGTAACCATGGCACTTAAAAAATAAACTTAATGAACGTAAGTCCGTTCATATGAATAATGTAAATCATATTAATATACCACTTTTCATGCCAAATTAATTTATTAATATTTCCAGAGTACTCAATAATGGTTATTTTAGCACTGCATATACTTAGTTGTGGATAATTTACCTTTGGAGAAGGGGCCAAGAAATTTCAGTCTGAGTTAGAAGGTGCCCAGAGGATGAGGGATAAGTAGCCAGGGACAGTGGTTATGAGCTGTGTGCACACATCAGCATCAGTGGTGGAGGTATTCCTCCAGTTAACCCAGTGCCCTGTGGTCCATGTTGTGATAAGGGTCCTTGGCCAGAGCTGGATGAATGTGTCACAAGGGAACAGGCACATGAGGAATGCTTTCATTCTGTGAACATTTATTTGCTTTGACTGCACAGTTCTCTCATGTGCCTGCAGTGCTATAGCCTGTATTGACAGATACAGATCAGCAGTTGCGTGCTCAGCACCTTTGCTTACATCTGAAATTTCTCCAGATTGACAAAGTTACACAGATCTAGCTGATACATCCGTGGCTTAAATACTTCCTCTATTCTGCTCCTGCCTGTAGTAGCTGGCTGCTGGTGATTAGCCTGCTAATTAGCAAGGGCAGACCAGAAACAAACAAAAACAACAACAACAACAACAACAAACCTTTTAATATAAGGCATAACCCCCAGGCACACAATTCAGGGAACACCATATGCTAAGAGAAGCTGCTTGCTCTGGAATATGTGTATTTACATCTCACATGGTGTGCCATCTCCTGCACATTCTTTCCAAAGAGTTAAATACAGCACAAAATTATACTTAATATTTTAATAATGTTTAACTGTGAACCCCAGGCCTCTCTACCACATTAAGGAAGCGACCAAGGAAAAAGCACTTATGGGGGAAATTTATAGCAGCCATTCAACTTAAAATTACTGCAGACTTTCGCCACCACAATGAAGTCAGGCTTGATTCCTTGGGCTTGCCCATACACAGCCACCTGGAATTGTAAAGCAACAGCAAAATGAGCAGTGCTGCACACCCAGGGGCATCCTCTCTGCTACAGGACAATGCTTCAGCGCCACCACAACTTTCCAACCTTGTAGCAGGATTGAGCCGTACAATCTTCTCCTAGTTTGCAACAAGTGTTGCCCCCCTAATGACCATCTTCAGGTTTTAAAATCCTAGTAAAAGAGAACCACCCTGTTCCGAAAAAAACCTGCATGATCCTTAACTCCCCTGTGAGAAAGACCCCAGATCAGACCTGCAAGGCTCAAATCTCCTTCTTTGTATGTACCAACTAGCAGGGAATCCAGTTAGAGCTCTGTCACCCCAAGGAGACCGGGCTAACAAGGAGGCACAAGCAGCAGCTGCCAGTCCTGAAAGACAGCTTTGGGCCCTTTGTAGAAAGAGTTTTAATTCACCAGAGTCCTGTGGACTATCAGAAAGAATAGCCTGTTTCACCTCCTGGACAAGAGAGCATCACAGCTCTCTGTCAACATCTACTTAAGAGCTGTGCAGCAGGACAAGGATAGAATTACTTTTGGAAAAAGCCTCTCCCCTCCTACCCTGGGTAAGCAGTAAAAGATGTTGCAAAATAAGTAGGAAGGTGAAGCTGTGGGAGACAAGATAGAGCATCTTTCTCCCGTGCAGCATGTAAAGCCTTATGGGTCCATCAGGTGAATTTTAGAACTTTCCAATTCACTGTTTCTCTCTTCAGCAGCTGACGTGCCACCCACCCACTGAAAAGACTTTGTAGGCTCAGACTCTCCCATGCGTATCAATGTTTCATGTCATTACCAGGCCTGAAGACCCTTGCGTGGAGATTGCTGGACATAAGAAGAGAAAATAATTCATTATCTCCTGAACACCAGCATAGCATGCAGCTCTCAGAGCTGGTGGTGCTGAGGGCATGCACCCTGAGCACATCTCCAGCACCAGCTGCTCTCCCTGCTTCAGGCAGATGAGATGCAAGGAGTACGTTTCCCATTAGTGGGGTACCTCTGGGGGACCACACAAGCACATTCCTCTCCATCCCCTTGAGAAAAACACAGCCTCCAGCCTTTCACTTTGTCAGCACAAAGAGTAATTCACATGCATATGAATGCATTTGGCTAATCATAGTGTAGGGATAATTCTCTGTATATAATTACATGCTATACTAGGCAGTTAACACTGCAGGGATGTTAAGGTCTGTGTCTGCGTAGGAAGGGGGATGGAAGGTTATTATCCAATGTTCACAGGGCAAACGGGCAGTTTCAAGCCTCCCAGTGTATTTTGTGTAGACACTGAGCTGAAATCTATATCTAACTTGGTACAGCCCTGACTATAACCAAAAATAGTTGTTGCTGGAAGATTCAATTTAAACTCTATCCCATTATCTTTGTGAAAAACTTGCGTCTCTGCATAGGGATATCCATCATAGTGATACTTGAAGCTGCCTGGCTTTCTGGATTATCGAAAAGTATGAACCTGAACACCAAGTTCACTCTCACTTTCAGAAGTTTTGAGCAGCTGCATATCTCATATATGGCAAGGGATTAGCAAGTTTGTCTGGAGATTATGACATCTTGTATAGGTTAAGGGTTTTCTGGAATCTGTGAGCAAGAAAGGCACGTGGAGTCCTTTGAGAAGAAATGAAATTATATAAACATCAAAACAGAATTTTTTCAATTAAAATATATATATATATATCAAGAGAAATACCATCCAAATTTGAACAGGAGTTGAAAAAGTAAAGTAAAGCAACATCTCTGAATTGAAAGTCAAAGACAAGGGGGAAAAAGCAACACACTACACTTGGGAGAAAAGATATAAGGAAACTCAGTGATATTAATAATGCAGTAACAGGAAGAGAGCTCCAAGTAGCCACAAAACACACGGCTAGTTTCCAAAGATCAGGAATCAGGCTAGGAAATTGAGTTTTTAAAAAAGAATGGCAACTTAACTCCTGTTTTTAAGCCTTGAGAAGATACACTGATCTTCTTTTGCTCTAAGTTATTTTTGTTCTGCTGTCACCACAGCTAGAAGCTTAATTCATACAAGTCTGAAATTCCTAAACAATTAGTTGGCTTTCAGAGAGGCAGCAAATATTAATAGACTCATGAGAAAGGCTTATGAACTGGCAAGGCTGAATCAGGAACCCCCAGTGTCAGAGCAAACCCAAACAGAGACAGTATGAATAGCTGACTGAAGCCAGGGCAATTTTCCCTATAAATCCTCTGATTCTCTGTGTGACCTTTGGCAAATCATTTGGTCTAGGTTTGTTCCTCTGTCTACTCAGCTGGAAAACTGGTTTGAAAACAGAAAAGAAAAAGGAGGAGCTGACCAAAAACCAGATGCTGAGTATGAGCTAAGCTTTTCCAGATAAATAAATAATTTTTAAATAATTGTGATAATATAAAATGTTCAGCATACCTCATGTTTCTCTTTATATATTTACTGCTGGATCTGAGCCTATTTACCCCAGGAAGATGAATATGACAACACTTGAGAAAGGGGATCTGGTGCCAAATCAGCAGGAAGAGCCATCAATCCTTATAGGGAATACTGGACTGCCAAAGGCAATGCTGTGATAACAGTGGGTCTCACTCAGATTTCCAACTCAGATCACGGTTGAGGCCAAGACCAAAGCTAGATGTTTTTCTCCTATGCAGAAAGGAAAGAGAAAGCAACCGGGGGACCCAGGAAAGCCCTGGAACATCACAGGGAGCTCAAGGCAAGATCTCCCCATGTGCAGGGGCTGGTTTGGATCTTGGGATCTGATCCCATAGTGTCTGCCAGCTAACACACGGCTTTCACTAATTCCTACCGTGCTCCAAACTAATTTGAACTCAATCTTACTGACAATCATAGAAGACACTCAACAGAAAGGTTGATTATATGCTCCAGAAGCAAGGGGGAAAAGGCTCTTGTTGATGTCGGTTTGTTGGGTTTTGGAGGTTGTTGGTCTTTTTCATTCCTATTTGTAGCTTTGATTTACTGTGGAAGTTCACTTACATGCATTTATTTACTGCTGTTGGCAGGCTGAGTGTGCACGAAGCCTAACAGATTTATCTGCACTGCTGCTGGGTGGTCACTATTCTTGTGTTGTAAGATTAATTGCAAAGACTCCTAGGGCATTTAGTACTGGGAAGTTTAAACTATTCAAGTAAAATAATAATGCATTTTTCTCCATGGCCTCATCCATCTACACTAAGAAAGTCAAAATCTGTAACAGATTGGTGCTGCAGCTCCCCAAGCAATGGAGAGAAAGGGTGGCCATTGCAGCTTCAGTACCATCCAAGTGCAAAGTAAAACTTTCCCCCTGCCTGGATGTGTCCCTGAAAGAAAACAGAGACATCTCCAACAAGCTGTAATGTCCATTTTGCCTTTTTGCTTTCCAGTCCAATCCAGTATCACACAATGCATGTGCAGCAGCCCCATAGAGAAAAAGAGGGAGATGCTGATGTGTACACTGGCTTCCCAAATTGCCAGTACCCAGGACAGCTCAGGCTCTCCCGGAAGCTGCCAGCTCTGGCCACGCAGCTGAGAGTGACATTCCCACCTTCGATCAAGGTGGTAGAGAGAAGGAGGGTGGAAAATCAGCAAAGGACTGAAGCAACCGTCCTTTAACTGGGATACTACTGCTTCTTTTAGGCTAGAGCAAAACGAAGAGTTTTCTTGGAGTTAGATGCACAGGAAACAGAGGTGACATTGTGGAAAAAAGCTTTACATGCTTAGTCTGTGTGGTATTGTCTTAACTTGCTCTCCATTAAAAAAATGGCATGTTTGAAGACCAAGCAGGGCAACTAGTTGTGCTCCCATTTTCTATTTTGGATGAGGGCCACAAACTGATGCATAGGAAGTTCAACACAAATGTGCATGGGAACTTCTTGACAGTGCAGTGACGGAGCAGTGGCACAGCTGCACAGAGAGGTGGTGGAGTCTCCTTCTCTGGAGACATTCAAGACCCACCTGGACGCCTACCTGTGCAACCTGGGCTAGGGAGCTGCTTTGGCAGGGGGTTGGACTCCATGATCTCTAGAAGTCCCTTCTAACACCTACAATTCTGTTATACCTCCAGTAGGCAGGAAAGGCTCCTCAGCAGTTGAATCAGCAAGTCAGAAGGTACTGGTTGCTTCCATGGAGGGACCTGCCAGGTATCCTCTGCACGAACAGATCTTTTTTCTCTCCCTGACTAACTGACCATACATTTTCTGCTGTGGTATAAGATTACAAGCATTAACTCGTAAAGGTGGGAAAGACTTGCTGAGAATGATGAAAACTCCAGGAGTCCACCCAGAATTATGGTGTCTTAATTAATGGCATCAGAATGCCAGAGAACTGCTCAAGAGCATCCCAGGGGAACCATCTTCTTTTCAACATCATTGTGGTCATCTCCTTTTCCTCTTCTTTTACATAGGAAGAGTAGTCAATAAAAATGGGATGACAAAAAAGACTTTGTTCTAAGTGACAGCCAAACCCATTCAACCCCCTGAAAGTCTTCTCCTTTTGTCACTTTGAAAATATAAGCTCAGCTGATTGCACTGTGTCTGGGGCAAGCTGAAAAAAAATCAATGACTGAATTGGAAAAAAGCTAACTGAAAGCACTATCCTTTTATTTTATTTTTATTACAAAATGACATAGTCTGATAGATTCTTTCTTGAATAAGTTGCTTCTTGAAGCAATTTTAGTAAAGGCTTTGAAAGAATTAGGGTTGATGTAGCTTGCTCATGATAACCGCTGAATACATAACAACATTACTGCCAGCAAAGCTGACACTTTAATGGTAAAGTTACCCATTCCCACCACAAAAGCAGTCATTTTCCTGAAGTGCATTTGTAAACTCAGCACATGGCAAACTTTCACTCTTCACCTCTGAGCACAGTGGTTAGTGACAAAGGAGATCAGAAGGTGGGGAATGCAGCCATGGGAGATCTGAACTCCATTTTGTTTTTTTTTTTTCCCCTTCCTCCCAATAAAAGAGATAGATCCTTTTCACAAACAGAAAGTTGCTGTTGCCTTTTTATTATTATTATTACTAAAGAAAGGCCTTTTTGCTGCTCTCAGCAAAACTGGAGCATTCTTGTCTGTAAAAATGTCACATTTTCACCTAGGGCAAATTCATGAAAATTTACTGAGATTTACAACAAGAAGCAAAGTTTTAATTTCCATGAATATGCCCCAGGTGAAAATGTGACATTTTTACAGACAAGAATGCACAATTCTCTTCAGTAGAAGTATTTTCCTAACGAAATAGCAGTTTGATTTTAAAAGCTGCCTTCAATTATGCTTTTTAGAGCTACAAAAGGAAAGTTTAATATGCTCATAAAACCCACTCCTTCCCCATTTTGCTACAAACAGGAGCTTCCCAGTTGTAGAGACAGCATTATTTTTATTGCCCTTAAATTCAGTATCTTTAATCATGGATCAAGAATGGATGGATCAGGCACTGCATGGGGGGGGGAGGGAACATATGGCTGGTTCCTGCTTCAAAGAGCCGAGCCCCCATGGCAAGAGACAACACCATGGGGGAAGCACATGGAGAAGAGAAAATGGATAATCAGCACAAAAGTATGTAGCACAGACCTGTGCCTTGTGCTGGGAGACATTCACATAGGGTTCTGAAATCCTTGAACTGGGGACAGGCTTGAGGGGATCTTACTCCATGACAGCAGTCAGATGAGAAGCAAATGCCCTTCATGCCACATTTTCCATTTGTCTTGCTGTCATTCAGGTGGCAAGCAGCTTATATATGAAGAGGGGATTGATTTATAACACTAGGACAAAATGCCAGAAAGCAGAAAATTATCCAGAAAAGGGGAGAGAGCATCCTAAGAAGACAACAACATCCTGCTGTATCATCCTGGAGTAGAGCACAAGGAGCATCAGTTGTAAGCTCTTTGACATAACCTTGGTCTACAAAGCTGTTAAGGTCTCAGCTGGAATATTTTGTTTCATTTCAAATGTTTTTTTTAAAGGGGAAAAAAAAAAAAAAGAACAAACAAAAAAAACAATGACCCAAATCCTGTTCTCCAAAGTCACAAAACCAATTAGAGCGCTAGAAAATGTGATTTATGAAGAAAGACTGAAGGAAATAAGGTTGCTTAGCCTAGAGAAGTCAACACCAAAAGGGAGACAAGAATGAACTTCAAACATGTCAAAGTTATCTGCAAATATGAAGGAATATTTATTTTCTTCACATTCACTGCTGACAGGACAGGAAATAATGGGCTTAGGTGGTCACAGAAGAGATTTAGGATAAACATGAATACAAAAATCTAACAGTAAGGATGATTAAGCACTAGATAGATTGGCTGAGGAGACTATTATCTTGACATCATTTTTTTGTTTGTTTTTGAAGGACAGCTTAGGCTAACATCTGTTGTAGATAGCTTAGGTATATGCTGATCCTGCTTTTGGGCAGGGAAGGGATTACATCTGTAGGATGCTGTCGAGGTGCTCTGCACCACACAACCACCCCTCTTCCATGAGGGGCAAAAGCCCTACAGGGCTGAGCAGAGGCACAGGTGAGAAACTGAGAAATGCAGGGCAACACTACCTCTCACATTCCCTTCAAAACTAGCTTGTAAAATTTATGGCACATAGAGCATAATATATCCTGTGGCATGTATTTCAGCCAGGGGTTTCTGGCGTGTCCATATGTTGAAGTTTAAGGCAGTCACCAGCAATTTTGAATGCTTCAAAGTTTGGTGCATTCTCACAGTTTTTTGACAACGGGCAGGGCACCCTTCCTGTGGGAGCCTTTCAGATTTCTCAAAGCTTGTTCTTCTTGGACACCCAGAGTCACTCATCTTGGCAAATTCAAAAGGCATCTCTGCTTCGCAGTCTTCTTCAGACTAACTCAGGGGATAGTCAGCATTCATTAAAAAAAAAAAAAAGTTGCCTCTAAGAGAACAGAGAAATGGAAAGTAGAATTGTAATTGTAAAAACACTCAAAGAGGAGATTCTGGAGACATGCAGAAGGGCCAGGAACTTGCTCTCTCCTCAGATTTATTCCTGTGGTTTGGAGATTTGAGTCAGACCACACAGATCACAGAGAACTTAAAACGACAAGGGCGGGAAGCAGAGACCTGCACCACACTCAATGAAATCCTAGAAGTGATTTGCAGTAAGTGCTTTGGTCTTACCCATCAAAAATCACTTTCAAGTGGATTAGGAGGGAGAGGCTGTGAATACCACAGCATCCTGCTGCTTCAGAGGCAGTAGGTGCTGCTGTATGGCTTTGGAAGGGGCACGTTGGATACTGAAGGCACAAGCAGATAAAAAGATTTCTCCAGGTGCCTGTGGCTTTAATCTGTAGCACAGAGCTTATACTGAAATGGGGCAGAAGCTATTTCACTGTTACTGGGGTATAAGAGTGCACTTGGGCTGAGAGAAATGTAGGATATAGTCATCAAGTCTTATGACACCACGCCTGTTCCTTTCAGTGCAGCACAAGTTTAGCTCACAGTTTGTCATTTTCCCTTTGAGCATTACAATTTGACACAAGACATCTTTGCTCTCGATGGACAGATGATCACCTAATGACCAGCAAAGGAAAGAAACGGCCAGCAAACAGGTAGTGGCACACAAACCACATCAGACCTTCCTCCACCACTCTTGCTTCCAGCTGCAGCTTGTTGTGAGGCCAGTGAAATGCTCATCATCATAGAACTTCCTCAAACACCAACTCAGAGACCCTAGCATGACAAATGGACTTGTATCTTCACACCACTACTGCTAACTTGTTAGGATTTGCCCAAGTTGCCTTGGAGAGGAAGGGAATTTTATCTTCCACTGACCCCAGCAGGAAAAGGGTCATATGGACAACATGCACCCAGTACCTCACCTCCTTAACTACAGTGCTGTGCCATAACATGCATTTCCCATCAGAGTAACAAACCATGAAAATAATTAGGATGAAAAAAAAAAAATCCTAGCCCATCTCAGACCTGTCCTGCATCAAGAAGATGATGCACTCAGGAGCTTTCCCTGAAGATTGTAGAATGATTTGACTTGAATGGGACCCTTAAAGGCCATCTAGTCCAACTGCCCTGCAATGATCAGTGACACCAAAAGATCAAGGCACTCAGAGCCCCATCACCACTCAGGGCAACCCGTGCCGGTGCCTTACCGCCCTTATTGTAAAAAACTTCTTTCTATTCATCTAAATCTCCTCTCTTACAGTTTGAGACCATTTCCCCTTGTCACAACAGACCCTGCTAAATAGTCTGTCCCCTTCAAGATGCTGCCTTTCTGTCTAGCATCAATGGAGCTTTGGTGACA
Organism: Cyrtonyx montezumae; assembly: GCF_038088225.1. Classification (NCBI taxonomy): domain Eukaryota; kingdom Metazoa; phylum Chordata; class Aves; order Galliformes; family Odontophoridae; genus Cyrtonyx; species Cyrtonyx montezumae. The sequence continues at coordinate 44,893,164 of NW_027072034.1, read as the reverse complement.
GAATAACTAGAGAAACATGAACATAGGCTCCAGTGGGAGATTTTCAGAAAGTGCACCCACACAGGGACCAAGTTTCCAACAACCAAAGCAAAGGCATGCATGCAGTGTAGGAAGTTGCACTGCAGATGCTGTCAAGTAGATTAGAAGAAGGTGGAAGATTCATCTCTGCATACACATACTGTCAGAATTTTCCTCTAAAATTTTCAGGAGAAGCACAACTCCATACCTCTGAGGAAAACAAATAGTTTCTGCAAGATGTGTGTTTTGTGCCTAAGCTCCTCCCCTTCACAAAAAGGATATATGCTGTAAAGGCAAAGAGACCAGCACAAACAAGGAGATATTACAAAAGGAAGGAAAATGAATGCTCACCCATCTCTGAGGATTTAGGCTCACAGAGAAGAAACTCCACAAAGAACAGCACTGAGCCAAGAAATCTCTTGATTTCCCTCTCTATCTGGAAACAGCCTTTCTGCACCACTCCCAAGTTTGGTGACCAAATTTGAAGCAAGCACCAATTCAGTGCCCACATGGGAAAAAAATGCATGTTTTTGTTGACTGGCTCAGCTCTCATGAAGTATTACTGCATTTCCTTCCCAATTCTGGCAACTGCCTAGGGAATTAAGAGCTTATTTTGTTAAAGGTCACCTGCTTCGGTTGGCTCCAATGTTCTACTTCTAACTCCTTTTTAGCCAGGCTAATTCACTTCATGAAGTTAAGGGGAAAAGATAACAATCAAATTAGATCATATTATCAGTGTAAGATAAAATAGCAGTAGATTTTTTTTTTTGAGAATTATATCTCAACAGCCCAATTTGGATCAAATCTGAACACTCAGAATTTCTGTAAATTTGCTTTTAAGAGCTCATCAGAGGGCTTTCAAAGAAAATGCTCCAAAATATGAATCTGTAAACAATCAGGCCCATTTATTTCAAGACTTAATGTGATTTTTGTGGTGTGATTTGTGGAAGCCCATATTTCTTATCACTACTTCCCACCATCACATTTTCACAAGTGCAGGAAAGTTTTGTTTTCTATGAAGTTTCATACACTAAATAGCAAAACAACCAAGCCTTTAATACGATTGTTATTCTGTCTTTAAGGACAGAAAGCTTTGAGACAGATAAATATATTTTATTAGTGCTATTGACCAGCCTTGGAGGAATGGGGAAGTCACTGAGTACACAATTCCTTTCTTCAAGCCTGAAGCAGAAGCTGCCAAAGCCCAACTGAGAACTGATGCTTTCAAGCTTAACCAGGCTGAATAAGAAGCGCCATCCCACTAGCAATGCTTAGGAAGTTTTAGTGATGTTGATCACTGCGTATAATGTCAGGCAGCAGATTAAATTGCTTTTAAGCAGTTTTTGGGTCGCCCAACAAAGGTATTTGTCACAATTCAGAAGGAGGAAAAAAAAACCAAAAAACCAAACAAAAAAAAAGCTTACCCCCTTTTGAGGACCAGGACTCCCAGGAAACTCCCAAAGGTGGCAATCTCCAAGTAAAAATGCTTCCTTTGTGGCTGCCAGCCCTTAAATGAGGTTGGGGGAAGGTGGTATAGGTGAATTGCTTCCACCTGTGCTCCCAGGGCTGGCCACACCCCTTCACCAGCTGTTCAGTCACTGGTTCAGGTTGTGACCTGAAGGTTCCTATACACTGTGCAAAAGTCAGGTTGGCCTGGAAGCTTCAGAAGACACCATGGCAATAACCCAACAAAGAAAAACGATTTGCTCTTGGTGGCCACAAATGCCCTGTACCACTTGGTCCGCTGGCTCACCCTTCTAGGCACCAAAAGGTTCTCAGCTTAGGCATCTGTTTTGTCAGGGCTGATGGTCTCAGGGGTGGCTGATCCTTAGAGTGCATTCATATGCCCATATCACATGTCTGTAATTAGGAATTAGACTGTTAGAAATTGGTATCTGTAATGCAGAATGGTACTTGGCTTCAACCCCTGTGCTCTCCTTGCCCACCAAGCAGCACATCCATTTGGTTCTGCTGCTGCATCCCTCAGGGAGAGCTGCACAGAACATGGCATCAACAGTCTTCAGCTCTTTTTGTCTGCGCACAGTAGATTATCACACTGCTGGTGGGATATGTAGACAGTATAATCTTCGTAACAATAGGGAAGCCTGCATTTTTACTTTTCTTCTTGTATACATATATTTAAAAATCAGTTATTTAATATTAAAAAAGCAGGAAAATTCTTTATTAAATCAAGAATTTGAAAAGGCTTTTACAACAGCCATTGCTTCAAATAGCAAAAATAGCAAATTGAGTTGTTGCAGTGGGAGAAAGGAAATGATGCTCTACAGGCAGCACAGGTCTGCCTCAGCCTCTAGCAAAAGCTCCCTCATAGAAGCTTTGTTGGGACAAGGGATACCTGGTCCCAGCTGAGTAAGGAGAGGTTTCACCCAGCCTGGTCTGCACCTCACAGAGTGTCAACATTCAGCTGAGAAGTCTTTAGCAAGGTGTGCCAGGTTACGGGAGGCCTGACAGCACCAATGTTGCCAGGGACAGTAGCCAGCACTGCTGTGCTGAGGGCCAGCCTGTTAGCCATGATTGTAAGTGAAGCAGTTAATTTGCATCTAAATTTCTTAGGATTATAATCAGAGATTAGTAAAGATCTTTGTAATTGTTTGTAGACATCACAGAAACACAGTGGCCAGCATAACGGTAATGAAGCACAGGCACAGGTTGCCCAGAGAGATGGTAGGTACCCCATCCCTGGAGACACTCAAGATCAGGCTGGACGGGGCTCTGATGGAGATGTAGGTGCACCTGTTCATTGCAAGGAGTTGGACTAAATGGCCTTCAAAGGTTCCTTCCAACTCAAACCATCCTATGTTTTGCCAGTGCTGCCCCGAAACTGCTGTTTTACACCTGAGGATGTAAAAGCAGTGTCTCTCATTACTTAAAAGAATGCATGACCAAAACAATTCCCTGAGCATAAAGGTGAGCTATTGTGCATGCAACACTTAGCAAGTTTCAGGAAGTGCTCCATTGCACAATAAAGCAGCACTCACTTGTCCCTTTTTAAGGAGTTCAGCACATGGATTCACAGCTTTGGATGCTGCTAAAGAGAAACTGGTCTAGAAGGAAGGTACTGGAACACAGCACTGGTGTGAAGGAGAGGGGTGTTTTTCCAAGAACCTTAAATCAGTCCAGGCTTTAAGTTTCATTTCTCTCAGCAATGCTAGGCAAGAGCAGGCACAGCAAGACTATTTTAGCTTACTTTTTGTCAGTGGCTTGCAAACAGAAACTCAACAGCTTAACAATTTAACACAGCTGGGGATATTCAGCTTCAATGACTAAATATGCCTGAAAGATGTCATAGCTGACTTGGAGGATTTTACATTTGTTCTGCCCAAAGACTCTCTGTAGCAGTATTTGGTCAGTTCAGGTAATTGGCACTGCTCAGTCTGTGCATTCAACAAAGAATGGCTTCAGATCTTCCTGTCCATGGGTGAAGGACAGAGCTTTCTGCAGTCCATTTTGGCAGTAAGTTTCAAGATTCCTTTTCTAAGGAAAACAAAGAAAGAAACATACAGCTTCTTCTGAGAGAGCCTTTCAGGCAGAGACTGATTCACAGGGATGAACTGAGTCTGGGGCAGGAAGGGAGAAAAAATTAGAGATTTGCAGTTTCTCTCTCCCACTAACAAGTCTCTGTGCAGTTCTGGCCACACAACTCATGATCTGTCTCCCTTCCCCACTTCTCCCAACCTGTTGAAGCTATACCTGCTTTTATCTATCTTTACCTCAGAGACATTTCTGGCAGCTCACACTGTCCTACCTCCTCCCCTTCTTAATTCTGGAGGACCAGAGAACTGATGCCCCTTCTCCATCAGCACTCATCATCTCATTCTAAGCCCACAGTGGATCCTCGCCCTACATAGTTTTTCTTGGTTCAGGCTGTTAAGGGAAAATCTCATTCACCTTTTCCATTCCAGTGTTCTCAGGATGCCATGCAAGCACCCTCTCAAAATCCTCCTCTAGATAATCTGTCACAGCTTGGAGGGATTTTGGGTGTGGAGGGCAGAAATAGATGGGTGAGTAGAAAATAGCTGCCGAGACCACTGGAGGAAGTGATGGCGGGACTGCTGCCTGTTAAGCTGTGCAAACACTGTTCCTTTTCTCACAGCCGAAGAGACATCATTCATTGAAAACATCTATACACTGCCCGACAGAAATTTTCCAGGTTATATAATCCCCCCAAATTCATGTCAAAGGGGACCTCATGAGTTCTGTTTCATATGTATCCAAGGAAAAGCTACAACTTCTCTGTAAACCTGTTCCAAGATTCAGCCCCCACTCTCTGTGACATTTTTTTTCTTGTATCTGATGATATAAGTCTCTTGCAGCAATCCCTGCCCATTGCTTCTTGTCCTGTGCTCCTCTGGCAGCAGCATGGCTCCACAGTCAGTAGCCAGTTCCTACAAAAAGGTTACTGAGAAGATGGTGCACTTCAGTGAGGCGCACAGTAGGAGAACAAGAAGCAAAGGTCTCACCCAGCAGAAGCTGGTGCCGCATCTCTCAGAGGAGTCAGTGTGTCAGCCCAGGGCCTGTGGGGACTCCCCATACAACACTTCTCATTCAGGATTGTTATTTAAGGTGCTCTACGAAGCTTGGGGGCTAGAAGAATCATTGTGACTGGGGTGAGGAGAAAGATGTGCCTACCACTGTATTCAGTGAGGGGCACAATGAGCTCTGAGGGGTTCAGGAGCTTTGGCATCACCCTCTAGTCACTCCTCACCATGACCACCAAGCCAGGGGTCATGCTTGGTGTGAGAAAGGCCCTCGGTGCACACACCACAGTCTGTCTCATCCCCAAACACCAGTGTGAGTTTTGTTCAAGCTCCTCTTTGGGGACTGGGAAGGGGAACCATGACTGTCAGCAGGGTGGGACCCATAAAAGAGGCAGCAGAAATTGTCAGCAAGTTCCTGGGATGCCCCTGGGAACACTGGGTAAATGAACCACTGCCTTGGTCCTGATTTCCATCTCATGTGGCCTCTGTTTCCTTTGTTCATGTCCATCATGGAGAGGAATAAAACGCCGGAAAATTTCCTGTATCCCAACTGTAAAAATAGAGTCAAAGTAGGACATTTTCTCCACTACTTCAGGGCTCATTCTTTGTTACTGAAGCACGTCATGTAACAGTTCACAATTAAAACCATCAGCAGCATGGAAGGCCATACCACAATAGCTTTGTAGTCAATTATTTGATTTATAATTAAACATCCAGAATTTCAGCTTGCTGACTAGAAAGTAGGACAAGTGCTTTCTGTTTGCCTGGTTCTATAAAAAAAAAAAAAAAAGCCAGGAATTCAGGCTACAGCTTCTATAGCATGTATAATTTCTCTCCTCTAGCATAGGCTGTCTAGACAATGAGCAGGTTAGAACAAGGTAAGTTTCTGATTGCAAATTTAAAGTATTACCATAACAACGATAGGAAACCCCAAAATATACAAACACCCACTGACTGTGAAATCCTATCAGCCACCTTTGAAGGGAAGCTGGGTAGGACACAGAGAGTGCTACAGCACATGGGTCTGGGTTTGAGCTCTCCTTTCGCATGGATTTATCAATGCTGTCGTCAGCTTACACAGCACAGTAATTTTGCACAGTGAGTCAGCGCTTCGAATCATCCCTGAAGGCAGCAATTTCCAGCTACTTTTTTCACTCAAACAACAATACTGTATTGTCCATCTCTTCCCTCCCCACCCGCCCCGAAGACAGTGAAGATTTGAAGGTGGTTCTTGTGACATAGTCTTCCATAGGGCACAGTACATCTGCACTTGTTTGTTCTAAAGTAAGAGAGAATTAAAAAAAGGCCAGGTGTATGTGACTGTTCTCAGTCTGACTGACGCACTGAACTTCACCTTGTTCAACCACCAAATCCTATCCATCCATGGGCCTGCCAAACCCATGTGGAGGTGGCACAAATAACTGATAACCACATCAGGTGCATCTCTTTAGTCAGTCCTTGCAGCATTTCACTTGGCTATCAGTTCACTCTTTGTGTACGTAAAGCGAGGCCTGTTCCACACACTTTCTTGCACAGGAATCCTGTGTATAACGCATGGTGTGTTAGTGTTATCAATCATTTTTACCTAGCTGGTTTGCAGAGCACTCTACAGACCCTAGGCAATCCACAGTCTTCTCTGAGAAGCAGTAACCACATCTTGATGGCTATCACACCTTTCTAACCACTTTGCACAATTAGACTTGAGGATCTTTTTAGAAAATTTCTGTAAGAAGTATTCTTTCCATCTCTCTCCTGTATGCGTCATTTACATTTTCATCTTCTGCAGCTTTGTAAGAGGCCACTAGAAATTCAGAGACGCTGCTTGCATGGGCCATGCCAGGAGCTTATGTGGGCAGATAGATCCCAGTTTTTCTGGGATTTCCATGCTCATCTAATGAGAATGAATGCTGAACCACAATTCATTGTGTAAGATCCCAAACATCTGTTTGTGGGAAGAGGCTTTGTGTATCCAGTCAACTTCTAAAGCTGAATCTCATGTGAAAACAGCATGATATGTTTTCAGGACTTGAACAATTTTTCTACACAGAAGGACCAAGGGAAAGGCCTACACCATCACTGGAACTGCAGAAAGACTTTACATTTGTCTGAAGTACTTTTCAGATTTGGAGAATAGGCTTAGCTACCTATGTATAGATAACTATCACTATCACTACTTTTCCTATATTCTAGCATTAGAACATCTCTACCAGATGTCCATGAAAAATAATCACCTTAAGGGTCATGATATGACAGTGAAATGCCACCTGAGTAATGAATATCTCTATTTTCCATCCCTGACAGTAGAAAAGGGGCTTTATATGATGTTTTTTGTGTTTGTTTGTTTGTTTACATTAGTGCACCCATACACCTGCTTTGTCTGTCTGCCTTCCTATGATGATGGTGAACTGTTCTTCATTAACAGGACTACTGTACGGATAATGAAAGAAACTACAAACTGTTTGCATGTGATATTTTAGGAAAGTGAAGCAATAATACCTCCCAGGGAACTGTTTTAGTAGTCAAGTTTCAACTTGGTTGTAACAGATATGTCTTAGTGCAGTAGTAGCCCTTCTCTTTTCACTTCTCTTCCCAGCAGCCTAGGTTTAAGTGTGGTTTCTAAAAGCTCAGACTGTGTTGGTGTCACAGTGGTTGCACGCACACAAGAAGAAGCAGATTCCCACCTTGAGAAGGATGAGATAACTGACAATGTTCCTGGCAGGAGTTCAGTGGAGCTCAAAGGTATTCAGCTCATGGGTGAGGCTGCAAGACGGGTAGAACAATGACATTTAATAAATGCCAAAGAAGAAATACACTTTTTGTGGGTCAGTTGCAATTAGCACAGTACAAGTTAATTCAACATAGTTACGATTTTCATACAGAAAAGCAAATATGGACAAAGTAGAAAAGACCAGGTTTAATTCCTAGAAAAAGAAAATGAAGAACTTGCCACCTATGAAAACATACATTCTTCCTGTTCAAGCCCCCTTCCTGAGCAGACAGTCAGCAGGGAAATTTTTTACTACTTTGTTGTTCAGTACACAGAAATAGATGTTCCATGGCTACAAAGACCAAATGGTAGAGCTCCAAATGCGAGTTACATCCAGTATTACTACATTCACCACGGGCACCCATTGTTAAAAGTAAAATTAAGGCCATTTAACCATATTTTCTTTACTTTGTCATCCTGACATTTTCCCCAAATTTACTCTTCAGCTGCACGGGGTAGCAACTTAAGCATGAAGCAACCAGTTGGGATTTTTGTGTGACTAAATATTTTCCCTCAGGGTCTGGGAAACGTTTACATCAACTGTAGACAAATCTTGCCTGCCTCCCAGCTAATGCAAGGCCACAGCCTCTTGCAGGGGAGTGGAGACATTCCTCAGAGTCCCCAGAATTGGACATGAGACCAAGTTAGAGTTCTGCAGAAACCCATTCTTCTTCCTAAACCATTGCACAGGCCTAGTATTATCCTGAATGTAGTCATTTACCTCTGCACGAATAGGCTAGATTATCTCAGTGGTCTTTTCCAGCCTTAATTGTTCTATGAAAATGCAGGCCTGACTCAGCATGCAAAGAGAGTAGCTGCAGTTGATTGCACAAAATGCAAGGCTGCTTTTTTAAGCAGTTAAAGAGGTTGCAACTTGAGTTGGAATCCAAGTCTTTTCCCTAAGCCTCCCAGACTTGCTCTTTGTGAGAGTGGAACATCCTTATATCTCAAGGGAAGGGGGGCAAATCTACACATACAGCAGGAACATGAATCTTAATGATATACATTCAGTATGACAAAAAAGACAGAGAGAACTTGGGAGTCCATCTTCCAGCAGTGCAAGAGTCTCTCCTACAGGCGGTTCATCTCACCACAACTGAATTCCATTGTGGTGTAGGAATGCACCAAGTGATCGTGTTGGCAGGACAGTACAGGGGTGACCACGGTTGCTGTCTAGAGTCACTATCAGAGTAGTGCCCTTCATAGAATCATTAAGGTTGGAAAAGAACAGTAAGATCACCTAGCACAACCACCAAACCATCACACCATGCCCACTAACCATGTCACTCAGTGCCTCATCTACACATTTCTTGAACACCTCAAGGGACAGTGACTTCACCAGCTCCCTGGGCAGCCTGTTCCAATGCCTCATCACTCACTCTTTCAGAGAAGATTTTTTTTTTCTAACATCCAACCTGAACCTCCCCTTGTATAACTTGAGGCCATTACCTCTCATCCTATTGCTGTTTCCTAGGAGAAGAGGCTGACCCCCATCTTGCTATAGCTCTCCTTTCAGAGAGTCTTCTCCACTCTTCCGTCACCCCCTTTAGGCACTGTGATCAGTGTGCATGAATCACTTCATATCGCCAGGTGTCTGCTTCTCACACAGCATGGCCTAGCTGTCTCCCAGTAAACCAGTGCTCTCATTTCAGATCTGCAAAGCAATTTGTCTTTGAAAGTGCTCAGAAAGTCCAAATAAGTTCTCATTCATAGTTGGCACCAAGAAATGGTTCTTTTTTTTTTTCCACAAGGCACACCAGACCTTGTTACCAGAGGCCCATTTCTAACAACCATGTTATTGAGCTCTGTCTGGCACACTAAGAAGTATTAAAACAAATGTGGCAACTGTTAAAATCCAATCCATGCCACAGAGCATTACACCTTGCTTTTTAATTATGTGCATTCACTTGGTAAATCTGTTGGCTTATTTGTGGGGAATGTTAGGGCCATTAGGAGGAATTAAGAGGATCTACTGAAACTGGGGAAGAAGAGATTTAGCAGGTACACAGAAGTGCGGGAGACTTCCTCATGTTGGTTTAAGGCCTTGTAACTAGGACTGTGTGTGCTCCTCAGAGGACAGAAACCATCTTAAACACAGGACTGTGGACCAGACCCAATTTCATCCTGGAGATGCTAGTCCCTGCCTGTTTTACAGACACCCCAGAACCTGCAGGCTGAGGAGACTGGTGAAATCAGTGAAGAGTGTGGAGAGGAGCAAGATGCCTGCAGTTTGTTATCGCTCTGCAGAGGTAGCAAAGGATTTTGCCTGATTACACACACTGCACCTAATCTCCCGCTTCCCAGTACCTGCCTCTCACAGGGGCCCTTGTCAGATAATGAGGAGTGACATACAGTGCGAAGTGCCAGCCCTATCTAATCGGCACTGCCATCACCACTGTCACAGAGAAGCGTCATGGGAGATGAATTTAAGCCCAACGTGTGTTTAGAAAGATTCAGAGGCTGTTTGTTGCTATTTTTATGCAGATTCTCTGACAAGGGGGCTGGAGGAGATCTGCTGAGTTACTGATCATGAGAAACAATTCCAGCTAATTAGTGTTACTGACCCATATTAGAAGAAGAGCATGAGTATTTTTCCCTGGGTGATTTGAAAATGTATCTTGCAGGCTTTAGTCTGCTGTAGAGGACTTGTTTTAGCTGCCAGACTTGGCATCTCACTGCCTGTTTTTGGTATCTGCAATCCATTTAACCCTTTGTATGAGCTTTCCCCAAATAAGCTTTGCCTTTCTCAAGGTCAGATACAAACTCCATTTCACGGCACTGTCTGCGCTCACATGGAAAACTGAACAGAACAAAACAACTGCATGAGTGGGCAATTTTTTCCTGAAGGAATGAAGTTTCGGTTTGATGCTTCCAAAAGATTATTCTAAATGACTGTGGGAAAAATGATGAAAAAATACTTGCAGAGTCCTTTCATAATACTTGCACTGGGAAATAAAATAAAAGGAAAAGAATCCCCCTGTTGTCTCTGGTTTCTTGTGTAATCCTTGGTGCTAAGGCTGTGATTTTATCTACAAACTCTTTCTTCAGCAATTGCTAATTACATTGCGCCAGCCCCATTTGCACAGATAACAACCTCAGACCTGGTCTTGCAGAGAACTAATACTCATATTTGAATTCCTGGGCTGTGAACAACCTCTTCAACTTAAAGGAACTGCTCCCTACATGGAAAGACTGAGCCTGTGCTTGAAGTCCTGTGGTAAGACCAGAGGTTGGGATCTCTCATATTGCCTCATCCAGCTCTGCCCTACGTCTGTGCAGAAACCTCCTTACTGCCTGACATTTGCAGAAGTCAACCCACACAAAAACAAATGGCACGATTTTGGCCTCAATCTGTGACAGTTTAAGATGGAAAGTAAAAAATGCTTTCACATTTATTTTTCCAGAACCCATGAAAGGGGCATTTGACTGCTTATGTTGTTAACATTCATTAACATTTTGGATCATGCACAGCCTTTGCTTTGTTCACAGTGACTGCAATTATTGTTCAAAGGACAGAAAAATTAATGCCTTGGAAGCTAAGCTCTGTGTGCTCTCTCCTGCCCACAACATCCCCTTCCAGGTATATTTAGGAAGAGGTGACACAGCAGCCATGCAGCCCCAGATGTGAGCTGTAATGGGCTGTGTGGACCTGCAAACAGCTGGGCCAGCTTTCCGTCTCCATCCTATTAGGACTACTGCGACTTGAAAGTGAGGGCACCACGTAAGATGCCAGGGGAGGTTCAGGTTTGATATTAGGAAACATTTCTTCTCATACAGAGTGGTGAGGCAGTGGCACAGGCTGCCCAGGAAGGTGATGGAGTCACCGTCCCTGGAGGTGTTCAAGAAATGGAGTGGATGTGGCACTGAGGGACGTAGCTAGTAAACATAGTATAGTGAGTTAGCAGTCATGGCAGTCAGAATTTGTTGATCTGAGCTGTCATTTCCAATGTTAATGATTCTATGATTCTAACCTGTGAATCTTTGGGCCAGCCATTCTTTCTTACGGGAGACTAACAAGGTTCCAATTAACTCTCCTAATTGAACTGCAGTTTTGTTCCATAGGCAAATGAATTGTGTGCAGATCACATATACTGAGCAGGCTGATCTGCTCCAAGGCCACGCATTTTTTGTGGCTGCAAGTCTGACAGTCTGAAGACATTTTTTGGACAGGGAGAAAATGAAACCAGACTCCCTGGCTGATGACACATTCTGTCAGCTGACCACAGCAGGGGTCTTGAAGCTCTTTTCATGGACCCCACTCTCATCTCCAGCATCCAGTGAATGATTCCGGGTGGAGGATCCACACTGTTGAGCTGAGGGCTAGACCTCTTTTTGTCCTAGAAAATATTTAAAGATGTATTATCCTTTTTTTTTTTCTTCAGAAAAGGAAAACAATGATCTGTGTGGGGTTTTTTTGTTTGCTCATTTTGTTTTTTTGTTTGTTTTTGTTGTTTGTTTTTTGAAAGTGCTCTCTGTTTCTCCATAACATTCTAAAAAAGGTTATTCATACATAGTTTTAGTAAATCTTACTATAGGATTTTTGCCTTAAAGCGTCATCAAGCTCTGCTTCTATTCACATCAGTAACTACTGATTAAAGTCTAATCATTGATTACCAGGTCAAAACCTGGAAAGGGGGTTGGATGATCCAAAGACCCCTTCCAACCCCTGTGATTCTCTGAAAACCAACACAACGATTTTGTGTATTTCTATAAAGAAATAGAATACGATCAAATTACAATACACAGATGCCAGAAGGCACACAAACAGGTTATCAGTTTCTCATTTGAGATGAAAGAAAAGCAGACTTGAAGTCACCTTGCAGAGATCCTTACCTCCACAGGAAAGCTCTAAAGTTTCTAGAAGCTGAAATGTATTTTAACAGCTATCTTCGTAAGGAATGTTTGCTCATTTCTCCTGTGTCTAGGGTATGATCTTAATTACTGAGAAATAATTGTAACGTCATAAAAGGGTTATTATGGAGGAGAGGATGACACTACATACACTGCTGCTACTGTTCTTCCATTAACTAGGAGTCAGAACATGAACCATGTCCCACGGGGCCCATGGCACTGCAGATAACATAGCACCCACCATCAGGGATCTGATCTGGCAGCAAAGGACTGCCAAGAAGCAGAGATTCTCTTTTCTTGCAGATGCTCCCAGTGACAAATGAGGAGGAAGAATTATCATCTAATTTTTTGAGATAGAAGGGACCTTTAAGGGCCATCTAGTCCAACACCTCTTCAGTGAACAGGGACACCTACAGCCACATCAGGGTGCTCAGAGCCCTGTCCAGCCTGAGCTTGAGTGTCTCCAGGGATGGGACATCTACCACCTCTCTGGGCAAACTGTACCAGTGCTTCACCACCCTTATTGTAAAAAACTTAATCCTTATATCCAATCTAAATCTCCCCTGGACTAGTTTGAAACTATTTCCCCTTGTCCTATCACCACAAACTGTCCTAAAAAGTTTGTTCTCTTCCTTCTTATATCCCTCCTTTAGATAGTGAAAGGCCAATATTTGCATCAACTTTATACCAAGCCTTCTTTGAAGTTCAAGCATTTTCTTTGCTACCTATTTTACCTCCTTTTATTGAAAATGGATCTGAACTAAAGCCAAAGGAAGGACTGCTCTAAATATCATTTAAATATGACATTTAATTGAAATATATCCTAATATTTCAAGCTTTACGAAATCCTGGCTTCTTCTCCATCACTGGCCTTTGGCCCAACTGTATGCTTTTGTTGTCCTTCTTCACTATTTTTCATCACAAAAAATCATAGAATCATTAAGGCTGGAAAAGATCACTAAAGTCCAACCACCAACTCATCATCAGTGTACTGTTAAATCACCTCCCTTGCTGCCATATCTAAATGGTTCTTGAACACCTTCAGGTACAGTGACCCCAACATCTCCCTGGACAGCTTGTGCCACTCTTTCTAAGAGGAAATTTTTCTTAATATAACACCTGAACATCCTTGGTGCGACCGCTCTCTCTCATCCTATTGCTGTTACCCAGGAAAGAAGGGCAACCTCCATCTCACCTCCACCTCCTTTCAGGCAGTTGTAGAGAGCAATAAGGTCTCCCCTGAGCCTCCTGTTCTCCAGACTGAATAAACCCAGTTCCCTCAGAAACATGTTCATGTTACATTGCATAGTTTGCTAGCTGTTTTGATCCATGTCTGTACAGATAAGATCACATTTGGGAAAATTCTGATCAATAGCTCACAGAGGAAACAAAGTCATCAAAATTGGAATTCATGGTTATATCTAAATACAGAGGTCATGCAGAGTGGAAAGTAAACCCCCGGCATGGACTAAGCAATCTCTGCCCTCAAATACCACAGAGCAAAGAAATCATCACCACAAACAACCTGTTAAGAACACACTAAAACGTATATCACAGATATGTGAGATCTCTTTGCCCAAAGTCTTTAGAAAAGCAAGCAGCATTAACAAAAGGTAAATCACTCTTCCCCACAAATTTAACTGAGGGACTTGAGTGGGCAAAGAATACGAGCAGTTGATTTGAACAGGAGGTCTGGATGGTTGCCTTCCAGTTACAAGGTAGAAATGGGTGATTGTGGCATCTTCAGTTAAAGTTAAGTTATTCTCAACAAGGAGTACTGAATTTGTTTCTGCTGCCTGAAAAACTGTCTCAACCTTGAGTTCTGCTAGAGGGTCCATTTGAACAGGGGCAGCTAGCTATTGGGATTAGGTTCTGCAGAGGGAAACAACCTCTAGCAGAGACACAGTGATCTTTATGCATACTTTAAGAAGTGAGATTTATGAGAGATTATTGTCGTCTCCTGGTTTTACACAATGCATGCAATTAAATGTCAGATCTGTCAGTGTTTATGTCTTTGTGCACAAGCAGAACACTGTTTTCCTGAGCTGCTGTTTATCACTCGTACTACACTCCTATGGTTAAAAACAATAGCACATGGACCTGCCAGGCAGCCCACTGAATCACAATACCTTAGGTCAGGCCTTTTTTCTTATGTACTAGCTGATTTCTAAGACGAATCCCTACAGGGACTGGGGAGCAAACCAACAAAGGGACATGCTCACCTCAAAAAATATAAGCATCCTAAAGTCCTTAAATATAACTCCAAAGAAATAGGCACGTTCCCACTCCCCTCTAGAACCTGCATCTACTTATGCTCAGCCTTACCTTATCTCTTGTCAGAGCTGAACATCTTACACTCTTTCAAGGCTCACAGGTTCTGTCTCCCTGTGCTGTATCACCAAAGTAGCTTAGCCTAGCAAGCATGCTTTTAACATGCCTCAAGAATATTTGTGGGATTCAATCTGTCCCAAGATCAGACACTTGCTGCTGCTTAAAATCACGATGTTTTCACCACAGTTTATGTATTACAGCAAAGGATCACCTTTTGAGGACCACCCCCAAAATACTGGAGATCAACATTTAATTCTGCATTCTGACAGCCTGGGGGACCAGAACTCATTCCTACCTTGAAACAGACCGTGAAAAGGAAAGTAGCTCTTCTCACCACAGAAAATTTGAAGCTTGTTTAACTGGAGAAAACAGGATCCAGGCCTTGCTTCCAGTAGTATTACTAAATCTCATTTTTAAATCTATCCTCTCCATAGCAAGAAGATCTTATTTTTCCTCTCCCCATTTCTTACTTTTTCTCAGCCTTTAATATTTAATGACTACACGCAAAACGAAAGAGTTTCCAACTTGAGATTTTCTGTTAGAACTACCTTCTCACTGAGTGGTCTAAAAACACCTTTGTGTCCCAGTATCTCCAGCATAGGAGGGATTACCACACCCCTTATAAGCTCATTTCATGATTAAACCAACAATTAGGCAAACAACCTACCACTGGTGGAAAGGACTGAACCCTTATTGAGATTTGCAGAAAGATCTCTGGGCGCTTTTCTGGTAAGAGGCTGAGAAGTCAAAGCATGAAAGCTGAAGCTAACCTTTCTGTGTGAAGCCAAGCTCAAGAATCAGCCCTCCGTCAACGAAGGCCAATGACAACCACAGCAACTTCCTACTGCTGTCTGTGCCACACACATGCTCCTAAAGCTGCTGTGCTTTAGTTTGTCTGCTAGGTATGGGAATGACAAACTGTACCCAATAAGTACCTCTTTTCTTCATTAAGTGGAGCCTGGTGTGGCTGGCTCAGGTTTCATCTTAAGTGAGATGGATTACAGCTGTGCTATCTGAGGTACATCTTTACCAGCTAATCTATGCATACACCACCTGAATGACAATGAAGTGCCCTGTTAATCTGGCTGGAATGACCACCCATATCAAACAAGTCACATGAAGAAATTGTCGCAGGCTTAAGTTTTGGAAAGCTGAAGTTCTGTGGCCTGATTTCTCAAGAGTGCTCAGATCTCCTGTTGAATTCAAAGGAGCTGTATGTTCTCAGTGCTTCAGAACATCAGTTTGTGCCAGATTCATATAACAGAATGATGCCATGCTGCACTTAAAAATAAACACTTTTTCCCCTGCCCCCTCTCTTTGTCCCATTTTAACTCACTTTTTTCCACTGTATCTTATCCATAGCTTTCTTTGTATGAGCAAAGGAAAGAGAATGTATAACTTTTAATTAGAAATTAATAATTCAACCTACAATGTGAGGTTTAAAATCGAGCAAAAATGTTGCAAAGCCTGTTATCCTTAGCTACAAAATAAATATGCAAACTCTGTCTCCATACTCTTCAAAAATATCTTTCAGCTGCTCTTTTTAATAAAAAAAAGTATGAACTTTGTATTACTCTGAGTTTAAAGTAGCTCAAATGTTTGGTCTACTAACTTTGACAGTGTCCCTTTAAGTTTTCTGATTTTTGCAGAAGATCTAGCCCTGGGGTTTTTTGGCTTAGACACAGTGCTTGTCAAAACCCTTCAGACTCTCTTACTGAAGTGGCTGATGCTGAGTGTGGTGGTTTTTTTTTTCTTTTTCTCCTTTTCTCTTTCTCTCTCTCTCTATTTTTTTTCCCTAGAATGACCTTGTTTCCAGCTCCAATTTCATGAGAAAATGTGACCGCATCAGAATTTTCCTTTGGAGAGAATTTTCATTTTACGGATCTTGACAGATTTTCAATTTCATGCTTTGATTTGAAGTTTCTCTGGTTCTTCCCACTTACATTCTAATCTGACAGCCTTTAAGGCTAGGGGCGCCTATTCTCTAATGGTTACAGCAAAAGGTTTTGCGTCAGGAGATCTGGGTTCTATTTCCAGTATAATCTCCAGACTTGCTATGTAATTTCAGCAATAGGAGTATATACGAGTGAGCGTGTGTGAGAGCCTGCGTGTATTTTGCTGCTCTTTGTCCTATAAATACATAAACAAGCATTTAAATAGACAGCTATATTCTTAAAAGTCAGTAAGGCTTACTCCACTTATTAATGCCTTTGAGTATTTTAATCTTCTTGGCTGTGATAGAAGACAAAGTAGATCCTACCGCATTTGTGCATTAAGGTATCAGTGTGTTCTCTTTTGCCACCAAATTTTAACACATTTAAAACCAGTGCTGCATTTACCAAAGTTTTGCACGTCTGCGCATTCATGCAATATCCAAACACACTGTTACTTCAGTGAACGCCTATGGAGAGCTGCAGGCAGCATAAATGAAAACCCATGACTTTTGCCAATTTTTGGCTCCAGTCAGGTGGTTGCTAAAATAAGGCTTCTGGTCAGTGTGGACTGAGAGACATCTCCAAGAGAGGCTCCAGCCATTGTCATAAAGGTATCTCAGAGGGCAGATGAATGTTATCCTCTGGAATTTCTCATCCTTTTTCATTGGCTCTAGGAATGAATGTGTGGCTAAACTAGATACTGATGCGTTATTGGAGTAAATGTAAGATAGTTCATACCCACCGTAAACACCAAAGTTTCCTATTCACCTGATGGAGTGAAATATAGGTTCTTCTGTTCCATAGAGCATACCTTATTGGGAAGCCTTCAAAGGCACGGACATCTCCCTAGGGAAACGAGGAGATTACTGTAAAGAAGAGTATTTAATTAGGTGCCAAAGATGTAAATGCAAACTACGTGCTTATGTTAACTAGATTCCTATCACAGAGATGTATACAGCTGACAGTACATCTTCATGACACCTTTATCTGCTCCTCATCTGGTAGCCATCTCTATTTTTATATCTCAGTATTCATATATGAGGAATTACTAGGAGACATCACATGGGGATATAAAGAATGAGCGGTTAATCCAAAAATTACAACAGATAACAGATCAAATTGTTGAACACTGAAAATACTGGTTCATGAAAATCAGTTATCAGCACTCCAGGCCACCCTCAGAAGTTCTGAACTTGAAGATTGTGTCATGCATTAGCAATTGAACCCAAAACTTTTTCCTCTGAGCTGTCAAACAGATTTGGGCAGAGAATGGAACTCCCAGTTTTATTTTTGCAGTTCAGTTATTTTCTCACTCATGAGTTAGATGGGTACTATGGGACTATTCACAATTTGGCTATTACTTGAAATGTGATCTGTATAATTGGGTATATCAGTCATATTTATTTTTTCTCAGACTGAACAGTGCCAAGACCATAAAAGAGATTTCAGTTTTGTCCCACCAGCATTGCCAATGAGACTCCCCAGGTGATCACTATCAGATGTGTTTTCACATGATTTTCATTAAACAGATTTATTTTCTGGTGAAAAGAGAAGAGAAGGGAATAGAAGAAAAGAGAAAAAGAGGAGAGGAGAGGAGAGGAGAGGAGAGGAGAGGAGAGGAGAGGAGAGGAGAGGAGAGGAGAGGAGAGGAGAGGAGAGGAGAGGAGAGGAGAGGAGAGGAGAGGAGAGGAAGAAAAATCTACTTGAATGTTGGTGGGAAACACAAAAGGAGATCTAATACTATAAAAGAGAATTTGTTATTGTCTTAAAATAACATTTTTATTAGTATTTTTTTCATTCAGAGGTCATCTATATCCTTGCTCGCAGACAGTTTATCAGATCTGACGAATGATCTGATTCATTTTCATTCATATTCATCTGAAGGAATACAATAAGCATGTAAGAAGAAACGTGTCTCTTCCATCTTTGGCTGCCTACCCAGAACAGAAGTTTGGAAGCATGGGGGAGAGACTGATTGGAGTACTGTCAGGACTTGGTAAGAAAGAAGAGATTGTTCTTGGTCTTGTACACAGGCAGTAAGCACTTTTTGTTGTCTGCTATGAGAACAGAGTGTAAGGGTGAATGGTACCCTATAAGAACCATTCACATGCTCCTCAGCGAAAGGTACCACAACTAGAAAGGTATATAAGCTGAGAGGGAAATAAATATGGAGAAAGATGTGAAAACAATCAGTTCAAAGGAATGTGCTTTTTTATAGCTAAGAAATTATGATTTTAACTAGTATAACATTGTTTCATTTTGTTATTTTTCAATAACCCTCTTATTTGAAAACAGATATTAAAAACATTTATGACCCTTATAATATTTTTGCTGGACTGGTCCTGTTTTTTTCCTCCCAGGAAAGGAGCATGTCCATCAGGATCCTCAGATCATGACAGGAGAGCTATGATAGAGCTATATGATAGTAGGAAATTAGTGCCATAACTACGGCTTTTGGGGCCCACTTTTTTCCCTACAATTGAGAAAATTCGCTTTTATCTGGGGAAGTGGAAGCTAAATTATGCTTGCCAAATTTACTCTAGGACAATTGTAGAAATGTAGGTAATTATGGAGAGCACTTGATTTCATGTTTTACAGTAATTTACAGGAAATTTAGATTACAGATTAAGGGGAAATTCTTCACTCAGAGGGCAGTGAGGCCCTGGCACAGCTGCCCAGAGAAGCTGTGTTGCCCCAAACTGGAAGGCACTCAAGAATGGGGCTGGACAGCCTGAGATGGTGGGGTGGCAGCCCTGCCCCGAGCAGGGGTTGGGACTGGCTGGGCTTTAAGGTCCCTTCCATCCCAAGCCATTCTGTGATTCTATGATTCTATGATTCATGTCATTGTTTTGGGTATGAGTGGTATCACCTTATCTTCACCATCAATAAGTAGGGGCTCTGTCTAAGGGAGCCATCCAACCTATCTCTGTCATTAGCAAAAAGGTAGTCATGTAAAAGGAAAATTCGAGAGAAGCTAACACAGAATGAACAGGCAATGCTCAAACTGAAGAAAATGTGCACTCAAGGAAGAAGCTGTAGCTTCCAGGAAAAGTGATGTGGCCACTCACCATGCAATGCAAGGGTCTCCTGGAGCAGCCTGGCCACCTCTGCACCAAGCAATACATGGCAACTTGGCCAGGTCCCCCTTTTACATGGAGAGACGAATGTAGAGCTGTCAAGTCAGGGCTGTTACGATGGGATGCTAAGGCTAGCAAGGTACTGCCAACCTAGGAGGTGTGCAGAGGTGTTTGAGGCCTTCCATGACAGGGTTTGAAGACTGTCTCTGCAGATGCTGGAGCCAACTGTCCTGTCAGCAGTGGCCATAATTTCTCTTGAAACTCATAGTATGGAGAGAGGTCCCAGTATGGATTACTGTTCGGACAGTGTGGGAGATGTGTGGACTGAGGCCAGGCAGCAAGTTGGAAAGCGATTTGATAGCATAAATGTGCCCCAGGTTGTTGGGGTGAATCATCCTTCGGAAGCATTTGTAGCTCCAGACACAAAGACAGAGCCTAGCCAACCAGGCTGAGCTCTACACCTCACTTTCAGATACCTATGTCCAGATGAGAGGAGCCCCACTGCTGTCTCAACCCTTTCCAGCCTCCATAGGTTTGATTTTTCCCCTCTTTCACTGTGTCTGCTGGGAAAAAAGCCAAAGCCACACAGAGCTGGATTTGCTCCTGATTTTCCTCATGTTCCCTGTGTACATCTCCAGGGTTTTGGGTTGGCCCTTCAGAGGAGCTGAGGCCGGCAGGGAAATTTGGAGCTTGATCAGCTTCCTAAACAGGGAAGTTTGTATTCAGATGGTTGCTTCAATCCCATCTCCACCAATGTTTGCTAAAATAATAAAGATTCATTTCTTTCCATTAGCTCAGCTTGTGTTTGCTATGTTGGTGGTCTCTTTTCTTCCCTTTCTTAATGTCTTTCCTTATAAACTTAATAAAAACAAGTTTTCTGGGTTTGCTGAATGACTCCATTACATCTCCCAACCACTCCCTTTCACTTCTGTTTACCTGCCTGCCTTTATGGTTCACTGTACTGCAAAGCTCTTTAGTGCATCCTCCCAGACCCACTCAGACACAGCCATTTGGTGTTTTCATTGTAAGCAATGAAATAGGTCGGTTATAAGGCTAGACAGTGGCCCACTGATGTTATAATGGAAAAACCCCTAAACCCCTATTTCTGGCACCCAGCTCTGATTTACAGATCCCATCCCACACTATCAGAATCTGCCATCTCCTCTCCACTCTCATTAGGTGGACAGTTGGAGGCAGCACCTCACCACATCTGTCTTGAGGCACACCAATGATGAAACTCATGTCACACTGATGGACAGTGCCAGAGGAGGAAAATGAGGGCTTCCCCCATGTCTGGGCTGCATCTCAAGCCCAGGGGGATGGTTCCCTATGTTCAGGAGCTGGGGTGCAGTCCACACCTGTCATTTTGGGCTCCCCAGAAATGCTTGAGCTGCCTCTCCCCAGTCCCTGGATGAGCATGCCCTAGCTTCCTGAATTCTTTCTGTTCTCCATAGCTGAATGCCCTTCTTAACCTTGCAGGAATGTGAGTGCATACTAACCAGAGGGGAGATATAAAACATGTCACTGAGTGCATAATACTGTGTGACAGAGCTCACCTGAGACACTGTGGCATGAAGACTACAGTAAGTTGCTGGAAAGCAGGAAAATTTCTCGGTGGCTTTAGGCTTAACAAGCTCTGATGATTGTCAGAGTGGTAGAGATAAAGGCAGAGAGCTGTGCCTGGACACTTCCTCAATTATCAGGATTTTGTTTTCCAGTCACTGACTTCTTACACAGAACCTCCTTCCTCCAAAGGTTGTAGTTATTGCAGAGAAGAAAAAAGCTCTCTCTTCTCTTTCCTTGTTACATATCCTGTGGGGTGTTTGTTTTGTTTTTAAAGTCTCTGGAACAAGAGGGTAAAGAGTGTCAGAGAAAAAAATGCCTCTAAAAAAAAAAAACCAACAAAACAAACACGACAGTGGTTGTTTTTGGTCTTCCTTGTTTCATTGTGTTCCAGCTGAACAGCTGTGAACATTTTCTTCGTGCCTTCCTTGTTGTTTTTACCATCATTGTTTTTACTACTTGAGCTCTACTTGGACGTTTCTTTCAGGTGTACCTACAGGGGTAAAACAAGACTGCTCTTGGGTCTTTGATCTGGATCTTCAAATAAAGAAACTGAGTGTTTGTGTGTCTCTTTCATCCAGGTGTGTGAGTACTCTGTCAACACTAATGAGTGCTGCCTCATGCCACCATGCAGACAAGCTGTGGGTGACGCTGGTCCCCGTGTAAGTGGAGGTGCAGAGAATTAAGAGCACATGTAAGAGACAACAGGGGCAGGCCAAAAAGAGAGAAATGACTGGAATACCTTTCTCTTAAAAATCCTCCATCTGCACTGTCTGCTATACAGAAAGTGTCTTGTGGAGCATACTGGTGCACAGGAGGTTGCAGCTTCATAGCTGTGGGTTCAGGAGATGTGAATGGACTGAGCTATCCAAAGCTGGACAACAAACCAGTAGGGGAGTGGCCAGGCAGCTGGCAGGGTGATGCTTGTCTTGGTGAAACTGCCCAGACTCTCCCACTAACATGCAGGCTAACAAGAGCTTGAGTGAGAAATGACACAGAAGTTGGGCAGAGAATCATAGAATAGTTAGAACTGGAAAGAACTCTTGATGCCCATCTAGTCCAAATCCTCTGCGTTGAACAGGGACACCGACTGGTAGATCAGGTCGCTTTCAGGTCTCCCTGGAGCCTTCTCTTCTCCAGGCTGAACACCCCCAGCTCTCTCAGTCTTTCTTTGCAGGGGAGGTGTACCACCCCTCAGATCATTTTTGTGGCCCTCTTCTGGACATGCTTTAACAGTTTCTTAGAGATCACACAAGCTAGCAGCTGTCCAAATGCAGATGGTTCCATATCCACTGCTGATATGTTTTTTTCATGGCCTCTAGAATCTATAATTCCAATTTTAAGAAATGAAAGGCCTTGCTATGGTTAGAACTGCGCCCAGATATAGCGTAAAGCACAGCTGTACCTTTAGCTGGAGGGTATGGTTTTACAGGGCACTTGGAGCAGAATGAATAAATCCTGGCCCTGCTGTTCCACTGGGACGAGTTGGTTTATCCTGCCATCAGAGCTGGAGTGAGGCCAATCAGGGAGATAGGGAGTGTATGGTGATGGAGGGGAGGTAGCTACTAGTTCTGCTCACTCATAAAAACCAAGCTTTTATTGACCAGGAAAAGTTCAGATGGCAAAAGTGTCCATACAGCCATTTCTGCAGCAGCAGGGGAAAGATTCTGTAGGCTCTCATGGCAAGAACATTGTGTCAGACCACCATCATGGGGCCTTAGGAGAGGGGCCAGCTTGGAAGCCTCATAACCCTGGAGAAAAAAAAGGTGGAAATAAGCTCTAACAACTGCATTGGTATCATCACTGGTATTATAATTCCACAGTGAGGGATTAGTGTTTTCATGGATACGCTATAAAAGTTAAGAAAAAAATAAAAGAAAGAAAATGTGCATTCATTGTCCAGGTTGGTTTAAAAATGAAATAAGTATATAATGAAGGAAGCTTTCAAAACAAAGACAGAGCATGGATGGAAGTGCAGGAGAAAATACACCGGGAACAAGCTGGATGGCTAAAAAATTCCTCAGCTGGACCTGAAGATGGGAGGGCAAAGAGAAGAGCCAGTGGGGATTGCTGCTGACTGCTGCTTCTAACGTGTCTGGTAAAAACCACTGAGCTCAAATTATTTAATTCTAGCACACACATTATTAAGACAAAGCTTCTATGAATGGGAATGCTCTCCTAATATGAAAGGCAGTGTGGGGTTGTTCTTGTTCTTGCTATATGTCCAGTGAAATTACAGAGACATTTGAACTGCCTCTCTGTGCTAGGTCATGTTTACAGACTAAGGAGGTCTTTTTGAGAAAACAATTAAATTCCTTTCCACAGTAATAAAACTTTTCATGGTGCTCATTAAAAATGCTAAGGTTTCCCAGGTAGCTGCCATGCTCTGCTCCGAGCACGCTTTCCCATTTTTCAGGTCCAGTTGTGTAGGGATGGCTGCATATATTTCCCATATCTTTGCAGTCCTCTTTTATGAACTGCTATTTTTTATCCAGGAATAAGCCCAGGAGTTTCCACCAGAAAAGGTGGACAAGGCTGTGCAGCATGTGAGCCATCAGCTGTGGGTGAGCCTGGGTCTACACTGCCATTGTACTGCAAAAGCAGCAGCATCAACTTGTGCAGGCTGGGAAGTTTCACCTTGAATCTTAACTAGGACAACTTGTGCTGTGCTGATCCTGGAGGACATGCAGTACAAACTAACCAGTGATGGCAGAGAGATGGGCTGGATGTGATTTCCTCCCCCCACCTCTGATTCTGTAAAAGTGTGGAAATCTCACTTAGGGCCATATCTGAGCATCTCTGTGGATATTCATAAATCTGTCAAGTTTCACTCAACTAACTCAACAAGAACCGCTGAGTTGTTTGGCTGAGACAGTCTAGCCCCACTTTTCTCCTCTGGTAAAGGAGCTGAGAAGAAGTAGAGAGCAGAAGAGTGGGATTTTAGCCCCAGCACTCCCATGCAGACTGAGGAGGTTGGCACGTTTGGGAAGTGGGGATGCCCTCAGGGAGGTGGGAGAGGTTGATCGGAGCTGGCGCTGTGAACAGCACTTGGCTACTGGAGCTGCCAGCTTCACTTAAGGACAGTGTGGGCCCACGTGCTTCACACAACAGCAGAGTCTATGGGTGTTGCAAAAATCAACCACTGCTGACAGTATGTCGATGGATAAGCCCAAATTCAAAGCTGTTCCTTGAACTTTGAACACTAAACTCCACCCAAGTGCCAAATGCTGAGATGGAGCCACTCACAGAATCCCAGTTTGGAATACTTTTCCAGCTAAAGATCTGTTTTAAAATGGTACCAAAGCAGACAAATTAAACTCCCCTGTAATTCATTTATTTTGAGCTTCTTTCACATTTGTGACTCAGCAACCTGGCAGTAGAATGCCTCCATCATTCCCAATGTACAGGGCAGCGTGTTCAAAGAAAGGGAACCAGTTTATCTCAGCTATGTTGATCTTGCTGAATGACATCTTTCAGTAAGAAATGATGCCAGAAACAGAAAAGACTGTTCCAGGGCAACAAATATCCCTAGTTTCCTTCAAAGCCACAAGTGCATTTTGCCCAGATGCAATAAGAGCAACAGGGTGGTGAGGCCAGTGAATCTTTGTTCTCTGACACAGCCACCACCCTCATCCCTCAATGTGATGCCCCAGACACTTGTCCTCATCATGGGCACCTGGCTGCCAGAGGGAATCACAAAACAATATTAACTGTAGTACTCCTCCACACATGGAGCTGCTCAATGGGGATCAGTGTGGATGTACAAAATGTTACCACAGACCCTTTGTCTCCATCTCTTCTGTGCTC
This sequence comes from Cyrtonyx montezumae, assembly GCF_038088225.1. Lineage (NCBI taxonomy): Eukaryota > Metazoa > Chordata > Aves > Galliformes > Odontophoridae > Cyrtonyx > Cyrtonyx montezumae. Next base: position 44,868,317 of record NW_027072034.1, on the reverse strand, counting down.
AGTCCTTATGGCCTCCTTGCTCTTTCCCTCCCAGACCTTCACAGTCTGCCTGGTTTCTTGGTTTCAGAGCATGAACATCTTTTCAGAGAAGCTGGGTGACCTACGACACAACAGAGATTTGTAGAAGTGAGTGTGTTTTAGAAGAGGACAGTGGCTGCTGGCATACATAGTTGTGTTCTCTGGTCCCGTAATCCCATCTCAGGGCTCATGTCTCTCTTTGGGAATTAAATCCTGCTGTGGGAGAGGCAAAGTTATTGAAGAAGACAGATAGAAAGAGGCCAGATCAGCCTTGCCCTCTCTGCACCCAGAATACTCCTCCAGTTTCCAGGGGGTGACTAACCTGAGGAAAGAGGGGAAAAAAAAATGAGGATCATGAGAAAAGAAGCAGTCAAGACAATTTAGTGTTAAGTGAGGATATTAGAGAGTCAGTCAAAGAAAATGACAGGAATGTAGAGGGCTGCTGAAGATAACCACTGTCAGAAGTCCCTGAGCTGGTTCCCATGGATGGAATGGCACCATTCTGCTCCTGAGATGGCCTTCGGTGGACAGTCACACACCATCAGCAACACCTGCTCTCCTAGCAAGCTGTGCACACTGCCTCTCTCGAGGTCTGCTCCAGCATGATAGGCAGCACGGTCAGCCCTACTGTGAGAGCCTGGATTTGCTCCAAGCATGTGTGCACACCCCAGCTCATCAGTCTGCTGCAGGGCTCAGCTGGCAGCTCAGGTCTGTGTGACAGCAATGGGAGGCAGGAGAATGCAGATGTGAGCTTTGTTTCTGTCTGGGCAGAATGGACACATGGGACATAGAAGAAAAGGCAAATGGGTTGCAGCCTTAGAATTCAAACTGCGCAAATATAAGTTTGAGAATTCAGACACAGTGCTGTCTGAGGTTACTGAAAACCTTTTTCATCTTAGTTCCAATGTAACTGAAAGACACCATCAGCCAAGCTTCTCCAGTGCCAAGTTCCTTTTCTTTCCTCTACTTCCCTCTTTCTTTTTTTAATCTTCATTTTTTTCCTCTTAGTTCACCTTTTTCCTCTTTTTTTTTTCTCTTCTGGTTTTGCTTTCCAAGATTTCAGTCAAAACATGTTCCAACCCCCAAAGCAACATCTCCCAATGGATTCATAGCTCCAATAAGGAAAAAGAACTAAGTGCCTTGAGTCAGTGTCCCATGCTGCTAATACAGAGTTCATCAGGATGAGAAGGTGAACTGGGAAGTGGCATTTTCCTGTTCAGGCTGAGGGAAACCATAATAATGCCCGAAAAGAGCATCAAGAAAAAGTGAAAAGCAAAATCTGAGTAGCCTTTCAATATGTATGACTGCAGAAAAGACAGTTTTTAAAATCACTAGTGACGTTTTGGGATATCTAAATCAAAAGCAACAAGGGGCTGAGTGTGGGTGCTGAATTGAGATGGGCATGTGCCAGTGGCTGAAGGAAAGGAAAAAGCCATGAGCCTGATGAAGAGCCAAAAGCCCTCACTTCTCCCTCCAAATCTGTACATGTGGACAAAAAAAAAAAAAAAAAATCCAACAACCCAAACTTTTCGTTTTCAAAGTTTAGTATCTCTCAAATTCAAATCTCTTTAAGGTGCCTCATACTGAACAGGCAAAAGGAATGCACAAAGGAGTTGTAGGCAGCTTCTGGGACAACTAGATCAAATGTACATATTATTTTTTAAATCTTACTTTGAAATTATCCATAGTTTCATCTACTGGGGATTTTTCTAATGTTTTTAAACGGTCATGGCTTGCATTTTTGGAAGAAGTAGTAGCAATGATCTTTTATTTAAATTTAGAAACAGAGTAGATTTCCTTTCCAGCCAGTACTAAATCAAAGAGGATTAAGCAGTGTGTGGTGCATTTCTCACTCATGCCCACTTAGCCCTTTTTTTCCCCCTGGAAAGTTATGGCCTATCCTTTTCAGCTGACATTACACGCCAATCATCACCATTGGTGCTGAAAGCTAGGCTAGCATTTGTGGCAGCAGCTACTTCTTTACTAAATCTCTGTGCACCGTGAAAAATGCCAATCATCCCCCACTCTCAGCACCCAGACCCTGAGGGGCTGGTTAATGGTGACATCCAAGCCACAGAGAACGTGTTGTCGGAGCAAACTTCTTCCTGGAGTGATAACACAGGCACAGGACAGCATCTATGACCCAGGGACTTACTTCCTTAGTAAGGAACCAGAAGCTAAGCATTCGGAAGGGGAATTAGGTCAGGCCTAGAGACCCCTGACTTCATGGAGCCCTGCTGAAGGCCCATGCTAAAGCTTCCTATCATTCACAGTTTATAAAGCAAAGGGGAATTTGGCCCTCTGTCTTGAGAAGGAAGTTAACTAGAACTATATTTTCCATCAAATTCACTAAGTTCTGCAAAGGTCTTGCATAAGAGCTAAGAAACTGGTCTGCAGCTCAAAAAAAAAAAAAAAAAGAAAAGAAAAGGGGAGGGGGGAGGGATTGTAATGAATAAAATACAAACCAGAGTAATAAAATAAGCATGGTAGATTCAGCGTTATTTGTTTTTACACTGATTTTATGCTGCCCCCACAAATTCTATATACCACAGTTTCGTATATTAAGAAAACATGTGCAACGTGGAAAGTATTAAGGAAATGTTGTAGGGGTTGCATTAGAGGAGGGTCGTTACTTCTGGCTGTCTGAGAAGCTGTCTGGAGCAGAGGAATGTGTGTGTCAGCTGATTAAGACCACAGAAGCGATTAGCAAGGGAACTGTTAACAGCGCTTCATGTCAATGCACATCTTTAGGTTAAGGAGTTAATTGCCTCTCTCAAAACTGTGGTTTTCAAGACTTCTGCAGTCCTGGGAAGAAAACACAGTGGCAATTTGCACTTGATCCTTGTTCTTTAAAATTTGTTTCACAACTGCAAAAGGTAGATCCTTTTCTGTCTAGTTCATGCTGAGCATTGTAATACTGATTCTCCAAGAGTTCAAGTGCAGGTACAACACTGCACCATTTGCTGAAGCACTGACACACAACATCTCTTTCAAAAAGTCTCCTGACTCCTGGCAACAAGATCTTGCCATTTATCCCTTATCCCTTACCATCCTCTTCCCATCTTCATAAACGTGAAGAAATAAAGGAATTTTTGGTTTTTTTTGCATCATGCATCCTGGTGGCTGCTGCCTGGTAGGGTGTCCTAGGAAGCCTGTGTATCCCCATCAGCCTGATATCTTGCCTGGACCTCAGGCTGCCTGCATCAAACCCAAGCCATTACTCTTAAGCTGAAACATACAGAAAAAACAGGTAATCTTGCGAGAAACAGGTCCCAGCCCATTCTGGACTTCTGGAGATTCTGAAGGACTGTCACTGCTGCTCCTAGAAGAACTGCACCATGCTAACTCTAACTCGGGGTGAGCAGGTACTGCTGCTCCCCGTGTTGCAGCCTGTAAGCAAATTGAAACCATCAGAAGTCGGAATCAAACAGAGGAAAAATAAATAATAGTTTGGTTCAGCTACTCTACTCCCACTTTGCCCAGTATCCCATACACTGCAAGCCAGATTGATATACAAGAGGCACAATCTATAATCAAGTGGCTAGAATCTGGAACTGATCTTTCCAAACAATATGTGCTGGGAATGACAGCCAGGGTTGCAAACGTGGTGCCACTGCCAGTAGCTTCCTAACATATCCACAAATTCCTGCAAGAGTGGGGCACCAGCAGGTTTAAACAATGAACGAGGTCCTATGTGATCCATCTGGATCCTGAACCTGAGTAGAACTGACTCAAGTCTGCGCAAACACTGACAGATTCAGTGGTTTGTTTTAATATTTCTTTTTTTTTTTTTTTTTTTTAACAGCTGGTCTTGTCTTCTTTAGATATGAGTTCTCCTTGAGATATTCTGCATTTAATTATCAGCTGGGACAGAGAGCTTGCAAGCACAGCTGTTATTGCGACATCTCAGTGCTTTGAATTTCAGGCCCAGATGGAATGAACTGTGCAAAAATGAAAAATCAAGAGTAAAGCAAACTTTCCCAAACTTTCAAAACAATTCGATTTGAGGAACAGGTCGGGCCAGACCAGATGAGCCATGGTGGTGAGTCAAAGGGCTATGTGGTGGTGACACCATGCCATAGTACTCTGCCCCTTCAGGAACACGGTGGGAAAGGGTTGCTCTGAAATGGGCTGGGGGCCTTGGGCTGTAGTAAGTCTCTGTAGGGGTGGGTGAGGGCTTGGCTCTGTGCTGATTTGGTCAATCGCCCTGAAGTCCTTTCATGACTGGGGCTTGTTGATGGCTTTGTTTGGCAGGAGGTATTTGGCTGTTGAGCCTGGCATGGGTGACACTTTGGGCTCCTTGTCTTGGGTGCTAAAGCTGTGCTGGGTATGTCACTGCAGGGTGGGGGCAGCCCCCTCCCACCTCATAGCCCCCAGACCCTGCAGTATCCCTCTGGGCCTGGTCCTGCAGCCAGGGCAACCCATGGCCCTATCGTGGGTACATGCCAATGAGCAGCTCAGCTCCACCAGGCTGCTCCTTCACTGCCCCACATGGGTCCCCAGAGGCAGCAGCTTCCCCAACCCTCTTGCCCCACTGTGAGCCCCTCTCCATGGTCTGTAGCTCCAGTCTGGGGCTGCTCCTGTGGAGGCTCTCCGAGGGCTGAGGTTCATTCAGGCCTCATCCAGCACAGCACTGTAGGGAGTGCCTAAAACCAAAGCAGAGGCTGACAATGGGGCTCACATCCCCTTCCCAGCCAGACAAAAACCAGGCAGCTACCCAAAGTCTCCACTTCTGACACTCCTGCTCCCCATGTGCCTGCCACCTGTATGCATTTCTCACATGGTGCTCTCTGGTAGCCACCTCTAATGGCCTCACAGGAAATCAAAGGATGGGATTGCTTTGGGTTAAAAAGATCCAATTCTGATCAAGCTGGTGTCGAGGCACTTCTGTTTCTCAAGCAGATTAACAGAGCTGTCTCAAGATGACTTAAAGCACCAATGCCGCTGGGGTTATGGAGAGATGCTGAGAGCCTCCTGCACCTAGCTCTGTGCCCACCAGCACTAGGGCACAGCAGGGCCTTCAGAAGCACTCATCTCTTCCCCCTTGTGCAGAAGGAGCCCAGATGACACCAAGGCTTTAACTCTTGCTTAGGTGGAATTAAGCAAGATTTATTTCACCTCTGACAGCTTCTCAGGGACACAGAAAAGAATGTGGCAGAGAAGGATTTGAATCCAGATTTTCTTGGCTCGTGTCCTGATGCTGGGACAATCTTTCCTCTCTGGGGGCAGGCATCTGAGAGCCAGACTTGTCTGCAGCATCAGTAGTGAATAATCAAACGCCGTGACAAGTAAAGACAGCCTCAAGCACTTTTTGCTTTCAGAATTAATCAGATTATTTCCCTGGGATAATATTTTATTAATGCAACTGTAACACATTCCATTAATACATTTATTTATAAGTCTGTCATAGGCTTCTACTGTCATGCACTGTGTAGGTTGCTGCTTTACAAGGGTCAGTACCTGCCTCCATTGGCACTGATGGAAGTTTTCCAGTTGTATTCATGCAAATGATGGATCAAGTCCAGATGTTCCAATCCTCTTCTCAGCTGGTTACAGAGAAGAATAAGGGCCAAAGAAACCAGTTCCCAAGCTTAGAGAACTGGATTTCTAGCATTGCAGGATTTCAGACAGCTTTCTGGAACTCTCCCCATTGCCTGTGAGGGAAAATAATCTCTCTGACTAGTTCATCCTGTATTAGCTTCCTAGTTTAGCTCTCAGACTTTTGAGCCAGGGCTGTCCATACTTCATCAGTTCACTGAGCTCTACTGCTCCTGCATGTTATTAGGTCACTGCTGATCATATAATTCAGCCCCTCTAAAATGTCCAAAATCAAAAAGTGGTCTATATGCTGAGGACATGATTTTTTGCCTCAAGGCTGGTGGTACCGGTCAGTGTTGTCAGGTTCAGGCAGATTTTTGATGGAAGAAAAATTGTTGAAGAAATGGGCTGGCTTTGTCAGAAACATAAGCTGTGATTTATCTGCCCCCAAAGTGCTTTCAGAACAAAGACCACTGTTCTCCAGTATCCCCAAGGACACAGAAACAAGAATTCAGCTTTATGAATTTTCCCCATAAAAACATGAAGCTAGGTAAAATGATGGCAATTGATGCCAAATCTGAAATATATACAGGCTATAATATGTCATCAAAATACAGCGAAGAATGTCTTCTAATATCTTCACAGATCTGGATGTGGTGGTTAGTACAGTAGCATTTCTAACGGGACAATATTGACAGATATTGGAGGCTACTTCCTCTTTAGGAAAGGCAGGCTGGTGAGACGAGGTGGTGGATGTGCTCTTTATGTGAGTAAGCAACTAGAATGTATTGGGCTCCATTTGATGAACAAGTGAAGGAATTGTGAGTAAGAATTAAGGGGCAGCCTAACATAGGTGACACTGTTATGGGGGTGTACTACAGGCCACCTGATCAGGAGGAAGAAGTGCATGAGGCCTACAAACAGCTGGAAGTAGCTTCATGATCCCCGGCAATGTTCCTTGTGTCAGACTTCAATCATCCTGGTATTCGCTGGCTAAGCAACATGGCCAGACACACAAGGTCCGGGCAGTTTCTTCAGTGTATTGATGGTAACTTTCTGATGCAGGTGATGGAGGTGCCAATGAGGAGGGCTGTGCTACTTGACCTTGTTTTTACTAACAAGGAATGGCTGGTCAGAGATGTGGTGGCTTGGGGGCAGCTTGGGATGCAGCAAACAGGAGATGGTGGAGTCCAAGGTCTTGTGCACTTCAGGAGAACTAATTCTGATTTCTTCAAAGATCTACTTGGAGGTATCCCATGAGCATTAGAAGGCAAGGGAGACCATGAAAGCCAGCTAGTGCTTAAACACCACTTCTTCTGAGCTTAAGATCAGTGCATCCCTAAGAGTAAGAAACTGGGGAAATGTGGCAAGAGGGCTTCGGGGATGAGCAAGCAACTCCATGAGCAAGGATTCTATGATTCTGTGGCCTTGTGCCAATCACAGCATGGTTGATATTGGCAGGGCCCTCTGTGTCCATCAGACCAAGCCCCTCTCCCAGCAGGACACCCAGAGCAAGGTGCCAGGCCCACGACCAAGTGACTCTTGGAGTTCACTGAAGAAGAGACTACAGAGCCTCTGGGCAGCCTGTGCCAGTGCACTGCCATCCTCACAAAGTGCTGCCTAGTACTCAGAGGGAGCCTCCTTTGTTCCAGTTAGTGTCATTGCCTGAAGGACTGCAGTAGTGCTGTTATATGTGTATCTAAACTACAGCTGCATGCCTGCTCTCTCAGAGTATTGACTGTATTCTTTAAATCTCCAGCTGCTGGAAGCAAGGGATTAAAATAAAAGATAAAAGTAAGCTTAGATTTAATTATGAAAAATCAGTGGTCAAGCATTAGAAAAGGGCCCTAAATAAGGAGTATAGATTCAGGACCAGAAGTCACATTAAACAAGCATTCCATTTCACTTTTTGTTCTCACTCTTTAGAAGCCCACCTTGTGTATTTGAAAGCTGGATTCATAGGTCTGAATCACTGGGAGCTCAACACCTTGTCCAACATGGCTTGGTGCGAGTGAAAATCAAACCCTTTAAAGTGAAGTTGTTTTTCCTGCTTGTTTCTTAAGTCCCCAGAGAGCTTCTCTAAGTTAATTTATTTTTACATTTCATTCAACTCGCACAGTGTAAACAGACCAGTCTTCCTGAGCACTGCAGCTACTGCTTTAACTTCCAGCACCTGCTTACAGCAAAATTACACATTCAGCAAACAAATTCACGTTCCCCAATTTCCCACCCACCTTCCCATTGTGTTGAATATAGAACAAGGAAGAACTTATTCACTGTGAGAGAGACAGAGCCCGAGAGCTGGTGGAGTCTCCTCTGGAGGTATTCAAGATCCATCTGGTCACTTTCCTATGCAACCTGCTGTAGGGAACCTGCTTTAGCAGGGGGTTGGCTGGGCAATCTCCAGAGGTCTCTTCTAGCCCCTACAGTTCTGTGATTCTGTGAAATACACATACTAAAACACTTGGCAAAAATAACAGTAAGTAATACACCTATCCAGGCTGAGGATTGACGTAAATAACTTGCACCCATCCAACAGATCAGAGGATTGTATGGCAGTTCATGAACAACTGACTTGATTTCTTTTAGACAAAAGCTGTATTTGAGGTCTGAATTGTTACTTCTTCCCTAATGATACAAGACAGCTACACAAGGAAAGATATGCAGTGACTTCTGAGGCGAGGAATGAGAGCAAGTCTCAGAAGGCTTTGCAAACTCAAAGAGGAACAATAAATACACCTATTTAGTGGGAATGAAAATTGAGGTATGTATTAATTTGATTAGAACTAATTGTGATGTCTCAATCTTCTGCCTTTGATCCTGCTCCTGTTTCTTTTTGAGACTAAATAGTTTAGATTACTAATGAAACGCCTCCAGATGTAAACTACCTGCAGAATTCTCCTTCTGTCTGCAAACTTCCCAAGCCCAGGCTCAGCATGACCATTACCATAAGCTGCAGAGCAGCTCTGGAGGTTGGGATTTGCCCTCTCAGGAGATGCTTGCAAGCAGTGCTGTTATCTGAGCGAGCTGAAATCAAAGCCGGTGAGGTCAGAGGACAATTTTTATCTGTCTGAAGACACACGTTTTTAAACACTGCTTTTCAGTGAGATTTGGGCACTCTGTCAGCCAAGGCCTGATGTTTCCTTTCCAGCTCACATGGAAACTTCTCCATGCAGTCACTGAGAAACACCTGGTTACAGAACATGCCTGCCATGGGACAGGGTGGCTCACACACTCTTCTGGTGGCTTAAAAAAGTTATTGCTGACAAATGATGGCTCTTTTCTCAATGGAAGCTTTGAGAAAAGAGTGAGAGACAGAGATTCACACCTCCATTTAGAGGATTGTACAGTGCTATTTAAAAAAATCTCAGTCCTCTGCGATGATATTACCCACCCACCATGCCAGCTGATGTTTGCAGGGCTCCCAAATAGGGAAAAACAAACAAAACAAAACAAGCAAGAACTACTGGGTGTCATGATGGTATCATTTAGAGACACTGCTTTAGAAATGAGGTAACGACAAACAGGCTTCAATTTTGGCTGCCCTGTTTCAAAAAACAACATAATGTAGGGAAAAAAGAAAACAACAGGGAAAGAGGAGACAAAGAGCTGCCTGGGAAAGGGCAGAATGAACAGATGGGAATTCCTATGTCTATACTGGGGAATAACAACACAGTAAATGATTTAAAAAAAATACGTACTATATAATCAACAACAAACAGAAAGCAAAGCAGAAGCTTCTGTCAGCACATTTGCATGGAGCTTATATCGCTGAGTGTGTATCTCAGTACTGATTCAGAGAAGCAGAAATGCAGCAGTCAAAAGTGACACCCATGCTCTTGTGCAGCAGCAGCTCATGGCTCTGAGGTGCCAGGAACACAATCTCCAGCCACAGCGTGGCCTATCTACATCTGTGTGCTGAACTGCTGTTGCCCAACTCACAGCCCTCTCCTCTTCCTCCAGTGGTTTTGGAGGCTGCCCCACGCCAATGACATCACAGCCCAGAAAGCCAACCGTATCCTGGGCTGCATCCAAAGAAGTGTGGCCAGCAGGGTGAGGGAGGTGACCCTATCCCTCTACTCTGCGCTGGTGAGGCCTCACCTGGAGTACTGCATCCGGATGTGGAGTCCTCAGCACAGGAGAGACGTGGACCTGTTGGAGTGTGTCCAGAGGACGGACACAAAAATGATCCAAGGGATGAAACACCTTTCCTACCAAGTCAGGCTGAGAAAGTTGGGACTGTTCAGCATTCTGAGGTGACCTGATACATGTCTATCAGTATCCTAAAGGGGAGCTGTAAGAATGAAGGGGACAGACTCTTCAGCAGGGTCTGTGGTGATAGGACAAGGGAAAATGGTTTCAAACTAGACCAGAGGAGATTTAGATTAAATAAAAGGAGGAAGTTTTTACAGTAAGGATGGTAAGGCACTGGCACAGTTTGCCCAGAGAGGTGGTGGATGCACTGCCCCTGGAGGCACTCAAGATCAAGTTGGATGGGGCACTGAGCTCCCTGACGTGGCTGTAGGTGTCCCTGTTCATTGCAGGGAAGTTGGACAGAATCATACAGCCATAGAATTATTAAGGTTGGAATGACCACTGGGATTATTTAGTCCAACCACAAGCCTATCACTACCATACCATTAAATCATGTCACTCAATGTGACATGTATGAAGCATGACTTGTCCATCTTTGGGCAGATCTGCTGGGCAGGTTGGGTCAGCTTGTCACCTTGGCAATGTCCAACATGACTAGTGACTTCAGCAGTGTCAGTTTCTTCAAGGCTTGAAGTAAGATGCCCTGAACAAGACTCTTCATGCTGGCTGGGAGCAGTGCCTGCCAGCACAGCTCCCCATGCGCTCATGGCTCCAGGATGTGCACACCCCACTGACCAGAGATGGCTGCTATGAAGAGAAATTACTGCAGGAATTCCTTAATGAAATAGGAAGCTATTATTTCTCATTGACTATTTAGTGACCTTTAGGAAAAGCACACGTCTGGGAAACAAGGCACAGGTAAGATCACACGCTAGCTTTTCTCTTGTAGATAAAAGCACAAAACCTCTAGCAAACAATGCACACTTTGTATCAAGATGCTGAAGGCAAGTATCACTGACTTAACATACCCTTGCTCTGTGACAGACAGCATGAGCTACTTAAAGAATTAAGTGACCTTGGAATGAAATAACCTGTATATCAAGTGGCAGTCCTACATATAATCGTCCTGATAGCAAGTTGTTCAGCAGAGCTTTTTTAAGCACATTACTTTGGAGTGTGGGGCTGGAGCAAGGTGGTGGAGATGCAGCGACACTTCTGTCACCTCAGAATAATGATCACTTTCTCTAACCCCAAGTAATGTTTTCTCTCTATCCTGGTCCCATCCTTACAGAAGACTGACACCATTTCCTTTTTTCTCCTTGCCTGACCCTGAATGATAGCTGCTGTCACAGGGTTGGATGCAGTACCACTGCTCCACTACTGCCCCTCTCCATGGACAAGGAGGGGCTATGGCAAGCAATTTACCTGCGTGCTTTTCCTCCATTATGTCCGTGTTTCATTGAAAACCACAGCATGGTGATGAGTAAGTTCCTTTAACAAACCAAGGACAGGAAATAAAAAGTGACATTTCTTGTGATCTGTGGAATCAGCCCTGATAAGGAAAGAATCTCCTTCTTCCTCTTTCCCTCCTGGGAAAGCAAGATGTATCCTTGATCCTGTCTAGGCCATCACATCTCTGATGCATAAAGCATCTTCAGAATGTCATCAGAAAGACATTTTTCCTAGCTCTCACTATTTAAATAAACAATCAATAAAAGTAAACTAATTTGGGATCTAACTGGGAATACAGGTGTGACACTTAGCAGACTACTGGATTAGCCCAGCTGGGACACAGCTAATGCCATTGCTTCCAGACGTGCTCAAAACAGTGTGTGCTGCAGGAATATTGGCAATCCACCACTGTACTGTGATTTGACCTCACATACCCAAGGCCTTCTGCTCCTGATTGTTTGGGGCATGTGGTGCCAAGGAGGCTGGTGGGAGAGGTGAGGAAATTGCCAGGTGAAGGAGCTCTGACCCAGCCATGGGCAACAGATACCCAAGGGGTTTGTTCATTTGTTGCTTTTCCTTCAGTTAGCTTTGCCTCAGAGCATCCAGTCTCATCACACACATTTGTGAGGCAGCACTACCTTAAAAACAGTGTAAGTACAAGAAAGGACCTTTGAAGCTTCTATTTCTTTCCTGTCTCTTTTCCACCAGGAACTACTTTTCTGGAGCAGGAAGAAGCATCGTTTATTTCTTAAGAAATATTATTAGAAACAGGAATCCAAACATGGAGAGGCAACCTGGAATTGCATGAAGGCACCCTGGAGTGCCATACAACTGTAAAAATTAAGAACGGAAAAGTCATCTAAATCCATTCTGCTGCCAATGCTGAACAGCTCCCTACAGGATATTTACAAGTTTTTAACGCCTTGGCCTTGTGCCTCACGTGCACTAGAGACATATTTCCAGGCCAATAAAACATCCCTTGTCATGGCTTAAAGCTGTAAGAATTCATTTATCACTAATTATTTCCTATTTTAAAGACTTGCTCTTTGGATAGGTGGGACATAATTCTTGAAAATCACACTAGTTGAAGTGCACCATCCCCTCCAGCTCGCTGCCTATAAAGGCCAGCCCTTCAGACATTTTACTCCTCTCTATTTAGTTTCAACTCTCACAGCTGACAGGCTGCCCTTGGGACCTCCCTGGCAGCTTGGGGGACAGAAAACACCAATCGCCAGGGTGCTGCTGGGAAACAACTTGGGTCCTCTTGCTGCTCCTCCTTGTGCACCTTCCAGGCCAAGGGTTGTAGGGCACACATGGAAGGACTTCTCCCATGTTTGTGATGCCAGGGTTAGAGAAAGATATACCACTTCAGGCTTATCATGGTGCTAAGCCTGAATCCTGACGTGAGGCCTGACAAAGGAAAGATGAAGGTTTGACTTAACTGAAACCTAAGGAAATATGATTTCACTTTAAATAGGTCTCTCATCTCTCCCTCACGTACACACAATCCTAGACTAAGTGATTTCATCTTTCATAGTTGAAGGTCAGCCATCTCAAGCCTCTATTTTTTCCATACTGAGTCACAGTTCCCACCCTCCTGTCAGATCTGCACAATCAATGTCCTAAATAAACCACAAAAGCGAGGAAATTTGGAGTTATTGGACACTTTTATTTTAATGTAGCACCCAGTTCCATATCACATACATCTTCCAAAATTAGATGGGCATAGTATAGAGCGTTATACATTTTGTAGCTTACCACATGGACATTCTGCAGCTGTGAAAACAAATTGCATAAATCTGGCTATCTACTTCATAAGTTAAAATTCAAATATATAATAGCTTCAGGGTATTTTTTTAGATTAACAACGATAATGCTTGCAATACGATTTTTGTAACAAAAAAAATCAGTAACAGAGTAAAACATAATGCATATGTTCATATCACATTATCAAGAAGATAACTGGAAAAAGCCTTAAACTACATAATTTCTTCTCAAAGGTACTACATCATTTGGAGTTCTTTTTCCTAAAAAAATAGTTTCACTCTTCAGTCAATAAAATATGTGGCTTTACTAGGGCCTCTTTCCCATCTGACTTTCATAACTCTGTGTATTTTCTTGTCGAGGGCCATGCATGCTGAAGGCCAAAGGACTGACGGTGCTGGAAAAAAGAGGCTCCTCAACCCCTGGCTTGAATCTTGCAGGATGTCTTTCTCCTGTCCTGGAAGCCCCAGTGGGAGGAAGGCAGCTTACATACTTTGTGTGAGAAGCAGTTTCCTTATCATGTCCACCCTAAACGCTCTCCGCAAAGAATTCTGACCCCAGCCATCCCAGCAGGGTCATTTTCAGCCCGGCTGGTAGCCCTGACAGCACTGACCTGTGCACACCTTGATGCAGCATGGCTGTAGAATTCCTAGCAGTAACACTACTGCTGTATACACGAAGAGTTTAGAGACAATCTTGTGAGTTAAGAAAGATATTTGCTAACTTAACAATGACAGGGCTTGATCTACTAATTCATTCACATTTTTGCTACATCAGCGAAACTTTCTGGAAGAGAGAATGGAGAACTCTCTGGACAAAGGTGATAACGCTTTCTCTGCATTCAAGTATTAATTTAATAACTAGAAGATGGGCACTGATCACTAAGGATTAATGTTTTTTTTCACAGTTTGTTCAGATGAATGCTTCTGATGTGGAAACCGTTCATCTTGTGTAATTATCTGGTCATTGTTTATATTTAAAGGCTCAAATAAAGATGGCTTCATCTATGAAGGCATCCATTCACGATACTATGCTAGGCATTCTTCTTTCAGCACTGAATTACCATATATTGAAACGAATACTTCACAGAAAGGTATCATGTGTAACAAACATGAACAGGTCCGTAAAGAAGTGTGTGACCCTTGGAGATGTTCAAGAAGAGTTTAGATGTTGTACTGAGGGACATGAGTTAGTGGGCAATATTGGTGGTAGGTGAACGGTTGAAGTAGATGATCTTAGAGGTCTTTTCCAATCTTGACGATTCGATGATGTGTGAGTGAACACTTAACATGCACAGTTTCGCACTGAGGAAGATCCTTATCTGGGATGTGCAATAGCTTCTTTAGGACCCTGCTCTGCCCAGTCTTGCCTTGTGGACAAAACTATTTAACTGCCCAAACTACAGGAAAGCAAAGACATAAAAAGGGGCACTTTGCACAGTCAGTGCATGCTCCCAGATGCTAGGAAGCCACGTTCTAGCTTCTGCTCTTGGTTATCCTACCTTGCTGGAGATACTCTGCTTTGTACTGATGCTTACAGAAATGGTGAATTTCTGTAGGAAAGCAAGATTTGGTGTGTGGAAAGCTGCTCTTGCTCCCCGGTTGGGCATAAGCAAGTCTCAGCTTCTGTTCTGGGCCAGGCATGCCAAGGGCTTAAAGCTGATCACTTTCCTGTGATCTGTAAATCTGCTGTATTGGATTTAGATGTGAATTTTGACCAGTCAGAGTCTGTTAATAGTAGCCATGGGCATGGCTGCATGAAATAACTGCCAGAAACACAGCTTCATTATGCCTTTTCCTATCTCTCTCAAAATGTTAATTGCTTCCCAAAAGTAGGGAAGCTTTTTCATTTTGGACGGGATATCACTAATGTTCAAGGACTGAGAAGCATAGAAGAACAATTTCAGACAGCACATGCACAGCACACGGACATTTCTCCTCAAATATCTTGCTTTGGTCACCGTGTCAACTACTGTATCACCAGCACAGCAAATACCACACCATACAGAACATGAATTAACTCATATCCTAGGCCTTAAAGCTAAGCAGGGCATTTGACTGCACCTCTCAAAGTCTAAGCTCAGTGATAGTTAAGTTATAAATTTACTAACTCTTATGGTAGACTAACAACTAAGTACATATGTCTTTGTTAGTAATTTAGGTTGAAAAATACATGAAATGGACTTTTCTACGTTTTCTTTGAACACTGCCTATTCCATGGATAACTCAAGTGAAGTAAATGGAGGATGACACCAGAGGAAGCCCCTAAGAAACATAAGAAAGTCAATCACTGTCTTAAAAATGCAACGTGCGTATTTTTCTTCAGAATCAATGAAAACGTTTTCTCAAAAATTGGACAGAAAAGAAAAAAGAAAAGGTGCCATACAGTTATTTCCAATTTAATAGCAGTGGTTTATTAACCAAACAACAACACGAGAACTAAGATGCAAAGATAGAAAGAGTGCTTAACCTAACTAAAATTTCAGGAATGACTCAGTGGTACAAATAAATGATGTTGGCTTTCCAACAGCACTGCTGATAGCACGAGGACAATAGCATTTTTTGCAGCTTCTCAGGAGTTTGCAGCTCTCACGTTTTGTCGCTGATGAGAAATGACCATCTGACTCCAGCTAGGCAACAGTCCCACAAACTGTCCCAAATCTAGAGAAATGGCTGTTGCTCATTCACACAGTGATGTTTATTTGAATCAAAGGCAATGTGTTATACAAACAGATTGTTGTTAACAATTCTCCAAACCCTAATTTCCACCTTTAGACTTTTGGATCCATATCCCAGAGCTGCAACCATTCTAGCAAAAGTTATCTGCTTCCTCATCACTTTAACACTTTCCTTTTGATGTCATTCTTATTTACCTCCAAACAGAACTCTTAGCTGCTCAGATGCCCTCTTATATCTTGCTATGACACACTGCAAGGGGATGCCACCTAGTTATTTCAGACCCACTCCTCCTTCCTTTCTGCCATCCTATAGCTAATGGGATAATGTGTAGGACTGAAAATGGTTAAAAAAAACAACAACAACAGAAACACCCTGTTGCACAGTTTTTGCAAGATGTATACTTACATTAGGTCAATGAACCACTGGATATAAATCACATGCATCGTGTTTAAGATGACTAACAAACAGGTGACACTGCCTAGCAGTAAAGCACACATCGTATCCATGAAGGGAGCAGGGCTGATAGCGTCTGAAATCACTCAGTATAAGAGCACTGGTCCCATAAGAGATAAATCAACATTAATTAGACAGCTTCCATCGCAACAATTGAGATTGAAGCCAACGACCACTGCACCCATGAAAATTTTCCATGGAGTTCAGTTGGCCTTGGAGCAGACCAGGTAAAAAAAAATAATAATAACAATAATCTTTGCTTCTTCATTTGCAAACCAGATGAGCATTAGCAGCTTCATCTTATCAGCAGTATCTCCAGTGAGGTGCAACAGATCTTTAACGAAAGCCTGCTGTAGTAAGCAATTGCTTCCATCATACATTTTACAACCTCACGTGCAGCAGTTTTGATCTCAGTCTTTGTTTGGAAATACGGTTCTTGCAGATGTCCTTAACACAAATTAGCAGCTGTTAAAACAACAAAGCAGACCAACACAAATATACTCGGGACAGCTTTTACAAAAACGCCCAGAATGCATTCTTAACCTCTTATTTGTTAGAAATACACTGTTGGTTTAAAGAAAAAGTTATGCAGAGACACTGTCAGTTGCAAGCAGGTGATCAAATGTGGGTGATAGGAAAGAGTCATAGCTCACGAAACAGATTTTCTTTTTTTTTTTTGTAATTTCCAAAATAATAAAAATTTAATATTCTTACTGTTCTCTCTTATGATTTGTAACTTATAAAATACAAGTTCTCTAACATTAAAATACATCTGTGATTGAATAATAAACAGCACTAAGAAAATAATTATCTGACACATGACTGTGGATAGAGATGCTTTATGTCTGTTGAGTTGGATTCCTGCTGTACTTTCAATCCACAGGTCCTTTACCATCCTATAGGAACTGGTAACATCCAGCAACCCATCTCAGAGGATGGGCTTTACATTTAACACCAATTCTGGAATTATGTACCTCTTAAAATTTGGGATAGGTGACGTTGCAAGAATATGTATAAATCAGGAATTCTTGGCATAAATAAAATACTCTCATTTGTTTCAGTGGCAAACTGCACTTATACATTAGGCTGGGAAGAGGGAGGGCAGAGGGCAGAGCACCTGCCCGGATCCATCTGACAGTTTGGTATTTGCTTTCTGTACCTTCTCCATCTGCAGGGAGAAGCAGGTGCAGCAGGGTGCGGAGGCAAGCTGGTGCACCCCACTGCGGCCACCTCAGCAGAGTACACTGTGCCACGGCGGTTGCAAGGCCGTTGGTGCACGTGCTCTGCTGCTGCACAGTGTGCTGGAGGTCACAAGACAGTTACAGGGCGTAGCTGCTCCAGCTGTGTTTCCAAGGCGATTCGTTCCTTGTGGACTTCCTGGAGGATGAAGAGAAACATGCTGTCACTTTTTCGGCTCTTGCACATAACCCCACACCCATGAAGAGCAGCGTGGCAAATTGCTGGTGCCAAACAGAGGCCCAGGGCTCCGCTGTTCCAGAAATTCTCCTTGCTGTCCCAAAACAGCACACCACTAGCACACAACCACCCCCAGCAGCCTGCTGCCTCCTCTTTGTTGCAGGGCAATGTGGAGATTCAACTGCGTGACCACGGACAGAAGCAGTCACCCACCAACCAGCAGAACAGCTTGGGATGATGCAGCAAAGTGGCCAGGATTTGGCACTTTGGCACTGCACCTGGCTCTCGCAGATGTTCTGTCAAAGATCTGGGCTGACTCCCAGGTGAGTGCAGGTGCTGCTGGTACCTCACAGTGCCCCTCTGCCTCAGGGTGAGCTGAAGGAGCCTGAGGCATGCCACAACGTCTGCTGCTCCCCACAAAAACAGCAAGGCCCTGCTTTAGCTGAAAGTTTCCTGGCAGTAATAAGACTTGATGGGCAAGTTCTCTGCTCTTGTGTCAACTTGGAGCAAATCTGTCTGCCTTTCCACACTTCTACAGGTAATATATGTAATACACAGGTAACAGCACAGGACCGTTTTGTGAATTTAAGCACACTGAAGATAGCCTATGGAAGAAAATAAAGACTACAGATAAACCCGGTCAAGTAAGTTAAAAAGTTATGTTAATACTGAATACAGAATCAGACTTATATCTTGACTGGAGAACAAATGTAAGTGGGGGTCCCTTGGATTTTCCAGACAAGTGTGTTCATAATGTGCAAGGAAAAAAAAAATAGCTGCAGCAGATATAAAGCTGAAGTTGGTAGTACCTTTGGACTGAGGGAACAATAAAAACCAGAACTGATATTTATTAAAGCACCCCCTTGGGAACATGTTACAAGACAAGCCAGCAGGTGCTACAAACAACCAGTACTACACGTTCCCATAAAGAGCATTGTTTAACCAGTCCATGTACAACAAATGTGTGACTCCAGGAGACAGCAATGAAGGAAAACTGATCAGATGACAAGAGAGCTACACCTATGCTGAGTGATACCATCACACTACCCAGACTTTTCAGAAAGACAAGGTACATCCTTCAGTCTTCCTCTAGCTGCCAATGGAGCTGTATGCACCATAGGTTGTAACTTTCCCTAGAATGCCTAATTCTACCCACACATACAGTATAGTTATTCTCTTCCTGAAAGTTAGGAAGTAACACAGTAGATTTCATCTGAAAGGATGAAGAAGATCCACACAACCAATCGCAGGGAGCTCTGTCACTGATTTTCAATGCATTCCTTACCTTCAGCTGCTGCTGGAGCTCACTGTTTAACCTGGCGAGCACAGCATTGGCTTCTTTGTTTTTTCGTATAGCAGTCTGAATAGCCCTTTTCTGCTTGGAAGACTGTCTGCCAGACAGATAAATAGAAAACACTTCAATTAACAGCCCCAACAACAGTGGCTGATGCCAGAAGGCCAGCCATCCATTCTGTGTGTCCACACACTATACACACCAGACTATGCTTCAAAGGCAAGTACAAACTACACATTTAAGTAAAGAAAAATGTAACCCCAAAATGAGATGGCTGAATCAGGTGGACTACCTGTAAGTAAAATGGTCACATCTGCTCATTATTTATTTATTTATTTATTTATTTATTTCCCCCCAAAGTAGTTATTTCCATCAAAACCACCTGGTGTCACAAACAGATACAGGTAGGTGACTTACAGACTTGCCTCATTTCTTTTGCTGCTTAAATAAAGGATTCCTCACCTATTATCATTATAACTCTACAGCTCATGGTGACCAGTTTGGAGGAAACTGCTGTCAGGCAGATACGTATAAACAGAGACAGTTCAGTACATAAAGGCCAACCTATTCTAAGAGATGGGGGTAGTGACAGGAAAAAGGAATGAAAATATAGAAAACAGTGGCTTGAATATCCAAGCCCTATTCCAAATAGGTTATGTTAATCATTTACATAAGGCAGCAAAAGTTATTCAGTGACATATTTAATCTAAAACAGATATCCAATTTAAATATGGTCCATAGTGGTATGCTATCCTCATTAGCTCATTCTCTTAACAGAGCTGATGGCACTGATCTTTACAACAGCCTCTTTTGCAGCACAGTCTGGTCTTCATGCTATTATCTTCTAGTGAACCATCACTTTTCTGCTTCATTATTTTGCTTCAAACTGCTCTCCATGGGCTATAAAGTTAATACCAAAAGGAAAAAAAAAAACACCACAAAAAAAACACACCACCAACAATCCACAAAGATATATCTCCATGATTATTTTAACTTTTAAGGAAAGTGGTTGACAAGAAAGGACTAAGTTGAGACATTAACAAATGCTATTATTTGTCTTTGAATCACTACGGAATTTGCACTCCCAAAGGGCAAAACAGTGCATCCTAGGAGTCTTTATCATTTCTTCTAATCTCCATCTATGAAACACAGATTCGGTCAGTTCACAAATGGTTTGCCAAGAACTACTCAACTGACTTGGGCAGTTCTGTTTAGCTTTAGATTTAATCAGATGTCTTTGCAAGGTTTTGGGTGAAGGTAGGCAAGACAGTTTCTGTTGAGTGAGATGTATAGACCCAAAAGGAATTCAAATGCCTCCACTTACCATTTGTACTGCCCCTTCTATACTGCTATTAAATACATACATAATGCGATCCTACAAGTTTTGTTGCTAACAGCTTCAACCTGTTTTTATAAGTTATAAGCAAACAACACGTGCTAGGTTTGGCAATTACAGGATTATCACACGTAGTCTACAGCTCATTTTTAACCCTCCTTGCAAGGAAGAAATGTCACAAGGCTACGCCTGACATCAAACATTTAGTACCTCAGTTTCCTGAGCACTGAATTAGTTCTACCTGTCCAAGTGAATGATCGAAATTCCAGAAGATTTGTGCAAGGTAAAAACATACACTCACAAAGCTAAAAGGAGTTGTGTTAGTGATGCTGGTAGAACAGCAAGGTTTGCTCTTCAGATGTGCCTAACAGATGCAGAGGTAGGACAAATCAGGACCTTCTGAAGAAACCTACCAACTTACAGTCATCACAGCCTTAGTCTGCATTGGAGTGGCCAGGTGAAGATTTTAGAAACCTGTATCTTGTGAAGTATTCTCAAAGCCAGAACTATAAAGTACAAAATCATGCAAAGAGCAAACCCTGCCACACCAGATCTGATGGTGCAATTAGGCATGCGCGGTACAGCTTGTTTACTTTTGGACTGGGAGGTGAGGCTTTGCTGCCGGCAAGGAAGAAGTCACGTTTACGGTGGGAGAAAGCTCGGGGGTCTCCAGCCCCTGCACCTCTGTCCGGAGCTTCCTGCGGGCTGGTTTGGAGGGTGGCTGAGCAAGAACAACCTCCTGCAAGAGAAAAGCACAGCAAAGTTAAGTCAAAAGTATGTGTTCTGTCACCAGGCTGGGACAGAGATTACTGACATCTGGCCTAAGGGTTCATAATTTAAAATGGTACAGGGCTTAATCTAAATTCGGTAATAGCTTCTCGGGTTTGTGACTTTGTTCAAAGGAACAATAACTCCTATGACCCCTTAATGAATGAAGCAATTACGCTAGCATTTCATCTTCATCTGGATGACAGGCTCTTCAGAGTCAGATTTTATTTGGGAAAGGGATAGAAGGGGCATGACTGTATACACTAGCCCCTAGTTGGCCCCAAATCATTGTGACTGAAGCAAGATTTATTTTTAATTGCTCTCAGTCAATAGAAACCAATCATCAATCATTTGCATCTCAACTCCTACCTCAGTCCTTCATCCCCTGGCATGCATTCTCTCCCTTCTTCTCCCCTACTCTCTTACATTAAGCACCACTAAAAAGAGCTTAGGAAGACGTATAAAATCATCCATGCAAAATCGATATGTTGGAAGTGTAGAAGTCCAGTTATTTCTCTTCATAAGTTACATAGTAGAGAGAGTCCAGTTTGCAGGTAAAACAAAAAGCTTTAGATTTTTATGCCGTTAAGTGGTAAGAAATGTTTTCATTCCTTTAAGTTGTCATCCTTTTTTTTTTTTTTTTTCATTGGGAAGTGGGTTAAATGCTTTATAGCTGCTTTTATGCTGAAATATAAATATGCACCTTTTAGAGCATTTAATTACTAGATCTCTCCTACAAGCAATATAACTTTTACTGCTCTATTTCACGAATGAAAAAGCTTAGACTCAAAAAAAAGAAGTAATAAGTGATTTGATGAAAGTTACACATTTAATGTCACAATCAACAACAGAGATCAAGTTTTACTATCACTTGCACAGTGTACACTGATGGGCCAGACTATCTTCCTTACAACAGTTTGGCCATTTGTTAATAAAATTGCAATAAAACTAAACAAAGAAGCACACAATGACAATCCTTACAAAAAGAACTGTTGTAAACAGCTTGACTCAGCAGAAGAGACTGCTGTGACTGACAGAGCACCAGAAAAAACAACCATAAGGCCATCAATAATTAGAATCAGAGGAATTAAAATTATTAAAGAAATAAGAATTATAAGGAGAGAAGGAGTTGAGACATTAAGAAAAAAATCAGTTTGGCTATTACTTTAAAAACCATTCTGAATATATGACATCTTTTAATCCAGACATCAGCACATCAGTGCTGCACAGATCTCAGATAACACTGTGCTCTGAAATCCTATGCTTGCACATAGCTCATCATGTATGGCAGGAAAGGAACTTGTGCATGCCTTTAACAGCTATGAACTGGTGGGAATCCAAGTATGCAATCTCAGTCTACCTTAAAACTCCATCATACTACAAAATCCATAGGATTAATCTGTGTTCCATTTCAAGTACAGTACTGGAAGAAATATCCAATACCTAAAAGCAAAAGGGCTCTTCAAGATGAGTCAGCACTGTGCCAATGATGTGCCTTCTGCACCCCACAGCCAGGCGTTGCTCTGTATTTTTGGGAGCTCAGAAAGGAAAAGATGAGCATGAAACAAATGGGGCTAGGATACAAGTAGCATGTGGAGTTAAGACACTGCCTAGGACACTACCTCATCATGCCCAGGAATGGACAGCGGAGCATTCGCCTTCACCTCCCATTACGGAGGAGGTGTGATGATGCTCCCTGGCAAGGTATGTACTAGACACACCACCTGACACAAGTTCTTGATTGGGCTGACCAAAGGTTTGTGGATGCTCCTTGGACGCTGAAGGGGACAGAGAGGGGATGATCTGCCTTTGTCCCCTGTCAAAAATTTGTTCATATAAAATGTGTTCATATAAAAGGATATTAAAAATTGCACACCTTAAGCAAATATTTTGAGCAAATCTCCCCCACCGTATGTACACTTAGGAGCAGGTTCTGACCTCTAGTAAAGAAGTATGTTTACATCAAAACCAAATCCTTAATAACTGGAAGCAAGGAGTGCATCACAGTTCAGAGGAATTACAGTGAGACAGGGGTCAAGTACAATCAAATCTTTTTGTCTCCCCTAAGGCTCCAGAAGCCCCTATTGATTTGAAACAAATGGCAAGCTGACTTTCTTAAAGCACATGCATCGATGTGTATGTACTAAGAGCCTTCCTAATGATTTATCGGAGCTGATGTCACACACCATCCCAGTTCTCTCTAGCGTCTTGACCTCCAGAGAAGGCAAACATGTATAAACGTAACCCTATCCCTCAGTTTAATTGCTTTAAATCTTAAAACAGCTACATTTGTTGATGAAGGCAAATCACTCAACAACAGTACAACACGCAGGTCTCACCTTTTTTGCTGAGCTGTTTTCTTCTGCCTGCGACAGGGGTCTATTCATCTGAGGATGTAATTCAACCTCAGATACTTGCTCTGTCTGTAACAACAAATCAGTCATTGCTACACCCACAAAACAACTAGCAGTCACATACAATAACGTCAATGAAAAGAAACATTATACACGAAAGAAAAGTTACTTTAACAATTCAACAGTAGGGGAAATAGAGTCCTAGGCTGACAGCTGAATGGATGACATATGTCTTTTGTTGACTTCTAATGAAACCATTTTCTTGCATTTTATTGTGCTAGGAAATAAGAGAAAAATTGTTGTGGGTTTGTTCTTTTCTGAGAAAAGTTAGGAACTATAGCTATCTCTAAATATAAATGACCTTGTTCCCAGAATTTCTTCCAGGGCTCTCCCTGAGGCCTAGGTACTCAAATGAAAACACAAGATGAGGGTGGATAAAAGCTAGAAGGACCTTGGTTGCACCCTATCACCTTATCATCTCCCCAAACTGATGAAAATTTACTGGCATAAGCCTCTGTCTTTGAAGCTGGTAGGCCTGGAGTGAGAAAGCATGAATTATACCAAAAATTCCAGTAAAGCTACTGAAAACACAAGCCATAAAAGAAAAAGGCAAATAATCTTCCTTCCTTCCTTCCTTCTTTCTCACGTTTCAAACAGAAACCAAGCTGAACCCTCAAAGCACAAGTCTACACTTCAGCAAACCACAACTCCCTCCCAGCAGCGTGTCTGACACAGATGAACATCAGGAGGGCTAACCCTTGGCAGTGCCCGCCCTGAGATCTTCCAGCACCGTTCGACTGGCTCCAGCAGGACGTGGCACAGCGCATCTGCTATGTGAGGGCATGGCATTTGGAGCTGCCTGTCCCTGGGCGTGCTACAGCAAACGCAGTATAAACAGGGCACGCCTGTTTTCTGTCTAGAAAGCCTCAGCTGGCTTTTGAAGACGGGAAGGCAGGCAGCAGCGGGGAGGCTGAGGGCACTTGGCACTCGCAGGCTGCCTCTTCTCCTCTTTCCCAGCTCCTGTCAAGTCGGAGCCAAGCTGACAGCGGCCCCCAGGCAGGACAGGCAGCCTGCCATCGTGCTCTCTCCTCCAAAAAGACTCATTTCCACCCAGGTGAAAGCTTGTGTTTAGGAAAAAGGAGTTCAAGGCAAACCTCAAACTTTAAAAGGGCTGGGATTTTAGCCAGAAAAATAACCTGTCACACACTGAAGAACCTAATTTGCTGTTGCCAGGAGATTTCTGCTTAGACCCATCAAGTTCTGGAGTGGCCACAAGTTCCACAGTGTTTAACCATAGGTTAAAAAACGACAGAACGTGCAGAATTCGGTGTATTTAAAAATGGAGAATTTTTCTTTTTCATTCCACTTCCATTTCTGTTGTAACAAAAACAATAAGAGCTCAGCAGAAAGCTGCAGGGGAAAAGCAGTTCTGTCAGGTTACTGCCTCTCTTCAACCGCACAGTGTTGAACATGTACACAGAGGAGAGAGATTTGTGATCTTTTTTTTTTTTAAATGCATGTGAAATTCCTCTGGAGATGAGGAAATTTGTCTTGGCTGACAAGATTGCTCTCCCCCTCTTCTAAGTGTGCCACATCTGTAATGTTATCTGATGGCAAAATAAAAATAAACTTACTGTAATTTTCCATTACTATTTGAATATTAGTACCTTAATCTGGATTCCAAATAGTTATTGGATAGCAACATTTCAGTTCTGGAAATCTTTCTTGTGGATTGAAGAGCTCCTTTTATATCTGTTGATTTCTGGTACAAATAGGAGAGTGAAATGGAAAAAGCAATCTTTTTTTCTGTCTACGAAAATCAAAGACCTTTAAAAATGCATTTAATGCAACGTAACATTTCTTTATCAGCAATCTGAATAGCCCATAACCTCGCTGACATCTACGACCACTTCTTATAAATTTGAAAGTAATCAAGGCTCAAAGCACTGCTAACTGCAGTCTGGTAGATCTATGCAGTCTGGTAGAGCTTTCACAAACGATTTGGGGATAGCAAAGCTCAAATACCAAGCAGAGCTACACAATAAAGTTGGCATCAAATCACATCACTTAGACATGTCATTCATTTAGGGGCAGCAAGAGTAAATGTAGTATTTCAGAGTCATGTAGTGTGCATGCTCTCTAAAGTCCTCATGGCATATCTTTGCTGTTGAACATAGTGCAGTGGTAGACATGTGAGAGCCAGCTCTGAAAGACCTTTCTTGGACAGGGGGCACCAGAACCCCCAGCAACCCGTCCAGACAGGTTCCTTCAGGTGCTCATACTCTTATTGGAGTCTCCATCAAACTTGGCACCACAAGTGAGAATGCAGCAATTTATTCTACAGAATGGAAGAGAAAAGAGACCAACACTCTCTAGCTTGTCTGTAGATAAAATGCAATGTTTTCAAGCAATGTAGAAGTAATCAAGTAGACTTGTACTCTACAATGTCAATTGCAAATAAAAAGGAAAATCGAAATTAGAAAAAGACAATGGGCCTGGAGAAAAAGAAAAGAAAAAGGAAAAAGAAAAAAAAAAGGAAAAAGAAAAAGAACCTAATAATGACAGAACACTTGATTTTACAAAAGTGCTTTCATTGTAGAAGAACATTATTTTAAAGTGAAGAAAGTTGAAAAGGGAAGAAAAGGTAAACTGTGTGTTCTGATGGAAAGAAATACAAATAGGAGTGCTGATACAAAAAGGGTGACATTTCCAAATTTCTGACAGTTTGATAACATATTTCTTAATAATACATCGTACATACATATATATATATATACACATGCATTTATTTGACCAGCTGAGTGCTGTGATGCAGTACCTGCAGGCTGAGGCCAGGCCACAGGGCTGGGGAGAGACACTGCACACAGAGCAGCCTGCAAAGCTCAGCAGGCAGCAGGGCAGGGACTGGTTGAAGCAGGCAGATGGTAAAAAGAAATAAATACCTACATTTGAACAAGAAAAAAATAATAATAATAAAAAAGGAGCTAGTTCTGGAGATGCAACCCATCCATGCATAATGAATGAAACTGAGTGACTGCCATGTCCCTAAAGTGCCACCTAGTGGCACGTGGGACAGGTCATTTCTCAGTGCTTTTGCTTGGAGGAGAGCACAATTAATAGCTGGCTGCATCATTCAGATGAGGGCATGCAGCAGGTGCTGACCCCATAAGCCTGAGCTCCTCAGAGTCCATCATTTGCTGGTCACGCAGAAGCTGAGTCCATGCATTAATGATTTGCCTGCAGAGCTCTGAGTTCCCACCTATGTAAAAGTCTTTGCTTCTCAAAATGATGGGCTTCTGACACAAGTGCCCAAGTGTAAAGAATCTGTATGCTGTTGCAGTGGATTGTGTACGAGTGCTGACACCACTTAACCCTGGCAAAAGCCTTTTGTGTAACTGCAACTTGCAGCAACGCAAAGAAGGTCTGCTGATTCAACTAACCCAACCAAGTCCCCCAGGGAAGGCTGAGAGGCTCTACAAATGTTTACAAGATGTACAACAACAAACTGCCTCCCTCCATCACAGCAATGAGAAACTTTTCCTACATCTTGGACATCTCTCACTGTTATATCATGCTGTTTAAAATTCTTCAGTAGTTCTTTGTAAAACTCAAGAACATAAAGTCTTGACTGCCCAGAGAGATTATACTGCTTATGCAATATCCTCTTCCAAAAAAAAAAAAATCAGTTACAATAGTGCAAAAGTACTCAGATGGCAGTGTCTCATTCATGTCCACAGGATGAAGCAAGCTTCTGAAATAGCAAGTACTGGTATGGCCAGTTCCACATCCAGGGTTATAGTAGCTGGGTTAAAAAATCCTGTTCACATGCATTACCAGCAGTGCAAAAGACATTTTCCAGATCAGGCCTGAAAATAACTTGATTTTGGGAAGAAGAGTTAAGTGACCAGAGAAAAAAGCATCAAAGTTTCTTCTGGTGAAGGGTTGATGGTTGGACTAGACTAAGGGTGTCTAACATCTTGGCTTGCCTGCGCCACACTGAATGAAATGTCTTGGGCAGCATATATGTAGGTCACTCCCAAAGCAGTGCCTCCCATTTATTTCTGCAGAAACTACAACAGATACAAAGAGCACAACAGCACTAACTGATAAAGCAAATTCTCAGATACAAAACACTGTTCTTCAGCAGTCACCACCAATGAACAAGAGCCTGCATGTTGTGCTTGTACTAATCTGCACCAGCGGATATGACCCACTGCCACTGCTGCCACTGATGAAAGGCACCACACAAAAATTGATAATTTTTGGCAATCTTGAAACCTGATCTCAAATTTCTGTAACAAAATGGAAAGCATGGTTGCATATTTTTTACTGCTCACAAAACTGTGCTTAGCTAATGAATCAAAATGCATATGCATACAATTATTTGCCATCACTTCAGTTAGCACAGCCCTCGTGCCCATTGCCATGGTTTCATCCCAGACAGCATTAATATTGCACCAGTGTTCAGTTGATGCTGAGCAACAGATGCATGCCTGGTGCTGTGCTGGGCCACTCAGCAGGGCAGAGCTGCCACCATGGGCAGTGGCAGTCACAGTGTGAGCTGTGCTGGGTCTTGGGTTGGATACACTCAGACTAGATGATCTTAGTGATCTCTTCCAACTTTAATCATTCTATGGTTCTTCCAAGACTCCCGAAGAGCTTCCTGTTGCAAAGATCAACATTCAGTTATTAAGAGGTGGTATCTCCTTTTCTCCCACTCATATATTCTCCCATTCTTGCTTTTCTAGGAAGGGCCCTATTCTCCTCATTCTTCCTGTCACAGATAAAATTGGTCAGTAAGTCTCTGCAAAACAGTCAGAGCATAAGAGCAACCTATGGCCAGTACTGAGTATTAGGACAGACAATTCCTCATCATTAGAGAGAGTGTAAGGAACTGTGAATGCTCTGTCTCATGGTCTGATCAATGATGGACTGATGGTGTGACCAGCCAGTCACAGCCTTCTCACTGCTCCACAAGACTATACTTAACAGTAGCTTTCTAAAAGAGCATGCACTTAAGTACTAAGGGCTCTGAAAGCCCCGATGAAAAAATTTCTTAACTGTTTGAGAGTGCATTACTTTACAATTAGTTCTTTGCTTACATTTCCAGGTTTGTTGTTGTTTTTGTTTAGTGATGCTGGATAATATATAGACTTCACACCTATTTCTCAAGGCAGTCCAGTCCATAACTGGTCTTCATGGAGGTTTCATAGTTCTGTTACCTGAGAGCCTTTTTTAAGAGGTAAAATATATAAGTTTGATCATTCCCACAGTTGAGTCCAGCCCACACTTACGCTCCAGGCTAACTTTACACATGGAAATAGCACCATTGTAGTCAATGGCACCACTTGCAGAAATGAAATTATCTCTGTGCATTCACTGGAATAGTCCATAATCGTTATCCATACAGTGTCACTGCTTAGCTTTGCAAAAAAAGCATTAAGAACAGCTTATATGTATGAAAAGGTAGGATACTAAATATGCTTAAAGCTCAGTATATGCCCATTGCAATCTTCTATCATCTCTAAGTAAGTTCATTTAAGAAGTATTTTTCTTCTTTCTAAACATTCACTCTTTTTTTTTCTATTTAGTAACAATTTCTAAGAAGTCAAGATGTCTCAATTCCAGTTTCTGTGAGTCTAGTCTATCCCACACTGAATCATCAATTCCTTTTATTGCTTGTTACAGAAACTGAAAATGATAAGACAGAAAGAAAACCCATAGGGATGCAAATGCAACAAGCTCCCAGGGCCTCAGTGTGCTGCACCTGCTTCCTCGGCACACTGTGCTGCCCTGAAGTCTTGATAAGCTTTTTCTTTCCCTGAGCTATCTGAGGGCTGCCGATAAGGTTTAGGAAAAAGACAGCAAATACAAATAAATTGCTGCAATACTCAGCCCATTCGCAAGGAAAGAATAGGACCCAGATGGAAGCATTAACAACAACCTGTTTCAATACTCCACTTCTACAAAACCAGATGAATGAGAGCTAGGAATAGGTATGTGCATTCCACATGAGATACAGGCACTGCATTCTTGGCTTGCTTTGTTGTTGATTTTACGATAAATGTGAAGCCAAATTCAAAAAGTTATTACAACACATTTTAATTAAGATACTCACTTTTATTCCACCATTCTCCCAGAAATCTATTTAGAAAGGATTTTATGGTAACCGTCAATTACTTCCCCAATTCAATTCTAACTGTGCTAGTTTCTACCATTTCCCAAACCATAATTTATTTTGCTTAGCAATTTTAGATTTAATATATAATTTTCATGGCAGAAGAGGATAATCCATTTGTATTATATTAGAGTGGCAGATGGCGAAGTCTTTCATGGTATGGAAGACTTTCAGTTTTATTATAGTTACAGGCTTCTTCAGTACCTAATGCACTGATTATACAATATAAGTTAATCTGCAGCCAAAACAGTGGAGACAATCAAAAACCCCCACCATTTTCTTGCACAGTGATTGTAAAATGCAAGCTAAAAAGAGTACTCCTTTGGTTCAATGTAACATGTCTGCTTGGGAGAGTACCATCATGTGTACAAATAGTGGACTGCCAAAAGCAAAATCCTTTTTTTCTTTTTTCCATAACAAAGAAGTTCCCCATCATAAAGGTCCAGATGTCTTGCCAGCAGGACACATTCCTCACATCATTTTACACAGTAAGAAGGCACCTCACTCGGCTGCACATTCTCTTCAAACAGCCCTGTAAAAGAGCTCAGCAAACTCTCTCTTATCCTCTAAGCAACTCAGGCCTTACCCAGTTGTCAAAGACATAGGCTGCACAAGGCAACCAGGGGACCAGCAAGTGTGGGCTGTTTTGGTCAAAGTGGGGGAAAAAATTACAATATCCAAGGGGGACTTAGCCATATCAGTCTGTCAGGATCTCCAAATTTAATTAGTCAAAACTAGCTCCTAGCACAGTCAGCATGTGGCCATCCCACTCAGGGGACCAGGAGCTCTCAGCAGGAGCCCTTCCTTCCCCACCTCTTCAACTCAGCACTACAGATGAACATGGGCATGCTTAATTTGCTGTTACAGATGTTTCTTGAACAGGATCCCAGTTTTCACTTGCAATTCATGATGACGGATGGCCAAAAGGCTTCAAGGAATTAAAAGTATCAAGTAACATTCTGAGAGTAGAACATTCAATAATTTAAAAATAAGAATATCTTAGCTTTCCAACAAAGCCAGGTGCCTGTAACTGGGAAGGGTGACCCACCTATCATCCCTCACAGCATTATGTTTCCATGATTTCACCAAATCAATAGTAACTAATGCCAACGATGACCACTAAGTTGACAGCTTAACTCTGAGCTCATATAACATAGTGAGATTTTAATCTTTAGAGCTTCAAGGTACTCGGGATGCTTCACAACTGGATTATGTCAAGAGCTGCCTACCTACTCCAACTTCACTAGAACACTGCCTTAGTCTGTGATTTTTGTTAGCGCCCATCGAAACTGCCAGCATGGAACTGGTGGGAAAAGCAGGTTCCAAGGTCTCCAGAAAAGAAAAGTCCAGCATAAATCAGAGCTAATTTGCAAAACCAACAGGTTTAAAATGTAGGCTCTGGGAAAATGAGACCAAGAACGTGGTTTTTTTTCAGCCAAGATACATAGTGTTTTCTTCCAGTCCCACAGCTTTCAAATCCCCTTATGCTGTACCAGCAGGATACCATACTATAGGAC
Organism: Cyrtonyx montezumae; assembly: GCF_038088225.1. Lineage (NCBI taxonomy): Eukaryota > Metazoa > Chordata > Aves > Galliformes > Odontophoridae > Cyrtonyx > Cyrtonyx montezumae. The sequence goes on along the minus strand of NW_027072034.1, from coordinate 44,837,456 downwards.
AGGAAGATACTAAAATAGAGTAACTTAAATAAAGACAATGCTGTAGATAGTGAGTTATGTTGGAAAAAATCCTGAAGTTTTACTTCTCTTCAATTTTCATCCATAATTCCTATTCACATAAATATGTCACTAAATCTTCCATAGTAAGCAACAGCAGTAAATGGCTTCTGTATGCTTAAAAGCCAAAAGTAATAAACTTCATTTTGTTTTCCACTAAAAAATAATAATAACAGAGGGTTAAGTGATATGTGCATACAGATGTTCTGTTCCAGCTCAGTTCCAGTGGAATGTTATTCACAGCACCCAAAGTTATTTCCTGTTTGAAATTTGTACCACTGAAAATCAGCAGTGTATGCTGCTGCCTTCCTACAATGATCCCTACTACCTCTAAAAATTTCACAGATTTTCTGTGTACACCTTTGACACAAAGTTCTGGGACCACTGTCATTTCATTCCTCCTAGATGATTTGCGTTTACAACTAAATTAGGAACACAGCATCAGGAATATTTTAACAATTCATAGGTTGCTTGTTCTACATACTATCACTTGTGGGGTTCAAAACGCCTAACAGTTTGTGCCTTAAGGAAAAAAACAAACAAACAAACAAACAAAAAACAGCAGAAAAGCCATGACTATAGCATGTCCTGGGAAGTGAACAAGAGAGGTGAGGTCAGCCTCCAAAGTTACTGCAACAGCCTGCAGTATATTAGCATTTATGGTCACAAGACGAACGAAAACTGATACGCAATTATTCTTAAACCCAACCAGCCACTAAAGATTTGCTAAACTAAGTTAGGATGTGCTATTAGGGATTACAGAAGATGTTAGTTAAGTTGCACACAAGTATATACAAAGTAGTAAAATGAAAACACTTAAAAAAACAACAACATATTAACCAAAATAGAACTCTAGTCTTTATATAAGCCTGTTCCCATACAAACTCTTTCTAAGTGCCCTTCAGAGAATTTAGGCAAAAAGTGATTTCTTTTTTCTTTCAAATGAAAAGCAACATGAATTGAGGGTTGGTTCCAATAAAGCATTTCACACCACATTTCACAACATCTTAGTGGAAACATCAAATCAGTTTGAAGACCGGAGTGATATGAGTTGGAATTTGGACTAAAAGATCATAATTCAGAGATAATGGAAAAATGAATTGCAATACCACACTATGCAAACCTGCCTTTTGCCCATCTTTATTTAACTCATTTTCAGAAACCACAGCTACTTCAGATGAAAGCATCGCCACATTAAAGAAATGCCTGGTCAAAGTTCTGAGGAAAACCTGGGTACAGTTTTTGGACTGATGGAGATGTAATACTTTCACAGTAAGGCTGCACTGAGGTACAGAGTGGAGGCTACAGCAATTGTAGCTTTCAGTTTCAGCTTGTGCTACACTCATCCAGTGATACAGTCCTTCTCCCCCATTACTCAGCTGGCTGTGTCATGGAGGCAGAGCTGGATGTGGAAAAAACTGAAAAAGTCTGTGATATGACCGGATAAATTTGGCATGCTGTGACCAACTAGCATTTCAGTAACTCGTTGAGCAGGATTACCTTGGAAGATCTGACAGGAAAAATAATGTTTCCCTAAAGGTTGAAATAAGTTCTACTAAAAAACAGCAACCACGGACCAAGATCAAGACACAGTTTCTACACTGATATTAATTAAGCTATCCCTTGGCAGCTCTCTTTCACGCACTTTGGCCTTTACATCACAGGAGCCCTCTAATCTCACTCTGAAAAGCCAGCTGGTCCATGCTGGTTCTCATCCATCCATAGAAAACTGCAGTCCTCCAAAGAAATTTCTTCCCTTTCCTCCACTATAAGCTGATTTCCAAACCTAAGCCAAAACAATCACACCACAAGCACGGTTACATGGTGCACAGCCCCTAAAATATGTGAGGCTTGATTCATTTCCAAGGTATATTTGTCATTAGCAGTACTTACCTGCAGGCATACAACACAATGTTAAGGCAATACAATAAGATTTTCAATAACATTGTTGAAAATTAAGTTAAAATGGAAATTTAAGAAGAGATTGGTAAATCCTGTTACAGGAAAAAGCTGAATGCATCATTTCAACATCATGGCTTTTCTTCACATTTTGATCCTGCCTCTGTTTTGAAAGGATATCCTTCCCTCTTTATGCTCTTTAAATAAAGGGCCTCATTGGACTAATATAATCCATATGTTTATTATTGCTTATGTGCTATTAGTGAGGGTCAGCTAAGCTGAATTATGACACATACTTTCCTACTGTCTGTTACCTTTGTCACAGAAGGGCACATTTGACAACGAATTAAGCAAAATGTGACAAGCATTACATTTATTACATTTTCAAGAACTGAGTTTATGTATATTTTTGCTAGTCAAAGGAATATTTTGATGGGACATTTGAGAAAATGTCTTTAAAAATCATCAGAAATTAAACAAGTGAATGTAAGTGATGCATGTAAGCAAAGTGCCAGCTTTATGTTCAATACTGAGCAGCATAGAAACTCCTTCACTTATACTTCTTTTTCCTTTCCTTTCCTTTCCTTTCCTTTCCTTTCCTTTCCTTTCCTTTCCTTTCCTTTCCTTTCCTTTCCTTTCCTTTCCTTTCCTTTCCTTTCCTTTCCTTTCCTTTCCTTTCCTTTCCTTTCCTTTCCTTTCCTTTCCTTTCCTTTCCTTTCCTTTCCTTTCCTTTCCTTTCCTTTCCTTTCCTTTCCTTTCCTTTCTCTTCCCCTTCCTCCTTTCCTTCCTCCTTTCCTTTCCTTATTTTTTTATTTATTTATTTTTTCTCAGAAAGGGAAAATTGTATTGGAAAGGAGTGGTTCCAGAATTTCAAATGGGACTCTTCTTGTGTTTGCGGCTTTAGAAAGGTCCCATACCCCACAGCCCGGTGCAGGATGAAAGCAGTTGGTTCAGACTGCTCTCCAGGGACCACCAGACAAAGCAGAAACATGATGGGTGCCCTAAGGTACATGTGATATTAGCAGTATGGTTGAGTTGGGGAATCATGCAGGTTCAAATCAGAGTACCCTACAGTTCTCAGGACAAAAAACAGCTGCACACAGACACAGCTAAAAGGGAGCAGGGCAAGAAAGAGAGGAATGAGATGCTGGTACAGTTGTGGGTAGCAGCAAGCCCCTTATCATTTCCCTCATTAGCACAGTGCAGCAGGAGGTGCTCATAGGCAGACTCCTAAGAACAGATCCAACACTCAAGTGATAACTGCCTAATATATGAAGTATCTGAATGCAGATACACACAAATTTATCACTTTTGCTTTGTGCCATGGTTGCACAATACTCTAAATACAAACCAACAAACAAAAACCATCTAAAAGCAAAACAAAAGAAATGCACTGCTAATGGTTTCAAATTGAATAACATCTCTGGCATAGGATTCACTTCCTTTTAGCATTGTTTTTCAAATCAGTGGGTGAAGCATGCTTTTAAAGCTGCAGCTCCCTTCACAGTTTGAAGCTTGAGAAGAAAATAACAGGTATCAAGCCCATGCCTACCAAGCACTGGACTCCTATTAGTAGAGTAGCCTTACTAGCATTTAATTTACAGTTTTGTCTAGTGGGTACATGTAAGCTCCACTACAAAGAGATTTAATTAGTCTGTAATTTGAGACTGCAACACCTGCCTAGACAGACCAATGAAGAAGGGCATGTATGGAACTGCAGAGAAAAGTGTGGAGTTGCATTAACTTGGAAGCAAGAACGGCTACAATGACCAAGCCAATTTGTGCTAACCACTGCAATGGCAAAATAACCATGCAAACAATACACAGCAAAATGCTGAAAGCTTGCCCATACCTGAGATACAGAAGGTCGAGGGGGCAGTGCGGGTGGTGGTGGGGGCAGCCAGCCAGACCTCACAGCTGAACAGGGAAAATGAAAAACAAACATATCCACTTAATTACAAATAAAACCAAAATTTATTTCCATAATTCACAGTGATGAGGCAGCATTCAACATGTTAATAACAGAAACCAAACTTGATCTTTATTGAGGAATCCCTGTTTGAAATAACTATCTCCAATGCTTATTGTTCTATAAAATGTGATTTAATTATTGTAAAAAACCACAATGTTATGATAAAAAGCAGAGATGGAAGTCAGTCAGCCACGAAAGACTTAACTAATTCCAGTTAAAGAACACGAGAAAGAGACTACATATATATATATCCCTGGTACTTTGTCCTAAGTATCATGGTCTTTGAAAAAAGTTATGCTTAGTATCTAATGTGGAGTTAGATTTCATGGAATCACAGAATGGCCTGGGTTAGAAGGGAGTTTTTAAAGAACATTCAGCTCCAGTCCCACTGCTGTAGACCCCTAATGGGGACACCTTTTGCTAGCCCAGGCTGCCCAGGGCCCCACTCAACCTGGCCTGGAGCATTCCCAGGGATGGAGTACCCACAGCTTCACTGGGAAGCTTATGCCAGTGCCTCACCACCAGCTTATAAAGTAAAGAATTTCTTCTTCATATCTGATCTAAATCTACCCTCTTCTAGTTAAAAATCATTATCCCTTGTTCCACCACTACAAATCTTAGCAAAAGTCTCGACAAACTTTCTTAGAAACTCCCTTTACATGTTAGAAGACCACAATAAGGTCTCCCTTGAGCCTTCACTTCTCCAGGCAAAACAAGAAAAACTCTCTCAGCCTTTCTTCATAGGAGAGGTGCTCCAGATCCCTTATAATCTTCTTGGCTCTCAGTTCTCTCCACACAGAGCACACTTCACAGTGGAGCACAACCTATATAGAAAACATCTGTCATGGAATTAGAAAAACAAAAGCCTAAACCATGGGTGTCCAACTTTTTTGCTTGCCTGGATCACACTGAATGAAGAGGAAATGTCTTGGGCAGCACATATGTAGGTCACTCCCAAAGCAGTGCCTCCCATTTACTTCTGCAGAAACTACAACAGATACAAAGAGCACAACAACACTAATTGATAAAGCAAATTCTCAGATACAAAACACTGTTCTTCAGCAGTCACCACCATGAGCATTGTCACCACCAATGAACAAGAGCCTGCATGTTGTGCTAATCTGCACCAGCGGATATGACCCACTGCCACTGCTGCCACTGCTGAAAGGGACAACCCACCACTTCACTGTGCTCACATCCACTGTTGGTTTTCAGAAATGTTCAGCAAGCATCAACGAATGTCAGCAGGTGCCATTTTTTCCTGTATGGAGGAATTCAATTCCACTCCTTTACTTCATCCGCACTTCCAAGTCAGATGTCATTGTGACAGACTGACTCTCTGCTGCCATCTGTCACACAGCAACAACACGTAATGGGATAATGGTGGGATGGTTCAACTTCTACCACCATACCACCAACATCTGCCTCTGATGTCATGGGCCAACATCATAAAACGGGAGGCTTTACTTTAGGAACAACACTTGTAAAATACACAATATTGTTCCTTCGCTGTTCAGAGCCCTGTGTTTAGCCAAGGTATCAAAATGCAAACAATTATTTGCCACCACTTGAGTCAGCGCAGCACAGCCCTCATGCCCCGGTTTCAGTCAACACAGTATTAACAGCACAAACGATGGCACCACCACGGTGTGAGGCAGAGGGTGAGAGTCAACGGGTTGTATCTGTATGCTACTGTTATTACTCACTGGAGGTATTTTAAAGGGAGAAGGAGAACTATGGGGAGGAAGATGAACCCTCAGTGGTCAGTTTGAGGCCTCTTTAGCATAACACAATTTCAGCTTTTATCTTGAACTAGCACAAAGGAAGATAATAATCACATAAGTGCAGCTGCTGTTCGGTTTCCTCAAAATACCTAAAATCAATCATGGGAAAATACTTCAGGACAGATGAGGTTTTCCAAAGGCAGCTGCAGAGAGGAGGACTAGGCCAACACAGAGAAATCAAAAGCACTGATGGGACTTCTTAGGCGGCTTATCCTCCCTCCCCAGGTTCCTGTTGCACTGTGCTCAGCACTTGCAGTGGTAATGAGGCAAGACAGCTTGCACTGTTACTTGAATAGTCAAAAAAAAATGCAATATTAAACACAGAAATGCTTTCTGCCACAATAATGCTAAACAAGCAATTATATTTATACACTTTTTATTTCTATGTATATTTTAAAAAGCCACAAAGACCATTACAAGCCTCGTTACAGCTTAGCCATTTACATATTTTATACACCAAACCTAAAAATGTCTACATGGCTCAAAATACAAGGACAAAAAGTATTAACCATTAAGTCAGTGACATGAAAGTAAAAATATGTGGATGAAATTACTGAGAACAGTCACACGGACTATACACAGCTCCCAAGAGGTTTACGTTTTAGTGGGCATGGTTGTGATGGGCTGACAATTGGACTTGATGACTTTGGAGGTCTTTTCCAATCTTTATGATTCTATGACTCTATAGGATTCTGTTTTTTTATATCTTCTGTGTCATCATCTCTTGAATCAAAATGAAACCTAGTATCACTGTGGATAGTGGCAGATGCAGACAGGACAATTATAACCCAATTGAGATTTAGCAAGGGAGCCATTAACATATGTACAGTTGTGAAAGACATCTAGAAAACAAAACAAAACAAAAACACAGATAAAGCAATTACAATCCTTTCTCTCACATTAAGTAGCTCCATCTATTAGGTCACTGAAATAACTAGGAATCTCCACCACATTCTCCATCTCTCTACCACACAATCAGTCTTTAGAAATGAACAGTGGAGTAGGAAGAATTCCCTTCTCTCAGTCTCAACTTCACATTATTATTTCATTTATCTGAGCACTGGCAGTGGCTTTGGCAGTTACAGATAATAACAATATTTGAAAATGAACACAATCCAACTCAAACACAAATGCTCTGTAGGTCAAGCAGCTGTACACTTCTAACAGTACTAAGTACATATGCTCAGTGCAGTAGGTCTATCTTCAGGAAATCTTGTGGGAGCTGTGATTCAATGAGTACACCTTGCCTTCCCACCGTCACCACTGCTTGTCACTGAAAGATCACCTTTGCAGGCCAAACAGCTCAGGCAAGGAGCACAAGCCAAGTAAGCTGCCTACAGAGCATGACACTACACCAGGCACTGCTGCCATGATGGCCCGAGAGGCAAGTCACAGGGACTGCCCACAGCTGCTCCTCTTGCCCTGCTAAGAGAATAGAGCCCCTTCAGGCCCCAAATTTTCAAATCTGCTGGCTTACGCTTCAGCAGGCCCCCAGCAGCAGTACTACAGAAGCACTGAAAAGTGGCCTCAGCTTGAGCACTGCTCTAGAGATGTAGCTGCTGTCCTGTTCCCCAACTCCTCCAGCTCACTGATAGACCTAGAAAAGCAGCACTGAATTGTTTAAGCAGAAAGGCACTCGTCTGCCTGAAAAAGCACATCCTGATGTGATGGCAAAACCCCACACACTATGAAGCCCCAAAAGACTACTGGGATTAGCCCCCAACAAAATTCCAAATGGAAAACATTCCTTTTTTGTAAGATGGTCAAATTAAAAACAGAACAACACATTTCTTCAGCTTTCAAAATAGGCCATACATTAATTCAGCATTAAAGAAGTTATATGCTTACACCATGTGCATTTGACCCAGTTTCCTCTATTTAATCCTGCAAATTCTAACTTAAGCTACTCATGAAATATTCATAAAATTCCTGCTGTTGCAGAACATCTTTGGCCTGTTGTTAGAAGGAAATTATGCTTATGTGAGCACAATTGCTAGTTAGTTAAATTTTGAGGACTAATAGCAACTTATAAAAAAATATATATATGCTACTTTCTGCACAAGGCAATGAGAAAGAAATTTAATGATGGATGACACCTTCTTCAGCTTTCTCTACTATCACTACTCTAAAAGAGGGCAATATTGAGAGATACTCCTGGATTTGTATGTTTATCAGCAGGTGACTTGTACTATTAGGCTACCATAGAATACCTTCCCCTCCTGGGAGAGCCTCACACTGATTGGTTCTTGCTGTTACCAATGATATCACATAAGCTATGAAAGATAATGTAAGCATAGGGAGAGGATGGTCTGGTTCCCAAAAGAAAGCAAGGGCAATGAGATTGAGCAGCAAACTGATAAATACCCTATTTTCAGATATACACCCCAGAGGTAGGGTAAGCTGTGTGCTATTGCTCTTTGGAAACAAGTCTCCACATCCTGCAAAAAGGCAGAGACAACTAGAGGGACATGGACATGCACAAAAGGACCACAGGGTAAGAAGGAGTAACCTCCCTTCAATTATCTAACACTTGGTCTGCTGTTATCCTTATGCATTTCCCTACAAGATACACCACAAAAACATGGTAATTCCACCCTATATCTGCTCTGAAAACACCAGTCTGTTCCTTCCCAACCCTCCCCTCCTGAATTATGCCCCTGCCAAGACTCCTCCAATGATGATGTAATCCAATGGCCTAAGAGCACAGACCCCACCTGTCTTCCAGCCCATTTTAAAAGGATTTTGAAATGCATCCCCACATCAAAGAAAACAATTACAGAAAAGCAAGAAACTGCACTAAGGGAGTGCAGTCCTTGCAGGTGTAGGGAGCAAGAAGTACCCACAGATTTTCCTCCCTGAATAAAAACTGCAGGAAGGGCATTCACAGCCCCAGTACTCCCACAGCTGTGTAGTTACTGTGCCTTGGTGGTGGTTGCACCAGAGTGAGCAATGTAAATGAAATCTTAAAGATAGCACGGTCGAAGGACCATTCAGGTACCAGTAAAAGACATTTAAGTACATCCAAGTGTCTGCATTACAAGTATTGCTGTAAATGATAGCATTTTCACGCACCAGTTACTCCCACAAAGGCAGTGATAAGGCAATAGCCACATCTCTTAGCATGTTTACACTTGAGAGTAGACTATCAGCATGGCAAGAAGCCAGGGCCATTTTCCTGCCCTACTTTAGCAATCACAAAGGTTTAATAGCCCTAACAGGTCATGAGGCTAGATAAAAAACAAAAAGAAAAAAACAAATTAAAAAAAAAAAAAGAAAAAAAAACAAAGAAAAAAAACCCCTAAGTTTTCCAATATGGAACTAGTTTAACATTTTAAAGCAAACACCACTATGTAATTCTGCATTCTGAGATTGGGCCATATCATCCTATCCAGCCAAGACACACTGCCTCCAACCTCCATAGCACGCAGGACAAATCCTCAGTTCCTTTACTGTTCTTTTATCAAGGAAGAGGGAAAAAAACCACAAATTTATCATAGTCCTGTTAAATCTGTGGTAAACTGGTCTTCAGCTCACCAGCAGTAGGGCGAGCAAGCCAAGATTAGGGTGAGACAAAATTGGGTCCTTGGGATCCTTTAGATCAACCTGTAAGAGCAACTGGCTACACCTCTCCCATCCATCCAATCAAACAAAAAAACTGTCATAAGAAACTGAACTGCTAGATACATGCTATTTAAAAAATAATAATTCACAGTGAAGCAGCAACATACAAAACTATATTTCCTGAAACATTTCCATGCCAGGTATTTATTTTATTTTATTTATGTTCTCCCACTCAGAGGGTGGTGATACACTGGCTCAGGTTGCCCAGCGAGGTTGTGGATGCTCCATCCCTGGAGGCATTCAAGGTAAGGCTGGATGTGGCTCTGGGCAGCCTGCTCTAGTGGTTGGCGACCCTGGCCACGGCAGGGAGGTTGAAACTAGATGATCTTTGAGGTCCTTTTCAACCCAGACCATTCCATGATTTTATGAAATAATGTGCTTCTCATCATCTGAGCTGTACATGTACATAAGTAATGCCCTTTTTTCATGAAGGGTGCTTTTCCTGGGTCAAGGGCCATTTTGCATATTTCTAGCCAAAATGGAACTAGTTACTGCTACAAAAGGAGGCTGTGCCCACCGTGAACTGGCTCTTGCAGCTGCTAAGGGCCCCAGCCCTATACATCCTTCATCCACGAGAAAAAAAGCACACATAGTTTGGCTGCTTCTCTTACCTCAGACACCACTCACAAAGGAAGAAAAGGCCCTATGTTTTTCAGACAGTGTAGTCCTACAACAACTAAATTAATCCTAAGTCCAGACTACCCTGTTCAAGTGCATTTAAGTTCAGGTTCTCATTTCTGTTCTGTTCCTGCAAGACCACTCCTTCTGCAGCTAGGCTGGGACTTAAACTGAGAGAAAACTATCTGACAGAGTTCCTCTGGCTGGTATGTTCTGTAATTTTCAGGTGGAAGCCACAGGTCAGCACAGTATGACTAGCATTGTTAGATCAAGGAAGACAGAAAGAGGCTGCATCACAGATTTACATCAGTTTATGCAGTCTCAGGGTGCTAAGCTCCCAAGTCAGGTTTAACAGAAGAACGTCCATGTAATTTTGCCAGGAAGCAAATGATCTACAATGCAGAAACAGGTCTAAGAAATAACCCAACTAAATGAATTATTATACTGAAAGTGTTCTCAGCAGTTGCTTCAGTGCCTAGGTAGCTTGAAAGTTGGCATTTTACCTGGTGTAGGGAACCTGCTTTGGCAGGGGGGTTGGACTCAATGATCTCTTGAGGTCCCTTCCAAACCCTATGATTCTATGATTTCTGCCCTTCCTCTCTGAGGCTAGTTTGGAGTCTTGTCTGAGGTATTTTTCCTGCTCCTGTTGCCAAAGGCATACCACAGAAAGAAGTTCTGAGTCTAAGCTTGAAATCCAATTTGTGTTTACTTATGTCTTATAAAACCTGCCTCTTTTTCATTGAAATACTTGAGTATCACATAACGCTGATATCCTTTGCTGCACCCCTTCCTTGTTTACCTTCCTGTTCTTTAGTACAGTGATTGTGAAATAACTTTCTTTGAAGAGATTTGATTTATGAATTCTCACTAATATGTCTTTAGAATGTTGCAACAAGGAAAAAAAAATCTTAAAAGCTGTAGCCAGTAAAGTAAATTTACTGAAGGACTTCACAGTAAGGTGATTGTGAAATACCCATTTTTGATCATTGATCCATTCTAATAATCTGTCCCTCCTCTTTTATAAAACATTCCATTTTCAAGTTACTGCTTTCTCTACTCTCTTTTCTGCGTGTTTCTGTCTGGGGAGCACTTCTCCTTCCCTCCTGCCCCATGAACAGAACCTTTCAAGCACAACTTTGCTTTTTCCCTCCCATTTAGCTTCGTTCTCCACCCACAGGGAGGCAGAGTCTCTCCACTGAGCTCCGACAGATCCACACTGCTGCAGTTCCTCACCTCAAGGATACCCCGGAGAGACTGCTGGAGGCTTCCAGAGGGATGTCACCAGCTCCTGTTGCCTGTTATTACATCCAACAGAGACCAACTCAAAACCGTGGGAGTTGGGAAGAGCAATAGCCTACTGGGCACCGTCCCTGAGCCCCACCTCAGGCTTTGGAGGAAATCAGCATCTGCCAAGTCTTTCCTATGAGGGAGGCAACATGCCCCCTTTTGCCACAGGGGAAACAAATAGCAGATTCTTTCTTGCAAAACTGTTTAGCCTATACTATAAGCTATTCTAGGACGGATCCGTTTTTTTGTTTGTTTGTTGTTTGGGTGTTTTTTTTTTTCCAAAGACAATAGTGAGCCTAACAGGACCATGAAAATAGCTCAGCGAAGGTCAATAATGCTGGTAGGGTCAGTCAAAAGCTTTTCAGCCTTAACAACTTTCATTTTATTTTATTTTTTAACAACCTGCAACAGAATGAAATAACACTATAAACCCTAGAAACCTCAACCCTAGAAACACAAGAGCTTCGATTAGAAAAATAAGGAAAAGCATTTTAAAAGTTCAGTATAGACAAATTGCCAATAAACAGACTTGAAAGGCTGGCAAGATTTGCCCCACAGAAGTTTACACAGTTTACACAGAAGCACTCTCTGGATTCATCTCATAGAGATACACACAGAAAAAATTTAAAAATCTAGATATAGCACAATAAGGTACCCCATCAGATTCCTATCATTTAATAACCATTCATCCATTCATGTCCTCACTATTTCCTCTGGCCCATCCAAACCTGAATATATCCTTTTCTAGATGGGCAAAGAAATTAGCTTCATTGCTGTAAACACACTTCATAAAAAGTTCTAAAGGGCTGAAAGGCATAAAATTCAGAGGGAAGACATTCATGTTTTATTCAGAATAAGCCCAGTTTAATGATCACATATATTCTGAAAGGGAACAGGACTGGAAGGAATTAGAAGCTTCAAAATCAGATCAGGGGCTGATTCCCAAAAGAAAAAAGCTACTCACAACTTAAGAAAAAGTAAATGCAACATTTGTGTTAAGAAAACGTTTCATAATATTTTCCTTGCAGTGGTTCAGTGCCTGAGAAAAAGTAGCATGAATGTCAGCTGAATTTTATGTTCTCTATGCTTTGGTTTATGTGTGAAAAATACATAAATAAATAAATATATATTAATTGTTGTTATGATCCTTACAAAGATGCTAGCTTAACACTGCACTCTTAGCTAGATAAAGCTAGCATTAGAACTCTTGTTTATTGTGCAAGCAATATTCTGTAAAGGCCATATTTTGCAGAAGGTATTTGCCGTTATTGCTATTCTATATCCCCCAGAACTGTCACTTTTGTAACTTAACCTTTTAACAAATACAAGATAGTGATATGCAAGATAGCACCGTTCTACAGCACGAGTAAAATCCTTCCCTATTTATTACCCAAGTAGTAGTTGGATTTTACTAAATCAAGACAACTGAAAGCACAAGGAGAGGAAGGAGTCATTTAAAGTAATTACTTTGCGAAATTCACTGTGATTTTAATTCAGCATAAAGATGGGCATAGCTATTCTAGATTCATCTTGTCATTTCAATTTGAAGCCAAAATGTTAAGTCAAAAACTGGTGTTGATGTTAACAAAAACATAATCCCTTAAAAGCATGTCTTTGGTAGCTAAGACTTGCCGTAGATACAGGAATTTCCTAGAAAATATAAACAAGCATAAATAATATAGAAGATAATGCAGTAACCATATCTATCTAGGTTAACTTTGGCAAGTGTCTTAGTACCCAGTTCCATGTACTTGAAAATTATCCTCACTTGTTCTCTGAGCTAGAAATACGATGCAACTGAAAACAGCTGAAAATTGTATTACAGAGTAACTACTTGGTCTGGTTTCTATTGTATGACAGTACAGCAGCACTAAGCTCTCCAAGTTCTCTCTCCTACACAAACATGTAAGTATTTTATTTGATACCTGCACTAAAAACAGAAATACATAAAATTTGGCTGTGAATGTGCCATTATGAAAAAATGAAGACATCTCAACTACCTCTACTATTCAGAAATCTCCACTCAGAAAACAAACATTCCCAAGCCCATACATTCCAGTTGTGCTAGTTGAACAAAGTGAGGAGGGCTTGATGAAGTAATACAAGCATCCAAAAGAGGACTCTTGCTCTTCAAAGGCACAAAAGAAAGGATAAAATGTGTTGCTGATCACAAGTCCTCTGGCACTACTTATCAACTGAGTCATACAATGAAAGTGCCATTTTACACTCCATGAGAATGGTAGATACAAAGGAACACAGAAGCGATGTGGGGACACATCTGGATCATGCTGATGCACACTGATAAATTAGTTCCCTTGTCTCCCTCCTGTAACCACTAACACTGGGAGCAGAGGGGATATTTTCTTCTTCGGCAGCCATAACAAGCCCAGCCAAGGCAGGCAAAGGTTACAGATCTGGCTGTAGGTAGGAAAACCTACCTGGAAGTGCACCACCTGGTTGAGGCTGGATGGGGCTCTGATCACCCCGATGGAGCTGTAGGTGCCCCTGTTCAATGCAGGGGAGTTGGACTAGATGGCATTTAAATGTCCCTTCCAACTCAAACCATTCTATGACTTTATGAAAACATAATCCACACTGTACTTCTGGGAACATGCTAGCCTGTTCCTCCCATCCTAACAATGTGTGTTGTTTAATGCCTCACATTTTGAAAGAGAGAAAGAAATAAAACTGGCCCTGTGTTACTGGCTGAAGACCACATCTCCCACGGAGTGACCTCAAGTTACACTGAGGGTCTGCTTACAGGTCTGAGCAAAATGGCACCTGCACTCTTCACGTTCCTCACCACAGAGGCAGTCTCAGCAGGAGATGAGGTTCATAGGCAAATGAGTACTGAAAATGTTCAGTCTAAAATTCATTTGTAAACAGTTAAAGGGCTGTTCTGAAGAATTACAGAGAGACATTCAATCTGCTTCCATATCAGCATGAAACTACATTGCCTATGACAACTATGTTACTCCATCAAAGCAAATGCTTTTTTCCAAACAAATATCTTTTGTTCTACAGAACTGATAATTAAAAGAAGTTATGTACTTCAGAAATGAAACTAAGTGGGAAATATAATGTTTTCTACACTGGATATATTTAACTGTACTCCAGAGGCATCAGTATCAATCTAACGAGCCCCCCTGACTGCTCTCACTGCCTACAATTGCCCAAATATAACTCTTGCAGGCAGAAAATGTGATCAAACAAAATGCTGGAAGACATCAGATGTGTTTTCAGTTCTAATCTTGAAGATAGGACCCTCCCCAGCTCAAGGCAAACCCTGGCTTTCTGCTGGGCTCCCCCAGTGCCTGCTCCCTCACCCCAGTGCTGGCGCACGAGGAGTTGATTCTGCAGATACCTCCATGCACAGTGCAGAAGAGCTTTGCTGGCCGCAGGCTCTCAGGGCTTATGCTAGAATCTCTTGCCTTGCATCTGGCTAGACAGCAGGCTAGCAGAGAAATGAAGATGTAAACCAGGTCATGCATATATTTAAACTGACTTCTTTTTGTGTGTGTGTGTGTGCTTAAAACCTGCTGTTGTCTTTCCAGGAATGAATTAAACCCCGCCAAATATTTTCTTCATATGTACATAGGCCAAATGCCAGAGATTATATATTCAACAGGAAGATATACACTGAGAATCTAGCTGTGCTAAATTTCTGTCAGATGCTAACACGAAGACATCACCATAAAAAAAAAAAGGTTTTCTGTCTCCTAACATATCTTAACTGAAATTCTCTTGCGCACTCACAGGATGGACTGGCTTGCAATGACCTTCCTCTGGTTAAATACACTAACAGCCTTATGCAGATGCTGTAGGCAAAACTCTTCAGGGATCAGTGGGGTTTGAAAATCCTCTTCTTTAAGACACTGAGACTTTACCTGTAGCAACTTGTTTGTGCAGTGCTTGAGAAAACACATCACCCTGCAAAGCTAAGCAAAAACCAGGCACATCCTATGACAGCTTTCAGCTTACAGAAAAAAACAGTTCTGTAGTAGGCAGGAGACATTCAGGTCAGGCTGGATGGGGGTCTGAGCACTCTGATATAGTTGTAGGTGCCCCTGTTCACTGCAGGGAGGTTGGACTTCATGACCTTTAAGGGACACTTCCCACTCAAGCTATTCTATGATTCTGTGAAAATCAAACCAAACAGGTGTCTGCCACAGTCATTGGTTAAATTTACCTGAAGAAATGAGATTTTTCTTTCTCCACCCTTTAGAAATGAAATACACCAAGTAATGTTCCAAACCACTGATGGTTTTAAAATTTAAGAAGCAATACTCATAGATGTGACAAATGAGGAACTGGAAATAAAAGTTAATGCTACTGAGCACTCATACAGGAGCAGATTATTCACCAGACTGGCACAATCAGGATTATTTCTGATCAAGAATTAGTAGAACACAGACTAATGCACCAGAATGGAATTATTCTAATCACATAGGATGTGATTAGATGAAAGCTATTAAAATGGCCGATTATAGGGTCTGTTTTTCTTTACTGACATTAGGCAACACAATGGCTCTAGAAGGGATGGCCTTCCAGCCATCCAAATTCTAGCTCCTAATTTCTGGGGCTCAGCTGCAACAATGATACTATTTTTGAAAACCTAGGAAGGAAGACAAGGAGAAAACAAACATTCAGTCCAGAAAAGTAAAGTAATTAATTAGGAAAGTAATTAATTTGCCTGTGGGTATATATACATCAGGTTTGATATTTATGCCAGCTTGTACTATCCCAATCACCAAGAAACTTAAATAGTACATTGCTATCACATGATCTATATTGAAAACTTTTAATTGTGTCTTCTGATTGCAGATGGAAATTTTCTAACATTATGCTTCATACTGTCAGCAGTACTAGAAATACATCTTGCTATTATACAAGTGTCTGCAATTTACTTGACATGTGTGCATGCCACTTGTCCTTCCATGGCTTTTGGGTTTAAGGTGACAGGTCTCGGTTTATTTTCAAAATTCTCTTTTTAAAGCATTTGGCTCCTAAAAATTGACTTCACAAAGAACTGTCTTTAGATGAAAAAAGTATCTGACCACACAAAATGATGAGACTGGAACTTCTAATGAAGTCCAAATCCAACAGGGAAAGAAGGAAGAAAGGGCAGTGGTATAACAAAGAGAAAGCACCTGAAAAAAGTCTTATTATCAATAGGATGTTACAGAATAGCAAATATTCAGGGCTTAATAACAGAAAAGTGCATGCATGTTTCTTCATAGAAGAACTGAAAACACTACTTCCAATGCAGATGTTTTTAATGAGAGCAAAGCAAGGTAAATGCACCATGGTATCTGAGTGCATTGGGATGGCTTGATTTAATTCCCTACTGATAATGCAACTGTATTTGAAATGGAACTCTTAGAAAGGTTATATATTGTTTAACAAATGCTTCATTAAATCCTCAAAGGCTACAAATTTCTTCATATTCTTACACAAAGAGTATTTATGTATTTGACACAAAACAGAACAGCTTCACTAGGAAGGGACTGAAAGACGACCACCCCAAACATTTAACATTACCATTAGGGCACATTCAAAACAGCAAAAAATGACAGGCCAAGACCCTGCATTAAAGGAGGAAGCTGAACCTCTGGGAGACCTTTCACGTTTCCACAATTTGGTAGCACACTATATTTCAGGTTTTGTCAACCTACAGTCAGTTCTCTTTCCAGTTATAGATATCTGTAAATTGGAACTAAGTATAATGAATAGTTTTTGGATAACCAAAGTACACATTTTTGAGTTGATTTTTTTTCTTTTTTAAACAAAAAATTGCCTGTCCTTAGCTATTCATCCTATTTCCAGTGATGAAGCCATCCAAAATCTATCAATGAGTTATCCATCCCTTTACTCATATTCTATAACACTTACAGTTTGTTAAGCTGCCCAGAAAAAACCATTATTTCACTTCAAAAGTAACGGTGACTTTCAAGAAGATCCATTTCAAAGCAAGATGTTACTTCTCATTCACAGAATGATTTCTTTGAGAATTCTCATTCTCTTTTCATTTGTGTTCCAAGAGAAACTTAAGTCCAAGTTAACTCCCTTTCACTTATGCATTTTATCTGGATTCTGAAAAGATTTGTTGCCTTATAAAATGCATACTTGGCTCTATTTGTTTTCACGCTATATATTTTTTTATGCACACTGAAATCAAAATTGGGGCAAGAGATTCCTGAACAGGAACCATAGTCAAAGATCAGGAATTGCTTCACTGTATAAGGACAAAACAATATTGCTGGTGAGTTTCAGGGTTAGGCACACATAACAGGACTCCTGAGTTCTGTCTGATGTTTGCACAAAGAAGTCCTGTACAGCAACAGGCAAAACTTTTTTTTTTTTTTGGACTCCAACAGCCACATTAGAGAACCCAGTTAAAACATTCCTTGACACAGTTAGACCTTGGCTTTCCTGTGAAGCATAAACATGACCATGTTTAACCTAGTCCTTGAGGCAGATGATTGGTGTGTGCTACATAAACCTCTGGCCCAGTTCAAGGACACTGCCAGAGCTCAGCAGAGCTGGGTGCCTGCTCTCCTGAACAAACAGCTCCTCTTTCCACCCCTCACTGTGCAATGCAAAAGCAACGCTTCAGTATTAAAGTGCTGGAGTATGATTTGCTTTCATTTCCCTCCAGCCACTGTCCTACATCTTTCTCTCCCCTCATGTATCCACGTCAAATGAAATTACCCTCTGTTTAGTCCAAGAATGGTTTCTGATTGCTCCTACACGTATGGAAGACTTTAATGTCAAAAATGTTTGCACAAAACAAATTTCACTTTCTCCTGGCTTAAACGTTCAAGGTTTTCTTCCTGCTTCTGAGCTACAAATAATAAATAGTAATAAAAATCAAATGGATTGTACTTACTAATGAGAATGGTCTAAGCAGCCAGACTAGTTATAAACAGTGATGACAGACTACCATATGTTATGCTTCTTATTATTGTGCCAGAAAACATTATAATCACCTTAATTATGGCAATAGAATGATTTTTCTCCCTCTCTGGTAACATAATGCTATAAAGCTCAGCTTTTTCTGTTTTATATTACTGTCTATAGCACAGAGAAGCATATGCACATATTGTCAAATGTTTGTGCAAACGGATCAATTTGCCAAATATGCAACAAACCTAAATGGTCTCAAAAGAAGGAAAGAAAGCAAACTTTACCTTGCGTGTTTTGTTGAAATATTTTGTTCAGATCCAAAGAGGAAGCTCTGGAATGTGATTTCTGGGGCCTTGGAGGTGGAGTAGGAGGCTCTTCTCCCTTTTTCATGGCATCTTCTATGGATGTGCTAGAATATGACCTATGGAAT
This sequence comes from Cyrtonyx montezumae, assembly GCF_038088225.1. Lineage (NCBI taxonomy): Eukaryota > Metazoa > Chordata > Aves > Galliformes > Odontophoridae > Cyrtonyx > Cyrtonyx montezumae. The sequence continues at coordinate 44,818,882 of NW_027072034.1, read as the reverse complement.
AGCAGTTAAAAAAAAAAGCAGAAAATATGCTATTTCAGAATTCATTTTAAAAATTACAGTGAATGATATCTAAAAATATTCTGACAAGAACTTGAGATCATGGTGGAAATTCCTAGCCCTGCTGACTAAAAGATCCCCTTATAACAAGGGGGATTTACTTGGCAACAGAGGGAAGGAACTGTGCATCTGGGGAAATGAACCTGTCACACTTAAGAGGGCCAATTCTTTCTAAGGCCTGTTACACTACAATTTCAGGTTCTTCTCATCAAGCTTCAACTGCCACAGGGATCTATTTCAAATAAATCTGGGTAAAACATATATATAAATCTCATTACAGTTTTTGCTGCTTTCCCAACTGTGGGGTTGTGTTTATACAGATGTAGCTTCAACTGACCTCTTGCATGCACACATTTTGTCATTTACAGTACTCCAACTTCCAGAATTTTTTTTCCATAGTAAACAGACACCAAATTCCACAAAATCCAGAAAACTGAATGGATTTAAAGTAATTCAAACTGGTCAAGTACATGTCTCAGTACACCCTTGTAGGCCATTCCAGATAAGTCCATATCATGTAATCCCAATTAGTGCATTTGGTAAGAGCTCTGATTTTGCTAAATAGTGTCCAATATTTTTCAGTTGTAGTAATTTCCAGTTTTTCTGCAAGATTGAGAGCTGTATTCAAAACAAGCACTGACAATGTGAGATGTTATACATAGTGTAATACTTTATGTATGGCTGGCAAGACCAAAACCACATCTGAGTATAACAGAAATAACTCCTACTAATGGGAAATGAATCTTTTCTTGCCAAGCAGGCTGTTAGAACACAGCTATTTAGTGGGACAGATACTTGGCAATCCTGATCCTGTTTCTGATGTAAACTTTATTAAATACAAGAGTAAAAACTATAATTGTTTCAAAATCTACATCTGACACAAAAACCTCTGCTGATAATGAAGTTTTTGTCTTGGTAGAACTTTGAATTCCATGTCATCATCATTTAAGACCAAACCCAACCCCCCTGAAATAACTGGGAAAGGGTTGTTTTTTTTTTAAACAGCTACTAGGTAAAAACACGCCTGTTGCAGCAATGACAACACAGAGCCCCGTGACAATGAATCTCTGCTTTCAGCAGGCAGACCTCAGCACCTTGTGCTAAAAAGTCAGGCTCCTGGGCTGGATGCAAGGATGTGGGATGTCCAGTCCAACTTCTGCACTGAAGCAGTGCCATAAAGTCAGGTGTGAGACAATCACATGTGACAGCACTCACGTTCAAGTGGCTTTTTTTCGAACAAATCATTTGCAATTTTATGCATTTCCTGTTTGAAGAGCTTAAATGCGAATTTTGTATAAAATACTCCTATGTTTTATTTTGTGCTTTTTTTTTTTTCTTTCTTTCCATATTTACGTTCTATGTTTCAGAGACACAGCGAGAGAATTTAAAACAATATGAAAGCAAAAATGGCTATCAGCAGAAAAATGGCACCCAAAGTGGTTCAGCCTTTCAGGATAGAGTCTCTAGCAACTGGGGATTTCCATCTCAATTTATTATGCAGAGAGCTGGTCTTCTCTTATTAGCAAACTTTGACAAGCTTGCAAAGAGGGAACTCCTGGCTATACTTTCAGAAAGTATAGAAGAAGAATTTAAGCCCTCTGACAAACCAAAAAACAAAAGTTTAAAGGTGAATACATGATATGGCTGTCCAACAGAAAAGCCAAAAACAATACATAATCCATTTATACACAGTAGCTCCTAGCATGTCTCCCATTTCCTTTGCAAATCCAAATCCAGCAGGTGCCATTTCTAACATTCAGTTAGGAGTTTCCACCACACGTTGACCAGACACAGGCATACCGCAACCGAAAGATACACTCACACATGAGAGCTGAGCCACTGCATCTGCACACAGCCACTGTGAGGGGTTTAACAGCAGGGCAGCAGTGACCCTTTCCCTGAGCCAGGGGGGCTTCTGCCTCCTGCCATGGCTGCATAAGGCAGGGCTGGAGGCAGCCAGCACCCCAAGGAGGCAGCCAGGCAGAAGTGCAAGGGCCTTGTGAACAAAGACCACAGCCCATAATGCAGTGCCCCTGGGGTCTGCAGATTACATAGCAACACCCGTTATCACACCTCACATCCAACATCAGAGCAGTGTACATCTTATCCTGAAACAGAAATGAAAGTGGTACCTGGATCTGGGTCTGGCTTTAAGTGCATTAGGTTCCTGAGCAGCTGAAAGAGAAAAGACAAAAAGAATTGTTAGCACATAATATGTTAAATAAGAGCAGTGAGATCAGTGTACTTTTGAATTTTGCAAATGTGGATGTGAGAGCTTGCTCATCCCACGTGATATACTTTTGCTTCTCCTTCTCCTTTGTTTCTGTAATGCGTCAATGTTCTAAGAATTCAAAAGCCTAAGCATAGTCAGAACTTCATCTTCTCATTTGGCTGTTGCAGAGCAAGGGGTCTGACAGCTCTGATGAGCAGTCCTGATGGCAGCCATGACAAAGGAGAGTTGGCAAGCAACACAGGAATAATATAAACTTCCCACAGAAAATACCTTTCCCCTGTCCAGATGTCTATCTGTTGTCCCAAATTCCGAGAACAAACATTCATGTCCTTCCTAAATACTTCAACTAATAAGAATAGAAGTCTGTGTTCTTGTCACCCATAGCAATTTTAATACATCGGGTTGAAGATACTTTGACATGGCAATGGCATGGCACTTTGAGAAAGGCATTTTAGCCTGTAAAACTTTCTACTATTCCTTAAATGTCAGTCATAGGTTGTTCTATCAATGCGAAAATCTGTTTATTTTATTTGTGTGAATTCTGAATATTCTACCACCTCCAGATTTTATGCAATAGGAAAACAGTAGTGCTGAGTTACCTTCTCTGGGAAATTCCTTGAGTCTGTTCCTCAGTTTACATACTCTTCACAAGACTTTACTGTTGCTCTCCTTGCTAACAAAAAGTAATTTTGAGAAAATATATCTGTGTGATCGCTTTGAGATATCCTCCAGTTACTGCAGCAGCATGAGTGATCTCAATGCACTTACAAAGTGGATCTTTGCATTTTCCTGTTGCTCTGCTAAACAAGGTGCAACACTTCCGAGAAGCAAGGAGGATAGGGAAAAAAAATCTCAGAGCTCCTGCTTCCTTCAGAAAGATGCCTGTGTCCAAGTCAGACGTTTATCATCAGCTGCTGTATGGCATTGCCTGAGAACACAACAGACACTCCCAAATAGAGCAGGAACTCCCTGTGGTAGCAGCTGGCAAATACAGACCTTTTAATGGCTCACATTGTGTCCCTGAACAGGCCTTACACAGGAGGCTTTAGGCATACAGAGCACAACAAATACCATATGCCACACGTACAGCCACACACTATTTCTTAACAAAAGAAATGGCTTTCAGGGTCATGCAGTGATATGTGGTGCTTTGGACGGAGTAAACCCAAACGCAGCTGGCAGAGATACAAAAAAACTCTTAGAAACCAAGTTCCAGCAAATTACTGTCACCAGCAAACCGGCTCACAGTCATTCCAGGTCTCTGCAACGAACTCTTATAAAAGCAATTAAAGAACAGAGAGGGAATTACTATTCAAATATGCAGTGGTGATAATCCTGCTCTCTCTGTGTCAAACTTCCTGAGAGCAGGCCTTTAGAAGCTGCCTCTCTACCGCCATATGACCCAATTTTTCAAAATAATGAAATTGCTGATTATTAAATTACATGCACAATTATTAAATATACACCATTTAGAAGTAGGAAGTGTAAATCCTCTCCAAGCTAAGCCATGCTTAAGAACCATCCAATTTCCCTTCTTTTATGTAGATAGTAATTCTGTTCGTTCTTCTTTTATAAAGCCTTTCTTCTGAAAAACGACAGGTAAAACTGACGTTTAATCCGTCCTTGAGGACATCTTGTTGAGGTAAACATTGAAACACAAAAGGAAAAGAGAGACCTGAAAAGACTGCAAATAAAAAAAATATAGCAACATAATACTACTGCCAAGGATTTTCTTTTTAAGCTTCTGAAAATCAGGAAATTCAAGGCTGCAGTTACACAATACCCAGACCTAGCCTTAGTGGGAACCTTTCATAAGGTGAAGAACTATACACAAACTCTTATAAAACAGGTAGTTCATTATTAGGGTATACAAACAACAGTGTGGCAGCATTTCTGTGCAGTGTGCTGGCACTGCAGTGCACTCACACTACTGTGCATACTTCATACATGAGGTGTAGGTTTGCACATATGTACAACCTAATCACTCAAGATGATACAAAATATTTACTCAGCTCATGAGTTTTCCATATTTCTACTGCTATGAATAAATGAACTTAACTAACATGAAACTAAGATAAAATTAAAGTTGTTGAGTAAATTGATTACATTTATTATTTAGAAGTTTGAATGACTCCTGGATTAGAAGAGCCCAATGAACTGAACAGTGACCAATTAAAATCATGTATGATGATGAACTTATTCACTCAAACCGCAGGAGAGTGTGAAAGTTCCCCTTTTGATTGTTTAACAGCTTCCAGCCTCTCTCCCAGCTCAACTTCATTTTAACATTTCTAATTATGCAGACTCCATAACTTTTGAGTGTAGCCTAATGGACAATTGAGGCCTCCCTGCTCTATGGGATGGAGGCTTGAGTGGAAAACTGTATTATAAAAGGTGCAAGCATGCTACACTGATAAGGAAAATAAAACAAGATTTTTCTATTAGTTTAAATCATCTACAGTGACTCACCTATTACCTCTTATCGGTGGCCTACACAAATATTTAATTGTTCACAAATTTGATCCCTCCATCCTCTAAAAGTCCAAGGCCAACAGTGATCTTACACTCAGCAGCCTAAATAAAGTGGACCAGTTTTCAGAGATGCTGAGCATTTAAGTTTTTTACACCGCCTCCCTTGGTAAGCAAAACCTGCAGGACTGCCAAAGGAGTGGGAAGAAATGAAAGACATGGGGGAAAAAATGATAGTGGCAATGGTGGAATACAGGTGAAAACCTTTTATTTTTCCTAATCATACAAAAGATGGAATTACTGAAGTGAAAATAAAACCCCTTTAATCACAGAATCACCAGTGTTGGAAAAGACCTCTAAGATCATTCAGACCAACCATCCACTTATCACCAATATTTCTCACTAAACCACGTCCCTCAGTACCACATCTAAATGTTCCCTGAATTCCTCCAAGGACAGCAGTTCCACCACCTCCCTGGGCAGCCCATTCCACTGCCTGACCGCTCTTGTGGAGTAGTATTTCCTAATGTTTAGCTTGAATCTCTCCTGGTGCAACTCGAGGCCATGCCCTCTAGTTCTATAGCTAGTCACAAAGGAAAAGACATTGAGCCCCACCTTGCCACAACCTCCCTTCAGGTAGTTACAGAGAGCGATAAGGTCACCTCTGAGCCTCCTCTTCTTGGGGTGCTGCTGGATAAAATGTGGAGGGCAGGGACTAGGGAGAACAGAACTGAGTCCTTGAATGGACCTCCTTTTCCCTTCAGAAGGGAGTGAGCGTGTCTGACTGTGTAGGAACAATTGTTCAAGAGCGTTGGACTAGGTGATCTTAGTGGTGTTTTCCAACCTTAACGATTCTGTGACTCTAAGAACAAGAGCCGATAGGACATCTGGTAACTGCCAAGTGTTTGGGAAGAAGCCAGGGAAAAAAAAGGGGAAGAAAAAGAAAGGAACGAGTTGAGTTGGGAAATGAAGCATGCAGCTGTTGAGCAGCCATGAATAAATGGAGCTGTGAAACAAAACTGCTGTGACAGACATTTGGAGTCAGTTTTCTTAATCAAGGATATCTTCGCAAGTAAAAATGTTTATTGAGAAGGAAAATAAAGCAGGTCCAGATTTTAATTTCACTGGGACATAGCCAACATTCTTACCACACTAGGAAAGAGGCTAACAGAGGGGAGGGCAAGGGAGACTTGATGGACTGAATGCACAGAAAGTTTCTGGAACAGCTAAGCAACTTTCATCCTGTCATTTCAAAATTAAAATTTTCCACTATTACAAGAGAAAGAAAAATCATACATGGTTTTGCAAGAAAAAAAGCATCAGAATCACAAGCTTGTGCTGGTGCTCTAAGGTGCCAAAAAGCTATCTGCCCTTGAACTTCCAGATGGAAAATGTGAATGCCATTTTATTATAAATAAATAAATAAAGACATAAATAAAGACATTTCAGAATAGTTACATAGTTGCTGAAACATTAAGTACTTTTTTGACACTTGAGAAGAGCTTTTATTGATAAGATGCTATTGCATTTCATTTGTAGTACAAAAAAAAAACCTCCAAACATCCAGAATTCACATTCCTTTCAAAATTCTATGTCCAAAATATCTCTGATAGATGCATGAAGAACTCACACATGCTAAAAAACAAGAGGAAGAATGCAAGAGAACCTTTAGATATCCTGAAGTCCTAATTAAGGTTACTCATAAAGTAATAGCCATTATGATGCAAATGCCAATTTCAGTACTAAAATAATAAACGAGCAGAAGGATCTTAAGAAATAAAAGAAAAGGAAGTCCAATTACATTACTTTAGTTTTGTTCTGATATAAAAATATTTGATTTAAATTCTAATGGAAGTAATGAGTAATTTTTTTTCTTCTTACCTGTTTTCACAGTCAAGTGCTGAAATTCCTTTGGTATCGTTTTGACAGCAGTGCTTACTTTAAGAGCTTATTAAAAAAAGAAAGAAAATTAAATATGTACAGGTCATATCTTTATGTATCAGCTCTGAAAAAGCAGCAACTAAAACAGTAATGGCTGGAATACTTAATAAATCCAAACAGACATGAAAAGAAACCAACAATAGTACAATAGTCTCAGAACACCAAACATCTTAAACAGTATTCTTAAGAGCCAAAAAATCAAGAATAGATAGGCCTATGTCCAACTTGACAAATAATCCCTAATTTGAGGACTTGATGACTGAATGCTTAAAATGAAGGAGATCAGCAACACCTAACATTCACCTCTCTGGAGGTACAAACCCAGAAACCCAGGGCACAGCAGAGACAACAGCTTTTGGCAATTGAAGCCTTATCAGCTTGCCCCAGGGAATGTTGAAAAGCACTGATAGAGACAGGATTAAAATTCAGGAAACCACAATTTTTTGTGTTTATTCCTCTGTCACCAATGCCTACAAACCTCTTAATTGCTTTCTCAAGTGTTTTTCATACATTAGCATAGTTTAATGCACGTAATGCATAATATTGTAAATGACCACTTTTAATGAAATCTCTCATCTCCATTTGTCTCTATCAAACAAAACGTGGGACAAGTCTGATTCTCAGATCAAGTTCTATCTGCACAACTTCCATGCTTAACTATATAAAAACCTGATACGGCAGTGGAGCTAATATCATTTCAAAAAACGAAGGAAAATTTGCTCCTGCTGCCTTAAATTGGAGATTCTTCATGTCTGAGAACAACTACTCAGCCAGGAGAGCAATCTGTTCTTTCATTTGCTGGAAATAGCGATGAATGGTAGAATGAGAGCGCATTTGTTCTTTGGCTTACAAAGTAGGAGTCTCTGTCATAAATACAGCAAATCTTCAGCCATGAAGGACCACATGAATTGGAATAGCTCCCCATCTGACTTAACGTGTCACCAGCCCTGAACAAAACAAGTTCTTCACCTATCATAGAAGAAAATGAATTCATCAAGTACAACTTAGATCTTCCCTAGATGTTGCAAAGCAATAACCTTCATGGTTCAAATCCTGCTCTTCTGCGTTATGATTTTTACAGCATAACAGACTTCATCGGAAAAACATGAGTTTCTTGGAATACACTGACTTATCCAAATGTTTTACAAACATACGTCGATCTTGACAACTTTTCTTTAACCAAGGAATAAAAGTAATATGCCAAACTTGGTCACACTTGTTTTAGAGCATCATTCAGGAATGTGGACAACCTGGTCTCAAGGCTCTGATGTGGACAGCTGTGAAGTCAACCTTTTTTTTTTTCCTTTTTTTTTTTTTTTTTTAATGAATGCATTATCCACAGCTCTGAGAATCAGGCAAGAAAATACCTACAAATGTTTCATTTCCACAGCTGAGGGACAAGGACAGCAAGTAAGAATATGAAAGGTCAGGGAAACAGAATACAAGAGGCAATGATGGTACTATGTTCCAGGGCTGACTCTGGAAGCCCTAGTAGCTGCTAAGTGTAAAAAGAAAAAATAATCTTCGTTCACATGATTTGCTCCCAGATATCAAATGCGATATATGAATCAATTGTCTCCTAGGTTATCCAAAATGTTTGTTTCACAAGAAAATGAAGGGTTGTTTTCTGTTAGCTTTTTGTTTGTTTGTTTTTAGTATTCCGAATAAAAACTAATATTGAAATGTTGCTATTTCCTGCAAAATGGTAAATCCAAAACTTGGTACAATCCAGCCTCTACTATACAAAATCTCAGATAATGACAATTACAACTTCGTTGAAAAAAGAAATGCAGCATTACTTGCCTTAGGACAGGGCTTATATTAAAAGGCATATTTTATATTATTCACGTGGGATAGTTAATTCTGAAGGAAACCTACTCATTTCTTTTTCTTCATCTCAGCTGCTGACAATGACCTGTCTTTTTATAACTACAGCAAAATATAACCAGCTTGGAAATTAAACATACAATTACTTCTGTCAGCATATATATGGAATTATTAATTAACACATGGAACTTAAGTGAAAATACACATATATATTTATTTGAATACCTTGTTTGTCATCTTTGCTTTTATCTTGTATCACGGCAGAGTTATCAGGTACCTCTTCAGCTGATGTCTTCTTAAAGATAGAAGGTGGTTTATTATAACAGTAGTCAGAGCAGACACACACGTTTCCACAGTCAAATATTTAAGAATACAGACCAATATGAATAAAAGTGCACCAAGATCTTGTACCAAGATTTGCTTTATATGATAAAGAACCTGGGAAAATCTGTAAAAAGATAGCTATGATCTCACAAAATTCAATGAATTGTGAGTATGACATTTCTGAGGGAGTTTAAAGCAACCTCAGACAGTTGTTTTATGCCTACAGTGAGAAATCTTGTCTTATCTTTAAGCTTTTGGCAATGAGAAGGCTCATGGAAAGAAGCCAAATGAATAGGGAGAAAAAAAAAAACAGAATCAGAGTGAGAGACAAAAACTTGAGAATTAAAAAAAAAAGGCAAATGTGTAGTTAGCAAAAACAGACACTCTTCTCTTTCTTGAACATATAATTACCAGCATTTGTGCATTTTCAGAGTTTAACAAAGCCTAGTGCTCAAATAAGTCTGCTGACATTATTATCTTTATAAATACATTCAAGACTTGTCTCCAATTTACTGTAGTACTGTAGTTCAGCAGTCAGAGTTTCAGTCTTCTGAAATTAAATTAAACAGCAAGAATTGATGATAGATGGAAAGAGACAAAAGACATGGAGATGATGCGTAACTGATTGCACTGATAATACAATATTTCTAACATAGCGACCAAGTATCTAAACTGTGTTTCCTCAAATATCCAAGCTACAAATTAAATTGCAACAGTGAATTACTGCACTTCCCACACAGTGAGATAAATGGGAGATGAATTATTGAATTTCCAACTGAAACTCATTCAGAGCATTAATTCCGAACATAAAAACATCAGTTGAACAACAACAATGGAAAATCAAGCCAAAATCGTTCTGAAACCAGTTTTGAGAAGAGATTTTGTACTCTATTAATCTTGGATAACAAAGGACAAAAATAACAAGGCCTTACAAAAAACTAATTGAGAGCTCTGCCCAACATGTCTAAATCCTGGACAATGAAGAAACAAAGCAAAACCAGATAAAATCAGTTAGCTCTCACTATTCTCAGCCAGCAGTTAATCACGCTACAAATTCTTCATGGTTTTCAACATAGCCATAAAAAATTTGATATTACTGAGCATCCTGCCACCTTGCAGAAACTAGGAATGAAGTAGCAGTACATCAAGCTGTTCCCCCAAGAACAATAGTTCAGTAGTTGACTATTACACAGCATAGTAATCTGTAAGTTTTTTGCCTTTATGGTGAGAACATCTTAAGGAGAGAGAAGAGAGAAGGCAGAGGAGGTTGAACAGCTTAACTCCTGGAAATCAAATGAAAAATTAAATGTGAAATGGAGGATTTGTTGTTTGGGGTTTTTGTGAGCCTGTGAGCTTTTTTGCTCACTTAGATTTATTCTTACTCTGCACTTACATTAATGGGCTGTAAACAAGCAGAGCCTAAAAATAAGACATTTAATAAGATCATGAAATTGTACTGGTTAGGTTATTGGAATAACATTTTATGACCAAGAAACACAAGATGACTCTGAAAGCAAGACTTCCGAGCTTTCTGAAATATATATGTATATGAATGGTGTAGTCTTACAGTCCCAAAGGCTGTGCTACTGAAGAACAAACATTATCACAACTCTACAATAACAAAAGTCTGCTCTGCTTATCTGGGCAGTCATCTGTGAAGGCAACATCCAAACTGGAATGAAGACTCCCCAGACTACAGAATATCAGAATAATAGCTCTGCTTTCAAAACTCAGTACAAATGCTGTGCTTTAGTCAAGCTGTGGTACAAAAGCAATACCCAGCAAGTGCCCTGTGGAGGCCACACATATTTTAACAGTTTCAGAAGACAGAGTACATGTTCAAAGTGTTGACTGCAGCATTACCAAAAGCACATGTAACACTCGGTTGCGTTAGAAGTAGCAGCACAGGAGGGCCTGTCTGGCCCTCCTGAGTTTAATTCGGTAATGGAAGAGCTGAGTTCTGATGTAGAAACACCCAAGAACAAGGCACAGGGATGAAATAGCTGAGGGAGCACTTTGCTGAGCTGGCATGACATGTCGTCACTTTTTAACTTGGCGGCAGCATCAGAAGAGCCTTCTATTCAATCGCAGCAGCAATCTGCAGCAACGTTCAGAGCCTTAACAATTCTGAGCTGAAAGCCCATTTTTTCAGTCAGTCTGACATGTGATTCTCTTTCTTAAATGCTAAACCTTTGAACCCCACAGTGTATATATTCAGAGTTGCAATATCCAAGCACAACTCAGTGGCTGTGGTTAGTTCAGCGTAGAAGACTGTTAAAGCTTGATTTTTATATATATTTTTAACCTCAGTAATAAGGACTTCTCCTTAATTTTGCTTGCAGTATTCTTTCATTTCTTTCATCTGACACTGTGATACTGTTTGCAGTAAGTCCCTAAGACTCCTTCCCCATTCCTTCCTTAAAACAGCTTTCCAACTCCTTACAATTACTAAGTAGACAGACCCTTAGGTGCTAGTTCCTTAGACTATAAGAAAGCTCAGTAATAAAATGGGGACCAAGTCACCTAGAACTCAACTATGCATGTCCATGCTGCACCTAACCAGGGATACTTTCAGCTCCAAAGAAACGAAGTAGAAGGAACCAGGACGAGACAAGATACTTTTCATATCAACAGCATGCATGGAAATGGAGCTCTGAAACTATGAGACTGCCCTATTGCTGGGCACTCTGCAGGAGCTGTCCTGAGCACACTTCCTCACCTCCATCCGGCCAAAGTCCCGAGTCGGCTGGCTGCCAGGCAATGGCTCAGAGTAAGAATCGAACAGCGTGCACTCACGCAGAGGCTTCAAGGAGGCTAGAGGGGAAAGGAAAACAACAAAAAGGGTGAAAAAAAAATCATCCAGAGACATGTCAACTATTTGATTAATAGGCACTTCTTAAAACCAGTTCCATCACGACTTTGCCCATTATTTCTACATGTCAGATCTGATATTTAAAAAAAATATGAAGAAAATCTTCCTGTCTTGTATTTTGAAGAAATCATGAAAGTAGTAAGGTGTGTAATTTCGGTTATAAAAAATAACTGTGAAATTTGGAAGAGGTAAAATTAACTCCTAAACATCAAACATTAACCTGCACATTTCCTGCATGCAGCCCAGTATCAACTTACAAGATCTTACAGTTTATATTTTATTGTCTTAGCATGGCTTATCAAACCTTCAAGTTTTGCTATTTTAACTACTGAAAAGAATAGCAGAAACTATACTACACAGTAAAATGGAAAGCAAGTAAAAATCAAGGACAATAAACCCAGCAAGTAAAAATCACACGCAATAAAACCAGTCACTGCTGCAGTACATATCATCTTCAGTATTCCTCAACTAAACAGCATTGAGAACAGGAAAAAGAAAATACAATTCTAAACTTTTCACAGCAATATTCGCAAGAACTGCATTTCTATTCCACAGGCTCAAGTCCTTCTGCTGATATCACTACAGGACTAGTTCACCTCACATAAATCTCTCTAAACAACTGAAAAATCTTTTTTCTTTGAGATTGGCATCTTGAAAGGCAGAATAACCAGTTTTCAGGTCAAATCTCTAGTTTCTGGGTAGTCTCTAGTTCAACTGGAGAAACTGAGCTCTTGCAGATCAGTCTTAATTTAAAATACAATAGGTTACATACAGGTCAAATAGCTTTTTTTTTTTTCCTTTTTAGTTTGTTTTAATAAAAGAAATCAGAAAAGAAGGTGCTGGGTCAAACTGTCAGCAGAGCTGTACCAGGACAGTTCTCCCCGCATTTGTAGTTTACAGAACAAGCAATAAAACTAGCCAAGATTGATTCATTCTGAAGTGCTCTGTCTTATGCTCCGAGTCACTTTATCTGAAGCTTTAACAGTCTTATCAGATTGAAAAACCTGTTCCATTCTGAACTCAATACAACCTAATGAAAAACAGTTTCCAGAAATCTTTATCATGTTCCTAATCAGACAAATTAAACCAAAATTTCAGAGAAATAAAATCAAACTATGAAAACATTAGAACAAAGGTTTATTTTAACAATCTCTTTTGACATTTTAGCTTAGCATATGATGATTTGCTTACTTATCAATTCTTCTATTTCAGAAGTTGATGCAACCAGAGCCATATTCTTGATTGTCATTCACAGTGGTACAGTGTGTTGAGACGTGGTGCTTTTTATTAAGCAAGTCTCTAGATTTCAGAATCCTGACTAGGCAGCAATACATTTTCAGACCCTCAAATCATCAGCATTAGCTTATTACCCACAGCATGTAGTATGCCTAGAAAAATTAGTCCTGTCACCCTTTCACACAGATCAGCTTGAAATGCTTGGCTCTGTCCAACACATGAGGAAATGTTTATAATCTATGAAAGTGATAAATGCTCAATGCTAAAAGGAACAAATTATGGAAAAATAAAGGGATTCCTAGAGAACAACCACAGCTTAGCATGTTCTTCCTTCCACTGACATAATGACTTCATACTACTGTAGGTGGTTATGTCTGTTGCAGATTTACCCAAAAATGATTTATGTGAAGACACAGAACCATAGAATCATAGAATGGTTTGGGTTGGAAGGGACCTTTAAGATCATCTAGTTCTAATCCCTGTGCTATAGGCAGGGACACCTCCCTCTAGACCTGGTTGCTCAGAGCCTCATCCAGCCTGGCTGTGAATGCTCCCAGGGAGGGGACATTCTCAACCTCACTGGGCAACCTGTTCCAGTGTCTCACCACTCTCACAGTAAAGATTTTCTTCCTAATATCTAGTCTAAATCTACCCTCTTCCAGTTTAAAACCATTTCCCCTTGTCCTGTTGCTACATGCCCCTATGAAAAGTCCTTCCCAGCTTTCTGGTAGGTCCTTTCAGGTACTGGAAGGCCACTATTAGGTTTCCTCAGAGCCTTCTCTTCTCCAGGCTGAAGAGCCCTAGCTCTCTCAGAGTGTCCTCATAGGAGAGGTGTTCTAGCCCTCTGGTCATCTTTGTGGCCCTCCTCTGGACCTGCTCCAACAACTCCATGTCCTTCTTGTGTTGGGGGTTCCAGAACTGGATGTGGTACTACAGAGTACAGAGGAGCAGAATCAACTCCCTTGACCTGCTAGTCACTTCTCTTGATACAACTCGAGATACAGTTGGCCTTATGGGCTGCAAGTGCACACACTGCCACCTCATGTTGAATCTTCCATCAACCAGCACTCCTAAATCCTTCTCCTCAGGGTTGCTCTCAAGCTGTTCTCTGCCAAACCTGTATCTGTGCTTGTGATTGCCCTGACCCAGCTGCAGGATCTTGCACTTGGCCTTGATGAACTTCATAAAGTTGGCATGGGCCCACCTCTCACACCTATTCAGGTCCCTCTGGATGGCATCCCTTTCCTCCAGAGTGTTAACTGCACCAACTCAGCTTGGTATCATCTGCAAACTTGCTGAGGGTGCACTTGAGCCCACTGTCCATTTTGCCTACAAATAACACCTGTCCCAACTCTGATCTCTACGGAATAACACTTGTCATCAGTCTCCACTTGGACATTAAGCCACTGACCGCAACTCTCTGAGTGTGACCATCCAGCCAATTTCTTCTCCAGTGAGTGGTGCATCCATCAAATCCATTTTTCTCCAATTTGGTGACCAGAATGTCACTGACAGTGTCAAATGCTTTGACAAGTCTAGGTAGATGATGTAAGTTGCTCTTCCTTTTTTTTTTTTTTTTCCTTGTCTTTATTTCCCATGTGCCTTAGTAGGGCCTTCAGGAGAGTCTGCTCCATGGTCTTGCCAGGCACAGAGGGGAGACTGATTGGCCTGTAGCTCCCTGGATCTTCTTTTCTTCCATTTAAAATGGGGGTTGTATTTCCCCTTTTCCAATCAGTGGTAACTTCACCAGACTGCCATAACCTCTCAAATATGATGGATAGCAGCTTGGCAACTTCATCTGTCAGTTCAATCACAGCCTGTGGATGGATCTTGTCAGGTCCCATGGACTTGTGCAACTTCAGTTTCTTTAGATGGTCTCAGACCTGATCTTCACTTACAGCAGGCAGATCTACCTTCTCCAAGTTCTTACCACCGCTTTCTGCAGCTTGGTCGGTATGGCTCAAGCCCTCGCCTGTGAAGACTGAGGCAAAGAAGAAAAAGAGCACCTCAGCCTTCTCTGTATCCCTCAAGACCAGGTCTCCAATTTCTTTTCAGAAAGGGCCTTCTTTTTATCACTGTAGAATTTATTCTTGCTCCCCTTGATGTCCCTGGCTAGATTTAATTCTCTCTGGGTTTCAGCTTTCCTAATGTCATCCTTGTCTGCTCAGACAACTTCTCTGCAGTCTTCCCATGATCCTGCTTCCACTCCCTATAGACTTCCTTTTTGAGCTTAAGTACTTCCAGGAGCTCTTTTTTGATCCATGGAGGCCTCCAGGTATTCTTGCCTGCCTTCCTTTTTCTCAGGATGCACTGCTTCTGGCTTAGAGAATATGGTCCTTGAATACTAACCAGGTTTCTTAGGGCCCTCTTTCCTCCAGGGCTTTCTCCCATGTCACCCTGACAAGCAGTTCCCTGAAGAGTTCAAAACCTACTCCTGAAGTCTAGAGTAGCAAGCGCCCTTTGACATACTAAGGATTTTGAACTCCACCACTCTGAGGTCACTACAAGCAAGGCTGGCCTTGAGCTTCGCGTTACTCACCAGCTCCTCCTCATTGGTGAAGTCAAGGTCCAGCACAGCACCTTTCCTTGTGGGTTTCTGTACCACTTGGAAAAGGAAGTTATCATCAACACACTCCAGGAACCTTTTTGGTTTCTGGTGCACTGCTGTGTAGTCCCTCTCCAACAGATATCAGGGTGATTGAAGTGCCCCATGAGGACTACATTTTGTGAATGTGAAGCTACTCCTGTCTGGTCTTCCTGATCAAGCAGCCTTGTAGCAGACCTCCACTACAATGTCTCCTTTCCCTGCCTTCCCTTTAACCCTAACCCATAAGCTCTTTGTCAGCTCCTCATCTATCCCCAGATGGAGCTCCACAGACCCCATGTGGTCATTGATGCAGAGGGCAAAGCCCCCTCCCATTCTCCCCTTCCCAGCACCTCTCAGTAATGCCAATGACATCATAGCCCTGTAGGCATGCACATGCCTACAACTTCTCCTGCTTGTTCCCCATGCTCTGTGGATTGGTAAACAGCCACTTGAATTGGGCTCCCATTGAGGCTGATTTACCAATTAGAGTTACCTTATCCTACATCTTAGGTGATGTCTTACAGGGCATGTGATCCTACTCCAGGCCCAGGGCATCCATCACTACTGTCAGCCATGTACAATGATTTGAGGATCTCCATCCCTGGCATTATAAAGTCCTCCTGATTAAATTGGAAAGTGTGCTGCCAAAGATGGTCTTTCCTTTGTCTGACAGATGAACATGTCAACCTCAGCCTGCAAGAAAGCTTACAAGCTATTTTATAATGACAACAGGAGTAAAAGTGGTAGACCTGGAGGGAAAAGGGTAGTTGTAATTATGACAAGGGAACGTAATTAGAGAGACTAAAAGTGATGAAAACTCAGAGTTATAGGTTTTACAAGAGCTTCTCCCACTGGATATGAAGATAGTGGAACATGATTCCACCAGAAATTACTTATAAATCTGATACAGGGTGAACATTTAATTTTCATAACTGCAGGTTGATTTGCTCTTTTCCTGTCTTTTAATATATTCAGTATCATCAAATTTAATGGAAATTTTATTAGGTCTTAAATACTATCCCTTAGCACTGTAATTATCATCTGTGATTAATCCTCCTAGCCCTAGAAAGCCATGCACATTTTTCAGATTGAACACTATATTTCAGTGTTCACTTATAATTACAAGAGGTGCAACTGAAGAGAACAAATGAAAGGGCATGTTTCTCACTACACATTGTTACTGAGATATGTTATACTTTGGAATAAATAATCCTTGTCATTCACAAACTGTCGTAATCTCCCTGTCATTAGTGCAAATTATTTACAGGAGAAGCTGTGGATTATGTAATATGAGTTAAAACAAAATTCACCCTTTCATACAACTGGTGACTAAATCCAACCATATATATTAGTACAGCAATTTCTAAAGCAGTCCAGTCTTGTTTGCAACACATTTTCAAAAGACAGATACATAAGAGAAAATAACTAAGAGTTAAAAGCCATACATGTCTTGCTGGATTATTTTAGCTACGTGTAATCATCTGCCACTTTAGCTATAATGGCACCTGAAGTACACTGGAGCAGGCAATCAGACAGAAGCAGGTAACTGCTACATGTTGCATTGTTGTTTTGTGCTTTCATACATACACTTTTCAGCAATTGCCTCATAACCACAATTAGAAACACATGCCTTAAAAACAAAGCGGGAAGCCATGAATGAACTTAGCTCCACCTGCAATGTGCAAAATGCACCTTGTTTAAGCAAGGTGAGTTTCTGAGGTGGTTGCAGGACATCAGCCTTGTTGATGCAGCAGGGATGTTACCTGCTTGGAGGTAGTCTGGCAGCAGTGTCTCGGGCAGTGTCTCAGGCAACTGGTAACCATTCTTCCTCGCAACCACCAGATGGAAAGCAGCACAAAACTCAGGGAGCGTCAGTGCCCCGTCGCAATCCACATCACTCAGCTCCCTAGAGGTACAACAGTCACGTGCTTACCAAGCCACCACCACAAGGAAGTGAACACATCATCACCTTTGAAACCAAGTATTTCAATAGAGGACAAACATTGTTTTTTTCTACTTGATTGTAACAATTAAAATTCCCACCTAGAACCACAGAAGAGTTTGGGTTATAAGGGACCTCACAGCCCACCCAGCCCCAACCCCTGCCATGGGCAGGGCTGCCCTCACCAGCTCAGGCTGCCCAGGGCCCCATCCAACCTGGCCTTGAGTGCCTCCAGGGATGGGGCACCACAGCTTCTCTAGGCAGCTGTGCCAGCACTTCACCACCTTCTGGGTACAGAATTACCTCTTAATGTCTAATCTAAATATCTCCTCTTTTAGTTAAAACCAACATCCACCTCTGACATCGTGGACCAACATAATAAAATAGGAAGTAGTACTTTTGGGGCAGCCCTTGCACATATCTTGTATTTCTAGAGGGGAAATCAGCTTTCAAATGGTTAAAGCTATTCTGACTAATCCATGCCGCATCTTAAGCCAGTTCAAGCCAAGTTACAAATGGACTTCAGCAAATATCAGCAGCATTGACTAGCCTCAAGAAAATAGGTGAAAGTATGCTCTTGACATGTCCAAATATTATTAACCACTCATTGAATCTGTTGTCTTTTTAATTCTCTCATGCCCATAAAACAACAAAAATGGGCTTCAGATATTCAAGAACTCAATTTTACAAATTAACTCCTCTACCAGAAATAAGTAATATCTTATTATGAACACAGTGACTAAATAAACATATAACTTCCTACACTTTGAAAGTAACAAGTATTTTTTCAAGCTGCTGAGGTTATAGTGGCAAAGAATGAAACATCCCATATGTTTAACACAGTAGCACAGTCAATAAATCATATCATTATAAAATCATAATTATCTACTAGAAAGGAATACTTTCTTTGAATTTTGTGCTGAGAACAATTTATGTGAACAATACGAATACTATGTGTTTTATTAATGTATTGGTTTAATCTGCTCTTCTTATATAATCTTTACTTTAAATTCAAATATTCACTTCCCCTAACAGAGTGCTTCTTTGGTTGTGTTTCTGTTGTTACATTGTGTTCATTATTATTGGGTTTTTTGTTTGTTTGTTTTTGTTTTTAACTTTAATTTTCTTAGCTTACAATCTGCTTTGAAAAGACTCCAGACATATTCTTCGACCCCAATAGATGTTTAGGCTCTTGCAAGCTTTTCTTCATATCTATCCTAATAAAAGTATATATAAAGTAAAAACTCATGAGCATTTTTGAACATTTAAAACAGTTTTCCTACCCAGATGCAAAGAGGACATTGAATTACAAAGCACCACATTGTTTATGAAAAGATTATAGAATCCTTGTCAAATTTTAACATGTACAGTTCCATCTGCAATTGTTTCTAAATAAGCTCATTAAAAGGAAGTGTGCTGGTTCATTAGAAAAGCACTGATGAATTATGTAGTTGTACTTACTAAAAATTAGGCATTAATTACGCCTCATCTGATATAACAAAGCCAGAACCATAAAGCCAGCCACACATCTAAAACAATCTAAATGTGTTTCCCTCCACATTGTTTCATGAAAAATATCAGTTCATTGAGCTAATGATGTTCCTTATAACACACTTAGGAACAGCTCTCAGTTACACTACTGTTCAAGACTTCCTGGTCCTGCTGAGCAGGCGAACATCCCTGCAGAAAAGAAGCGTGTCAGGAAGATCAATGAGCACCCTACCCTGCTGCTTGGGCCTGAGAGTGATTCTGGAGATAAGAGTGATAATTAGAACTGAAGACACCTATTTAAATTCAAAAAGAATTCTTGAATTAGGTATCTTATGAAAAACAGGATACACATTCCAAATGCTACTACAGTACTTACCAGATGTGAGAAAGCTCTGGGATGGGCAGCTTTGATTTCGTGAAGAAATTCTTTGCCACAGAACCTGTTGGGAAACCATGCCTTATCAACTGCTAGAAATTAATTCTCTAATTGTTTATATTAGGCCAGGGCTGCTGCACCAGAAGCAGCTGGTTACTGTATGTTCTGCAGGCACCAGGATTAACTGCATCCTAACGTAGCTGTTGGGCCATTTGTGACAGAGAAAACCAGACAGAGCTGTTGACCTCATTTCCCCGTCCCTTC
The DNA here is from genome assembly GCF_038088225.1 of Cyrtonyx montezumae. Taxonomy (NCBI): domain Eukaryota; kingdom Metazoa; phylum Chordata; class Aves; order Galliformes; family Odontophoridae; genus Cyrtonyx; species Cyrtonyx montezumae. The sequence continues at coordinate 44,799,263 of NW_027072034.1, read as the reverse complement.
CACATGGGAAAAACAAATAAAAGAAAAAATGATTCAGTGATAGTGATTATAACTATCACATTACCATATCACCAAGGATAAAATAATGGACACAAACAGCTCTGCTTCACTCAGAAGCCACCTGCAAGGCAGTGCAGTGATGCAGCATCTGCTACTCTCCCAAGCTGCTGCTTCAACCACAACATTACCTTGACTGGCCCAAATGTGAAATATGCACATAGGCATATTGCTACTGGGGCAGCACGTGTTCTCTGTGTCCTGGAAGCCCTGCCAGGATGCAGGCTTACAAAATTCACATTGACATTTTACAGAATGTAAGGTAACAACAGACTTCTAGGTTGATACCCCTTTTTCTTCGTGCATTCAGGTCAGATCACCCACTGCAGCATGTGAGAAAGACTGTAAGTAGGACAGGTCAATACAGCTAGCACAGCATGTCATCCCTGGCACCAGATGTCAAGAGAGGGGGACAAGACCATGACAAAGCCACGTAATAATACAGCTCCAGAATATCCCCTCAAGCTCTGACCAGGACTAGGTCTAAAATATTTAGTAACTACTGATGGATTTCTTAAATAAATTCCTAAGCCTGAACAAATTTCTAGCACCTGCATCACCCCACAGCAAGGATTTCTACAGCTTAAGATGTAGAATTTCAAGATGTTGTGAGAAGCTCAAATTTATCACTTATAAACAGTAAGTCTGGATGTGCAAGGACTGCCTGAGAGTCTTGCTCAGCATAAATAAAAAAGCAGAGCTCCTCGAGAGGCTCTGTATGAGTATACACATGCACACGCAATCACTGATGTATATAGGTGTGAGGAAATGCAGTGTAGTTGAACAGCCATTTTCTCCCTCAAGTAGATTATACAAAAGAAACTTAAGTATTGCAGAAGCATTAATTTCTGTCGGCATCAGGTAATTCATTTAAACCTTTGGCTCCATCCAAGGATGCTGAATCCCAGATGATGCTGTACAGCTGGACTCAGTAAAAAGTCCTCCAATGTAAACACTGCAACTTCTGTGACAGACTGTCAGTACCTGCAGGGAAGCCTCTCACAACAGGCACCCTGATCCCCACTTTCAGGATGCAAATGTAATCTCAGTATGCTGTTACTACAATTACACCATGTATGTGCTCTCCAGCATTTGCTTTTAAACACCTCGAGGTCAAAATTTCAGTTCCTCAGAGCCATAAACACTCAGGCTTGATAGCCAGGTCAGTAAAACACCTGCTTAACCTTCATCATAAGGAAGCTGCCACTTTTCTGTTGAGAAAGTTAAGCCCAAGCCTACAGAGTTTTCAGCTTAGTACACACTGCAGGTGGGATCTACAGACACAGACCCTCAGAATATGAGCTCATCTTAGTTTTCACCAAACCACAACACTTCTTAGAGGAATTTTCTCCAAAGCAGGACCAAACATTTAGTGTTGCCTCAAGTCTGAGCAGCAAGAAGTGCATACTCTCTCAAAGGTTTCAAATCACACACTGGAAATAGGTAACCACCTGTTTTAGTGTGAAGCCACAAATTTTTGTGTCTTTTACCCCTTAGCTCTGCAAGCAGTTTAACCAAGGACAAAAACACGTTGTATACTATTACTGCTGCCAGCAATTACACCTGTGAAACAGGACAACAAGAGTGCAGTTGCATAGCAAAATGCAGTATTTGGATTTCTGAGGAAGATGCATGAGGGAGAGAAAAAAATCTTGCCTGATTCTCCAATGGCAGAGCAAACTTGCAGGGACTAAAATGAAGGGGAAAGTGATCAGCAAAATTGAAGAGTATCTGCAAAACTGAAGGGGGTATGATGCATTTTGCTTTTCAATTGATTACCCTTTAGAACAGAATAAATTCTGAAAGAATTAATACCCATATTCAGGAAAAAACATAAGCCCACAGTATTGGCCTGTTCTTTTAGTTGCCTGCATTTAAAAATGAATCACAAACAACTCTTGTTTATAAAGCTCACGGAAGAGAAAAGGATGAATTCAACTTCAGACAAATCTCTCAGCCTGGTTCCCCTACTCAACATGGACACGTTTTGATAAAATTACCTGAAATAAAGGAGTTCAGGTCGGGCTGCAGGGACCTGAATTGGTTGACATAGTAGTCTCGCTGCTCTTCAGTTATCCTCCAAGGGTCATCTGAGTAATGGGCACTGCTGTCCGGCTGCTCCCGCTCCGCTGAAAGAGACTGAGAGGAGGGCCACTGGCACCAGCTGAGAGGGCCAGGCAGGGCTCTGGAAACCTCAACAGACCAGATTCATGCTGTTCTGGCAGCAGACAAGTATTTCAGGAAGATGAAAAGCAGAAATGGCCATGTTGATTACTGTCTCGTTACTTTTAACACTGAGGCAATTAAAGGAAGTTCTACATTACCAAAGCTAAAAGAAAAATGAAATCTTAGAAGTGTTGATCACAATAAAGTCCAAGTCATCCCTTATCACCTCTGGATTCATCTTGGATTTTCAGCCATGCATTTCAATCTGAACTGAACACCGTATACCCAAGATGGGACTAGTGATGGACCAACATCTATACCTATGCAGCACAGTGCCTGACTTTCTAGCTCTGCTAAGAAACTATTTAGCCTTGGAGAAATGCTGTGTCTACAGAGCTACTCTGCCTCTGGTTCCACAGCTTGCCCAAAGTAATTCAGCACATATCACTCAGATTTGCAAGCCCTCAGGGATCTCCTTAATTTTCTATCACTTCCCACAGTTTGAGTAAAAACCACAACTCAGGGAAAAAGAATATTCTGGAGGACACTGTATCCCTTTATTTATATGCTTTTCTGATTGAGTCTAGAAGAGGGTTGCCAATATAATTAGGGCCTTTGCTGAAATGAAATAACTTGGTGTTCAAGATGCTTTAGGTCTGGATGGTAGCACTCAAAAAGAGAGAAGGGGTAAGAACAAACATCCAGGCTCCATTCAACTGCAAAATCCTTTCTCTGATAGACATCACTCAACTTCTTAAGAATCAAAGCAAAGTACAGGTTCTGAAATACATCAAAAGACCCCTGAAACAAGCAACTTCATGAAGATGTAAATTGACTTTCATTTCAAAGTACTGCACAAATGCACTCAATTTCATTTCCAGTTTGCACAAATTATACAGCATTATCTGTAGATCTTCCCCTGAAGCTCTGGTGACATTTTATTATGGGATGCTAAACACTATGGAAAAGCTATAAAGCCCCTGAGTTGCATTTATTCAGGAAAAGTTCCCCCTTGGGAGAGCTCTGTGCCTCCTCAGGGCAAACTCTGTTTGCATAGGAAATATAAAGCAGGCTTACTGGAACATCAGAAAAATCTGCTTTTGCAACAAGCAAGAAAACATAGGACCCACCTCATAAGGACAACAAATGATCATAAATCTGTTTATTCTGTTTGAGCTGTCGTCTAATAAATTGGGGTGAAAAGGGAATACAAACAACACTGGACCATAACTCTGTGTAGGTGATAAAAGATGAAATCCAAACTCGTGCAGGAATTTCAGTGAAACCTCATATATTTCAAATTAAAATGTTTTGCCTCTGCTAGGATAACCTCACAATTATTTTTTAACTTCTACAGATTCTCAGTCTAGTTTTCCTCTCTGTGGTATTTGGTGCTTCTCATTTTACTTAGCTTCTTATATTTAATTGGATCATTCATTTTAATTTCTACCTCCTTCTTCTTATACTATAAAAGCATCCTTCAGTCTCTTGTCTAAAAATACTAAAAACACTTTAACTTATTTAAGTGAGAGTATTTTATTTTATTTTCTCTATTACTTTATCAGTAATAATATTGCTAAAGAAAAAAAACAACATAGCTCATTACCCGACTAAGAGTGGAACATGCAAGAGCAGGTTTGGCCCCGTAATTCCCTGATGACGATCCATCTTGCTGGTGAGCAGAGTGTCTGACTTCATAAGGAGCTACAGACATTTAAAATAAGTACATAAATGAAAGGATAATCCAAAAGCAAAACAGTAAATACTGCAAGTATCACTGACCTTAGCATCATAATATCAAAGAACATTGAGTCTTCAACAACAAAACGTCAGCTAGATGCTTGTCTTTAAATGTTACTGATGGAAATCATCATTATATATTAGTAGATAACAGAAAGCATTATTCACAATGTGTAAACATAAGTCTGTATATTCTGTTTATATATTTATACATTATCCTTACTTACACCTTTATATAGCAGAAGAAAGCATTACAAGTAGTAAGAAACAGCTGAGCTGCAAAACAATGTTTTGACAATGCTATCAAATAGCAAATTCCTAACGTTCTATATACTAATCTTCCATGTGCTATTCTTCCCCCTCTCTCTGATTTCTGTTGAAAATCAAAATACATGACTCACCACTTGTCATTATTTGGAATAAAGTCAGTCAAGAAAAGTAACAATCGCTCCTTCTTTTGTCAAGATAAGTCACTTGCATTCCACTGCAGTAAATATAGTAAGCAGTGACATAACGGCCCATTTAAGAACAATGTTTTAAAAATAGGTCAAGTATGCAAACGCAAAGGCGACTCACTTTCAAACTCTTACAGTGGTGAAAACTTTTGCTCCTGGCACATTTAAAATACATCACTACCATGACAGTCAGCATTAGGTAGATGAAATTTTAAAGAATCTTGATGAAAACTGAGACCAAGAAATCCCACTTTTGAGGTCAGGAAGACCTTCAAAACTACACCTCCAACCCCTCACCTTCCTAAGTGACTTATCCTGTATTGGTGCCTATTTTTATTGCTGTACAATTAAGTTCTAATTTCAGAAGAAAACAAAACAAAACACAGGAAGGAAGTTGAGAAATATACAGAAGCACTTCAAGAGGAGATTTAAGCACAAGGTCACTGCTATGTGTTTGCAAGCAAGAAAAGCTTCAAAATTACCTAGAAAAAAGAGTAACATCCACCGGTATTTGGATAACGATGGATGCAGTGCAAAGGTTGACCATTAAGACACACTGTCCCAACTTCAGAATCACGCTTTCAGTATAAAATACTTTTACCAAGACCACATCTGTGAAGCTACTGCCTCACACACATACATTAGTGCTGTTGTTTACAAGCCTATCCTAATGCATGCTCATCAGGAAACCGGAAGGTTCTTAATTTAAAAGGCCAGAAAGTATCAGTATGTCATCTAGCCCAGCCCTTTGGTACAGCACAAGTTTCTAGATGTCATACTAGCTCTGTTTTTTCCACTCATTTGTAAATGAAAACAATTGCTAAAGAACTCTTAACTAAAGGAGTGCTATATAGCAGTGCCTGCTATCTTCACCACCTTGGTCACCAGCAGCTGCTGCCAGTATGATGTCTGTGCTCTCCTAATATTAACAGGAGCATCTCCAGCCTTTGTGAAGACCAGTTCGTGCTCCACTATCCTCTGACCAAAACCAGAACGTTTTGACAATTAATTTAAAGGAAAGACAGCACTGAAGTGCCTTATTTTTATCTGTTTTGTTTACATTATGCTGTTGGACTGTATTTATACTCATGTCCCATTGTAATTTCCGTTATAAAATCAGAGAGATTATTATCATTTCCTGCAAAGGAAGGTTCATTGTAAATCTGAATACTAATACAGTAGCTACTGAAATCATAGCACTGCTGGCTCACAGTCATCCTGTTGCCCACTGAGACACCAAGGTCCTTCTCCACAGACCTCCTTCCCAGCAAGTCAGCTCCTATTCTGTACAGATGCATGAAGTTATTCCTCCCCAGACGTAGGACTCCGCACTTGCTCTTGCTGAACCTCACAAGGTTCCTCTCTGCTCAGCTCTCCAGTCTGTCCAGGTCTCACTGAATGGCAGCTGAGACTTTTAGTGTATTGGTCACTCCTCCTAGTTTCATATCATCAGCAAACTTGCTGGGAGTGCACTCTATAGGACCATGGATTTGTGTATGTCAAGTTTGCCTGGACAGTGTCTAACCAGATCCTCCTTGTCCAAGGGGAAGTATTCCCTTCCCTAGGCACTTTCCTTTGTCTCCAGAGTCTGGAATTTCAAAGAGGCAGTCTTAGCAATGAACACTGAAGCTAGGAGAGTGTTCAATAACTCGTCCTTCTCAGTGTTCTCTGTTACCAGGGCACACACTCTGGAAAAACTTACAAACATATCCACTGTGATATATTACAGAGAGTCTTGCCAGGGACTGGGTATGAGCTTTCATCTGTGAGCTGTGAAACATAAATCTAACTAATTTACCTGAAAATAAACAGGAAGACAGGATTGAACAATAAAAGGAAAGCTTTTAGGCACAATAAAGTAAGATGATTGGATCATTTTCCAAAACAAGGGTATCATTAAATTTTAAAATTACTAGCCTGACTGTCAGTTCCAGTTGAAACTTGGATGCTTCTGAGAAAAGGAAAAAGAATAACTGAATACAGTGTTCACGTCCCTACTCTTATATCCTACCTCCATGCTGCTGCTCCAGCCCACTTCTGGATTTACTATATCCATAAGTTAAGGGTATTCTCTGGTAGGTAGACGGAGAAGCAGGAGGTGAACAGATTGGAGACATCGGTGGAGACTTGGGTTCCTGCTTCAAAAAAACAACAACACAGAAAGGAATCCTGAGACTATAACAAAACAACCAAGTAATTCTGCACAGCAATCCAAACACATACACTGTGATGGACAAAGAAGAGGAAAACACTGCGGTTTCCTCAGACTCTATCCTAGAAATCTCTCACTAAAAAAAGAAAAGATGGATTTGGTATTGAACCTCCTAGAATAAAGTATGGTAATGGCATAGCAAAGATTTAAAACAGTTTAGGACAATCTGCTTGCAAATATGCCTGAAGAAGTGTCAGCAGAAGGCTTAGCATGAGTAACTGACAGTTTAGAACAAGAGAAGCTGGAATTAGGGTTTCACTGAGGACAAGAGAAAAGGAGGGTTTTTTGAACTACCCCTGGAGGAGATTAGAAAGGAAAGAAATACGGTGGCCTTTACCCACCCAGAGACATGGGCTAATAACCAACTCCCCTGTTTCAGCACCTCTTCTCCAACTGAATGTTTCTGTTCATGCCTGCTGTGAGAAATTCCTCATTTTCCTGTTTATTCCTCCTTGAGCACAGAGATTTCTGTTTGTACTGCCTCTCCTTGACCTCTCCAAGAAATCGTACTACACTCAGTAGAGCAACACTGGAAGAACTTACACAGAATACTACAGGGCTGACAGTTCTATACGTGCTCACATTAAGAAATTCCCTTCGGGGATAAATCAGTACGAGAGATCATCAGAACAAGAGCAGAGTCCTGATGGTAATTATTAACATGTAAGGAGCACTTATTCAGTACACTGCTGCAATACATGAGTGTCATGACTTCCAGGACTGGACCCAAGTGCAGCATGCACAATGACACATTAGCCTGAAGGAGTCAGGCTCGTTACCTGTTTGTCTCCTTCATCTGTTCTTTTGTAGGAATTTTTTTCCAGAGTTGCATGTGGAGCCTGAAATTTAACTCCATGGAGCTCTGCTGGAGTCCCATAGCGTACTTCGCTGTCATTTTTCAGCGCCATGAACCGTGGCAGAGGCAATTCTTCATTAAAAGAGAGAAACGTTCAGTTGGGACTTTAGTACGCTAGAAGTCCTTGAAGCAGTATCACATTGTAAAACGAGTGAAAAGTTTATCTATAAAAGACAACTATTTATATTTTGTAACATCTATAAATGTGCAACTCTTGAATATATTTTATGTCTTAATAGAAATGTGAATATTACATCTGCCATATTTAGGCATTATCTTTTAATGCGTAGTAAAAGAAAGAAGCCTTATGCACGTTATTAAAACCAGTGGCAAACTAATTTTCTGACCTGGAAACGTTGTCTTTAGTAAAAAGAATAGTTTCCCATAGAAACTGCGGACTGATGAATTCATTAGGTCAGGATGACAGTATTGTCAGTGCTTCTATCATACAAGGAGCAATTTAAAAATGATGGGGTTCAGAGACCAGGTCAGGGCCTAGTGAAACGGGGACAGCATTCCATCCCTGCTCTGCAGAGCAGTAGTGTGACACTTAAGCAAATGCATCTTTAAGACAATTCATGACTAGTTTAGGGGAATGTTATTAGACACCATTATTTTTGTGCAGTCAGCCTCCAAAGATCAATACAACTAAAATTAACTGAACACAGTCTTCAAAATCGAACCGTGCCTCACCTCTGTAATCATTTACACTTATAACTGCTACCAGGAAGAAAAAGAAATCAATTTGGGTTTGGTGCATGCTACTCATCTCACTCTCAAAATCACTAATACTTTTCAAGAGAAAATGTAATTAGCACTTTGGAAGCATTTCTGAGGAGTAAGTAAGCAGGATATCAATAGGCAGGCTGCAGACACCCTTGTTCACACAAACTGGGGGATGATGCGCAGCTGCTGTGCTTGTAACACATATACATACACGGTATATCTCACTTTAATTCAGGTTTCTTATTTAGTTTGCCTTTTCTCAGACCAACGGTGGCATCCTTAGAAAGGAGCACAGAGCAAGAGAGCTTTGCACAAGTGGAAACCCTCCTGGATCTGCAACCTGAGGCCTGCCAAGGCCGAGCACGGACCACCAGGCTCTTTTAAATTATATCTACCATATGTTGCCATACCTACCAATACAATGCATTATTTTATCATGGCTCCCAAACAATCCTCCATATAAAGCAGCTACCAGCTCCCACTCAGCAGTCTTTGGGATCATAGGCCAAAGGCGGCAGGGAAGTGTACCTACAGCACTGACTGGCTGTCATCTGGCAATGCCTTTAGGAGACAAAGGTGCAATCCTACCTTGGCCACACATGTTATTCAGTGTAATGTTTTACCACTTTTACACTTAGAGAAAGTAACACGGTCTACCCATGCTCAGGTCCTCAAAATACACTGGTTTCACAGATGAATTAGGAGGAAAGTTCACCACCACAGAAAGCTTGCAAGGATTAAAGACAGAGCGCTGCAAGCAACATTTGCTACTCACCATTCTTAATGCTCTCAATCCGTACTGGGAACCCTGACTGCGCTGCCGCAATTAACTTCAAAGCAATGTAAAACTGAGCAGGACCAAAATAGCCCACACGTTTGGCTCCACAAACTTCTGTGATCTAGGAGAGAAGAGACACATTCCTGGTAAAACGCATTTCACTCTTTCAGGGAAAGTGAACAGCTCTGCATACACAAGCAAAGAAATATGTATTTTTAAGTTTAAAATACTTACTGTATTTAAAGTTATCTATTCAGTGTATTTGTACTTTGATCACATCCCCCTTAGTATATCGGAGACAAGTAGTTATTTATTACCATTTTCAGGTACAACGAAGGGCAGCAGCACTATCCTAAAATGATTTATTTGCTTTCGTATTATGCCTGATTTTAACAACAGGTGAAACGATTGCTTATTTTGCACACTGTTTAGTCAGATGCTCTCACTGCAGGAGCTGCGGTGTTCACAGGAATACAATTAGTCCTTAAAACCGCTGTAACTGGAATGGCAAACTCAGTACAAGAAATTCCCCATCCTGCCACTTCCACATCGTCACACAGGCCCCGACAGCCAGAGAGGGCAGTGGGTTCTCTGGCAGTCAGTCTTTCAAAAATAGGGTGCTGCTACTCAAGCATCTTTAAAACAACCATCCTGAAACCGCCTCTTTTCTGTCACCCTTCAATGGTAACAACAGAAAACATTTTGTAGGCACAATCTCCCCTGTGTTATTTCGACAACTAAATCCTGATCTCTTGTTAATGGCCTGGAGCAACAGATGTAAGCTGCCACAGTGGCTCAATTTATTACAGAACTGTAGATATTTACATAGATTAATCGTAGATACAGACATTTACACTCATTAGTTTTCCTGACAGCCAGAGAGGGCAGTGGGTCCTCTGGCAGCCAGCATCTCATCCCGTTGACATCAGGACCCTCTCGGAGCTGCTGGCTGGAGCACCCCTCCTCCTCCAGCACCACGGCAAGGTGGCAGGTCAACCTTCATCCAAAACCAGTTCCTCAGAACATGCTGTCTGCTTCAATTCCCATAGCAGCTTAAACTCAATATTGCAACTATTTCCTGATTTTACCTTTTGCAGGGTCAGTGCACACAACCTCTCGATAGGCAGATTGCACTTAGCAATTGCTAAGCTAAGCTGTGTGAAAAGCTATTATAGGAGTCTCCAAGATCCATCTGAATTAAAGGCATCATATCTGAATGTGAAAATGACATCTTTTCAGGATGAAAAGTAGACTATCTCAGAAAATAAACATGGAGCACCACTTTGGAACTAAGATATATGAAAACGCCCCCTGAAAAAGGGAAACATCAGTACTGCTTTCCTTAACTGATGTTAAAAACAAACTCTTTTCGTTCTTTCCTGTTGTCAGCTTAGGTTACTTAGTTTTCAGTGATATAACAGGGAGAGAAATGATTTTTTTCTACTCACACACATGTAAAATAAAATGAACTGCAGACCTTGATACCTCAGGGGATTTTAATACAGCATTATTGACAGTCAATTTCATTACTTTTTTTTTTTTTTTTTAGATTCTTCAGCAAAAAACTGTAATCCTCCAGTGATAGCTGAATATGGAAGAAAAGTTTAATGCAGTACACGTTGGAAACAATTTTTCATGGTGGCAGGTTACTGCTGCCTCTTGCCAAATCTAACCTCGGGATGATAAACAGAGTTACTCGAAGACTGATCTACTGAACAGCTCTTGAGGCAACAGCACCGTGCTGAGTGGACTAAAACTGAGTTTAAATTTCTGCAAGGTATAACTGTGTATATGGAACAAATCCACGGGTCACTTGCCATTTGGGAAAGAAAGTTCATTTCACACAGCATGCAAAAGCAACATTTCTCAGAGAAGGATGGAGAGCTGTGGTGCCTAACCTCACACTTGCTCTAAGTCAGCCCTGGAACAATGCCTGTACGACCAATGGCATTTCAGCAGAGAGCCTTAAAACACTTTCTGTGCAAGAGCCACATTGCCCTCCCTACCAATCTGCCATGAAAAATGGAGAGGAAGGCTGCTGGTATGCTGTTCTTGTGGGACAGAAGATTTTCTACAATTAGTAAAAAATTCCCCCTTCCCATTATTTCTATATTATTATTATTGAAAAGAGATCTCTGGCTTATCAACATTAACATTTAAGACATATCTATAAACTGTTCTGTAGAGTGGCTGTTTTAAATTACCATTCTCCATGCATACTCCTAGTAGGAAAGCCTTACATCTTGAGATGCTGGAATGAAAAGCAGGTTTTTGTATTTATTATCCACTCACTGCTCTGCTCCATTAGCAGGCAGTGAGTGTTATTTTTGCAATTGCTCCTTGAAGACGTCCCAATGAAGCTGCTTTTCCCAGCACAATCTGATACTGTTCCAGCTCTCCCCGTTTCTCTGCAAACAAGTTTCCACTGCGGTCTCCAAGAGCACTGACCTCTCAAACACCCTGGGCAGGTCCTACTTAGATTGCAAGAGCTAAACTCTGGAAGCCAAAACCTAAGGATGAAGTTTGCTTACTGTATATTGAGAGCAAGGTACAATCAGAAAGAGACATTCAGTAACCCTAGAACAGATGGGCAGGCTGAGATGGCCATCTTCCAGCCTCAAAGGAAAGATTTTCACCTGTAAGCAAAAGTAAAGCTGGTAAATTTTTCACTGAGAAGGTGGTAAGGCGCTGGAACAGGCTGTCCAAAGAAGATACGTATGTCTCATCCCTAGAGGCTTTCAAGGCCAGGTTAGGTGGGGCCCTGGGCAGCTTGAGCTGGTGCCTAATGTAATGGCTGGCAACCCTCACCACAGCAGGAGGCTGGAACTAGACGATCTTTGAGGTCCCTTCCAACTCAAGTGATCCTAAGATTTTTGCTTTTTCATTCAGCCAGTAAAACTGCTGCACTGTCCTTTGGCACTCAGTTTGGGTCTGTTCTGCTCCCTTGTCGCGATCTGTCATGATCACCGCCTGTCACTTGCAGGCAAACCAAGCACAGCAAAGAGGAAGCCTCTGTGTGCACTGTGACACTGAAAAAGTATATGCGGAATGCAAATTCTCTGTGAGAAAATGAGCAACTGCTTGCTCCCGTGCTAAAGGGAATTTTCTCACTTCACCTTCCACCTCAGCCAGCCCCAGAAAACACAATTTTAATGCTTGCTCACGCTCATGATATGAAGATTTTTTACCTCCTCCGTTTCCTCTGTGCTGCAAGGAACAGGCAGAAAAGCTCTTGCCCAGATCTAGGACCAGCTGTGCTGATGCAGAACTGCACTCAGCCCTCTAGACCCACCACCCTATCATCACTGTTCCACACACAAATATTTGCAGCAGTAGCTTATCAAAGCCTTATCACAACTGTACCATGCGTCTGACCCGCTTTGCTCCTTTAAAAAAAAAAGAAAAAAAGAAAAATAAATAAATTCTGTTTACAGATTCGGGGATCTGCTTGTCACAGACAAGTTTTGCTACATTCTTAATCAGGTATTTCTTTCTGAATGGGTCATTGTTCAAATACCTGCAGCACTGCCTGGAGCCCAGGGCTCTTCTCTTTATTTAAAAGGAGGCACAGAATAGCATGTCCAGATCCCAGAGGACTGCTGCCCGGGACGTGCTGGAACAGATGTGCACCCAGGGGAAGGGGCTCTGCCATGGGGCGGGTTGTTTGTGCTGCTTCTCTGCCTCAGCCAGCTTTCTGTAGCTGCATATTTACTCTGCTGCTTTGTCTTTTAAAAAACGATGCTTTGTCTGCTTTAGACTTCTTTAAACATCACCTGGAACACACACGGAAATTTGGGAAACTGGGTTCTGATGCCTAAAATGAATTAGAAATGGCTTACTTTACGGCACACATACAACACACACATAGGGCATTTTCAAAGACCTACAAAATGACCTGTCCTCACTGTTCAAGCTCTGTATATCTGCAGTTTAAAATTAATGTGTTCTTCAAGCTCAGATGGTAAGTTACTGATTAGCTGCCACAGCTTAGAAAATCAGCTAACAGAGTGGTAAAAAGAGCAGAAACCAACCTCATCGGTTAGGCAAAATGTGCTGACAGCCCTGACAGAGCTTGCCAGGCTCCCTTATGCTCACACCACACAGAACAACTTTGTTTGCACACGCAGGTGCTTACCTGGGCACATCTGGGGCAAGCTCTTCCCTTGGCAACAGGGAAGCTTTGCCAAGCAGCTCCAGGCAGAATGTTTTACACCAGCACTAAGAACTGCAAATGTATGATTCAGTGCACATTTGGACACACACCAAATATTTTCAAACAATTCCTTAAGTCTCGTATTGACTTGATCAACGCAAGGGTCTGTGTAGGTATCTATTTTGTACTGTCCATCAGCAGCAGATGTCTACAGAAATTAAGAGCATGCAAATCACTTCTCTTCAGATAGGACAACTGGCAATGCCAGCATACAGCAAGCTACAAAAAAATACTGGTCTGAATTTGTGCAGCTACCAGGACAGGTGAATCAGCACTGTTAATCAAAAGATTTCAATTATTCAGGAGTGTTGGGTAGAAAAACTGCCAGGGAATAAAGACTGCTGATGCAGCCTAATACTTTTAAGCATGGAACAGCACCTCAAAGAAACCCAGTCTCCTGTACTGAACCTTTTGTCTTCAATGCACAAACACTACTGAATCTTTCTGCTTTATCGGGGTGTGATGTGGTGAACACTTCCATCTAATGTCTCTTACCAGGAGGTTTAAGAACAAACATTGCTGAGAAATACCTGGAAGCTTCCATGCCATGTAAAGAAAATAATTTACACAATAGCTGTGTCTACAGAATAAGGTCAAGAGGCTGTTATGCTCATCTGCTCATACTACATCCTGCTTTCTCTTTGAAAGGAAAAACCTGCTGTCATTCTAACTAAACACATGCCTTTAGTTGTGTGTAGAAAGCCTGCAGGTGCAAAAGAGATGAAGCAAATACTTTTCAAAACCTTGCGTTTTATTTCTATTTGGCAAATAAATGCTGTATCTGAGAACTGCATTAATACATCTAGAACTGTTTCAGTTGTGCTTCATATTCACTAGTTTGTATCAAATCCTATAAACATATATCTAGGAAAATAAACACAGCTTGTGCCAATAAATCTGTATAGGACACACGAAACTTTAATAAAGCTTACTAGACTGGCAACACAAAAATAAAATGCCTGAAAACAGGCTACCATGCATTTAAGAACTTGTCATAGGCATACAAACAACTGTAGAAGTATGATTCCACTTATTCACTGAACTGCTTCACATTCTTTTTTGGCAATCAGTTCCTCAGCGTTTGGCTATGGAAATGTACATAGTCATCAGGACACGTAGCCTTGCCAACATCACTATTAAGTCCTGAAATCCCATGGAAACCTGCAGATTATGCAGAATTTGATGACAGACATTTCATCTACTTTTCAAGTCTCATTTGTAGAAGCAAGGGAGTAAAGGTAGCATCCCAACCAAAGTGACAAGTACAGAGCTGTCACATCACTCTATCCAAACAAATTGTAGGGAGCTTTCACAGAGCTTATCCCAACTTCTTGTGATTCAAGACGCTGCCAGGAGAGTTTCATTCTCCTGAACATGATGTAAGATTCATGGATTCCATCCTGCAGATGTTTAATGCTAAGGAAGCATGTTTATAATCTATGCAGTGTGTAAAAGCACTAGTCATTCCAAAGACTTCTGTTCATTTTCCTGCTCACCCCTTCTCTTCCAAGAGCTTATCTATAGAAACAACACCAAGAAGGCTTAAAGTACAAGAGAGGGGAGCCCAGACCCACTGACTCTTACTTGCTCAGCTGAGACCTGATCCCAAGCCCCCTTGCCTGAGAGTAATTGAATGCACCAGAACTGACACTGATGTGATGAAACTCCCCACACAGGAATTCGGTCAGGACTGGCACTGGGCCAGCTGAAATATGAAATCTATAAAACTTCTATTTTCTGGAGGCTGAAGTGAAAACAGTATACAAACTCTTACTAGCAATGAGAACGAACAGAGTTGTGTTTCTGCTAAAGTAGAAATGTCAGGTTTTGCAAATGAGCCGCATCAGCACCTCTTTCACATTAAAAATACAGTACAGTCACATGAACCCTAAGCAACAACACCATTTCCAGCAAGGCCAGATTTTCGGGACAGGTAGCATTATCCCTGTGTTCTTATTATTTTAGACAACTTCACCAACCAAGTTGTTAATTCTGCAAAGAATATTTTCATAACATAATTTTCATTAGCATATTGTCATCTGGAGAGTACATTTTCACTGATTTAAAATACAGCAATTATTCATAAGCTTGAATTCATTATCTAGAATGACATTTATTATAAATGCCAATGTATTTCAATACACTTTAAAAAAGTCCACTCAAAGCACTGCCTATACATACATAACTGAAACTGAATTTAACTTGAAGCTCAGTTTCAACAATCAAACCTTTAATAAGAGAAATTTCTGCAACATGATGAGGCCTTTCTTTTACAGGAGGAGTGGTCACTCCATCACTGAAGTTCAGATATGGATTAAAGTACCTAAAATAACCCTGAGTTTTAAAAAAATATTAATAATTTAAAAAATTTAAAAAATCTAATGAAATTAGATAATGGAATATGAAGCCATTTATGAGGCAAGACTCCTCAAGCTTGAAAAAAATATATCTGTTTGAATCTTGCAGTGCATTATATTTATACAGCCAACCTTTATCCTACCTTTCAACAAATTTCAGTCTCTAAATAATACTCCAGACTTAGAAATTAATGACTGTTATTTCAAAAAAACAAATCACACTGATATGAAGTAATTTTGTTTGCTAATGTCAAAATTCAGTCAGATGTATGAGCATTAATCTTTCAATCCAAATGTGTATTAAAGAAAAATCCACCTTTTTTTTTTACAGTGTTTTAACACGATTTACCTTATTCGCCAAAGAAGCTAAAACCAATTATTTTTTGCAATTTACTCTTCAGTAAATAACCTAACTTGCAAAACTCAGCAGTACAAATCCATTTTGTTGTCATGATGAAATATAACCATAGAACATCTCATAACAGTTAGCACCCAGCACTGGTGATGCTGAGTTCAGTTTTGGGCCCTTCACCACAAGGACCTTGAGGCCCTGGAGGGTGCCCAGAGAAGGGCAATGAAACTGTGAGGGGTCTAGAGCACAAGTCTTATGGGGAGCAGCTGAGAGAACTGGGCTTTTTCAGTCTGGAGAAGAGGAGGCTCAGGGGAGACTTCATTGCTCTCTACAACCGCATGAAAGGAGATTGTGCTGAGTCAGGAGTTGGCTTCTTCCTCCAGATGACAGTGATAGGACAGGAAGGAATGGCCTCAAGTTGCACCAGTGGAGGTTCCACGTGGATATTAGGAAACACTTCTCAGAAAAAAAGGCAGTGGTGAGACAGTGGCACAGGCTGCCCAGGGAGGTGGTACAGTCACTGTCCCTGGAGGCATTCAAGAACCATGTGGATGTGGCACTGAGGGATGTGGTCAGTGGTTACAGTGTGATGAGTTAGCGGTTGGACTAGGTGATCTTAGTGGTCTTTACCAATTTCAATGATTCTGTAATTCTGCATCTGCTAAAAAACTGAGAAGCTTTGATCTTAAACTAAGGAGATGTCTTCTGCATACATATACAACATTTTAGGAATAGGTAACCAAAATAACTCCTGAGCCTAATTAGCACATGAGGAAAACCAAGAGACACATCTGCTAGAAAATGTTAAAATCAAACAAGAATGAGCAGAAAGGCACAGAGTCGCCATTCTGGATGTACAAGAGTTAATTGTTCTTAAAGGTCTTCTGATAGCTCCACTGCCCAAGCCAAGGCAAAGCTACCCAGAATATCAACCTTCTCCATTAAAACTTCCTTTATTTTCTCATTTGGTAGCAATGCTTGAAGGTTTCCCTCCAGCAGAGCACATAGAGTTATTACAGGCAAATTCTGACAAACACAGCTGGCTTAATTATAATGTGCTGTCACAACCAAGAGACCTACACAGCCATCCACATGCAGGACCACAGCAAGCCGCCTCCACAACAGCTGCCTTATTATTTCCACATTTCTCTGCAACTAAAGCAAGGAAATACTTTGCCCTCAGATGCTGTGCCAGAATAGCTTTACGATCTGTTCCATTTGGATGCTTTTTTCACAACTGAAAGTATACAAAGGGCAGCCGACAGCAAACCTCATGGTAATTACCGTTATCTCTACAGATCCATTTCCAAATCCAAAGAACATTTCCCAATTTCTTTTGGAAAGCGAGCAGCCTTTTCTTCTCAGCAAGTTCAGTCCTACTGATAGGCCATTACCCTCCATCCCCACAGCTGCCCTGGTGCACCCGGGCACAGCTCTCAGATGAATATCAGGTAAGTCCTCAACCCCAGACGATAACAAAGCAATGCACTCTGCATTCCCTCTGGAACGCACTGGGCCGAGACACAAGACCCTGTTGGGCTGCTCACAGGGTGCCTGCAAGATGTGAGGGTGAGAGCATGACTAGTTGAAGTTGACTGGAAAGATGTCAGAAAGATACTCAAAGTTTACATTTTTGTATTTCAGGGACAGCTTAAATAGCCATGGTACATCTGTGGAAATATATAGAGTCTCTTGGCCTGAGAATACAAGAATTCCTGCTGCTCGAGATCTAGCATGCAGGGCTTTAACTCATCTAGCAAGGTAGTTGGGAAAACGAAAAGGCCACAGTCACTCACAGCACTATGCAAAGTGGCAAGGACAACTCTTCCTCTGCCACTGCCAGTTTTTTACCCCACTTTGGCCAAAGTTGTTCTATTCACAAGCAGCAGTAGTGTCATCAACTACATGGCTGCATTGCTCCAGCATGCTGATCTGCCCTGAAGGCTTCCTCCAAGAACACTTCAAACAAGGAGAATTACAGATATACATATATATGTAAGGTGTGAATCCCAGTGTTCAAAGACAGCCTGTTTGCTTTTTTTTCAGCCTTGAGGTGACTTTACTACATTATTTTTGCCTTGGTTTTATTCTTAGACAGAGACATAAGTGCTGTTCATTTTTGCTCTAAAATGAAGTGATTAATTTTTTTGTTTCTCCCATGGCACCTGGAACAAACGCTTTAAAAGAAACTGATGCAGCATCCTTCAACAATTCAGCCTAAGAAATAGGAGCAACCTCAAACAATAAATAGAGGCGGCCGCTCAAAATCAAGCTGAAATGTGAAGTTTCTGCACCCACAGATAAGTGGCATTGCTCCCATTAGCTTCACAAGACCCATGGGTGCCCTTCAGGCCCCCCAGAGCTGACTTCTTGCTGGGTTGCGCACTGGGAGGAAGTATCCTTGGCCCCTTGGAAACATTACAACCCTGATCCCATGGGGGACTGATACATAGTCTGATATGTAGACTTGTATGTTTCTCAGCTAAAAAACAGAACAGCAATGTGATGAACCACAGGTTTCTGGATGTCAGTGAAGAAAGCCTGGCACGTGGATCAAAGTAGGATATCTTCTCGCATGTACAATCCATTCCACAGCAAGATTTTTTCTGTCAGACAGAACTCGAGTTAATCCCTTTGTATCTATTTGTTTTCAGCATGCCCTGATGCCAGTAAAGAAAATAATGCCCTTCTTCCACACTGATGTCTAAGATATAATTAGTGACTTCAGCATTTTGTGGCCAGTGCAATATAAATGAGCACTTAAACATTCCATTCAGCAATGCACACGTGCCTATTTCCATTAGACTTTCCTCCCTAACTTTTCATGGCCTAGCACAACCATGGGATCCTAATATCACAATCCACAAAAACAATATGCCACTTAAGAACTACAGCTCTCTTGCAAAATCTTCCATAGCAGTAGACAAAGAGATTATTATGCATAATTCTAGTAACATGAGTTTAAAAACTCAGGAAAATTATACAGCAAAAATAATCTCACTTTTTTTTTTAATCCACATAATCCACTCAAAAAGTGAAATCCTATACATTAAAAATATAGGAAGAAAGTCAAGGACTGCTTTAAATTATGCCTCCTAGTCCTCCACCGCCAAAACATCATCATCAAAGCTATTCCTGCCAAGCCTCTCTCCCACCTTCAGATGAAGATGGCGACAGCTCAATTTGTGCTTGTAAGACAGACTGTCAAATAACACTTTGGACTTTTCAGACTCCAGTCCAACAGTACAAGCCTGCCCATGGCAGCCCTTCCCTACACTGTGCATTGCTGCACTGCAGAGGGAGCTGTGTTTGCTTGTACAACAGAGGGGGGCAGCACCAAGACCTTCAACTGGCATGCAAATTCCATTTCTCTCAGAAACGCAGAACTCTTCAGCAAACACTGATAGCTCAGTGAAGCAACCTAATAAAGAAGTAACACATTGGGCAGAGAAAAGAATAATGATCTATTTGGCTCCAAAGAGATGGGTGAAGTGGCAAGTGATCTGTGGCTTTTTTTTTTTTTTGTCAATTTTTAGATCTCCTAAGGTACTAATGATCACTGCAGAATGATTCCCAGCCTCCAACGCCAGCCAGACAAATGCACATGAAATGCTAAACTACTAAGATCGTGTCTTTTCTTTAGTCCTTATGCAACAGCCTGCTTATGTTAACATAACCTCATCATTAGAGCAAAGCATCACAGCAGCCAAGGTATTAAAAAATATCAGCTTGTGAGGCTTTTGTGACTCTTTCACAGGACTTTCTGGAACTAGAAAAACAAAAAGACATCTGTACACATTACCACAAATTATTAAAAAATAATAATAATAATAAGGATTTGTAGAAGCTTATCATAGGCAGCTTTTCCAAGCATTCTGTTCATGTTAGCATTACTTTCTTTCAGTATTGAAAAGCATATGCACCAGGACAGTGAATAAACAGTGTAGCAATCATTTTTCCTTTAAATTGCTTGATTTTCTTTTCTGTTGCATAATATTGGTAAATTTCACACCCAGGCAGAAACCTTAAGGTGAATTATTGCTTAAAGCATGTGAAATCTGGATACCAAAAACTGCATTATGTGCCAATCCACATCTTAAAAGCAGCAGCCTCTTTTCCTTCATGCAAGCTTCTGCCTTTTACTTTGTACAATTTCTGCACTAAATGGAAAGGAATCCTGTGGAGCAAGCGGTTTATCATGCAATTAAACCCCCAAAACATTCACAAAAAGGGCCAAAGTGCAGCAGCTTTAAAAAGGTAAAGCTACAGAAGACTTTTAATACTTTTTTTATTTTAGTAAGCGTACACTCTGTATGGCTGAAATAAAAATTCTTTTCTTACACTAGAGCCATACAATTCAAAAGATTTCTCTCCCCGAGACTCACATGAAGTAGCCCCATGTGAGTTCAACAGGAACACTCGAGGGCTGGAAACCCCTGTTTCTTAACTGCTTTCTTAGATTGGAGCCTGGCTGAGTACAAGCTAAAGCATTTGTACCTAACAAATATATACTCTTTCCCCTATTTTCTATGCTTAAACCATTAAAACTCCTGAGAGCACACAGGCTAATTAAGCTTTTAATTCCCACAACGCTTTTGCACAGGAATCTGTTGGCTTAGCAGACTTAACAACAGCTACTTTGTTAAGCAAGATTACATGGAAAAGCCCTATTTCTGACACTCCCTTTCACTCTGGTCCTACCTAGCGAGTATTGCTCTACCTTAGCTACGTTGTCCGGCAGAAGTGTTATCACAGCAAATCAAGCTAGGTGCGCCCCAAGCTTGATTTTGCTGTGAGAATCTCATTTTCAGATGTTCTTATTATTAGCAGCTTACAGAAAGTAAGTTTAAATAAAGAAAAAACTTAAACCAGAAAAGTAACAGAAAAAAATCAACAACGTTATTGCTTCATTCCTTCATTTGAAATCTTTCAACTGTGGCTTAGTTTTATTTTGCTGTTGAAACTAGGTCTTCAGTCAAAATGTGGGAGGTTTTCTTTCCACATGTGCGAGTACTTAAAATGAATCCAGAAAGCATTTCACCACTGGCTTTGGGGGTATGCTGAGGGTAGGAAGGAGGGATGGAGAGTGGAGAGAAGATGATGCTTTTTTGCCTTATCACTCATAAGAACTGGTATAGAGTGGGGAAGGGATGCCACTTTGCATCTGTGCTCCCGTATGAGCCACCCCCAGTAAAACTATAGAAGTCCATCAGTCTGCACTGTTTCTCAGCACAGTTGATTAATGAAGAAGGAAGCAGCTTCCTCCCCCAGCTTTTAGTCATACTCATTTTCTACGAAAATTGTTCTTTAACACAAATAAACTTTTCAGCCTGCAAAAAGAGCAATCATTTCAAGCAGAAAACAGCTCTGAGCTTTTACTTGCAAAGACTTCTTTGAAAACAAAACACTGTAAGTACATTCTGAAACATTCTTTTTTTCTCTACAAGACTCTCAGGTGTTACAGAAAATGTAATGTTAAGGTTTAAATAATTCTGAATCTCTGCACTGCATGTACCTTATTAACACAAAAAGCTTTTATTATTACTAATGGATAAAGCACAGCTTTGAAGAACCATATGCTTGTGCATTCAGACCTTCAGATATGCACACAACAACAATGATTCTTTCAAATAAAGACAAATCGTGCTACTTTTATCTCCCAAATAAACAGTGAGAAATATGTGAATTCACTGTTTACTTCCATCTTCCTGGGCAAATAATTGTGGAAAAATTATGACAACTCCAAATGTTTCATTAAGCAGTAAAAGAAAACTAAATGCTATCAAAAATATGAAACATTTTGAACAACTGGAAAAAAAATCAGAAAAATATCTGTAATTTTTGATAGCCACGTCTGTATAAAAACCTATTGGTTGACCTGTCAATTTCAGTCTCACAATAAACTACAGCTTCCAGTGGAATATATTTGTCTTTTGTACCTTTATTTTTAATGTCATGTTATTTGGGTGCCATACCATTGCCTCTCATTGTTAAAAACAATTTTAAAAAGCCCTCAGAATTGCTTTCTTCACAATAATTTTGCCAACACTGAAAATCTTTGGCTCACGCTTCAACATCAGAAAGGATTTAACTCAAGCTGAAAGAATACAAGTACTTCTGCATTCACGCTTTCAAATAACAAAATTTAACAAAGTATGTAATTATTACATTTCAAGAGCACAAACTTAATTTGTATTGCATAACAATACCAAATTTTTTCCAGCTTGCTAAAAAAGTTGGAGGCATTTCCTCTATGGAAACGTTAACCATAAAAGTCTTGACACTCTCTTCACAGGAAATTGATTTTCTAAAAAAATTTTGGAAAAGACTTGACTTGGGATTCCTGCACAAGCTATTTACATTCCACTTAGGTCTGAATCTACAACATGACCCACAGATGAGAGCACAGCACATAAAAAAAAATAGATACACTGAACAAGTTTGGAGGCTAATGAAACTTTGAGAATAAAAGTCCCAGATGAACAGAATGGATAATGACAAAATGAACAGTTTACGAGTTTAACATGGTGGGTTTTTAAATTTCATTTCAGTCTCCTTATTAAGTGTTCCATAATTAAATTGTTTTCTGGGTAATTCTGATCTTCTGTAAGTTCTGACAGTCATGTAATATGACCACCACCTGAACTAGCTTCCCCTTGTAAGCTATGCACGTGGCTCAAGGAGTGAACAAGAAACATTCCTACTCAACATTTACTGTGAAATCCTTCCAT
This sequence comes from Cyrtonyx montezumae, assembly GCF_038088225.1. Classification (NCBI taxonomy): domain Eukaryota; kingdom Metazoa; phylum Chordata; class Aves; order Galliformes; family Odontophoridae; genus Cyrtonyx; species Cyrtonyx montezumae. Next base: position 44,776,620 of record NW_027072034.1, on the reverse strand, counting down.
CAGAAAGGGTCTAGGTATTACAGAGTGGTGCCAATATTTCAAAAAAATTGAAAGCTGGCCTCTCATAAATATGATTTTTTTCTGGTTCTTGGCCAAGGTTGGTTTCAGGAACAGAGTAATTGTGGCCACAGGACAAGGCCGCAGTACTAGGAATTACGCTTTTACAACTAGAATTAAAAGAAAAAGAGCGAGACTGACAAAAACACCATGCAATATAATTCCAATTTGCCGTCTCAGTTCATCTGTAGGAACTGCAACTTCAGGCATGCCGGGGTGAAACTAACCTGTTCTTAGGAACATGGAAACATTGATGGTTGGGCTAGACAATGTTGGAAGTCTGTTCAAAAATTCTTCATGGATTACCCTTTTGGGTGAGGGTTTCCACTCTTCTGCCTGATGATACCATTCCTGCTGAGGTAGGCAAACCCTAGCTGGCTGCTGACTGCCCACCCAGCCACTCCCTGGCACAGGCCACATCTGATGGGGGCAGCTCTGGGCTTCTTCTCTCAAAGGCGTCTTCCTGTGGCCTCCTTGCCACCAAAACCCAGCACAATACCAGTTTGCAATGTTAAACTAGAAGAGTCAGCTTTAAAAAGGAGCGGATAATCTGTTCTTCACACCCTCCATAGATCAACTATAAACAACGCAGTGGTTAAAAAAAATCTTCAAACTAAAGATAAGGCAGCACTAGAGTATGTTGCCTACAGAAGCAATAGTTTTCATTGCTAGGGATTAACAGATTGCTCAGGAATTATAAAGAAATAGGATTTTGCTGTAGAAGGGATCTAGAGATTACCTGAGGTCTTTTCCATGGCTGCATTTTGTCCTGCTACCCATACAGATGATGCTGGTGTGACCACACTGCACCAAAGTCCCCACCTCAGTGATTTTTGTCATCCATTAGCTTTGCTTTCCATTTGGTTTAAAAGAAGGGCTGAGACATCAGGGATGGGTGCACTTCCCAGCATCTGATTTTCACACATCCTGTCAGGATCTCCCCTACCATGGCAAGGCAGAGGCAGCTCAGCCCCTTTTCCCCACTGACACAGCAAGGTCACTAGCCAGAACAAGTGTTCTTCTGAGCCAGTTCATGTCCACGCTGTCTGTGGCCCACGAAAAGTGCTACAGAGCACTCATGCACTTGCCTTTTTCCTCACTTCCACAAAGCAAGGAGAACAGGGACAGCATACCGTGGGCCATTCTGAGGAACTAGTTAAGGCAAGGCCATGCCTGTTGACCTCCACCTCAGGTGCTGTTTGATCAACAACCTACTGAAAAATCATTAATTTCAACCGATATCTAATGTCTATAAAATCTCAGACGTGCTTTCATAGGTTATCCAGCTGGTTATCCTTTCTTTAATTTCAGTAATACCACGTTTCAGAAATTATCTTGCATTCCAAATAGTCCTTCAAACAAACTGTGTCACAAATGTTATATGTTTTTAAAATCTCAAACACATTTACAAAATCAAAAGGTATACGGTCAGGCAAAATATAGCCCAATTAATTCTGCTAAATATTCCCTTCCAAGACATAACCTCAGCAGAAATGCTTCAGCAATGAGATGGCATTGTTCGTTATTTTAAATTCCACTGGAAATAGTTGTACATTTTTTGTGCAAGGAACTATTTCCCTGCAATGCTTATACCTAAACATGTCTGTAATGGAAACTGGATGATAAGACAGCAGAAACGTAACCCCCTCTGAACTCCATCCACAGGATGAGATCTCACTTGGGATACCAGAGAACCCCAAGTCCATGTGCAATGAGAAAAGGACTGGAACTGCTCTCTCTGGGACACAGCCACAAAGGCTGAAAATGCCAAGAGTAAGCAAGGGTACAAAAGGAATAGAAATTAAGCCACTATGTAATCTTCATCTTTCCAGAAACAAAGTTAGAGGGAATTTATAGGATATGGAGGCAAACTGCCAAAGCAACAGCAGAATCAATTTGGGCTGCCTATTAGCAGGTGTGCAGGCATGGGACACCTTACAAAGCACAGCATGAGCAAGAGTGCATGCAGACAGAACACAACGCTTGGCAATCCTTCAGGGCACTGCACCAAACCTCTCAACAGCAACGCTGTATTTAATAACAGTGAAAACGAGAATCTAGCTCAAAAGCATCAGTGTTGAAGCCTTTGCGTTGTTCTTAATGCCAGAAAACTAAAGAAAGCAAGGCAGCAAGAGGATTCAGCTCTAGTTCCAAGGAAATTTTCTCACAGATACACTTTTGCAAGACGTACAATTAAAAAAAGCCCTAAAAGCAAAGCTGACATAAAGAGCGAGAAAGCATCCCTTCCGTTTCTTTCCCCACTATTTATTTATTTCCTGGCAGATGCGGAGAAGCGCTGAAGCAGCAGCTCCCTTGGCTCGTGGAGGCCGCCAGCTGGAACCAAGGGAACAAAGAGCAGTGCAGGTGGAGTGGTGTGGGGAGGGCTGGAGGCAGAGAGGCACCAAAATAGCATCCCAGAGATGACACCGAGACCCATTTCCCCTTTGCCTCTCCCTACCTCCAAGTTTGGCGAGTTTTAAAATGTTGTTCTACAACCTTTTCTTTATCTCATCACCAAACCACTATTTAACAATAACACTCTATCCTAGAAAAAAGCCACCCGTGAGCAGCAGAACCAATGAATCCCAATTTCCTTTAGATTCCTGCCTCTGATACAAATTCTTCAACGTGGCTTGGGAGATTTCCCTCAATATAAAAAATATTGGTGTTTGCCTTTACCAAATCTCTTGAGTCTTTCACATAACTAAAGAACATCCCATCAAAATCTCTTAACTTTCTGCAAAGTTTTCTTGGCAATGAACAAATTCAGAAGTTAATACTGGACTGAATTAACAGCACTATTGCAGAAGGCTCATTTATTTCAAAACCAGGCCATATTAACCTCAACCTATGACATGGGAAATTGGGAAATTTTAGATTACATTAACAAAGATGAAGTGGAATAAGCAGTAATAAAGGAGACTATAACTCATTTTTATGCTAATTTTTCAGCTGAAACCATGCAGCTATGTAGAAAATGGCAAGACCTTTCAGGAAGACATGCCCGTGGCCAGCCATACAATGATAACCAACAACTATTAGTTGCTAGATCATTCTCAGCAGGAGTTGAAAGTCTGAGTTGCATAAGGAGTTGGCAGGCATGTTGAGCAAGCTCCTCAAGGAGAACAAGAGGAAAGGTGGCCTCCCCATAGAGTACATTACACATAAATCAACTCAAATGTATCATCAGCCATTTAAGCATTCAAAAAACAGCAGATGTGAAATGCTGACAGCCTACCTTGGTATCTAATGAGACTGATGAATGTACACAAAGAAATATAAATAGCTTTCTTATTCTGCTTGCAACCTTGGTAATAGATGAATTACTCTTGTCATGAAGAAATGAACTGAATGTTCCTATTGAAGGTGAATATTTTCAATATGATGCTTGTAGCAGTTCTCCCAGGTGGACCACAAGAAAATGCTATATCAAGAAAAGTGAAACATATCATAACAAGGTGAAAAACAGCATGGACAGACAAATATCTAACAGAACAGAAACATCAGCAGCAAGCCTAAAGGAACATTTTGTACTTAACGTTTCACGGGAAGGAAAAGTTATTTTAGGTTTAAATCCTTAAAGCTTTACTGCAGGGAAGAGGTTCACTATGGTAATGTGTATTACTTAATGATCTGAATTCACCTTTTCTTGAAACTAAAGGGCTCCAGCATGCTCTTTCAGTATAAAACTATCACCATTTTATAGAAACAGTCACCTGGCTTTGAAATGGCTTAATTCCATTCTACAAAATGAAACTGTTGTACAATGTTTCTTGGAAGAACTGATGCTTTGCAACAGCCATCAGAAAAGAAAGTAACATTTCAAATATTTAGAGTTGGCCTAAATGATTTGAATACTTCAGACAAACTACGTGAATCTCTGAGCTATATAAAGTCACATCATAATTACGTCACACAAACAGGAAGTGCTGTGGATACTAAGAAACATTTTAGCCAATTTGACCACAGGATGGTCCTGCAACTATCTCTTTAAGGCATTTTATTTCCCAGAATTCTCTATACAGTAGGGAAAAAATGTCTTCTAATCCATTTATTTAGAAGTATCCCACATCTATAGTCCTTGACGCACTGCTCCTCTTTCTCTTCATTAAAATATGGAAAGCTCTCTCCTTTTTTGAAGCTTAACTTACACTTGAGTGACTATAAGGCTACTAGAAGGACCTAAATATTACTGTGCCTATGTCCTTAAATTTAGTTGATACCAAAATTTGTACCTAGCGCTAAATACTTCACACTATACAGTGGTCTAAAAAACAGAAAGCCTAAAACGGTTAGCTTCTACTTTTGCTCTTTTGGATATTTCACCTATTAACAGAAATTTACTGTAAGATTTTATATTAGCCCTCATTAAAGGTTATCAGGATCCACCCTGTTTCATATTCTACCTGCAGCAGACATTTGTATTTATAACCTGCTCATCACCATGGTATTTACAGCTTCTAATAAAAAACAGAAACAAGCAGTTTCCTGGATTCTCCCTTTTATTATTCAACAGCAGAGAACAGCAGTCAACAATGACATTGGGATTTATTTTTGCCTTCTGATCTTCTCCCAGACCAGATACTGTCCAACAGCACACACTGGCACCTGGCTGATCTTGCCAGGCCACAGCTTTGAGAAGGATATACTACAGTTCTTCGAGCTCTCAGCCCTCATGCTCACATAATGCCTCCTCTTCTCAGAAGTTCTTGCAATGGGAAACTGGTTTCACTTTACCTGCTCTCTAAGCTTTCTACCAAAAATGTAAGAGATCGCATCTAAGCAACAGAAGCACAGAAAGCTGCTGGAAGGCATCAACATTTCAGTTACCACAGCAGAAATGAACCAGGCCAGTGACCAAGCAGTCACTCCCCTACATTTCAGAGAAAAATATAATCGCTGCAGAAATGTGGTGCAGTTTTTTCTTCTTACTCTGTTTAAGAATGGAATTACTGTATTTGAACTTCAAAGAAAAATGTTCAGGACCTCTTTTTTTTTTTCCTTTTACCATTAATGCTGAAATCAGAGTTTACAGAAGAGGAGACTAGAATAGCAAGGAACATTGTTGTCCACATGAGATATGTCTTCGCAGCTAAAAAGAACATTTCTAGCAGTTCCACAGTTATAGAAGTCTTCCACAATTTCAATGATGATAGGAAAAAAACCTCATTCTTCAGAGATTTCAGCATTTTCCTTCTCACTTCTCAGAATGAGAATCAGTTGGAAAACTCTGCACAGCAGATCTGATATTTAATGTCTGCTAGTTCTCCACCTTTGATACATAAAACAGTCTCAGACAAACAAAAGGGAGATGGGAGGTCCTGAGGGCAGTGGTAAGAAGTGGCTAAAAATCACAACAGATATTATCACAACAAACAGGTAAATCCTCCACAGCTAGATAGCAATAATCAGATAAAGCCATACAGAACTTAACAAATTGGAAAAAAAAATAGAAAATCTTAAGTTTCTTCCTAAAAGAATATTCACATTTCAATGAGCTTTTTCAAGGCTCTTCTAAGAAATGAAATATTTCACTCCAGGACACGTTAATACAAAGGTACCACAGAATCTTGTGGAAGCTCTAGTTTTGACGGTTCACACCCTTGCTCTCACAGTTCCTCAAGTCACAGTCATAGGACACCACAAGCTCCCTGGCCACCATCAAGGCTACATTTAGCAGCAGAAGTAGCCTAACCAACAGGTGGGACCAAGAGACAACGTGCATAAATGACCAACCAACCTCCTTTCCAAAATGCGTCTATTTAAGACACCGGTGCTTTAACACCAAAGCAGATCAAAACAAAGTGCTCTGATTTAGTTGAATAAATTATGGGGTTTTACATCTGTCCAAATCAACTTCTCTTGTGAACATTGCTCGTGTTAAACTTGGCTTCAGAAGGCCACAAGAAATTCTGACATTTTCCATGAAAACATAATTTCAGGTTTTGTTCTGCTTTGCAGACAAAGGATAGCTCTACTAATACGGAGGAAAACAGAGACCTTGTGATGTATTTTGGCTACAAACAAACCACATGCAGTCCGTTATTTATCATTACCATAATCTTTCTTTTTCCTAAAGCAAGTCTTCTTACACTGTATTTACAGCAATGTAATTAACTAGCCTGGAAATCCCTAAAATCACGATGCTCTTTGCACCAACCTCATTTTATTGTATTTGTCACATTTCCTGAGTTCACTTCCCTACTACACAGAGCAGGTAGTTTAAAAAGCAGTGCAGTAAGCATCCAAGTACTACCTATTCAGTTGTGTATTTATCATAATTAATGTCACAGATATGATATGGATTATTTTTGTATGACTGAAGACATCTCAAAAGATCTCTTACCTGAAGGATTCCATTTTAGCTGACAACACCACTGCATATGGTGTGTGGAGAGGATGCTTCCTGACCATCCTTGACCTCATTTTCCTATAGCTTGAATCAATGTCACACTGAATGGCAGCTTAAAATTTCTCTGTTCCACAGCACTAAACAAAAAACTAAAACGATCGTCATTTCAACCAACATGCTTGCACCTCATATCTTGAAATACATCTCAGCCAGCAAGAACTTACTTGTGTCTAAACCAAGCATTCATCTTCCATTCTGCTAAAGAATGCAGGTCTTCAAAGCATCAACACTGGACTTAGCCAAGGATTACATCGTCTCAGCTGTCCAGGTAGATCATCATGTTGTAGCACAACCAATGTCATTACTTGCAATGATTTTCTATCCACAGCTAATAAATAAAATGAAAATTAAAAGAAAAAGATGCTCCTTATAAGAGCAACCATAAATCCAAGAGGAGGGAAAGCAAAATAAACACGTATATGAGGCTACTGAGCTGTTGTTCCTGCCCTTCCCATTTACTTTTATTTTGGCCTTTGAAACCTTTAAGCTTCATCTTTTTACCACTCCACTGCTGATACAGCTAGTAACAAAATAATTCTGATTTCAGTTGTTAGCCCAGAGCTGCCATCCTGTTTTGCAGAAGATTAGACACATTGTTTTATTCTGAAAGACCAAGTATTGGCTTCTATAGGAATCAGTGCATAAATTACGCTGTAAGTAAAGAATGCATGAAATGTGAAACATTACCTGTGCCAAAACTGATCTAATGTTTGCTGGTGTGGAAAGAGAGAATTCAAGAAGAGGGGAAAATAATAATAACCTGAAAGGCTGATGCCAAAACCACTTGAAATATGTAACAATAATAATAAAGTAACAATACAGACATTGGCTACTGAAGGTGGAATTCAGCTTCATGATTCATGCAGTAATGAGCAAACAGACACTACAGGCCATGTCCAGAGAACTGCAATCCAAGCTCAGCAGAGTGTTTCCCGTTAGCACACTTGAAATTTTCAGTGTCATCAAGTCAATGGGAATTCTGAGCACTTCATGTAGGGCCCTACTCAAAGGAGAAGTGCTTTGCCATCTCCTGCTCCAGAAGAGGACTGGCTGAGACACATGTTCACACTGCAGGACTATGCAGATACAAACAAGATATTGGAAGAATCATTTCAGTTTTTTTCAGATAGGGAGATTGACTGGGGCACTGCCTGGAGGGGAAAAAAGAAAGTCCCAAAATTGCTCTATCAAACATTGTTACTGTGCTCTTTGTATCTGTTGTAGTTCCCATGGAAATAAACAGGAGGCATTACTTTCAGAGCAGCCTATGTAGGTAAAGGTCTGTTTCATCAGTTGTTCGCTATAAATAAAAATTGTTTTAAAGTATAATGATGTTAGATTTATTAACAAATGGTATATTTAATGATACATAAACAACTACATAGCTTACTATATATCTTAATTTTCATTTATCAAGCAATTTTCTTTATGTTCTTTAATAAGGGACGTATCTTCCTGTGTAGATACAATCCACCTGTGATTATTGTAAAGAAATCTGGAAGAAAACTGGAATTCATTTAAAAACATGCAGACAATTTTCATCTGCTAGAAAATGAAAACTGCATATTTCTTATATATGCAAGCACTTGGAAGTTTACAAAAACATACCGTCTGTTTAAAATATTTTCATAAATAAAGTGTAATTTGCAGACAGTGATTTAGCTGATTACTTCTGGTCTCTGCATACCACGGACCACAGATAACGAATCTCATCTTCCCACAGGATTCCACCTCATTATTGCAGCTGAGTTGCAGGAAAACAACCAAGTTCTTCCCAACAGAGCATTCAACTTGTATGCAGTGGGTAGTGAACACTGGAAAAAAAGAAAATATTCCCTCTGCTGGAAAGGAAGGCTGTTATTGCCCATGGTTGGTTTTGTACTCCAGCAGCCTTTTGTAGTTAATTACCCACCACTCATACACTCAACTTTTGCAGACAAACATTATACGTAGCATGTACTGCTTATTAATGTTTTATTTTACTATGCTGCTGATACGTTTCTACGTTAATACATCAAAGAATCTTGCTTTACAAATAGCATATCAAACCTACTCCTCAAATCATCATATTATAAATTTAAATAGGTTATTTATGCCGATTTCCTGTCACAGAAATGCTTGCTCTGACTTTTGTGAATCTGCCTTAGCTAAGTTTTTCAGCTCTGTTAAATTAATGCACCAACCCTGCTTTGTGGGGCACCTGCACTTCGCCTATGAAGCAGGTGAGTTCTCCATGCCACCCTTCCATTGCAATGCAAATTGTGAACGATATCAGTCAGTCCACAGGTAAACATCTTAATACCGATAGCATGTGGCTGCAGATAAATGCACGAGAGTAAGAGATTACAACTGAGTGTCCAGTGAACCTACTGCTCCTGTGTAAGTACCACAACAAAAGCAATCGTTAAACAAAAAAAATTCATCGTCATTGCTTCACTTTGCAGCACTCCCTCACAAAGAATGAAAGTTGTTCATTTTCATCCCAATTGACCTTCTTCCTAAATCCCTCTTGTGTAGTTATTTAAATCACTGGCAGAGCAAAGCATTGTTTTACTGGAAAACAAAATACTAAATTTGTACTTGGTTGCAACGGAGGTTCATAAAGGCCTTGACCTGGTTGGGTCAGGAGAGCAGTGATACACTGGAACAGGTTGCCCAGAAAGGCTGTGGATGCCCCCTCCCTGGAAGCATTCAAGGCCAGGCTGGATGGGGCTGTGAGCAACCTGGGCTAAGACGGAGGTGTTCCTGCCTATAGCAGGGGGTTAGGGGGTTAGAACCAGGTGATCTTAAAGGTCACTTCCAACCCAAACCATTCCACAATTCTGCTTCCGACCACTGATGGGAAGTCTACATCAAACAGGCTCAGAAGCTTCAGGTTTTACAGCATGCCTTGAAACACACATGAGGAAGAACAGCCACTAGTTTCTTACTGTACAGTGCAACTCCGAGGCACTCAGAACTACTAATCCTGTGAGTGACTGCTAAGCGATAGCTTCAACTGGTAGGCAGTTCAAAGACGTACTAGGAACTCTGACTGGTTTTTAATGGAATATGTGGTCAAGGTTGTTTCAGGTGAAGCCCTACCCTCTTACACCTTAGTACAATACATATATTTCTTCTAAATATTACTATGTTTTTTACACATCAATTTTACATGTCCTACCCAGGTCTGCTTGCGACCCTAGGAATTCAATGACAGTTTGGAGAACTGTGGCCAAAAGAACCGACACTGCAAACATCAGTTTTCCTTTCCTCTTCTTGCTGTAACACTTAAGAGAAAATTGCACCTCCTCTTTGCTTCTTCCTGACTCAAAGATGTAATCTGGATGCATTTTCTCCATGTGCACTTCTAGCTAACACCTCCTTGACAGGGCCAGTGTTCTTCAGTCAGCTCAGTTGTACTTCCAGCGCTGAGAACAGCTTATTGCTGAATTCCATACAGGAGCACAACAGAATGAATTTTACCTTTTTCAAGCAACAGTAAGTCCAGACTTTCCTCACTCAAAATGCTCCTGTTTTAACTGCCACAATTCTTCTTCTTTTCTGCCCAGGGAAAGCATTCTAAGCAGTTGATGCCACCCTAGCTATCACGTAGGTATAAATTCCTGCCTATGAAAAATAAATGACGGAAAAGTGAACCCTTGCTGGCGTTTTTCCAATGAAAAAGCAACTAGAAGCTTAACAACTCCCCCTCCCACCCTCCCTTCTTTTTAATCTATTCACACTTTTGCTTTTTGAACACAACAGGACGGCTAGACAATTCAGTGTAACTATAGAGACAAGTCACTACAAACACAAATTAACACACAGACAGCGTGGAGGAAAAGCAAGACCCCCTGGTCTGAATTCTCCATTCACACAGAACTGGAAGGAGAGGTCTAACTGAAAAAAAAATGCAGCTCTGTGAAGCTTCCAAAGTCATACAATTAGTACTTGTCATCCTCATAGCCCAAAATAATGCAGTTTGCTCATCTGAAGAGGAAAGAATGTGTTTTGTTAATAACACTGGATCTCTGTCTTGATATTGCAAGCCCACAAATAAGACTACAGTTTATAAATCTGGAATTACAGATACCATGAGGCAACCAAATGAAAATTAATTACATCAAAAGCTAATAACAAAGATAAGAAATTCAGTGTAAAACTTGAGTCCTATCCTCTTGCTCTCCCTCATTTCCTAGACTCTTCACAGACCCACAGTAACACAAACAAACAACAGAACTAGCACAAGGTACCTCTTCTTTGCAGATCAGCAGATGATAACTACATCAAGCACTATTCTACCTGAAATCCATGCAAACCTCAGTCACCACTGACATGTGCTGTACAAAACGAATGCATCTGGGGACCACAGAGTCCACAAGCCGAGGCTGTACTCACCGAGGGCCAGCATTACAATGGAGTCACTCTTAACTGCCCAAAATGAGACACAGCAGAACAGCCACCGTGGCCACCTGTGATGCTGTGATAGCTGAACAGACTTGGAAGGGCTGGGACCTTCCCAAGGTCCCTGCCAACCCCAGCTAAACCACAATGACACAATCTGCAGAAAGCACACTGTCCAGTTACTACCATTCCCTTCTCAGTCATGCAAAGGGCTTTACACCTTTATTTCAGCTGTAACTCCAATAATTTGTCCAGAACTGAACAAACAAACTTGCTAGGTTCACTCCTTGGTCCTTTCTTAATAGCCACTTCAATAGCCGCAGCCTCTGCTGTACTGTATAGCACAGTAGAATTGCTGATTTTAACAAGCCTGTGTTTAATGAATCTGCATTCAAGCGCTTCATTCTTAGCAAGACTCACAGCTCTTGGGTGCACACCATCTGCTCCTTCTGACCTGACTGCATTTGGATTTTTTCCTATTTATTCCAGCACTTCCTCTTCTGGCACAGTGGACAATACTTCCTCGTATTACCTATCTGCTCTCCAATACTTAGCAGTTTCATCTCAACAACCTCCTGCATCATGCCAACAAACCTCAAACCAAACTGAACGCTGTTTGTTGTTTGGGAGTACATGACCTTGCTTTTCCCCACAGGAACTGCCACATTCAGCAGCAGTGCTCCTGCCTCACTGCATCCACCTGATTTATGTCTAGACTACAAACTCTGACATTGCATTTAAGAACGGTGGAAGCAGACTTTCAATGACTCTGGTCAGCAACTTCCCAATCAACAAGAAGTCTCTATCAAGATTGGATAATGAAAAGCTCCTTCCTTCATAGGATCACAGAATGGTTTGAGTTGAAAGGAACAATTAAAGGCCGTCTGGTCCAACTCCCCTGCAATGAACAGGGACACCAACAGCTGCATCAGGATGCTCACAGCCCCATCCAATCCGACCTTGTGTACCTTCAAGGACGGGGCACCCACGACCTCTCTGAGAAGATCTCACAGTTCTACCCCTTCACTACCCAACTACAAAGCCCTGAAGGCAACAGCATCAGCTCAGCACTTTGCTGTGACATCGACCAGCACTGGGAACACATGGATCAGTACAACCACTCCTCAATGAAAACCACGAGGGTCAAAGTCTGTAAGTTGCACAACTGTACCTCAGTGGGCTGGTAAGGATGCCAGTACACCAAGCATTAGATGTGACAGATGGGGATTTTGAAAGGGCATGCTCTGGTTTTAAGAAAACTTTCATGCGCCGCAATTATTTGAAAGACAACATGATGTCTTAACCCACATGAGTTGCCTCTACCTAAAATGTGCATTCCTCGTAGTAGTGGAAAACAGATACCATGCACTGCTACACTTTGATCCTGTAACTGTTAGAAGAGCATACAGCTTTTTTAAAACAGAAACCACTAGCTCACATTTTCAGAAGATAATAAGACAAAATATCAGCAATATCTCAACAAATAAAAAAAAAAAAAACAGCTTTTCTCACATCAGAAGGTTCAACATTTACCATTTTTTCTACCTCATTATGGTGTGGGGCTTTTTTTTGTTTTGTTTTGTTTTCCAAGTCTAGAAGATGTTAATAAGAGCACCTGACAGCAGCAGGCTTTGGGACAGGAGCTTCAGCCACAGCCACAGCCCGCAATTGGTGCCATATAAGCAGGAGGGGGAGGGCAGGAAAGGGGAGAGAAACAGCCCAGAGTCCCAGAGGCCTTATTATCCCAACAACTGCTAAAGCCAATTACAGACCTGTTTCCAAGTAATATTCTCTTCACATCATAAACATACCTAGAAGTAATTTGAAGTAGTGGGGGGGGGAGGGAAAAAAAGTAAAAGAAAACCCAGAGTATTGAAAGTCGGCATTTCCAGGCTGAAGTCGCACACTAAAATCCAAACTACCGTGAAAGCAGACTGTGATAAATCAGCAAAATGTACTTCAAAGTTAGGAGAAGGATCCAAATTGCAAAAATAAGAAGCGCTTTCCTACCACTGTCTGGAAAATGAAGTAACACCACAGTGACACAGATTTGCTCCCAGGCTTTTCCTGCACTCGGTAACTATGCCTTCGCTACTCGTGCTCCCGGCGCTGGGCGTGCGGGTCACCCCCCCGTTCTCTCCTCTCAAGACGAAGGCCACGATGCGACTTAATGCGAAGCGGCACGGCCACAGTTTGGGTTTGCACAGACAGTAAGCAGCGAAGCGGGGGCAACAACAACGCACGAAGCATCCCCGCTACACTCGGAATCACCTGTGCGATGGGGGTTTATGTAACACGGAGTCACGAAGACGCGGGCTGACAGCTCCCGGGAGGGCTGCGGAGTCCAGCTCTGTCCGGCCGCAGCCAGGTACCCGGCGCCGACACCGCTTCACCCCGCTCGGCAAAATAAAGGCCGACAGCGCGGGTCCCCTCCCGAACCCCGCGGGACCGCCGCCGCTCTCCGGGAGCCCCGCGCTCCCACCTGAGCTCCGCCTCGCTCCCCCGGCACGGGGCTCCGCGCCGCCCCGACCCACCTGGTGCAGCGTGTCCGGGGGCAGCTGCGAGGCCCGGAACAGTTCCCCCACGCTGCTGCCCCCGGCGGCCGCCTCGGGGGGCGGGCAGCACCGCGAGAAGAGCTCCGAGTAGCGCTGCTGCTCGCTCTCGCTCAGCGGCACCAGCACGCCCGCGGCGGCCACGGCGGCGGGCCCCCCCGTCAGCCCCTGCTCCATGGCGGGGCACAGCCGCTCGGCGGGCAGCGGGCGCCGAACCGCCGGGGGAGGTGTGGCGGCGGCGGGCGGGAGGGAGGGAGGGAAGGAGAGAAGGAGGGAGGCGGTGCCGAGCCCCCGCCCGCCCCCAGCCCGGTGTGTGGCGCCCCGGGCAGCGCCGCCAGGAGGCCGCGGGCCGAGAGCTGCGTGCCTCCTTGGGCAGCGGGGACGCCAGCAGCCCCTCGGAAAGCGCCGGCTGTTGCGGTGGTGTGATGTGCAGCCCTGCCGAAAAGGTTCTGGGGTATAGTGGTGGGCGGCGAGCTGGACGTGAGCGCTTGCAGCCCAGAAAGCCGACGTAACTTGAGCTGCATCGATAGAAGAGTGGCCAGCAGGGCGAGGGAGGGGATCCTGCCCCCTGTGCTCTGCGCTGGTGAGGCCTCACCTGAAGTGCTGCGTCCAGGTGCGGAGACCTCAGTTACAGGAGAGACGTGGACCTGTTGGAGTGCGTCCAGAGGAGGATCACAAAAACGATCCAAGGCGCGGAACACCGTTTCTGCAAGGACAGGCAGAGAGAGCTGGGGCTGTTCAGCGTTCCAGGGACACCTGATAGTGGCTTTTCAGTGCCTTAAGAGGGGGCTGTAACATCTTTCTCACCCCCCCCCATCTCCCCCTGCTTTAGTGGACAAACTCTTTAGCAGAGTCAGTAATGACAGGAAAAAAAGAAGTGGTTTCAAACTAAGACAAGGGAGATTTAGATTGGATATAAAGAAGTTGTTTTGTTTTGTTTTGTTTTTTTTTTTACAGTAGAATCGGTGAGGCACTGGCACAGGTTGCCCAGAGAGGTGGTGGATGCCCCATCCCTAGAGACACTCGAGCTCAGGCTGGATGGGGCTCTGGGCACCCTGATGTGGCTGTAGGTGTCCCCATTCACTGCAGTGGAGTTAGACCAAATGGCATTTAAGAGTCCCTTCCAACTCAGACTACTCTATGAAATATTACTTTATCCTTTTGTAGTGGCAGAGGGACCAACAGAAAGATATTACAAAAAGAAGGAAAGGGATACTCATCTCTGAGGATCTAGGTCTGCAAAAATAAACACTGAGGGGAAGACTGTCAACAAGAGATCCTTCCTGAGTGGCAGTCATCCCTTAAATGTGGTCTAAGAGTGGTGAAGCCTGGCTCCACACCTTCCAGTTGCACAAGTGAATTGCCTTCACCTGTGCTCCCAGGGCTGACCAGGTCTTTTCTTCAGGTGCTCAATCAGTGGTTCAGGCCGTGACTCAGCAGTTCCTATACACCTTTCCACATCATACAACTGTGCTTCCTAATCTGCACAAAACTTGCAAACCTTTCATTCCTCTAATCTGCTGTGAATACATGTGTCGATCTCCTTGGTGCTCAGAATGCTGCATGTTTGTGGTTTGCAGTTATTGCCAGCTGTGTAGCTGATGATTACAATAAGAGTGTTAGGGGACTGTTAATGGAGAAATCTCTATTCCTTTAGGGATAGCGGATGTTTTGCTGTGGTGTTTTGCCATTGTAAAACATACTGTTTGGAAAGAGGGCAATTGTATCTCAGAAAGTGAACTCTGGAGCCCAAATCAGAAAACTCAGAGGAATTATGTGAGTTCTCTGGAGAGCTGCATCAGGGCTGCCAAGTTGTGTCAGGTACCAAGGTGCTGGTGAGAGGAAAGGGCACTAGCAATGTAGAGATGGCGTGGGGCTTTACCTAACTACAGTGTGTTTAATAATAGCAGTCCTGTGAAATCAAGATCCTATCTTCACTTTAGCTGATGGAAAACAGCTGTTTTACAGCTGAACTTGGATAAGAGGGATGTTATGCTGACAGACAGAAAAAATACTGACAACAATTTGTGCTAATTTTACATTTTCCTGTGGCTGAAGACGCTCGCTGATAATTGACCAGCTCAGTACCTGTGCTGTTAACATCACAAAAACTTCCTTCTGCAGTACCCCAGCAGACACCATCAGACCTTTGTCATTGTGTTTGCTCCAGTTTCTCTAAGTTTTTCTGAGTTGGACCATGCCAGGAAAACACTGACGACACCCATTACCACAAGCACTGTGGTGTCTCTTAGCAGCCACAGGCACACCTGTTACTGCAAACAGACATGGCTTTTTTTGTTTTAGTTTTTCCCTTTGGGCAGTTTTTGTTGTTTTTTTTTCTTTCTTGACCTGTGCAACTTACATTCCTTTCTCCACACAACCCACTCAAACCAGAACAGAGAGTGCATCTGTGTTCAAAATCGTCCTGCCCTGGTACTATAGCCCCCCAGGATCCTAAAGGACTGACCCTCTGAGGCTGAGGGGTGAGGTAGTTCTTGTGAGGGTACATCAGTGCAGGCTGACAGGCACTCAGTGGCAACAGAAGCTGCAGAGATAGGAAGATGCTTTAAACCTTCTTGTTTACAGGGAAGTTGTGGTGTCAGTGTAAGCAACTAATTTTTTTATCACTGAGAAGCAATACCCATCAGAGAATCAAAACAGTGAAAGTATTTATTGTCTGCTGGAAAAAAAAAATAAAGTCAGTAATGTAAACTGGATTGAAATCCGACTTATACAAGTATGCTTTAGAGCCGTGTGTGGTCTTTCTTTCCTCTCCATCCAAATAACAACAGCGACTTACTTTAAAAACAGCCAGCAGCAGTCCTACAAACAATTCCTTGATTGAGGGTGGGAGGGAGATGAAAGTGTAATTAAATATATATATATTTAAAAAACAAAACAAAACAAAAACCCAAGAAATACTGCTTCAAAAGATTTGATAATAGGAAATGTAGTAATTCTGTTAATATGTATGATGAGTAATTCTTTTTTCAGAATGAAATAAATGGTCAGTATTAACAGTCATGTATAATACAACATATAATAAACAGTAAATAGTCTGCTCCGATATAGTAGCATTTAAGGTATGCTGGGAATGTATATGTATTTTTTTGAGCAGTACAATCCAAAGACCCAATGCTAGAACACGTGCATTATTTCACTTATCTTAGGGCTCAGACCCTGCTAAGCATGCCCTGGTCAGAGGCACAAAACCTGTCTGACAGCTGTGTCCTGTTGACAGTGACAATGTTCCATGTGTCACCGGGTGAAGCTACAGATACACAAGCAAAAGTTTGGCTGGAAAACGGTCATCTAGATTTTCCCAGATCAGCTTGAGTGGGTCTAATAACAATTACTAATACCAATTCTTTTTATTTGCTTTCTTTGCAAAGTGTGTAAAGGCTTTGGTGACAAGTAGCTGGTTGCACAGGTTTCACACTCATTGCTTCAAGCATGCTTGGAACATAATTGACAGCCTTGTAGATTCATGTATCAATTTAGCATGTAAATACTCTCGCTGGGAGTACAGATCCTTCATTATTCTTCACATTGCTGCTTGCTTGAAGATGTTCTATCTCTAAGAAAATAAGGAGAAATGGTTAGTGAACCGTAACATTTGATTCCCTGTCTTCCAGCTTGCTAATGCCTCTAATGCATGAAAAACATCAGAGAAAAAAAAAAACACCTGTTTCCTAGCTTTGACCTATTCTGTGTTTTCAAGAATTGAATGTCATTATAAATGAGATGCTCTTCTCTGAGCAGACTGTGGGATATGTGCTTCACGTCGGCTTTTTCAGTAAGCAACTGAGAACCATAGAGCAACGTAGAAAATAACAATTGAGCCTGTAAAATATTTGACAGATATCCAAATATTTATTGTCTGGGTGGAGAGGGAATGAGGAAAAGAGGACCACACACAGATCCAAACTGTACTTCGGTGAGTCCAATTTCAGTCTGGTTTACATAAGGGATGTTTTTGTTGTTTTTTTTTTTTCCAGCAGAACATAAATACTTCCATTCTGTTGATTTACTGGTGTTGTGCAGTTTCTTACATTACTTTCTACAGGAAAGTTTTGAAAACTCACAATATCACAATCAGCTACGTTTTGAACAGACTTTTTACGAAGTCTTTTTACACTTTGGCATGTAGCGTGAGCTTCAGTGGCAGCAGGCTGAGCCCATGCATATGCCTCTGCAAGATCATTCCCAGAAACAGGACACTACTATTCCATAACATTCCAGAAAAGTACAGCCTCTTTTCCATGAAGTTCCATCAAAGTCCATGGTATTTTATTTCTTTTAAAATATTGGCTCCGCATGAAATTGAAAAACAAAGTATTTCAGGTGCACATTTGCTATAATTTAGGTTTCATTTTGAAGGACTGTCCACTTCCTTTTATGTTCCATGGATGTAAAAGGTCATTCAACAACCCAAGCATTAGAAAAAAGCAGTTCCTCTATCATTTATACTTTAACTTAGGAATTTCACAAGGCCTTCAGCAGCAATCGAGGCATCTGGTTCCAACCAGAATGCACTACACCTTTTCATACTGCAGGGCAATACTCCCTACAGATCTTATCAGCAGCAGCATGAAATCCTGGGCCAAGAAGTGCTGCTTGAGGAACACTTACATGTCCCTGGAAGTCACATGCAGGGAAACACAAATAAATAAGAGAAGCCTACAATTGTCTTTGCTCACAGATGTGAGTTAAAAGATTTGCCTTGCAGTATAACTACAGACAAGGAGGCAGGCATGTGTCAGGTTGAAGAGTGATAACAAGAACATAGATTATAATTAAAATATATTTCTTAGTGCTTGGTGAGGTGGCTAATGTTCCATCACCTGTTTCTTTTAACAAACAGTTACTGGCAACCATGTTCCTGAGCGCATCATCATTGCAGAGTGACACAGAGACATTAATCATTACAATGGAGCCACTAATGCAAAGCAAAATGTGTGCTTTTCATTTGGAGCAGTAATGATTAAATAAGAAGCTGCTGCATGTTTACTCTCCTGTGTGTTATTCAGCTAATTTGCCTCTCAAAAATTTTGCCTGAAGAGCTGGGGGAAAAAAAAAACCCAAGAAGTATTGAGTTATGAGAGATAACCTACTGACCAAAAAGGGCTTTCAATGCTGCTACTGCAGAATCACGCTTCACGTGCAGCTTTGACCTAAAGAAAACAGTGTGACCTGAAGAAAATAATACATTCTGTTACATTTTAACAGAGCAAGTAGTCCACCTAGTCCTCTAGTTAATTCACAAACTCAGTGCAAAATGCAAACAGAACAGCTGCAAAGTGCTACGGCTTCTACTATTACCACTGACAATGAAGGCTAGCAACAAGAAAATTATATTTACTTCCAATTTTCCCAGACCAAATGCAGCTGCAAAAATGTCTTTGCAATTGCAGCAAGCATTGTTGCAGGCACTTTTTGCAGGAACGTGCACCGTGACATGAAGTCTGTAACCTGCATGTGGCAAATCATTTAGCATCAGCTCGAGAAAGGGTGTGCTTGTGCTGCATTGTGCATTGTGCAAAAGCTGCTGTCACTGACACACTACCTGCAATGCAATCACAGACCCTGGTGCAGTCACAGCAGCCAGGGCTCGGCTCCCTTCTTCACTGCGTTGTGCCCAGGGCTCATTACCTTTTCATAACCTGACCCCAGGGCAGGGATTGTCTGTGAGAAGGGCCAGGAGCTGGGCAGCCGTGGCTGGTGGGGCAGGCTGGGTGGTGAGGCCTAGCTGCAGGGCTGCTGTGCCTTGATAAGAGCCTCCTCTTCCTCCTCCTCCCTCCCCTCCAAGCTAACAACAGGTACTGGAGATACAGCTTTTGGAGGAAAGAGACCCAAGCTGCATTCATATGGATCTGGCACTGCTTCTCAGCACAGGGGAAATTTTTATTGGTTTCCACAGCAGAGATGGCCTCTGATCATCACAACCCTTAGAGCCACAAACAGGAGACAGCGCAGAGAAGATAGCAGACAGCAGCTGGATCAAAGAATCCAAAAAGCCTTCATCGCCAGCCTGTTCATGGTCAGCAATCAGCAAGAAGGGGAAGGTGCCACAGAGGTAATTCTTTGCCCTTCGCCTGTGTGAAAGGCAGAGATGCAGAGTGGCCTGTGAGAGATCTCACGTGGGCAAGAGAGCTTGATCTGCACCACAGTGAAGGCAGAGCATTAAATGGTTTATGGCATATCCCCAGGAGATGTCCTCCTGTTGAAGACACTTGCAATGTAAGGCAAAATGCTCTTCAGAGACGCCTCTTCAAGCACTGTTTCCTGCTTACAGACTTCAAGAAGGAGTACAACTAGCTGGCCAACTCATCACAGAGTACTGCCAGGTTCCTCACTTAGTGACCTTTTCTGCAGCCACAACAGCTTCCCACACAGAATAAAATGAGTATCTTGAGATCCTCACAGGGATCATGGAGTCCAACCCCTGGCTCCACACAGCACCACCCCAAATCCAACCCTATGTCTGAGAGCGCTGTGCAGACATTCCTTGAACTCCGGCACTCGGGGCCGTGCCCCCTGCCCTGTGCATCCTGTGCCATGCCCACCGCGCTGTGGTGCAGCACTGTCCCTAACCCCCAGCCGCCCCTCCCCTGACACAGCTCCATGCCGTTCCCTCGGGCCCTGTCGCTGTCACACAGAGCAGAGCTCAGCGCTGCACCCTCCCTCTCTCCTTCTCCCCCCCCCCCACCCCCAATCTATTCTTCATTTGCAGAAATGATGTGTATTGTTTCCAACTGTATGTGTTGAAAATCCTTTGTAGATTTGCTATTGAGGTATCTAAAGCTGGAACTTAAAGTAGGAACAGGATTGGGCCTGAAATACAGGCCAGTCTCTGCATGAGTACATACTTCTTATGTTACCAAGCCAACATTAAGTTGATTAATATAGAAAATCTGATTTTTTTTAGTTATGTGCAATCTTGTTGCCAGTACTGAGTAGCAAAGACTAAATATTGTTAAGATACTATTTGTGTCAGTGTTTATATGTGCTCTTCATTTTGTCCCATATGAGAATTCCAGGCAATTCACAGTTGATGTTGTTATTCACTATAGGGATCAGATATTAAACCTCATCACAGCTGACAGGGAAGGTGTGTGTAAGGAGGATCAATTAGATTCTTGTCACTTGGGATTTAATCTTAGTGAGATTCAGAAGGATACAGTACCCTTCCCACTTCTGCAGTATTTGCCACACAATCCTGCCAACATTTTTTTTGTTAGTAGTACAAATAAACTATTTATAATCTTACAGCAGTCTTTTGAGATATGGGCAATGCAGAACATGATTATGTGGTTCAGAAGTTATCCTGTGTAAATGACCTGGCCACCACACAGCTGTGTTCAGAGACCTCTGGGAGGAGCCAGACTGGTTGGCTCACAAATCGAAGAGGTACAGCTGCCTGTGCCAAGGTGACAATCTCATGTGAAGGATAACAGCAAAATTGTCTTTCTGGAATCCAGACTATCAGCTGTGAATGCCACTGGGCTCACCAGCTGATTGGTGCTAGCTATAGGTTTTCCACTACTGCTTAGTACTGTGTCACACAGATGTGCATCAGGAAGAGAATGCACAGGAGAAGCGTAAGGACATGGCACGCACAACAAGAGCTCTGTTTGGGTGGGATAATAGTCAGTGGCATAGCAAGAAGGACAGGTCAGGATTTAGAAGCATCTTCCAAACAAGAGAAGAAAAAAGCATCTCCTGTCTATCTCTGCTCTGTTTCATACCCCTCATTTGAATGATCAGTCTCATAGTTCCTTGTCCTGGCTATGAGCGACCTAAGAACTTTCCTATCATCCCTCCATCATCCTCCTTGCCAGACTTAATACTATGAGCCACATCTTCCCTTGCTATACCTCCATCTGCAAGTTTTATGGGAACCTTCCTATTATTTCCCCTCCTGCTCCCCCTCATCACAGATGACAGAGAACTCTCTTCTTTTCTGTCAGGGGATTCAGCCCCTTCAACTACAAAATCCCACATCTGTGCCTGAGGGCATCATCTGGAACCTATAGCTGATGCTACCTTTTAATATTCAGCTCTAAACTGTGCAAGATTTGTAGAACTGGAGATTAGCCAGAAAAAAACAAGAAAGAAAGAAGGACTGTCTCAAAGGATCTCTAACACAGAGTGCAGGGGGCTGAGGCTCCCTGCTGTACCCGGTGTGTGCAGTGCCTGGCTGCATTCCACACCTCCCCTTGATACACACCACTGCAGAACAACCCAATGGATGCACCCTTTCCTGTTTATTCTTCTGGGTGTGGTAAATCAACCTCTTCTGGGCCATGTATTAGAAAAAACAATTGGAACTTGGCCACAGGATGTGTAGCTACTCTCTTGCACTCAGTCAGACATTTTACAAACATTTCCTACAACAATGCTTCAATTATGCTCCTAATTGATAGGATTGAAATTGAAACCCTGCTGTTCTGGTGCAATCTCACTGTGGTGAAACTTGGGATTATCCTGCCCTAAAAAAGCTCTACTCACAGCTAGAGACAGAAGGTTTTCCAAAACATTGCCATACTAAACTAAAGCTCCTAGAGACATCTGATGTTTCCACTTCAGCATTCAATCCAGTTAGGCAGTATCCAGAGTAGTCCTATGGAAACAGTAAAGGGATCTGAGGATGCCACAGGATCACTCTGGAGTAGAACAGCTGAGAAGCTGTTAGTGAGCCTTCATAACTAGGATCCCTGGCTGAAACACACAGTGAATGTGCACCATCTTTTTCTAGCAAGTATTTTAGAGCAGTTGTGCTTTTGAACACTGTTGTACCTTCCACAGAGTTTAAATAACATACATTTAGCAAGCCTTGACCTCTCTAAAACTATGGATAGCTTAAGGGAGGAACTCATTATAATTTAGTGAGCATATTTGCTCAAGGAGTAACTGATTTAAGGAATAATATTTGCTCAGTCATGGGGTGTATTTTTCTCTTTTTGTAGCCAATATATTTTTCATCTTGGTCATTCAGTGTAAACAAGGTGTATATTTTGGACTCTATATCCTATTGCTGAAGACTTTATTAATTTGTAAAAATGTTTATGCCCTCAATTTCATATTTATTAACTTGCAATATTGGAATAAAACAATATGGAAAGTTTATAAAGTACAAATCTCTACAGTCAAAACTGAAGTATGGCTACACTGATTTTGAGGGGTAATTTTACTATGCTTTGTACCATAACTGATTCCTTCTCATGTCAGCTACATACACACAGACAGGTATTTCCATATCCCGAGGGCCATGATTGTCACTGAGGCTTTAATGGGAGTGTACACCCTGAGCAGGGACCTAAAAGAAAAGTCATCATTGTCTATAAAGTCAACAACTTGTCCAGCTACATGAAATGGAATGGAAAGGAGATCAAATAAAAAGAAAAGAGAATGCTAAAAGAAATAGCTAAACTGGATGACGGGCAGACTTCTACAAGGTTCAAAAAATACGAATTTTTCAGCTTTCAGACCAATGTGTTCCTTCTAAGTTATCCACTGCAAACACCATTCAGCAAAAGGAACTAAGATGATGGTGTTCTATGGAATATTAGAGATGCTTAAAATCTGCAGCACAAACCCAATCTCTCAGGGCATTCAGCGAACAGATGTTCAGAGGCAGTCTGATGCTTGGAGTACTTACAGACCAAAGCCGTATGAGAAATGTCATAGCTGCCAATGTTCTCAAGAAGGACATTTTATTCTGTGGATGTTTTAAAGGTCAGCTTCAGAAATCTCTGATGGTCCCGTAGATTCAGACATATCCTAGTATCTTATTCTGAGAACGCTCATCAGAGAGCTGCAGATGAAAAGTAATTCAGTTAACAGCACTCCTAATTAAAATAATAATTCAGTGAGAAGTGGGGTTTATGAAGTGTGGTTTTCCCACAGTTCCTCCTTGTCTGGATTCTTGGCTGCCCACAGGGATTTGGGGGAACACCACAAACGTTCCCTGGTGTGAACACAGCCATTATGTGTTTCTACCCTCCCAGCACAGCCAGAAGGCTTTGATCAAATGCATTCTTCTGTTCTGAAGACTTAATGGCGTTGGTTCACTTTCACTTGCTCCAGTCACTCAAGCCAGTGCACAGCAATCTCATGTCATTACTGACACATTCTTTTCCTCCTTGGTAGACCCAGCAGTTTGCTTTTCCTTTACGTGGTGCAAATGGATTCTGATGGACCTGCCCACAGACCCCTCTCTCCTACATTCTGTCCTGCAAGTTGGCATATGAGCATTGCCCAAGTACAGGAAGCATTTGCTTGCAGCTTCTCCTGGTCAGCTGTGAAATTTAGCATCAGATGTAACAAGAGTAAAAAAAGAACAGCTATAGCTACCGCAGCAAATCCTATGTTATCAGTTAAATTAAAGCAGGGAGAAAAACTGCATGCTCAGAAGGAAGAAATTAGCATCCTGTTGGCAAGGCATGTGTATTCAACCAGATACTTATCTCAGCAGCACTAGAATTAATTAGGAATAATTGCAATCTACTTCTGCACCAAGGAGAATAACTTTTTATGATTATGTATTTCCTTATCTTTATGCTTGAGCCTTCAAGATTATAATCACATTTTAAAATGTTACTTTGGTTTAGTAACTAAGATGGTATCTGAGGACAGATGTCATCTATTAGGGCTGTTTTAGACAGAACAGCCTATAAAAAATAGGTAGGTTGCTCCGAATGTAATGCCTTCTGCTTATTTCAATGGAAATGAAATAGCACTATTTGATAGAGGAAATTCTAATCTACAAAATACTATTTTTCAACATAGTCACCACCGTGAGTTAAGCATTGTCACCAGTGATGAGCATGCTGTGCTCATAACAACCTGCACGCTTGGAGGTGACCCTCTGTTGCTGTTACCAGTGCTGAAATGCACCACCCACTGTCTCACCTTGCTCACATCCACTGGTTGGTCTCCACAGACATTCAGTCAGTGTCAATAAATGTCAGTGGGTGCCATTTTTTCTGCATGGAGGAATTCTATTCCACTTCTTTGCTTCATACATACTTCCATGTCAGACATCCTTTTGTCAGAGTGCCCCTCTGCATCCATCTGTCACATGGCACCAACATATAACAAGATACTGGCAGGTGGGAAGGTTCAACCTCTACTTCCATCTGATGTCACAGGCCAACAAAATAAAACAGGAGTCATTACTTTCAGTGTAGCCTTTATAAGTGCTTAGGTAAAATAATGAAGTGACACCAAAGTGGGAAATGTCACAAATAAGATTGCCAACATGACATCATTTCTGTCTTGTTAGGGGTACAAAGGCCATATCGTGAATGCAAGGTAAAAATGAAAAAGTTCATCCATGTTTGTTAATTAGTGATAGAACGTAGCATGTTATCTGCCCTGGGGAGATATGACCTTACTCACTTCTGAATAAATAAACTTCCTTACAGTAAACAAGATAATTACATTTGAAGCACAATTTACAAGCCTTGGAAGAGGAGATGCTGAGTGGCAAGTGGGTCTGGACAAAGAGCAGTGAGAGAAGGTCATTAGGGCAAGAAAGGAAGAGTTGAAGGAGCCATGTATGGTATTTCTACTGCAAACTCACTGCTGAGCTTCACAAGGGTGGATCTGCGCATCACAGCTCCAAATGAGTAAACAAGAAGCATAACCAATTAACTCCAGTTTCTCATGTTGGGATGCAAAAGGTGTGGTGTCAGTGGTTTGCGGCCATCTCTGGAGGGCGTCTCTCAAGGGTGACAGCATGATATGTCATGTGTGACATTACCCCCTCTATAAAAGTATGCATAGGCACAGAGCCATACTTTCTTTGTGATTAAATGATTATGAGAAAATACTGAGCAATTGTAAAATAGGTTGTGGAAATATAAATCATGTGACGTCACCAGAACTCACTTTGTGAGGTCAGAAGATGTAGTGGGGGAAATGAAGGACAAACACTACAGTGTGCCTGCTCTCACAGGCCTCTAGAATGCTACTGGGAGGAGTTCAGCAAACTGCTTATATGTGGTCTACTCTTACTTCTAAAGACACAGTTATTTTTTTAACCATATTTCTAATGACAGCTTATTTTTACTTGAACATAAATAAAATACTAGCAAGGAAGAAAGCGATGGGCTTTTGCAACCCTTTTGCTAATCTATGCAAATTTAAGTAATGATGTACCCAGAGAAGTAATAATAAGGCCAGCAGTTGCTGTAGTGAATTAAAGTCTGTAATTGAATCCATGTATGCACATCTCGGCTCTGAAATTAGATGAAATGCAAAGCCTGTTGTGTTTGAGTGTAGCTGTGCTGCCTGTATTGAGTTCCTCATGAGTAAAGATATGCCACCACAATGTGCTAAGGGCAGGCCTGGACTGCAACAAAATACCTCGTGGTGAAGAGCAGGAAGGGGAATAAAGGGGAAAACAGCTCAGCCACTCCATATTCCAGTATTGCTAGAGACATTAATTGCAGAAAATGAGGCATCTAAAAATATCCAAATACAGCTTTCCTCGCAGTGCTGATGAGCAGTTATGCTTGTTTCCCTCCAACCCAGTTCTGCTGGTCTTGTACTTCTGCTGCCTGGCGGCAGAAGCTGAGAATGTTACTGTCTCACAGTATTCGCTGCTAAACAGATGCTTTTCAAAGCAACAGCTGCACTTCAACAAAAAGTTTAATTTTCTTTTGCAATTTTACTACGAGATAAAGCAGCTGGAATGCTTTGGAGATAAAGGAGTTCATGAATAATTCACGTGACACCTTTATATCAAAGTATGGGTGTCTTCATTAACTAAAATTGCCTCCTGTCAAGGGCAGTGAGAGGTTTAGGGAAGGAAAGCAAAATAGATTCCTCTTGAGAGCCCAGATAATGACAGCTGGAAATCAAAGTTGGTATCATTTTGCAACTTTTTATTTATTATTACCCTTTAGATCATTTCAATATAGAAATCATATGGGCTCAACGCTCTGGAACATAACTCAGCCAAAGAAAAAAGAATCAGTGGGTATGGCCAGCTAACAAGAATGGATTATGTGTATTTGTACAGATGGCCAAAATCCCATCCTGCTATGCAGGAGGTATTTTAGCCATTCCTTAGCATGAGGTGATGCTTGGCACCCTCTAGGTGCTTTGGTGGTGCCTGGGAGGTCCTTCTGGTCAACCAGGTCCCTCCAAGCTGCTATAGTTAGGAACAAACCAAAACAAGAGTTTATTGGAGCTGGCTGACAACTAACCGTGAGCTCTCCAACCTGGGAACCTTCTTCAGAAAAAAATCCATGTTTGAAAAATGACCACTACAAAAGCCTTGCCAATGTTGTAATACTTATCAGCAAATGCCAGTAAACTGTCACAGAAAAGGTTAATTATTCCACATATCATCTCAGTATAATCCTGTGTCAATAGAAGCCTTTGGGGAGAGGATATAAAATGACACCACTAGAAGTCTCCCACTGAACATTTTTTTCCTGATTCCACTCCTGAAGGTGTGTGCACATAACTGTACCCTTCTATTCAAAGCTATTGTACTGTAAAGAGACATCTGCTATCTGCCCCAGCCATATGCAAGAAGAATGGCTGTTCACAGCAGGCAGCCTTTGGCCAGCCTTCATTATCTCTCTCCTGCTTCCAGGCACTCTTTGATGCCAGTGCATCACCTCTATTTTGAGTCCTCTCAAGCTTTGTGCACAGTACAGGATTTTGCTCACAGTGATTCAGCTGCCCTGTTGTTAGCAGCTTTAGAGCAGGAAGTGCTGCCAACAGAAACCTCAGGAGCAAGGATAATAGACATGATACAGAGAGCAGTGCAAAGCTGTTGACAAATACAGCTCTTAGTACCACTGACTGTGCTAAGGAAGGATAGAAAGCTTCCTGCAGCTTCCTTGGTACAAGCACGAGAGCAAAGTCATTCCTTGGGTTTTGGATTGTCTACTTGAAGCAAAGAACAGCGGGGCAGGCTGCTGAGTGATGCTCTCTGGCAATGTTCCCTCACTAAAAATAGTGTGGAAGATAACTACTGCTTTTTGGGGGAGTGTCTTACTCCTCAGTTTTCTTTGTGGATTTTATGCCATGCATATGGAGTACCAGATGGGAAATAGTACAGCAACTTTTTCACCTGGCTCAAAATGTCTTTGGTCTGGCAACTTCTTGTTGGTGACTGTTTTTGCTCCTACCCATTTTTCTGTGAAGGTATTTCACAGACTCAGAGTTTTGTCTATAATGATTCATTGCACAATATTTTACCTCTCACTGAGATCAACCTACAGTTTATGGGAATAAAAATAGCACCTGTTAAACTTTGGAGTCAGAAAACTTCTGTCATTCTTCACACGTTTTCTGACTCAGCATTTTGAAAGCTGAGTTTCAAGGCAAAATTCGAATAGTATCTCCTTTTTGATACAGTAGCAAAGCCGATTTTTTTTTTCTTAAGCAGTCTCAGGAGGGAATGATGGCCATTCCTCTGGAACAAATGTGAGCAAGCAGCCTACATATGCTGAACACTTAACAGCTCTTCCAAGGGGTTTGTAAAGGACAACAACAAGCTGCAGTACAATAATTACTGTGATGGCAGAGTAGAATTCTAGAGCTCCTGTGCTTTTTCATTTAAGAAACAATTGCACTGATTTAAAATGCGCCATTCCTTCCTCTCCTCTGTGTCCAGGCCCGCTTATCCTTTCCAAACTTCTTACAAGTAATATGTAAGTGTTTGTAAGCCAATACCATACAGAATCCGGAAGCTTAGCAACAACCACTTCTCACAATAATTTCACTTCAGTTACTAAACTACTAGATTTCACATCAAACTGGCTGAACAATAATTTGCTTTACTGATTCGACAAGGAAGGATGTGGAAAATGTGGTTGCATTCACCTCTGGCAGAAGGACAACAGAGAGTTGGTGAATAACATTTCACATTGTTGCAGACATTTCTTTACTGAAATGGATATCTAGGACCTAAGTTATAATTTTGCAAAGCAAAAGGGAATTAATCCAGAGTTAAACTCTGATATGATCACCAAGTTAATTGCTCCATCAATGCTTTTTTAAAGTGCTACATCATTTTAGTTACTATTAACTGGTCGCAAGCCACTTTAATAAATACAACCAAGTCATTTGCCAGTCATTTGTAAGACTCATAAAAGAAATACTATTCCCACCAGCGATGCAATCCTCCATCATTTTGCAAGTTATGTTTACTGGAGACAGAGTTCTACCAGACTGGTTCGAGTCAAGATGACAAATTCCATATTCCAGACAGAAAAAAAAATATTTTCTATCAGGCAAAGAAATTCAGAGAAAAAAATAATTCAATGATTTTTTTTTTTTTTTTTTTGAGATAGATCTCTTTCATACCGATGATTCCAGTCTTGTGATATAACTTGCTGGTGTTTGAAATGAACACTCTCTGTTCTCAGTGATGATGAATGTCACTTAGAGCTTGTCGAGAACCTCTAATAACTGAAGAAGTGTCAAAATTTAATGTGCTTAAACTTTGAAGAAAATAATAAAGGAGAGATTTTAAAAGGTCATTGTCAAAATATCTCTGCATGCACTAAAAGTGAACAACTTGAAAAAATGTATGAAATATTTCATTTTATTCTGTAGGTGACTTGTCATAGCACAAATGCAGTTTTGAATATAGGCAGCAAGGAGAAACAGCTTGGAATATGTAAGTATTTGGAGGATTTATGTCAGTCATTGTTTCTGTACCTCAAGTGACCAGCTGAAAGAACTCTGAGCTTAAATGGTTGTCTATTTTTCCAGTTCCAGTAATAAAAAGATTTTCTTCTTTGTAAAAGCTACGTATTTGCCAAGGAGTGTGAGGCATTCCCCCGCTTTCTTCTTTGTGATATTGGGAGGAATACTGGTTAGAAAGCAGAAATGGTGGCCTTGGTTAAAGGAAACTATCCAGGCATGAAAATTACCTTCAGCTGACTTCATTATAAAGTGATGATTATGCTCAAATGGCCTTTGAGGTAAGACGTTTTAAAACCACACTTGCAGGCTGCACCACATTTTCTGGGGCCATAGCCCAGGATTCTCAGTACTCTAATAAGCTGAGATATACCAAGTGAGTTCCTTTACAGTGAATGATGTAAAAACCTGCTTGCCCTTAATTGGTGTAAAGATATGTAACATAAATACTAGAATCGGTACAGATGGAAAGACCTGCCTGACAGCACCATAAGAAACAATTGAGTGAAGTAGCAAAGCTACGCCACAATGGAAGTGCCA
This sequence comes from Cyrtonyx montezumae, assembly GCF_038088225.1. Classification (NCBI taxonomy): domain Eukaryota; kingdom Metazoa; phylum Chordata; class Aves; order Galliformes; family Odontophoridae; genus Cyrtonyx; species Cyrtonyx montezumae. The sequence continues at coordinate 44,746,998 of NW_027072034.1, read as the reverse complement.
TTCTTCTTCCTGTTAAGACAGGCCCTCATCATCAAGATAAGTGACATGCAGAAGCAAACAGAAGGGGCATCAGCCTTGCTGAAGAGTCACAGAGGCAAAAAGATTGCTCTATATTAACTGTTGACTCCTAAAGGCTATACAAACCTGTCCTAACCTAGTTTACTGTTATCAAAGAAGAGGAATTCAAGAATGCAGTGACAACCTGACAACTACTCGTTGTTGCCAGCCATATTACGTACAGGAGGTCCTGGCAAAACTGCCTGGGCATGCACATGTCTTACTGCTTCCAAGTACGTGGGCATAAGGCTGTGAATGAATAAACTGACTCACACAGGGGATTGTAAACTAAAATCACGCTCTTCCAGCATATGGTCTTGTATTGCCTTTTCTGGCACTAATAACCTGCAAGGATATGTACCTCCCATTGTGTAATGCCATGTTACTAATGCCATGGACTAGTTAATGGGTTTGCCTTTCTCTTGAGCAGTGGTTCACAAATCCCCATTCTGTTTGCCTAACGTTTTGTTCAGTAATTTCAAAATCGGTAATTAGGGGAGGACACTGGAGGATTTCCAATATATAGCAAGGGGAACTTAATGATTTTAAAAGTGGAATCTGTAAATCTTAGATGGCAATCTATGTCACGATCACTTACAGCAGAGTAAGAGTTGACTCTGATAGTTCTGTCGATCCCTTGTAAATTGATATTCTGAATTGAAATGACCAGTTTGGATGCATGTGGCAAAATGGCTCTGTGAACAGCTGAGGACATGCATTCCTATTCTAGCTTATGCTAGGTCAGACAGCTTGACTTAAAAGTTTAATTACAACTAGAGATAAGCATTTATTTAAAGGTAATATTCAGCAAAGTAGACCACAGGGGAGCTTGGTCAGAAAGGATAAAGCCACTTTGTGTAACTCAGTGGTCCAGAAGGGACAAGGATGACAGTCACAGCACTCATTCTGGTGATAACTGCTGCAGATGAAAGCCACTATAATCTATATTTAAGATGACAAAACTGCAACTGATTTAGCTTGTGGGAAGTATAAATCCTGCATTTTTAAGCTAATTCTTCATTTCATTTATCTTTGCTCTGTCAAAACAAGGAGTAATTCCATCTGATGTCTGTGAATAAATTAACACCCTATAAACTTGAATGAACACTACTGAAGGATGTAGAGTCCCTGGACATAGCTGAAACTCTCTACCTACCAGACCCACAAAGGGAAGGGCTCTTACTGGAAGGGTTACAGAGAAAAAGACCACGATAAAATGAACTATGAATGCTGACAACATGACAGATAGCATTTGAAGTGGTTATTGCTTGCCTTCATACAGATTCCCAGGACAGTTACTCCCTCTTGCAGTGTCAGCCACAGATAACCTTTGATGGCTTAAAGGGTACCAAAAAAGATGCTTAGGGAAAATATGTTGATTACATCTGTCGCTTGCTTCATCTTTCTGCTACACTGCTCTCTTCCCTCTACTTGCTATCTAAATGCTGGTAGGAAGAATTTCTATCTTTCATTGCGCAATAGTGTATTGTGGACTTATATAATAGGTTTGCCTTTTTCTTGAAATTCTCTGATTTTGTTCTCATGGCTCAACCTTCAGCAAAGAAACTGCAGCAAAGGACATCACAAGAGATGGCATTTTTATTTATGGGAGCTCTGTTTCTTCCTCATTCTTTTCCTTGTTCCTTCTACCTCTGTGTCTTTTTAGGGAGAAACAGACAATTCTGGTGGAAAGCAACGCATACATAGATTTAATGTCTTAGAAAGATATAGAAATGTAGCTATCAAATGACACAGCACTTACTGATGTATTGCCAGATGCTGCCCTATCATACTTGGAACATGGTTTTATACAGGCTTAAGTTTATATATCTGTGTAAACGACACATTTAATGCCACTATCAGTTCCTTAGAAAAATACTTTCCAAATACAATGTTTTTCAAGGATTCCACTGTATTAAAATAGTCCTATTTTCTTAACATAACATTTTATAACCTTTTGAAGAATGAATTACAAGTGTGATATTTGTAACATGGTTCAGCACTCTTCTATCCCTTTGTAAGAGTAAGGTTCTATGCTTTTACCTTTCAGCTTGATTATTTTACCTTGCTATTGTTTTTAACCACCTATCTTGTTATTTATTTATATTATATAACAAAGGCTTTGTCGAATAATTGTGCCTGCGATTTACAGTGATGGGTAAAAAAGAAATGTATTCCCCTCATTTTAAGCAGTCCCAATGCTACCTGAAACCACCCTTACCATGACATTTTGTACATATTTAAGCCCTAAGACAGGGGAGGCTGTGGTTGTTGTACCAGTCGTGGTCAAGTCTGAAGGATGAACTGGGTTTCACCTGTTTGGGGCCCTCATATTCCCTGTGGCTGATTTTGAGAGGGAGAATCATTATTACTTAACAATTTGTGGTAAATTCTTCCTTTCCCTCTCCTTTTGCCTGTGTAAATGGAAGCAGGATAATAGCTCCATATTTCTGCCTGCCACCTGATCTCTTTGCATTCCAAATGCTACCTGAATATTTATCTTCTGAAGCATTCTGTAGGACCTGAAAATGTTCTAGGTATTAATAAAACACTTGAAAGATCAGTAGTGTACTGCCCCTAGAAATTTCCACTGGGAAAACGAGGGGAAGAGAGACTGATGAGGGACTCTGTGGCCACACATGGAAAAGAGGGAAAAGTGTTTCCAAATGCTCTGTTGAGCCTGGACGATATTGTTTTATTATTATTCTAAAAGCCCTCTGAGACAGAATTTCTGACCTTCAATGTCTTTAGCTGTTGTTTTCTTTTCTTTTTCCCACATGAACACTGCTAGATCAGTGCCACTGCCAAAATGCTGAGTAAGCATTTGAAATGAGTCTTCAATGCACCATTTTAGTTAGTGCTTTAAATGCGTGCTGTGCATTTAGAAACTTGTTCTGAAATAGGTGCAATTTCACTGCAGGTGCTGAGCAAACCATAATGTTGCTACCTAAACAAATGCCACTGAGGCATCAGAGAAGACAGAATATCATCATATTTAAGAAGTAAAACTGAAGACCACTTGAAATTCTATTAAAAGCTGTACTGCTTTCAAAAATATATAAAAAAGAAACAGGATAATTTTCTACATTAACAAGCAACATCATGCAATAGGAGTGGATCTCTAGAGCAAAGTAATTGATTTTGAAGAACTTGACTTCATACTAAACATAAGCGTTTGTTTTGCTCCTTACTTTTAATGTAGATTACATCCTTTGATGCTGTATTCCTGATTATCTGTTGGCAGTTGGAACACATTTCTTATTTGATTTCACTCAAAAGGAATCCAATTCATGTGCTCTGGAACCACTAATTACTATAAACCAACATGCAGTAAGCAAGGACAATCAGAAGGTTTGCTTCAAAAATTCACTACTGATCCAAACTAAAATCCTAATGTTAGCCCCTGAAGATTCACTATCAAGGGCCTAAAGTAACTCTCTTTGGAGGTAACCTAAATAAAAATTAAGCATTATCTGAAAAGTTATCTACCACCTTTTTTTTTTTTTTTCACTGGATGCAGCCTCCCCGTAAGCATTCATAAAGTCATAGAATCATAGAATTGCTCAGGTTGGAAAAGGATCATCAAATCCAACTTCAACCTAACCATACTACCCTAAGTCTAACAACACACCACTAAATCATGTCCCTGAGCACCACATGCAGAGGTTTTTATACACATCCAGGGATAGTGACTCAACCAGCTCCCTGCAGAGCATATTCCAGTGCTTAACAACCCTTTCTGTAAAGAGGTTTTTCCTGATATCCAACCTAAACCTCCCCTGGAGCAACTGGAGGCCATTTCCCCTTGTCCTGTCATTCTGTATCTCCTTCAAGTTCTCATTATATTTTTTTTTTTGCTACTGGAAAAGTAGTTACTATGCTGAGAAAAGAAATGCTCACCTATGATTGTCATCTTGACAGCCCCACCTTCTTCTATCCAACTGTGTTTGCTTCAAAATCTAAGAATAAAAGAGATCTTCAGGTCAACAGCTGATGCATTCTTAATGGTGTGTTATTAGTGCTGACAAAAGCACATTCTGGCCTGTTACTGTGGTATATCAATGCAAGCATAAAACATGAAACTAGCACCCAACATACTACATCTGCTTACTCACAGGTTACTCACACCCTCTTTAATCTCTCATGTGCAAAACTTTTTAAAAAGTGAAAATGACTTCTCACACAGAAATGTGCTCTGTCTTGCCTTTGTAAGACTCAGCAAAAAACAGATCCTTCATAAGAAAGAGGGCAGGGACGTTATGTTTGCTGTCTTCCTACCATCTCCAAAATGTATCTCATAGCAGAAAACAAAGGAAAAACACAAAACAGTAAGTCCAAACATTAGCATTCTGGGCATGAGGCTAGAAACTTGAGCTAGGATTAGCAGTCAGCAGTTCTGATTCCCTGAATTACTCTGGCCAAGTTGCTTAGGCTCTGTTTACATTACATTTCCAGCTATATGGAAATATTAAAGCTTAGATTTTTCTAAACCTCCTAGTGTTAGGGATTTCCTCAGCTGATGGATGCTTAGTCTCAGACACCTCTTAGAGAGGCTCACTGCAGTACCTCAAATCACAAAGTGCTTTTAAAATTCAGGCTTTATTTGATTTGATCCAGTTGTGCTGCCTCTCAGCAAAGCAGTCATTCTGCTAAATCTTTAAAAAAAAAAAAAAAGAAAAATCTGTGGAGAATATTGTAAATGCACGTCAAATAAGGTCTCAGCCTTGTCCCAGGATATTGGGAATCCCTTTACTCGTATTTAGCTCACTTGTCTTCTACTTAAGCCCTTGTTAAATATCCCATTTATAACAGTACCTAAAAAGAAAATGTAAAGCCTTCCTTCCATGCCAGAAAAAAATCAAACGCGTGTGAGTGGAGTTTTCTCCTTCATTCTCAGATTCCTCATCTTCAGAAGACAGACAAGTGCTAGGGAGACTGCAATGCCCACTGTCTGCTGAGGGAACTGAACACACCAGACACTGCAGTGTACCAGTAATAAAGCACTTGCCTGACCTACACATGCAATCTCCAAGTTGATATCAAATAATCTGGAACTGGAGCCTCAATTGAGCCATCTCTGCTCTCACCCAGGTTAGATGGTAGGAAAAATTCCTTCTCTGAAAGAGCAGTGAGGCATTAGAGTGAGCCAGCTGCTCAGGCGGGTGGTAGAGTGACTGTCTCTGGAGGTGTTCAAGAAAAGCAGAGGTGTGGCACTGAGGGACATGGTTAGTGGGCATGGTGTTGATGGGCTGCAGGTTGAACTAGATGATCTTAGTGGCCTTTCCCAATCTGAATGATTCTATGACTCTCTCTACTACTTCTGCCCACTCTCTTTCCCTCACATGATGTTCCTAACTCACCGAAGTCATAGTTAATCTCGCCCCAGCCTCTGCATCTCAAAGGAAAAAGCTGGTCAGCCATCTAACATGCAACCTACCCTATGCCACTCTGTGCAGTGCTGTGGTTCTCAGTATTCAAAACCCTTCAAAAGAGAAGAGGATACAAAATTCAAGATCCCTAGAGCTTTCAAAGATTGCACCTGAGGATGACCTGCTGGAACAACTGAGCAAATCAAACAGAACAAACAAAAGTCTTCTTTACCACAGAAGCTGATCAGTGAGCTACAGCAGCTTGGCACAGTTCCTGCCTCAGCACATTCACTTCCAAGATACCCAGAACCTTGATGATAATGCTATTATGAATTGCTTTGAGTCTCAGAAGAAAGAGTGAAGAACAAAGAAAGAAACTATCTGGTGACCTCACAAAAGACTCTGAATAATGAGACCAGACAGCCCAGGTGAGCAGAGAGAATCCCACCGATCAGAAGGCATGTGCAGAGATCCTTTTCCTTCACTGAATACTCTTGAGGCTTTCAGATTGGAAGACGAAGAGGAATCGGATGATAATAAACATCTCCCACTCACTTTCTTTGGCACCTCTAGTTACAGAAGGCTTGCATTTCCCTGCACATCACCATGCTTCAGTGGATTGTTAAGAGCAGCAGTTTGCCTGGACTCCTTCCTGTATGACTGAAAATAGAAGCTTCTGGATTACAGCCTCCTTCGAGTCCCGCTGTCCAGACACAGGCCTGGAACCAACCCATCCCTGCTCCCAAAATCTCCCTCACAAGATTGTAAGGAGAAAAGTCAAGGCAACAAACAGCAAGGAGTTCCACTGTGCTGAGCCAAATGATGGAAACTTCGGAAGTCAGACGTCTCCCTCCATTTCAATGAACCTCCCTTTTGCACTCATTTAAGCATTTGTACTTTTAGGAAAATAGACTGTTCGTTATATAAATTCACACACCTTTCAGTTCTATCTAAATGCCAAGTTCTGCAGAGCAAAATATTCTTTTCCTTTTCTTTTACTACCCCAAAAGATCTACAAACTGTACATGGGAGCTATCATCGATCCAGGCCAATAGGCTGAGAAATCACAGACTATGCAATAAAAACACACCTGACATCCCTTTGGAAGTGTATAGCATGCAAAACAGCACAGAGAGCAGTGCTGTTTCACGAGATGACACGTTAAAAATTACAGACATACTCCATCAGTTCTACCACTCTGCATAAAAACAATAAAAGTGTACCGGGCCAGTTACATAAGTGTTAATATCTTTGTCTCTAAGAATTCACCTGTCATTCTATTTGGAATCATTAAAAAATGTGCAGAAAATGATAAGCAAATTCCACAGAGTGCTGAAATAGCCCAGCAAGCCTAAGTGCTGAGGGAATACTGTCATACCCATGGCAAATAATAAAAAGTGTTTAACAGGGCAGGACTTATTAGTCTTGGCTTAGTCCCACTTTAATGTTCTTTTTCAGGGTAGGGGGAGAAAAAAGGGGGCTTGCTATATGAGAACAAGCTTGGTTTGTATACTCGTTACTTTCAGTACAAACGTACTCTACATCAAAGGTAAAGCACTGCATACTCTTGAATACTGAAGAAGCGCGTAAGACTGGCAGAATGTTCCTTCTCATTCTATACAATCCACAAGGGGAGGTTGAATGTGTGATACTTATGCCAATTACACAAACCATGCAGCCCATGAGTTTCCACTACAGTATCCAAATGCATAGGAACAATTCCACCAAGAAGCTGAGAATGTTACTCTAAGGTGCTGGATATAATTGCAGAGCGAGCCATGCCTTCCCCTTCATTTAGATGTTCCTGCAAACGTACTTTGTTCTTCATAAAACAAAAGCTATTGTTTGCAGAGTATGTATGCTGTGTGTCTGGATGAAACACAGCCAGGTCTATTTAGCAGTGAAGTGACAGAAACATGCTGTCACTAGGCAATCCCTTCCTCACGTCACTGGCAGAGAACAAGAAATTCCGAGACACTGCAACAGCTCAATGATCTTCTGTGACATCAGGATATTGGTTGGGTGAGGTTTTTTTTGTTTGTTTGTTTGTTTTAATGAAGAGTTAATAATTACTGTGTAAATACAATAAATAGTAAACAAAAATGCTGGATGAGCACTTGGAAAAAGAACAGTCACAGTCACATTTCAGGAAACCGTGACTGCATGTTTCCACCAATTAATCTGAGGTGTGCTTTTCTTGTGATGGAAAAGATGCTTTATTCCCAGCAAGCCCCAAAACACTTTGCAATGGTAGCAAATGCATTAGAAAATAATAAATAGTGGGGCTGCTACTTTACTTCTCCAGTGAGCATTTTTGAGGTTTTGTACAAGCCTGATCTTCTCTAAACAATTTTGTGAGATGCTCATTCATAGAAACAACTACATTTGCTTGTGGAGTTGTAGCTGTGAACATCCATCAGCTCTGTATAATATATAAGCATCAGCAAGATGGCTAATTCTTTGAAGAGTAATAAATCAACACACATCTTCAAGCTGAAAATTAATAACTGAAGATTATTTTTCATAAGTATATCTGGCAATTTGAATCACGATGTGGCACATACAACTGATGATGCAGAAAACAGATTTATTTATTTATTTATTTTACTGAAATGAAAATGCAGTATTTCATGCTTTGGCTTGAAAGGAATATAGCTTAATAAAATAAACGTCATGATTCAGGTCACTGTTTTACTTCAGAACTAATTTATGCTATATTTTACACTATGATGAACAATGGCCTCAGATAATTACTTTCCTTTCAAAGTGTGGGGATCAAAGGATGTGTTTTAGATGTGTGGTCACAGATATGACCGTGCTGTTGAATTGCAAATAACCAGCCAAAGAGTTGATGATGTGTACTCCTTGATAGCTGTATTGTTTATAATCTGCCTTTTCCATTAATATCTCAATGTGAAAAAAGCAGTTAACACAAGGACTTCTGGTCTTCTGTGGATTTAAATGAAAAGCAAATTCATCTATGTGCAATTGCTAACAAGGAAAACAGAACTGTGCAGATCACTCACTATTTTGATACATAGATGTGGCAGCTTCTGTTCATCAAAAGCAGCACTGCTCCTCACAGCCCATTAGAATCCAACTCGATTTACAACCTGTAAAAATTAATGCAGGGCTGAGGAGCAATTCTAAAGTCATAGCTCAGCTAAGCACTACATGACATCATTGAAAGACAATTTTTCTTATCGTGTTCAAAAAGTAATTCATGCTTTACTCATCATATTCCAGGTAAATAGTGACAAAAAAAAAAAAAAAATACTGCTGTTCATAGCAGGAGGCACAAACAGCATCCCACCCAACTCTTGTACAGGCTTGATCCGTCAATGGGCCATGAAATCACACTTCAGTGAGAGCTAACAGAGATTACTTAAAGCCAGGAAGCCTAACAGAGGCTTCTTTTATCCTCTGAGTTTTAAGTCATCAACACACTGTAACAACATACAGGCTCTGAAAAGTTCGGTCTTCACTCTCTAACATTTCAAGAAGTTCTCAGCACTTGGTAGCATTAGACACATACTTGGCAGCAAACACCAAAACAACTGGTAAGTATTGCCAAAGGCAAGCTGGTAACATATCCAGCGTGGCCAAGGCTCTGTGTGCGTGTCAATGCACTCACTCCACACACCGCCTGTCTAGCAGATTATTTTACAGCTTCCAACTAATTCAACAAAAATCGTGTTTTGAATATGCCACGCATCGCTTTAGTTCCAGTTTGTGCAGGTTTAAGAGGAAGACTAATATACAGTTCTTTAGTCTCTTCACTGAAAGATTTCTGTTTTTGATACCCTGGCCAAAAAAGCAGTGGTTTGTTGCAGAATGCTTTCTGCTGAAGAGGCTGGCTGGCTACTTCAGCCTCCTTCCCCAATTCCCATGCTACAGCCTTTGGCTGCTACTCCCAGCTCTAGTGCACGCCAACCTCTCCTAGGCATAAACATTTCCCATAACTGGATTCCTTGTTTGAAAAACTGGAGCTCAGACTGTAGAAGGCTCAGCCAACTGAGTGAAATTAAAAATGCTGGCTCTTTTTGGCTGAGTGTTTCCATGCTGCTGAGCAGGGCTAGCTGAGCATAGCAAGCTCCACCACAGAGCTGTTTTCAGCCTTTCCTGGGGCTCAGGAGCACAGGATTCACAGAATTGCAGGGGTTGGAAGAGATCTCTGGAGATCTAGTTCATCTCTATGCTAAAAGAGGTTCTCTACAGTAGGTTCAACAGGAAAGTGTCCAGGTGAGTTTGGAAATATCTCCAGAGGAGACTCCAGCACCTCTCTGGGCAGCCTGTGCTCTGTCATCCTCAACAGGACCAATCAGGTCCCTCTCTGTCCACCTCTCTATCCAATCCAGGTGACACTGAATGGCAGCACAGCCATCTGGTGCTTCAGCTGTCCCTCCCAGCTTCTCACCATCAGCACACTTGAGGGTGGACTCTGTCCCCTTCTCCAGGTCAATGATGAGCTTAATACGAAGCCCGCAAGTCAGTTTGGAGGCGTCCCTTTGAATCTCCATGGGAATGCGAGACAGCCTGCCCGGGTTCCCAGCTGCTTCCGTTTCCATCACTGTGCCAGACTGCATCCTTCAGGGCACAACCCAAAAGCCCGCCCTCGCACTGCGGTTAAACACCAAACCCGTCTTCTCACACCGCCGCTACATTTGCTTTACTTAAAGCCCCACCTCGCGGCGGGATCGCGCCCACACCGCTCGCTACCCCCCCCCGAGCGCACCCGCCTCCTTCACCCTCCCGGAGCCGCCGGTCCCGCCCCTCCCAACGGCACGGACACATCCGACCCCTCGGGGGCCGAACCCCTACGTCCCTCAGCGCCCCATCCCGCGCCATTGGCTGCCGCGTCGGTGAGGCGGCGGCGCATGCGCGGCGGCGCGAGTTGGAAAGTGGGCGAGCTGGCGCGTGACGGCGGGAGTTGTGTTGGCTTCGGGCGCTGCTGCCCGCTGTGCTCGTTTGTTGCCGGCCCTTCGTGTCGTCTGCGCATCCGAAATGGCGAGCAAGGAAGGTAGGAGACATCCTCTCGTTTCCTTTTCGCTAGGGCTGGGGTACGTGCGTGGGAGGAGGGCAGTGGGGCTCCCCTCCCTTCCCTTAGTCCCAGTCTCTTCCCGCAGTGCTGGAGGACACGATGGAGGAGCGTGTCATCAGCGAGGAGTACAGGATCTGGAAGAAGAACACCCCCTTCTTGTACGACCTGGTGATGACACACGCGCTGGAGTGGCCTAGCCTCACCGTGCAGTGGCTGCCCGATGTGAGCAGGTGAGGGAGTGTTGCAGTCCTGGAAGGTAGCAGGGAGGCTGGGAGCTCAGCAGCATCTGTACCTGGCTGTAGGCTGGGAGCTGGGGGTGGTTCCTTCTCCTAGTCTGTCTCGGTTTGTTCCGCTCCACCTGTTCTGGTTAACCACCTTGTCAAAGTCACTCGAAAGTAGAGCACCTGAGGCTGCAGAGACTTGCCTTAGAGTCACAGAATCATTAAGGTTGGGTAAGTCCAGTAAGATCACTCAGTCCAACCACCAACCCATCACACCATTCCCGCTGACCATGCCCCTCATGCTTTTCTTGAACATCCCCGTGAGCGGTGACTTCACCACCTCCCTGGGCAGCCTGTGCCACTGCCTCACCACTCTATATGACAAGAATGTTTCCTAACATCCAACCAGAATCTCCCTGGCACAACTTGAGGCCATTCTCACCTGTCCAGTCGCTGTTACCTGGGAGAAGAGGTCAACCCCCACCTCACCGTTACCTCCTTTCAAGAGTTGTAAGGTCTCCCCGGAGCTTCCTTTAGAATTCCCCTATGTAAGTGTGTGACTGTTTGTTTCACTTGCAGCACTTCAAACTCTTCAGTTATGCAGGAGAAATCTTTGGTGTGTTCTAATGCATGTGTTCTTTCTGTCTTCTGTAGTGAATTCTCATTAACTTCCTCTTGAAGGCTGTTTTTACTGACCTGGGCTACAACTGGCTGTTATGTGGAAGCTATCTTGTCTGTTTCTGTATTCTTTTGTTACAAGATTGAACTTAAAGGGATACTGTTCTTATAAGATTGATACAACGTCCTGTTTTGTTACTGGCTCTCTGTTGGCTTCAGATAGTTTTATCTTCCTGTTCTTCCACCTGGTCCTGAAAGTATCTGTTCACTAGTCCATCCCTTAGAGAATTTTGGAGATGGAGCTACATTCTGTTCACGTGTTAGCTAGAAGAGACCCTAAATGGTCAGAGTAACCTCTCAGGACTCCCATCAAGATAGTGGACAAGGACCACCACCCTCATGTTGTTGTGAGCTGGATACAGCTAGCTTTTAAGGTATCTTACACTCAGAGTTCGTGCAGTAATTCAGCCTTATGTAAATGATGCTATGCTTGGTGGCTAGATAATCAGTTCTGTATACCAGAATGTTTGGGAAAGGTGTTGAGAGGTGTGAACTAACTAATGATGGCACAGAGAAAATGGAGTGGGGACTCGAGGGTGTGAAGTCCTCGTGAGGAACACTTCTGCTTGCCTCGTGTTTTGCAGATTGACTTAATGTTCAGTTTAAAACCTGGTATTTCCAGTTATCGAGTGTCAAATTCTATAAGCCATTTAAGGCAAAGGCAGTCCCTTTGTATGGCACCTGGTACGATGGGACACCTGTTACTGATGCAGGTAAGTGTGTGTGCATTGTCTTTCACCCTCAAAATGTGTGATGATGCCTTGGAAGTGGAGTAAATAATATTTACAGTGATTTACAATTGCCCCAGTCACACCTGTTTGCCTGGACTCGGAGATCCTAAATTGGTTTTGGCTGTTGTTTTTCTAGCATTATAGAATGCAGAAGTTGCTTGTTTTTGACTGTTGGAATTGTATCCTTTCAGAAATGAGTGATGCTGCCCCTCCCACCTTTTACTTATTATTAAATGTTGTGTTTAACTGCCAGAAGAGGAATCTGATTGTAGTTAAGTAGGAGTTGTGCAGTTTTAAAATGAGCTTCTGAATACTCTAGTAAAATAGTAAATGCTTATAAGAGAAGGTTGCCATTTTTCTCAGTATTATAGAACGTGGTGTTGATTGTTTTAAAGTCAATATCATGCACCTGCTAGGAAGATTAAAGGTTGAAGTAGGTATTTGTATCACCCTCTAGCTACTGTGCAAACTTTAATCGTTTCACTCAAGCAGTATTGACAGTGTTTACTGACTTTTATTGTCACTCTAGTTTTGCTGGTTGTATCACTGGATTGCATATTTAGTCTAGTTTGCTCTGCTGCGCAAGCCTTTTGTGATAAAGGCTCTCTTAAGCCAGTCTTCTTTTTCCTCGCTCTTTTAAAAATTTTGGATCTATTGTTGCTAGCTATCAAACCTCTAGAAGTGAGCATGCCTTTTACTGCGTTAATTTATTATTCTAAACAGGCCAGAGGGAAAGGATTATGCTCTACACTGGCTGGTTTTGGGAACGCACACCTCTGATGAACAGAACCACCTGGTTGTTGCCAGAGTCCAGATTCCCAATGATGATCAGTTTGATACTTCCCAGTATGACAGTGAGAAAGGAGGTGGGCAATGCATGCTTTCTTCAGTTATGTTTTAGCAGTAGCATACTGTATGGGAACTGTTGAATCAGGGCCTGAACCACTGATGGATCAGCTGAGGTGAGCACTGAGTCAGCCGCAGGAGCACAGGTGAAGGCAATGCACTGTGTGACCGGAAGGGGTGCAGTCTGGCTCCACCTCTCCCAGATTCCATTTAAGGGCTGACCACCACTGGGGAAGGGTCTCTTGTTGGAGATCTCTCCCCTGTGGAGTTCTGGGTGAGCCTTGACTACCAGTGACAGATGAGCCTTTCTTTATTTACTGGTTGTTTGTTTACCACCCAGATAAGCCAAGCAAAATATACCATCCACTCTATTAATAATTTCCTGTGGTTACTATTCTTTTGGGTTATTCACCCTACACATACTGTCTAGTGGTACTTGTAATGTTATTAAAAGCTGGCAAATATTTACCAGTTCACAGTAATCTAACATCATTAGCAGCAATTAAAAGAAAGAAGTTCTCCCAGCATTAGAAGTTTCAAGTACTGTTACCATGCGCAGTCCCTCTTAGCATTTCTGCCAGATCTGTTAGTTGTGATGAAAGCTGATATACACCTAACTCAGGTAGGGATTAAAGCTCTGAAAGGGTTTGTGTGATAGATGATTTGGCATACTTAAAATGTTAAGAATCACATGACACAATATTAACTTTCATAGGCTTTATTGTACTGTTATTTTTAAGATGCTTACCGTGGCTTCTTGGATTGGGGGAGAAATGCAAAATGCTGTTTAAAATCAGCTGATCTAAATGGATTATCAACTGTCCCTTTTCTGTCCAATGCAGAGTTTGGTGGGTTTGGATCTGTGACTGGCAAAATTGAATCAGAGATTAAAATCAACCATGAAGGTGAAGTGAATCGTGCTCGTTACATGCCACAGAACCCCTGCATCATTGCTACTAAAACTCCTTCTGCTGATGTGTTGGTATTTGACTACACTAAACAGCCTTCAAAACCAGGTGGGTCCGACTACTTGATGCTAAGCAAAATGCTTCTGTTGCTGAGTTAAACTTGTATTTAGCTGTATCTGGGAAGATAGGTAGTGAACTCTGGATAAGGAGGCACAGATCTTCAGTGACTTTAACTGGTCATGGTTAATACCATTAATTGGTCTCCACAGAAGCAGCACTCTACTACGAAACTGGTACATAAACATGATTGTTGCAACAGAGACGAAGTTTTTAAGTAAGAAAGATGTTCTCATGGATGATATGCAAGATGAAGATGAAAGGAATTTCTTCTCTTTCAGACCCAAGTGGAGAGTGTAATCCAGATCTTAGATTAAGAGGGCACCAGAAAGAAGGCTATGGTTTGTCATGGAACTCAAATTTGAAAGGACATCTTCTCAGTGCATCAGATGATCACGTAAAAAACACTTTTTTTCCTCCTTAAAAAAAAAAGTGAAGTGGCAATAGATGATTAGGGAAGAACAGGATTAGTGTAGCTTTACACTGTATGCCCTACGATATAAATGTACTGCAGAATGTTATGTGATGGTTGACTTTTGCCTGTAATTGGCCACCAGTTCTTTGTAATGTTCTGGGTGAAGTAATGTTCTTACTGCTGGAAGAGCTTGGTGTACCCTGTAAAGTTGCTTGGGTGTGAGGCCATAAATTAATAAGACTATCAGTGATCAACTGTACTAATAGCCAACACGTTTCTTTGAGCTTTGTAAGTGAAACATGATGTACTGGAATAGGGATGGTTTTGCAAGTTGCTATCGTGATCTCAGAATAATCTTTGAGCCTTCATTTGCTCAGTTGACTTATTACTTATAACAGGACACGATTGTTATTTACAGACTGTGTGTTTATGGGATATAAATGCTGGACCAAAAGAAGGCAAAATTGTTGATGCAAAAGCGATCTTTACTGGGCATTCTGCAGTAGTAGAAGATGTGGCGTGGCATCTGCTTCATGAGTCTCTGTTTGGATCTGTGGCTGATGATCAGAAGCTTATGATGTAAGTTAGAGTAGTGCTGCTGTGTGCTGTCTGTGGACTAGTTCAAAGCACTTGAAATGTTGTTAAGAAATACATGAATTCTGGGATAGTGTGATATAGCTCTCTAGTGCAGTCACTTACAATAATGCTGCAGAGACTCTGAAATCTGCATGTCATGTAATGTGTTCACATCATGTGAAAGTAAACTGTAATTAATATGTATATCAGGTCCCCAATGTAAACTGCTTATGTATGGTAGACAAAAGCCCTGGGAGGATTTGGGATTAAAAACTGTAGATTCAGACCAGTTTTAGTAATATAGTAGTCTCTTAACTTGTACTGCGGTTAATAATAGTAACCTCCTATGAAAACTCATGCTTGTTCTCTTCCACTTTCTCTTTCTGCTCCCTCCTCCCCCAAACCCTTCATTGCCACAGCTGGGACACGAGATCTAATACTACATCCAGGCCAAGTCATTCTATAGATGCTCATACAGCTGAGGTCAACTGTCTGTCCTTCAATCCATACAGCGAGTTCATTTTAACAACTGGTTCAGCTGACAAGGTTCTCACTTGTTTCACTTAAATTTATAATGGTTTTAGTGTTATCATTTAAGGATACATATAGTAATAATGTCTTTTTCTTCTCCCAGACAGTTGCTCTATGGGATCTTCGAAACTTAAAACTGAAACTTCATTCTTTTGAGTCTCATAAGGATGAAATCTTTCAGGTGGGAAACTTTTCATGCAAACTGTGACAAAAGCTAGATGAGTAGTGAGTTGGATGAGAACATGTGGATTTTTGTATGATGACTAGCAGTAACAAATGAGTCCGTTAAAAGAAGTACTGAATTTTGGTCCTGTTAATAAGAAAGTACTGTAGTTTCTATCCACACTTGACAAATTGCTGCTAAAATGATACTGAGAGCCTGCAACTACCTTCAGTAAGAGTAGAAGTTATCTCTGAAAGAACTCAAGCTCTCTTCAAAGTAAGATCATATCTCATATTGTGAGCTTGGCCTTTTTAGTAGTGTGCAAGTAACAGGCAGTTAAATTCATGGTATCTTAAATCTTCGGCACTGAAGTAACTTCAGCTGTTCAGTTTGAGAAGTTGTATGACTTTAAAGCATAGAGTTTGAGTTATAGGGTGTCTGTTGTGCTGGAATGAACTAGTTTGAGTCTAGCTGATGAGAATTGCTGATCAGGTGACAGTTATTCAAGATATGCCTTTGAAATGAGTAGTTGTGCTCCATTCAAGTTGTTTTCTTTCATAGGTTCATTGGTCTCCTCATAATGAAACAATCCTTGCTTCGAGTGGTACTGATCGACGGCTTAATGTGTGGGATCTAAGGTGATGAATAATACTGTTTATTCACAAGCTGGGCATATGCTGAAGAAACAGCTGCAGTCTTGCCTTACTTGTACAGCTCTCCAACCTTTCTTGCTTAGCTTGGACTTGGTTATGTACAGCAGAAGCAGCACAATATTTCTAATGTTACTTTCCTATGAACTTACTGCAGACAAAGTAGTCCACTGTTTAGTAGTTACTGCTTTTTGCCTCAATGTGCTTCACAAGTTGGATTTTATCTCAGTTGTGATAAGGCAAGTGATACCTCAGGCTTGTAATTTTTTGGCAGCAAGGGAAACCAAAAGCAATAGCAAATTCTTGAAACAAAGGATAGGAGCTGGTAACTTGAATTGACAGGGTTTGGAATTTTGCTTGTTGATTGAAGTTATAAACTGCTTTCTTACAGTAAAATAGGAGAAGAGCAGTCTGCAGAGGATGCAGAAGATGGACCTCCTGAGCTCTTGGTATGCTTTTGTTGTGGTTATGGTCTGCTGGTGTGGTGACCTGTTTGACAGTACGGTGCCTTGACTGTGCTCCTAAAAGTGCAGTTCTTAAACCTTCACATGTAACCTTGCTTTTAATCCATGGCTCTGACTTGCAATAGGCTTCCTCTGCTCACTTCTATAACAGCTATGTTTCAAAGCTGTACTGTATGTGATTTGCACATGTGTATTTTTGACCACACTTTGAGTTTGGCCATGTGCTTGGCAGTGCTCATCTATAACTAGGAGCAAGTCAAGCCACCATCTCTGATTGTGTCTCTTATCTTAGAGACAGAAGTGGTCCTCTCTAGGTTCAGAATGTTACTGAAGGTCTGAACCTACGGAGGTCTAAAGCTTAGGTTTTGTTTCATTTCCTCAGGAAGTCAGCTAAAAATGCTTATAGTTTTTCTCAATTTCCTGTGTAAACCCTACACGTGCTCATGTGATGAGAAAATGGGTATAAAATGTGACAGGCTTTTGTATGCCACCCCTGCATGAAGGAGCGTGGTTTCAAGGATGTCACTTGATTATTGCCATTAGTAAGTACAGTGCTGTCTCAGGAATTGCTTCCACGTCCATATGCACTGAATTGAATGTGTTGTTTTACCTTCTTTGCATCTATACTGTGAATCTCTGATGGTAACGTTTTGCTTCTGTAGTTATTCTCAAGTTAAATTCATTAGACTGAACTTAGGGGTTTTAACAGAGACAGAATGACTTATGGAAGTTTGTGTTCTTCTCTTGTTTTTATTTTTTAATTTTTGTTACTGCTTTTTTAACAGTTTATTCATGGTGGACACACTGCCAAAATTTCAGACTTCAGTTGGAATCCTAATGAGCCTTGGGTCATCTGTTCCGTATCTGAGGACAACATAATGCAGATATGGCAAATGGTGAGTGTCAAAACAACTTGTGAGTTGCTCTGAAGCTTGTCACGTAAGTGAAACTGGAATGGCTCGTTCTCCCTAGAACAGCTTGCATTGTCAGTGACTGAAAGCAACTCTCCAGTTAGTTCATATTATTTTACATTACAAGGATAATCGATCAAACTCCTATCAATACTGTGGGGAAATCACTTTACAATAACATAAATCCTATTTTTAATTGTGGAAAAAATGGAAACAGACTTCAATTGGTGTCAGAGGTCAGCCTTTCAGTTTCAGAAGTTCTTCAACTTGATTTAGCCTGCTTTGGCAGGGGGCTTGGACTACATGATCTCTAGAGGTCCCTTCTAACCCCTGCAATTCTGTGATTTGTGTGCTTGGGCTGAAGTTGGAATATGCCCAAAAACTAACATGCTCACGTTGAGGAATTTAATGGCTAAGACTTATCCTACCAAAGTGAAAGAATGTGGGAGAGCAAATGCTGAAGTGTAGCCACTGTGTGCATGTTCCTGAGTTTGGCTGCTCTTTGACAAATGGCAGGGAGTGGCTCCCCTTAAGAGAGGGGTTCATTTCTCTGCTACCTCTGTGTTACTGTGTTGGGTTGTTTTGTTTTTGTTTTTCTACTAAGTGTAGTAAGTGGCTTTAAAATGTTTGTCTACCACTTATAACGTTTTGTCTTCAGGCAGAAAACATTTACAATGATGAAGAACCAGATATAGCAGCAGCAGAACTGGAAGGTCAAGGAACGTAACTTTTCTTCCTTGAGGCAATACTGGATGTGAGAGAGTAATATAATTTGACTACTGTATGTTTAAAAAAAAGGCATTGCTTCAAAACAAGAATATTATTAATAGGGCACAAAAAGTTTTGCATAGTCAAGTTGTTATGGGATACCCATGGTTACTTGGGCACTTTGAGCTATTGTATACTGTATAGCAGTTACTTTCTAGGGAAAATAGGAATGATTGAATAGCCATCTCTATTTTTAATCAAACTCAGTGGGTGCCTGTAAATCATTAAGTCCTCATTTTTCCCATAACGAAAGTGAAGGGGAGGGTGGGTAAAGAAAAAATCTTATATTAATATATGTAAAAAGAGCTTTTCACTTTTACATAACACTTTTGACTTAACATTGCATAAATAAAATGTTGATAACATATTTAACTATTGTCTGTTAAGGTGAATGCTTTCTTGCCTGTATGCAAAATAGAATTAGAGAGTCATCAAGGGTGGAGAAGACTTCCCTGGGCAGCCTTTTCCACTCTTCCAGAGAAGGAATTTTTCCTAATATCCAACCTTAAACTGCTCTGATGCACTGCCACCTCTTGTCCTATCGCTTACCTGGTAATGCTCAGAGAAAATTACCATGCTCAGAAAGCGTGTTTGATTCAAGGGACAGATACCAGAGGGAGGCTGGGGCTGGCTGCTGCGAAAGTGAGTGCTGTAGCCTGACCTAGGCAAGGCCACATTTCTCTCCCTCCTGCCATGCTGACACCACCACCACCCCCATCCCAGCCCCTCCCAGTGAGACACGCACACGATGGTAAAGAAGAACCCAGAGTCCAATGTATTAAGCATACTTATTTACTTAATCTATACAGAATTGAGTAGATAAAATTTCAGATTCACATTAGTGAAAAATCTCTACAAAATGTTCTTGAAAAGCAAAACAAAGACTGCCTGTTCATTTATCATTTTTTTCCTCATGAAAGCAGACATGGGTTGTAAAAATAAAGCAGTGTGTTTAGCACAAACTAGATTTCTGCATCACTTTTTTTTTTTCACAGTTATTTCCATCTACAGTCCAAAGAGGTAGATTTTCTGCAACACCTGAGAATTGAACTGTAACATAACCAGGTGTAAGTGTAATGAAAGGAAGGACAAAACATCAGCTACAGCCCAAACTTCCTTGTGTATGCATACACATAACTGGGTCTTGCATCACTGTAATGCAGCTTTTTTGCAGTTTAATCATGGTGAAACCATCAGTCAGGCCCCAGAGTTCTGATGACCAGATATACGTATTTCAGGCTACATCCATTTACAGCCCCCATTAAACAGTCCATGGTAGTGGAAGAAAGGCATTAACACAAGTTTGCTTAAAACCCTATTGGAGCCAATTTGGCTGTGGATTGGCAGTGCAAGAGCCTGCTGATGGCCTTAATATAAATCTGTATGTTTAGTTTTAAAACAACACTTTAAGCAATGCATGAAAAGGTACTGACTGGCTTCAGGAAGCAAAGTACAGCTTAAAGTTGCCAAATGAAAAGTTGGGGCAGTGGGGGCACATCATGTGTAGGAAAAGAATATCCCTGTTTTAAAAGCCTTTGCTTGGGGCATTCTGCTTCATCTACAAATTAAGTAGGTAACAAATATATTGCTGTTCTATACTTGTCGTGTCTCTAGAAGCCCTTGAAAGTATTCTTGCAGCAGGGTCCAAGATCCACTCTTGCCTCCATACAGAACAAGCACTATGGAGAGGATCGTTATAAGATACAAATGCCCAAATAATAGCTTGTAAAAATAGAAAACTGCATGTCCCACCTTGCCAAGGGTATGAGGCATCAGATACAAAGCTTTTCACTTTCCCTCAGGAAAAATCACCTCATGCTTAGTGTTCACTGAAAACCAGTTCTTGCACCACCTACTGTTTAAACAGTTTGATTCTACAAAGCAAGGAAGTCATCACAATCACAGCTCTGGAATACTTCTTTCCAGTACGTTTAACCCTTATGGTCAGCATGATTAACATCTCAAAGCTCTGAGTCTAACCTGCCCGCTCACTACCTCAAAGCCTGCACACACCTGACACCGCCAGCCTCCAGTTTGCTCTGCCAGGTAAGAAATGTCAGTTTCACACAGTTCCTCTCAGTGGCATGAGCTACAACACATTTATCAGGCCTCGTGCAACCTTACTCTCCTTAAGAGACAGCTACATTATTTCAATGTACATCACTACAGAAAAAGGATCAGGAGCTCAGTGCAGCCTGAACATTCAAGTAATTTAGCCACTAAACTGTTAAGGGCAGTGAGGGTGGGAAGCTCATTGAGAGATGTGCTTGATTCAGAAACCCCCTCCCAAGTAAGTGCAAAGGACTGTAAGTACCAGAAAAGGCTACACATTTTTACCCTCCTATACAATGACAGCAACCCGAACTAGAAGGTAAATACACGTGAACTAAAATTAAAGGTAGCATGTCATTACTTCACGCATTACCTTGCAAAAGAAAACGTTGGTCCTAGTTTCTCTCAGAAAAGTCAAAATATGGATTTTATTTTTTTAAAGGAAAAGCCAGTATGGCTGAAGCTCCTCCACAAGGGAGCTCTGCTTGTGGCACGTTACCGCAACAATCTGAAGTACCATCTTTCCCAGATAGCCTAACTGGGGAGGCACCCCGCCAACTGGTACAGCATCCAGGTTGAGAGAGCAACATCCTCCACATACACTTGAGGAGATGTGCTGGAATGGACACGTGCAGTTACAGCAGCAGATGCTTACACACAGCGCATACACGGCTACTAAAGCCCCTCTATGCTGGAGGCTCGGTCTTCCACACTTCAGGCAGTATAAGTTTTATTCACAGCTCTTCTGATAATCCGCAGAGATGGGCTCAGACAATGCTGGATCTCTCTAGGCAGCATAACTGTATGTTAGGGACACACTGCAGCTAAGAGGGAAAGAACGAGACCAACTCCTGCATTAACAGGATACCCACCTGCAAAGCCCCACTCCACCGTGTTCGCTTCACATTTTCCTCACACATGGCAGTTCACCACGCTCACAGGTAGGGCAGACAGTCTAAAATCACCTTTACAACACAACCCTGAGAAGTCTGAAAAGAAGTTGTAACCCTGTTTCACCAGCTGCAAACTAACATCTTTCAAAGCTGTTTGTTGTTTTTTTTTTTTCCCCCTCCCCCCATACCACGAAGTATTTAAAACCCTTAAACATACATCTTACTGTAACCTGGACCTTTTCCATTCACATATATGAACACACCAGAGGGGAAAGCTGACACTTCCACTGGCCAGTAGACATCCTTGTATAGACAAATTTAGGACAAATGCTAATCTTCACTCAACTTAATGAACCAACCCAGAATGGTGTTCCTTAAAGCAAGAAGTGACGCGTCGTCACTGCTTCCCCCTAACCATGTTCTATCTCCACAGTCTTCAGTGACAGTGATTCGTGTTGCGGGGGAGGAAATGCACATGCATCTTTGTATGGAAAAATATTTTCTTTTAAAAAATGAGGCAGATGTGCAACACAGTTGTGGAAAATTTATAGTTTAAGCTATTTAAAGCTGCTATGCAGCTTCCTGTACCACATAAGTCCAGTAGTTCTAAGAAAATACAGATATGGTAGAAAAAGTAAGAAAATTTTCACCACAAAACCAATAGTTACCACCAACAGAGAAAGTTATACACAAAATATATCTCTCAGTACAGTGTTTACACTTCATTCTAGTCTACGGATTCAGTGCCAGGAACAGGACTTGTCAAGACAGTCTTTTCGGAACGATCTGCTGCGTGTGATTCAATGCTGGGCTGGATTCCTGGTTCTGTGTCAGTGGGACTTTCCAGCTCCTCGTGGGAATTGAGAGTACAGGACTGCAACACCTGCACAGCCAGATCCACATCGGCTTCTCTGAGAGAAACTTGCTCTTTAAGGACTTCCACCTTCTCATTCAGCTCGTTCCTCTCTGTCTGAAGGGCTCTGCACAGCTTCTCCAAACGCTCCAGTTTTATCTGAAAGCCCTTGTATTCTTTATCTCTTACTGTTTTCTGAGGAACAGAAAATAAAAAAAAAAAAAATCTGTTGTATTTCTGTTTGAAGAATCACCGTTATTTGATCCTGAGAAATGTTACTTCATCAGATAGGTCGAACCTAGCTGAGAATACCTGACACTACGCTTCACATGCTTTTGCCAAGAGTGACAACAGACTCCTTTTGAAAGGCAGCAAGAGCCACGGAACTACTTAGTGCTAATTATGGGATGAATTATCAGCAAAAATGCTGATATGAAGACCTACAGAGCTATCAGCCAACCCAAACACTGGTAACAAAAAGAAAATAAGGCAACGCATGTGGGAAGCCTACAATTCAGCAGCAGCACCCAGGTCAGAACGTACTATATTACACGGAATTGAGAAGTAAAGCAGAAAAACTAAAAACCAGTATTCTTATGTCTGTGTGAACACTTCACTCCTCTCCTGGAGCTTAATTGCTGGACTGCAATTAAGTAATGGCACCTCATGACAGCAAAAGCAGCATCAGTGCAGGAAAATAAATTATTCCGTACCTACAGATTATTTTCTTCTACCTATTTATAATGGATATCCACTGCAGCACTGACTGAACTTCGTTTAGCATATTAAAATACCATCCATTCACACAACCGACACAGTTTCATCATACACAGTATCCAACCAATCGTGGGCAAGGTGGGTGAAAGTGAGCAAGGAAAGATGAAGCTTTGTTTTCTTTTTTTTGTGTGTGTCATGAAAAGTTGTTATCTAAACTCATTTTTCATCATTTCTGGAGCAGAGTACTGTGCCATTACACATAAGAAAACTCGGGAGACAATCCAAGAGGAGGCTACAGTTTCTCTTCTAATTATCTAATACCGAAATGTATTAAGATCTCTAGAACACAGAACTGTAGCACAGCCATACTGCTGCTTAAAAGATACCATTACCTCCTCAGCCATTTGCAGAAGAGCCTTGTTATTGTTTTCCCATTTTGTACGCCACACTATAGTTTCTTTTTCCAGTTTCTTGATCTTCTTAGTCATCTACAAAAGAATAGAAGACTTACTTCTGTGGATTGTTTAGCAACAGGGGTAGGTAGGTATGCACCTATAATCTGATTCTTTATAAAGGTACTTTCAAAGTCAGGTTTGAACAAATTCTTTTATAGAAAAGCATTTCTGCACAAAAGTAACCCCACAAGTACCAACCCTGCTTCCAAAGAAAACATGACCGATTCCTTAAAAGGAAACATATTACTAACCTTCAACAACAACTAATGAAATTCTCAATAAAAGAAGTTAAAAACATAAGCTCAGTGCACCAAACTCACACTGCAAGTCTTTGGTAAAACTGACACTGGGACTCAGTTACACCAGGAAACAACTGCACCACAGAACGGAATTACTCATTTCTCTTTCATGACATGAAAAAATCTCTATTACCTATTTTAAAATCCATATTAGGTCTCAAAATGATCACATCTTTTCAGAAAGCAAACACTATTTTGAGATCTACTAATGCATACTACTAACAGCATGCGCTTTTCTATTATTATTTCTGATACTCTAAGTAATCCCATAAATACCTTCTCCATTTCTTGCCTGAAGGTTGTAAACAGTTCATTACTTTTTGCCATGGTAGTCTGGAATTCCTCAAATTTATCCATGTAAAGAGAAAGCTGTTGGTAAAAGGGTGGAAACGTAAATGTGAACAGCTGCACACAAATACAGAAATATTCATTAAGGTACAAGGGAAAATTGGTACAGAAGATGATTTTGTTTGTTTTTTTAAACTCTCACGCTATCCTGCAATTCTCTTCTGAGGAATATGCAGAGCTTGTCTAAAAACACACTATTCAAATTATACATGAAAGGAGAGTGACGTATGTTAATATAACAATAATATCCTAAAGAAAGGGATATTGTGTTTAATTAAATGTTGCAAGTCACTGTATTTAGTCATTGCCAAAAAACTGCTTCCCCACTGAGGAAGAAACCCCCTCAAAACCCAACTTCAATATAGAGGAAATTCAGCACATGGTAAGCAAAATTAAGCTCAGAAAAGACCTACTGTTCCACTTTAACCAGCCAAAGCTAACAACCAAGGCTGGGAGAAAATAAACATGACTGAATCTAGAATTCAAGATATATATTCATTCAACCTACAAAATCCAGCCAGTGAGCAAAAATTATGGGAAGTGAATATTGACAAGGCATTCATTCAATAATGAAAAGCCCTAGTTTAATAACTGAAGAGCATTAATATTCAGTCACAGAAAAACTTCTTGCCCTGTACCACAAGGTCAGTCATCAGGGCCAGCAAAATATTTTAATTAGCATAATTTTCCCCCAAAGGTTTTAACACGAAGCATTTAGTGAAAAATGCATTATTATGAGCACATAATTTGATGTTTGGAGAATACAGAAGTTTCAAATGCCAAGACTATTTACTAGTAGCTTTTTATTTCAAGTGTAAGAGTTGAGGTAACTGGTTATATCAGGGGTTGCATGACCATAAAATTCAGGGCAAACATTTTTTTGAAGAAAATGTAATAAGAGAAAAATTCATAAAAGAAATGTCTCACTTTCGACCTGTAGGTTATGACTCTATGCCTTTAATGTAACTGAACTTCCTAGCTCATCTAATTCTACAAAAACATCTGCTGACCACAGAAAGCCACAAGTACACCCACTGCTACTATAAAAAGAAAAAAAAAAGCAGTAGGATTTTAAATAGAAGGTACCTTATTTGAAGATAAAACAAAATTCTACATTAAAAGAAAACTACCTGGGATGAACAGTAAAAAAAACAAAACATCTATGCCCAGATGCCTCCAAACAAGGGCAGTTCTAGTGGAGGTACACAAGTGTATTTTAACTACACACATATATACACTTCAAATCTAAGTGCTTGGAAAAAAATAGGTAGGAATATAATGAAAAAAAATGGTCATAAAAAGGCATGCCATGAGACTTAATACAGAACTGGACATTAAAGCAATAAGAGGCCTACAGCAAAACACCTATCTGTTGCTTCTCAGATGCTGCTATTTTAGCTGACCCCACCACTTCCCTTCACCTCGTGGGCTGAGCTCACGTGTAGCCAATGACTGCAAGTGATCCAGAACAGCAGCACAAAACCTGTGGCCCAACTCTCCACTCACAGAGAGGATCTGGCTGCTGCACTTACAGCAAGTAAACAACTGAAGACTGTTTTCTGGGGACGCCTAGCTTTAGGTTAAAAACTCTGAATAACTATATGATATACAAAACACTTCTTGCTTCCACTGCCCCACAAAAGGATGGAGTGGAAACAGTAAAGAACTAATCTAAAAAGTAACATGGGTAAAAACCCACACTCAACTCTACATGCAGAGTCACAGGGGTCTCTCTGGTACTGAAAAAATACAGAAATGATAGAATACCTTTGGAAGGGAGCAGTTTCAAAATAAGCAAAGATATTCACTTTCTAATACTCTACTGAGAGGTTACTTGATAAAAACAAATTTAAGACTTTAATTAAAACACCAGTATTATTCACAAAAGAAAACACTGCAGCTGCTGAAGATGCATTTATTTTTTTCCATGAGTTGCATTACACTACACTGCAGTCATAAATCTCCTGATACTTATGTTTCAGAAACCCTGTTATCAAGGAGCATTCCATTTTAAAAATACCTGCTGCTTCAGCTGCGCTTCCTGTTGCTTCATCTGTTCACATTTGTGTCTGGACTCAGTAGCTTCTTTTAGCAGCTAAAAAAAGTGCATAAGGAAAACGTTTTTTAAGCTATTCTAAGAAATTTTATCCACAATGAAAATGAACAAAGATTAATGTCACTTAAAAATAAAAAACAAAACATCACAAAAAGGTTTCCTCACACATGCACTTTTTATTGTTTTTTCGTGGGGCTTTTTCTGTTCTTCAATTATTACCATGCCTCGATATATGTACTATTTAAAGCATGTGCTGGCACACACAAACTATTTTACTTGAGGCTTTTTTTAGATAACAGCATGATAAAATTTACGTTCCCATTTTGGTAGCGAGATTGATCTGCTAAAATTATACAAGTTTATATAAATTATACTTTATTAGTGATCTATATGCAACTTACACCTCTTTTTAAACTTCCGTAACTTATTTTCCACCTCCACGTCTCCAGGCATTAATAATACCTTCACAAATCGTTCAAAGCAATTTTGAGTTGACGTGAGAGCATTTTGTAGATTTATCCTTAAATTGATTTTCATCAACTTTGGATTCCAAAATGATTTCTTAATACTGTATACAGTCTAACAGTAGAAGATCACTTTAAGATCACTGCTTTTTCTGCAAGTTACAGCTCCATTAAAAAAAGAGCAACAAACAAGACTATTATTTTTAACTGAAAGCTAACTTAATAAGGGGTTTCCTTGCACTCTTTCAATATCAACACAGAAGTGAAACATTAGGTATAGTTTTGGGGACAGACAGTCAGACAAGCAGACATTTTATTCTACTTTAGTTACCTCCTATTGCATAAAAATGGAACTTATAACCACATGACAGAAAGGAAGTACCTGTGATGCTTCAGATCAAAACATTACTGAATCTAAAAACATATTTTAATGATATTCAGCCCATTTACTGACTAAATGCAAGCAGTAACACTATTTGCCCATGTATATGCACTTTAATAGTGTATGCATCATACACCCAGAACTTACACCTCAGACTTTACACTGACAAGCTATTCTAACTTTCAAAATACATTCCCATCCATTTAGTGCTTGCT
This sequence comes from Cyrtonyx montezumae, assembly GCF_038088225.1. Lineage (NCBI taxonomy): Eukaryota > Metazoa > Chordata > Aves > Galliformes > Odontophoridae > Cyrtonyx > Cyrtonyx montezumae. The sequence goes on along the minus strand of NW_027072034.1, from coordinate 44,719,818 downwards.
GTATTTACTTTAAATCATACATCTGTTTCAGTGATTTGATATTTGCCTTCTAACATGCATAGAATTCACTTACAAACTCTCTTTCCCGCTGATGCTTCTCCTCTGCTTCTTTAATAAGTTGTGTCGTTTGTTGGAGTTTGGCATCCACAAGTTGCTGCTGCAATTCTTTGTGCTTGAACACTTTATCAATATGCTGACGGAAAAAAAAGCATTGGTCAAAGATAAACAGTACACAGGTCAACAAAGCTATATATGTGTACGTGGGAGAAATACTCTTGAGAAGTTTTATGCAAAAGAAAAAGCAGCAAAAGATGATTTTACAGTGCATTTTTCCCTCTGTCCCTTATAAATAGACTGTCTTTTAAAGAAGCCTAAGTTATGCTTGTTAGAATAGCATCACCACTTTGCACCTGTCATTTTTAGATATGCAATAGCAAGCAGTCTGCTATTGATTTTAAAGCTTTCAAATTCCTTTTAACATTTCTTCTACAAGCTCTAGCCCCAACAGATTTAAAAAAGCTCAAAACAAGCAAGGTTTGCAAATAGATTTGTTCAATGAAACTCCACAAAACAACAATTATATGGTCTTAAATCCAAGCATACAGTTGTACAAGGCAACTTGATACCTTCTGTCTTCTCCAAATTACCTCAGTTTATATATGTATTTATATAAATATTCCACAATCACAGAAGATCAGGAACAAGAGTCTATAGAGAATTTCCTCAGTGATGCAGATTAGAAAAAAACATCCATATTCCAGCTCTCTGATGCCAACTAAGAACTAACTGTGCTTAGACTGGTTAGTTTATGTACTTGTTGCAATTAAAGTCTGTTGCAATTAACTCAGCACTAAAATACAGTCATTCCCATAACTCCAGTCCAAATATATTCTTAAGGCACGACAGCTTAAGATTATTCACTATTAAAAACATGAGTTGCAAAATAGCTTGTAGTTCATTGAGATTATTTTTTCCCAGCAGAAATAAGAGAGAATGAATACAATCTCCTCTCACCATATAATGTGAAATTGCACTTCAAGGAATTTAAAATATTAATGCATATTCACATTGGAAATAACTTTTGGAAGTTGTTTAGTCCAAATGCCCACTGAACCTAGAGACAACTTCAGCGACCACGTTGTTCTGAATACTTGCAAGGATAATGAAAGATTCCACCATCTCCAGACAACTTATTTCTCTTTGGTGACCTTCACTGTGAAAGACTGTTTATGACACACCTTGAATGTGAAGGATGCAAAACCACAGAAACAGCACAGTGAGCCAAACAGCCGCATTGCTTTTCAAGGTGGTGAGGTAAAAAAGAATATTTTAAATCACACATACGGTAGGTGTAAAGTACTAGGGTTTTGGCTCCCTTGAAATAATTATTGAATCCTTATAAGGAACTAACAGCATCCCATCAGAAGCATAACGTAAGTACCTCTTCTCGCAAGGCATACTGCTCAATGAGCTTCTTCAGTTTCTCCCCCAGTTCGATGTTTTCCTGACGGAGCTTGGCGTTATGTATATCATGCTGCTCCAGCTGAGCCTGAATTTCATTCAGAGTAATCTGGAAGTGTGCAGTTGCTTCTTTTCGCCTTTCCTCTTCTTCACGTGCTTGCTGGATGTTTTCCTCCTTTTATGAGAAATAAGAAAGTAATGACGTTCAAGCCAGACCACATGCCTTTTCCTTATCTTCTAGCCAGCAACAATGGCAGTCATTCACCTTCGTACAGTTTCAAGTTACAAATTGTTACCATAAGCTGCAATTGTAACATTATACTGATCTAACCCTATGAAGTATCTTGAAGTTGCAAAGCCTTTAGAAAACCTTGTACTTATTCTTACTGGCATTTCAAGACACTGCACCAATACCTCTGCAAGAATAAGAAATGAAACCTAAATGTTAAAAACAGAACTGACACTATAATGCAATCTCCTACACTGACTACAGATGAGAATCTCACAGCTCTTCCACGTTATTCCTAGCAACTGTATTCTGACATAATTAAGCCTTTTTTTTCCCTGACACGTTGACATTTCATGCTGCTGTTATTTCAGTTGTGCTATTTTTTCCAGCAGTCATCACTACTGCTCCCAGAAATAAACATGACAAGACCACAGAGTGCAAGTAATATGACCTATCAACCAGTTTGAGAGAATAGTTCAAAGCCAGTTGAACTATCCTCATGGCCTACCTTTAAAAAAAATCAGTTATGCTTACGTCACATGCTACTTGACATACACAGATGTAGGCAATATAAACATGGGATAAAGCAGTAAGCAAAAAGCAGCAGGTTAACTTTAAGCAATCATCAATAAGTGAGATTTCCACTATCGTGTATCATAAATTATGTCAATCAACTAACCTTTAAAGTCTTGTTATGACGCTGAAGCTCCCGACAAAGAGATTCCAGTTTGCTGCGTGCCAAAATGGCCTTGCTATGCTCACTCTGCAAGTGGACTTTCTCTTTCACAACTTGTGCTTGCTTTTTCTGCAGTATCTTCATCTGCTTTTGAACATTCCGGCTCTCTTCCAACTAACATTAGAGAGGCATTATGAAATTAATACAGCCAAGATTATCTCTATGCATCTACAAAAACAGACTGAACATGTAAGCATTTCATATGAAAGCAAATAAATATAATAATTTCATTATTTGACCCCCTACCACTGATCTTAAAAACAAACACCCAGCATCCTACAGACTACTCTAAATATGTAAGGACAGAAGAGGAAAATATACGCAATCCAACTTGACGTTTGCCATTGAAGAACACAGACCACAGACCTGCTGACTGTGGACAATCAACTTGTGTTCAACTACAGGGGCAGGACTAGCCCTGAGAAAGGAGGATGCAGCAGATACAATTAAAAGCCAGCTGGGACTGGCATTTCAGCAAGCAACAGTTCTTTCCACTCTTATCTGTAAATTACACACAACTGTTTATCCAGCATGCCTTGTTTTCACCATCAAAAAAAGAAAACCATGAAACTGTGTTCCTGTCAGCAGGTGTTCCTTCTGAAGCAAGAAGTAGTTGATAACATTTTGTAAAACGCTAAGTTACTTCAGAAAGGAACAGACACAGCCAGCAGCCCTGACACAAATCAAGTCAAACGTTATTAAAGCTGCATAGCCCAGGTTTTGGTGACTTACAAGATCCGTAGCCTGAACCATGTGGAACAAACTTTTGAAATAATTTTCATTATACTATTTGGATGGTAGCTGTCACTGCTAAACTTTGTATCAGGGCAGAATTCAAAATCTACTCTATGAACATCCAACAAATTGAAGAGTTTCTTACAACAGCACCTAGTCAAGAGCAAGTTCCACTGCATCCTCTGTTTTTTGGGCTCCCCAAGAAACCACATTATTTAGGGTTTGATCTATTGTAAAAGTGGTATCGATATTAAGAGGAATACTGCTCCTTATTTAGTGCCTCAGCCTCAGGACACCGCCAGAAGAGAAGGCTGGCAACCAGGAACATCACCCTGATGGAATATAACAATGGTTTTCTGAAAGAGCTCAAAACAATGCTGAAGCTCAGAAGAGAAAATAAAGTTAAGGATCACCATGACAGTAGCAAATAAAATCTGGTATTTCATCTAGTTTGGAGCAAAGTGACCTTAAGTAAATATTTTGATATGCAAACATGAAAAGCCTTTTTCTTGGTTGGACAGAAAAAAAAAAAAAAAAACAAACACTTTTAAATGTCCCTACTGTCTGCATGCCCATGAAACTTCAGGCCTGTAAAAGTATGCTAGTTTGAGACATATCACCAAGGATGTGAACCTTCCTGCATCACAAACTGATCTTCTGATAGATTCCAAAATAGGAAAAAAAATTGTGGAAGATCTTTTGCCAGGAGAGTGGCATTCCTACCTTTATTGTACAGTCCTTTTCATGAGACACCACTGAAAAACCTGACAGTGAGCTTTAAAGATGATGAATCTTTAAAAAAAGAAAACAAGCATTGTAGGTGCACTGTCATAAACTGTCAGTTCAAACCTCTGCTGGCATTAAATCTGACACCTATGCCAGTGGTTCACCACCATGATCATGAAGGAAGGAATGCATCTTAAAAGGAGCACACTTAGATCAAACTGAACCTAAGGGGAACAGGGCACCACTAAGTACTAACACTAAGCTACTGTTACACTTGCATGAGCTCCCACCCAACTTCCCATGATGCTGAGAACTGCTGGGGAGAGCAATCGGTTCTCTAGCTTGGGGATTCTAACGATAGACTACGGCTCCTCTCCTGGAAGAGGCAAAAAAAAAATCATGACCTGAACAGGTCTCTCCTGATAGCCAAGCTTCTTGAAGGAATTGACTATCATCAAGTCTAACAGTTCCTCAATTAGCTTGACATCTTTCTTTCAACAAGAAAACTCAAAAAAAAAAAAAATAATAAAGATGGTGCAGACTGCTCTCTCTCAGAAGAATTATGGAATTCATCCTGTCATGGTTTTATGATTTTTGGTACTGGTATTCCACATCATAACATCATGTAGTGCATTTAGAGTTAAAGAGTTAATGCTCCAGCTCCATGGATCATCGATAGTTCCAGGTATACCTGTCTCAGAAGAGAAGAAGAACTCCATTCCCCAGAGGACTTTGCGATGCTTTGCGTTCTTACGTGTTTACGCTCAGAGGGAAAGATAAAAACTGTCTGCGGTCACGGGACACTCTCTTTCCTTTGGGATCGACTCAGCAGTGGGTGCTCGCTGCCGTCCGCCTTCAGCGTTAGCGTAAGGCCTTCGGTTTATCGGACACTCTCTCTCTTGCTCATTTTATTTGATTTATTAGCTTTAATTCCAATTATATTGTATTATATTGTGTTATTTTGCTTTCTGATATCTTATTTAGTAAATTAGCTTTCCTCCTCAGATCGTTGCCGCTGTTTTGTTCCTAGGCCCATCTCCCTTTTCCCTTCTCCCTTTCCCCCTTCCCCTTTCCTGGGGCGTGGGTCCGTGGGTCCCCCGCACCAATCGTCACGGAACCGGGCTGAACCTGCCCGTAAACCGTTGACATTTTGGCGCCCAATGTGGGGCACGAACAGCTGCCTTAGCCGAGCAGAGACATACTTTTAGAGTGAATCTCTGTCTCTCGTTAGCAGGCTTATCTGTACTGCAGGTGCTGTACGGCAAAACACGACCTTGAAGTCTGGGCGTACTGCCAGTTGTCCTGGGATATTTGTAAACTTTTTGGGTACTGCCAGCTAGTTTTAGAAAAGAAAAAAAAAAATGCTTTCTCTTTTTAAACTGGTCTTAAAGGGACTGCATTTCATTGGTTTTTCCCTTGTAATGCTCAGAACGTACTGGGACTTAATTAAGTTTGCCAGTCTGATCCATGGAGCTTGGTCTCTGTATGATAAACTAAAAACACTGATGGAAATACCTACCTGGCTTTTGTATACGATGTGGCATTCAGTTCCAGAGGGAGTAACTCCAGATGAAGTTGCTAACTCTATGGAACTTGTGATTTTTAAACAGACTCCTGGCCTCTCCTTTGAATTCATTATGCGTTTTCTGAAAGCCCATCCAATGCTTGTTATGACTGTGGTATCAGTCTCCCTGAATGTACTTTTACTCAGTATTTGTATTTATAATATTTTGAGAAAACCCTCCCCAGAGCCAGAGAATACTGACTGGCAGGGAGTTTGGAGGGACTTAGGAGAGACTTTAGAGAAATGGGCATCACCGGTGTCATGGAACTTTTCTCCTGAACACCTGCAAGATCCTGAGAACTTAAGCAGATATTTGAGACAGGGATGTTGCGGCTCAAACAGATCTGAGGAGGCCCAAATTATTTGGGGTCTGGCTTATGCTTACCGGGCCTTATTCAATACTATCCCAGAGAGGCATAGAGTTTCTGAAATAGAGCGAGAGAGTCTCCGAGCCGAAAGGGACAGTCTCCTGATCCAGAAAGAGAGTCTTTTAGCTGACAATCAGACTCTCCAGTCCAATCTAGACGCCCTCCAATCCGAGCGAAACGCCCTCCAGACCGAGAAAGACACCCTCCAGTCTCAACAAGAAGCTCTCCAATCCGAGAGAGACGCCCTCCAATCCGAGAGAGACACCCTCCAGACTGAGAGAGACTCCCTCCAATCTGAGAGAGATGCCCTCCAGTCTCAACAACAAGCTCTTCAATCCAACATGGACACCCTCCAGACCGAGCGAGACAACCTCCGTTTTCAACAAGATGTCATCCAGTCCAAGCGAGACACCCTCCTGTCTGAACGGTACTTCTTCAGAACTGAGCGAGGTACCTACCAGCCACAATAGCCCCTGCCCCCCAGCCAGGTGGGGGAAAGGAATAATAGAGTGTATTGGACTGTGTGGATTCGATGGCCTGGCACATCAGAACCACAGAAATATAAGGCAGTGGTGGACACTGGTGCACAGTGCACTCTAATGCCCTCGAGTCACCAAGGGACAGACTTAATCTATATTTCTGGGGTGACTGGGGGTTCCCAAGAGTTAACCATGTTGGAGGCTGAAATAAGCCTCACTGGTAAAGACTGGCAAAAACATCCTATTGTGACTGGCCCAGGGGCTCCATGTATACTTGGTATTGATTACCTCAAAAGGGGATATTTTAAGGATCCCAAAGGGTATCGATGGGCCTTTGGAATAGCTGCTGTGGATGCAGACAACATTAAGCAGCTGTCTGCTTTGCCTGGCCTATCAGAAGATCCGTCTGTTGTGGGGTTGCTCCACGTGGAGGAGCAACAGGTACCGATTGCTACAAAAACGGTGCACAGACGGCAGTACCGAACCAACAGGGATTCCTTGCTCCCCATTCATAACCTGATTCGTCAGCTAGAGAGCCAGGGAGTGATCAGCAAAACTCACTCACCTTTTAACAGCCCCATATGGCCGGTGCGTAAAACCAGTGGAGAATGGAGGCTGACGGTAGATTACCGTGGCCTGAATGAAGTCACACCCCCACTGAGTGCTGCTGTGCCGGACATGCTACAACTCCAGTACGAACTGGAGTCAAAAGCAGCCAAGTGGTATGCCACCATTGACATTGCTAATGCCTTCTTCTCAATTCCATTGGCCACAGAATGCAGGCCACAGTTTGCTTTCACCTGGAGGGGCGTTCAATACACCTGGAACCGTTTGCCCCAGGGGTGGAAGCACAGCCCAACCATTTGTCATGGATTGGTCCAAACTGCATTGGAACAGGGTGGTGCTCCTGAGCACTTACAATACATTGATGATATCATTGTGTGGGGCAATACAGCAGGAGAAGTTTGTGAGAAAGGAGAGAGAATAATCCAGATCCTTCTGCAAGCTGGCTTTGCTATCAAGCGAAGCAAAGTGAAAGGGCCTGCACAGGAAATTCAGTTCCTAGGTATAAAGTGGCAAGATGGACGTCGTCACATCCCTACAGATGTGATTAACAAAATCACTGCCATGTCTCCACCCACTAGTAAGACGGAGACCCAAGCTTTTTTGGGTGTAGTGGGCTTTTGGAGAATGCATGTTCCAAACTACAGCCTCATTGTGAGCCCTCTCTATCGGGTGACGCGGAAGAAGAATGATTTTGTGTGGGGCCCTGAGCAGCAGCAGGCTTTTGAGCAAATTAAGCAGGAGATAGCCCGTGCCGTGGCCCTGGGGCCAGTGCGGACGGGACAGGATGTAAAGAACATCCTCTACACTGCTGCTGGAAAGGAAGGTCCCACTTGGAGTTTGTGGCAAAGAGCTCCTGGAGAGACCCGAGGCCGACCCCTTGGATTCTGGAGTCGGGCGTACAGGGGGTCTGAGGAGCGCTACACTCCAACTGAGAAGGAGATCTTAGCCGCGTACGAGGGGGTTCGAGCTGCTTCCGAAGTAATCGGTACTGAAACGCAGCTCCTTCTGGCACCTCGACTGCCAGTGCTGAACTGGATGTTCAAGGGAAAGGTTCCCTCCACCCATCATGCTACTGATGCCACTTGGAGCAAGTGGATTGCGCTGATTACACAGCGAGCTCGGATGGGGAACCTCAGTCATCCAGGAATCCTAGAAGTGATCATGGACTGGCCTGAAGGTAAAAAGTTTGGAACAACACCAGCAGAGGAGGTATCACGTGCCAAAGAGGCCCCACCATATAATGAACTACCAGACAATGAAAAGAGATATGCCCTGTTCACAGATGGATCCTGTCGCATTGTGGGTAAGCACCGCAGATGGAAATCTGCTGTGTGGAGCCCCACACGACGAGTTGCAGAGGCCACTGAAGGAAAAGGAGAATCAAGTCAATTTGCAGAGGTAAAGGCTGTCCAGCTGGCCTTAGATATTGCTGAACGAGAGAGGTGGCCAGTGCTTTATCTTTACACTGACTCATGGATGGTGGCAAATGCTTTATGGGGGTGGTTACAGCAATGGGAACAAAATGGTTGGCAACGGAGGGGTAAACCTATTTGGGCTGCTGAACTGTGGAGAGACATTGCTGCCCGAATAAAGAATATGGTTGTAAAGGTGCGCCATGTAGATGCTCATGTTCCTAAGAGCCGGGCAACTGAGGAACAACAAAATAACCATCAGGTAGATCGAGCTGCCAAAGTTAAGGTGGCTCAAGCAGACTTGGACTGGCAACACAAGAGTGAATTATTTTTAGCTCGATGGGCCCATGAGACCTCTGGCCATCAAGGAAGAGATGCAACATATAAATGGGCTAGAGACCGAGGGGTGGACTTAACTATGGATGCTATTGCACAAGTAATCCATGACTGTGATACATGCGCCACAATTAAACAAGCCAAGAGAATGAAACCTCTTTGGGGGGAAGGGCGATGGCAAAAGTATAAATATGGGGAGGCGTGGCAGGTTGATTATATCACCTTGCCACGATCTCGCAGTGGTAAGCGTTATGTGCTCACCATGGTGGAAGCAACCACTGGGTGGCTTGAAACATACGCAGTACCCCATGCTACCGCCCGAAACACCATCTTAGGGCTCGAGAAACAAGTCCTATGGCGACATGGCACTCCAGAAAGAATTGAGTCCGATAATGGAACTCATTTCAAAAATTCTCTTGTAAATACTTGGGCCAAAGATCATGGTATTGAATGGATTTATCATATCCCCTATCACGCACCAGCTTCTGGTAAAATTGAAAGGTACAATGGGTTGTTAAAAACCACATTGAAAGCAATGGGTGGCGGAACATTTAAACACTGGGAGAAGCATTTGGCAGAAGCCACCTGGTTGGTCAACACTCGAGGGTCCATCAATCGTGATGGTCCTGCCCAATCCAGATCTCTACCTACTGTAGAGGGAGATAAGGTCCCTGTAGTACATGTAAAGAACATGTTGGGAAAAACAGTTTGGGTCCTTCCAGCTTCTGGAAAGGGTAAACCTCTCCGTGGAACTGTTTTTGCTCAAGGACCTGGGTCCACTTGGTGGGTGATGCAGAAGAATGGGGATGTTCAATGTGTACCACAAGGGAATTTGATGTTGGGGGAGTGCGGTCGTTAATTCCATGTATATACATATATATGTTGTGTGTATTTAATGCATGTTAATCATTGTTCTTCTATACGTATATATCAAACATGATGTAGTGATGTGGAATAAGGGGTGGAATGTCATGGTTTTATGATTTTTGGTACTGGTATTCCACATCATAACATCATGTAGTGCATTTAGAGTTAAAGAGTTAATGCTCCAGCTCCATGGATCATCGATAGTTCCAGGTATACCTGTCTCAGAAGAGAAGAAGAACTCCATTCCCCAGAGGACTTTGCGATGCTTTGCGTTCTTACGTGTTTACGCTCAGAGGGAAAGATAAAAACTGTCTGCGGTCACGGGACACTCTCTTTCCTTTGGGATCGACTCAGCAGTGGGTGCTCGCTGCCGTCCGCCTTCAGCGTTAGCGTAAGGCCTTCGGTTTATCGGACACTCTCTCTCTTGCTCATTTTATTTGATTTATTAGCTTTAATTCCAATTATATTGTATTATATTGTGTTATTTTGCTTTCTGATATCTTATTTAGTAAATTAGCTTTCCTCCTCAGATCGTTGCCGCTGTTTTGTTCCTAGGCCCATCTCCCTTTTCCCTTCTCCCTTTCCCCCTTCCCCTTTCCTGGGGCGTGGGTCCGTGGGTCCCCCGCACCAATCGTCACGGAACCGGGCTGAACCTGCCCGTAAACCGTTGACACATCCTAACCTAGCTTGCATGCAGGCCATCATCTCTGACTTGACACAAGAGCTGTTTGCTCAAATAGAAAAGGCACCACATGCACAAACAATTACATATAAATTCCAACTCATTTACTGTATTTTCTCTCAGTATCCTCAAGTTGTACCACAGAATTGTTATTGTTTCTTATTTAGAAGAAAGTGATTTCTTAGAGAAGTCTGTTTTAAAGGGAATTCACTCGTGTGAAAAAGAACACACAAGTGAGAGAAAGAAAAACTAAGCAAAAAACATGGCAGACCTCCAAGGAAGACTCAGGATTCGGAGAAGAAAAGGAAGGAGCTAACCTACATGTATTCTTAAATAGTTATTATTGCTTCTGTGTCTAGAAAGTTTATGTACTAAGCTCATTAGCAAAGCTTTGCAGACAACATTCTCAAAAGAAAAAAGATTAGTCCAGAAAAGTTATGTCACGTAGTGCAGCCATTTTCAGAAACATTTTGATACACACTACACCTGACAACAGGAGAAGGCAAGCCTTATAACTTTTTCAAGCTGTTCAGTCATTACTTTCATTTTGTAGCTACAAATATGGTGGGTAAACCATATTTCCATTCTCGGCTGTCCCCATCTCAAGATGAATAAGTGCATCATTTTTCATCTCCAGAAACATTCAGGAAAGAGAACTTTTTACCCAATTTCCCCACTTAATTTGTCATCAATTAAGTTAGAGAATAAGTTGCCCTATCTGTTATTTAGAGTGGGAATTCACCCTATGATCTGATTCTTTTCAGATGCCTAGCAAAGAATGTTCTTTCCCTTTATAAGCTAAGAAAATACTTCCAGATCTTTTCTGTTAATCCTAATGTTATGATTTGGTACCAGGCTGTCAAAAAGTTATTATAATCTAGTTTTTCTTCAGTTTTAGACACTCTTTTAGAAGTGAAAAGACTAGATGCAAGCTCTGCTGAAAGAATATTCATGAGAAGCCTGTGAGTTCATTTTTGCCTATCAATACCGTGAAACATCCAAAATCATTAACCATCCTGTATTAGAAGTTATTGCATTTCCCTGTTGATTTTGACACATGAATAACTCTTGCCATCTTTACAAATTACTTACCAGATCAGCATACTTTTTGCACAAAGCTGCCAACTTTTCTTCTGGAGTAGAAAGTGTGTTCAAAGCTTGCATTAATAATAGTACTTCTTTTCCTATTAAAAGAAGGGAAGACAACCTTACTTAGGAAAAGAAATACCTTACCAGAAAAGCAGCTCAACTTTAAAAGTAAAATATAGAAGCATGAGAAGTTAGTGTGATTTAAGTTGTTCTCTGGTTTGATTGCTGCATAATGGAAAGTCATCACAGTACGAATCATTTTTCTTGACTGTATGCCATTACACTACTTGATAGCAAAAGCTACTTCAATCTTAAAACCACAACAATGTTTTTGTTTGACTTATAATAGGAAAGGAAAAGCTTAATTTAAAAGGTTAAGTTTAGCTAATAAAATACATTCACAAAAGTGCTTTTAATATGCCTTTGGAATTCAAATACCAGCAGTGAGAGCACTACAGACTGCAATCACAAATTTAAAAATTAATCCAACAACCAGGAAGTTAAAAAGCTAATTAGCAATTAAAAAAACCTGCTGTAAAAACAGCAATATCAGCAGAGGTACTCTTACATATGTATTAACAACTGTTTTTTTTTTTTTCCTAAGCATACATTCTGTTGTCTTCAACAGAGCACTCTTCAGTTGTTCTGCCTACAATATAACGATGAGACAGAACACACCTAAAGTTTTCTCTTTGTGCTTTTCGCTCTCTGGATCTTGTTGGCCATCAGGTGGGTCGGTACGGGTTTCCTCTCTCCCAGGAGTCTCTTCACGAGACTCTTGAGAGCAGCACGTGGAGCCTAAGAGCTTTCTGTTCTTTGTGATATACTCAGTTCCTTCCAATGTGTCCGTGTTTTCCAGGCCATCACAGTCGGGCTGCATATGCTGTAACACTGTGTTAGACAGTTCATTGCACTTGCTGTTCATCAGCTGATCCTGGCTATTCACTCCCATCTCCTGGGATCCAGCTTCTTCCATTGCACCAACAACCAACTTCAGAAGTGAAAGGAAAAAGCAGAAATCAGAAGTCAAGCAGCGTACTTAAAATGGAAACTTCCACGTTAATTTGGCACAGACAAAAAAGAAGTCCACTGTTAATCACACTGATCAAGGTGATACTTACTGCCATAGATAAATGTAAACAGAATAGGCCTAAAGAGCAATGAAGAAAACAGCACAATGGTCCAAAATATTACTTTTTCTATTATGAAACAATCTCAATACATACTCACTGCAAAAATATTTACATGGAGATGTGCTCATGAAGCTTCGCAACAAATGTGATGTCATCTGAGTTGTTCAATCACCCAAACTTAAATTAAAACATTTCTCCACAATACTTCCTAAAAGTGTACCTCACAAAAATCAACACTAAGCATAGGAAATATTAAGTACATGAAAAACAGGATTCAGAAAGTGAAACAAGGACACAGCGTACTTAAGTACCGCTTTATTACATACTAGCTTCAGAGAACTGAAAGGCAGCAGTTTTAAAATAATTCAAGAGCTGTACAAAAGAAAGGTCAAGAAATTCACAGAAATACATTTTTTCAAGGATAAGAGCTTCATCTACTTCAATCAGACACAACTGTAGACTTACAATTGGAAAGAACCTGTCTAAGAAGAATGATAAATCTGACTACGAGCACATTCATTTTCAAAATACTGAAATTCACACCCATTAAATCATTGCCAAAAATGTGAATATTAGCTGGCTTCAGATTTGAAGACTTATGATTTTTTAAACTGCATTTCTGCCCAATTAAACAGAACCATCTTGAAATACTTCTTAAATCCCCAAATGTTTAATTGTTTAACCAAAAGCTTAAACATTTCCAGTTGTTCTAACATTGCAGCAGTTCATCCATGTTTTGGAGCAGAAGACATTCTGAAGCCAACATATAGCTTAAGGAGAGCCAGACTCCTCCCCAAAACAGCCTAATCTCCACAAACATTTCAGAGCAATGAGAATCACAATGTTATGCCTGTTTTGAACTATAGAGGTCATGATGTAGGGCAACACTGTATGGGAACTGCTGAATCAGGGCCTGAACCACTGATTGGTCACCTGAGGTGAGCACCAAGTCAGCCATGGGGGCACAGGTGAAGGTGATATACCTGTGTGATTGGAAGGGGTGCAGTCTGGCTCCACCTCTCCCAAACCCCATTTAAGGGCTGACAACCACCAGGGAAGAATCTCTTCTTGAAGATCCCTACCATGTGGAGTCCGCAGCGAGCCTTTATCATCCTAAAGGTGAGCCACCCACTTTTGCTAACTATCTGTGCACCATCTATATAGGCCTACTGAAATATACCATCTTCCATACTATTTTTGAGTACCATCCTTGGGGGTCATTTACCCTACAAATACTTAGCAGTGATCTAGTGTTTTTTTTCCTTTCGTTTGCAATCTCTACGATGTACGTAAATGGAGGATGATAAGCAGAGTAGAATTCGCTCTACTGACACAATGAGGTGATTATTCCCACTGACTTCATGTTCAGTGAACTTGAAGTAAGTTTTCTTTAAAAGTTACAGCACAAGCAGCTATAGAAACAAGTCTTGTTTACACACAGAGCAATGTTGTTTACGCACAAATTTCAGATTAACATTTTTAATAATAAAATATAATGTCTAAAACCAGTTGATATTGGGTTGTATATTCTGCGTGAATGGATTATGTTCCCCTTCAGAAGAGATTAGCTAACACCAAAGGAATACAGCCAACACTAGTAATATACTTTGAGATACAAACACTATTCTCTTTAGCAGGCCTGGAAGTAATTTGAAATCATTAAACAAACGTGCATTAATATTGTTAAAAATACATGTATGAGAGCTTCGTTGCTCTCCACAATCAAAGCAAGTCCTCTATTTCAGACCTCAAGGTAGATTCATTCTTGTGAAGATGGAATAAAAGCAATGTATTTCAAGAAGGACAATAAGCTTTGCAAATGCAAATCACTTGTACAGATGTTAAGAAGCAACTTTTGACTTATCAAAGAAGATTTTCAATCTGCACTGCTCTTTAAAAATGTAGAAAGCACCTGCTTTATGGACAAGCACTGCAGCTGTGTCTTCATCTAATCATGGCAGTCAATGTGCTAATGAATGCCTCTAAAGGTAATACAGGGACAGAAGTGCTGTTATAACGAATCCATATTAACGTTTTCTTAGAGGTCTAAAACACATTCTTTCCTTAAGAATGTCTTAAGCCTGAGACTTCCATTAGCATGGGAAAGGCTCACTACTTCAAGTCTAGCAAATGGGAGCTTCCTCCTAAAAACAGGATGAGATATGAAACACGTATAGTTCAAAATTGGTGAAATGAACTTTATACTAATAGCTTAAAATAGAGCACAGGGCTTCTCTACAAAACACAATTTGTCCAGAAGCTGGATACAGAGTACTGCAGAGCTCACGTTACATTGCCTAAGCAGGAAAGTTCAGAGGTATCTCAACACTCCATGAAAGTGAGGCAGAACTGCAGCACCAACACATGCTGAAATGTGCTGTTTCCCTGTTACGCAGGATGTTGGCTGCTAGCTCAGATTCTTGACCCTCAGAAGTCTGCCAAGAAGTAGGGGAGGCCTGCCCCAACCTCAGAGTTTCTGCGCAGCAGCAGCTTATTCAGGCTTTCTGAAATTCATGACCAGACTCAGGAATTTCTTTTAGAAAGCAGAGCAAAGAAGTGCCAGGTGCTCCAACAAGCAGCAGGGAAGCCTGGCTGGCTGTGGGCACGCACTGAGCAGTGGCAGCACTCTGGGAGCACTCTTGCAATCACTCCTCGTTCCCCTCTCTCATACCACCTCTCCGCTGTGCTGGCAGCAACATTTGTGCAACTTGTTCTAAGAGAGTTTACAGCCAGATCAGTCCCTCAGCTCAGTTCACTGCACAGCAATAGGCCATTCTGCCGACAGCACAGAAGGGCTCGGGATGGCTGGAAATCAGCCAAGACGTGAGAGACGCTAAAAAAAGGTCAGCCCAATCACAGCCAGAGCACAAGGAACTAAGCCAAAAAGACCTGATCCTAACCACAGATGCACAGGTACCACGGCCTCCTGCAGTTCTGGAGCACCGTCAGCAAGAAGGCATCTACAAGGAGCTATTTTCATCCATGAAAATTCCTCCCCTTCTGGGGAAAAATGAAAAGCTATTGCCAGGGGCACATACGTGGTCATGGACTGAAATACACCCACTCCACTAGCAAATTGCTACAGTATCTTAAATATCCCTCATTTCTGAGCTGGCAACTAACACACACCAAAGCATCTGCCATTTTCACTGAGCAAACACCACCACCTCATTAATTCAGCAGAGCTTTTTCTAGAAGTCAAATTAGGTGTCAGTTCAATTCTTTACTGACAGTAATTTCCCAACTCTAGGAGCTCCTCTATTCTTGGTTAAAAAAAAAAAAAAAAAAGAGGAGCAATTTCAGAACATCAGATTCATTTTCCCAAGTCTAGCAGAGAAGGCAGCAGTCACCCATTAGAAAACTGAAGACCAAGATCTGCATGCATGTACCCTGTGCATTTCCAACAGACTTCAAAATAATAGCACTGTGTTTCCAATAGTGGAAGAAAACACATACTGAACATTTCAACCTTCACTTGGTTTCTTGGTTTCCCAATGAATATAGAACAAGTCAAAACTTACTGACAGACAAGCCTGCTCCCTCCAAAACTAAAGCATAACATGGTAGGAGACTATTTTGTCATTAATATTCTATTTTCTTATCTTAAATGCAATTAGGAACTGGTGGCCATGGGCTAGAATACTGAGGTTAGAGGAGAGGTTCTACCAACACCAGCAACCTGACTGATTACATATGAGAGTAACTAAGAAAGCTCTAACCCCATCAAATCGTAGTCCTTAAATCCTAGTAGAACTGACAGCAGCAGGACAACACTGTAAAACTCAAATGCATTTAACCTAAATTAGAACGCGTTTATTTTTCATTATAAGCACAGAGGAGTCTATTACTGCCTGACAGGTGCCACAAACACTAACAGCTAGATGACCTCCGGATAATGATTAACAAAGTTTTCTACACTAGTGTTGCAAACTGTCACTTTAGATAGTAGATGTAAAACATTTTGGCTTGCCTGGGCCACACTGAGAGAAGAGGAATTATCTTGGGCTACATATAAAATATATTACACAGTTCACGTATATAAGTTAAAAAAAAACCTTCTAATATTTTCCATTTAAAAAAACTGCAACAAAAACCTAAGACTTGGGAGTTGAACACACATGCTTCAGATGTTAAAAGTATAACCAGCAGCAACCTTTTTAAACTTTGCTCTTCAGACACGAACTACAGATAATTTCAGATTTGGCTGAAGTGTAGCAAAAATAAATGTCACATGGAGAAAGCTACAGCCTACACCATATTAGTATTGCTGAAATTGTCCACCTTACTGAGGGAACAGACAGAACAACCCAAACCATCGCCTTTTTCCCTCCAAAATTCACGCTAATCAGGCGAGCAAACTTCTCCGTTTAACATTCCAGCCAGAACAGAGCACTTCCAACAGCACATTGTATAATAGTGCTGATTCAGTACTGACTGCATAAAAACAAAACAAAGCCACCCCACCAAAACCCAGCTGCTGAAATCACCGCTATGTTTTTAGCTGCTACCATGGTCACTCAGGTTCCAGCCAGCTTCCAGGCAGATTTAATACACATGGATTACAATCTGACAGACCTGAGTGAGATTGTAACATACCCAGAAAGACTTTCTGTAACAAAAGATGTCCTGTACAGAGGACACAGCATTTTATACTGTAAGATGTCAAGAGTACTTATCAAAATATAAAACTCTTCCATTACATAATAAGATGGGTGCTACATATGTAGCTGTGAATCCACCTATTACCAGACACTGATACCTCAGAACAAACACATCCACCTTCAAGATAAGGACAAGTGGCTTGAGAATGCCTGTAAGAATATTATTCATGACAGCACTCCAGCTCAAAAGCCCAAAAGTTTCATGTCAGTAGCCTGCTATATTTTCTCAGCTTGTGCCTTGATCAGACAAGTGCACAACAGAATGACTCTACCACCTAGCTTTACACCTAAAAGGTGAGAGCACAAACACAGGCAGTATTTTAAGTAGGGTGGCTATTACCACAGGACATTAAGCCAGTGTTATTCTGTGTCAAATTCTACGTTGCCACTCCAGTCACATTACCTACACAAGAAGGCCCAGACAGCCAATCCTACCAACATAAGGGCAGACATTATTTCTGTTCCAGTACCTACTAAATTTGTACCAAGTTTTTCTATCTAAAAATAAGGTATGCATACTGTTGGGTACTAAGCTACCTACACTTTGCATCTCTGCACCTCTTAGCAACAGATTCTAATTAGCAGCTGACACAACTTCCTGTTTCTCCTAAATGTTAGCAAGGCACCCTAAAAAAATAAAGAACCAAAGCACTTCCTTCATTCCCCATAGCAGTGGACAGTCTGTACAGTAAGCAGCCCTTTACAACCTCTGCCTTCAGAGCCATTAATGCTTTCCAAAAACATCCCAGAAGCTTCAGAAAGAACATATACACATAACCAACCAATTACATCTTGAGCCAAGAAGCATGCCAAGAGTTTACAAAGTAGAACACATTTTAGGCTTCTAGCGTCCCAGCAATTTACTTCTACTTGCTAACACACCAAAACTTGATATGATCTGTGCTCGCTCCCTCCCAAGAAAAATAAGCTTTTTGGTATGCCACTAAATTGTAGCTTGAATTTTAGAGCAGGTGCACTTTCATCCACAGGTCTAGCAACAATAATCCAGGAGCTCGTGTGACCACAGGACTAGTTTATTAACTTCGTTTCTCCATACCATACTTCTGCATGCTGTGCTCACTGACCTAAATAACCATGCAGTTTAATTACAACTTTCTGGAAAAAGAAAAACAAAAACCAACAATGGCCTCTGAAGTGGCCTCCTCTATGATCTCAAGTCTTAGCTGTGAGGTCATAAAGTCATTTCCAACAAGTACTTCACCCTGTCCTGTCATTACACTGTAAATTATGTTTTCAGTACTCCTTTATCTGCTTTCAGAACATTGGACTGAGGCCTCCTCCTCAGCGTTACTCATAATCACTGAAAGGTGAGGTGTCCCAGCACAGCAGGAGGAACACTCAAAAACAACTGCCTGAACAACAATATTTTCTCTTTATAAATATTAGAAGTATTATGTTAGTACTACTGTTGGCCTTGCATTCAAGCCTTTAATACCGGCTCAGGCACTTACATTTTCACATACCCAGCTCACGATCCTTGCTTTGGTGTCCTTTCCATTCCTTCCTGCATTTTTCTCTGTGTCCTTGGCACACAGAACTGCTGCTTTCAAAAATGCTTTTGTATCTCATAGAACCATAAAGGTTGAAAAGAAGACCTCTAAGGTCATCAAGTCCAACCACCAATCCACCACACCATGCCCGATGACCATGTTCCCCAGTGTCACCATCTACATGTTTCTTGAACACGTCCAGGGACGGTGACTCCTCCAGTGCACTGGGCAGCCTGTGCCACTGCCTCACCACTCTTTTTGAGTATAAATCCTTCCTAATATCCAACCTGAACTCCTCCTGGCACAGCTTGCGGCCATTCCCTCTCATCCTACCACTGTTACAACCCCCACCCCACCACAACCTACTTTCAGGAGATACAGAGAGCAATGAAGTCTCCCCTGAACCTCCTCATCTCCAGGAGGAACAATCCCAGTTTCCTCTGCTGCTCCCCGTAGGACTTGTGCTCCAGACCCCTCATAGCTTCACTGCCCTTATCCAGACACCCTCCAGGGCCTCAACACTGATGTACCACGAACACGACCTCAAGCAAAAGAGAATTTGCACCTTTCTCTCTAGTGCCCTGAAAGCACACTTTTGGTTTTAAAAAACAAAACAAACAAACAAACCCATAAGAAAACACTAACTGAAACTGTAGGAAAAATCTCACAGCAAGAACCCAAGGCCTAAACGGAAACTGTCACTGCATTTAAATGCAGGGTGAGCTGCTCACTTGAAAGCAGTGCCTTTTAATGTGAGCACGTATGACAGGTGCTAATTAAAAAAAAAAAAACATTTAGTACAGCGTGAATCACTTCCCCCAGAGCTGCTCCACTTCCTCCGTACTCTAAATTATTTTTCTGTCATCCTCCGAGCGTTTCTGCAGAAAGCCGGTGGACAAGTTCTTAAGTCCCAAGAAAGCACGACACAAGGAACCCACAAAGAAAAGCCGCCCCAAAAGGGGCGATACACCCGCAAGAGACCGATTTTCAGCTCCCGAAAGATACTCCAAGTAGAAATTACACGACGATTCGAGGCGCTCGAGTTCCACCTCGCGACGCCGCGTTTCCAAACAACGAGTGCAGAGCTAGGAACGCTACCTGCCTCCCCGCTTCCGAGCGAAGAGCTCTGGGGAGGGAGCGGCGGGCACGTCCCCCGTCCGGTACCGGCGCGGAGCCCCGCCACGTGCTGCCAGCAGCCCCCGCGCGCGGGGAGGTAGCGCCCCGCCCCCACCCGCGGCACCGCTGTGGGGTGAAAACGGTGGAGGGGTTGGGGGGAGGCGCCGTGAAACCCCGCCCCGCGAGCACGGCGCGGCGCCCACCCAGGGAAACGCGGCCTCCCGAGAGCGGCGCCGCCCCCACGGCCCGAGCGCCGCGGAGCGCGGAGGCCGCGTGGGGCCGGAGAGCGAGGCGCCGCGAACCGGCGGGGGCAGAGCGGAGCGCTCCCGCCGCGCAGCTCTCACCTCGGGGCTACCGCCGGCGCCCGCCGCCGGCGCCGCCTCCTCCTCGCTGCCCTGGCCCTGACCGTGGCGCCGGCTCCGTCCCGCCGCGCCGCCGCCGCTGCCTCCTCCCCGCGCCGCCTCCGCTCCGCGCGTCGCCATGATGTGACGGCAGCATCCAAACAAGCTGCCCTGCCGAGCGCACCGGAAGCTCTCCCGGACGCCCGCCCCTTTTCCGCCGGCAGCCAATCGCAGCGCCGCTCTCCGCCTCACGTGGGCGGTTCGCGCCCTCCCTGCTCCTCAGCGATCCGAAGCGAGCGGACTGCGCTTCCCGGCGTGCTCCGCGCCCGGGGCCGAGCACGGCATAGTGGGAGCGGCCGTAGGGTGCGCCGCGGGGCATGCAGGGAGATGTAGTCGCAGCGGCGCACGAAGCGCCTCCAGTGCTTCATCCCTCACTCTGTACGCATACCCAAGGTTGTCCCTTCCCAGGTGCAGAATCCAGCATTCACTCTTGTTAAACTTCCTGTGGTTGGTGATTACTCAGCTCTCGTGTTTGTCCAGGTCTCTGTGCAAGACCTCTCCACCCACTCTTCCCTTGACTTCATTTGGATGGGACTCTGCCAGCAACTTGGTGAAAACTGAGCCTTTTCAGTATTTCACATCACCTCCATCATAACGAGAACAAAATGTTTAGAAAACTTACCAACTGTGAAATAAAGGCATTATTTCTTTTCTTACAGCGTTCTTAAAATGTTTAAGATGGGGAGGAAACTGTTGAAATGTAGATTTGGTTGTGTCCTTTTTGCCATGGTTACTGTTCTGACTGCTTCCACTGACTTTTTCAAGTAGCTATGGGCTACCAGGTTCTCCTTTCTCTTTCTTCCAGGTATAAAATAAAAACTGGACTTCTTCCTATGTCATTTTTCACAAAACAACCAATCAAAAAAGAAAATGAAGGAGGGAGACAGAAGGAAAACAAACAAACAACAAAAAAAAACAAAAATAACCCAAACAAACAAATCAGCACTCCTTTATTTCACAAGATCCTAAAATTAAATGATGACAATTAGAGAAATTAACCTACGGCCCTACCTGGACAATGCTGCAAACATGTGCTGGCTGAACATACGGCTGTAATTAAAACAACAAGCAAGATGTCAGGATGCACAAAGAGCAGGATGAGGAGTAGTACAGAAAAACAAAAGCTGCGTCATCGGAGTGGTGTGTTTTCCTGTGTGGTTCATGCTGATGTCACACTTCTATTCCTGAGCGAGGGCTCCAAAGCTCAGGGGCAAGACTGAAAGAGGAGCTGGATATTTGTAGTGTTAAGAACGATAGCCAGTTACAGGCTATTACACGTGTTTTTTGAAAGAGAATGCAGATGTCGTTCATGAGGGCCTGAGGGCAAATCTTCAGTTGTGCCCGAGTGGATCATCAGTCTGGGGATCCTATTAACCATGCTCTGCCTGAGCTCGTGCTGCTTTTCACACCTGCCAATACTGAAGTCCAGATAGCCAAGGTAGATTCCCCATCACACCCTAGGTTTTCAGTCTCCAAAGACGGGCAGTTCAGCCACCTCTACTGGGAATGACACAGTGGCCAGGAACCAATGCAGAGATAGATAGTTGGCTCAGGGCAGACACCTTCATGAGTTTTCCCTGCATGCACTCAGGGCCAGCAAGAGCTCAGTCACTGCTCAGCTGACACAAGACACAGAGTCCAGCAGCATGCCTGCTCTGCCAGTTCCTCCACCTTACTGAACTGATGCTCCAGTATTTCTGCCTGCTTAGGCAATGGTTCCAACTCTTTCATTCACATTCCCACTATTTGAGGCTGCTTCCCACCAAGACAGTTCACTGTTTCCATATCCACACTAAATGTATGCCAGGGCTTCTCTCCACCCAAGTAATACTCTCAGAGCAGCATTTTTCATCCACCCAGCACACGATGGGCTTGAAAGTCCTGTTATACGTGATACAAGATGCAAATTGGTGATGATACAGCATAAGCAAAACTTTGAAGTTTAAATTGCAGGCATCAACATCACAAAAGACTGCACAGCCAGCATTGACATTTCTGAAATCGGCAGGAGAAGCAGATAGCTGTAATTGATGTATTCACTGGTCATTATTTGGCTGTTAAATTGGGTCATTTCTCCTCAGGTAGGACAGCAAACAGAGTGACAGTAGTTTTATCTGGCTCAGTGTCCATGTTGAAGTATGGAAACCATCACTTAAGAGAATAAATAAAGAAAAGCAATTGCAGAGTTAAGGCTTGGTGCATTGTTACAATTTAAAGAATGCATACTAAACGTGTTTTATTTATAGCATCATATATCAAAGCAGGTATGAGATCTTTATTTTATATATGCCCCTTAATTAATCGCATTTCTCTTCTGCCTTTCCCTGCTTTGTCAGGATCACTAACACTGAGAAAAAGTAACTTTCCTACCCGTGTTGTTTTGCATTAAGCACACCTCCTAGGTACATCTGGAAAGGTTTGTCATAGCCTCATGAATCCCTCAATTAGCAAAGGAAAACTACTCACAGTCCGTCCCATAATGAAAACCACGCTTTTTTCCAAATGAAGCAAGTGATTCATTCTTCAAATGAAATTCTGCAGGGTGCTCATTAAAAATCACAGTGACAAACTAATAATAATTATTTTGGTTGCTCCTTCTCTTTCACTGGTATTTAGCTAGGAGTAATAGCTTCAAAGGACCTTATAAGTCCCTGAATATATTTAGGTACAGTAATACCTACGTTTGTCTTTGTGTGTTCTACAAGTGGGCTGTAGACCTAGGACCCAGCGTGGCTGCTATTGCTTCTCAGGGCACTGGCAACTAACCAGATGCACTTCACCTTCCTTTATGTAACAGCTGTTGCAAAGTAGGAAAGTCAGTAGTGTTAGAGTGTCCAACAGTTCAAGGATGTACCTCCCAGTCAGGTGATACGCTCCTCCACATAGGGTTATTTTCATAATACAGGAGGTAAAAATTGATGTATTGTGCTGTACTACAGTTTCTTCTGAAGGAAACTGTTCACAAAAGTTTGCTTGCTTTTCCTTGATGTTTTAAAGGACTACATTTTTTGTTACATTATCTCTACAGTTTAATATTCTATTACTTAGTTTCACAACCACCCATCTCCCTTTGGTTTCCTCCTTGATTTCATACTGTTTTCTTTTGCTGTATTTTACCATCTAAACAATGACAGTGCTTGGAATAACATTTTTAAAATAGCTTTGGAAATAAATATATTTAGGTTACAAAGGCCTACAAAATTCACCATGAAAATGAAGAGATCGACCTGTGTTCACCTTGTTACTACACAAGTGGAATCACAGAATCGCTCAGGTTGGAAAAGAACTTAAAGATCAAGTCCAACCACAACCTAACCATACTTCCCTAACAGACACTTTCTCTCCTGTCAAGTACTACACCTCAGTTTGTGGCCATTTCCCCATATCCTATCTCCACATACTGCTGAGAAGAGTCCAGCCTCATCCCTTTGCCTCCTGCTCCTTAGATATTTATTGATGTAATGATGAGATTGATTTTCAAGAAATCACAAATTTGGAGCAGTGATACTGAGCTCTGAGAATCATCCAGTGAAAACCTGGCACTGAGAGAACATAACTACTGGGATTTCATAAGTTGCGGCAGGTGTTGGTGTCAAATGGTGAAGCAGATATCCTAATGCCTCCAGCATAAATCTGTAAGCATTTGTCAAAATATGAGTAAGCATTAAACACTGAATGGTCTAAATATTAGTGAGCACAGCAGAGTCACCATTTGTGGTCTTTAGTTCCTTATGTAAGAAAGATCCTAATCCACCTCCTTATTACCACAGTACCACATGACATACTTTGTATCTGCTAATTAGAAGGGAAAGTGGACCTTAAAAGTGAAGAACACTGAAAATAAACTGTGCTTCAGATGATCTGTAGTTGGGAAAATGTACTAACAAAACGTAATAACAAAACCAATTTGAGAAACCAAACATTTACATGTTTGAAACTGTCTTCCGTGATGGAAATTATCAGCGGGCTTCTTGTTAAAATTGCTTAAATTAACAACTTGGACTAGTATTTTCTTAGCATAACTGCAGTTAAAACTACTTAGTTCTTCTCAGGATGAATGCTGAGTGAATAATTACAGCTATAATCTTTATCTCTTCACAAAGTTTTCTGCAGAATTACGTCGTTAAGACAACTGTCTGTAAGTAACATGCTTATAATTCAGCCTTGCTTAATGGACCCTACTGCATTTTACCAATTTTCCTTTGTATTCAGGACTTCATGAATGCTTTTATCATAGCTGATGACATAAACGAAAAATAGAACATTACATTTTTAATTTAAACACGTAAGGAAATTGATGTAATGATAAAAACTATAGGAAATACTCATGTCTAATACAAATTTAAATAAGCCTTTAAAGAAAACTATTTTTATTTCAATTCCATGTCTTTTTCACGCTGTGCGATAGTTCTGAAATCTGCATGTCTGAAATGTTTTCCCCTCAATACACCCTCCTTCCAAATAAATGCACCAATTTTATACATATCTACAAAAATTAATAAAGATGTCCAAACCAGCCAAAGTTCTACATAAGTGTTTCAGCACTTAAAGAAAAGCATTCAGTTTGCTCTCCTTCAGCAGAATTAAATGGAAACAAAACAGTCATCAAACAAAGGAAGAATTGAAATCAATTCTCCCTGTTGGGGAAAGGCAATATCTTAATACCATGATTTAATAAAAACAATGGGTTAATTCAAGCAGATAGGAACTCAGTTCTTATTTAAATGCTTGAATGTTTGCCTACAAATGGTATCTGATCAATAATAAATCAGCACTTCTTTTGGAATCTGAATTACTTTTTTTAAACATCAGAAATTATTTTTGGAGTCTTTATACATTCTTTGGCTACATATATTAAAGGAGAAGTTAAATACAATGAAAGCTACTAGCTACAAGTGACTCAAAATAGTACACATTTACAGATTATACAGGCATCAGAGCGTAAATGCGTAGGAAGTTATTTCCAGGGACAGAGTTATATACAACAACCATTTCTACATCCCAAACAGAAGGCTGTAGACAAACTTGAGATTCTTAGACTTGGAAATCTTGCAGAGCTTCTTGATCACCTAAGAATGCCTCAAACTGAACTGCTGCTTCGTGTTATCATTTTTACTTACTAGATATAGCCTGCAGTGTCTGTCTCTTTTTTTCATTTAAAAGAATGAAGATGTTCAGAAACTGCTCATACAAAGAACAGAAATACTGGTTGTATCCCAACATGGAATTACAACAATTCTATATTTTCTTGTCTTTTGAAGATCTTTAGGAGGCAAAATATGAAACTGGAAAATTCATATCAGTTTTCAGGAAAAGTCTGGGGTTACAGTGATCTTGTGTAAAAGCTTAATTTTCTTCTTGCAGCATTTCTTCTATTTCTTTATCCCAGTTTTCATCCCGTTTCTCCGATTCTGTCACCACTTCATACTCTTGAAGCTCTTGTTGTAATTCCTTCTCCCAATCAGCAGTCTCTTCTGCAAGAGATAAGCAACATCTTATACTATCAAATCGATCGTCACACAGTTTACTCACATAAACTAGAAACTTGAATAATTTGCATTGTCTCTCTTTTCTCTATTGAACGTTATGAATCATTCTTCAAAGCTAAAGAAACTTCAAGATGGGAAATTCCATCTTCATCTTCTGATTGACCTCAGATAGGAAAAAACAGTTTTATCAAGTGTTCCTTAGCTAAATATCTTTCTACAGACTTGTAATTTAATATGAACTGAATCTCACTTTGTGCCTTTAAATCTTGTGAGGGGAGAGGGGAAGACGTGCTATTTGGAAAATAATGGACATAAGTTTGTTGAATACACTGTTAAGAAAAAAATCAGGATCAACTACTGAGGATAATTTTAAATGTAGCCAGCATTCTCCTCACTGACATTTGCAGTTCGGCAAACTCATTTAATCCAGGTTAAAGGTAACCATAATTCATACCTCACAGCAAAAAGAAAATGAGTCAGAAGGCACTCCCGTGTTGTTAACCTGTTTAATTAACTTTGCCTGTGATATGAAAGAGCACAGGGGAGGAGACAGGTTTTTGATGTGTTACATGTTGGTTAGTACTTAAGCCTAGATATGAAGGTTGGTAAATCCACAGTCCAAGATAGTTAGGCCAGCTGAGATTTCTCTGAACAAATTACTCTTTAATGACTTATTGAAACATTTCCATAATTTCCTCAAGCTTGGCTATGTATTAGAAAAAAACAAAACAACAATTTCAGAAAACAAAGATTCTGCAATGTCCAAAACACACTGGAGAACAAGTTCTGAAAAATATCTACTGATAAAAGCGTCTTCATCGTAAATAATTCATTGTGTACAGCTAGAGCCATTATAGACTGTTTTCATCCCTTTGCCACCAATATTAGTTCTTCTGAATCACTGTTTCAGAATAAGCCTGATTTTTTCCCCTCATTTTTCTCAAGTTTGCTAATTTGTAACTGTTGCAAATGCATGCATATGTTTTACAACAAAGGCACCGGGCAAACTCAATCTGGTGCAAATGCTGACTAGTTTAACAAAATGCCTGACTTCCAAATGATGTATTTTACTCACACAATTAAATAAAGAAAAATTACATGCAGATAAGAATCTGTCAAAGAGGAAAAGGAGGAGGAAGGGCAAAAAAGTACTTCCCTGATGCTTTTATGAAAGAGCCATCTACAAACTGTTATTTGGACTGGAACTCCTCACAAAAAACCTTCAGTAAAAGACACTGATTGAGGAAAGAATTATCACTAATTTCTGCAATGTTTAATTGCAGAACATTTCATTTTTGATAAAGGGCCATGAATCTACTTTCCTAAATGTAATTACAGTACAAATATAGATATAATATCTTAGAATTACTGTATTTAAGACAAAGAACTAGTAGTTTTACCTTCTACTACTGAGGTCTCTTCTTTCTTTTTGTCTAACACCAGCTGTTCCATTTCTTTTCTTAGGTCTTCTTGATTCAAATTACAGGCATCAAAAGCATCACTCACAAATTCTGATACACCTGGACTTGTGGAAATTTCTTCCTCATCCTAGAATAAGATAGTTTTATATAAAACTTATCCTAAAAGTAGGACACAGAATGGCACCAATACAAACTTTCACTCATGCAACTGACTGCCCTCCAGTTGCAAACCAAAAAATAAACCAAATTCTGTTTTTGTATTGTTGAGAAACAATAATAAACTCCTAAGTAGCTTAGAAATGCACATAATGGACTGATATTAAACACTGCCCATAATTCAGTAATAGTTTTCTACACGCAGAAAAGGGATTGAGAGGACCATTCTTTGGAAATCTTCCCAGCCTAATTCAGTCCATCGCATATTACTGCCAAGTGAATACACAGCTCTGCTTTTGCCATGAGTGTTCTCTGGCACAGATTTCACAACTCAGAAATGAACAAGGGTCATTAGGTGTCTAAGTTAATGGCTTTGCAGTACCAAAGCTACTCCTACTGTTGCAATAAGATAACATTGCTATGGTAATGTATGATTTAGATTTCCTGTGCTTAAGATTGACACTGGACAAAACACAGCACACACATATATTTTTAAATATGCACCCCTTATGTTTAAATATAATGCAAATCTTCCACTTGCAATGCTTTGGAAATGTTCCTTCATATGAAAAAAACAAAACAACATCCTTATTATTACAATGTGCAGGATATTAATGAAAGCATACTTCAGATATATTGCTGTTTCTACTACTGAAAATGAGTATCACAATAGAACAACAGTCTGGTGTTAATGTACTGTCAGATATTATTATACTTTCATCCCACAACTTATTCAATAGGATGGATAATTATTTAAGAAATGACAGTTTCACATAACAAATATCAAGCAGAAACATAAGCATTTTTACCTCTTGAGATTTTCTCTGAGGCTTTATTGTTACAGGTGGTGTTTTTGGCCGTATTGTCTCTAGCAAGAGAGAAAAAATGGTAATTACATTTAAATATAAAAGATCTCATTTATTCTAAATAGCTGTTAAGTATATAAGGAAACATTTTATTTTAAATTTTAAGGTAATCTGGTGGTCAAAGGCTGAATTCAGCAACAAAAGCAAAAATGGAGGCACAAACGTATATTTTTAACTAAGTAAGACAAATTCAGCAAATCATTTTTGTATTATGAATCCAAAGTTAAATTACAGGAACCCTCCTGCCCCACTAAACAATGCAAAGAACCACAGAAATAGGAAGAACGCCATCTATAAAATGCTCACAAATAGCATCCCATGCTGCAAGATCTTTGAAGTTACAAAGGTGTAGACTTGCTCAGGAAATTACTAATTGTTACCACTTATTGCAGAACTTCAAACTCCCTTGCCTGTGTAGCTCTGACATAGGCATTAGTTAGCTCTTAGCTAACAGCAGACTATATCTGCATGCATATCTCTAAGCCACACTGCAAAGTCTTACCTTATTTCACACAGGCTGAAGTCACTGGAACAAACTCTAGAAGCTGTTCTGAGTTTTCAGATTAAGCTCACTGTATGTTCTTAATTTAGTAGCATGGTGCAAAGGAGATACTGACTGCTTACAAAGATTGATAGATCTTTTTCTCAGAAAAAGAACACCCCAGCTTTTCTGCCAACATGACTAGTCAGGTAGAAGAATCACAGTAATGAGCCAAGTGGCTACAAGAACAGTTAATGTGCAGGGCAAGTTGCAGTCCTAATGTAGTGCTTGCTTAGCAGCTTATTTGTTTAAACTTGCAAAACAGCTGTGAACTTGCAGCTGTGTTTATTGCAGGTGGATCTTCCCTGCTTACCCAGTGATTTTTGAAGAACTTTTTTCAGGTTTAATTTCCAAGATCAGCTCTAATTAAAATAATTCTCTAATTGGTAGCTGTTTGCTGCTTGTAAAGCTCATCTACTCAATGGCCACTGCCCTGTCATATCCTCTTTCCTCCTTCCCCACCCTAATCTTCATAGGATTTGTTATTGTATCCAACACTGTGTCCAAGAAGGCTCCACTATTCCTGGCTGGGGGAGGCTAAAGAACATGGCACTACACTTTTTGTTCTTCAGTGGTGAGTCCCAAAACACTGGGAAAGAGATGCCTCAAGCTCTATTGCCTTTTCTCATGAAGTTCTGTGCTGGGCCAAGCACCAATCCAGTGTTTCTAACACATCATCACTGCTCTGGGCTGATGACGATACAATTTCATTCCCAAGTAAATGGCTCTGCCAAGAGAAGGAGCAGAACTTGGCATTTTGTTACAGAACATATAGGCACATGGCTTCTAGGTCAGAATATGGAATGCTTTCCATTTGTTCCTTTTATTTCCCCTTAACTGTTATGACTGACGTGAAACTTTGTGAAAAGAACATGCAAGGAAGGGACAGAAATAAAATGGAAGGCAATTAATTCTATTTCATAGACATCAGTCAGCTTTGCGAAAACACTGAACATTATGAGAAGTTACCAACAGGCAATTACTCCTAGTTTTAGCTTCCAATTAGTGAATCCAATCTTCAAAAGATTACATAAAATAAAACAGATAACTCAGAGCTCTCCAAACCTACACGTGTTGAAATAAAACAAAATATATATTTACTATAGTTTGTAAATATATCTCTGCCATTTCACAAAATATAGTCACTGGGGCAGTAAATCTATTTGCAAATCCTATACTGGTCATCTGAATCATATGAAATCCTTAACAGGTCAAAAGGTGATGCATGTTTTTTTGTTCCTAAGTGCAAAAATGCTTCATTTTCAGTCATAATGGTAAGTTCTACTAAAAGAGCTTTTTAGGTATTATCCAGCAACTTCAACTGGAAATTTCCAGGTGCTCCATCTCTCCTGTAGAGTTGAGATGCTTCCATTAAAACAGCTGTGGCTCAGCAAATTTGAGTACTGCACTGTTTAAAAAGCAAGGCTCTAGGAACTCATAGTTCCAAGACTTTAAATTTAAACACACATTTAACTTGTGTAAAGAAAATGTTCCGCATTGTATTCAATGACAAAAACCCTTCTATGTCACTAGACCATGAACCACAAGACTAACAGCTTTCTTTTCTCTAAAATAGATTTACTGTAGCAATGAAATGCAGAAATAGAAATCAAAAAGCTCAGTAAGGAGAATACTAAAAGGAAGCAGACTCCTCAAGTAATAAGTTTACAAACAACAGTGAATGAAATCTCTTCTGAGAGACCTTATGTTTTCTGATTTTTCCAAATGCAACCTTTTCCACTATATAAAGAGGACTTAAAGACAGTAGTAAGTGAAAAGATCCAAAACAAAAATCTACTGTAAGGCACTAAAAAAAAAAAAACAGATATGATAGTCACTACTCTACAACACAGTCTGTCAGTTGATGTAACAAAAAATCCAAAGGAAACAAAATTCAAGAAAATAAAAAAAAGAAAATGCACACAAACCAGAATGATCACTGTAATCTCTAACTAAAATCAAGAAAATGATATCAAGACATTTAGAAACCTGTTAAGTGCAGTCAGTGAGAATCCCAGTGATTTTCTGAGTTGCCTAGCACTTGTAGAGGGTAATAGTAAACAAAAGTTGCTCATAGAGAAAGTGACAAAAATGGGAGATGAGTATGGTATGTTTGTAAAAGGACTATGACACGAACAGTTAATTGAGAAACAAGCCTAAACAGAGCCTGACAAAGAAAGGCAAAGAAAGAAAATGTCTGCTCTGATAAGAGTTAGCACAGAGCATTAAAAAAAATAGTTCTTTTACAGAAGGAAAAAAAAATTGCAGCCTCCAGGAAACTTGATCCTGGTGAGATTATTCCTAGTTACGCCTGCTAAGAAGTAACTGGATGTGGACATCTTCCTTGTGTTTAATCTGTTTTTTTCTCCTGTCCTCAGACATCAAGTTATATGAAAATTGTAAAGAATTAGCATCCTCAAGACTGATTTCTTGAATTATTCACCTTTCTCAATCTAGCTTTTATAACTGTTGTCCACTTTACCATTCCTGAAAGAATAACCTTCTGGTCCACATTTTAAAAAGCACAAGACCTGAACAAGCACATGAAAAATGTTATGAAAAAAATATCGGAAATACTAACTAATACTAGTTATCATCAATACTACTACACATCTTGTTTGATTTCCAAGTAATGTAATTAAGTATTAAAAAAAGTCAAGAAGTTCAACTTGAAAGTCACTTGTCAGGTAAGGATGAAAAAAAAAGTGAGTGGAATAGGAACAGAAGGATTCAACCAATAAACAAAACCAAACAGCACAGAATAAATGGGTAGGAGAGTATCTGCTGAAACAGCTGCCACCATCCCATGAAGGCAGGGAAGATAACATCATTAGCAGTGTCAAAATCATCAGTGAGAATACAACTATGGGAAGAAGACTCCATCAGCTCCATTTCACTTTTCTCATTCTAGATGGGGACCCTGCCTATGCTAAGACACAAACTTTGACAGAACAAGATAAAGTGACAACATAGGCAATCATTTAAAAAAATAATCTTGAGGAAACTATAACCCTTTTTTTGAAGAAAGTATATTCTATACAACATCCCACCCCAGCTCTGTTATCCCCCTGATAACTCCCCCCCTCACCCCAAGGTTCAGCTGCCTGTATCCAAGGAACCAAGGCCCAGCTGAGCAGACTCGGTTCAAACTACACAGAAAATTAGGAACTTGTGCAAAAGGGCTGTGAGAAGGTACATACAAAAATAGGAAAGGTGAAATTACAAACTGAAGGAGATTTACAAAGATGGGATCAATAGCAGTGCAGAACTTGAGAGGAAAAATAAAAGTATGGAAAGACATAGTATCTGAAAGAGGGAAAAGGGAGTCAGCTTGACACTGATCAGTCGGTAGACAGTCAAGCTGTCAATGTCATCAGGACACCAGCACTGGTGATTTGATGACAGTTTTTTTTATGTTGGGAGGATTTGTAAATCTGCTCCACTAAGGTAAAGCAAAGGCGTCCTCCTGCCCAACGCCTGCCCAACCTGCAAAGATTCCTCAGGGGTGATGAGTGTACTCAGACTATGATTTTATAAGCTATGACTGTGTCTTATCCAGACTGCTTTATATTCTAAAGCTGCTCTTATTCCTGTTTGCAGAATGTGTCTTGCTGTAGGTAAAGATGCCCAGTGTCTCAAAAGATGATCAGTAACTATATAATGTATAAATTGATCAGTGTGACTGAGAAAGCCTACATTAAGTGGCTTGTTCATTTCAAAGCCAAATCTCAAGTAGCCTTACCTGCCCATCTTACTCCAATTATTTAATACAATGCATGCTTTTCCATGTCCTACACATTTGCCTCCACCACCACAGTAATTATACCCCCATATCACTAACTTATTTCCATCCAGCATGAGGCTTATGCAAAAAAAACAACATGTGCTTAGACAACTGAGAGCAAAGTGCATGCCAGCTGGCTGTGTTGGCTGTTGCCTTCTGTCTGACAGGTGAACCAAAGCTACCTCTGGCTTCTGACAGGTCAAAATAGAGCACCAGAGACCACTAGTGGCTGAGATGTGTTACAAATCAAGTACAACATCTCATCTCTTGGGACTTGCACCATTATGGCAAAGTTGGCTGAAATTGGAAAACCTGTTTGAAAGCACTCAGAACCCCCTTTTCCCATCTGAAGAAACAGACTGAGCATAGTGAGAAAAGTCCTGATTTCACATAAAATCCAGGAGAAAAATCCTGGCACCTGATACATATGGTCAGTGGACATATTAAATTAATAAGTGGTGACAGTACAAACCCTTTCCATACCTGTCAGTTGACTATCCTCTTCTCTGCCTTTGTTTTCCTCTTTTCCTACTGCTTGCTGTTGAGCAGCAAGTGCAGTGAGTTGTGCAGACTGTTTAATTAGGGATACTCTGTAGAAATAATTTCTCCAGAACACCTCCTCCTTTACACTAGAGAGAAAAAACAGATTTGACTACTACACATGGAAACATGGTTCCTCTTGCCATCTACCAATTAACTGAAAGGAAAGAAGGAATAAGCAGAACTGTCACAAGTAAGAACTTTGACATGTGATATAAACAATTTAAAAAATAAAATCAATAAAAATTTAAAAAAAAGCATTTTTTTTCCCTCCCATCCTCAGACATGGAAACTAATACTGGGAACTCCTAGTTATCAAGAATGCTGACTTGTGAAACAAGTTTAGAGAGCAGAACCTTGGATGGGACAACAAAGGAGAACAAAACTGGAATAAAACTGGGATCAAGAAGCCAGACTGGAACAGGCTATAAGTACTGTGATGCTTAAGGATATTTTAGTTGGGTCTGCTGGAAGGTGGTTACAACAAAGAACAATTCTCCCTGTTCCTCTTGCTTGCAATAGTACTGTTTTTTTTTTGTTTTTTTTTTTTTGCTATTTCTCTAGGGGTCCTCTGACCATCTGTAATCACTTCTTTGAGGTGTGAATTACACCACTTCGATACAAAAAACAAAAACCTGTTGCTGCATTTACCATTGGTTGGGAAATAAATTTTCCATTTAACACAGCAGACCTAGAAAAAAATTAAGACCCCTCCCATACTGAAATCAAAGGGTCCTTAGTAGTTCTGAATTTCTGACTTCTGCACCTTCCCTTAATTGCTGAACTGCAACGCACATGCAGTATTTTATGCATTTGAAATGGGCAGATACAAAATACAGAGGAAGTAGATACCAAAAGAATTGAAGGAAGAAGATAAAAATAATAACATACAGATATATGCAGACACACTGAAAGTGCAATGATAATATTCAGTAAAAAATTACTTACTGTTTAGGAACGAGATCAAACCTCATCCTATTGAGAAGCTGATCTTCTTGTAACATCACCATTGCAACAGGGTACATTTGATCAAAGTCAAAATTAAACTGAACACCTGCTGGAGGATCCCGCAGAAAATTTCGTTTATCCTTTGAAAAACATATTACAGTCATTAACTTACACCAGAAAAGGGATATCACATTTCACAAACAAGACCAGCAAAGCTTTCCTGTTTCTGACAAAATTCTATTATACAAAAAAAAAAAAAGCAAATCCTTCTATAAAAATGAAAAATCATATTTTTGACCTTATAGTAAACAAAATACTTACTGCTGATAAGGCTAGTATTTGTTGTTGAATTGTCTCTTCCTCATTGCTGTCTACCCAAGGAGGAACTGCTGCTTCTGTTATTGAAAGGAGGAAAATACATTTGTGTTTGTGCAATTTAGAGGGAAAAACAGTCACAAAAATAAGCAGACTTGCATCACTATGTTAGTTCATTGTTTCTTTTTCCTAAACTAAGCTCAAGTCATAAGATGTCCATATGATCGCTCTAGGCACAGATCCTGATTTAGCAGAGCTAAACAATACTTTAAATAGTTGCTGACTTTTATCATTGTAAAACAAAATCTGGGTTTGTTCCCTGCGTGTTCAGCCAGAACTTAACTGCCTCCTAGTTTAATTACTGTGGTAAAAGCTATGTAACTGGGTAATCTGGCTGCCAAAAGCAACTTCTAGATTCACTTGAAGCATGCAAACTTTGCCTAAATTAAGCTTTCAAAATAATTTACTGGTATTTTTATTTTCCAGTACTCAGAGGACACCAATTCTTTACTGAAGGAGAAAAATAATTTAAGTTTATTATAAATTATAGCAAATTAAAAATGGAATAAATATACTGCAGTTGACCTGCTTTGTACACTTGCAGATACTTACAGAATATTTCTGTAGGCTGTACACACACAAACTATCCTAGATGTACAGAAATCTAGACATCTATTCAACATCAATGTAAATTCAGCCTGGAGAGATACTATAACTCATATGAACCAGTTAATAAATAACTACTGTGCATTAAACTATGCATTTTTGTCTGTGCAGCTGACATAAGCAAGTTCTTACACAGATGGATTCCCATATGCTGATGCTTCTTTCCAATAGGGCATCTCTGTCTCCCCTTTACTGTCAATTCAGCTACGTATTTTCACAAAACACATAGAAATATTTTAGAAGATGTCAAGGTTTACTGATAGATACAACCGTCAGCATGATAACATAAGTGGTATTTCAAGAGCTAAGTACTAACATACTACCTACAGACAGTATGAAAAAATTTATCATGATCCATTTACTATCAGCACATTTTCTAAGTTAACACTAAAGCCACTGATCATTCAAATTGTAACATCACTGTATTCAGTTGAACACTATAAAAGAATAACACTGTGATAAAGCAAAAAGAAAAAAGTGCTTGTTTTGAAGTTTTAACTGGTTCACCAATTTCAGTAGCTCCTAGGCAGATAATTCAAAGGATCTAGATCATAGATAATTACAAAGCAAATGAGGTGTGGGAAAGCAGAAGAACAATTCTGCCTTTAATATAAACAGCACAACTATTCCTACAGCATCTCATT
Organism: Cyrtonyx montezumae; assembly: GCF_038088225.1. Taxonomy (NCBI): domain Eukaryota; kingdom Metazoa; phylum Chordata; class Aves; order Galliformes; family Odontophoridae; genus Cyrtonyx; species Cyrtonyx montezumae. The sequence continues at coordinate 44,684,375 of NW_027072034.1, read as the reverse complement.
AGACACTGGAATGTAATTCCTAACCCATGTTTTCCATTTCATTATGAAATCATGATATGATTGATAAAGCTCAAAGGAAAATTAACCAGCATAACAGTTTTCAGTAAATACAGACTTAAAATTCAAAACAAGCATAAGAGATCAGCTTTGCCAGCATACTGATCTTCCAGTTGATTTTAAAAAGCTGAGTTTGGTTAAAAAAACAAACAAATCTAACCTTACTAGATAAAGTAACAATGACATTGCTTAAAAACATCGCCCTCCTATCCCACAGGATAAATTAAGTTTGGCCATACAAATGTTTCCTTACACAGAAATGTGATGGGTTGTGCTTAGAGACAGCTCAAATATCCAGATACCTATAGAATTTTAATTTATGTTACATCATGTGTTACTCAAAATAGCGTACATTACCTGATTTTTTTATTTGCTGTTCTTGGACAAATTTCTTTTGTTCCTTCTGAAAGTCTCCAATAATTGTCTAAAATAAAAATCAGGGATCTCAGTAAGTGATATATATACACACACATACTCTCTCAAAGTAATATTTATAGTTTTACCAAGTTCAGTGGATGAAAAACAAAAAAATCTCAACTTATGGACTTAAAACGTCAACATATTTACCTCTTTGCATATGAAAGAGAGACAAAAACTACTGCCTGCTTTCACCAACACTTAAAGATACCCTTGGCCTTGTATTAAGAAACATACCCACTGCAATAAATCAGACCTATAAAATAGTTAAGTATGACTTTCAGAATGCATGCTTAGCTGAAATCAAATAATTTCTCCATCTGTTATATTGATTATATTAATGTACATCACAAGACTATGCTCAAGAAACATCCTATAAAGAAATTAACATTGAAAAATCTGGGAGTGGTCTCAGAAGAGTTATATACTTGATGTAAAACAGCACTGTACATTTTACAGTGAAATGTTTAGGGATTTCAGAAGCAGGAATGCCATAATCTATGTAACAATGTGAATATTGTTTTGTATTTGAAAAGCACGGAAAGGAAAAAAAAAGGAATGATACTGGAAATTAGATGTGAATACTTAAACCTACTTTAAGACACCAAATGTACATTTCATTCAAGGACCCAGCATTCTGGCTTTATGTTAACATCAATGAGAGAACTAATGTAATGCCTATGATAAGAATAGATCACTGTGGTTCCCTCTGGTTCTGAGTTACCTGCGTTTTTATTATTTACAGAATAGAAATTTTATATGTTGTAAGAGAAAAGCATTAGGATGCTATGGAAGCTAGAATTCTATTTTTCCTGTACATACACATTTTAGTCAAATTAGGGAATTCACGTTACCTGAAGAACAAAAATGCACGATAACAGTATTTTAGGCATGAGAAACTGTGCTAAATACCTGCAGTATATTTGATAAACATTACTGCTTCTGCTGCAGGAGGAGGGAGTTGGCTCCATCCTGCATTCTGACACTTGAGGATGCACACACTCACCACACCTGGGTTGTTTTTGTCCAGTTTCCTTCCCCTTCAAAGCTACCTTTGCTCACAAACAGAACACTACAACATACTGACTGCTTTACTTTCCCCTCCCAAGTTCATGACTAAAGCACTGGAAGAACACTTGCTGCAGAATTTAAACAATTGGAGCCAACAGCCAAGAGCTCAGAGAACAACAGAACATTGTCAGGGTAAGAGCAAAAGATAAATGCCAGGGTAGGGGAGAACAGCATCATAGTAAACTTTTTCAGTTGCACACTGGTCTTACTAAAACAGACACATGTAGCTCTAGGGCCTTACTATACAAAATCCACAAAACTGATCTAATTCTGATTCTTGCTTTAGAGATGCATTTAAGACACAGTGGCTATAGCATTTCTTCCCTCTTAAGTGGAAAAAGAAAATTGATTACATCCAGGTATCTGCAGCCACCTGTCTCTGATTTCTTCAGCCTTTCGTGCTATTTCAGCACACACGTATTTTGTGTTTACTAATTTTCTTTCTCCAGTACATTTACGTCCTGAAGAAAATGAGCACTGGTGCAGCACTGACTAAAGCAGAGCTGACCATTGCACTTTTACCCTGAACAAAAATTTTGGTTACATCATTTATAATGACATGAGATATCTGCTATTGAAATACACATTCCTAATGTCAGCTTTAAGAAATTTTACCACAAGCCAGACTTCCTTCACAACAGTAAGCAAGCAGATCTTTCAGATCAAGAGTTGAGAAATAAAATACCTTATCAATGATACTGTCGATTTTCCCTTCTTCTACAGATTTCTTAATGGTCTGTGCTGTTTCGGCAACGGATTCAGATATCTTTTTTGTAGCAGCAGTAGCAAAATTGAAGAGGTAACCTTCAATATAGACAAGAAGAAAAACAGCTGAAAAAAGATCTCTCTTCATCCAAGACTGGTACTAGATTTTCCTATTTGAAGTCTTCCTTCTGAATGAGTTAACTCAGCTTCTAAACTACAAAGGACTCCTATTTAAAAACCCATCTATCATTTTCTAGCTCACACGCTCTTTAGTGATGATCGAACTGTTAAGCTGGACCAAAACTTTCTGTAAATCAAATCATTATACTTGACAAAAAACAAAACATTGATTACTAAATCAAACATTCCTAATATCTCAATACACTGCTTTCCATTACATTTTTCTGAAACAATGCTTCTTTCATAATTTCACTTATTTCTGTCTTCAAGTAATAAAATACCTCTAGCAACAGTACTAAAACAATTATATTTTGTAGAAAATCAACGCAGACAGTAAAGTCTCATGAAGTGAGACAACAAATGCATGAGAAAGTTTTGGTAAGGAACACTTCAGATTCCTTTAAAATTCTTTAGAGAGAAGCTTGCCCTTCTCTACTTTGGACTGTCCTCTTTAGAGCTCCATTAGAAACAAGGTGATACTCCTTATTCCTCTGAACAGGTTTAGAACTAAGTAGCACGGGCAGTTACCCTGTACTGTTAAGTTTTACTTAAAGGACTTTGAATGAACTTGTGAAGATAAGCAGCAAGACCCCTAACAGGAACTTTTAGAAATAATAAATATCAGTATATTGATACAGGATCTTAAAACGACACTGTTTATTTCTCAGATAATAACATGATGCCACAAGCACTTCATTACATTTAATCAGTCGTATTTTTACTGTAATATCACTGTTATAGCATAAATGCCATAGTAAATAATATAATGCCAGGGTTAAAAGAAATGAAGAAGTAATAGAGAATCTAAGCTGCAAAAAAATGTGAGTTCCTTGTAGGTTAGAAACATAAAAAATGACCTTAAGATGTTAAAAGCAATTCAATTGTTCTAACACATTTGTTCACCACAGGTAGAATGAGGTTCATTCATGTCACCTTCTGGAAAGCTGACTGTTGTTCTTTGGACCATATATTCTTCACATTATCACCAAATCAACACTGAAAAATGCAAAGGTCTATCCATGTCTGCCAGCAAGCCAATTTTTTTTTTTAATTTATAAACTTGTTTCTATCACAGATTTGTGGCAACTAGAAGTAAACTTCCTCCTAGCATTTGCTAGCAACTTTATCTGTTTATCAGGCTTTACATCTCATCACATGCTTTCTTTTTCTTTTTTTTTTTTTAAAGTCTATCTTCTACTTTTTGCATAGAGATATATAGCATCACCCCTCAGAACAACAGAGAATACAACAGCCTACTGGGCTGTTTCTTCCCCACAAGCTTATGTTGCTTCTTCTATGTATCTCTGGAAACTTTCTAATATTCAAGTGCTTTAGGTGCAAAAGTTTCTGAAACATTCGCTGCCTGGCAACTTTTTGGTATCATTGAGCAAAGAATTCTGGGCCAGCCCTGAAAACAGCCTGAAGAGCAAAACACTTTTTTTTCATTAAGGACAAACTGCATATTCTTCTTATGCTAAGGTACTTAGAAAAACCCAGCAAAAGGTGGTACTTAGCCTAGAAGAATAGTATTAGTAGTGGGAAAACAACGCTTCCACATCTGAATGAACAAGAAAGCTTAATTCCCTCTTAGAAACCCATGTCTGGACTAAGAATGTATATCTAGCAATATTTCTATCACTAATTTCTATTGATTAACTCTTCCAACAATTGTAATGATATAATAACAAGCAGAAAAAAAGAGTATGCAAGGCTTCAGTTTTACCCACAACATTTATTACATGCTAGAAGAGTCTCACTCACAGCTACCTTGGCTGCCAGATGTACAGATGTTTCTGGAGACATTATCTGTTACAAAAGCAGCCTCCAAATCCATACAAAAAGGCCTTTCCAGCAGAGCTTTCTTTGGTGACACGGGCAATGAATACACACATCGCTGTACCAAATCCTTACTTCTATAGCAAACTAAGGGATAGATGTTTTTGTCAGTAACACTATATTTTTTCTTCCGAAAATTCGAAGTACCCTCCTGGGCAATCAGAGTAGATTAGGACCTACTTACAAGAACAACCAGACATCTGATCGATCCATACAGACAATTTGCTGCATTTCAGAAAGCTCAAGATAACTATATTAAAGAAAAAACTCAGACTGATGTCTCAGAAGACACTGAGAATTGGTTAAAAAACAAAAAAAAACCCCACACACTCAGTACAGAGCTACATTTTGTATTAATTTTACCTCTACTAGTAATGCCGAATTCTCACCAACAGCCAACTATACTCCTACCTCACTACAAATGAGTTCAACAAATAAAATCAAGAACACATTACTTTCCTATGAAGTATTACAGAAATGCCTACACCACTTCATGAAGTGCATTATTCCATATGCATACACCATTTCTCTCATAGCAACTACAGAATGGGTACTTAAAGAAATGCTGTTCATTTAGTAAGAGATGATAACCAAAAGGAACACCTGAAGCCATTTGTTTGTTTATATTTTAAGCATCCAACAAATTTAACACAGTGTTTTTTGATACCCAGGGAGGCAGCATCATTTAATACAGCAGAGAACAGACAGCAGGTCCCTCTTGTTACCAGTAATTGTTAATTGAAAGGAATGTCTGAGAAACAAGCAAGCTAAACAGCATATCAGAGGTGGTACCAGAGGAGTAGCACACTTTCAAACTTCTGGCTTTATCAGTTACATAGGATTGCTTGAGAGCTATAGAAGACAAGATGTACAGAAAACTCAATGTTATGATTAATACATACATATATTGCCCATTAAGAAATGTCTCTCCTAAAGGAGAGATGCAAAATAGTGATTCAAGAAAACATGAAATAAAAAGGAACTGTGAAAATGACTGAGATAATTTCTGATCTCGACTAACCTGACCCAAATTATCATTTACATCTGGAAAGATATGCTTTGGGGCTTGTTTTGCTCATTTGTTTACTTTTTAAGTATTTTGGTCACCCTGTGTTTACTTTGCATCACGAAACAAGATACATTGGGCTTTTAACTACCGACAAATAAGACAGCTCTTTACGTTTAAGCTTAAGCCTACATGCAGTTGTTTACTTCGGTTACAGCTCAATGCCAACAAGAAACACCAGGGGACTGTGCTCTAACCATACACTAAGCAGATCTGCCTTCACTCCTGCAGCTATTCCGCCTTACTCTCACCATAACATGGGAGATTTGCTTCTTTAAGGCTACGTTATTACTATTTCCGAGAAGACGCATCGCTGCGCTCCCGGGACACGTCAGACAAGAAAGAAAGCTGTTTTTTCAGCTCAGCCTTTCCCTAGCACGAAGCCTCCCACACCGCCTTGTACGTGGGCCCAGCGGGGCGGGCCGGGACACTCACTGCCGAATCCCTTGGCCTGGTTGAGCAGAGCGTCCGTATCCTCCTGCGGCTCCGCCCGCTCCTGGCTCTGCTCGGCCGGCTCCGCGCCCAGCTGCTGCTCCTCCACCACCTCCGCGGGGCCGCTCCCCTCCTCAGCTGCCAGCAGCTTCTCCTCGCCCGCCCGCTCCAGCCCCAACCAGCTGCCTAGGCCGCGCAACATGGCGCGGGGCGGCCGCGCAGCCGACGATTAACGGGCGCTCCGGCGGGCAAACCCCGCTCTCCACACGGACACCCGTTCAGCCCGATCCTTCCGCATACGTCACTTCCGGCTGAAGGGGGCGGGGCTTGGAGTAGGGGGCGTGGCCAGGCTTGCCGCGGGCTGGGAAGAGTGCGGTGAGGTTAGGTGTGAGGGGAGCTGCCCGGCTGCGTGTTCACCTTCTTGTGTGGAAGGTAACACCCCGCCGGCGGCTCCGCGTCCCTCGGCTCCAGAGGAGGAGCCGCTTCTCCCTTCGGGGCTGTGCGAAGCTCTGTGGTGCGTCGCGGGCCCGCCCCCGTCCCGCGTGGGGCGTTCGCAGGTTCTGGTATGGGGGTAAAACGGGCCTGACGGCCGCCCCGCGTACTGCGTGAGTACAGGAATTGGAGCTCCTCGTCGGGGTGTGCAGACACAGGATGAGGGGGAATGGCTTTACGTGAAAAGAGGAGAGATTAAACGCTGGGGGGAGTGAGTCTCGAAGTGGCACGTATTAAAGGTTTATAGTTATCATTTCTTTGTTCCTCAGTTTCTTGCTTTATGTTACTCTAAAGTTGTGTCATTATGTTCCCACGTTGTGAAGGAAATGAAAGGGAACTTCCTTCTTACTGTTTTCTTTTTCTGCTTATTTTGCTTTTACTTTGGTGGTTGTGGCCTCCCTGTTGTTCATGCTGGCAAAGAAGGAATACTCCGTTAATTTCCTGCTATCCATTGTAAAAGCATTGACAACGAGCATTGTTACCTTCTTGAGCTCTGCCAGCTGCAGGTCTAGGTCTTATTTCCATTAATTAATATTATCAGAGGAGAAGTTATTAACTCAGAGAGCCATTCCAACTTGATTTATCATGAACACTTTCAGATCATGTTCCATTGCACATTGCTTTGAGCAAATTGCATACTTAAGTAAGGCAAGGTTATTTTTGACCCTAGAACTTTAGCTTTGTGGCATGTTATGCTGTCGCTGTGTAAGAATTACTCCAAGGATTAGCCCCCAGATTTGCCTGAATGTAATCTAAATGCAGTTATGGGTGAGTTGTATTCAGCATTTGTTTATTTCAGGTGGGCTGGACAATTATGCTATAGGTTTTCACATATAATCTATATAATCTGCTATGAATTAGGATGGTTGGAGCTTTATCAGTTCATGCCCCAAAGCTGAAGTGGAGCCTTACCGCTCTCTTAGTAAAGAATTTCCTCCTCTTTTCATTGAAAGCCATTCCCACTTGTCCTATCACTACACTCCCTGATGAAGAGTCCCTCTTCATCTTTCCTGTATGCCCGTTTAGCTCTTGGAAGGCCAGTATCAGGTCTTTCCAGAGCCTTCTCCGAGCTGAACAATTATAACTTTCTCAGCCTTTCTTCCTAAGAGAGATGCTCCAGCCCTTTGATACCTCTCTTGGCCTGTTCTTCTAATGAATCTACCTCTTTCTTAGTTTGAGGGCTTCAGAGCTGAATACAGTACTCCAGATGGAGTCCTGTGAAAGTGGAGTAGAGGGAGAGAATAATTTCCATCAATGTGCTAGCTACACTGTCATGTTTTTTTGTTCATTTTTTACCACTACTCATAATTGCAGTTACCCCTTTTAAAGGGTCATTTATCACAGAATCACAGAATTGTAGGGATTGGAAGAGACCTCTAGAGATCCCTATCATTTATTTATCTTTGTTGTCTTGGAAGCTAAGACATGGGCAGGTTGGACAACTGAAGGCCACGTGAAAGAGCTCTGTGCTCTGCAAGGTTGCAGTTCTGACTTTATGTTCCTATTGTGTGTCATAACTTTGAATGCTTCTCTAACTCTGAAATTTAAAACTACTATAACACTGTTTTCTTCTAATACAGCATCAATTTCTACTCTACATCATGGTCCACAGAAGCTAGGTGATTCTTCTTTAGATTTTTTTTCTTCTCAGTAATTAGTTGGAGAATGGGTAGATACGTGAAGAAAGACTTCTAGGCTTATGGTTAATATGCTATCATGTAAATGTGGATGTTTTGCTTCATTTTTTCTTTCTTGCTCTTATAGTCCATTGATGCGTAGGGTATTATAAGACCTTTGGTGAAATACTTGATATGTTGTGAACTAGAGAGGAGAAATCTTCTGAAAAAATGTAGTGGGTGATACAGAATGCTGATTTTATTAGCTACTGGTAGCTATAGACTCAAGTTTTGAAGGAGAGAATGTGATTGTTCTGGCTGATTGTTCTGTAGCAAGAAACAGTCTTTATGCTAACTTCTCAAAATGCAAATGAAACAGTCCATTTCTTTAATTCAGAGAGTCCAGGGTGAGATCAGTCTAACCTGTGGTTCTAAAAGGTGGTTGTCTATTCCTGTTGTGTTAGAGAGGTCAGACAGATGAATTATACCTGTCTTTGGTATCTCCACAGGGCAGTACTTCAAAATAGTGTCTCCATTTTCTTCCTGACTGTGGGGGAGTATTGAGGCATCAAGCTTAAACAGTCATGTATAAGATGGGAAGGATTCTGAAGTGGTGATTCTGTTGTCTGTTCCTGCAAGTTGTTTCAATTTTGATTCTTTGCATAGTGAATGAGACTGTTATTCCTTGGGGTGAATTTGCCTTAATCAGATGCATATCTTTTGTCATTTTAGATTTCCGGTTTGAAATCTGTGTGCTTGAGCTCATTTTCCAATGAAGTACATCCTTGTAACTGGTGGTGTCATCTCAGGCATTGGCAAAGGGATCATTGCAAGCAGCATTGGCACCATACTGAAATCATGTGGTCTGCGTGTCACTGCAATCAAAATTGATCCTTACATAAACATAGATGCTGGAACATTTTCACCATATGAACATGGTATGAAGGACAGTGCTGTTCCATTTTGTAGTAAATATTTGCATTTGTAATCATGAAAACATATGATAAAAAACCAAATTAAACAAAAACCAGTAGCGTGGTACTTATTAGTCATTTTATTGTCTATTTGGCAATGCAATCTTGTTCCCTTCTGCGTGTTTTCAAGGGAGTTGTCTGGTCTAAGTAAAGAGAGAAGCCCGTTGGAAGGTACTTCTGTGATTAGAGGCTTACTTTCTATAAAGTTGTGCTTTGTTAAGAAAAATCCTAGCTGTGGACCTTGTCCAGTGTATGCTGTCATCTGTTCAACGTGAAAAGTATTGGAATAGTACAGCAGAAATTACTTGAAGCTGTAATACAGGGCAGTTACTTGTGAATGCTGCTACCTGGATATCAGTGCCTCTAGTGTGTGTCTTCATGAGAATTGGGTTAAGCTGATGTTTTAGTTGATGAATATCAAGTCAAAACCATCAGTGCAGGTTAGAAAGCTGACTAATCTTATTATTTAGAAATAGATGCTTAGTTTGGTTGGCTTGTATTGACTACACTGATGAGCTGCAAAACAATCTGATAGGTGTTTATAATGCTGAGCATTCGTCTGTGGTGCATGTTATTATTATGTCTATTAAAAACAGTGGTTTTCAAAGTTCCCAAGCATCTTCAGCCAAGAGAGATTTCTGATTTTTATTTGTCAAGTTTTCCTTGCTTAGTTTTTGTCTAGACCAACTTTTTTTGGAACTGAACTGAAAGCAGCACAGCAAACCTCTCTAAAAGCCAAACTGATCTAACTCAATACTCCTGCACTTTCGGAAATATCTACTGCTACTGAGGCAGTTTTACAATAAATTTCTGCCTTCACTTTTGATTATTTGACTCATGTAATGACTTGAGATTTTGAGATTTTTTTTTGTTGGGAGTGTTTATTTGCTTTTGTTAAACTGATTATAGGAGTCTACATCATATCTTCAGGGGAATTCCTTCTTTTTGTCTCTTGTGCAGAGCATTAGATTTCATTAGATTTTTTGCTATATGCATGACAAACCAAATACATGAGATGAAACAACTGAATAATAGTGAACACGTTTGTAGAAGCATTTTATGCTCGTCATAACTTTACTCCTGATTCAATTTGTGATAATTGATGCTTAGAAAAGCACTTTTTTTTTGTCTGTTGCATTAAACTGGTATTTTATTTATTGCTGATTTATGATTCCTGGAGATTACTTTCTTCTGATCAGGGATTGTATCAGGCTATTGAATGTTTTTAAGTCAATTAAAATATTTTAACAGTGTTACTTATATGTTTTGTCAGAACATTTGTGACTGATAGACATTCAGTGTAAAAGTGACGACTTAATATGAAATCATACAATAACAACACAGATCATGTTGCAGCATGTGTTCTATTGATATATCATTTCAGTATGTCTATTCATTTATTTTTTCTTCAATTTGAGGATGTGGTTCTCTTGATCTGATTTGTGCTTAGTAGATTTTGGATAGCAAAGTAATAAAATATCTGTTACGGTTTCCTTCCTAAGCTTTCCTTATGTTATTTTAAATATTTTCATTTTCTTCTTTCAGGAGAAGTTTTTGTACTGAATGATGGTGGAGAAGTTGACTTAGATTTGGGAAATTATGAGCGATTCTTGGACATTAATCTTTATAAAGATAACAATATCACCACTGGAAAGATATATCAACATGTTATCAATAAAGAAAGGCATGGTGATTACCTGGGAAAGACTGTTCAAGGTGATATTTTCAGTTCTGTGGCATGCTAGTCCATTGTCCGTTCAGTCTTCCTATAAGAGTGGCTAGAACAAGCTGCTTCTTGCTATATCAGCTTATTCTTATTCTATGAGAATGCTACTTCTGCTTTGTCTCATAGTTGTTCCACACATCACTGATGCGGTTCAGGAATGGGTAATGAATCAAGCAAAAGTTCCTGTGGATGATGACAGAAAAGAGCCACAAATCTGTGTAATTGAGGCAAGTATCAAACCTCTCAGGTGAACACAAAGAGCTAGCTTGTTCTCTCTTTGCTATTTACTGTTTAAAAAAAAAAAGAAGTCAGACTACAGCTTTGTGGAGAGCAGTAATACAAAGACATATTTTGTATTCTTTATTTGTTTTGAGAATGACAGGAATGGCTGTATCCCCACAGGTTTTGTTACCTTGACTAAATCCTGCTGGAACTGAGCTGCTTAAGAGCTTACTAGTTGACAATAAATGACTACCTTAATTTTATGATGTGGAGTATCTATGTGAAGACACAGATGTTTGACTGAAGCTATGCACCATAAACAGTGTTGAGAGAATGTGTGTAATATCTGAAATGCCCTACAGTCAGTAGCAGAGCTTATACCATTTTTGCTATCCATGTGGCTTCAAATGCTTGATCTTGCTGTTCATGATTATATTTGCAGGAATATATTTAAACGTTATAAAAGTTAGTTTCCTACTTTTTAGTTTTGTTCTGAAGATCTCTGTAAGTAACTTTGTTAATCACTTACCCTGTGGTGTTCTGCACAATAGATCTAATTAGTTTCACTCACACTTAGTGCATGATGACAAACTGAAGAAGGGCAATCAGTAGCTGCTAGATATTAACATTACAGTGGAAAATTCAGGAAAAAATTTATACCTGATAATCCAACAGAAGAATGTGTCATAGATTTAATGCCAGAAGCCACCACTGTAGTCAGCAGTGTGGTAAACTTTATGACCCAAGATACTGAGTTACTCAGCACTTACACTAAGCAATCTTTCTTGAGTAAAATATACTCTTTTATATAGCTATAGATTTTTTTAATGATGTGCACTGTGAATAGAGCATCTAATGCAAACATAAAACCAGTAAATACAGAATTTGCACAAGAATGTTAGTAAGTGATGAGCTTGTCAGTCCTTTGACTCTGAAAATACTAGTGTTTCTTCCGTGTAAAGGTTTTTGCATTATAGTGCCAGCCTCATGGACATATTTCTCCTTAGGACTGTAAGGGTAAATTGATATTTTTGCCATTGTAGTAAAAGTCAGAAGGCGCTAGGCTGAATACACGTGTCGAGAACAATTGTAAGAAGTTTTTCTGGTACTGTGTGAACACAGATATGCAACTCTGCAGAAAGCCACATGGTGGCACAGAAGGATCATTCTGAAACAGCTGTTTCACAAGACTTCTCTGCTAAACTGCTTCACTGAGCATTTGCTATAGCTCTTTGCATCTTTCAAAGATATCTAATTCATGTCTTTGAATTAGGTTTATCACGGAATTGGTGTTGGACTTTGGTTTGGTACTAAGTATTCAATTAGTTTTTAATTTGAAATATTATTTTGCATTGTTCCTGTAGGATTTATTAGTATTGGAAAACTATTATAATATTGTTAGATGTTGGCACCTTACTAACTCTGACTGCTTATTAATTTGTCAGTCAGGGAAATGTAGTTTCTCTGTATAGACACTGTCAGCTTAACTATTAATTAACTATTGATCACCACTTTGAAAATAGTAAAAGCATGTATTATTGTGTAGGGCTATATCTCCCTATGGAAAATGTATTTGGTGTAAAGTGAATATAATGAAACTGGAAAATTGTTTTGTGGTTCCAGTGGGAAACAAAATACACAGAATATATGAAGATTCTTTGCAGACATGCCTGCACATTTCATTTGCCATCATTGTTTGAATGTGTATGAGAGAAACTCTTTAAAAAGTATTTTTCTTTACTTCCTGGCACTGACAGATTCAAGCTTTCTTTTACAGCTGGGTGGAACTATTGGAGACATTGAAGGAATGCCGTTTGTGGAAGCATTTAGACAGTTCCAGTTCAAAGCAAAAAGAGAGAACTTCTGTAATATCCATGTCAGTCTAGTACCACAGGTAAATTATTAAAATTATACGTATTTAATTAATAGATAATCTTTAGTCTGAATTGAGCTTTATATTTGTTTATTTCTCTGATTAAGAAGAGATTTTGGAAAGCTTTAGAGATTGAATGATAAAGGCCAAAAGATGGCTTCTTAATCAGAGAAGACCAGCCTCATTGGGATGAATAAAATCCTTGATAGAACACTGAAACACATTGATAAAGTAATTTAATTACCAACAAGAAGTTTATCAGTGCTAATTTGTCTAGAAGCCTAAATGTGGTTCTGTTTTGCACTAAAGAGTGCTAGGATATTACGATTCCAGTAAGAAAGGCACCCAGCTTCTGTAGAAAGGCACCCAGCTTCTGTAGGATATTATTTAAAGTTATATTTGTTAGAGATGATGTTGTAAGGTGATGGAAACACCAGGTGGTGTGGCCTTAAACCACAGCAGCATATCAGTCATTTGACCTATTATATGATTTTCTTAAAGGCAAACAACTCTGTTTCTGCTGTTAAGCAGAAATGACGTTCTTATCGAACTTCTTGCTGCATTCCTAGATACAAAGAAGATTGTGTGGTTGATGTGATCCCTGGTACCATGTTAGATCTGCCTGCAGGCTCCTCTGGTACCATGAGCTGGCTGAGTTTATCCTGTGGCTAGATATATCCTATGCTCATGAGATTTGTGTGGAATGGAAGAGCCTCAAGGCCAGGCTGGATGTGCTGCATAGCACAGACCTGTATCCACTCAGGTTAACTGTTCAGCGGAGCACCAAGTCCTTGATGTGTGGTGGTACTCCAGTTGGGACCACTACAATTGGTAGTACGGGGCTGAAAGTATTTTACAGATTTAAATTTAACTTCAGAAGGTTTTCTTCAGCAATTTCACTAGGGAGTTTTTGGTAATGAAAGGTTAATAATGTTGATATGATCATACTTTGTATAGCTAAAAAGATACTGTTAGCTGCAGTGGTTAATATTAAGTTTAATTCTGTGTGCTATTTACTACATTTGATTATTTCTGAGGACTTAAGGCTTTATGCTGTTGGATGTTTTCCATTTATTAGCAGAACCCAAGAAAGATTCTTTTCTTACCTAAGTCAATTATGTTGAAACCTCTCCTTTGGAGGAGCTAGACACAATAAACCTAACCTGGTCATATGTTTCTTCACAGATTTTTTGATGTATATAATAACTATGGTGCAGTTTCTGTGTCTGACTCAAAATAACTCTGTTTCAGTATGCTTACTTCCTGCAAATATTATTACTTGCAATGATTTTTCTCTTTTAACTCACAACTTCTGTGTTAATATATTTTATGTGCTTTCAAAATATGTCCTTCTAGCCTAATGCCACTGGAGAGCAGAAGACAAAACCAACGCAGAACAGTGTTCGGGCACTGAGAGGCCTAGGCTTGTCTCCAGATTTGGTGAGTTCAGAAGTCAGTAAATACAGATTTATACTTACAGGTCATTTAGAAGTGTCTATACAAAGCAAGTGGTCAAAAAATGAGCCTTAGTCTCCTATGAGAGGCAAGAATTTCAGAAGAAAAGCAACATATTTACTGTACTACTTCACTAAATTAAATTGCTCGAAATTGCTCTGAGATAACACAATCCAATAACTCTTAGCATAACCTGGGGGCTCTAGCTATGTTCTTCTTCCAAAGGAATCCAAAGCAAAGCCATTCTGCAATGCTTAATAATCTGAAGTTCAGATGTATCAGTTTACTTTGTGGAAAGACCTAGGAAACCTAGAATGATTCTACATTTTACCATTCTTTCACAGATTTATTTTTATACAAATTAAGGAAGAGCAATCCAACTTGAAGTTCAGCCTTTAGAAATATTGCTGTTTGGAAATATGAAACATGTTGGTAAATCTTAAAAGTAAGGTTGCTCAATTACTTTATTTTGTTGGGCTTAATACCACATAGTATAGACAGGGCAAAGCCAGCGAGTTTCACTTTGTGTGAGTTGGTAGATGATGATAAATGCTCAACTTCCATTCTCTCTCCCAAGTTCTCTAGTAACAAGTATGTGCTTAAATCCCAGATTTGCCAGTGTTTGCCTCACTGGCACTTTACCTAAGGAGCAGAGAAGAGACAAAAGTTAATTACGGCTTCCTGTGGCAATTCCTGTCTTCCACTGTGAGATGTTAATCTGCTTGTACAAGTGGTACTTGCAATGAAGCCAGGGTAGCACAGCTTCAAATGCCCATACAGTCCCAGTTCAAACTTAGAGTTCTTATTTTTCTGAGCTGTAGCTGACATAGCCGAAGGCAATGCATTTCTAGTTCTTCGGAACAGAAGAGAATTCTGCTCTTTTATGTAAGGCTGCTGAAGTG
Source organism: Cyrtonyx montezumae (assembly GCF_038088225.1). Taxonomy (NCBI): domain Eukaryota; kingdom Metazoa; phylum Chordata; class Aves; order Galliformes; family Odontophoridae; genus Cyrtonyx; species Cyrtonyx montezumae. The sequence goes on along the minus strand of NW_027072034.1, from coordinate 44,669,351 downwards.
AGTGAATATTTTCTATACTTAATTCTGGAAGTCATTGAGTACTTTCATTCTCATCAAATCCACTGGAAGAAATGGCTTCCTACTTGGCCTGTCTCAGAAATGAAAGAGTAGTGAGCATAGTCACTGATTCAATATGATGTTTGTATACTCAGAAAGGAGAAGTGATTTTTGAAAGGAGAGTTGCGCAAATGAATTGCGTTGTATTTCTTTTTGTAATTTTTTTTTTTGGCCTTGATATTTTGCAAGAGTTTATTTTGGTATGTGTCCTTTTCTAGTATCTAGACATTTTAAGGTTCTCATCTTGTTGCTACTTTCTATGGATTAGTACAACCACTTTAATTAATAACAGAGGTCTAGTGGGAATTGTTGCCATTAAAAATAAAAGGAAAGAAGAAAAACCTTTGTGGTACAGTTTGCCCCATCAAGTGAAAAAAAGAGAGCTGTGTAAGTTCATGCTACCCCTTTTCACAATTTATTTATTTATTTTTTAATCTTTACAGTTTTCTTCAGGACTGGCCTTTGTTGAGCAGGTTTGTCTTGCAAAAAGCTATTTGATGATCCAAAGCAGAATAAATGGGCAAGCTAATGATTAAACAGTGTAGGCAGTCTGGGGTTCAGCATGGTCCTATGTAGTGCTTGGCCCAGATATTAATGCACTTGCTAACACAAAGCTGTGAATGAGAACAATGAATCTAATTATGAGGCAACTTTGTGTTGATAACATTGTAACTTAATAGGAAAACAAAGTTACAAACATTGTTTATTTTTCCTCAAAATTTCAGGAAGTGCCAACCAACATTCTTACTGGTGGTAGATAAATGTGAAGTTTTTATGCAATCAGAAAAGGTGACCTGTTCTCATCATGAAAATATTTTGTTACTTGTTTTGCAAGTAGTAATTTGTGAGGCCATTGATAATCTTAACATTATCAGCTGTAGCCATGTTTGTACTATGGCACTGTTTTCAGATAGCTGTATTTGCACTAGATAGGGGAGAGCATGGACTTGTTTACTCACATTTTCAAGTTTTACTACATAAGAAGTCTTAGCATTTTATCAGCAAACTTGTTTTTAAATATACACACAACTGTTTTTATAAATAAGATGTTTGAAGGCTGTGGTGGGTAGCTTCAGTTTTCACCAGGTGAATGTATCTTTGTGGAGGATAAGTGTCTTGTAAGTACAGTGCTGCTCAGCATTACACTCTGAGCAACTCCTTTTGACTGTGTCAGTAAGTTGTCAGGGAAGTGCTTTAAGAAAATATATAAGTAGTTGCTGTCTTTTTCTGGCCTTTCTTTTCCTGCTTCTAGAAATTTTTGCAAAGGTAAGGGAAGTTATTTAAGACTTCATCAATATATCAATATTAGTGTAGCTAAACTGTGTTTTAGCAATGAGATTGAAGAGCATCTACTGGTTTGTAAACAAAAAGAGGGGATAATGCGTTAGGTAGTTGTGTATGCTAGGAAGATGTGGAATTAATCTTTTAACAGTATCATTGTACTTGGTTATACTTCAAGCTTAGAAGATCCCAGTGTTTTTTTTTTTTCATTCAGTGCACTATTTATACTTTCAGACCTGCATGACTTTACCTATGGAGTGTTAGGATAGTATTTACAAGAGATGAGAAAACAAAGTACATACAGAAGGTGCCAAAAAAAAAAAAGGATAAAAATGGGTCATTGTGGGCAGGTTAACTGAATACTTTTGAATTCCTAGAAAATATTTGTGAACTATTATATTTTGTGCAACTCCAAAAGAACACAGAAAGGTAAAGTGTATTTGCATGTGATGTGCTTCCAAGGGAAGTGAAACTCTTCATGAACAGTACAGAGGATGTTCTGTTGTTTTTTTCTGGGAAAGATTTAAGATTTTTTTTCTTCTATTATAACAGATTGTCTGCAGAAGTGCAAAACCCATAGAAATGGCAGTGAAGGAAAAGATCTCCATGTTCTGCCATGTAGAGCCTGAACAGGTCAGTACTTTAGTTACCATTACTTAAGTATGTAGGAAAGCATACAAAAACACCTGTGCATTTCTGTTTTCAGATTATTTCATTAATTGTTTTTCTCGTTCTTATCTTGCTGTCACATTAATATTGAAAGTTATGTTAATTTTCATATATTGAACAGGAATTAAAAATTTAGCGCATGTTGTATTTGATAGAATTACTGAATGGACTGCAAAAAGTTGAAAAGAATAGATTTTGAATATATAGTTAATTAACTGTATTGTCATGAAAAACTATGCAGTTCCTTGCATAACCAGTGCAGATACTATGGCTTGTTATTGCCCATAAATCATCTAGAATGCTTATAGTAATGGGTAAATAAAGCCATCCCTAAAGCTGGGGATTTTGTTTACGTCCAAAGATTGTCACAGCCATGTGAACAATGAAGGCAGACTGAGAGCTGGGGTTGTTCAGCCTAGAGAAGAGAATGCTTTGGGGGAGCTTTACAGCAGCCTTCCAGTACCTAAAAGGAGCAAAATTTACAAAAAAGATGGAGAGGGACTCTTTATCAGGTACTGTAGTGATAGGACAAGGGGGAATGTTTTTAAACTAAAAGAGGGGAGATTTAGGCTGCTTATTAGGAGAAAATTCTTTACTCAGAGGGTGGTGAAGCACTGGAACAGGTTGCCCAGAGAAGCTGTGGATGCCTACCTCACCTCTGGAGGTGTTCCGAGCCAGATTGGATGGGTCTTTGGGCAACCTGGAAGGTGTCCCTGATCATGTTAGGGGGGTTAGGACAACATGATATTTAAGGTCCCTTCTAATCCAAGATATTCTGAGATTCTTGGATCCTAATTAAAGCTAAGGGATGGAATGGGGGAAGTTTATAGCCTTGGCATTTGCCTTCTCAAGTAAAAGTTGGGTGATGAAATCCTGCTTTCCTGGAAATAGGTAAACATCTGACTGCTGACGAAAAGTAGTGAAAGAATTTTTTTGTGCATGTTATTTTGCTGTAGCTACTAAACTATCTTAACTTACAAGTTTTCTCACTTTCATCTTTCTGATTCTCTCCCTGTATCCCACAGGGATGAGTGAGTGATTGTGTGGCACTTAACTGCCTGTTGGAGTACAATAACTGCCTTGCTCACTCAAAAGAAAATTATTTGAAAAGTAGAATGTATGTAAATTACACAGTGTACATAGCATGCAAAAATAGAGTGTATGTTACTAAGAAAAATATTTAGGTAAGTCTTTTGTGCCTTCTTTTTCTTTAGGTGATATTTATCCATGATGTTTCTTCCACTTATCGAGTTCCAATCCTGTTGGAGGAGCAAGGCATCATTAAGTATTTTAAACAGAGGTTAAATTTACCCATTGATGACCAGCCAAGTGATCTTTTAATGAAATGGAAGAAAATGGCTGACAGGTATTCTGAATCCTGTTGCCTCTTTTGAAAAGTGTTTTAAGTCAGGTTAGGTTTTGAGCTAATGGATCAAACTGCATTGGAGTCAGTAGCATTCTGCTGCTGCTATACCTGTAGAAACTCTTGGTTTAGCAGCATTGGCAGTTTGGATATTTTAGATGTTTTGTAAGGTTAAAGTAAAATGAATGTGAAAAAGGGATGTAATAATCCAAAAACTTGTTTTTGTCAGATATGAAAGGTTGCTGAAGGTGTGTTCCATAGCTCTCGTTGGCAAGTACACAAAACTAAGTGATTGCTATGCATCTGTTTTCAAGGCTCTGGAACACTCTGCACTGGCGATTAATCACAAACTGGATTTAATGGTGAGGATCTTTCTGGATTTTGCTTTCAGAAGTATTTTGAATATACTTTACTAACTGCCATCGTGTCAAGCAGCTTTTATTCATATGAAAACTAGAAAATGAAAAAACTGGATTTCAAAACTGCATCTGATTATTTGATTTACTGTCAAAGTTCAGTTTCATTTGTTATGGGACTGCTTGTTCTGTTAATGACATTAGCTTAAGAAAGATAATAGGTAAATTGAAAAGCAATTTATTTTCTTATTAAAATCTGCTGTCAGGAGCTGCTGTTCATCATTTCAATTAATAACTTGAGAGCAGTCAAATTTATCTTAAGCAGGGTTCTAATGAAATGAGACTTGGGCCAGAAGTAGTTCCTTGAATAAAGTATTGTTTAAGGATCAAATTTATCTTATTTTAATAAGAATAGAAGGTCGAATTGCACAAAAATTGTTACCAGCTTTCTTACTGCTGTAACTATCCATTTCTATTCCAGGGTTTTGGTACTGGGGGTGGAAAGGTGTGGGGCAGAGCAGCAGTGTGGAAGTATATTAATGGATGGGGACAGAAAATGTTTTGGCAACTTGCAGTAGCAAAATATTAGTAAATAGTCACAAAGTATCAGCATCAGTGTACTGGTTTACTGTGATTCAGGAAGAGATGTGAGATAGATTGATCAAAGTGGGCAGTTGAAATATTTTTTCTGTAGGGTTTCTTGGAAGAAAGAAGTGGGTTAATGTTTCATACCAACTGAAGAAACTGAAAAAAAAAAAACCCCACACACAAATTGCTTAATGACTTTTTTAATGATATGGAAGATGAGATGTAGTGCACCTGAGGAAGTTTGAGGATGATACTAAATTGTGGACAGCTCTTGGTATGGGGGCTGCTACTCTGAGGAACCTTAACAGGTTATGGAAGTGAGCTGATGGGACCCAATGTTGTAAGGTTCAGCAAGGGCTAATGCTAGTCCTGCATCTGACATTGAGTAACCCCATTAGTACAGAATGGAGCCTGACAGGCGAAAAAGTGGCTTGTGTATTTGGAGTTCCTTGTAGATGACAAGTTGAGCATGAGCCAATGGTGTGCTCTTGCTGTGAAGAAGGCCACAACATCCTGGACTGTACTTAAGCAGAATCATGTGATGCTGAGACAAACTGAGGATAGTCACTCTTCCCCCTGTTCAGTATTTCTGAGATTGCATATGAAGAGTGGTATTCAGTTTTCATCTCAGTGTAGAGTGTGTGCTGACATAATGACTGAGTCTGAAGTAAAGCTACCAACATCAGTGGGCTGAAGTGCATGCCTATGAAGAAAGTAGACTAAGTTTCTTCATTCTGAAGGAGAGAAAGTCTGGGGGGGGGGGAAATCTTATTGCTGTTTTTACCCAAGGGAGTGAAGAAAAGATCAAGTCAGGCTCATTTCAGAAGTATGCAGTAGGAGATTGAGAGAACACAGGCACAATTAGGAATGTGACAAGTTTTGACTTGATAAAAAGAAAAAAAATAACCATGTGGGTGGTCAGACCCTGAAACAGCGTGGCCAAAGTGGTTGTGAGATCTCCATCCCTGGACAATTTTAGATCCTGACAGGAAATGACACTGGGCAGCCTGCTTTCATTTGACCTGCATTTACTGGGGATCTTGTCTAGAATCTTCCAAAGGCCCTTCCAATCTATGCAGTTCTGTCACTCTTAATAGTGTTTCATGCTAGCAGTTGCATAATGGGGAATTCTTATGATATGTGAGTAACTTTTTTTTTGTAGTAAAATGTGCCTAGTCTTGCAGGTACATGGTTAACAAGGCTTACTTGCACCTAAAGCTGAGTTCAGCAGAGCTTTTGCATTAACAAGCATGGGAATGACATTGCTAAAACTCATTCTGGCTTGGTGCTGAAGTGTGCTAACTGACAAAGATTCCTGCTGTATTTATCTGCACGCATCAGCCTCCTTATTTTTTTTCATCAGAAGGTTCTCTGTATAAACTTATGTTCCGAAGGAACTACTTAATACTGTATGTAGGATCCTGCTTACAACCTAGTATCTGACATACATGAATGATAAAATGTTGATGCTGCATGAGTATGCTGCTTAGCTACGCTTGGCAGGGAAACTGCAATTAACTTTAGCTGTAGTGATTTTTTTTCCCCAGTTTCCCAATGTGATAAAGCATCATTTCAGTTTGTCTTCTCGTGCCGGTGTAAAATAGCAAGGTCCATAAGCAGTTATTTTTCTGTTGTAGTTTTGATGCCTTTTGGAGCATGGTAAAAGGAGAAATGTTAGCTAGGAGGCAAGTCTATCTGGAAAATTAAACCTTTATAGCTGTTTAATTTTCCCACACACAAATGAATACTGTCATTTCAAATAATCTAGTTCTTATGGTGCATGGCCTCTATCAGCTATGCTATTTTCAGAAAGACTGTGTTAAAACCATGAATCAAACTCTGATATTTTGTCCCTAATGCAGTATCTAACTGCCTCAATCACTTTAGTGGTGCCTCAGAAGCCATGCTTATTAGTGGCAGTATTGATTCTTATGCAAGATCTCTGGTAGGACATATACATACAGTGAGCCAGGCTTGTTCTCTACAGTTCATGCTTTCAAGTCAACCCATTAGAGTGTCTTTCTTACAGGCTAGATAATTCAAGTTTATCCAGTCTTGAACTAAGATTAGATAAACAGTGGCACCCAAAAGCTGGACACTCTAACCACATCTCATTTGAATGTCAGTATAAGGTCAGCACCAACCTTTGATTGGTGCCCAGATTTTCAGAGAAACTAAAGCTGGGTACAGGGCTGTTTGGTACTCTAGCAGGTCTGTGTATCTGGGGGGTAGGAAAATGAGGACTGGAGGCAGGCAGAGCTCTGGAGCTAATGTGCAAAGAAAGGAGCATGACGTGCTGCAAATAGAGCAAATGTTGAGGCTTTGGTGTAGTTGCTATAGATTTGCTGAGAAATTCGCATGAAGCTCTTAGTAGTAATGCTATATAAAAGTTGCTTATATAGAATGTGCTGCTTTTTCTGTGAAAAATGCTTTTTTATTGTATATTTTTCTTTCTTAGTATATAGACTCAACAGAACTTGAACGTTCTACAGAAGTGGAGAACTCAGTGAAGTACCATCAGGCATGGCACAAGCTTTGCAAAGCAGAGTAAGTGTTTTGTATCTTAGTGTGGTATTTACTTAATGTGATGAAAACTATTTCAGTGAATCCTTTCTCAGGGCATCCAAACTTCTTTTTCTTTTGGAGCAGGATAGCTTTGCATGGCTGGTGACAAGCCAGTTAAACATAGCATATGCATATTCACTTAGTACGCAGCTAATAGCTGTAGAAGGCAGTGAGAACTTCACCATGTAGTAAGGGGTCAAATGTGAATCAGAGTGGATGTATGAGATAAAGCTCCACATTTAAATTCTCTATGGTAGTACAAGACATCTTTTGTGTGCACTGTTCTTGTTCTTCCGTAATTAAAAGTCTTTCTCAGATTGTGTTGTCTTTTTCTTTTTTGCCATCTTGATTGTTAATGCTTAACATATGGCTGTCATTACAGTGGCATTCTTGTCCCAGGAGGGTTTGGAATTAGGGGAACAGAAGGCAAACTCCAAGCGATCTCCTGGGCGAGAACAAAGAAAAAACCTTTCCTTGGTAAGATAATTAGTATCATTAATTATTATGTTTTGGAGATGAAGAAAAAGCTAATTGATTTAATATTAAAAAAAAAAAAAGCTGTAGTCTTCCCAGTCTGCTGGAACTGGTGTGTGAACATATACTATGTTGTTAGTAAGTAAAAAGAATGACAGAATCAATAGAATACTGAGAAATTATTCTGCCTTAGGATTGTATATATGCTGTTTGGAACATGTGCCTTATAATTTATGCCTAGGGTCATAGTCATGTACTCCAGCTGCTATATAAGGAAGGAAGAAAAAGGCCATTCCTATTCCAAAGGCTTATTGGCTATATTCACATTTTATATGGAGAATGTGCATCTCAGTGTAATGAAATCAGTATCATTATGCTTATTAACCAGTGTGCAGAAAACTTTGGACACCTTTGCAGTATTAAATAATTTTTTGTTGATTTACTGATATCTGATTACAGTAATGCTTGAAAGTTCCATATGGCCTGTCAGCTAAATGCTCTTTGTGTAAATCCCTCTGGAGCTTTGGTCCTCACTCTAGATTTGTTACAATTCTGTAAGTAACAGTGGCTACTTGGGCTAGTTGCTAACCTAAAATTTGATTTGGTTATACCCAGGCTTTCTGCTTTTGTTTATCTTTGCAATAATAATTTGGGAAGAAGATGGGATGAAAAAAAAAGAGCAAGTTTTTGAAAGTTTATGGCATATATGTTTCACATGTATTCATAGTACATGAAATCTGAGGAGTATGTCATTTTTGTTCTAACTTTTTGTAAAGTCTGCGTGTAGACACAGGGTACTAAGGCTTCTTAACAGTAACGTCAAGATGTAACAGTAAGTCCCTTGTCTGCCCTGCTCTTTGTGCTGTTAAATTCTGTTTTTTTATTTTCTTTTAATTTTTGTTCTGTCTTTAGGAGTTTGCCTGGGAATGCAATTAGCAGTTGTGGAATTTGCAAGAAACTGTTTGAATTGGAAAGGTGAGCTCAGAATGCTAGTGTGGCTTGCATATGGCTTGCATAGATGGAGTATTATTCTATACGTGAAATATGTGTCTATTTTTAGGTAGATCCTAGGATTATTCTTCAAAATGGTTATGTTGCAAGAGTTAAGCGCCATGTGTGCAAAGGAGCAAGAACTCCTGTTATGTGGATTGCCTATAATTTGCTCCCTAACTGAAGGACTGTCACAGAAAATGTGCTCATGGTTCACCTTTGTAGTCTTTAGATGGAGTGTGCAAGTGTGGTGAAGAGTAAAAATGTGAGATTAGGCTTCCTCACTTGCTGTTGCATACTTTGTTTGTTGGAATAACTAAATTATAGTCATTGCAGCAGTAAATTGAAGAGGTTTAGCTCACTGGTGAACTAATACCACTAAAATGGAGGTGTACAAAGTTTGGGAATTGGGAAATGGTGTGTGCGACTGAGGTCATGTAAGAGTGCTTCAAAAGTGACACACTGTGTCTTTCAACAGGTAAGACTCAAGTGGAGATGCAGACAGTGAAATTTCTAAGAACAGTTCATATGAGTCTGTAGTGCTTGTAGAACAGTGGTGATGTATTGTTTTGAACTTTTTTCAGATGCAAATTCTACAGAATTTGACCCAGACACAAAAAGCCCTGTTGTAAGTACTGATATTTCTCCTGCGTCTTTTGTGAGCATGCTTCTTGTGTCAAAAGAAAATAAGTGAACTCTGTGTGAGAAAGTTGATCTATATTTTTATGTGGTGGGACATGAAGCGATGTCCACTGTCTCTACTCAGCATTACTTCAGTAGGTATTTTATTTTTGAGTAGTTCCTTCCCTTCACCTTCTCGTTTCTGTAACTTGCTGTTACAGTATTTGATTATTTTATTTTATTATCATTATTGAAGCTTTGAATAGATTCCTTAGTTGCAGGCAGATGCTGGGAGTACACAATAATGTTGGCTTTCCTGGCAAATAAAAAATAAAGGGAAGCTGGATAATGTAGAACAAAGCTATTAACAAAATATAAATTTATACAGAAAGAGATTATATATGAAGCTGTTGAAACTTTTCTTCCTTTATTTGAATACTATAAAATATACACTCTTTCCTGCTGCCCCCACCCACCTACCTAATGCACATGCATCTCAGAGTTCTCCTTTTGAGAACAATTTCAATGCTGTGGGTGAGGCAGGGCTCTCAGTATGGGTTGCCAATGGTAGAAGTTTCAGGTGGAGTTCATCTGGGTGTATGTTCAGCAGTGTGGTATCACGTTATCCATAATGGTAAAACTGACAATTGATCAGTAAGGAAGAGTTTGTAAAAATAAAATAGGATAGGTAAATACATGTGGAAAATAAAGTAGTACCTTACTGCAAGATCCTTTAGTGATAAATGAAGTGGATTGTTCATGATACAGAAGCAGTAGTTTATCAACTTCCTTCAAAAGATTTTATTGGAATTTTTAAGTGAAATCCTTTTTTTTTTTTTTTTTTTCCACATCTACTTTGTCTGCAGCTTCCAAATAGGAGTTTTAAAAGTATTCTACCTGTTTGGCAGCGTTGTTTACATATATAGAAGAGAGAATCCAGTGTGAGCTTTTGAAGGTTGATTTGAGACCATCAGAGTTTAATTTGTTGTGAGACTTCGCCCTTCCTGAATAATACGAGAAAAAGTACTTTTCCACTGAAAGGATCCATTTCATAAATAGTAATATGTTGTAAAATGTGAAAGTTGTTGTGCCCCATCCCTGAAGGCACTCAAGGCAAAGCTGGATGGCTCTGGGCAGGTGTAACGGTTGACGACTGTCCAAGGCAAGGGGGTTGAAACTTGATGATCTTTGAGGTCCTTTTCAACCCAGGCCATTCATTGATTTGCTGTAATTGTTTTGGGAAGCAAGAGGGATAATACAGAATACTGATCCTGGGCATCGGTTTTTTTAGGGTCATTTAGTGATGGTTCTGTGTGTGCAGGATATTTGATTGTTATTGGGTAGAATGGGGCACAATTTCTTCTTTTGTCACCTTAAATTCCTTAGCTGCCAAAAGTGATGTTTGTGGGTTTTCAAGGTTTTTTTTTAAATTTATTTATTTTTCTAGTAGTTCAAGGTTGGTAGGAAATTGTTATAATGCTATTAATACTGATTTTTTTTCCTATCCTTTGAACAACTGATATAACTTTCTTTCTGTGATCTCATGACCTGCTTTGAAAAAATTTTGAATCAAATTTGGATTTTAACACTAGTAATTTGAGTTCATTATTATCTTTACATTATTAACTGTGATCTTTTTTTATTTGCAGAAACTTTCTGCTGTTCCATTCTAACAAAAATCAGTTTTTTGGCTGGTTAATACTACCTAAGTTTTGAGACTGAGAGCTGGTAGTTTAAACTAGGTGTGTACATCCCACCACAAAAGTGCAGCTTGCAAACAGTGCTCCTCCACTTCACAGCATGATGTGAGATCCTTCTGCCTGATGCAGAGTAGACTCAATTTTCAGGGACCTAAAATCAAGGAACATGGAGTATATCTTACATAACTTAATATGACTGAATTTCGTCTGGTCACCTCAGATACCTTTTCAGGGTGCAGTCAGGTCATGAAGCCTGCTTGAGGAAGAGGTGGAACTGCCCATTTGCCTCCTTTATTCTGAGGATTGTTTGCAGTAGCTCTCAGGTGCTGGGCTAGTTAACTGAAGTCTGGAATATAGAAGCTTGTCTGCAGTGATATTAGCAGTTTCTTTCATTACTGAAATGGTAGTGTGTATTAGTATAATATATATCTGACAATTTTTATTCCACAAGTAATTAACCATGTGATTTGCAGTTAACAATAAAAGGCAAGCAAGGTATATATTTTATAGAGAAAGTTATATAGGCATTAAATTAAGAAAATAATAGAGTGAATGTATGTGTCATAGAAGATTAATGAAGTATTCACAATTGAAGCATTATGCTTTCAGGATGTATAACAGATACTCATTTGTTCCAAGCTACGCTAGGGTTGTGAAATTGATTATTACTGGTCATGTGTCAGCACCTTAATCTGATCTTTGACATTTCAGTTCTGGGTGAGAAACAGCCATAAATTGTTCCAGGGGAGGAATTTATACTATCAACAACAGTTAATGCTAAATAATCTGTTTTAGCAAAGTCTTATCTTGTGCTAAATACTTTAGATGTTCTATGTAATAACAAATCAATAAAAATGACTGTAGAAGCAGCAGATTAGTGAAGCTTGTGAACTACTGGACTGATGTAAATATTTCATTATCCATGAAAATTAATTGGAAACAGTGTCAGCACTGATAATATCTTGTGATGCCACTGTGTGAGTCAGCTGAGTCCTAAGTTAGAACCACAGCAGCATATTTTTTGTTGTTTTTTGATTCCTATGGAAGTTGAAGGGAGAGAGAAGCACTGGTGAGGCAGCAGTTCTGTTTTCTTCTATTTGTAAAAGCAAAAAGGTTCTATGGTGTTAGGAGAATTTTGGGGCAACTGTAAAACATATATCTTGCATTTCTTCTTAAATTGTTAAGCTTAATACTCAGAACAGAACATACCAAAATAGTTTCTTCTAAAGTACATATATAAAAAAAGAAGGGGATGCTTTGCTTCATTATCTGCCCTTTTAGTCTCTGCAAGTTGTTCTCTTTCACCCTTTTCTTTACATTTGCGGAAATGTGGGCTTTTTTTCAATTAAAAATTGAGACGGCCAGGTAACTTTTTAAATTACAGAAGAATTAAATTACAGAAGAAATACAGGTGACTGAAATTATGAGAAGTGATTGTTAACTCTATTTCTCAGTAACAGTGGCCAAAGTTGTACTATAGAAGAGCATTGTATTAGGAAAAGACATGAGTGTTATAAAAGGTTTCAGTGTGATGAGGCAATTGAGACTTGTTCTGTTTTGACCAGTAATGGAACACAAAACTGAACATGCAAATGCAGTGTTGCATGAAATGCTGAATATCTGCTTCATTTCAGCTGCGCTGCTCATCTGTTTCTTGCTCTATTGACTCATTACAACAGTATTACTTGAGTGATGTTGCAAAACCCAGGTCAAGTGAAACCTGATAGAGGAGGGAAACCCTGTATTGCATGTTTTGGGAGTTATTAATCATTTTGGCATGTAAATGACAGCAGACATTATAGATTTCATGTTCAAATGATGAATTAAAAAAATGATAGTCTCTGCATATACATAAAAAAAGGAAACTAATGGCCTAATAATGCAGAATGTGGCCAAAATTTTCTTTTAAAATACAGCACGGAAAAAGAAAGCTGAATATAAGATGTGACGAAAACTTACAGGAATTACCACGTAGAATTTGAAAACATTAATGGGCTGTGAGTTGTACATTTGATTTGAGAGATTTGAAGCTGTTTGTTTAGTATTTTCATTTACGCTTAAACTGAAGTCTTTAGAAAAAATAATGATCTTTTGAGCAGTTTTCACCTGTTTCCACCCAACCATGCCTTTTGCATTGAATACCTTAAGTTTTTTTTGTTTGTTTGTTTTTAAAGCATAAGTTTGATTTCACTAAGGCAAATGAGGCAGGTATACGATCATATATCATCAGTCCTGACATTCCTGATCATCATCTTGACTGGTTGGGTTGAAAATGTTCATATTTATTTGTTTTAAGCTAAGTTTTGTAGTCACCATGGTTCTTTATGACCTGTCACATCTTTTGTAGCACTGTGAAACTTGAAGTATTGCATGGAGTCTTTGTTTTATGACTTTAAGAACTTGCATAGTAGACATTGCCAGTAGGTGGCACACTTATAACACATTTGTGAATCGATATCCACTTATACCAGATGCCTGTAACGTGATTGAATTCTAAATTACTAAATGTTTTCTAACACATTAAAAGAAACTGTGCCCCATGTGTTATGCAAAGGAACATAATAAAATTCTGTGGTATTATTTGTGAGAAGTAGCTTATGTTGCTCAGCACACAGATGTGTATGTGGTACCTTTTGTTTTGAAATCAAAGTGTATTATTAATTTGGAACAATGATTTTTTTTAATTTAAAAAAAAAAAGTACCAAGTACTACGATTTCCTTTTTTTTTTTCTTCCAGAAAACAGAATGCAGTTTAACAGCTGATGAGTTTGTGTAAGATTATGTCCCAAGGGCTTAGTAGAACATTTCTATTATTTTTAAGTATTGTAATTTCTGAGGCTGCTATACATGCAGCTGTGGTGCAGCACCGGATTCCACATTTTTAGGGAGGAAATCTAAGTACAGGGATCACTTGTGAGTGAGAAATATGTGGTCTTTAATGCACTTGGTCTGCTTTACCATTAAATTGATTCTTAAAGTCCTTAAGTAACTCTTGATATCTGGACCTAATTGCTCTATCAGGATAATAGAGTATGTTGATAATAAAATTCAGTCCAACATTCTGAGTTCTGTGGTATGATTAGTGCCTCATCCTCTAAATTAGTTTTCATCAAAGTTCATTTTCTTCCTTTCTCTTCTTCGTTTATTTCCTTTATTAAAGTAAATAATAATCCCCATGAATTACTAAAAAAAAATAAAATAAAATAGAAGTGTGACAAGGGAATCATGAAATGGAGTAGTTTAAACTGCTCAAAAGAAGTTGTAATGGATGCTTTAATTTGCAGCAGAAAGCACTCTGCTCTTTCATACACATATGAAATTTGTATGTGTTCTCATTTACAAAACTTTTGACAAACAGGAAGTATGTGCTTATGTATCTACAACTTGAAACTGAGGTGGAATATTGTAGTCATCATATTTATAGTAATTTTATATTGTTATTTAAAATACATGCTTTTTTTTGTTTATTTTTGAATTGAACTACTTAGCATTTCAAAATGTCATCTGCTATGGTGACATTTTCTCAAATAGCATTTTAGTAGCATAAAACAAAGACAAGTAGTTCTGAACTAATTTGAGGCAGTATTGTTGGAAACTAAAAAGACGACAGGGAATGCAATACAAAGCTTAATCAGTTATGCCATATAAATCTTTATTGTGTACTTTTTGAAATTAAAACAAGGGAATTTGTGGATTTAGATGCACGCGTACTGTCCATGGATGCTGTGTTCTTCTCCCTCAAAGGAACGGTGCTCGTTCTGGCAAATGCCTTATTGTCCTGTAATCTTTTTTATAAGCATGACAAACTCATCGAAGCTGATACTTCCATCATTATTTTTGTCCAGTAACTTAATTACGTTGTCAAGTGAAAATGAATCCTGTTTTTGCAGAGGGGGAGGGAAAAAAGAATGAAGTGAATTGCCACAACTTTCCTAGTAAGGATTATTACCAGAATTGATGCAGTCAGTGACAATGTTGCTTGAAGACGTTACAGGTGATGTGTTTACCAGTTTTACTGGTTAAACTAGAACTACAGTGCCTGCTAATGCCTCCCAAAAATGTTAACAAAGCTACAATAACTATTTGAGAACTACGAGCGGTTGTTAGCTTTTAACTTGGCACCTCAGTATGTGAATATAACCTCAATACTGAGACATACTTTGTACTACAAAGACATTCACATACAACACATGAACATGCCAGTGCATCTGTCATCACCCAACTACAAGTATTACTTAGGTTACTTCAGTCTTCTAAGTTTTGCTTGGACTACATTACAAAATGTAGGTAACACAGCAAGTGCAGCAGCTTCATTGTGCGTGTAGTCATAATTAAATAGGTATACCACATACTGGTTTATTAGATACTAGTCCAGGACCAGCATAATACTGGTTTAAATATAAAACGTGTTTCAGTAAGCTTTGGACCTGGACCTAAGGGTCTGTTTGGTTCCTATTATCTCCTCTTTACTAGGAATACTCTTAGAAAATTCTTGTTAGAATAAATCTGGTTTATACTATAAGCTTCTTTAATTCATGTGACATTCTGATGCAGTGATTATTCTGCTAACGTTGCAGATCAAACTAGTTAAATAGTATAAAAATAGTTCTGAATATAAATTAAGTCTTTAAAATGCTTTTTTCGTACTTTTTTTGGTCTGTTTTGTACTGTTGTGTCCTGCTATTTTCTTGGTTTATTATTGTGCCATATACTTCTGCATACAGAGTGGGTGGTTGAAAATGTCTGTTATCCAGATGGAAAACATCTGTTTTTTTTTTTTTCTAATCACTTCTGTTACCACAAATCTGTGGAAATGGGTCCTGCCTAAACTGCCTACAGCTAGTGTAAAAAGCATTATCTTTCTGAATTTACTATCACATTTCCTGTAAATTTTAGTAGTTAATTTCTGGCAGATGGTTTTACAAGGGCAGACAAATTCATGTGTTTTATTAGGTGGCTTTTTTCTTCTTCATGTTAGTGAACGAACTAAACTGTATTCTTATAGTTCTTAAAATGCTGAATTTCCCATTGAGGTATGACTTCTTTCAGATCTCTGGCAAAAAGTGCCTGTGTCTTATCTTGTAATCTAAAACCCAGTATTTAAGGATTTGCCTAGCAAAAGAATCTAATAGAGTTCTAATCTAATGAGTTTAAGAAAGATCTTAAGTAGAGAAGTTGAAATTATTTTTTTTCCCTCAGTCTCAGGAAATAGATATTTTTCTCTAGCTTGGTGATATCTTTTTTATTTCTTGTCACCTGTTAGAACTCACAAATTTTCTCTTATTTTGAATGCTATGGAATTAGATTACATAGAGACTGACCTGTGTCTCTTACTTTCAAACTTGCTGTACTTATTTACTTGTTGTATAGGTGTTCTGTATATTTTTCTAGATTGAAAATGCATTGTTTTGATTGAAATAAAATTATTTTATAAAACTCAGATGCAGTATTCTAGGTGAAATTTGAATTCCATAAATAATTTATTATATTTTTGCATTTAATTTTGTAGGACTTTGTTAGAAACTCCCTACTTATTTGTTATCTCCCTAATATTCATTAATGTGAGTAAAGTTTCATAAACCAATCCTCAAGGAGTATTTACGGAGTTGGTAAAACCATTTGAGCGCAGGATCTGTGCTCAAATGTGATTGCCTGCATCTCCTTTTTTCTATCCACCTTATAGTAAGTACAGTGTATGAAACAAGTGAAACTTACCTTCAAGTACTGAGAAAACTGATTCTGGAGCAGTGTTTTCAGGCCACCAATGGACAGTGCAGTAGTGCTACCCTCCATTAAAGCATATTGAGTAAAGTATTTCAGAAGGTTGTCATTGAGTAAATGTTCCATGTTTCTTAGGTGTTGTCTTCAGGAATAACTGGAAACAAAGCAGACAGTAATCATCTTAAGCACAGAATGTCTTTTGAAATACAGCTGGCATGCAGCTCATTGGTTTTCTTATGATACAGTCAATACTTAACCTAGATGAATTTTTTTCTGTAAACTGACTTAATTCTCACAGGAATAAGAAAGGAAATCAGATGAAAATATTTGAAATGCTCATTTATATATTTAGTTCATGCTTACCTCAGTCAAAATATAGAGCCTCCGAACGTATCCAGCACAAGTGAATTTCCAACTGGAACTACCTTTATAGTGGCTTTCATGCTCCACCCTGATTATGAAACCAGTATTTGTCATTAAGTCAGTCCTATTGTGTTCTCTGTAGTCAGGTGAACAGGATACATTAGGAGTATAAATGAGTAATATTTTTTCTTTTTTTAAGTCTCTGAAATTGGTCATTGTCAGCAGCATCTATCACTGTACTTGATGTAGGTTTTCTTTGTATTTATAGGCCATCCTGGAGATATTTTCTGTCTTCAGTTTGTGTATTTTATACTTGAAGATATACCCACACCGCTATGGGGCTATGTATAGATATGTATGCTATTTCTTCTTAGTGGAAAATGTTTGTTTTTCAAAAAGTCTAATGTAAAATATGAAGGAGTCACTTGCTCTTTGTGTGAATTGGTAATTATCAGTGTCAAAGCTTATTTCCACCAAATTTGGTGCTGTTTCTTAGCATAGGAGAAAAATGTTCCGGTGTCAAATTTTTGGTTGCTGATATTAAAAATCAAAACACTCCATGATATAAATAATAAAAGAATGAGCCATGCTGAATAGGAAAGATAAATCAAAGATTCCAAAAGAATGATTCCTTCTTAGGATCATAACTGAGTATTGTATTCAGCAGGTTTTGAAATGTTCAACTGATGATCTGTGAGGCCTAGTTGAGTGATATTTTGCCCAAGCTAATGCTTCACAACCGATCAAAGAGTGAAGTACTGCTGCTGTTTTTTGCATAGTGTGATGAGCTGTTGCCTATGACTGTAGTTTCTAATCTACCTGATGTCCTCAATAGCCTTTTTTTGGTGTTTAGCTCCAGGCCCACTTACTAGATCTTTTCCCTGGTGTGTGGTTTACAGAGAGAATTTTCCAGCTCTGCTGAACCAAGAGTTTTGTGGGTCTTTAGGAAATAGATTGGTTGTGGAAGGCTGTTTTTGGAACTGTGAGTGTATGGGTCTAGGATATATTCCCGGTAAGTTTGTGGTTTCCTGGAAAGACTCTCTTTGGTGAACTTCGCAGAATGAATTTGGATTAGCAGCTCACTTGCATGTGCTTGGACTTACTTCCTAGAATAGGATTGGGAGAGTTTTCTAGAGATTATCTAGTTCATTTTTCCCTTTCCTCTAGATTGGGGTCACTTCTGCTTATGTTGGATATCTGGTTAACCTATTATTAAGTGACTTACGTAACAGACTCTACAGACTCCTTATCTGATTTGTTTATTAAACAGTTTTGTTAATGTTCGAATGCCATGGTTGTTCATGACAATAAGATAATTAAGAGACTTTTTCTCTTCTTTCCATTGACAAAGTGAAAGATGTTCTATTGCTTTCTCCTTTCATTTTGCTTTCCACCTTTGCTGTGTGATGAAATTTTAGTAGTAATGAATTGCCAGGTGGGTCTTCTAGTGCTTCCATTCCCCATCTGCTCATTTTTATTGCCCATAGCTCTTGAATGTGGTGACCTCAAAACAGTTCTTCCCTTCTAGAAGGAGTGTTAGGAACCTGATGTGCCTGAAACGTGTTGTTGACATTACAGTATTTGCAGGACTCTTGGTTAAGTTTCAAATGACTTGTCTTTACTTGTACCACAGGCACCTCACCAGTTTTAAACGTGTAGTAGTAAAATGCTTATTAGAATAGAAGCATGATTTATATTTCGGGGGTTCACAACTTTAGTAATTTAGTACATTAGCCTTGTTAGATCTTCATTAAAGAAGGACAACTGATTGTGAAATAGCATAACAAGTTTTACTGAACTATCTTCCCACGGCAGCGAGAGACTGATGTCTGGAAATTTAAGTGAACTGCTCAAGAGTTACACAAACGTTGCATGCTGAATCTGGGGGGTAAGTCCACGCTCCTTAGATCAGCTTTATTCACAAGTTATTGTAGTCTGTAGGGGGCTAACTGAATGATAGTGTCAGATTTGGGACCTGTAGCTTGATCTCCCAAAACCACTTTGTCCTTCTCTCTCACTTATACCACAGTAAACTCCAATGACTTGTGTGATACTTCTGAGCTCTCTATCAGAACTAAGTAGGCAGTTCAGTTTGACAAGCATTGGATGTTCATTCTCTTCCTCCAAGACTGCTTTGCAGGACACAGCTAGTAATTCAGCATAGGACAGAAGTTTATCCTGCTCAATCCAGCAATGGCAGAATGTTTCCAGTGGTAAGAAATAGTCATCGTTGTGCCAGAATTAGAATAGATGTCTGAATGTTGCCACTATTAGAAGGCATGCAACTAGCAGGCAGCAGCATTTATCTATTCTGAAGAACAGTAAGTACTTGGTATTAAGTCTTGTCTGATACTTATGTAAGCTGACACTTAGTCCAGAAGCAGCATTTGAGAATTTTTTACATGTTTTCCTGCTTTTTCTTGGGCATATGGGTGCATATTGTTCCCACAATTCATGGCATAATTCAGTTGGGTTTGCCCTGGGCTAGAGAAATCATGTTAGCAAGTAATATATCCTTTTGGAAATGACATTTTTACTGTAGTTTAGATACCAGACCATTAATTAAAAATAGTAATAATAAAGAAGAATTGAGCTGATCGTGTGCTGTCAGTCTGCTTAGGGACACCCATCATGTGTCCCTGTGTTGACTGTATTTCACTTTCTTTGATGGTGTCTGCGGACTCAAAATTCTGTCTCAATTGTCTGTTGCTGTGTATTCCCCTAGAAAACTGATGTATGGACAAACTTGAAACATGCAATTCCAATCATGCTGGAGTGTAAAAGTTTACCAGTTACAGGGATGGCTGAAGTTTGAGTACCAGCACTGGTGGTAGGAGTGGTGGAATTTATGGCACTGTGATCACAAGATCTTGAAGCATGTTTAATGCTGGCTTAAGTGGGATGGTAATTCAGGTGCTATTGTTTTTTGTACTTTTTTGCCACCATTGATGGCTGAATGGCAGGTGAGTCTTTGTACCTTGTCAACCTTAACATGCTGGACTATAAACTAGGTTTGTCCATCAGTAGATTTCCATGCCACTGACGTTGCTGGAAGGCCTGTGCTATAGAGGTGGAGCTGTCACCTGGGGGCAGCAGCTATCTCAGTCATCCTGGTTAATCCTCTTCTGATGGGTTAACACCCTAACCCTCTGGTATTTTTCCAGCTTCCCTGGTATATTTTGTACTACTGTCATCACTGTTGTTTGCATATGAACCTTGATGAGTTTAAAGTCAGTTGAGGCATCTCTGAGGCTTATGTTGCAGCCTGACTACGGCATATAAAGTCTGCTGTCAAGGTGAAGTTGAGAGAGCTTATATTTGTGGATGTTGTGCATGTGGGAACAAAGACTGGGCTCTACTCTGCTTAGTCTTCAGTTATTTCTACTTGTGTACTGCTTGTGCATCATCTCTAGCTTCCAGGCATCAGTCATTAAATTAAAGCCCTCTATTAAATTGGGTTACTTCCTGGAGCAGAGAAAGATGGTGGAACAGCTTAAGAAGTTGCTCTCAATTCCTTACCTGACTTGTGAATAAATCTTGCACAGGTCTCAAATTTTAATTCCTTAGCAAGTAAAGAAGTAGAGTGATTTTTTTGTATGGAACCAATGGTAGTATAAACAATGCACATTTATCTATGCCTTTTGTGAAATATCAGTCACTCATGTTGCCATCTGAAGTTCTACCTAGTTCTGTTTAACTTCTTAAATGTTGCCTCTGCCATGTGTTCTTGCTGCCACAGTAGAAGACAAAGGATAGACTGTGAGATACAAAAAAAGAAAATAAAACACATCCAGTTAACAGATATTTCTGAACATGCTTGAATGTTATGTGAGGAGTTCAGAGAGCTGCACTATACAGCCATTGTGGTGAACCTTACATTGCTCTGAGGTATGAAACTGTTAGAATTTGAAGATGGGTTGTAAAATCTTTTATGTGTCAGGAGTGATGCTTTCCTTGTGTTAAAACTGCTATTGTTGTCAAGCTTTCAGTGGTGATGTGTAAAAGGGTTGTCTCATCTCGCAAACCTGAGCTATATAGGTTATCCTTGTTATAGTGTAACCATGCCTCAGATGTTGAAGGTGTCTTCTTAAACAGTGCTGGGTGCGGCTGCTTAAGGGATGAATGATTTTATATGATGCATTGTTTGTAGTCAGTTTTAAATTGGTTATGTGTTGTTCATTGTAGCTATATGTGTCAGCTTATCCTGTCCTATACACACATCTGGCAGGAGAATAATGGTATTGCTGAAGCTTCCTGTGATGTAGATACTCCATGCTACATGAGACAGTTCTGAGGGAGAACATGCTTAGGAAAGAGGTTTTATCCTTCTACTTTCTGAGCCTTGGCACATGCAGCAGTGCAATAAGACTGTTGCATGTAAGTATGCTACAGCTGAAATACACAGTTAATGTAATTGGTAAATTTTTTTGTTCACAAAGTATTTCAGTTCCAAAGAGTGCTCAGAAAATGTAGACATCTTCATTTCAGCATGGTACATATGTTTTTACTGAGGAGTAGCATACTGTTGTGTTTCAACTGGGACCAAGTAAGTATAAGAAAACAAATATTGTACAAATGGTACTAGAAAGTTCTTTGTTTCCCCAGTGAGTTAGTCTTCTCTCAGTCTTCTCTGGTCTTGGAGGTGCCTGAGCTCTCTAGATGTCTCAGTTGTGCCTTAGAGCCTTTCCTCTTTGTGAACATGAAGCTGATAAGGCAAGGTGAGGATCTGGTTCAGTAGTTGTTTTGTTTTTTTTTTTGTTTTCAAATTGTTGTTCTCAGTGATGCAAAAGGTGATGGACTGTTCAAAAGAAGCCTCGATGTGCACCCTGTTAAACAATGCGGTCATGTAATGTAGGAATTGAGATGTCTGAGTCCTGAAGTATGAAAATATTAGTAAGAAGCTGTTTTGTCCAGCCTTGCTCTTGCCTAGAGATACCTACATTCTGCTCTCATGCAAGTCCAAGATAATTGTCTTTGTATGCGATAATCCAGCATGATCCAAAGAGGAAGTCAAAAATTGCATATCTGATCATCTCAATCCTGGAAAGACCTAATAAAAAATGTACTCGTGCAGTTTATCTGAGGTGCTTTAATGAAAAGAGGCCTGATACAATATGGGTTAGCAAAGTTTTCTTTTAAAACAAGCCAGCAGCTGAAGATGGCATTTTCTATGTTGATATGATTGATTACTCTTGATTCTTTGTCTGCACGTGGGATAGATGGGAAATGCGTTCTGGCTTCTGTTTCTAAAATTATTTTGACTTTTATATTAAAGGTCAGGAGGTGGGAGAGTGAGAATTCTGTACTTTCTGCCATGCATAGCAGTGTGTGTTGTTAAACAGGAAGCTTGAGGCTACACTGTTTGGGGACAACGAGCTCTCAGCGTTCAAGGCCCAGCAATTCAGACTCTGAAGACTTGTAATCAGAACTGTGCTGAGTGGCCTTTGGACCACTGCGATCCCGCTGCAGCTATTCTGGCCTTGTTGCTAAAGTAGAAGGGAGCTTCTGAGACAGTGCTGCAATACTTGAGTACAGGTGCTTGTCATAGAATACTAGAATGATTTGGGTTGGAAGGGACCTCAAAGCCCACCCACCCAGCCCCAACCCCTGAAGTCAGGTGTTACCCTGGGACATGCTTAAAAACTAAGATTAAGTCAAGGAAATCTAGCTAGGCTGATAAGACTAACTAGCCACTAAGAATATTGAGCAGTTCTCTAAACGTTTGATTTATAATTACAGCAGAAATATTTTGCTACTTAATGAACACTATAGTCAAGAAAGCATACTGCTTATGTATCTGGCCTAATTTTGTTTCTATTTACCTAATATTACCTAAAGGTAACATTAAATCAAGGTCAATTAAATCAAGTAACATCAGTGGCAGTTTGAAAATTTTCAGTTCTTATGAATTGTGAAACAGTTCTTAAATAGATTTGTATTCTGTTAAGTTGAATGTAAGATTCAACCTCATAGCCAGTTGCATTTAACTTAGAATGGTGACATGTCTTTTCTTTGATACAGAAAGGCTTTTTTTCCTCTTACCAATAATATAGTGAAGTTCATTTCTTTCCTGAAACTAAGTACAGCTTTAAGTAGCTTCTTAACTTCTTTAACTCCTTGGATTTGGAACCAAGAATGGAGAGGATTTTATGAGGAAGTTTTAACTGCCCTTAGCTTGTAAAAATGCTCACCAAGTGCCATTTGGGACTGTGTTTTAAGGTTAGTATCAGTTTGGAACCAAAGATACCTGGTGCGTGCTGCAAGGCCTTTGTATGTCAGAACTGGGAAAGCATCAAAACAAGGATGAATGTCGGTACTCCTCTGACATGTTACTAAAATGATTTTTTTCTACCATCTCTGCACCTTCACCTAATCTTGTCCATCACTTCCTATGATTAATACAAAGAACGTGGAATTATATATTCATTATTTTCAAATGTATATAAACACCTGGTGATTATTGTATTGTGGCTGAAAGATAATATGTATTTAATTAGCTGTGGCTTCTCATTGGGATTATCATTTGGCCTGATTAATTACAGAGAGTCTATGTAGGGATCAGATTAATTTTCCAAGCAGCTATTAACACTGGTCTATACAAGGAGAAGGAAGCCTGACAGTTGTCTGAAAACCAGGCAAAAATAACAAAACCTCACTATTGCTCATTCTGTAAACTGAAAAATAAGTTTTGACAAATCGCAACAGGCATGCTAATTCTACAAACAACATAGATCAGAAGCCATTGCTTTCTTGCACAGCTTGACTTTGTGCACATTTTTTTTTTCTTGTCTTAGGGGAAGGTATTCTAAACTTTCTCAATACAGTGTTTTAAGTAGAAATAACTAGATTCCTTGCAAGCTTTGTTTATTCTTCCTGTAAGTGATGGTAACAGAAACAGTATTAATTGTTTAACAAATTATTGCTATGGGAGGGTGTATTTAATGAGATATGAGTCCTTCATTTGTTCTGTTATTTACTATGTCATCTTATTGAATAACAAGGACTATCAACTGAAGTTTTTTGTTTTTTTTTTATAATAAATACCTGTCCCCCCCCCCCCACAGCTCATGAAAAAAAAATAAATGTATTTGTTGAGAGAGAGAGAAGGAAAATGGAAAAGAGCTAAATTCTGTAGTTACGTGCCTCCCATTACTGACTTAAATGTGAAGTTACTGAATAATGGAACTGTGCAATTTTTGTAGATGTGTACTTTTTAACTTTTAAAACTTTATGCTTTCTGACTTCATTCTGTCATTGGAGATCCAAACTGTTAGAAGTGCAGGATGGAGGATAAAAATGGATTTTGTACAGGCACCATTTGCTTTTGAGAAATTCTATGGGTTCTGTGATACTTTGTATGAGCGTTCCTGCTGTGCTGGCTGTATGATGTGTATGATGCTGTGCCAGCTGGTGACAGCCTAGAACTTCTGTGGTGTGGCAATGTCAGCATTCTTCTGCTGGTTGCTCAGTGAACATCTGTGTGTAGCATTTGAGGGGATTGCTGCATTATCTGTTGGAGTGATCTCTATCCTGCCACCCACACTTTTCACAGAGGATGTCTGAATTATTTTGGGCGTGAACACCTGATGTCATACTAATTAAATACTGACTTGATTTGCATGGTATAGAGGTGATATTTCTCTCTAGATGTTACTTTCTTTGGAACAGTATGGGTAAAATATTTCCTAGGGGCTTTCACAAACTTGTTTGCTAAATGAATAATGATCTTTAGACCCCTTTGTCTTCATTTGCCTTTTTGCTAGGGGTTCTTCACATGGATCCACATACCTACTTTCTTTCTATTTCTTTCTCTTTTTCTCTTTACTTTCTCATAATTCTCTTACTGGAGTTGGATTTTATATTTTAAAAGTGTCTATTGTATTTGCATATAAAATATCCAGGCAACTTAGTGGTACTTACAGGCACTCTGTGACACAAGTGAGTCATCTTTTAGCTTTCCTGAAGTGGACGCCACGGATTCAACCAGTCAAGCAACTTGTTCTTTTAAACCATGCAGTACTTGACTCCAAATACCTGTGTAGATGCAAATAAGGAAAGCAAATTCTGAGAAATTCTTGTTGAATTCAAGTTGAGGGCTAGAGAGCTAAGGTAAGGAGCGCAGAACTACATTACAATTTGGACAGTGATGTTTATCAGGTTTTTGAAGGAGGCAGAACAGGCAAGGAAAGATGGTATGTATGCTGCACATCATGGCTTCTGCTTGAAATAAAAGGGGTTTGGATTGCAGGTCAGAAATCATTTGCTAGAGTTAAGATTCTTTGACACAAGGTGGTCTTTGGCCAGTTGAAGCTTCTCTGTGTGGAAGCAGGAAATAATTAAGTGTAATGTAGAGCATGAGACTTGCAAGCATCCTTGAAGTGGCTGGCAGATGTAATTAAGGTAATTAATCTTTGCTATGAAATTAATATATCAATCCATTTGTTTTTCTGAAACTGATGAGTTGTTGGATAGACAATAATGACGAAGTACTCTTCATGAGATAAACTAATTCACAAAGTTGTATCTTTGAAATTATCTCCTTACACTGTCATCTTTATTTTTTTGTTAACAGTGTAGTTTTCAGTATTGGGAAACCCTAGAATTTAAAGTCAGTGTCTTAATTACATTTATATGATAAACAGTGCTTGCTTTAGTTCTATCAGTTCTCCAACTGGGATGAGAAAAGTTAGGATTAATTTGTTGTAAAGAGGATATCAATTCACGGAAATAATTTGCAGCGTCGCTGTTCACTTCATGGACAGTGGGAATGAAAATCCCATTACTCATTGCAAGAGAGCTTTCCAGATGGCTAGATACCTCTTCCATATAACACCTCGGAGGGCGATGAGGTGCTGGCTCAGCTGCCCAGAGAAGCTGTGGTGCCCCATCCCTGGAGGTGCTCAAGGCCAGGTTGGATGGGGCCTGGGGCAGCCCTGCCCACAGCAGGGCGTTGGACCTGTATACACAGATGATCTTGCAGGTCCTTTCAGCTCAAGCCGTTAACCATTCAATGAAAACAAAAGTAGAAGGAGTTGGAAGTTGGGAATAAGCATAAATATACTTAAATATTTGAGTTTGAGAACTACTTCAACCTTAATTGTCTGCTGTAGAAAGTTATAGCTTAAATATAAAAGAAGAGCTGAAAAGAAAACAGGCTTGCTCATCAGAACAAATTGCTTCAATTATAGTTACAGTAGTTGGATAGAGGTGGTTTTGCAGAGTGGACTCAGCTGAGTGCTTATTAAGCTAATTAGATTTGTCACAGGTTTTTTGGCACCAGGGCTACTGTAACATTGACTTTCACAACTGTCTGCAGTGGTTCTCTTTAAATTCAGTGTCTATTTCTTGTTGCTGTTTCAAACTTAAGTACAGGGATATTTTTCTGAGTCAGCATACTCTTTTATTAAAATATGCAGAATAGAGTGAAAAAGTTCACCTACGATGGTGAGCAGGAAGCTTAGCACCACACAGTCCTTCACTCCCTCTCCCCCTCCCTCCTAATGGAATGGGGAAGAGATTAGGAGAAAAAGCAAATTAAAAAAACAAACAAACAAAAAAAAGTAACCAAGGTAGATGTATTCTGACATAGCCGGACCTGAAGCAAAACAGAGGCACAGCTTAATGGTCCTGGAGTGATTAGTAAAGCAATACACGTTGTTGCATTTTCAGGGCCTTGGCTCCAGTAGGTTGAGCATCAGGACTTTTCTCATTAACTTTTATGTTTTCTAATGACAGTGAAACAACCCAAGTGGTAGATTTCTGAAAGAAAACTGTATTTCATGGATAGTTAAAGTTTGCTTATCATCAACTGAGTGATTTAATACCCCTTGGACTGTTTTACATCTGTGATGTGGTTTGCTGTATCAGTGATTCGTTATTTGTTTGGTGTTGACTGTCAGGGATGCACTATGTTATCCCTGTAAAATCCCAGTAGTATTAACAGTTTTCAGAGACTTAGGTTAAAAAACAAAGAAGACTGATTTATACCTTATATTGTGTTGCATCTTTCCCTACTGATGTGTTTGTGTTGCTTGTGGTTCTCATTCTTTGCCATTCTTTATTCTTCAAAGAGCTAATGCATAGTAAGAACTGATTTATTTTGTGGAGGGTAGCACAAGCTCTTTACAGAATCTAGTCATTTGTTCAAAGTAATAGCCACTTGATGATTTGTCTTTTATGTGTTCAAATAAATTCAGTAAAATAGAGCAAAGTTTTCCATAATGTGAATTGATTTTCTGATTCTTATTACTACCTTGGGTGGTGGAGCAGCAGTGATGCTTTTCCTTTGAAAGCTGCTCACACAGATGTTATTGCAAACTCATGTAATGTATAAACGTTGAGGGTTCTGTGCTGGTAGCTTCTGAAGACAAGCAGAGCTGCAGAATGTATCAGTAAGGAAGATCTTGTTTCAGAGTAGCTGTGTTTTAGTAATACAGGACTCCTTTTCTCATCTGACTACATGAATTAATATTTGAAGCCTTTTATATTATCTTATTATCATAAACATTAAATCTTGTTAGTTTTAATATAACATATCTATGGTAAGATGTGAATGCACAGAGTAAGCTACTCGATACTGAAACTCCGTAGAGTTATTCATTGGTAGAAAATCTGCCACTGATTAAAACTTATCAGACTTTAATGCGAGCTTTAAGGGTTAAATCCTCTTCTGATTATGTGGTGCTGACTACACTACTGTAGATGTTGAGACAAGGAACCAGAATTTTCAGAAGACAAAAGCAAACTGGGAGAAATCTTCTGGTGGAATTTTTGTTGAGCTTGTAGGCCCATGTCAGATTCTGACCCAAACTGTGTCAAAAGATGTCAACAGAGCATAGAAATCTGTGCTTTTGTAGGCTGACATTTTGCTATTTGATAATGGCTGATTTTGAATTTTCCTGAAAAACATATTTAAGCACAGTAATTTAGTGAAATAATTTAGTGAAATCTCCTGTGACCTGCATAGATGGATCCGCTTCATTTGGAACCAGTGTTTTAACTGCTGAGTTCAAGTTGAATAATGTCTTTCAAGTTGTTTCCTTTTCCCTCGCTGTATCCCCGTCCTTCCTTCTGTTCACTGTGTTACTCTCTTAATGTTTTTATAGAAGATCTTAGCTCAGCAAATAATAAACAGCAAGAAAATGGTGAAATCTAAATTGTTCTGAGAAAACCAGGGGAAAACCTAGTAATAATCTTCTTGACAACTCTAAATATTCATTAAACAGCCATTGAAGTGGAACTTTTGTGATTGGAAGAGAAGTACATACTTGAAACATTTTTAGCTGCTTGTGACCATTTCACATCCATTATACAGGAGTCAAGAGCGCAACTTTAAAGTTCTGTAGTATGATTGTAGGGAAGTAAGTGTGTGTATTTATATATTTGTACACTCCTCACCTTTGTGTTTTTGGGAGGTAATTAGAGGATTTGTAATATCCTACTGGTTTGATCACAACTTTTGCTCATGACATTTTATAATGAGTACATAGTTTATAAATAACATTTTGAAGGTATAAGGTTATGCAGAGATAATTGCACAGCTGAAATGCATTGGCTCAAGGCCAAAGGCTAAGCACTTTCTGCCATCTCTCCTAAATTGAATAACTTCCCTTTATGAAGTGTATCATCAGAAATTGTTTTCATTACTCCCAGGGGGCAAATTAAGGTTAATAAAAATCCAATTCCAGATTACCCATATGTGTGAATATTTGTATTTTTAGAACCTTGCCTCACCAATTATACTTCTCACCATGTGTATATAGAGAATACATAGATGGAGGTTATAGTTTCAGCTCACGTGTTTCTATTCGTCTGAATAATTTTACCTCTCTGAGACAGACTTTCTTTAAGCACAATTAAGAGACTCATCAAGATTTTTCAAACCGAGCAAAACTGAACACACTACTTCTGCTAAGCTGTTGTTTCTTACAGCCACCAAATTCCACCATTTTAGATTTTGCTTAACCCACAAAGCAGCCATTTGACCCATCTGTTTCAATCCACAATAACAGCCTTTGTACATTCTTCTCTAAATGTTCTTCATCTAAGGCAGCCCAGTATTCTGTGGACTCTTAGGCAGCCTGAGAAACAGAATCATTCAGAATCAGATGATGGCTGATGCTGCATGCACCTCTGTGTCAGGCCCAGTCCCTGCCCAGCACCACACCCAGAGCAGGGTGCCAGGCCCACAGCCAGGTGGCTTTTGGAGATCTCCGAGGAGGAGACTGCACAATCTCTGGGCAGCTCTTGTGGTGCTTTGTCATCCACACAATGCAGAAGTGCTGCCTACTGTTCAGAGGGGATCAGCTCATGCAAGTTGCCCCTAGTGTTGTTACTGCCTACCTCTGAAAAAAACAAAACAAAAATACTTGGTTGTTTATTTGTTGTTGTTTTTTATTTGGTAAAGTTGATTTAGGAGGGAAGTTTCATTAATCTTCTCCTTCTGATAAGTTACTGATATGTATCATCTGAGATAACATATTCACACATGCTGGAGTCATCAGTTCTAGTACAATGTTATATAGCCTTGCTGCTAATGTTGTCTTCTCTTTACTGTCT
The DNA here is from genome assembly GCF_038088225.1 of Cyrtonyx montezumae. Lineage (NCBI taxonomy): Eukaryota > Metazoa > Chordata > Aves > Galliformes > Odontophoridae > Cyrtonyx > Cyrtonyx montezumae. The sequence continues at coordinate 44,640,045 of NW_027072034.1, read as the reverse complement.
GGTATCCTCCTCCCATCAAAAAAAAAAAAAAAAAAAAAAAAAAAAGGAGTTCCACTGTCTTAAGACAGCTTTTTCTGCCTCTGTGTAGAAAGAACATTGGGTAAAAGAAAAGTGTAAGGGAAAGTACTAGTATATATACTAGGGAAAGCCTAGTATACATTTAGAATGATGCATTAGGAAAACCAAAGACAAATAGTAATTGGAAATGCTTGGCAGAAAACTGAGTGATGTTACAACTTATAAATCTATGAAGCCTGTTTCGTGATTGTTGTGTTTCTCCTTTTCTTAGCTGGATGTAAGAGTGATTAAACAATTTTTTTAATCTAAAGGTCATTGACATGCCAGAGCACAATCCTGGAGATATGGGTGGAACGATGAGACTAGGGAAGAGGAGGACGGTTTTCAAAACGCAAAATTCTGTTTTAAGTAAGTTATATTCTTGTTCTTTCACTTGCCTTTTCTATAGGATGTTAAAGGATTACAACCTCGAGCAAACAGCTTCCTTGATTTTACTCAGATCCTGTTTCCATTAAATGAGAGGCACTTGGAAGTCTCAGTGAAAAGCTGAATTAAAACCCAGTGCTTTATGCTGCTTTAAATAAGCAATAACATTTAGATCTCTTATTAACCTATTTAGGTGTCTATTATACAATAGTAATAGAAGTGATACTATATCCGTGAAAAATAGTTTCTTGTTTATGAGTAAGTAACTATGTGCATATTTCCTGCATTGCCCTGCCCTGGTATTGATCTGATAATGTATTTAGCTATATTGAACTTAAAGGAAGTATTCTTCTGAGTTTAAAAAAATTATATTTACTTCAACAGGAGACCAAACTATAGTATGCACGATCATTTTCAGAAAAATTTGGTCTTAGTATTTAGTATTTGTGGTGTTATTACTCTTCAAAATCTTGGAGATCGTTTTTGGAGTTCTGTTCATGTACCAACACCCTAAATAAAACAGTACTTCTAATGATGCTAAGATAAAGCAAAGTTTGAACCGTGGCCGTGAGAGAGGTGATTAAAGTTTGGTTTACTGCGTACCTTAAACTTGCTTCTTGTTGGTTTGCAGTGTAGAGGATTCAAGAGAGTTGCAAGAGCCATTTGCTAAAAAGATCAGGAACCAGAGAGAAAAGCAGTATTCTGTTTGTCACAAGGAGTATGCTATCTGCCAAGTATAATCTATTAAAATAGATTGGATGCTAGTAAAAGGCTGTGGAACTTCCTTCACTGCACGTTTTGCTTACAACTGTTGTATAACCAGCAAGGCTTTCATGTTACTTTTTTACTCAAATGTTTGTTTTCATTACAATGCTACAATTTAAACTCTGAAGTTTATAAGCTATTTCTAGTTGAGCAATATTTAGTATGAATCCTGAATAAACTTAAGTAGCAGTAAAATAAAAGAAACTAAGAAGGATTCATAAAACCAGAAAGCTGGAGTGAGATGAAAGTGTTCTGTTACAAAGTTTTTTACGTGAAAAATTTTTGAAACTTAAATTATTAGCTATATTTGTAATTACTGCTGTATTTTCAGGGAAACTTTATGGTGATGAAATGTTTGTGGAGGAACGGCACAGGCATCGATATGAGGTAAGCTCTGCTAATGGACTTTGTGTTCAAAACTTAAAGCTTACACAAACTGTTTCACTTGGTAGACACAATTCTCGTAAAACACAGTGGGAGATGTCTTACATGACCATAGAATAAAATTCACTAATGTTTAAATAGCCATTCAGGTTGTAAGGAACTTCCATGCTTTGGTTCAGTTACATAGATGCTTGGAGTTGAGCCAGCTTAAAAATTAGATCAGAGTTCTTGAAGTTTTGTCCTGTCTTGCTTTGAAATTCTTTGAGAGAGATATTGCTTAGTATCTTTGGACAGTTTATTCCAATGCTTAACCATTTATTGTGAACTATGTTTCCTTCATATCTGCTAGGAAATTTTCTTGGTTGGTTTGCCTCTTTTACTTTACTCTTCTTTGCACCTGTGAGCATAGTCTGAATATAGGTACAAAGAAGATATAGCCATTATTTGTAATTTGGCTGAAGTCAGCAACCAGCTCCGCACTTCACCTTCTTTTCTCCAGGCTGAACAAATCTAGGTCCTTCAGCCTCTTCTGTGTTAAATGTCCTTCAGTCCCCTAAATGTCCTGGTGGACATCCTTAGACTTTGCAGTATTTTGTTAATATCTTTCTTGTACTGAGAGGCCTCAAATTGGACACAGTATTGCAGAGGTGTTATTACAAGTGTTAAATGAAGGAGAAGAGTGTAGTGTACTGTCTTAACAATACTGCTTCTTAGGGTGTTTTAACTATTACCTGACTTGACTTCCTATGAGATGTTTGTAATCTTTAAGTTTATTGCTCCTGAGCTGACCGGGCTTAGATTATGCTCAGGAAGTCCACGTTCTTTCGTAATCTAAACATAGGCAGACTTCAGGCTAATTCAGATCACTTGCTTCGTAGCAATTGTCCCAACTCTGCAGGCCTCTGGTATAGGACCTCTTCACTGTTTGATAATATTTGAGCAAAGACATCTCTGTACATTCGAAATGCTATTGTCCAAGGAGACTAACAATAGCTGGGCATGGGGTGTTAGTTCAGAAATGGTTCAGAAGGCACTTAATGAGTCAATTATCTCTGAAGGGGCCTAAACTTTGAGATGTATGCTTGGTAAAATCTGATTCAAACAATGCTAAGTTTCCTTAGAAAGCTGGGAGGAGAGTGCAGTGGTGGTGAGGGTGTTCAGACTGAATAATGGGAGTAAGTAGAACATCACTAAGGAGGTGAAAAGGCTCATTATAGAGCTCCTGTTTGGGTGAGCATTTGGATTTTTTGAATAACAGCTTATGCTGTAGATGATTGAACTGAACAGCCTTCCCCTTGCTATGGTAGGCCATTTCAGAAATGAGGAATGCAAACTCTTCAAAATCAGAAAGATAGTAAGCTAGAGGGACCCTGGCTTTAATGTTTTGTTTGCATTTATAGTTAGGTTTTTAAGTTACTGATTCATCTGATGTTAACATAAGCATGCCTACGTTTTTGAAAGTTTCTACCTGAGAATCATCAAAGGAGGCAAAAATTCTCAGCACTTTTCCAATTATTTTTGTTTTTGCATACATAATAAAGGCACTACAATTATATCAAAAAGTTACATAAAAAATAAGTAGAACTGCTACTATTGTTTTCAATATTTCAGGTGAACCCAGAACTAACTCACTGCTTTGAAGAGAAAGGTTTGAAATTTGTTGGCCATGATACAGAAGGAAACAGGATGGAAATGATTGAACTGGAGAGTAAGTGTCTTGCTTGTCTGTAGTATTTTCTGTATCTGATGAAACTACATAAACTATAAGTAGGTAAATGGCAAGAAGTTCACTACTTAGGAATTACTGTTGATTTTACATGTGTATAACAATAAATGAAGATTCAGAGGCTTTTAAGAGCTAGTGTCTTATACTTCTCCTTAGGGATTGTGCATGTATCAGTATCAGGTTATCAGAGAGACATATACTCTTTTTTTTTTTTTTGCAAATTTTTTGCAAATTATCATAATTGTAGCTCAGTGTTATGTGGCTATGTGGAATCACAGAATGATTTGGGAGATGGTGTATTCCAACCCTCTGTTCAGATATAGATCAGGTTGCTTAGAGCCATATCCAGTCAAGTTTTAGTTGTCTCCAAATATGCAACTGGTTGGACTTTCAGACCTCTTGCCACTGTTCTTTGAACTCAGCAGTCTAGCCATTTTTAAGACATTTTCTAGTTTACCCATTCCTTCCATAGCTCCTGATTTGGTTGCTAGGAAACCAGGTTAAAAGCCTTGCTAAAGTCAGGATAAAGGGAAGCTACTGCACTTCCATCATTCATAGCCTGATTGTTTCAAATTCCTTTCCTGTCATTTCTCTGTCTGAAAATGGATTGGAGTAGTGTTTATTTTGTAATCTTGCTATAAATCAAGTTTAGGCTGACTGTATTATAGTTCTTGAGATTCCATCTTCTTGTCTTTCTTGAAGATGGGCATGATGACTGTCTTTTTTTCCTGTCATCAGGAGCCTCTCCTGATCATGTTGGCCTTTTAAAGGTGAAAAAAGTTTTGCAATTATATTGGCCTTAAGTACCCTCAGATAATCTCAATCTCATCTCAATAACTGGTTTATTTTGTCTGAATTTATGAAATATGTGTACATGTAATGTAACCAAACTGAAAAACATCTCTGCAAAAACATGAAATCCCCATGTTTGCAGGCAGAGACCTTCTAAACTGGACTATGCAAAGTTGTCAGCAGCGTGATTTAATTTTGAAGCTGACCCTGCTTGGAGCAGGAGGCAGGACTTAGATGCCTGTTCAAGGTGCCTTCCTAACTCAATTTGTGTCTCCTTCAGTTATCCCCTCCCCATTTAGAATCAGAAAAAAACTCAGGCATGAAAATGGTACAGAGAAAAGTGCCTGTCTTTCACAGAAGTGATTCATATAACTAAAGGCTTAATTCTGTGGAACTCTGGTAGGACTGGACTACTATAACAAGTATGGCTAGATACCTTTTCTAAAAGATTCCAAAATGAAAACAAGCTATGTTGCTTTTTTTTTTTTAAGTTGTTGAATATTTACGTAGTTCAGCTTGTAGAGACTGTCGCTTTGCTTTTCCTTGAATCCTTGAGCAATTCCCCACTGTTTAGTCACCACTGTCTAGATGGGTATCAGACACCTGAATATGAGGGACTACCGAACAAGTTTTTGAAGTGACCTAAAATGACATTGATTTAGATAATAAACATGCACAGAAATTTATCATAAGACCACATTATTATTCTATAGAGTGTTATTCTTGATATGATGTTTCTGAGGAGTTATTTTATACTCCATGGTATATTAAAGAACATTCTTGTTGTTTGAACCAGAATTTGAGTACAGACATCTATTTGTAATATCTGTGGCTGTACCATAGAGAGTAAACTCAAAGAAGAAAGTACATATGAATTTATGAACTACTGATTGTCATGATATTCTTTGTTTAGTTTGTTTTTGATAGATTAATTCTCTTATGCAAGCTGATGACTGGTTGGGGCACTATTTTATCTGTCCTGCATGAAACAACTTTTATAGGGAGCATCATTAAATAAATCAGGCAGGATTTTTAAATTGCATGTTACTGTAAAAAGAATGAAAGCAGTGGTAAAACCTGGAATTATTTCACAGTGGGCTGCAAGGAGACTGATTTCTGTAGAAGGAAAAACAATCATCATAGAGAGAAGCGTGGGTTGAAGCAGAGGCATAGAAATAAGAGTATACTAGATAGCTTAGGCAAAGCTTTCTGGAAAAAAAGGAAATATTTGATGCTTTGTCTTTTGTCACTTTAAAGAACTAGATTGCATAGTAGAGAGAAGTTTTGGGATAAATTTAGGATCTTGAGTTCTTTTTATGGCATAACAACAGAGCGAAGAGCAGTATACTTGTTTATATTGTTTATCTTCAGAGAATAAAAGACACTGATTTCTTGTTATCACTTAATTTTATACTGCAGAGAAATTCCTTGAATGTCTGGGTAGTTTTTTTTTGAAATTGGCCAATCAGGGAAGATCTGTGCTTGCTTTCATCTTGTGTCCTAGTAGTAGAAATGGTTAACGTTAGCTGCTTTAAACTGATATTTAGAGAAGAAATGGGCGTACAACATGAAAGAGGACAAAATTATGGTTCCATCCTTATCCTTCCAAGAAAGTTAGGGAGGATGCGGAAGCAGTATTCATGAGTTGCTTGGATTGGAGAAGCAGCTGAAGATTTAAGAGAAGACAAATCAGCATGTATTGATTAGTGTAACAAATGACAATGAATGATGATATTGTCATCCATTGTCACATAACATATTTACATATCTATAATTTTGCTGTAAAAATGATGGCCTGTGAATTAGGAAGGGGCTTCTAAGCAGAAGGAGAGACTCCTAACAGCTGTCTAGTGGGAGTAAAAAATCCTGGGAGGTGTTATAGCAGACCTTTGGCCTTTGTGTATGGCACTATGTGATGTAGCTTTGTTCAGTAGCAAGAAACTGAACTTAATCATCCAGTAGTTCCTTTCTAGGCCGAATAATTTAAAAATAATTTCCCCTAGTTTTCTATGTATCTATGTATGTTGCTTCTATGTTCATTCCTTTGTGTGTAAGTAGTTACTGTATTGTAATGCCTAGTCTTTTATGAAATATTTTATTTTCCACTTAGATGTGTATAGGTGCATGTTGTAGATATGCACACAGAAATACAAATTTTGGACACCAGAGTGCTATAAGATTATATGAAATGGCTGAATTATGGTTGCCTATGTACCTTTTTTTAATTTTCTCTGTACATATTTATAATTCATCTTTTAATTACGTTGTTGGGCACATTGAGGTTGAATCCCAGGATGATTTTTCATTAATTTACATTACTAACCTTTTGCCACCATTGTCAGTTGCTTTTCATGGAAAAGAAGTTGAAGTTACCACTGTCCTACACTTGAATTCATACATGCTGATCTGGTTTCTTGACTCCTATGTGGTATCTTCAAGAAACAGATGTTCTGTTATCCTCTTCTTAGATCTTTTAATTTTCTTTGATATCTGTCTTGTAGATCATCCATATTTTGTGGGGGTTCAGTTCCACCCAGAGTTTTCCTCAAGACCTATGAAACCTTCACCTCCATACCTTGGGCTGTTGCTTGCAGCGACTGGAATGCTCAATGCATACTTGCAGCGTGGGTGTAAATTGTCTCCAAGGTAATCTTTCTTACTTATTTGCCTAAAGTTTCACAGTCATGTTGTTGGAGGGAGTATTTTGTCCATCAGTTCAGAAGACCAGAAAAGGAAAATGAGTTCTTCATATATTGTTATATTCAATCCTGGATATGCTTAGCATAAACTCTGGTGTAAATATGTCTGCAAACCTTGTATTCCTCATTTACAGAGGCTCTGAGGGCTACAGTCAGATCCATACGTTAGAACAAGAAGGAAGTATAAAACCTTCTAGTAAAATTAAAAGTTTAATTTTTCCTTTCCGGCCTACTAGGTTAGCTTATAATGAAGTAAAATTCTTCCCCAGTTATGTTTTATTGGTTGCAGAAATAAAACAAAGCCCTGCCCAAAGATAGCATTGGAAAAGGGAAACAATTTAATGCTGAAATAGGAACGTTTGCACAGGAAGAACTCTCAGGAGGGAATTTCATTGCTTGTTATAGCACAGCCATTCATACTAACGTATCCACCTGCTGAGTGGAAAGGAATTCTTATTTAAACCTTTAGTCCTCAGAATGGGAATGATGTTTATTGAACAATAAAGCTAAGACATGTCCTAACAAGACTTGGAATCAGAATTGAGGAGGTGATTTTCTGCACACCTCACCCTATACTGACCACAGTGAGTTGTAGTAATGCTGTTGACTGCCACGGAGGTGTAAAATGAACCTCAGCAAACAAAAAAGTATCCACCAAATAGCCCACAAAACATCATCAAAGTCAATTTTGAGTTAGTCACCCCAAGTCATTTTGTACAATCACTTAAGAGAATAAGCACCCTTAAGAAATCAAGTAGCTTATCCTAATAGTTGGGTGCTTTAGAGGTGTTATACCCTAGAAGTGCTTGTTTCCATTGACTGGTAAGGAGCTGGTGATACAAGCTTAGATGAAGATACCTTGATGCTGTATGAGTGGAATCCCATACAGGAGGCTTAGTTGAAAGTGGGAACTTTTATCTGACCCAGTTATGTTCTGGTCTCTTGACTGTAGGGTTTGTTATTCTGTGTCCTAATGAAAACCATATCCCAGGTTCAGTTATGTGAGTGCAGATGTCTGTCATGTTGGAAGCGAGGAGACTTTGTATGTGATTAAGGGATTATAGAATCAGAAGGTTGGAAAGGACCTACAAGATCATCTAGTCCAACCATCCACCCATTACAATTTCTACCACAAGCACTAAATCATATCTTTTAGTTCCTCATCCAGATGACTCGTGAATGCTGCTAGGGACAGCAACTCCGCTACCTCCCTGGACAGGCCATTCCAGTGCCTGACCACTCTCAGAGAGAAAAAGTTTTTCCTGATGTCCAGTCTAAACCTCCTCTGATACAAATTGTGGCCATTTCCTTGGGTCCTGTTTGTTGCCTGGAAGAAGAGGCCAAACCCCTCCTCAACACAGCCGCCACGGTGGAAGTTGTAGAGTGCAATGAGGTCTCCCCTGAGCCTCCCCTTCTCTAGACTAAACAATCCCAGTTCCCTCAGCTTCTCCTCATAAGACTTGTGCTCCAGACCCCCTCACCAGTTTTGTACCAGATTCTTTAATTGAACCGTGTTTTATGGAAGCATAGAATCATATGATGATGGTGAATAGTACTGCTCTATAGAGACAAAAGCCTGAAAATATGCATTGAGGAATAGAGGTGACTGCAATTATAACCACTGCATGGTGTTTTAATAGCTGTAATTCGGATTTGTGTGTGTGTGAGGTAAATAATAATAATTGATAGATTTGTTTTTACTAGGTTCTAGATAGCTTATAATAATTATAAACATCCACGGCCTATACTAAATACAATTACATATATCTTTAATTTGCCCTGGCAAAGAAGTGAACTTAGCTCCTGCCTTTGCTGGGTATAGCATTACTGCCACAGATGATCAAATTGTTTACATTTCTGGAAAAGGATTTTTTTTGTTCAATTATAGATTAAAAAAAAAAAGAAAAGATGAGAAATGCTCCTGTTAAACTGCATCAACTACTCAGCTTTCAAAGAAGCTTGTCTCCTTCCATGTGTTTGATAATATCTGCAATGGTCATGAATTTGGTAATAATGGACCACATGCAGAGAGAAAGCTGATTTTTATTGCTTGTGTTGTGAAAAGCTGATGGGGATTTGAGGAAGAGCACTGAAACAAAGCAAAAACTCATTATGTAATTTCTCAGTGGAAAATGTTTGCTAACTCTAATCTGAATATATGCATACTGGAGCTCTTCTTGCAATTCACTGTGAAGTAAAATACAAGCTAGGTACTATATTTCCATTAATTATGGCTAGATTAGTAGAAGATTAAATTGACCAAAATTCTTTATCTCTGTGTGCTCATCTTGACTGAAATGATTGACTGGATGTAGTGATGCTGCATATTCAGTGTTTTGTTCTTCTTTTCTCTTGGTCTGAAGTATAAATATAAGGCGCTGTGGTGGAGGGGGGAAATAAGATGGACTGGTATTGTTTTGGTGGCCTTAGAGCTGCTCAGTTGTTGGAGTCTACTGTCATAAGAATGGTTACAGACAAAGTGAATTTCTTGCCAAAGGTATTTATTAATTTTTACATAAACTGAGAGAAACACATGCTACTGAAGGAAATATCAGCTTATTTCTTTGATGGAGGGCTCAGTGTGAAAAAGAATTTCCTAAAATAAAAGGCTAGGCTTATATATATATTTTCCCCCACTACTTTCATAACCAGCACTTACAAGTAAGGTTTATATGGCACACATAATAGTAGTAGATATGAGCACAAAGTATCAATTTGAATTTTGTTTAATATCCGTGTAGCAACTCAGTGTAATTTGGAAAGGAGCACATAGTTATTCTTGAGAGGTAGCAATTGTTTGGAGTTTTTCTTCAGATTATTTATCAGCTGAATATGGCTTATATATCACAGTAAATCTTGTTAACATGATGTCAGTATTGGTTTGAGGATATAGTTCACAGGCCTAGATATGCCAAGATTCATGTGTGCCTGTTTGCAGCTTATCTCTGGAGGGGGTTCAGGTTTTATGGGAGCTTAAGTTCTTGTAAACACAGTGCCACAGCTATCTGGGGCAACAATTTGAACAGCTAGCTGTGAGAATGACAGACAGTCTGAAACCCAAGGGCTGACCATTACCTAGGTATTTGCATTATCTTTCTTGCCACTGTGGGCTGCCTGTTAGAAATAAGACTGACTTAAACTCGGCAGAACTCAAAATTAGGAGAGTGTGGGAGAGGGTGGTGCTGCAAAATAGTCAAGAATGCATTGACCAGAGCCCTTCAGTGGATGTGGAATCAAATGTACCATCTCTCTCCTAGGGATGAACTTGGGCTCTTCTCTGTTCGCCTTATTGGTGCTTAAGCATTTTTACTTACATTTCCAGGGGCCTCGTGAAGATGTAGGGAGCTCTGCCATGTGTTTTTGTCATGCCAGTAGTCAGCAGAGTCAATAAAAGACAAAATGTAATGGAACTCTTCTCTGAAGGTTTTGGGTTTAAATCAGAGTTGTCATGAAACTGTACACCACTCTGCAGTCAGTAATTTTACCCTGTGTTTTGTAGACAATTTTTGCTATTTTACTTTGATGCGAAAATGTAATCATGTTTTAATAATACTGAATTTTTATTCCATGTTTCCATGGGTACTTTCAGAAAGAAGTAAGTACAGTGTCAGTGATGTTGTGCTTGTGTGTGTGCATCTGGCATGCTTGATCATACTGTTAACAACACTTTCCTCACTTGAACTGTGTAATTGTTTGCCAGCTGGTGGAATGATCAAATTGAGCATTTGTGGTTAGCCTGATATAACGCACTCTTTACAAGAGTTGCATCAACAACATGCATGTCTTGCAAGGAAAAGGTAGAATGCTGTAAGTGAAGTCTTAGTAATTGTTTGGACAGTTGGAATATCTACCTGTTCTTTGACAGAAACTGCTACAGTGATTTGCTGCAATTGTGGTGGGGGTCTTTCCAAGTAGTCAGAGGTAGAAATGAAATGAGATGGGATTTGGTTCTATTCCTCCTTTAGCACTCTATTATAATGGCTGACTTTAATTTTTGATTGTTTTTGCAAAGTGTGGAGAGGGTGAACTTCAGGCTAGAAAGCAGTGCTCATTAATAGTCACCAGTATGACTGAGTGCAGTTCATTTACTTACTATTCCTCATTATAGTCTACATAGATCTTTAACTGTGAATTTACACAGATCCCCCCTGAAACATTACAGTTACTGAACACCAGCTGATAAGGCTGTGTCTAGTTGGCCATAGGTTGCTTATGTGCTTGGTGGCTCAGTGAGAGATCATGACCAGAGGTAAGGGGTTACATGACTGAGTTCCTGTTGGGTGAGGGATAAAGCTGTGCGTTAAGAGCATGATGTGGCAAGACAGGTGTGCAACAGTTGCAGTAGACATGCTACCCAAGGCTGGTACTGATGAACCCACGCAAATTAGGTTAGAGAATCCCCACTTGTATTCTGTTAACCATACACTGCTCTCTGCAGCATCACAGAACTGACCAGCGTTGTTACTGTTGACGTATGCTCACCAGTTCCCTGGGTCTCCCTTGGCTGACTTCTGATCTTGGGAGGTTCATTTATCTGGAAAGCAAACTATAGAGGTGAAGCATGGTATGGGGGGAGGCTAAGTCTGGAGACTTTTGTGAAGAGGTGCATTTTGTGCAGAGTTAAGACAAACCCTGAGACCTGATAAACATCACTGAATAATTCTGCAAGACCCTGTCCAGCTGGCTACGAATGTGGTTTGTGGGCACTTCTTTCTTTCAGTTAGTGTGGTGATTCCTGTCCTTCACTGTTTCCTTGTTCTAGCCACTTATAAAATGTTCACTTGCATGGCAGCTTGTTCTGTAAGAATGAATCTATTTTTCTCAAGATACAGCAGGAGGGGATAAAATGTAAAGAAAAAGCATCAGAATAATCCTTGGTGAAAATGCAGGAGTGAGAATCATAGTTTAAGTTTATTTACTCAAAAATCTTTTATTTAAAGTAATAACTTCTTTGGTTAAAGGAAAACAGTTTTCTTTAGGATAAAAAAGGAATTTCTTTTAGTCTAACACTGGCTACCTATTATTTTCCATGCTGATGATCATGATCATGTGTGTGGTAACAGAAAACTGTAGAATTAACACACAATATCCAAGCAGGAAGAAAAAAAAAGTACGAATTGAATGTCCTGTTTATATGGTGGAATATTGTTCCTTATCAGTTCCTAGACTCATAAGCCGATTCCTGTAGAGGAATACATTCTAAAATACCAGAATTAACCATTATTAGGTTAAAGTAGTTTTCTGGAAATGGGATACATTTGAGGAAAGTGTTTGTCATATACATCATCTGTGAGGGAGGGCTTGAAGTTCAACATGTATTGCTGCATGTTTTCCAACAATGTATTGCTTTTAACAGTGAAAGCTACAGTGACCTCAGTGATGACAGCTCACCAGATAAAGAGTTTCCTAAATCAGAAACAAGCTAAAATGGTTGTATGAGAACACAGAAATGGATGATGCTATTGAGGTAAAATGAATCATTGTAATACTGCTTTATGACATTTATTTGTTCTTTACTTATAACCGGAGACTGTTACCTTGATTCTCCCTTTTGTTTCAAATCCCATCTGAGAACTATTGGTTTTCTTCCTTGCCTGCAGCATTTAATTGTTCTCCTTTTCTTCTGCTTAGCTCTGCAATTACATTATTGAAGTCTACTAAGTGTTTTGTATACAGCTTATAGGTAGGATGCTGTACAAATTCAAGCTGTGTTTGTGTTTGATGATACAGTGAAAGCACATTCAAAGATGTTCTTTTTTGTTACTTCAGTTTGCAGGTATAGATCATTTTGAGTACACTGTGTTGACTTTATATTTTATCTTAATATTCATCCATAATTTTTCGTAGCCTTGTTATTTAACAAACATATCTCAAGATTAATAATTGGATTTAATCTGCATACTGATATTTACACAAAAAAGTTATATGAAATCGTAGCATTGTTGTTGCAACAATGTTTATTGTAGGTCTGGTTGTTTCTTTCACCTGCAAAGATCAGATTTTCTGTGAGCCATCTGTCCAATGCATAATCTGGGTGTAAATCTCAGATTGACTTTTTCTCAGCACTCATTAATCTGAGCTGTGGCTGGTGTGGTACTCTCATCCATGTGTGCATTAACATTTTTCAGTATTTCTGAACACTAAAGTAAGCAGAACACAGCTTTTCCCTCCTGTGATTTTATTCCACTCATGCAATATAGTTACTAAATAGCTGTGCTTAATTACTAAACAAGTGATTTAGGCTGCATACAAATGATGCTTTTCCATGACCAATAAAATACTTGTATGAGGTGCTAGAAATTGCATGGTTTTCTTTTTTCTGTGACTTTTTATTCTTTCCTCTCATATATCAAATGTTAAAAATGGATAATGCTTCTTCTGTTACAACAAAAGAGAAGAGAATGTTTAGTGACTCTGTGATTTTATGCATACAGATACCATACTGATGTGTGTCTTACAATGACCAAAAAAGTATACATAATCTTTCTTTTCACTCCTGCCCTCATCCTTCCTACCTCCAAACACTGTCATGACTCTTTCTCTTTAGCCTGATGGATAGTACAGGACAGGCCCTTTGCTTTTCTCAGTAGAACTTAGGAATGATAATTCATAAGTGCAGTTTACCAGTGTACTTGTGACATTTTCAGTGCTTGGATGAATGTTCTTATGCGATGATTTAAATTAGCCAAGCGTATTTTCTTTGCACATCTCTAGTGGCTACCAATTATATTCAATGTAATTACTCTAAAAATAAATAACTAATCCAGATACAAACAAAGGATAGAAGCATTGGCTTACTTAGTGTTGTTGTTTTTTTTTCCTTGGGGATAATTCTCCCCCTTAATCAGAGCTGGATACGTATGTAGATTGTATTTAGTTGTTTTTATTTATTTATTGTATTTGACCTATTTGAAATTCATCTACTTATCATAAAACTGCTTCGGACTTGAGAGAATAATCATGAATTAAGCTGAGTTGAAGAAGAAATGCTTTTAATCATTATTTTTTTATTTTATTTTCCTTCCCCTCTCTCTTTTATGCTACAGAAAGTTGAAAACAGGTCAATATGGAGTAGAAGAAAGTGAAGAAAGTGGAAGAGTATACTGCTTGGATCCTCTTAAAAGCAAAATAGGTCCTCATAGTATTTCTTCTTGCACTGTTTTCAGTAATTTTCTTTAGCAAAACCTGTTCTGTATAAATGCTGTTTCTCTTTAAAAATGATATAAATTGTTGTGCACTTGGCTATTAATCATTATTGATCTTGTCCTATATTTCAGAATAATCTCAGGTGAATGTGTGTTAGTTCACTAGTCCACAGTTAATTTTGCTTTAAGGTAAAATACATTCATTCTTCTGAATGAGAAGGGAATGCACAAAATGATTAAGGGGAAGTTGTTTTCTGCTGTTCATGGATAAAATGGTTTCGGATTTGCTTGTTGTGTGTATATATGTATGTATTACTTTTTTGCTGTTCAGTATGTACAAATAAGAAATTGTTTCTCTATTTCAGCTGTATGTGATTGTAATTGTTGGATACAAATGTATCTTCACTTTATAAGTGATTCCTTTTGACAACAGTTTGTTTTCTTTATTTTCCCTGAAAAAAAATGTAATACCAAACATAATTCTGACCTTCCAAGTTACAGAAGTGATAATATAAGGTGCTTTTGTACTTACATTTTATAATAGGGAAAGGAAATACACTCATATTTTAAAATGCAGGCTGTGTACTTATATGAAGGTTGCAGAAGAACCAGTCATAAACCTGGAGCGTAATCTGGGATCCAGCTGCACAGTACTGTTAATTTCAGTAATTGAATGTTATGATGAATTAAAGTTTACTGTTGTTTCCTTGCATCTGTCGATCCCTCCATTATTGCGGGGCTCATTCCCCAGTAGAAGAAAACAGTTTATTTTCATTTAGAAATTGCGAGTTTGCACCACTGTGTGACAAGCATAGGCTGCCCTTGCAAAGCCTGGAGAGCAGCCAGGATCACTGAAATGATGAGATATGCTATGCTGATCCCATGAACTGAGTGGCAGCAACAAAGCTGTTGCAGAAGCTGAAACTATAACTAGCAGGACCCAAATGTCTGGGGTACCCTTTTCTTATAAGGCAATTTTATAATAGTTAGCTCTATGTTTCACTTTGGTTTTGGCAAAGTGGCTTTATTATGTGTTCAATAGGTTAGTACAATGTTTAGCAGGACAGAAGTTGTTAGTACAATTTGTTGGAAACATGGAGGTTTGGGGCAGCCTTGGCTGCAGTGACTGAGATGAGTGGAGTCCAGGATCCTCTGTGGAGGAAGCAGAGCAATAAGTGAAGGGCCTGGAGGATCTCCCCTGCGAAGAAAGGCTAAGTGAACTGGGTCTCTTTAGCCTTGAGAAAAGAAGACTGAGAGAGGGGACCTGATCCAGGTTTATCAATATCTGAGGTGCGGGGGACAAAGTGGCGAGGCCAGACTCTTTTCAGCAGTGTGTGGAGACAGGACAAGGGGGAACGGACAGAAACTGCAGCACAGGAGGTTCTGCACGAACGTGTGCAAGAACTTTATGGTGAGGGTGACGGAGCACTGGCACAGGCTGCACAAGGGGGTTGTGGAGTCTCCTTCTCTGGAGATATTCAAGACCCGCGTGGACGCCTACCTGTGTGACCTGGTGTAGGGAACCTGCTTTGGCAGGGGGGCTGGACTCAATGATTTCTTGAGATCCCTTCCAACCCCTATGATTCTATGATTGCAAAGTTGGACTTCAGATGAGAAAACTTTGGCCTCTTCCTGAGCTTGGAGGAATCCTGTGGGCTTAGGGCCCTTGAAGGTTAGGTGTTCCAACACATATGGTTAATATTCTGGCATCACTTCCTCTGTGCTTCAGATTGGTGCATCCCTATGAGTAAGAAGTCAAACAAAGTGGGCGGAAGACTTGCATGGATGAGTAGGAAGCTACTGGGTAACTCAAGAGTAAGGAAGTATGTAGTATGTGGGGAAAAAGGAACAGGCCACTTTACAGGAATATAAGAACATTGAGTATACAGGAATGTGATGGGGAAGGTGAAGACCCACTTAGAATTAAATCTGTTAAGGGGACTCAGGGGCAGTGAGAAGGGCAAAAAGATCAGGAAAAAATATGGGCCCACTCCTGAGTGTGATGGATGCCCTAGTGATGAAGAAAACAGGGAAAGCAGAGTTACTGGAGACAAAAGAGAAAGTCTGGAGGAAGAGAGAGCTTCTTGTGGTTAGCAATCACGAAGGCAAACCTGATACCCACATATCCATGTGCCCCAATAGAATGCAGCCATGAGTACTGAGTAAGCTGGCAGATGTTATTGCTAGGCTACTCCATCTTTGAAAGGTCGTGGAAAATTGAAGAGGTGCCCAAGGTCTGAAGAAAAGCCAGTGTTGTTTGGACAAAAAGGGCAAGAAGAAAGACCCAGGAAACTACAGGATAGTCAGCTTCACTTCTGTCCCTGGATGGGCATACATGCTTAACCAGTGTGACAGCCTTCTATGTCATGAATGGATGTGCAGATGGGGAGAGAGTAGTGGTTGTTGTCCAGTTTGACTTTATCAAGGTTTTCAACAGTGTCTCCCATAACATCCTTACAGATAAACTGAGGAAGTGGGGGTTAAATGAGTAATAACTACATGTATTAGTACAGATTAGGGGCTGATGTGCTGGAAAAGCAGTTCTGTGGACCTGGGAATTGTGATGGAAGAAGTTAACCGTGAGCCAGCATGTGCCCTTTTGGCCAAGAGGACATCCAGTTTTCTGGGTAGGAGTATTGCTTAGCAGGTTAAGGAAGGTTATGCTCTGCCTCTACTCGGCGCTGGTGAGGTTGTGTCCATTTATGGGTTTGCTGGAGATAGTCCAGCAACATGATGCAAAGGTGATTAAGGGACTTGGAGCATCAAGGGAGCTAAAACTTTTTAGCCCAGAGGGAGACTGAGAGGGGATCATGTCAATGCATACAGATATCTTAACTGGGAGAACGTCATGAGGATGGGAATAGACTCTTCAGTAGTACCCAGCAACAGTATGGAAGGGAATGTGCACTAACACAGTAAGTTCCATCTGAATATGAGGAAAAAATGTGAATGTAATGGAGCACTGGAACAAGCTGCCCAAGAAGCTGTGGAGCTGTTCTTTCTGGGGATCTTCAAAACCTGCCTGGACATGATCCTGTGCAATGTGCTCTAGGTGACCCTGCCTGGAAGCATGGGAAGGGTTGGACCAGATGATCTCTGGAGGTCTCTTACAACTCCAGCCATTCAGAGTGTCTGTATAAATATCTGTACAAAAATAAGAAGTACCATATCCCTTTTACAGCTTTGTGAAACGGTAAGTTTGAGAACTTTGCATTGCTTTAGAAAATCTCAGGTTGCACAACTGAATTCTCTCTTCACTAAAAGAACCTTCAATGGTAAAGAAGTAAAAAATTTGTTCCTTT
Source organism: Cyrtonyx montezumae (assembly GCF_038088225.1). Lineage (NCBI taxonomy): Eukaryota > Metazoa > Chordata > Aves > Galliformes > Odontophoridae > Cyrtonyx > Cyrtonyx montezumae. The sequence continues at coordinate 44,622,788 of NW_027072034.1, read as the reverse complement.
TGGCAGAGATTGTTTTAAAGAGGTCTGCAAGTAAGTGCCTCAGAAATAGAATATATTGACAGAATTGGTATCTCTGTCTTCCCCAACAAGAGATACTGGCTGCTGGTTTTTGAAAGGTGAAACATTTCCACATTCTATCTGTATTGTTGAAATCTATCTTCAAATATATCTGTGTTAGTCAGCAGTGTTAAGATGTTTTAAAGAATCACTGTGAGCTGTGGTGTTTTTCACTCTGTCATTTCCAGTTGTATTGTCTTTGTTGTCATATCTTTCTGGTTGGTGTGGTCCTAGTTCATCAAGATGAAATATTAGGAGTTAAATGGCTTGGGAAACTACTAAATTTGGTTTTGTATAGCTGTCTTATGGAGAATTTGTGTTGTATCCCAAAAAGTTGAGGGAGAAACACAACATGGAATGAAGCTGGAAACAGCACCTTAAGCATCCAGTACCTTTGTCAATCCTCTTCTTACTACACAAATGACTAAATCCTGGAGATACATGCATCACTGCCACAAGAGATTGATCTCCTGCTTGAACTGACAGAGGCAGCAGTGTGCTGCTTCTAAACTGAAAGCATGCAGGTCTTCTTGGTTTTCATTTGCACGTGAACCCTGGAATTTGGATTATTTTGTGGGATAAACAGTGGAATAAAGCAGTCTGACAATAGCAGGTGTCAGAGCACTGATACAGACTTCCCAGACAGGTTGTGAGTCTTTTTCTCTGAAGATATTAAAGATCTTTCTGAGCGTGATCCTGAGCAACCTGTTTTCTGTGTCCCTGTATGCACAATGGGTTGAGCCCAATGGCTTTCAGAGGTCCCTTCCAACCTCAGCCAACTTGTGATTTTATGAGAGACTCTAGTTACCTTTTAACCTCATATTTCTTAACAATAATGATATTATGGGAGGCTTTGGCCAAAGTAGCTCCTTGGAAATAAGTGAGTTGTTTTGTGTTTTGTAATTAATTTTTTCACTTTATTTGGTAGCTTGGAGAGAACCTTCATTGTAACTTTCTGAAGAGGTTGAGTGTGATGGAGCAGCTCAGATCTTAGTTTTTCTATGACACTGAGGGGGAGTTATTTGACCAACCAGGCTATTTCTCATGAGGAAATACTTACAGAGAGGTGGGCCAGTTTCTGCATTAGCCTGCTGTTTGTCTGAAGCTTTGTAAGGGGTGCAGTACTCCTATTACACAAGGATGACTTTGTTTATAAGGTGACTCCGAAGAGGGGTTCCTATTACCTGGCATTCAGCTTGGGCATGGTTCTCCTAAATTACTTTGCAGGCATCTAAGCGCTGCCTTTCTCAGGAAGACAGTGGGGTGAAAAACAGCTTGAGAGCAGAGGATGATTTCTGTGCAAGAACTTGTATAATTGCAGCCCCAAGCCAAAAGTTTTCAGAAGAAGCAAAAGGCAAGTTACCAGTCTGATCTAACCTCCCTATGGGGACAAAGTTAAGATAACAGTGCAAATGAAATGTTCTCCCCAAACTGTGTGCATCTTGACAGTGGGGAGTGTAGTTACACCATATAGGACTTCTGAGTCAGCTGGTAGTGAAGCCAGAACAGCATGGAAATGAACAGGGTCAGTAGAAACCTGTATGGGACCAACTGAAGCTCATTTTCCCCTACTTCTCCCTAACAGTATCTGTAACAGTGTGCATAACGTGAGGTGGCTGAAATTCCCTGATGAAAAGAGTAAAGGGAATTGGGGAGGAAATCAGAATGGCACTCTTGGAGTGACCTGGACCTCCTCCATTATCCTCTGGAAACACTGCAATATGACAAAGCAGTAACATAATCCTTCGTGTACCTAGGACTGTGTAACACCTGATTCTTGTATGTTATCTGGAGGAGAGTCCTTTGCTTGAGCATCTGCATGAAAATCCTGTTATGTTTTTGTTCCTCTGCATTTCATTCCACATAGTGTATTTTTTCCTCGTAACAGTGAATCAATAGCAGCAAGCTCTGCAAAAAGCTTCCAGATAAACTCTTACTAGTTCACCGTCCTCACTCTTGACATAATCACTACCTTGTTAAAGGTTTTCACACATCTTCTCAGTGAGCAGCCCTAATATTTTTTGAGTGAATTGAATGAATGTATTATTTCTCACTTGATTGGGGTTTCATTACTGACTAGGTTTTTCCAGCATTCTTCTGCATCTGAATTGTTGACCAGCGTGTGCTGACAGAAGTAAATGGATTAAGGACTAAAATCAAAGGAATTAAGTGATTAGGTGCAGCCAGCATGGATTTATGAAAGGTATGTCTTGCCTGAATAAATTCATCTTCTATGAGATTACGACCTCCCTAGAAGATGAGGAAAAGGCTGTGCATGTTTTCTGTCTGTGTTATAATGTAGAATTTTAAATGTAAATCATTTGACACTACTTCCCACAGAGTTCTCCTGGAGAAGTTGGCTGTTCCTGGCTTAGATAGGTGTATTGGCTCACTGAGTGAGTACCTGGTAGAGTTCATCCCACTTGGCTTCCTGTCACCAGGGATGTTTCTAAAAGTTCAGTATTAATGGCCATTTTTGTTTCATGCTTTACTTAATTATCTAGATGAATGGATTGAGCACACCCTCAGTAAATTTGCAGGTGGCACTGAATCACGTGAGACTGTTGGTGAGCTTGAGAGTCAGAAGGTTCTGCAGGGGGGTCTGGATGGGCTGGATCAATGAATGCTGTACAATTCAACAAGGCTAAGTTTTGGGTTCTGTACTTGGGTCATAACAACCCCATGCAGTGATCTAGGTTTGAGGAAGAGTGGATGGGAAGTTGCCCAGCAGAGAAGGACTGGGGGATGTTGGTCAACAGCCAGCTGAATGTGACCCAGCAGTGTGACCAGGTGGCCAAGGTCAGTGGCATCCTCACTTCTATCAGAAACAGCATAGCAAACAGGACTAGGGAGGTGACTGAACCTTTGTACCAGGCACTGGTAAAATCACACCTTGAATATTGTGTTCAATTTGGGGCCCTTTGCTCCAAAGAAGCATGTTGAGTTGCTTGAGTGTGTGTGACTAAATTCACTCTGTGTCATCATTTTTCTTTTTTCTGAAAGCTCTTACAAAGTTCCATACAGGCATACTGATTTGAGTTGCTGGGACAATATTCCCATGTGGGACCATAAATCAGATAGCACGGTGCTGATATCGCCGTACGTGGCCTCATCTGAGCCCCCTTTGAGCCTGCTAAGTGTCCCACTTGAGGGGTGGGATATAATGTAAAATGCAGCATGACTAACATTGTTTTAGAATAGCTGAACCATGCTCATCTAAGCACCTGCATGTTATCAATATAGCTAAATGTCAATGCCTACACATGAGCTACTCACCACAGGCTCCATTTATAATTGCTAGCAAACAGGAACTTTTCGGTCATCCTTAGCAGATCGAATGGATCACCTGTGGATATTTCTTAAGTATCATGAGCCATAAAGAGCTTGGCCCAAATGCCTTAGGTATCTGCAGTTGGGTGAATCCATTTTGTGATGCGTTGATGCCAAAATGGGAATTAGTCATTCTCTTCAGCATACAGGAGAATCCTCTGTGATCTTGCCAGTCATAGAGGTGAGATTGACTGGAAATAATAACCATTTCCCAAAGTTCTTTCCCAGGAGACTGGGGACTCCTCGCTAATTTTCTCCTGAGTTTCAGAAGCAGCAAGGCTCCTTGTCCTTTGGAGGCTGCCCACTCAGCAAGGTTAACACTATTTCCAAGAGCCAGTGTCCATTGCTATCTTGTTGGTGTTGGAGCTGTCTGCAGAAAAATACCGTTCCAATGTCAGAGAAACAGTAAGTGTATGATTCTGCAGGTTGGGTAACAGGTCCTTGGAACCAAGGGGACTTGAGTCCAGGTGTGTAGTATATATATTTTTAAGTAGTTATTGAACAAAATACAGAAACAATCCTTGACGAAGGAGCCCCAGAGCACAAGACCCCCACTTCGTTGAACTGGTGCCATAATAAGTAGATTAAAGAAGCTCTTTCACTTTTTGGCCATGTGAGCCTTGAATCCTTTTCTCTAGGATGGCAAAGTTTCAACAGGAAGAAGTGACAGCACCTCTTTTTTACTCTCTAATGCTTGGAACTTGCAGTATTGCTGCATTGTTCATCCAGTTATTTCTGCTGCTTCATAACAACTTCTGATTTTGCTGGTGCCAGCTTCAGGCTGGGAAATGCTTATTACCTTTTTCTCTGCTAGCTGTGCAACCCACTCATTTATCTCCTAGCCAGGATTTTAGATTTTTGTCTTTTGTTTTGTTTTGTTTTGTTTTGTTTTTGGTTTTGTTTTTTTCTTTCCAAAAGGGATTGAAGGAAGCTTGTAAACATAGAAGAAAACTATCTTCAGAGTAATCCGTCCACAACTGCTACCTGGAAAAGCATGAAGTCCTGTTAATACACCTGCCTAATGATATATGTTGGTTGAGTCTCAGTGTTTGAGAAATATGGGTAAGTTTAGAACAGTCAAATATTAACTTCTGAGGCTTGTGGCTGGCTAATATACTTTCCCTGTGTTATTCTTGGGAGCATAATGTGACATCTTTTACAAAATGTAGTCAGTGTTAAGTTACTGTTGAGCATAAAGCGGGTTTGGAGTCTGGAATTATTTGTCTATACTGTTGGAAAGTTTTTCTTATCTTACTGCTGATGTTACTATTGCCAGACCTGTGCATGCAGCCCCACAGGGACTTCAGGTTGGACATTAGGAAACATTTCTTCTCAGAAAGAGTAGTGAGGCAGTGGCACAGGCTGCACAGGGAGGTGATGGAGTCACTGTCCCTGGAGATGTCCAGGAGCCGTGCAGATGCGGCACTGAGGGATGTGGTCAGTGGGCATGGTGTGATGGGTTGGTGGTTAGACTACATGATCTTACAGGTCTTTTCCAACCTTAATAATTCTATGTTATCACTCTTCAGGAGCATGTTCATTCACACATTTACCCAAGCTTTAAGAAATACATGTAGGAAATGAAAACACGATTGCTTATTAAATTGAGAAATGTGTAGATTAAGTCCTGGGGTTGATTGAGTTGAAGCTTTGAGCAGGATCTTAGTGGGGCAGATTAGAGGAATTGCACAAAGGAGATGGATGGTGTTTGTGTGCTCTTACACTTAGTGTTGCTGTGATACAAATGTAAAAGTTTGACCAAGAGCCTCAGCATAACAAAATATAACTGTGTAAAGTGAAAATACAGATACAAAATGAAATGGCCAGTGGCTGTTTTCTGATGTTGCTTTTTCTAAGGTGTTACCTTCAACATCTTTTGGTCATCTTATCTTGTCAGGTAGGAGGAATATGTGAGCATGTGAGAGATAAAAGACTGTGATGCAGTCTGCTTGCTTGCTTTGATTTTATACACTAATGAGCTTTAATTTGCAAGGGTGTTAATTTGTCTTTTTTATATCTACTGTGTATAAAATTGTGGCTATAATTGATACAGTGCTTGGCAGCATGAACCTGGTAAAAGAACAGGTGTCTGCTGCTCTCTAAACTACTAACAGATGTTTTGCTCTCTCTCATTCACATTTGTTGGTGCTCTGAAAACTTAAAAAGAGAAGGCACAAACTTGAAGGCAGATTCAACAATCTTCACTAAACAAAAATTATCTAGATAAGTTGAGATAAGCTTTTCTGTCATATGAATGAGAGTGTATGTACCTGAACTTTTGTTTTTCCCCGAAATATAACTTGATCTAATGAAAATAGTACTTCAGAGGAGAACACTTCGTATTCTATCAGGATATTTTCTAAGATCATTAAAAATATCCAAATATTAAAGAAAATATTATTTTACTTTATGCTCTTTCCCATAGAATTTTCAAACATTTGACTCAGAGGATCTTTACTTCTCAGAAGACTCTTTTAACATGGTCTATTGTGCCATCTTTTTACTTCGTATCATGTCTTGCACTTTGGGTATCTTAGCTGAAGCCGTCACTGATTGTGAGACTCCTGAAGAGAATTTTAAAGGAAAAAGCCTTTGCATTTGGGCACATAAACATTGCTTCTGGCAAAATATGCTTACTGAGTTCTCTCACTCATCTGTCTTTGACCAACTCATTCTGAGTGTTTATGTGTGCGTGTGTATATAGATATAAATTTATCTTACCCTAGGGTTTTTAGCTGTAATTTCCTCTGAAGTTAGTTTTATGTCCTCTTTGATGAATCAACAACTGGATGCCTATTTTGCTTTCTTCGATGTTTCTTAAACGGTTCCATCTCTAAGTTTTATGGCTTTGTAAAACCACAATACACAATGAAGACAGTTACACCATTTTGCCCTTTTTGCCCATTTTATCTGTGAATCTAAATAATCGTTCCCAACATGTCCTTCTCCTCATTGCCATGGCTATGCAGTTTCTGACATATCTCATTTAAAGGCAGCTTTAATATCTCTGAGAGGAATTGTAGTTTGTAGGATAGATGTGTGATCACATATAATCATATCTGGTTTAGGCTCTGGAAAGGTGCTGCCTTATAGAGTCTTGAGAGACAAGGTCTTATTCCACACAGCATGACCCTAGGTTTGAATGTGTTAGCATATGCTTCAGTTCACCCAGATGGATGTCCTTTGGAAGGCATTGTGGGTGATAAGTACTATGTAAGTATTTGCTGAGATGAAAAATTAATTTTAATACAGATATAGTTTCACATATTGTGACTTAACTTGATATATTTTAGACACCAACTTCAGAGTCAGATATAGCTCTTATGTATTTGAATGAGAGTTTATAACTTGAAAGACAAAATTAAGTTAATTCATCTGTCTGTGCAACTTTCATTAATGTACCAAAAGGCAGTATTTTGCCCTCTGCTTTCAGTTAAGCTGAAAATGGTATGGAAAATTTATGTTACAGTGGCATTAAGAACTTAATCGCTTTAAAGCCAGATTGACACAAAAGATGTTCTACCTAGTGACTTACAATTAAAGATGTGGGCATTACTGTGAATCTGAAAATGAAAGTTCAACTTTGGAGGATGGCTTTCTATCTTTTTTAGTCTTCTTAATGATATGGAACTGAAATGCTACCACTGGATAATCATTCTAGTTGCCTGAAGAAATAACTATTCCAAAATGAGGTGTTCTTTTTTTTTAATTAAAAGTGTGGAACATAATCCAATATTTCTCCTTCCTTCACAAAATGAAAAATGTTTTAATTTAGTTTTATTGTGTATGAATTATATGAATATAAAACTATATTCATAGTTTTAATTTATTTTATTAAAAAAATCTTGTTGGTAGGGGGAACCTGGATCATTATTGCTTAGACAGTCTTGACTGTCTTTACTAACAACTTTTTTGTAGTTTTTGTCATTAATTTGTAGGAGACCTCACTCTAGAGCTGGGCGGTATTGTGATGCATTCTTCTGAATCCCCATTTGATTTCAACTGCTACTTCAGTATCACTTGTTTTGACTTCAGTTTACTTCCTGCAGCCAAGGAAACTGGAATCTCATTTTGGTTCTGTTGAAATAAAACTGCTGTGAAAACTGTGAAAACGCATTTCCTAGAATCAAAATCCTAGCTTGGCTGAATTAAAACTCTGTGTGAACATACTCCAGATGAGACCACAGTTGCCTTGGACTAATTCTTGTGTCATCATCACTAAAGGCAATGTCTATACTGAATACCTTCCACATGAAGTCAGTAGGTATTCTGCTGTGGTAAAGGCCCCCATGCCTTCCATTTAAAATGTAGGAAGCTGGGAGCTGTCCTTCTCAGGTCAGGCTCATTTTCTGCCTCAGGGTCTGATGGCTTGCTTTGGTATTTGCTTGCTGGTTGTGGGTAGGCCTCAGGCAGTGCCTGACAGCCACTTGGCTAGGGGATGTACTTACCTGGCTCCCTGGAGCATTGTGGCAGTAACAGTGTGTTTTACCTAATTATTTCCAGCCTGTTACCACAAAGTCTGGAGGAAGACCCAAACAACCCAGGTCCATCTCTAGGATCACAGCCTTACGGCATGTAGATGTAACACAACTCTTAGCATAAGGAGATTATAATCTGTTTTAACAAGATAAACACTTTGGAATTGTCTCTGTTGTCTAACGCACCACTTCTGAAACAATTACATTTTCAGAATTAGGGTCCAGAAGCTGCCTGCTTCCATGAGTGCTCGTAGTCATTTCCATTTACTGAGGATTTAAAAATCCAAATATTGAACTTGGTTATATGTAACGTATTATTTGGGAGGAATGGGACATTAAAAGAAATTTGCAAGTGCTATGTCTACCCTATGTAAAGATATATCCCAAAGCCCAAATTGCACTGTGATGTTACTTAACAATGCAATGAGCTGTAAAATAGACAGTTTTAATGCAGTTGAGCCCTCAAGCTTATTCTTACTTTTAAAACACTGATTTCTTACTGTGGAAACAAACAACCGAATAATATACATTGCTTTCTTTCATGATCTTTATGGCACTATTATTTTTGACCAGGGAGGACAATAATATAATCTAAATGATATAGATTGCTTGTTTTCTTCCTTAATAGGAAAGATAATGAATGGCTTTGTTTTGGTGGCTTTACTGCCTGTAGGATAATGAAATATCCCAGCATGGATTTCATTAAGCTTTCTCTAGTCTCGCTATGATACACTCATTAAAATGCCAGATCTCTTATTTGATATGAAGGGAAGGACATATTTCAGAGTTCAACACATTGGGAGAGTCTGAGCACAGGTGTCACCCAAATGAGCTTCTGGCTTTGAGAGAAACAGAATCAATGATGCAGCTTATTAAAGTGCTATAGTTGATGATGCCGTAGGTGTGAAACTATGAGAGCTCTGGCATTTAAACTTTCACATTATTCACAGAGTTCAAGGGTATAGTACATATTCTGTTTAAATATCTGAATGCTCACACCACTTTCATTTACTGGCTTCCAGGGTGTGATGAGGAACGTAGGACCGTCTCTTCATCAGCAAGTCTGGTTCCATTGATAGGGTCAGCATCAAGAGAGCTGCAAGGAAGGACTTCATAAGGCTTCAACTGGGAAGAAGTTTAACAGTCTGGACATCAAAAGGAGAAGGTTGTAAGAGTCAAATTGCCTGTATTCTCATCCTGAGATTGAAAGGAGGCTAGGGCTGCCAATGTAGTCTGTGCTCAAGATATGTGCAATTGATTCATTAAAAATATCACTAGAAATCCTGTAATGTTACAGGTTTACAATCTTGTGGTGCTCCTTCACTAGTTGTACCAAGCCACATGCAGCTCATGGGCCATGGGTTGGACCCACTGCCTGTAGTCTCCTTAGGGAAGCCCATACAATCTCTAAAGCATGGTGTGCATACCAAGAGAAGAGACTCACAGATGCAATGCCTGCCCAGGATTTTATGTTTTACTTTGTCTCTATGGAACTACTTTAGTGGCTGTTCCTGTCAGGCTTGACTGCTGCACTTCTGGCACAAGTAAATGCTGTGACTTGAGATGAAAAGAAGAAAGTGTATCTTGATCTTTCTCTTCCTCTTCTTTCATACTTGCTTGAAATCTGATTAGTCCTTGTCTGTGACTGGAACCACAGTGGCATCTTTCTAAAGGAATTAGTCTTTTCGACATGGTTTTCTTACAAGATATGAGTCAGATAAAAATCTACCCTCAAAGAATAAGGATATCTGATAGCTAACACAGATTGGATCAAGTTTTCGCGTTTTCAACCTGTGTTGTGAAGAATTAAGTGAAACTGTAAGAGTTAAGTATGTTTCCAGTTGTTCTGTAGTTCCTTTCTCACCAGTGTGGATAAGGATGCTGAAGGATGTAGTTTTGTTTAATGACACCTGTTTGTTAAGAATACCAAAGCCAAGTTATTTTGGGATGAAAATTAGAATGAGGTTTGCCCCTAAACTCACCACGTTTGGGCTTTTTGTCTAAACCATGCAAATTTATGGCAGTTTGTTAAAAAAATAATAAAAAAAAAAAAAACCATGATCTTATACATATTTGAATAGCCTTTGTTTTTCTTTTCATGCATTTTCAGAATTCACACTGAAAGGGAGGAAGACACAGTGAATAGGCCGGCCTTCTCCACTGGCAGATGGGTACTGTAGGGAACTCTAGTATTCAGTAAAGAGTGCAGATTACTTTGCTTATTTACAAGCATCTGTATGACACTCTCCCAACATCTCCAACCCAAATGTTTGTCAGCTGCTGAAATACAACAGCATCTGGATAGTCTTCATTTTCTGTTTATTCTTTTCAGCATGATGCAGGCTAAATTGTGGCAGAAAACATGCTCTGAGACATAAACTTTATGCTAAGAATTTGCACAATACTATTTTGGGCAGATGATTCCTTCTGGAAAGCCTGTTATGGTTTCAAAGGAAATTGCTCCCCCCGGTGGATGAAACATGAGGTCTCTTCATCCACCTGAGGGCAAGTAAGCCAAGTTAGGCTTAACTACCATCTAGCAAATATTAAGCCAATCTAGCAGTGGCTCAAGCCCACCTAAGGAGAGCTCAAATAACTAGTTCTCCTGATTTAGATGGAGCAATGTTCACCTCCAGCACGAAGCCAGATGATAAAACATTCTTTTTTAATTCTTCCCAGGTGGTCTGTAAAGATGATTAAATCAGGTCATCAAAGTGTGCTCTGACAGCTACTCCCAGACTCACTAAAATTTAAACAGGTTAGGATGGCATCTGGAAGATAGGCTCCTCACTGCAAGAAAGACATCAAGACCTTGGAGCGTGTCCAGAGAAAGGCTACAAAGCTGGTGAGGGGTCTGGAGCACAGGCCTTATGAGGAGCGGCTGAAGGAGCTGGGATTGTTCAGTCTGGAGAAGAGGAGGCTCAGAGGAGACCTTATTGCTCTCTATAACTACATGAAGGGAAGTTGTAGTGATGTGGGGATTGGCCTCTTCTCTCATACTAGAGTATGAGATACATAACTAGTGAGTGATAGGACAAGAAGGAATGACTTTAGTTGCACTGAGGGAAATTCAGACTGGATGTTAGGAAATACTTCTCCGAGAGAGTGGTCAGGTGCTGGAATGGGCTGCCCATGGAGATATTTAAGGAATGTTTAGATAATTCGTTGAGGGACATGGTTTAGTGAGAATGATTGGTGACAGATGGATGGTTGGACTGGATGATCTTGTAGGTCTTTTCCAACCTTTGGGATTCTATGATTCTATGGAATAGTCAGCATGCCTTCTAGAATGAAGGAATGCTTTTTCTTATGGTTTGTTTGTTTGTTTTTAGTATTTATTGTTTAGAACTTTGTTTTTAGAGAAAATATTTATCCTTCTTCTCTCATTAGTAGGGGGAACAGCAGTATCCTCTTCTGCCTATTGATATGCCATACCCACTGCATCCTTCAGTACTCCTTCCATAGGCCTCCATACAGTATGGAATCAGTCCTTTTCCTGTGTGCTTGGCTCAATGTGGTCCTCTTGCTTCTCTTCCTACAGCCTTGTTTTCCTCCTAGCTCCCTTGAATCCTATGTTCCTGGCCTGTCTTCTCCTTCCTTGTTACTGGGATTTGCATCTCTTGCCCATTCTCAGTGGGACTGCTCCCTCCATCAGGTTGTACGGTGCCACCAAAGGCACAATTATATATAAATTCTTTACCCATCCTGGGAAGGTCCAGGATGTCTGGGAGTGAATGTTCAGGGGAGCTTCCCTATGCTCTTGCATGCTGCTGTGTTGGAGGAAGCTGGGACAGTGCGCTCAGGGAGGGCTGCACCTCTGGGCAGCACAACTGTTATACTCTACTAAGCATCTGTGGAGTGTCTGGGAACTTAAATGCTTAGCAGAGTTTTGCTCTGGGGACGCTCTGTGAGACTCTGGGAAGGTGCAAGTCACATTCTTGATACTTGCTTCCACTTTCAACTGCACTTCAAATCACTCCTCCAAAGCAAGGGGCAAGAAGGCAGAAAGAAAATCTCTAGCAAGGAGCAAGGCCAAGCTGTGCCCTATTTGCTATTTTTGTTCTTGGAAATGGTTGGCCTCTTCTTGCTAAAATTTTCCAGAAGGATCTGTCGGAGTTGGATATCACATATGGAAAATTTCAGTTCAGACAGATGAAGTTTTGAAAGGAGTAATTAGCTCGAAATTAGGCCTTCTAATAGGAAATGTCCAGCCACCTTCATAGCAGGCAACACTACTAAATTTGCTATGACTAATCCTTTGTATTGATTTTGTTGGCTGGTAGTGGAAAGATAGTTTGCCTGACCCCTGTAATTTAATTCAGATAATTAGAATAAATGACTACGCCATTTGCTAGGACCACTGCCTACTTGCCTGTTTTCTTGTTCTGTGCACAGCTTCTTGTATGCTGCCACAAGGGCCATTAAACCATAAGATAAAGTTCCCACAATATAATATTCTTTTTTTATATCTGAATGCTATCTCTTCACTGAAGCTAAGCCAAGTGTTTAACTAACTGTGCTGTATCATTTCCAAGACTCCTGATGGGAAATGCTTGCAAAAACATATTTATTGTCCAGCAGGCATATGCTACCCCCATCCAATTAAGATATTTTAGTCATGGTACTGCTAGTTCTGAGGGTCACATACTATGAGTACCTCACTTTCAAAAGATGAAGATAGCTGCAGCAACTGTTGATGATTGCTTAGTGAGTCAAATTCTGTGGAGATAAACTTCAGAACAAATAAAATGGAGGAGTCTAGGTAACCTTGCCAGATCACATCTTAAGTCATTTACTGCCTGGACTTGCCGTCATTCTGACACTGGGTTTAAAGAGTTGTTAGTCAGAGAGTGCTTTAAAGCAGCAGCAGCTCATGTTTTATGTTATTCTTAGTTGTCCTGTTCTTCAGTTCAGGAGTCAGCGAGCTAAATTTGTTTCTGAGTATTGCAAATAATGCTGCGCTAAGGAGCTGTTACAGTAAGAATAGACATGGAATAAGGTTCTTCTTCTTCTGCCTCTCTTCAGGGAGGAAATTCAATCACAACACTATTTTGCTGTATCTAGAAAATGGGAAACTTCCTGTATTGCTCACAAAGGGTGGTGCTGATTAGGAGAAAATTGGTACAGCGAGTGCTTGGCTGGAACAGGAACAAAGGAGAGGTGGCAGGCCCAGGACATGTCTCTACAGTGAGCACTGCTATTCAGGGTCAGTTTTCCTGCCCCAACTCTTCACTCATATTATCTTTTTCTTCATCTCCTCCTCCAGAGAATCAGAGACCCTCATCTGTGCCCCACAGGAACGCTGTTTATCCACATGCTGGGCTGAGAGCCAGGAGATCTGCCTTTAGGGACAGGTGGGGAAAGCACAGCTTCCCTGCCCTTCATCTCTACTGCTGAGTACTTGGAGCTGCTACTGGAGCAAGTGGTGGAGTCAGGAATTCAGAAGCACCGAGGCTGGGTTGCGCAAAGTGGAGTTGGGCTTGCCCCTACTGTGTTCTGTGATGCAAGGCAGGGTGTGACGCCTGCGCCCTGAGTGCTAAGTGTTTGTTTTATTTATAAATATGTGCCTGAACAGCTTAGGGATTGTTGGTATTAAGTCTGTGTAATGCTAATACACTTGGGTTGGAGGATTGGCCATTAGCAAACTGAACTTCTTCCTGCCTCCCATTGTGTATGACAGCAGAGCACTTCAAATCTCAAAGTGTTCTGAAAGGTACTTGAAAACCCAAGTGACACATACTCAAGTAACATTAACCCTTTTTTAAAGCACACTTTATTGATTGAAATATGGTCCATGAAATTAAACAATTGTGTCAGCTTATGAGTTTAACAGGACTTTTGCTTCTATCCACATGGGCCTCAGACAAAGCACATAATCTTTTCTTACTCAAGACTTTCTTTTTATAAAAGTGGTTTGATGTCTAAATCAACCTGTCCTCACAGCCCCCTACATCAATCAGTGGGATAATTAGTGACTAGACATAGAAATGAAAACAAGGACTAGAGTTAGAAATACAACCTGAGAAGGAAGGTTGTGCTTTGCAAAGTACTCATGGAAACCAAAATTAGTTTTTAACACCCTGTGGTGTGATAAGAATCTTTGTCCACCACCAGCACTCAGGGAACTGCTTGGGTATTTTTGAGATGCCATTTGCCACCAAAAGCTGATGGCTTCTCCTGGGCCCTGCAGATTGCCAGCGGACCTCAGAAATTGCACTTGCTACCTGCCATGGTATGGTGTGCTTAATTTGAAAAAGGACTTTCTCAGGCAGAATAAAACTCTCCACTGGCAAGCAAAGGTGAGTACTGCAAAAGCTACCACATTCCTTCCTGTACAGAGTCCAAAGTATAGCAGACATGTAGGTAGGCATCAGTCAAGCTGTGCCCAGTTGAACTAATCCTTAGCCTGGGGAATTAGCCAATCACAAGAACTGAAGAGTGGTGAATACTTTCTCATCACTGCCTCCCTTAGAGCTTGTACTTTCTTTGCACTGAGTTGTCAGCCCTGTTGCCTTAGGAAGTTGGATTTAGTATGTACTGCCTGACAGGCCTCTGTGATGCTGGATCTGAGCAGGGCTCGTGTGGTGACTGATTCACCAACAGCCCTAGATGAGGTAAGGTAACAGATGAGATCTGGAGTCCAGTCAGCAGCAGCGTAGGGAGTACTGTGACATGGGTTGGAGGCCTGTGCAGACTCCAACTGGGACTGAAGACACAACTGTGACCAGAATGCCTTGTTGGTGAGCGAGGCCCATAAGGCCACGGCCAGCCTGTGATGTTGCTCTGGCAAGGATGGGGAGCCAGGAAAGTTTCTGGTTTACACATTTCAGATATCAATACTTGGCTTTCTTTGCAGGAGTTTGGCAGCATGCTGCTTTGTAACCAATGTCTCATTCTGTTAAGATGCCAACATGGTGAAAGACATGTTAATACCGACTTTTAATGTTTTGTTTTTCTGAAACTCTTTGATGCTACCATGAAGTCCTTTATGAAATGAGTTTAGTCAAATGATACCATTCCAGGGACAGTGTTGAAACATCTTGACATCCCATTTAACTTCCTCACACTGAGACCATCTCATTGCTTTTACTGAAATACAGGATTTGATTTGTTAAGGAATGAGTGAAATGAACAGAAAACAATGAGCATAGCATCTTATAATTCCCTTCACCCATACATGATGTTCTCAAGACCTATGTATATGCACTTATTTCAGTGTGTTGGCCCAGAAAACAGCCTAAGATAGTTAAGTGTGGTAAAGAGTATTGTATTAGCAAATTTCTGTAACCTGGCAACATCCTGATTTAATAATCTCTAGCCTCTTGCTTTGTATTTGTTTCTCTTAAATCTACCAACCAAGTTAAATTCAGTAGTTCTCTTACAGCACCAGAAATACATGTGAATGTAAATGAATGACTATAAAGATGTTAGAAAGTATAATAAAGAGAATGACTTTCTGTTATTAGTTTTACTAAATCTGGTGAAGACTTTTTGTATTTGAGCAGTTTAGAATCTCTTCAGAATCAAAGTAGGGAGAGGCACTTGTACATCTGATTTGCAAAAAACAAGGCATGGACCAATCAAAAAATTGCAATTTGGAAATTAAGATATGACTAAAGTTAATAACTTCAAGAAATACACTTTAATTTAGAGTTTGAAGTGCACATTAGAATAGATAATAAAGATTTCTTCAGCAATACAGATGCTCAAATAGACATATTATGGAAACCTAAAAATACCATGGCAAATAATTAAATTTTACCTCATCTTCAACTGAACCAAGTAATTCTGAACTTGATGGTAAAATATGCTGATTCCCACAAACAAATTTGAATTCAAAATCTCATGCAGATAAGCTAGGAATTACACAATATTAATCTCATCAGTCTGAAAGAATAATTAAAGGCAAGGAACTAGGAACTAGATGGCAAATGGGATAAACCAACACAATTTACAGTCTTTGACAGTAGGTTGTGTCAATCCAACATAAAACTTATATCTCATGAGTCAATTAACTTTAAATATAAAAGAAATGAAATAGTTTCAATGCATCTGGACTTCAGTGAAACATTTCCTCTTTAGAGATTACTAATCTGTCTGTAGTTTTGTGTTTTGGTTTGTGTGATAGCTAGGGAAATGGCTAATAAGCAGATGGCAAGAGGCATGCAGTGGAGGAGAACTAATCAGTAGGAGAAAAGAGAAGACTGATTCCTGAGGGACTGCTTGTGGGACTCAAAAACGTCTTTCAATTTGGCAGAAAAAGCAGAACACTTGGGTGAACTCTTCATTGTGACAAGTGCAAGATAGGAGCAGTACAGGAATGACAGAATGATCTTAAATTTTGACTTAATGAAGAAGTAATGAAATTGTAAAAGTCAGAATTGCAAGGTTGCTAAGTAGCAAAAAATTCCTGCTGTAAGCTGGAATTCATCAGATGGAAACAAAGGAGGAAGGAAAATGACCTTGTTATACTGAGCAGCTGCAGGATGAACAGTTTGAGTTAGAAGTGTAGGAATGCTGAAAGGGGATCTTTGCCTGGATTATGTGAAGTATGTCCTGCAGAGACTGGAAGAGACTTACTGACCTTGTGAGCTTACCGATAAGTTCTCACTCAAAACCCTATGGATGTGCTTGTAAGGACCTGTCCTTTGTGAAATTTCTTGCGTGACTCTCATTTTAGCCAACTTGTGACACTGTCAGTTACAGGAAACCCAGTGTAGGGCATGAAGGGCTGATAGAGCCAAATCGTAATATTGGCAGGTGATATTAACTAGCCTGTCTGCTAGAAATGGCATGCTGAAAGGGGAGAGGTCCTGCAGGAGATGCCTGTCATATTTGTACTTGAGAAAATTGTCCCTGAAAGCCTGATCTTTTATGAATACTCTGCTTGTACTTTTAAAAGCCTCTTGTGAGCAGCTGAATAGTTTACAAAGCAAGGTATTGGCCTGGTGAAGTGATAGGATAGGACTTTTTATTTACTGAGATTTATAGAAAGCACTTGCATATCTTTGCATCCTAGTGTTGCAAATTTTGGGACTCAGCAGCACATTTTGGGTCATTTTTCCCCCCCCCCGAGTTTGGAAACAAAACCAAAAGCTGTACTATATAGCTGCGCATATTGAGTGTCCTTTTGTGTTTATTTTTTGCTCTTCTAAGTAGAAAATGTTGCTAAATTGCTGCTGCAATTATTTAATTCCTTTGTATCTATGTAATAGGTTCTACTTGACTTTCAGAAGGTCGCTATGGTAAAGGCTTTTCATTTACAAGAAACAACAAAAACATCGATATTACTTCCGGGAACGAGGATAAAATTGTTTCATTAGAGGGATTGCATGTGCAGGTAATTACTTTTATATTTAGAATCGGAAATGACAATCTAAAATCAGAATATTTCATTAGACAAGAATGAATTTTAATTTCTGATAAGTAAAGTATTCCCAAGGAAAACACAAATGTTACAACTACAGGGAAAGACTGTGGGAGTAGGCTAAACATGCTGGGGTTTAGCACATTTTTCAGTGTTTGCTTGTCTATCAACAGATCTTCCTTTCTTCCTTTCTTTTTAAATTCAAGAAGCATAATTATTATGATTATTTTTTTATATTCAAGATATTAACAATTGTTTCACTTCATATCAAGGTGGATACTGACAAACCCCTGTATCCAAATGCTTCTTTTTCTTATAGGAAAGTATGTAAACAATCAGTTTATGTGTAACTTCAGTTGGTCTTAAATCCATGCTCAGAACAAAAACAGAGCTTAGATTAATCTGAAGCTTCAATTATTTTTTAAACAAAGCTGTACTTGAAACAAATATAAGCTACTAAGGAGCTTATATTGTCTAGTCTAGGATCTTTAAATGAACGTGAAGAAATAATTCATTACCTATTTTAGGTGAATGAAATAAAGCAGACTGGAGTGGCAAGAGAGAAGCATGCTTTCCAGGCAAAGGCTTGTCAGGAAGTAGGTTTGGTGGCACCTATAATCATGTTTTCTGAAAAGACCCTTGAAGATAGGCTGAAACTTCTTTGGTGTTTTCTATTTTTATTCCAGACATGGGGCAGTGGCTTGAAAGTCTCCAGGGCATAATCTACACACAGAATTATGTGCCATAAAACTGGTCAGTAGTAAGGTGAAGTTTGATGCCCAGGGCAATGGTGGAACCCCACATTCTGGAGAGTCTGTCACAGGTCATACTTCTTGTTGGTCCTCTCACTTCCTTCTCTGTTCTGCATTTTACCTGATTTCTCTCTCCCTTCAGGGAGTTTAGAAAATGTATCCCTATAGAGGGACTTCTTAGGTTACTTTTCATTAAGGATTAAGAGGTTTAGGCCATAGCTTTCCATGCTACAACTGTTGGTAGTCTTCTGGAGAATGAAATGTGGCTTGATTTGAGCAAGAAGACCTCAAAAACTTCTGCAGGTCTCAACAGTGAGGAAAGCTTAGTTCTTGTCATTTTTCTTACCAAGAGCATAGCAAAATTGATGTGAAATCCTACTCTCGAGGCATCACACCCCAAACATTTTTGTTCTTGTGTAGCTTTGGAAAGTACAGTCTACTGCATTCCTCCATCCTTGCTAGCAGGAAATTATTCTGAAATACCCAGAATAAGGTGAAGCGTGTCTACAGAGAGAGCTGAGGTACAAACTCACTCATCATAGAAAATACATCTCTCATCGACAGAAAGACACCTAAGGATAAATTATGAAGAGCAAGACAAAAAAGGATGAAGTGCAATAACAAAAATCTTTTAACAAAACAAGGAGAATGTGCTACATTTCTGTCAGCACTCAAGATGCACAATGAAAGAGGAATGCTCTTAAAGGCAGCAGCTTTGGTTTGTAATAGCACAAGCTGGATGTGTTGCAAATGACAACTGGAGTAGGAATTGCACAGAGAGCTCCAACTCATTTTCCCAGAGCAACAGAGTGGGAAGAAGCTCTTTAGAATCCTAGTGCAGAGACTCTTCTGTATTTCAAACTCTGTTTTGTTAATATGCTTGCACTGCTGTTGTACTCAGGAGTGTTTGTGCAGAGCGAGATCCTATCAGGTTGAGTGCAGGTCAAAGACCATCCTTACTGAACAGTATAATTAGCTGACAAACTTCTGTGGGTAGACAGTGGATGGGCAGGGAGGCAGATAGTAATTGCAGAAATACCAGATGCCTTCTTGGTGTCACGGATTCAGCAGCCACAGAGCAAGGGGGATTTGAGGAAGGTAAAACAGGCAGAGAATGAAGGATTTGAAGAAGGTTTTTGCAGAAATAATTAGGTGCCAGAGCACTTAGAGGTGCTTGAAAAATTCCAAATAACATCATTGCCTGGCTTCTGCAGAGTGACAGAAAAGGAAGTGTTCTGTGAAGACTGCCCTGTTTCTATCAAGGCACAGCTGAAAACGTAGAGAAACTCAGGAGCTCTGAACCAAACAACTGGTGCTGTGCAGGAACCACACATGCCTGGGTTTCTCTGTCCAGAAATTGCTCACTCCTGGATTTTCCTCTCACATATAAAAACCTGCCCCATTTGAAATCTGATAAAAAATGAAAAAGTTTCAGTCAAACTGCACCTCTCCTCTCTGCTGTTTTTCATTCAGACATCTCTTCTTCCAGGCTAGCAATCATTTAAGAAAGAGGACTGTATTTTAGCCAGGATTCAATTTCTAGGTATGACTGGTGACGAAAGAACAAAGACAGAATAAGATGTTCCCTGTCATTGCCTCCTGAATGCTTGAAAAAGCCACCAGTAACAGTACAAAAGTATTCTCTACAGTAGGAAAAACTATTTCAAATCTGGAAATAAATGCAAATCTAACAAAATGGCAGATTGGGGGAAGATATGGACATGTATGTTTGTACAGTCAAAAAGCAATTGATGGACAAAGGAAAAGGACACTACTTTAACCCTGCAACAGTGTTCTGAGGGCTACGGAGAGGTTGGTATTCAGTTATGCTTTGCCTGTGTAAATGCTTTATCCTCCATTATCTAATCATCAATTAAACCATTTGATTTTTTTTTCTTAAAAGGTCTCATCACTCTGCCAACAGTTCTGTTTATTATTAAATACATTATTTGCAGCTTGAGTAGAAAACATTTTTGAAAAACACATTCCAGTTAACTGCGAGATAGATGTCTGGCCATGCTGCTCTTCCCTTCTCCACTGTACCGACAGCTTCTATTTCCATCCTGCCTTTATCAGCTCTCTAACACCTATGACAAAGTGCTTATTTGGAAAGTATTTTGTGGCTCACCTTAATGCAGTTCAACAAATTGGCAGAGTTGGCATCACGTGACAATACAGGCAGGCACTGAACACTGGTGGCCATTGTTGGGTTTATCCATGATTTTCTGGTCCACAGCAAGATTCTAATTAATGCACATCTTGGATGTAAAAACCCAATACTTCCATCTCTTGCAGATGACCAAGAGCAATCACAAAAACAGGCAAGAAACCAATTCGAAAGCCATTTAATAAGACCTAACTCTGCACTAGGTCTTGTGCTAACACCCCTTTGTCCATTCACTCATGGACACGAGCAGCTCATGCATGCAGCTTTGACAAACACCTTCTGCAAACCTACACCTACCAAGTCACTTTCCCTCCCATGTCCACATTAGGTAAATACAAAAACACTGTGAAGAAAAGCAGAAAAAAACACTCTCTCACTGTCTCAGGCAACAGGCTCACAGTCTTTTCAGAAAGAAGCATGTTGAATGGTCTGAAGCATGACTTATTCCTTTATCCTCACAACTCTAACAAGAAGGTTGCTTTGAAACCTCATTGCTTTGATGTCTTGAAGCCTTTTCCAGAGCCTGATTACATGGTTACATGCTATCAAGGACATGAAGATCTATACATAATCTGTGGTCAATTCATTCTCTAGTATACACTGTGCAAATATCATCACTCACTGATTGCCCCCAGCTCAAGCTGCTTCTGTCATCTTTTATGTCAGATAAAAGTTTGGTAGAGGATGGGCTGTCATTGTACTTGTCCAAAGTACTACCTGTGCCTCAAGAATTGAATGAGTAATGTGTTACACTAGTAAGGACAGGATATGGATTTAGAAAGGTCAAGCAAAATTAAATAAAAGGACTAAATCTCAGTATTTGAGATTAAAAATGAAACAGTCATAGTACCTGAAGCTTAGTAAAAACATGAGTAGTTATATATTTATATGAGACACACCTCTACAGAAGAGGAATGAAATAAAGTGCATTAGACAAGGGGACTGAGTAAACAGATGCAGAAGGACTTTTGAAGAAGAGAGCACTATACAAATGGAATAGAAGAATAATTTGTTACAGTTATTAAAAAAGACATTGACTGATACATTTCCCCACTTGAGTATTTAATTTAGAAAAAAGCACTTTTTTACAATCACTAAAAGCTCTTCTAGTGTACAGACTATATACTCAATACTTCTAAACGTCAGATCAGTTAAGACTGAAAGTAACCTTGCTGTGCAAATGTGTTGACTATAATGAACAGTAAGCTTCTAGTACTGCACTAGGAAGGAGTACTGGTCCAGGAGTTCCCCTAGCGTTCTCTCAGACTTCTCAGTGCCTTTTTAGAAATACCCAATAATCACGTCAAATAATTCATTTGTTCATTGCCTAATACTGAGATGGATCTTTGTCATTCTTCTGAGACAATCTTTTAATACTCGTTTTTCACTTCTAATAACAATTTGCTTTATCAAAGTTCTGTAGCACAGTTGTCTGTGTTGAAAAATTTTGAGAAAACATACCACACAAGCAATTTTTGAAAGAAATGAATAAACCAGAATGAAAAAAAAGTAAAACAACCAAAAAACAAAACAAACAGTGATATTGTGTACCTGCAGCTTGCAGAACACAAGGAACAGAAAGACATGGAATACATGAATAGTAAAGCGTTCAACAGTTAAGAGAATCAGGCAAGAAGAGAGGTGGGACATAGCTGGGAATGAGGGAAATTTACAAAATAATTGGTTCTTGGGATTGTTTGGGAACTTTCCTTACTAGGATTGTGAGATTAGATAAGTTAAAATTAGCCAAGGATTGGAAAGGAAATCAGAAACACTGTGATAACTAACAGAAGTCATGCTCTTGAGAACTGACAATTGATTCAATATACTTCATTATGTGCAGCAGCAATGGTGAGTTAAACCCATTAAGAGTTTCCTATAGAATCATAGAATGGCTTGGGTTGGAAGGGACCCCAAGGATCAAGTTCCAATCCTACTTGCCACAGGCATCCTCCAGATCTGGTATGAGATCAGGCTGCCCAGGGCTCCATCCAGCGTGGCCTTAAATACCTCTAGGGACAGAGCATCCACAGCCCCTCTGGGCAGCCTGTTCCAGCACCTCACCATTCTCTCTGTAAAGAACTTGCCCTGGCATCCAATCTAAACCTTGCCTCCTTGAGATTAAAACCAATCCCCCTTGTCCTATCACTATCTACCTGAGTAAATATATATATAACTGTTTCTGGTAGTAGAGAGAGTGAAGTCAAATGGATTAAGAGTATTTTCCCTATCAATCAATGTTAATTTGTATAGAAGGCTTTACAGTAGCAATTGCTCCCCCTCAAAATGCAAACTAAAAGAATCCTTATCCCTTTTCAAGTCTTCATGAAGAGCAGTGAGGAACCACAGACCACATACCACTGGGATTTGTGTTTGGTTACTCGGACATTATTTTACAAATGGAATCAGAACAGTTTAGAGCCTCTTCTGAATGAAGATTCTCAATAGACTTTTGCAAGTGGGAATGAAGGCAGAAAGCATTATGTGCTGAGGCCGTTTGAGTTCAGCACCACCAGAGCAGTAGCTCTACTTACTCAGTCTCCAACTACCAAGAGAAAGGAGTCTCTGTGACCTCCTGCTCCTGGATAGTACTGTGAAGGCTGTCCGCATACACAGAACTACATTTCCACTGGCTTTAAAGCACACAAGCAGATCAATCTTTAACAATACACTTGCCAACAACATCTTATCCTGATGTCAGTCACTCTTTTCCCTAGTGAGTTGGAACAGTTTTCTGTATGAGAAAAATAAGCAATGATAAATCTTGGGAGAGTAGAAGGCCTTTTGTTTAGTGTTTCTTCTATGGAAAGACATGTATGTATTAAAAGCCTGGACTTTCAAAGACTGAGAGGCTGAGAGGAATAGCCTCCCCACGGCAGTGGTTAGGACCCTGAGCTGCCAGAGTTCAAGAAATGTTGAACGATGCTCTCAGACATATGATCTGACTTTTTGGGTGGTGCTGTGTAGAGCCAGGGGTTGGACTCCATGATCCTTGTGGCTCCTTTCAACTCAGGATATTCTACGATTCTATGAATATTTGTGAACTTTTAGACAGAACCCATTAATTCGGTGACACTATTGTTAGCTAGGCCTGCGAACCAGAAAGTTGACAATAATCAAAGCGCACCTATTTATTAGTCTGATTTCCTGACTCCTGATTTCTGGTGTTGCAGCCTGAATTCAGGTCAGACTGAGGGCCAGAGGATCAATACGGAGATGGAAGGGATCCTCCAGCTGCTTCCAAAGCCACCAGTGATTCATATCATGGCTGAATTTCAGCTGCAAGACACACAGGCTCGGCAACAAGTGAAGGATACTCTTCCATCAACAGGTGGCTTCTAAGAGGATTCTCTGACAATTTACTACTTCTACTAACACCCCTCCCTCCAGTCCCCCCACTAATGTCAGTTTCTTCATCATTCATATTATATCTTTCTCCTCAGTAGGTCCTCTTATTTTCTGACAGTGAGTTCACAGTGCAGTCTTAATGCAATTCAGTTACCCACAGGACATGAATCCATTAGAAACTGGTCTCCAACAGCTCAGGAACTACTTCTTGAGGGGTTTTTATTCAAAGTGAGACTTTCTCCATAGTGTATACTATCAGTCATAGCACTTTCCCACCACAGTTTTATATGATGAGCAATTTGTTGATTCTAACCCAGTAGAAATGTTCCTGTCCTACTCTCCTGTAGTACAATTTACTCCTGAAAGGCAAACAAACAAACAAACAAAAAAACCCAACCCCAAACCTGACAGCAGAATTAGTTGCTTCAATTTAGTGTGGTTCAAGCAAAATTAATGAGGTACCATTACCCAGGGAACATGGCCGTTTTCTGCATAATTACTACTATTTATATAACCAGTCTATCCAATGCATTATTTTCACATGCTGGAAGCAGCAACAAGGCTCCTTTGTGTTGGTGTGCATGCATAACACATTTTAGTGTCCAGGCGCACCCTCTTGCAAATTAATAGAGACCAGTTTAAAGTCACAGAGCAGCTGCCTATTGTTTTTTTTCTGAGAGCAAGGCATGAAAATGAAACAGGATGTGAACAAATAGTCTATTAGTTTTATTATAATATCCCGTTGTTATTAATCGACAACAGCTGTGCGGCAAGTTGTGAGACACACACTTCTGGAATGAAATGGCTCTGACTGAATTAAATATATAGGATCTTGAAAAAGTAGATGTGGTGTTGAGAGAAAGATTATATCTCAGTCTACTCCTGCAAGGAGAGTTGGCTTCTTTCTCAGCTGTATACCTGTCCTTGTGTCATGTCACATATACCTGTATTTTTACACTAGATTCCGGGGACAACATAATGCACACTGATTCCCTCAGGGGCGAACTGTTTGTAGACCCGAGGGATAACTCAGTTTGAGTAGACTAGATGTTGTGGGCAGCAGCATGTTGTGTGTGTGTCTGCATTCACATGTGTTGGTAGATATTTTAAATCTTCAGAATAAATCTCTCTACAAGTGGCAAATAAAATGTCTGCCTACTCTCAATGAGCCAACCATTGCCTCAGACAAATCACTGTCTGAGTTCACTCTTATACTGTTGACAAAATTTATTCACATTCTCCGCACTGGTTTTAGTGCAATAAGCTCCCAGGTTTTACTTCCAAGAAAAGTGGTCAAGGTGTAGAGTATCCTATGTCATTTTCCTTCATCCCATTTGATCCGACTTGTGTAGTTCCCCCTGAATTGACTGCAGCTGGCCAGTATCACACTTAGTGGTTTACCTTTGACCTGAAGAAAGAAAATGTGTCTTTTTCTCTATATGACTACTAACAATAGGGCTTAAACATAATTACATAAATAAATGAAATGGTTTGCAGCTGTGAGGGAGAGTTTCTGTGCTGTTCTGCAGTAGCAAAATTTTGAGAAACTGGCAAAGAGTTGTTGAGGGGGTCACTTATGCCAGGAAAATGTTATTTTCTATGATTTTGTAAACTTAATAGCTGGAACAATATATTTCTCTTCAAGCTCATGAAAATCAGAGTCTGCAACATGAAAATGCAACATGTTAAAAACTGGAAGTATGGAGTTCTGGCAGCAGCTGCAGGCAGGGCTAATATGTTCCTTCAGTGGACCAACCAATATACAGCACTGATGGGCCCATCACGTTCTTTGGTGACTTTTCACTAAAAACCTCAGGCTGAAGTAACTTTGTCCAGCTACTTCACTTAAGTTCATCTGCAGAACTAAGTTCATCAATTACATATCAAAGTATTACGTAAATCTGTTCCTTTTGGCTGCATATAAAATAACGAATTGATAAGCAGCAAGAGGAGTTAATGATGAAGACTGATATTTTGAAAATAGAGAAAATAAATTAATGGCTGTATTTATTTGGAATGAATGATGTATATTAAGGTGTTTATTACTAAAAACAAAACAAAACAAACAAACAAAAAAAAATCATTCAGTAAAGAAATAACTTCTTGATTCCTTTCAAAGAATATTTGATTTGGGGAACCTGCATGAGTTTGGATACACACCAGTAATATACCTACAGTTGATGAAATCAACTTCTATGCATGTGGACTTTCTGGATGATCCATAAATAAATTCAATAAAAACTACAGTATTCAAAAAGGATTTCTTAGTAAATTTATCATCTTAAAAGAGAGATAAACTGTAACTATAGAATTTCAGAAGATAAGTTTTGAAACTTCAGGAAAAATAAAATTCAACCAAAATTATGATAAAGCATGCAGAGTTTAACACTTCTAAAAATGAAACTGTCTGTCTCCATTTTTACTTCTAAACCATGAGTCCATCTGATGTTGTACCCTGAATCCTCCAAGAAGCCCTGTACTGTGCTTTAGGATGAGTAGGAAAGTCAGTCAACTGACAAAATACTCTGGAAAGAGAGAACTGGGGGCCAAAAAAGGGCAGTGTTGAGCAGAGGTTGTCTTAGATCAGCTGGCTGACAGACTCCAAGAAAAATGTCAAGAAGTGAGCACTTGCTCCCTCCCTCTCATGAGGCATTGCATAGCCCTGTGGGATACAGGTATAGCTTGGAAAGCCCTCATTGTCTTTGTTTTTTCATCTTCATACATTTTAGTCCCCCGTATCCCCATTCTATGGGGCAATGGGAGTGGTCTTTTCCTGGGTGAGGGTGGGTGTGCTGGGGATGAAGGTGACCATGAGGCTCCCCTGCAGGTCCCACTTGGGTGCTGGACTCAGCCACTGTGCTGCTGGAACAGCTTTGCTGGTACTGGCACACAAGCAGTCTTAAAGTTTTGTTTGGGAAGTGTCTTTACAGAAGGATTTTAGAGAGCCCCAGTGCCAAGTCAGTAGAGATAGCAAAGGGAGCTGAGTTTATTTTCAGCACTTATGCTTAGATTTGGGAATTTTTTTTAAAGATGGTATTTTGCTGATGAAACCCAGAATGCTGTGAACTAGAAGTAAGATTATTCATATCTGTTGAAAAGGATTTAGAAAACGAAATGCATAGAGAACTGCTTGAGCATAGGCTCTGAATACTTGAATGAGAAAACTGAGTGCATTTGAAGCCATGTATTCCAGTCGTATCTTTCATACTCTTATGAATTTAAACCTCTAAACAGCAAATCTGCTTCTTTTCTGATCTGTACACTAAATATTAATTCTTTCATCATTCTAAGGACTTAGGATGGCTGCTGCTGGAGATCAAAATTCAATGTTGAAACTGATGAGATAGATTACAGACACTGACACCTTCTTATGTGCATTTATACTGTTACTGTGTTGTTGATTAGACCAGAGATCTTTTCTGGCAAAAACATTGCTCCTTCCTTATCTCCAGCTTCAGCAAAAGCTATAATAAGTTGCTCAAAAAGAGAATCAATGTCTTTAGATTATAGCTGGCTCTGCTCTAATGGCTCACGAGGAGCCTGAGGAGCCGTCTGACTTCTGCAGGCAGCTGGATGTCTGCAAGGTCCCTGATGAACCCTCAGGAGTACACAGGCCTGTGTCAAAAAATGTTCTGAGTTTGTATTTTTTCTTTGAGATTGGATGGAAAGCAGCATCTCCTATTGAGGGGTAACAGCATACTGACTCCTGATGGTTTTCCTCAAAGACTGCTTTGTGGTCAGGCAGTCTGTCAGTGCTTGATACCAGTTGATGTCAGTGGACAAAGAAAAGGCAACTGATATCATCTACCTGGATTTGTGCAAGGCCTTTGACATGGTCCTGCACCACATCCTTATCTCTAAATTGAAGAAATAGGAGTTTGAAGACTGGACTATTCAGCAGATAAAGAGTGGATTGGATGGCACCAACCAGTGGGTTGTGGTCAACAGATCTATATTCAGGTGGAGGATAGTCATGGGTAGTGTCCCCCAGGGTCCATCAAGGTACTAGTGCTCTTCAACATCTTTATCAACAGAAAAGACAGTAGGATTAAATGTACCCACAAGAAGTTTGTTGATGACACTGAGTGAGTGGTGCAGTTGACACAGTATAAGAAAGGGATGCCATCCAGAGTGATCTGGACAGGCTTAAAAAGTGGGCGTATGAGAACCTAATGAGGTTCACCAAGGCTAAGTGCAAGGTATTGTACTCAGGTTGGGGCAATTCCAGATATGTGTACAGAAGAGGAGAAGAACTCATTGAGAGCAGCTCTGTGGAGAAAAACCTGGGGGTCTTGATGTACAAAAAGCTGGACATGAGCCAACGATGTGCTCTTGCAGCCTGGAAGGCCAACTGCATCCTAGGCTGCATTGAAAGAGGAATGGCAGCAGAAAGATGGAGGGAATTGTTCCCCTCTGCTCTGCCCTCCTGAGGCCTCATCTGGAGTACTGTGTCCAAACCTAGGGCCCCCAGTACAGGAAACATCTATATTTGCCTATAACTATAGATTTTCCAGGGATTATTAGCCTTAGAAAGGCTTTCAAAACGCCCATGTTTGTCCAGTCGCCTATGAGATGCTGGCCCTGGCAGATCAGTGCAGGCAGATATTACAGCTTCTTCAGGAGCCATAAGAAGCCAATTTAGTACTGCTGCACTCCTCTGAATTTCCTTTAATTGCACTTTGGTGTTTTTTACATCAAAGAGTAATTTTTGAGTTCATTGTAAAAAACAAATGTTGCTTACTTCAGCCAACGCATCTGCACTTCAACATGCTAAGATAATTATCCACGATACATCTTATCAGGATACAGCTGATGAGTCTTTATTCCTCTTATCCTATTTTCTAGGCAGAATAAGACTGTTCTCATTGCAAATCATTTAATAAATCAATTCTAGACTCACTGCCTTTTGTATCATTTTGCACAGACCACTCCTGTAATATGGTCTTCTGTTTGTTTTGTAGCACTCCTTCCCATTCAGTTTGATTTGTTAATGTTCATACCGCCTGTTGCCATAGTAGTTAAAAACAGAGAGCGGGAAGGTGCCCTCATTAGAAAAACACATATTCCCTACAGTAAGTGTTATTTTTTGGGTCTGCTGTGGTTTTCTAGTCAGCAATGGTTTTTGTTTCTATGGTCTAAGCAGAGAACCAGTGCAGAGGGGAGTGTGCTGGATACCATTGTACAACCAGGCTGCACAAACATCTGCAGAGGGTGCTCACGACCAGGATATCAGGCAGAGTGCCTGAAATCTGGGGGGAAACCTACCGAGCTGGGTGCTTGCAAAGGCCTGCAGCATCTTGAGGAACCATAATCTTTGAAATTTTGTGATAAATCATGAGGCTGATTGAGCTATGAATGACATAGATAATGAGATTGAGTGTGCCTTCAGCAAGTCTGCTGATGACACCAAGTTGAGTGGTGCAAGTTGAGTTGATACAGTAGAACGAAGGTATGCCAAGGGGGAGGGTGCCTGTCCAAAACAGCACTCTAATGGGTATTGGTGAGGATTTATCTGTGACATATCCTAAGCAACATCTGCAAGAGTGTCTTGACTGAGCAGATGAGAACAGCAAAATACTTCAGGTGGCTTTTATTGCTTGTGGGTTTTGTTACTCTTAGTTACTCCTGTCTTCTGTGACAATAAATATGATTTTACTTTCCACTGTGGTGGATCTAGCAATAAACACAGCTGCAAGGTGAGGTGCCACTGGGGGATCCTGTGCCTGCTGGGAGAGCCAACTTGTTGAAAGGCTGCCATAAAGTGCTCAGAGTGTGGGCTGGCTGTTGCTCCCAGCGGAGCAGCTGGACATGTTCTTCAGGCTTCAGTTGGTGATGGAAACAGTTTTAAGCTTTTGACACACTGACTTTGCTGAGATATCCTTCAGGATAAACCAAAGCTCCATAATACAAAAACTCAGTGAAGTGCTCAAGCCCTCGGTTTAGATGTAGCCTTTCACAGTCACATTTGAATTCAGGAGCTGATCTGAATGCTTATCACTGGTTAGTTCACCAGGAGTACTATGATTGACTTAGGCTACTTCTTTTGTGCCATGCTCACTACTGCCATGTATATTTATAACTATATATATGGAAAAAATGACATAGAGACACTGAGCAGAGATGCATTAGCACAGAGAAGGCCTTTTGCAAGGAAGCAGTTAGCAGCTCTGCATGCGAGTTCTCATCACATTAGCAGGGTGGCTGGTGGCTTTTCTTAGCTCTGAGTCATGCTGGAGGGTTTCAGACCTGATGCTGTTTTTGTATTCTGCAGACAACATAGAGGGGCAAATCATATAAAAAAGAAGAGCTCATTTTTCTACTTATAAATACAGGCAGCAAGCTTGTAGGGGAAAGCCTGTATGCTTGAGTGCAGATCAGAAGAGTCTATATTCAGTACTGGCTCAGTTATAATAACTGTTAACAACCGTTGTACCCCACTTATTTTCTGAAGAGGCTTGCTAATGAATGTGTGCTTTTTGTGTATAAAAACAACAGTAAATAACAGCCAACTAGGGCTCAAAACTGCTAGGATTGCAAACCATATTTCCTTTTTCAGCAAAATATTTATATCAATGCCAGTTTGCAATTAAAAGCTGTAATTTTATGCATTGCAATTTCCACTTGTTAATAAGCATTTTTCACCATACAGATTATCAGAAACATTTTGGGTTATCTGCTGAGAGAAATTACACAGTTTTCCTTCAATATGAAAAAGCACTTCACTGCTAAGGAGCGCTCTGAGAAATTATCCCTCCTTTCTGCTCTTACAGTGTATACTGAACTATCTCAAACAGTGGAGTTTCTCTTTATGCATGTAATGAGGATTTTCTCCTTCTTATCCTGATGGGAAGAATTCCTCATGAGTCAGTTTTGTGAGGGCAGAGAAGGAAGGGAAAAGCCCTGTGGTTTGTGTTTTCTCTAGCTCCTTTGGATGGGATCCACAAATCCGTATTATAGTACACAGACTGGATGGATCTCTGAGCACCCTGACCTAGCTGTTGACGTCCCTGTTCATTGCAGGGGAGTTGAACTAGATGACCCTCAAGGGTCTCTTCTAACTCAAACTGTTCTGTGATTCTACTATCCAATAACATCTGTTTTTCAGTTGTTTTGCAGGTGGCACCAATACTGAAGACTTTGTTGTACTAAGCTGCCTCTAGTCAGCTTCTCTACTTCTCAATCTGGAAGATAACCTTCGTATAACAAGACCATGTCAAGCATTACCCTGTGGCCAGCTGGTGCAGATTGGTTCATATCTGTGCTGCTCACACATTTAGTGCAGATTGTGGATCCCTGAATTACACGTCAGTTCCACATGGACAGTCCTCTGACCCAAAGCCAGATTTACTGTTTTGTGTGGGCTTTTCTTTCAGTTCCCATGCCTAAAACAACAGGAGGGCTGTGTTTTAAAACATCAAAGTGATGTTCCATAGAGTGAGATGTTACATACCCTGAAGTGGGACATCTGTTTGAGGGTGATAAGCCTGCTGGAGTATCACTGAAGGACCCTGTGGGGCAGGACTAACCCATGCTTGAGAGTAGTCTGGAGTAAAGTGAACTATTCTTCTGTCTTCTGGTCTGGGCATCTTCTGGATGATACTTTAGAGAGAATTAGTTGAAGTGATCCGAAAAACATACCATGTAATGAAAGACATACTCAAAGCTTCAGTGTGTAAGCATCCTTTTTGGCCCTTTTATCATCGTTGACATTCATAAAGTCTGGAGAGGATATCTTTTTGTTAATTACCAAAAGTACTTAGGAAGGCTAAACATTAAGTAGTTATAAAAATGACAAAGGAATTGGCCAAAATGTAATAGGAAGAAAAGATGACAAACATGTGCTTGCTCAAATGAAGAGCATAGTCTCAGTTTTCCTCTTGTCTCCTCCAGTATGGAGAAACTTTTATGGAACTCAGTTTTGGATTTGGATACCACTCTTCAGTGTAATGACCTACATTTGGAATTTATAGAATGGCTCATCAATGAAAAGGTACTTAAGCCAGAGAGTGATTCAGTTGAGAATATATGGGTTAAATCAATAGCAAACTCCTTCATTATTTCACAAGGACAGAAAATTTTACTTCATGCACCCACAGATTTTCGGAAGGTATAAATCTGCATGACACAAGACAGTAGAAATTCATATCTCTGAAATCAAAAGAATGTTCAAAAGAGAACTAAACTGTTGTTAATTCTTTTCTTGTAGGATTTTCTTTTTGTCCAAGTCTGCAAGCAGACTAAAAGAGTTAGTTTGCCTGAGCATCTTGTTATTTTTGCTGCTTTTGGTAGCTGAGACATCTGTGTGGGCCAGGGGAATATATAGCCATGGGAGGGCTATACCCCTCTGGAGCAGCAAAATGCCAGAGTCGTTGGAGAAAAGGAATTGCTGAATCTAATACATAATTTTAACATTCATATGTTGAAATCTCTGCAGTAGGTAATTTTGCCGCTTTTAGTATGTATTTTGAGACCAGGTGTAGCCTACAGCTCAATCTGAATGACAGCAATTACTTTTTCCAACTGCCAGTAAAAATTAGCTACCCAAGAAGAAGGGAATCAAACATTACCAACTGCTTAGTGACAACGAAATCATAAAAGGAAATGAAATTAATTTATCTTCTTCATTGCTATACTGCAAATAAATGCCTGTAAAGGAACATAAATTTGTTGTGCCTGAAGCTATTCCCATTCCAATGAGTAGAATATTTCTGTATGCCTTTACTGACATTTTTTCCTAGCCTACAGAAATCCTTTGCAGTAGCCAGAACAAAAGTTTTTGGAGAATAAAAGAAGAGGAAAGTTACATAGATGTGATTTCTGAATTCCAATTTTGTTTGCAACAGAAAGAAAACCAAGAACAATTTGATGAAAAAGATGATAATGCTACATGTGAAAATAATTCATGGAAATTGTTACTTTGCAATGTGGTGGTCAATGAAAATACCGCTCGAAATTTCTGGAAGCTGAAGGTTTATTAGTGTATCTTTAGATATATCACAGGCACCAAGGCACTGAGGGGCTCTGTAATAACGAAAGCAGTAATTGCTTTCTTCCAAAAGCAATATCTTCTGTAGGCACCTTTTCTTTATTGACTAAGACATTTCTAGCTATATTTATTCTGTTAGTATTCCATCATGAGAAAAATATGCCAAATGCTATTCTTAACATTCTAAACCATTGTAGATTTTTTTGGTGCAAGGGCTGCATCTTTTCAGAGGAAGCTGGATTACAATGTGACTACAAAGTTCTAATTACTCCAAAACTGGTGGTTTATCAGCCACTCCATGCTGGAAGCTTTGGGAAGCATTCCTCCCAGCTTCTGAAATTCCCTCTGGATTAGTCTCTGTGGTGAGGAAAACATCCTCATCCAGTCTGTGTTACCTCAGCTTTTCCAGCATCCTCAGAAAGGCTGGCCTTTCCTCAGAGGAGCTCCCAGAGCACATGTGTTATGTAGGTGTGGCAGCTGCCCTTGAGATGAGTTCCTCAGGTGGATGGTTCCTGCTGACCGAGCTAAGGGACACATACTATGGGGAGATATTCGGTCACCTTCATTAAGCAACCAAAGCTAATGAGACTAACAACTCATATATGATCCCTGAGAACAACATATTGTCATGGAGTATGGACATATTGAATGGCTTTATATACAGCACGAAATCACACAGAAGCTCACTAGTTACTTGGATATTCATATCTCCATAATAGGGAATTCACATTTTTGTCTGTGCTAATATAGACATACTTAAAAACCAGCACAGTAAATGCAGTGAGTTATGTGTCCCCCTTTCTCTGTCCATCCCTTCATTTGGTCCATCATTATGGATATCCTGGGGGGCCAAAGGGAGATTTTGTAAGGCACACTGAATGGCAGAATGAGAGGATATCTAACTCTCACTGAATGCTTAAGGTACTCTTCAGAGCTTCTGTTCTTCTTATGCATTAGAAGCTATAGAGAAGTCTTACTGGAAAATGTAGGCATAAAACCTGGTTGTTTAACTGAGCAATTGTCTTCTACTCTATTAGATACTACTCAGATTATGCTCTCCCAAAGCAGATTGCCCTTTTCCCACTCTCCACTCCAAACAACTCAACTGTCTCCCCAAACTCCCAAATAGAAGAAATCTGCAAATGAAAGGAAGGCTTTTTTAGTTTTTAAAACATCAGGGCTTTACAAGGAGAACATCAAAGAAGAAATGTCTCTAGTGACATAGTGATAAATCTGTATTTTACCAAAATACTCTTGCCTAACTATTGTCCATGTAATTTGAGCTTAATTTTGTTTCTCAAATATCAGATTGAACTGTGCATTGTTGCTAAAATATATCTGTGCTTTGATCTCAGTAAATTACTTGGTGTAACAGGAAGCAGGCAGAATTTTCAAGAAAATGTCTTATATTTACATCTATCAGAAGAAAAATGACATTCTACACTCATATCTTTTCTCAATGACATGAGAAAAACTTTCAGTACACACATTCAGCAGAGATTAAAGAATGTAGGGCCAGACTAAAGTGTTCTGGTCATCTTAATATTACAGGAAACAACTTAGACACAAGGAAAAACTCTTTTACAGTGAGGGTGGCAAGGCACTGGAACAGGCTACCTAGTGTTGTGGCTGATGCCCTGGAGACTTTCAAGGTGAGGTCCTGGGCAAACTGATATAGCTGTGCTGTCCCTGTTCACTGCAGGAGAGTTGGACTGGATAGCCCTCAGAGGTCCCTTCCAACTCTAAGGATTCTATGATTGTAAATGTTTGAAAAGATGCCAGAAAAAATGAGACTTCCATTCCCCAGCCTTTGCTATGCAGTTAATCCTTTTCTATTTGAATTTTCTTTCATGAAGACAGATGAAATTAGCTTCAAGTAAATGGACATGGCTGCAGTACAAAAGCAGCTATGTCATAGGATTTGCTTTGTTTTTCCAGATAACATCCTGATGTTATGTGAAGAAAGTCCTTGCTGACTAGAGTTATCTCTGGCTTGTGATAATGTCCTTTAGCTTGTCTCTTCCATGTTTCTTTTCCCAGAGGGAGGAAGCCACAGACTGAGGGCAGCATGAAAAATTCTAGTGAGTATCTACTAAGACTGGGCAGAATATATAAGTTGACAATGAAAAAAAGATTTTATCAGTCATCACTTCATACTTTTCTCAGTGGCACACACCCTGAAAAATGGAAACTATTTGCAATTGGCGAGGTGAAGCTTTGCATTCTGGCACCAAACAAAAAACCTTGTCATTGTTGAATGGTTATATACCTTTAGCTGTAAAACCAGAAAGACATTTTATTACGAAGTTCAGCTTATTTTCCAGAAGTTAGTCATACAGACTGAGAGAGAGCAGTGAGCATGTGACGGCACTATTCATCAGGGTGCATGGTCATGTGTGTTATCCATGTGCTTTGTGCAAACTACATCCATATCTTCCACATTCTTCAGCCAATGTTTGCTGCCTAAATTTGGGAACTCCCAACCTGTCCTAGGAAATTCATTTAAGTCTGATGTTCATTGGTATTTAGCAACACTTTCACAGTAGCTTCTGTGAAACTCCTGTTTGTATCTGGCAGAAATTTGCTGTTATGACAAATGTGTGGGAGGGTGATACAGAGATGCTGGAGCTCACAGAAAAAGGAAGGATGGGGCTTCTTGTCATAAGATCTCACAAACAAGATAAGAGTTGTTCAGATTAATGCTGTTTCTAAATTTTTGCAATAATAGTCTTGGGGTTTTTTTTGGAGCTTGTTCAGAGAGAGAATGAGTACTTAGCACATTACTACAGACAGTAGATATTATGATTTTATTTTTAGATTATATTTTATTTAGATTTTTTTATTTTATTAGATTTTAGATTTTGTAGATTAATAGATGTCATCATACATTGGTTGGTGGAAAACAGGGAGTCTGGTCATGTGTGAATTTTCTCTGGTCAAAAAAAAAAAGAAAAGAGGCTATAAATCCAAGCAATTAGAGACAGGATTCACAACAGGAGGTTGAAAAGAGGTACTAAATTCATTTCCTCAGTAAGTGGAATGATAGCAAACAATGCTCTAGCTTTGCAGCAGGTTACTCACAACAGGTATTTGGTATCTGCAGCTTGTGGCTCACTGGCATTTCAATAACTTCTGGAAGCCCTGGGCTATAACTAGGACCAGTAATCCAAATTTAGAAGATGGAGCTGGCTCTGATGCCCACAGGTGGCTCATGACTGAAAAGAATCACAAACCACAGAACCATAGGGTTTGGAAGGGACCTTTGAAGATCATTCAGTCTAACCCCCTGCTAAAGCTGGTTCTCTACAGTAGGTTGCATAGGAAAGCATCCAGGTAGGTTTTGAATATCTCCAGAGAAGGAAACTTCACTAGCTTCGGGCCTGGAAACCCGCAGCTCTCCTAGCACAATTCTGGAGCTTGGTGCAGACCTACCCATGCATCTGGACATGGAGCTGGTGTGACTGGCTGCTTTCTCTTCTGCTTGCCCTGGGTTCCAGCAGGGACCTGGTACAGCATGAGCTGGGAGCCTTGGGTGCCTCTTCTCGTAGGCACAAGGACACAGGAATCACCTGTGTCTTCTTGAATAGGGGATGCTAAAGAAGGTGGTTGTCAGGAAAGGTGGGTCTTCTCTTATATAAACCTATAAATTCTTGTTCTAAATAAGCTGTATTGCAGCTCATTTCTCTACATATCCCATGGTTTCTATTCCTTACTAATTTATTTTCCACATTAGTAAGTGTTACTATATAAGGTGTTCAAAGCCCTTATTTGTTTTCTTCTCACTGTGTGCACAAATTATGGTAAGAGGTTCTGGCTCAGGAGGAGACCCAGGCAGAGGACTCCTGCCCTGACAGAGCCATGGAGGTAGCCATCAACAAGCCAGCAGTACATATGTAGCTTAGTACATATGTTAGCTTAGGTATAAAATATTCTGCGTGAAAGTAATTGAGAAATTTGGGGATTTTTTATTCTCAACTGTGCATCTGTCTTCTGTTTTAAATGTTGACAGTTTGTTTTTAAAGTTGTTTCAGAGGAAAAAAAATGTTTATTATCCCTGTATGCTGTGTAGCTCAAAAATACTATTTCCAATCCAGTAGATTTTATCATATGTCCACAATATAAAATTTCAGTTTCTAAAATAGCACAGCAAATGAAAATCTCATCTTTTCAATCCCACTTGCCTCACCAGCAGTGACATTGTGTTTAGTACTTCTCAGAACACGAGCATTTTTCTCAAGCTGTAACTTCTCATCCTGCAAAGTTTTTCTTCATATGTACAGCAAGGCAATCATATCATCAACTTGTTCTTGTGCCCCAGAGAAAAGAAACTCTGATTGTTATACTTCTAGTACTGTAGTACTTGTTGTTTCCTGATTTCTGTAGTGCTGTTTATTCCTGTCTTCATTTTCTTTTTCAGCTTCCTCAGTGCTCTGGGGCCAAATGCTACCCCTTTTTTTCCTTTGTGTCTTCTTCTCACCCTTTTCTTTCTTTCCCTAATTCTCAAATTTTCTTCCCTGTAGCCGAGTTGTCAAATGACTAGGCTACTCTTTCTTTCTCCTCTTGCCATTGTCTACCATCCCATTGACCTTGGCACTTTCATTCAGCTTCTCAGTCACAAATGTAATTCGCCCTTTTGTTGT
Source organism: Cyrtonyx montezumae (assembly GCF_038088225.1). Taxonomy (NCBI): domain Eukaryota; kingdom Metazoa; phylum Chordata; class Aves; order Galliformes; family Odontophoridae; genus Cyrtonyx; species Cyrtonyx montezumae. Next base: position 44,585,663 of record NW_027072034.1, on the reverse strand, counting down.
CATCTCAGAATATGTTTTTCTTTTGCTACTTGCATTTCTTGGGAGCTATCTCCATCTAGCTATTTTTATTCTATGATTGTCTAAATGTCCTCCCAGAGCAGACTTCTATTCGTGCTTTGTCTTTTCCTTTTCTTATAAGTCCAATATGTTCCTTTCACCTGTATTATCCACATATTGACTCGTGTTATTTTTAACGGAATTGCTATGTCTATTTAGTCTATTTCTACTGTCCATAGCTCTTCGATCAGAAGTGCTACAGAGGTGATTGCTACTACTTCAGCTAATCACAGTTGCCAAAGTTGTGGTTCAGATAACAGAGAGTAGACACTTTTTTTTTTACACCGCACACATGTAGGTACAGCTGTGTAATGCTTTGAGGACTGGGATATCTTTTCATCTAAGAAAACTAGATACTGACCTTGGCTGGGTTTGTGTGCATCAGTGTGGTGCAGAAAGGTATAATAATGCTAGCTACCTCACTTCATTAGTTTGTCACTAACTCCAAGACACATATTGTGTGTTTTCTTTCACATTCAGATCCATCCAGTTGCTTACCCATGACCACGTGTTTTGGACAATGTATGCTACGAGCCATAAAAACAGCAGTACCATCCCATGTACTTTGGTGCAATAACAGCTTACTGCTGTGCTTTCCCAGTTATGCTGATCCCAGGTTGACATTAGGAGTGCATAAAAATTAAAATGCTGCTTGTCACTGTCCTAAAAGTGATCTTTTCAATACCTGCCAAGGCAACTATCACATAATTTTTATGAGTGCTTGCCTTTGTGGTGCTGTATTATTAGAACCTCAGGCTCTGCATTAAGAGTTAAAGAGAAATGTGATTTTCAGCAAGGGAACAACCTATGGTATTTAACGTATATTATCATAATTTACATCCATTATGCCCAACTGTAATTAAAAAAATAAAGTGGCATTTAGGCTCATGAATGGTGCAGGAATGACATTTCTAGAAAATGAGGCCCCAGCAGATACCATCAAAGAGAAAAGTCAGCTAAAGCAGGTATTCAATCTACCCCAACACTATGCAAGGAGCAAGAGCTTCTTGGTAGTCTGATGGTTGGACTAAACAATCTTAATGGTCTTTCCAGCCTCAGTGATTCTATGATTGTAAGAGCCACCATGGAGAAAGCATGCAGCTGCCATGGAAATCGTAGAATCATACAATGGTTTGGGTTGGAAGGGACCCCAAGGATCATTAAGTTCCAACCCCCTGCCACAGACAGGGCCACCAACCTGGTACTAGAGCAGGTTGCCCAGGGCCCCGTCCAACATGGTCTTTAACACCTCCAGGGATGGAGCATCCACAGCTCCTCTGGGCAGCCTGTTCCAGCATCTCACCATTCTCTCTGTGAAGAACTTTCCCCTGACATCCAATCTAAACCTTCCCTCCTTGAGCTTGAAACCTTTCTACGTTATCCTATCACTGTCTAACCTTGTAAAAAGTTTATTTCCCTGCTATTTATATTCCCCTCTCAAATGCTGTAGTGAGGTCTCTTCACTGCCTTCTCTTCTCCAGGCTGAACAAGCCCAGCTCCCTCAGCCTGTTTTCATAGGGGAGGTGCTCCAGCCCTCTGATCATCTTCATGGCACTCCTCAGGACCCTCTCCAACAAGTCAAAGACAGGTCAGCCATAAAATGACACTAAAATCAAAGTCTCTGGGACCAATGGCAGCATGCAGTCCCTGAGCCATGTAGATGACCCAGTCTGCTTGGTAGGTCAGTGAAACTCATGCAGGGCAGGGGAGGCCAGGTCCACCAGACTTGGTTGATCACAGGGAGCCACTCTGGGGAAGGGGGTGAGGTGGCATACCTGTGTTAGGGTCCCTGGGGGTGAGACTGAGGTGTCCGTGTAAAAGGAAGTAACTGAGCTTGGGTGGTAGTGAGGTGGGAGAGGGTAGCAAAGAGCAAAGTCCACTTACAGATCTTTGCATGATCCTGAGAACATGCTTGAAGGAGCACCCTGCAGAACACATTAGGGAGGAGGTCTGAGGAAATATGGGGTGCTCCACCTCTGCTGCCACTTTGTGGTGCATGACCCCAAGTGCCCAACCTCCTCAGAGTGAGGTTTGTGCAGCCCTCAGTCTTCACCTTCCAGCCTAGGCAGAGTCGAAGCCCTGGATTTATTTCTCTGGGTCAAGCCACTTAGACATGGTAAGCATGCAGATGGGAAGTGTATCTGGTCAGAAGGAGTCAAAAGGGCAGCAGCTGAACTCCAGCCCTGGGATGCAATCTGCTGTGAGATTTTCCATCCCCAAACAGTATATAACCATAGAATGGCTTAGGTTGGAGGGAAAATTAAAACTCACCCAGCCCTCAACCCCTGCGGTGGGCAGGGCTGCCCCCCAGCAGCTCAGGCTGCCCAGGGCCCCATCCAACTTGGCCTTGAGTGCCTCCAGGGATGGAGCACCACAGCTTCTCTGGGCAGCACCTCACAACCCTCTGGGTAAAGAAGTTCTTCCTAACAACAAACCGACACCTCCTTTCTTTTAGTTAAAAGCCATTCCTCTATGTCCTATCACTATTAGATCATATAAGAAGCCAGTCCCCCTACTGCTTGTAAGCTCCCTTCAAGTACTGGAAGGCCCCAGTGAGGTTTCCTGAAGCCTCTCTTCTCCAGGCTGAACAAGCCCAGCCCCCTTAACCTTTTTTTTATAGCAGAAATGCTCTGCTATATAAAGAAGATCTCTGAGCAATTCTGTGGCTTTCTTAATCAGCTACAACAGCTCCACATCTTCACTGTTTATTGTAACACATGCCAAAATGAAAACTAACTAAATAAATGAAACCCCATCAAAAATACTTTGCTGTCAAAAAATTCATGGATTTACTGAAAAAAGAAAAATGAGTCTGAAAGGGATTAGGGAAGCTTATGGAGAAAATCACCGTTATTGGCTGTTACACACAGTGATAAGTATGTGACCTAGAGATCAAAAAAATCCTTAAAATGCTGGCTTTCAGGGGCTGGGAGGCTCTGTCAGAAAGCTTTTTTGCAATCCAGGATTAAGCTTCCTTCAGAAACAAGGTGTTGCACCAAAATAGTCTTGCTCTGAGTCTGTTTATATTCATGAGTCTTCTTAAAACGTAGAGTAGATCTGTGTTGTATGCCAAATCCCTTGAGACACATTCTCAGAGCAGAGGATGCGTAGGATCTACCAGCCTTATGGCCAGTTTGTGAAAACACCACTCATGTGCAGGACTTTACAGAGCTACAAGCTGTGCAGAGTGAACACAGTGTAGAATGTGAACATGCGATGGTGAAGCAGTGTCCCTGAGAGACCAAAGATGGGAAAGCAATGAGCAAACTGTTAGAACAGGTCCAGAAACCTCCGCAGCGGATATCGCTGACATTAAGCAGTCAGCTGTGGCTGACCTCTCCCAGGGGCTATCTGCTATTTCTGGAGCAGGGGAGCCTCAGTTTGGGTCACAGCATGCCACACCACAAGATGAATGGCGGAGCTCCATAAATAGCCATAGAGGGCAACCAAGAGCCATCAGTTCACTGTGCAGCTTGGGAAGGAAAGGGACACCCAAATGCAGGGGCGCATTGTTTTCCTGTTTAGAGACTGCCTTTTCTAGACAGCTGCAGTGCTGTATCAGAAATGAGCAGGCAGGAGACACTTTTCTTTTGGAAAATACTCCAACGTGGGATAAATCCTGGAGTGCCAAAAGAAAAAAAAGACGGCATCTGGGCTCTACTGAAATTTGCCCTAAATTCCTTACTCAGCAAAACTTCCTCTGGACATGATTGTATTGTATGCCATGTAGCTTGTAATGTGGACCTAACCTGTGGAGTATCAACTATGTCAAACCCCTTTGCAATGGGCTGAAAACTAATTTCTATTTACAGCCAACCTAACAGCTGCCTGTTGTGAGGGTGGGATACACCAGGTTCAAAATGGCTAATGAGAACAGCTAGCTAATTTTTCTCTCCGGTATGTTTTATTAAAGGAGAAAGGAAATGTGAACAGAAGAGCCATCCCCTGCATCATTATGTAAGGTGTAATCAGGAAATACGCTTTTAATTCATTCTAATTTAGAGGGAAATCGCTTTCATTTTGGGCTAAGGAAGCATAATAGAATCCGTTAGTGATTAGCTCACCTGTCTTACAGTTGTTCAATAATATTCTGTTTTCCTGCTCTACAAACTGCGTTTTAATTACTGCCTAATGAAAAAACTCTGAATTTTCCTTGCCTCCTGCAACAAGGACTTGTTCTTACTCCACACATCAGCCTGTGTTACACCAAACACTGTATTTCACTTATAACTGTGCTAGAATGGTCTGGATTATGTTAAAAGTGATTATCAAGGCATGTCATTGCATCAGTCATAACATCACATAACTCACATTCATCATCTATATAGGGCTCAGTTGTGCTGTTAGCACTCAGTCCTGAAGCAGACAGAGGAGAAAATCTTCCCCCATCTCTGGGAAGTACAAAGGCACCACTGCATGAAGAGCTATTAGCACCCTGCCTGCAGCATTGCAACTAGATGATTCCTATGGCCATTTGCATCCCTCCTCCCTAATGAGACATCGGGCAGGTGTGGGTGGGCTTGCTGTGCCCAAACTAATACCAATCCCCAGAAGCAGGTGAGGAGAGATGACCCATCTCCCAGCATTTTGGCTAGATCTGCTCCCAGATTCTCCTCTCTGGCTCTTCCCCTCCCTGAGACTTTTTCTCCCTGGGTAAAATATCTCCTGCTTTAAATGGCTTAAAAGTCTTAAAAGTAGTAGCAAGATGGGCCATACATGCTTGCAATGAGGACTTCTGGAGATCTACTACACCTGAGCTCTTGCACTGGAGGTGCTCCATGTGCAGGGAGGAGAGGATGAAACAGCTGTGGTCTTCAGAATTACATCCATGTCTGAACATCAAATTATGTCCAAACGTCACTGTCATTAACATCTGGATTACTTCTCACTAATGAATTGTACATCCTGTAAATACTATTTGAGACACATGATCATTGCCAGTTAGACCTTCATTGTTATTGTAAGTGATAAAACTATCTATTACCATCCTCCCCATTGTGATAGTACTCTCGGGGATGCCAACAAAGGAGATTTTAATTATGTCAGATTTTAAGACAACAACTGCCACATAGCTGTGCCCACCCTTCCATGAGAGGACCAGGAAGAAGAGAGAGAGATGGAGAAAAGATAAGAGGCACCCAAAATAATACTTGAGTATCTCCTTTTCCTTTCTGCTCTCCCAGCAGGATCAGAAGAACTCAAATTCGGGAAAAGTACCTCTAGGATAGTGGAGATGGTGGGGCCTAGCTGAGGAATAGGACCGATAAGATGAACAGAGGGAGGTGATCTGTCAATTAAAAAAAAACAACACCAAACAATCGATGAAAGATGAGCATGAGCCTTTGGCCTATTAATAAACCTGGCATTGCATATACATATATAGTTCAACTCCTCTGTCTATTTCAGGGAAGTTGGACTAGATGACCTCTAGAGGCCCATCCCAACTCTATGGATTCTATGATTCTATGATATGTAGTCATCACAGGCAAACCCTGTTCCTACTTACCTCAAGTGCCCAGGTGCCCCTATGTAATAGGTCTGAGGCTCTGGGACTCAAGGGAGAGGTGAATGGTCACCTGCTGGCCACTCATCTTCTGATGGAACCCAGGAAACCATTGGCCTTCTGGACTACAAATGCACAGTGCTGGCTCATGTTTAATTTTTCATCAGCCACAACCTCTAAGTCCTTCTCAGCAAGTCTACTCTCGAGGATTCCTTCTCACAGCTTGTATACATGTCTAGGATTACCTCAACCTAGGTGAAAAACCCTGTGCTTTGCTTTGTTGAATCTCATCAGATTCACAAGGACCAATCTTATGAACTTTTCAAGGTCTCCCTGGATGGCATCCCTTCCTTCTGTATCAACCACCACACTGCTCAGCTTGGTATCATCATCAGCAAACTTACTGAATGTGAACTTAATCCCATTATCTATGTCACTGATAAAGTTGTTAAAAATTACTATACCCAAGACAGACCCCTGGGGGATACCACCTGTGACCAGCCTCCACCCACACAGTACTGTTGATCACAACCTTTTGGCTGTGACCAGACAACCAGTTCTTAATCCACTGAACAGTCCATCCTTTGAATCCATACCTCTCCAATTTAGAGAGAAGGATGTGGTGAGGAACCATGTAAAAGGACTTGGTAGATGACATCAAGAAGTGTCAATCTGCCCAGGGGTACGAAGGCCCTTCAGAGGCAGCTAGACAGGCTGAATAACTGGGCTGAGGCCAGAGGGATGAAGTTCAGCAAGCCCAAGTGCTGGGTCCTGCACTTAGTGCACAACAACCCCAGGCAATTCTACAGGCCTGGGGTAGAGTGGCTGGAAGACTGCATGGAAGAAGTGGACCTGGAGGTGTTGGTCAATGCTTGATTAAACATGGGCCATCAGTGTGCCCAGGTGGCCAAGAAGGACAGTGGTATCCTGGCTTATATCTGAAATAGTGTTGCCAGCAGGAACGGGGAAGTGATCATCCCTCTGTTTTGAGCTCTGTTGAGGTCACACCTCAAACGAGGTGTTCAATTTTGGGCTCCCACTGCAAGAAAGACATAGAAGCCCTGGAGTGTGTCAAGAGAAGGGCAGTGAAGCTGTGAGAGGTCTGGAGCACAAGTCTTATGGGGAACAGCTGAGGGAACTGGGACTGTTCAGTCTGGAGAAGAGACTCAGAGGAGACCTTATCATTCTCTACAGTTGCTTGAAAGGAGGTTGTGATGAGGTGAGGATCAGCCTCTTCTCTGATGTAACTAGTGACAGGTAAAGAGGGAATGGCTCAAGTTGTGCCAGGGGAGGCTCAGGGTGGATATTAGGAAAAAATCTTTTCCTGAAAGGGTGGTCTCTTACTGGAATGGGATGCCCAGGGAGGTGCTGGAGCCGTTGTCCCTGGAGATGTTCTGGAAACATTTAGTTGTTATATTAATGAACACGATTCAGTGAGGAAATATTGATGGTAGGTGGACAGTTGGACTACATGACTGCAAACCTAATTCTAACCTTGTTGATTCTATGATTCTGAGACCCTTGTCAGGCAGCAGATCCAAGAGAAGAGATGTTCATGCTCCTATGAGGTATGTGACTGTCTGTGGATCCAGCGCCCCTCTATGCATGTTTCCCTAGCTGGCAGGTGTCACTGTAGCTGGAATTATTATGCTGTAAAACTTAAACAATGTCTTATAACCTTTGGATGTGCTACTAAATCTATTGCTTCTAATGTATCCTACCACAGAAGAGCTTCAAGGCACTGCTGACATTAAGCTCCTAGTCAAGGTAACTTAAATATTCAAAATAATCAAGCTGTTAAGGAATCAAACAAAAGCTTAACATTTCCAAGAAAGAAGTGTATGTTCAAAAGGTCATTTCTGTGGAAACAGGGCTTTGGACATGTGTTGGTGGTAAGGTAAGGAAATTTAATTTTACACACCTGTTGCTGAATTTCTTATGTCTTCCCTTTCATCAGCTGATCACTTTCATTCTGATGGATGATTAATGTGGTAGAATTTATTAAAAAAAACAACAACAGCAAAAAAAAAAAAAAACCCAAGACAATCAACAAAACCCTTATAAAATATGAGAGTTAATTACATAGATATAGCAATTCATTCCCATAGTATTGATGTAATGAAGTTTGTTTTGTTCTTCCAGTGTATCATTTTTTTATGAGCGGTCTGCCCAATGTTCTACTGAATTGTTCAGCTGTGCATTGCTACCCTTACAAATAAAATATAGTCGGTGTTTGCTTTCGCTTTCATCTCTAGAATAATTATTCTGAGGTTTCACTTATTTTCATTAGCCTAGTTTGTTGTTTCAAATAACCTCAGCTTTTCTGAGAAATTAAGAGCCTATTAGGCAATTTTACACCTATCTGTATAAGAAGTGGCAAGATGGAGTTTTTTGGTGACCCCATGGAATGGTTTCCCTCCTCTGTTCTGAAGCTTTGTAGTGGTAGATGGCACTTGCCCTCTACAGAGTCCCAGCACTGTGAGCTGAAAATGGCTTTCTTTGTGCTTAAGTATCTCATGTCCACAGAGGAACACAATATCTTGGGCCACTGTGAAGAGTGAAACCCATACCTTTTCTAACATTTTACTTGCTTTATTATTTAGACATGAACATCCACTTACAGCTGAGGGCTTCATTTGCAGCACTGAACATAGTGGGCAAACATTTTGGCAGTAACCACAGGGCTTACTGGAAGAACACAGACCTACTCCAGGTAAGGGCTGAAACGTCCTTTCCTCTGTTTCTACTGAAGGAATGCATGAGTAAAGAGAAGACAGTCCTTGGGTAGCTGCACAAAATCCTTCACTAAAAAAACATGGAAACCAACTTGGAATACTAAAAAAGATGCTCTGTTGCTGACTTAAACACTTGGTGATCATGCAGAAAGCCCTGTATCATCTCCCACTGCCACAGGGAAAACTGTTTCTTAAGGCTACATCATCTTGCTACTGAGTGACCTACATTTTTAAGTCATCCCCCAAAACAAATAAATTAATTTTTCTAATTATGTAAAATCAGCATCAGACTCATATAATTCTAACTTCAGAATGAGACAGTAAAAGGAATGAAATTATTCTCACACATAATTAGATGGATTAAAATAAAAATTACATAGTAAAGTTGACAATTTTCACTTTATTTGTTGTTCTTTCAAGTGATTGTTTTTCACTAATTCTTTGGAGGGCATGAAAGAGAGAAGTACTTGGAAATGTAGACTAATTGGCAACATACTTTTGGAAGAGCAGCACAAGCTGCTGCATATTCAATAGATGTACTGTGTATAGGACCAAAAGATCAGTGAGATGCTGGAGGGAAGGAGTCCCTCACACCAGTTTTGCTAAACCTGGATTCTCATTCTTTAAGCTCTTTGATCTTATTCTTTACTTTTCTACTTGCTTCTTTGATCATGAGCCACAGGCATATATGTACAGTTCACCTGGTGGCTGCCATCAGGAGTGAACTCACTCCTCACCTTTCTCTAAAGATTTCTGGAGTGGAGGGACTCCAAATTGACAGCAGATCTGTTGGCATCTTGGTGGTGAGAAAAAGGGGCAGTGGTGGGATGAATAAGTCTGAAACAAATTTATTAAAAAACAAAACAAACAAAAAAAAAAACCAACAAAACCCCCCCCCCAAAAAACCCAAAATCAAAAAAGAAAACAAAAAAACCCACCCTTTTCTTACAATGGAGAGAGATTTCTGGTCAAGAATGATCATATAATGTATCAGCTGTCTGCAATTGTAGCCATATATGGCAGTCCACAGCACACACAGAGCTAGTAAAGTCATTTGTAGAGAGAAACCTCTGGCACAAGGATTCAGGCAGGGGCGAAACCTGTAAAGTAAGGTCAAATATTTCTCTGAGGTTTTCATATGGGAAAATCTTTTAAGACTATCCTACACTTGATGCAAGCCCTTACTGCTGCTAACCAGTTCCTGGAGAAATTGTAGCATTTGGCACTGAGTCTTTGGACTTTTCATTCTTATGCCTGCTGGGGGCTAGAATCTACAGAAGCTGATGTTAGTCCTGAAAATAACTTACTTTAATCACCTCTTACCTGACTGTTTAGCTCTGTGCAAGCTGTACTTTTGCTTACTTTAGTACCAGCAATAGGGTTTGCAAAGCTGAAGTGACAGTAAGAATCTGGTGGAGACCTAAACCCTGCTCAAGGAGAACCTGGGGATTTTGCTTGCAATTATTGTGCCATATATTCCACAGTGGCCTGTAGACATTAAAAAGAAAACCCCTCAAACCCTAGAGAAAAGCTTTGAAAATTGACACAGCCAAGATCAGTGCAGTTATCTTTCAAGATATTTCTTGCTATTTGCATGAAATAAAAGTACAAAAGGAAATACTGAAACCTGGAAACAAATTATACATCTCCAAAATTAATAAAATTAAACATATAATGTCAGGGCCATGCTGCAAAAATCTGCAGCCATATTGAATTAAGTGGTCTAAATGTTGTTTCCTGTTCTGTTTAAATGCCAGTGCCAAACTTTCATTGATCTCATTGACATCAAAGAGAGCAGGGCTAGGTCCCCAGGAAGCAGCTAAGGATAAGCTCACCTTTGAGAAAAAGCCTAAAAAGCCTGTGATCTAATTTGGACATAAGTGAGTGCAGCTCTCTTTTTAATGCAAGGACATACTGGAAAGCCTGTAAAGGGTTTATGATTCTGATATTAAACTTAGTATTTCAAAGATGTCTGTCAAAGCTTCTTGTTCTGTCTCCATTAAATTAATTATTGTAAAGTTTCCTTTTATTATGTATTTTGCCTTTAGTAATCCCTTAGAATGGCTGGGAACTGTAGAGTAAGAAGTGCAAGCAGGGACAGTGTTCTGTGCAACATAAAGGTACAAACAAGATTCTAGTTTCTTTGCTATCGCTACGCATAAAAAACTGAAACATTTTAGTCAATTGCATGATTGGGAAGATCTCTCTGTGTAAGAAATACATTACCTGCCCTGACACTCTTTGGCTGGAAATCAAGGATTTGTGTAGCCAGCAGGTTGAGGGAGGTGATCCTCCCCGTATACTCTGCCCTGGTGAGGCCTCACTTGCAGTACTATGTTCAGTCCTGGGCTCCCCAGTACAAAAAAGACAGGGATCTTTTTGGAAGAGTTCAGCAAAGGGCTACAAAGATGATAAAGGGTGTGGAACACCTCTTTTAATGAGGAAAGGCTGAGAGACCTGGGTCTGTTCAGCACTGAAAAAAGAAGACTGAGGGGATCTGATCCACGTCTATGAATATCTAAGGAGCAGAAGGCAAAGGGACAAGGCTGGACTCTTCTCTGCAGTGTGTGTTGATAGTATGAGGGGAAATGGCCACAAACTGAAGCATAGGAAGTTCCACACAAATGTGCACGGGAACTTCTTCCCAGTGCAGTGATGGAGCAGTGGCACAGCTGCACAGAGAGGTGGTGGAGTCTCCTTCTCTGGAGACGTTCCAGACCCGCCTGGACGCCTACCTGTGCAACCTGGGCTAGGGAGCTGCTTTGGCAGGGGGTTGGACTCAGTGATCTCTGGAGGTCCCTTCCAACCCCTACAGTTCTATGATTCTGATTATGTGACAGAGATGAGAAACATTATAATTACTCGGTGGTATTTTTCATCTTTTAATTCAGTGTAATTTTCTATTAACCTCTCATTTGTATGCTGGTTATTCTCATGAAATATCTAATTTTACTGCAGGAGGAGAGTCTGGATGCTTACTCAACTTCAGAGAATTAATCACTTCACTGTATTTCTACAGCAATTTGGCTTGCAGTTTGGTTGGGCAGTCTTGCTTGCAGACTTTCCGCCTTATGGCAATGGGGAGATGACAAGAAGTGTTGTAGTTCACTGGAAACATTACTCTGTAGTTCAAAAATTTGAGAGAAATCTTTGAAAAATTTATCTTGTAAGTTGTATAAAGTACATTGCTAAGTACGTGATTTACTAAATATCTAATGTATCTGAGCAGAATGAAGATGTGTTTTAAATGTACCTGCATACTGCTGTTATTCATTTAAAGCCATGTGCTTTAGTGTTAATGTACTTTTTTTTTTAATACTCTGTTCAGATAATCACTTCAATATTTATTCCATTCCAAGTACAAATAAGCTCGCACTAGTTTGGCTAGAGAATGTAATGGATTTAAATTAACTGGATATAGGTAGCTATTTATTCATTTTCTGTACAAAATCAAAAATACATTTTTTCTTTCTTAGCGTAAAGGATTTTACCTTTAGCATTAACCAAACTCTAGGTTGAGGACTGATAATTATCAGTCACTCATCAGGAAAGGCCATAATGGGCTGCACGCTTATGCGGTCAAAATAGTAGAGAGGTGTAAGGATGTCCTTTCATGTGATTTCAGCTTCTGCCTGCCCTCTAGAAGGAGCAATTAAACAAAATATTTCAAATGTGTAAAGAATTTTTTTTCCATATGGGAATAAAATGATAGTAAAATTATAAAATTATAGTAGCACAACACATTTTACACACATAACTCTAATAGGCACTGCCAATGCAGAGAGTGTCCTGGTTACGTAGTAAATGCAATGTACTTCTCCTACCTAAATGGGTTAAGAAAAAAACAAAAGAACAACAATGAAATATTTCAATATCTTTGTTTGGCATTGGAAGGGAACTGAAGACATGACAGAAACTTAACAAGAGTCCAAGGATGAGAGAATAAATAGTTCTGGATATCCTGGCCCAGATTCTGCAGAATGTTTGCTCTTGTACAGCACCTGGCTTGAGACACTGAGGGGAAAGCAGGTTTTGATAGGCTTTCAGATGTCCAAGGACTTGGGATATTGACTTAACATTGACTTGACAATCAGTTGGTGCCTTGTATTCTGTTTAGTCCCCATAATGGTGTAGACAGGCAGCTAGACCCTTCTCAGAGGATACCTATTTCCCATTGATGTCACTGGTGGCTCATTTCCTACATACCTACAAAATTTGTTTGTCTGTTTCTCAGCCCTGTTAAACATTTCTTAAGAAAACGTGCTTAAAAGTGACAAATCCAAAAATCACTGTTTTACCAACTGTCACTGATATAATATGCTAGATTGACGTAGGCGTTGAGATGACTATGGTTTGTGTATTAGTTTGCAAATGTTCCTTTCTATATTTCTAAAAATACCCTCTGGTCTTCAAGTAGACTAAATGGCAAGTTAGACTCAACTCTTTCATCAGCAAAGCTCAGTTACCACGAGAGCACCTGCTTCCTGCAGGTTCTGATTGCTTATCTCTGTCCCACACAGTGCCCCACGTAGAGACCCCACAGCTCTCCTTTGCTTGCATCTTGCTCTGCTCCACTGGGATAACTGCTCTATTCTTCTCACACTGTTATATGGATTCATATAATCACATGAAGCACCAATTGCTCCTGACCTGGACTGAGCTACAGGTTTGTTGTACTGATCAGTAGTGCAACAGTTAAAAAAATTCTATTACACTTGCCTTTCTTTTATCTTTTCACCACTGTGAAAGAAATATCTGCCAGTTCTTTAATTACATGTTATATACTTCCTGACCTGTATGGCCTTTTCTGAGCTCAGTTCCTCTTAGACTTTTGCTTGATTATAAATACCGAGATCTTGTTACTGGTAGTGAGATCTTATTAAGAATAAATCTTTTCTTTGATTGTGTGCATACTTTTCAGTTTCTGTGGCAAATTTTCACCCTTCTTCACACCACTACACTCTTCGGGCAAGGATTATTGTCCTTTCCAGACTTACTATGACCCATGGACGTATGGATTTTGTTTTCTCAGCTCTTGGTTTTTCAGCTGTATATATATACAAAAGCATTTCCTCTTCTTATATGATTTGCACACACTTTACTTTGTTCTTCATTCCCCCTTTGGTTTCTTTTGATATCTGTAGTGTTTCAGTCACATTATAATGAAGTTCAGAGTGAGCATTTTGTTCACTGTTTCCTACCTATGGTCTTGATCTGATGCGAGTAGTGGTATCACCACAGCGTATATTCCTTCTTGCCAGACATTTGAGCTTTGAGGGTCACATACAAATAGAACAATTGGGTGAGACAGTTTAAAGCAAAGAATAAAAAAAGATGGGTGCACAATAATTTTGCCCTACCTTTTCAGAGCACTGCAAATGGATTTATCTGAACTGTTGTGGTTCTTCTATCTGTCAGTTTCTAAGGTAGAAGTCTCAGATTTAAAAAGTGAAAACTATGTAAAATATCATCAGTAGATCAAGATAAAGAACTAACCACTCAAAGGGAACCTCTCTCTACTTTTGCTACAATTGATTTTTTTTTAAAAAGGTGGCTTTTGAAACATAATTTTCTGTCTTTTATTGTGCATTCTGACACATGCTCTGAAAAAAACCAGTCGTTCAACACTTCATTGGCAGATACTGGTCCCTCAAATTACCTTGATATAGTATATGAGACAGATTCCATGTGCCACACACCTCCTACACACAGATGAACTGTACGCATTACTCTTGAGAAAGATAGAGAGCTTCCAGATGCCTTGGCACTGTCACTGCAGCTCCTGGGCTGAGCTGTAAGGACACAAGGAGGAGCTTCAAGACTCTGAATGACCAATGAGTCCCAGGTTCAGATCAGTCCAAAACAACCTTATGAGCATTTGTACCCAACCAAGGGTATCTAGTCCTCAGAGAGAAAGCAAACAGCTGGTGCATGTGTGACACTCATTTGCTCACACTGCCTGATCCCATTTGTTAGGAGAATAGGAGAAGCTGTAGCTATGGAGGCTGCTGTTCCCCTCCCTGGGATTATACAGCCCCACTAGGAGCTGAGCAGATAAAAAGATTGCTCCCAGGTGTGGGGAGGCTGAAGGATGAGATCAGAAAAGAGCCACCCATGCTTTTCTTCTCCACACTGTTCAGAAGGAGGAACAGCAGCCAAGATGATGTTGGCCTGCAAAACTTTTGTGTTGCTTCTGGCTTGCTTGCCGACCTGCCACCTGGGAACAGCTGCAATTTTCTTTCAGATATAGGTTGTTCCTCCTTCTATCTGTGGCAGCATATGAAAATAAAAAAAAAAATTAGGCAATCAGTATTTTTGTGTTTGAAATATATGAACATTATCACCATGAGATAATAGCTGCTGCTGACATTGTGGTAAAAGGAGACTTTTGACTTTGGCCCTGGCCTTTAAAACCAGCAAAGAATGAAATGGGTTTGTATGTTCTTGTTAGGTGGATGGTTTGACAGGATGATCTTGGAGATCTTTTCCAGCCTTGGTGATTCTATGGTTCTATGAAGACATTACTGCCTGTGGCTCCAGTTCTGTTCTTCACCCACACAGAATCCTTGCCTGCACATGTCTAGTCCAAAATTGGAGTTAATCACTCCTAATGCTCTCAGCAGCCCCATCTTTCTAATATGAAAATGCTCATAATTTAGATGAATAATAAATTCTCCAGCAACAGACTCTGCTTGCCTAATCCGTAGCCTTTCATATTTACATTGCAGGGACAAATGCTTGTCTGTTACTTTCATTGGCAGAAAAAGGGAGAGGACGTAAAGCACCTGGAAGATCTTTGAAGTCCAAGAAAGAAAAACTTTGCATGATAATATTTAAGCTGTGTTTCTTCAGACATGCAGGGAAGGTGTTCACAAAATATTATTTCAACAAGTAGAGTCAGAGCACCATAACAATATTAAAAAGTAATTTCCTTACTGATCACTTTGTTAAAAGGTGCAGGTGTTTAAAGAATGATTGCTGTATGCTCTGATAGAAATAAACCTGACTCTTACCATGCTCCTTGCCAATGGAATAAATTATGTGGCAGTAGTTATGTCAAAAGTGTGAAGCACATCAGCATTAATGAGTGCATGGTGGAGTTTTACACTAATTAATTTGTCTTGTCAGATTATGACAAAGTACTTTCCAATAAATGCTGGCAAGTTGTAACCTTGATAAGCAACCAGATAGCAATTAACAATACACTTCAATGATTTTACTGTAATTTCTCATTTGCAACTTCAACGTAAAAGCCTGGAGTGTCAGAATACATGAGCCAAGGTAGGAGAAAAATGGACTTTGAAACCAGTTAGGTTTTCAAACCACATTAATGATTCTTATACATATTATATATACATATATTATATAATATAAATATATAAATAAAATTGTAAAAAAATTTACTTCTCAAGCCGTGACTATTTTGTGCAATGAAGAAATAAAACAATAATCCTGGTGAATGGTTTCAGAACTCCGAATACTGAGGATAGATAAAAGAAATACATTTTTCTTTAGTGTGTACTTCATCACCAGTTTCTTTTATTCACTGATAGTAAGAAATCAGAAGTGTTATTTGCTGGAGTTCTTTCATATACATTTCATATTTTCTGTCTCATTATTTTCCTTCCAGACCTTCTGGTGTGGTAAGTCAACAGCATTCATCTCATGTTTTATCTGGAAGGATATTCTTGGAGGATGAAATGTGATTATTCTGAAGCTCAGCTTCAAAACTGTGCAGCGCTGCCTTCATTTTAATTTCTTGTCCCATTCCCCATTCCTTGTGCCATTTTCCTACTGACGCACATAGTGTACTGTGACTTTTTATCTTATAAAGGAAATCTGCAGCTTATTTTCAAGGGAACCACAGAAGATTTTATTCCCTATCAGTTTCTGGCACAGACCACAGAAAATTGATCTGCATGAGCTGCCGCTGACCTTGCATATCCAAACAGAAGACAGCTCAGTAGCTACAGGGAGCTCTTTGTGATACTAGCACAGAAATCAATATGTTAAGTTTAAAGATTGACCAGATGTCAAAACATACATTAATATACAAGACCCCAAGGCTGCCTGCACTGATGCATTTTGGCATTGACATGATATTTCACAGTATCCTATGGATAATAAGGAGACCAAGAGTAAAGCGGAACATTATCACAAATACTTTAAGCGCAAAACACTCAGGTCAGTGAGACTAATTATCTTGCACTATCTCCATTTCATGTGATGAGAAGTGGACAGAAGATGAAATTGAAAATTAACTTATTTTTTCCCCTTTTAATTAAAACACCCCCCTAGAGACGATTACATGTACTGTGTCAGAGTAATGCTATTATCTAAATGCAGAGCAATCTCAGTCCCTACAGTCCTTTCGTTGCACCATTGCTGACGTGATCACAGTCATTTTTAGGATGCCTTGGCAGCTTCTTGCCTTCCACAGGACCAGCAATGACTGTACAAGTCCACTGTTATTCAAGGAAGCCCTTGTGATTAACTTTCAGTCAACTCTGGGATTGAAACATAGAAAATGCTTAAAAGACAAAAAATGCTGGGGGGTAGGGAAAGGGGGAATGCATGCTTTCTCTAAATGGGACCTAAATAAGTGGAAATGGGAAAAAGTTGCTCTTGGCTTTTTTAGGCAATTGTTGCTTTCCTACCTTTCCTGATGGCAGAGTACTGGATAGCTGCTATGACCAGTGAGCAGGTGAAAATTGCTCACTAGCCCAAGAGCCCAAGGGCCTCCAGGTATACTGGTCGTGGGGTATCTCACTGGGAAGTACACCCATAGGGATGCTGGCTGAAGTGTGACCCATAGGCTGTACCTTCACATGTGCAGCTTTTATATAGCTGATAAATGGCCAGCTTGGTTCATCTGCTTTGTGCCACGCTGTTTGTCCTACACAGCTCAGCCCTCCAGAACAGACACTGAAACTGATATCCCTGTCAACGCTTAAGAACCGATAGCTATCTGTGATTGCAGCTAACCTCTGAGAGAGTTCACGTAACCATGTGCATAATATTCTCTGACTTTGAGTAGCCAGAGGCTACTGTAGTACCAGCTGCATAGTAACAATGCCCAGATGTGGGTGTACTAATGGAGAATAGGATCAGAAAGTAATATGGGTGGGTGCATGGATGTCTATTTGCATTTCCTGCTAAATTAAGACATCTTGTCTGATGTGTCATTATTATCAACAACACTGTGGATGTAATCTGCTCTGGAAAGTGCTCTGGCTTTTCTTCCAGTCGGCTGGGCACCTTTGCCCATTCTCTTAGCAAGAACACTCAGTAAATATCTCTGAGAATCAAAGGCAGCTCAGGGCACAGAGCAACCCTAAGGAGGTTTGTTCTGTTGCCCACTCTGGCTGGTGACTCAGGTGATGGAGAGATGGGAAAATTACAAGACTCAAGAAATGGCTTCATGTATT